>NC_084476.1:49502854-50908209 GCF_027409185.1 Cynocephalus volans | reverse complement strand
CCACGAGGGCAGTGAATGCAGTCTCCTCGGTTCATTGGATTATGGTCAGTGCCCAGAAAGTGACTGCACATAGTGTGGCTTCACGTATGATTGTTGAAGGAATGAACCCCAACCAACTCCTCCCAAGATCTCTGGGTGCACCTGAAGCCGCTCTGCCCGCCTCTGGTCTCCCTGCTTTGAATACACCCAGGAGCCTACAGATAGAATCTCAAATTTCCTGTAAAAATGTGAAAACAGTGAAGCCCAAGTCAACGAGGTCAGTGAGGGGGTGACAGAGACTTCCTCGTGGGGGTGTCAGGAATCCTGAATGAGGACGACCGTGGCCCCTCCAGCAGACCTTCCACAGGGCTGGACTCAGGAGCAGCACTTTCCATGGGGGACCCACTGGAGCTTGTTCCTGTTACCACCCACTGAACACAGGAGGAAACTGAGGCTCAGAGGGGTGTGGTGACAGTCCTAAGACTCACAGCTGGGAGGCGGCCTAGTGACACTGTGTGATCCAGGGCCTGAGTGCTCACCTGAGGAAAAGCAGGTGCAGCACATGCCGGGGACTGGCAAAGTTCTTGTAGCTTGACAGAAACAGGTGGACATAAGATTGGTCACCACCCAAGACAGCAGGCACCAGGTGCTCCACCCGCTTCTTCAGGGTGCGTGCCGGGACAGGCCACACCATGTGGGTGGCATCCGAGCTCAATGAAGATGTGTCTTCACTCTAGGACAGGAGAGGGGAGAGATACACAGTGACAGCACCGTGAACCCCAAGGAGGGCAGGGTCTGGAGGCCAGTCTTAACCCCAGGGAGGACATGAGAAGACAGCCTGAGGGCCCAGGGTTAATGTACAGGGTGGTGGTTGCCACCTCGGCAGTCCCCGTTCACCCTCCAGCCAGACCTGAGGTGTGAACACACCAGGGCCAGCAGGTTTATAAACCCCCCACCCTCTGCCCCTGCCCTGGGAGGGTGTCCCATGTCCCCGTTCCCCACACACTCAGGAGGAGTGGGTGCGGTCTCCAAGGGAGGCTCATAGTGCTGGCCTGGCCTTGCCCAACCTCCTCTGGGCCACCTGACATTACCTTTGGGGACCTCCTCCCAGACAGCCACAGGGGTCGAGGGCGAGGGCTGAACCAGCGCCGGAAGCATTGGACAAGCTTCTCAGCACAGCGCTTCCTGGGGCTACGGCCCCGAACCTCGGGATACAGCACAACATCTCACTCTGCCTGTGGCCAAGTGAGCTGGGGAAGGGGCTGTGTATAGAATGTGGGTGTCAGGTTACCGAGTTCCGAGTTCTGTTGGGGTCTGTCGTCAAGGAAGTGAAGTCACTTCCTGATACCTCATTTCCTGAGCCCCTCCTCTGTGTACAAGACTGCAAATGCCCCTCTGGGTACCTGTCTGCTGACCCTCCTTCCCCATGAACTCTCTCTATTGCCCACACTTCCACCAACACTGCCTGACCACACCCCTGTGCAAGGCCTGGTTGCAGCCAGCGTCACAGCTCGGAGGAGATACACGTAGGTTCATCCCCAGCTCCTCCTTCTTATCACTTTATGTGACCCTGGACCAGCCGTTGTCACTCTCATGACCTCCCCAGTCTCCCCTTTTGCACAGTGGGGATCTTTCTAGCATCTTCTTCCTAGGGATGGCATCAGGCATGTGTGAGGAAACATCTCTGAAACCTATGGCCGGTGTCACATGCAGCTAATAAACAAGACTAGAGATAAAATCCACGACGGTGTGGAAGGTAGCATGGAATACAACTAACGACAGGTCTGGTTCCTGTCATATAATCTTGAAAATGTCACTTTTGCTCTTGGTCTGTTTTCCCTGTCTGCACCATGCGACAGTTGGAATTTCATGCATTCACATACTGCTTTCCTCCATAAAACCTCACAATGGCTTCGTGTGTATTTAGGTTTGGACTCAAGTGCCACATCTCTGTCTGTGTGGTTGGCTACTCCTCAGGGGCTCCCAGTGGTCCCCACCATCTGCTGCACACATCCTCACGTAATCCCCTGCCCTGCAGTGTGGACTGGACTTAGTGACTCACTTCTAACCAATACAGGATCAAAAGTGAGAAGGTGTCACTTTCTAAATGTCATTGTAACACGCCTGTCTCTAGAGTCTTGTGCTCTGTCTCCTCTGTTCTCTCTGTTTGTATCCACCATATGCCAAGCATGGTGCCGAGAGCTGGAGAAAGAGCTGATTCAGCTGCACCCTGGCTTGGGAGATGATCCCAGGATAAGAAAGAGGAGAAGACGTGCTATCGAGTGCCTGACATTCTAAGAGAGGAAAGTGATCTAGGAGGCCATCAGAATATTCTAGATTAGGAAGCTACCTGAAGAGGGTAGGAAATGAACACCATTTGCAGGGAAGAACCAGAGGCGTTTGGTCCATTAAGATGACGGCAACATGTAACTGATGTGTAAGATGTAAGTAAGTAAGAAATACTATTCACAAATTCAAATCCTATTTTCAAAATCATTGAATGGCAGGGATAAGTGCTCATGTTCAATGCAAACATAACTAGAATTGAGGAAGATTCCATTTATGGAATAACTTTATATCTCCATTAGATGAAAGTATGCAGATATGTTCAGCAATTCTTTTCAAATTGTATAAAATATCCATTGTTGACACAATCAGGATTCCACCCCCATACTTTGGCTTCACACCCGATTTTCTTTACACCAGACACACATCCATTGCTGTGATGTAGATCCATTGCTGTCAACACTATCCCAGCCCACAGCCTACTGGTCCTGGGAGACAGCAACTCTATCACTATATTGTGTGCAGAATCCAGGAAGGGTCTAACACGGGGGCTCCATAAATACTCCCTGAAGTGCTGCACTTGAGAAGAGTCTATGATTTTATTACCTAGTGCTCTACCTACACATGTTATCACTCTGCATTATGTCATGATCCTTAGTCCCCCTCACCTGACAGTCAGCAACCCAGGAGCAGAGTCTACACCTCAGTCTGCCCCTATTCCTGGCCCCCAGCCCAGCACCTGGCAAGTAATAGGTGCCAGGTACTGATGAATGAATTGTCTCGAAACATGTGAAACAGGATTCATCAAGAATACCCAGATGGAAGGTCACCATGAACATGCTGCCTGATAACCTGCCAGCCCTTTAATTCTGTCTGCCGACCACTTCCTTCAGCCAGGAACTGCCTGGGCTCAAAGATTTCCCAGAGTCACCATCCTGCCTTGACTTCTGCCGTTTACTTTAGCCTCCTTGATTGTCCTACTTACTGTGGGTTTCTTCACTCTCAGTCTCAGGGGACACCTCTGAACCCCTAAGGTAGCCCACTGGGTCTTCCTTCTCTGGCCAACACATTCCTCTTGCTTCTGTGCATGGCCTTGATAGCAGTGTCACAGGCAATCCCAGGAAACTGACACCCCAGCATGCTGACCTTGGGCACCCGCACTAGTCAATGGAGCCCTCTCCCTTCATCTCCTGCAGAATCCCCCTAGGAATAGGGGATGCAGATATGTACACATGTGTAGGGAGGAGGAAAGCGGGTCTCATGACATGTTAGCTAGAAGATGATTACAAATTTCTTAAACATTAGTAGAAAATTATGGTTCATTTGTCCTGGCATGCAACTGAATGAGAATAAATCTGTGAAAAATTCTGACACCCATGACAAAAGAAATGATCCAAACAATACGACCATCGAGGTGCTTTTCTTTTATGTTTAGGACTAACATTTAAAAATGTGGTATTGACGAGAATGTGAACAATATTGGGGGAGGCTCTGGAACGATGCTGAGTAGAAAATGGACAATAGATTCCTTTTTTGAGAATTAAGAGAAGCTATTTTGCAGAAAGTGGCAAATGAGCTTGACTTTTAGAAACGAAGAGCATTATAGCAAGTAAGTTTAGTGGAAAGTAGATGATATTTGGGAGAGGGGTGACGTGTTAAGTTACAAGAGGCAAAGAAATGGAAAGAACACATGTTTTGCAAAGGGAAAAATCATTCCTGTAAAACATCAGAATTGGAGTTTTCTTGCTGTTCTTTTTGTGCCTATGTAGCATCTTCTTTCTGCTGTAACTTCCAACTTGGGTTCTAGGCACTCTGTGTATGTGTGTGTTTACAAGAGAGAAATTGATAAACCTTAGTAAGCCCTAGAAAATTCTAGAGGTCTGAAATAAACAGATATTTTTCAAGTTTATTTAATTAAAAAGCAAAACAAAACAAAAACAGTGTCATCTGCTCCTATTAGGTAAAATATATGATCATATTGGAATCTTTGTGTGTGTGTGTGGCTGGCCAATATAGGGATCCACACCCTTGACCTTGGTGATACGAGGCTGTGCTCTAACCAGCTGAGCTACCAGCCAGCCTATACATGATCATATTGGAATAATATGCAACAGAGAGATACTCTGCTGCTATGGAGAATAAGCTGATTGCAAGGAAAAAAGATGCTCACAGATAAGGCAAGGGTAGGCTTTTTGTCCCCCATTGTGGAATAGTACAGGGAACAATGCAAATGTATTGAGGCTGGTAATTCCAAGTCATGGGAAGGAAATTAAAATGATGACTCTGGAAGAATAGTTTCAAATGTCAAGGAGTTTGAGGCAGGTGATCAATTTGGTGAAATGACAATTGCTTTAGGAGAGGCTGCTTCTTTGAAAGGATTGATACATACAGCAAGGCAAGGTAGGTGACTGTGCTGCTAAGTTTTTAATATTGCTATGAGTTTTAACTTTAAATATATTTGTGACTTTGCATGTAGCTCTGAATTTTGAGTGTCATAATTATTTAAGAATCTTTTATGGATTTGATTACTATAGCTTTCACTGTAATTTGATGAGGTTTTAGAACTACATTCCATTTCTAATTTTGGTTTTATTATTTCCAAGTGCCAAAATACTTAACACAGAACCACCTCTTATTCTATAATAAAAAGCAATGGAGACAAGTTATTCAGTTGAAAAAAATTACTTTTTTTTTTTTTTTAAAGATGACCTGTAAGTGGATCCTATCGATTGATGTGGTGTTGTCAGCACCACGCTCTCCCAAGTGAGCCAATCAGCCAACCCTTCATAGGGATCCAAACCCGTGGCCCTGGTGCTGTCAGCACCGCACTCTCCAAGGGCGCACGGGCCGGCCCTGCTCCATGGTAGTTTTAGCTGCTTCCCTCCTTTCTTCTCAGAATTTTCATTTTCCCATGTTCTCCTGGACAACTTCAACCCTGCTAACGATTAAAACCCATCACATCTGTCTGTCATGGTGTGGATTGGCTCCCAAGCAGAAGACTCAGGGCTTCTTTGAACTAGGACTTGCATTGACTTCAACTCAACCAAGCTGAGGCGCCGATCTTGTGATTACACTTAGCATGTGCTATGAATGGAGAGAAATGAAGTGAAAAGTGCCTATGAGATGCGAAGTCATACTTGTCACGTTCCTAGTCCCCTCTCTGGCCTTCTCTCCATCTTCAGCTCCACCTCACTGTTTACCCCTTAAAGAAGCCAGATGCTCTCTAATTCATATGTCCACGAAACACTTGGTTTCAAATAACGGGTATTAAATGAATATCTGTTGGAAGTTGTGTATCCTAAATTTGTAGGTGTCCTTTATGTGACTGACGATGGCATGAATAACTAGTGTTAACAGTCTTTGATGTGCTCAGCATTAATATACATTAGGAATTGTCATGGAATCTTGTAAAATTGAAAAAAAATCCAAATGCATGTCATCTGGCCTTGGAGTCCAGTTCTTCAGTACACACTCTGCTGATTTGGGCACCTCAGTCAAGAACCCAGTCAAAGAACCTCACAGAGTCACCCACAGGCCACGAAGCCACAGCACACGAGCAAGACTTTCCTGTGCTGCCCTGTTAACCATGAGCAGATGCCAAGGGCCCCAGATGTTTCAGCAAATCCTCTAGTTTCAGCAACTCCTCTAATAAGAAATAGGCCAAAGCAAACAAACAAAAAAGGAAAAAGCGAATTGGAAGAAATAGAGATCATGCAAGGGAAACAGAAAATACCATTAACTTCCTCAGAGTTATAGGAGAGAAACTGTTGGACTAACTGAAGAAGAACAGACATTGTTAAAGTAGAAGAGGGAGAAGATGAATCAAATAACCATGAGGTCATTTAGAAATTAAAAATATAACTGTTGAAATTTTTGTTTGTTTGTTTTGTGTGTGTGTGTGTGTGTGTGACAGTTAAGGGCGTTGTAACCATAGGGGTGGTGTCGCCCGCACCGCGCTCAGCCAGTGAGCACACCGGCCATCCCTATGTGGGATCCGAACCCGCGGCAGCGCCCCTGTGCTCCCAGCACCGCTCTCTCCCGTGTGCGCCACGGGGCGGTCCATAAGTGTTGAAATTTAAATTAGAAAACAACTCACTAGAAAGATGAGAAAATAACACAAGGGAAGCCTGATTAGATCAAAAAAAAAAAGGGATAACAAGAAAGATACAATTGAAAGAAAAGCATAAAATAGTAAAAGGAGTAAAAGGGAAAGAGAGAGAGAAAACGGAAGTGCGTGTCCGCAGAGCCAGTGTCTGAAGAACACGCGCTCCAGGAAGAGCCGCGGAGATGGGCAGGAGGAGAGAACCGTGGGAGAAAGGAGGAAGGGACAGGTCCCGGAGGTCCCCATAGGTCCCCACGTGGAGAGTGACGATGGGTCCATACGCCGTCCCGCACTGGGGAAGCACAGGGGACACCGTGTCAACTATGGGTGTGGGGGTCAAGGGGACGGACCCTGCGTAGGAGCCTCAAGAGGGAGACGACAGGGGAGTGCGGCCTTCAGCGTCTCATGCAGAGTCGGTTCCGATCTCAGCTTTTCCTCGTCAAACGTGAGTCCGACAAGGCGAGGACGGGCCTCTGGACGTTTAGCAGCCCAAGACCGTTTTCTTAGCAGTCTATGGGGGGCGTCTCCCACTAGGAAGAAGACATAAACCCGGACAGGGGACAGGGCCCTGGTGACGGCCACGGGGGAACATACCGAACCCGACTGCTCGGAGGCTGCATTGTAGACATTGGATCCCAGGAGGTGTCGTCCAGAGCACCACATGGGTCCCTGAGGCGTTCACCTGTGGTGACAGCAGCTGCCCTAACAGGGACAGTGCGCGTGCGCAGACGCCACCGCGCACAGAGGACACGCGGTCCGCGCCGGGCTGTCAGCCGCGTCCCCGCAGCCGCCGGTGCGCGGCGCTCAGAGCCGCGGACGGGAAGCCGCGGTCGCGGGGTGCGCTCTCCGTGGCGCCTCCTGGTGGCCCTGCCTGCAGCTGCCGCCCCCAGGCCGCCCGTCCCGCCTGGGGACAGGAGCGCACGACCGGCTGCTCTCCACTCCCTGCTCCCGCCCCTCTGCGGCCGATGACAGCGGGTTCCAGCGACAGGACGGATTCCCACGGGCGCTCCAGGTCGGTGCAAGGGGTCCGCACTGACGAGGCGCCGAGCACAGCCGTGAGGGGGACCCGCGTGGGCTGTCGTCGGCCGACGGTCCTGGCGGTTCCTCGGCCCCAGGCTGGCAGGCACAGTCCGCGGCGTGACAGTCCTGACCGCGGAGCCGTGTGCTAGTACAGCTACAAGGTCACCACGAGCGACGGTATCTTGTGTACTTTTTCAAAACTGAGTTTTCTATTCTATGACTGTACTCAACCGTATGAAATATAGAATTAGTAATTTATCAAATTGCGTAAAAAATGTCAATTGTTATTTATATATAAACAAAATTTATAGATTTATTTGGAAGAATTGATATATTTTCCCTACTTATTTTCTCATCTATGAACATGTACATCTCTTCATTGTCTTCAGTTTGTTCGTTTTTTCAATAACATTTTACACTCAGTGTTTAGAAATCATGATTGTAAAAATGCACCCTAATTATTCATGCAAACCTTATGAATGAAAATTTGGGGTGTTTCCAACCCTTAGTAATAGGTATTGTCATATTAACAATCTTGTCGACACCTCACCTTATAATTTTTCAAGGTTACATATGATATAGATTCCTGAATATTGGGTTACAGTATAAAATAGTAAATATACAAGTATAATTTTGCTAAATTTTGCGAGTTTCTGCTCCTTATGGGCTCTACCATTTGCATTCCACCACAGTGTATTATAATACCTGGATCCCCACAGTCTCACTAACAAGTTTGTTATCAAAAAATTAAATTTTGCAAATCTAATAGGTGAAGTATTGTATTTCAATATATTTTAAATGTCTAGTTCTCTATGAGGGATTTTAAGCACCTCATTAAGTATTGATGCCAATTTAAATTTCCTTTTGTGTTATTAGATTGTTCATATATTTTGTTCATTTTTATTTCATTTTGTTGGTCATTTCCATCTCATTTTTTCACACATCATTGTATTAGTGATATTATCCTAGTTTAAGAGGTTTTTTGTTTTTTTGCTTTTTTTAAAATTGAAACATTATTGATCACCCATTTTAAGTATTATAGCTTGTAATTACTTTTTGTCGTGTCCTTTTGACCTAGTTGGTGGCATTTACCTTTGGTTTGAGTTTGCTTTGCTTTATTAATGGCTGCTATGCCATCCATGTTAACTGCTGCTACATTAGTAGCAGCATATTTTCACCAGTGATTTGAAATGCTATCTTTCTTAAATACTAAATTTCTATAAATCTTGGGTATCTCTTTGAATTATCCATTCTTTTCCATTAGGTTTTATATTTACTTATAAACAAATTCCATATGGTCTTGATAATGAAGAATTTATAAAAAAAATATTTTTCGATCTCTGGTAGACTTACACCTCCCTTTTGATTTGTTTCCTCAATTTTTTCTGATGAACGATTAATGTTTCATCAACATTTTATAATCATCCTTTTTTGTTGTAGGTGAAGAAACAAATGAGACTATTTTTAATGTGATCATGACACACGTATAAAGTAACTTAGGAGAAAATAAAATCCTTAGGATCATGTGGCTTCCTGGCCAAGAAAATATCTCTGACATTTCTCTATCGTTTGTGTATGTATGTTTTAAGAGTGTGCTAATGCTTAAATCACATAGTTAAACAGGCTTTGTTGAGTTCTTGTTAGCTTTATGCCAAATATTTTAACAATTTTGTGGCTATTGAAAATGGAATCTTGATTTGTGGAATGTAATCTAGATAGTTATTGTTATTACATAAGACATTTATTAATTTTATATGTGAATTTTTCTAAATCGCAACATGTAAATTTTATTTTAGAAAGTCGTCTTGTTTGTAATAGGTTTTTAATTAATTCTTTTTGATTTTCTAAATTCACAATACATACACATAACACATTTTTCTCCATCTTGAGATATACAAATATGTATGGTCAAACCTTATTTTATCTACTGTTTTGATATTTATGAGTCTTACATTTTCTCAAAAGTACTTTGGCTTCTGTGGAAATTATTATGTCTTTTTCTTTCTTCTAATGCTTAATACTTTTGCAAAATATTGAAGTTAGTAATTCATCTCAAATTTAATTTTGTGAACGGTACCTAGCAAAAGCATAACTGGATTTAATTTCCAAATAAATAATATTTCAATCCCTGTAATGATGAAGTGCTTTCCCGTAAGTAATCTGAATCCTTTCCACACATATACCAGAATCTGTTTCAAAATTCAAACTTTTACTCCACTTCGCTTATTCTTTGCCAATCTCATTCACTTTCAAGTATGTTCCTTTGCAATACATTTTATTAGACGGAGCAAATTTCCTCTTTGTTTTCATTATTATTGTTCTTCTTATGTCTTGAACATTTTGGGGGCCATTTTTGCACATAATTTTTTTTCATATTAACTTTGAGGTTATTTGACAAGTCCCCTAAACATCACTCTTTGGAATTTTTCAAGTTTAGATTTATTGAAACTATTGATTAACATAGGTAGAATACATATATATGTGGCGTAACTTCCTAGCATCACTGCTGCCCGGCACATGGACACACCTGGGCATTTTGGTAGGAGCTGCTGAGTGGCTCCTGCGACAGGGGTATCTATGAACACATCTCCTGGGGCATCTGCTGGGACCTCTTCTTCCTTCATTCTCACAAGAGCTGGTCGTCACCAGACATACAGACCTGCCCATCTGATGGGGCAAATGCTATCTGAATAGTGAGTAAATTTCTGTGCATCATCATTAGGGAGGCCGCGGATGTCTGACATTTACTGGCCATGTGAATTGCTTCCCTGTGGAACTGCAGGAATATGTCCTTTGTCCCTATGGATAAATGAGAACTCTTTGTACAACTAGGATGCATACTACCCTTTCTCTGCCCATGAAGAATTTTCCAGTCTGGGGCTTGACTTTTCACCTTTTGGCATTATTCTGGTTTTTGTTTAGACCAGGAAAAGTCAGCATTTTCCTCAGTGGCTTCTGGCTCTCTGGTCATTCAAAAGTAGTTCCTATTTCAAGATTATGGCAATAATAACTATCAGGGCTTTGTGTTTCTACATAGAGTCTTTGATTTTTCTGTAATTTTCCTCTTACTAAAAACATAAAATGAAAATTATTCAGATCTTTCTCATATTATGTGGCCAGATACAAAAGGCCACATAACATATAACTGTACTGATAGGAACAATCCACGATAGGTAAATTCACACACGCAGAAAATGGAGTGGTAGTCAGGGACAGGGAGAGGCGGGATGGGGAGTGACAGCTTAATGGCTACAGAGTTGATGAAGCTGTTTGATCACTAGATGGTGGTAAGGGTTGCGCCATATTAAAAATGTACTTAATGCCACTGAATGGTAATTTTGAAAATATTAAAAACACTTTATTTTATACAAGGGATATTATTGAAAATAAAAGATGAAAAAATTTGAGGATATGCAGGACACAGACAAAAATGAGGAGAAGCACAGCGTCAAGGAAGGGCAAGAACAGATCTGGAGTGGGGACTGGTGAGGGTGTTTGTGGGAGCTCTGGAGCCAGGGCTCCCCTGGGTGCTGGTGTTTCTTCTAATTCTTCTGATGTTTCAGGAACGGTTATGTCAGGTCGCTCTAGCTCTACCTCTGGATCTTGATCCTTCTCCTGCTCTTTCTCTTGCTCTTTCTCCTGATCTTTCTCTTGATCTTTCTGTTGCTCCTGCTCTGGATCTTGCGTCTGATCTACCACTTGCTCTGGATCTTGTTCCTGCTCTACCTCTTGCTCTGGATCATGCTCCTGCTCTACCTCTTGCTCTGGATCTTGCTCCTGCTCTACTTCTTGCTCTGGCTTGGGCTCTGGATCTTGCTCTCGCTCTGCCTCTGACAGTGGAGGTGGAGCTGGAGCTGGAACTCGAGCCGAACATGGCAGCAGCTCTTGGGACAGGTGTTCAGCCGGGGCGGAAGCTGGAACTGGAGAGACAACAATTGAAAATATCAATGTGAGTTTCTATGTCTCATCCAATGACACTGTCTTTCTAGAAGCCCAAGTCCAGAGACCCAGGCTCAGGAAGTCTCCCCACACCGCAGAACACTGTATGATTTTTCTGAGTACTCAGTGCCCCTGTCCCCAGCCTGTTTCTGGAAACTCTGCTCTGTGTGGCCCAGCCCAGGCCCCTCCCCAAACCCGCACAGGCACCCACCCTCTTCCTCCTCACCCTCAGTCTCCGCCTCACTAGGCTCCAGGTGCTCCGGCTTCTCCAGCTGCGCCAGAAGAAGATCAGCCTTACGCTCCACCTCTGAACCTCGCATACTGATATGTACATAGGCCGAAAGAAACTTCAAAGAATGAAATTCAGGAGGCTCGTGGAAATCGGTGGAATAGAATTCCAGCCAGATCTTTAAGACAGAGGACATGGCACTGTGGGAGACAGGTGGGCAACAGCATCAGAGGCCTGGCCTATCCCTCTATGCTGCCCTCCCAAGGCTCCCCTGAGTGAGCTGCAGTCTTGTACCCTCTGCCCGTGCCTGTCCATAGACCAGCCCATCCAATGTCCACCCCCAGTATGGCAGTTCTGGCACAGATGGGCCTGGCAGCCAAGGAGGGGCTGGCAAAAGCCTCCATGGGAGGAGGCTTCAACCACTGATGTGACCACGTTTCCCTTCTTCAGGGAAACCTGACAACCTCCTCTGTCTGTGTCACTGCCCCATCCCTGCTGGAATGACCTGTCCACCCCAGGAGGGTGCTGTCTGCTCTGGGCATTACTCACTGGCACACAGGAGGTGTCCAGCAATATCTGATAAATGAGGAAACAGAGGGAGGCGCTGCTCCCCTGGCCTACCCAGGGCCCTTGGAAAAGCCCAAACTTGAGCTCACACGTGAATGTACTGCCCAAGTGTCTCCATGAAAATCTGCATATCCTTTTCCCAGTGACAGCAATCTCTTGGCCCTGACCACACTCTGCACCCTCAGCACCAGCTGAGCATCCCCATGGAGGCTCCAGCCCCGAGTGTGAGCGGCATGCTCTGCACACCTCCTGCTCTGGCTCAGCACGGGCTCTGGGGGTGTGGGCAGGGCTGGGTGGGAGGGCGTGGGGATGGATTCTCTCTGGGCTCACTCTGCTCTCCAGCCTCTCGCACACCCTACGGTGCCTGGGACCACATCCCCAGCCGTCTTGACCTCTTTCCCTGCAGGGAAAGCCTTGAGCCCTCAGCCCTGTAGCAGGAATCATAAGATGTGTGAGAGCCAGAGTTCTGCCAGCCCCCCACCCACAGGCCCCCGCAGACCACACGCAGTTGTGTGGAGATGGGAGCCCCTCCTTCTGCACCTAAACCCCACTTACCATTTTAGCTGCTCCAGGGATTCGCCATCCCCGTGACAATCAGTAATCATGTTTCCATACCTAGAGGAGGTCAGGAGTGTGTCAAATCTACCATATGGTGGCACTACCTGCTTCTCATGTCTACTGTGACTGTCTCACCTCTGAGTAGACTGGAAGCCCACGAGGGCAGTGAATGCAGTCTCCTCGGTTCATTGGATTATGGTCAGTGCCCAGAAAGTGACTGCACATAGTGTGGCTTCACGTATGATTGTTGAAGGAATGAACCCCAACCAACTCCTCCCAAGATCTCTGGGTGCACCTGAAGCCGCTCTGCCCGCCTCTGGTCTCCCTGCTTTGAATACACCCAGGAGCCTACAGATAGAATCTCAAATTTCCTGTAAAAATGTGAAAACAGTGAAGCCCAAGTCAACGAGGTCAGTGAGGGGGTGACAGAGACTTCCTCGTGGGGGTGTCAGGAATCCTGAATGAGGACGACCGTGGCCCCTCCAGCAGACCTTCCACAGGGCTGGACTCAGGAGCAGCACTTTCCATGGGGGACCCACTGGAGCTTGTTCCTGTTACCACCCACTGAACACAGGAGGAAACTGAGGCTCAGAGGGGTGTGGTGACAGTCCTAAGACTCACAGCTGGGAGGCGGCCTAGTGACACTGTGTGATCCAGGGCCTGAGTGCTCACCTGAGGAAAAGCAGGTGCAGCACATGCCGGGGACTGGCAAAGTTCTTGTAGCTTGACAGAAACAGGTGGACATAAGATTGGTCACCACCCAAGACAGCAGGCACCAGGTGCTCCACCCGCTTCTTAAGGGTGCGTGCCGGGACAGGCCACACCATGTGGGTGGCATCCGAGCTCAATGAAGATGTGTCTTCACTCTAGGACAGGAGAGGGGAGAGATACACAGTGACAGCACCGTGAACCCCAAGGAGGGCAGGGGCTGGAGGCCAGTCTTAACCCCAGGGAGGACATGAGAAGACAGCCTGAGGGCCCAGGGTTAATGTACAGGGTGGTGGTTGCCACCCTGGCAGTCCCCGTTCACCCTCCAGCCAGACCTGAGGTGTGAACACACCAGGGCCAGCAGGTTTATAAACCCCCCACCCTCTGCCCCTGCCCTGGGAGGGTGTCCCATGTCCCCGTTCCCCACACACTCAGGAGGAGTGGGTGCGGTCTCCAAGGGAGGCTCATAGTGCTGGCCTGGCCTTGCCCAACCTCCTCTGGGCCACCTGACATTACCTTTGGGGACCTCCTCCCAGACAGCCACAGGGGTCGAGGGCGAGGGCTGAACCAGCGCCGGAAGCATTGGACAAGCTTCTCAGCACAGCGCTTCCTGGGGCTACGGCCCCGAACCTCGGGATACAGCACAACATCTCACTCTGCCTGTGGCCAAGTGAGCTGGGGAAGGGGCTGTGTATAGAATGTGGGTGTCAGGTTACCGAGTTCCGAGTTCTGTTGGGGTCTGTCGTCAAGGAAGTGAAGTCACTTCCTGATACCTCATTTCCTGAGCCCCTCCTCTGTGTACAAGACTGCAAATGCCCCTCTGGGTACCTGTCTGCTGACCCTCCTTCCCCATGAACTCTCTCTATTGCCCACACTTCCACCAACACTGCCTGACCACACCCCTGTGCAAGGCCTGGTTGCAGCCAGCGTCACAGCTCGGAGGAGATACACGTAGGTTCATCCCCAGCTCCTCCTTCTTATCACTTTATGTGACCCTGGACCAGCCGTTGTCACTCTCATGACCTCCCCAGTCTCCCCTTTTGCACAGTGGGGATCTTTCTAGCATCTTCTTCCTAGGGATGGCATCAGGCATGTGTGAGGAAACATCTCTGAAACCTATGGCCGGTGTCACATGCAGCTAATAAACAAGACTAGAGATAAAATCCACGACGGTGTGGAAGGTAGCATGGAATACAACTAACGACAGGTCTGGTTCCTGTCATATAATCTTGAAAATGTCACTTTTGCTCTTGGTCTGTTTTCCCTGTCTGCACCATGCGACAGTTGGAATTTCATGCATTCACATACTGCTTTCCTCCATAAAACCTCACAATGGCTTCGTGTGTATTTAGGTTTGGACTCAAGTGCCACATCTCTGTCTGTGTGGTTGGCTACTCCTCAGGGGCTCCCAGTGGTCCCCACCATCTGCTGCACACATCCTCACGTAATCCCCTGCCCTGCAGTGTGGACTGGACTTAGTGACTCACTTCTAACCAATACAGGATCAAAAGTGAGAAGGTGTCACTTTCTAAATGTCATTGTAACACGCCTGTCCCTAGAGTCTTGTGCTCTGTCTCCTCTGTTCTCTCTGTTCGTATCCACCATATGCCAAGCATGGTGCCGAGAGCTGGAGAAAGAGCTGATTCAGCTGCACCCTGGCTTGGGAGATGATCCCAGGATAAGAAAGAGGAGAAGACGTGCTATCGAGTGCCTGACATTCTAAGAGAGGAAAGTGATCTAGGAGGCCATCAGAATATTCTAGATTAGGAAGCTACCTGAAGAGGGTAGGAAATGAACACCATTTGCAGGGAAGAACCAGAGGCGTTTGGTCCATTAAGATGACGGCAACATGTAACTGATGTGTAAGATGTAAGTAAGTAAGAAATACTATTCACAAATTCAAATCCTATTTTCAAAATCATTGAATGGCAGGGATAAGTGCTCATGTTCAATGCAAACATAACTAGAATTGAGGAAGATTCCATTTATGGAATAACTTTATATCTCCATTAGATGAAAGTATGCAGATATGTTCAGCAATTCTTTTCAAATTGTATAAAATATCCATTGTTGACACAATCAGGATTCCACCCCCATACTTTGGCTTCACACCCGATTTTCTTTACACCAGACACACATCCATTGCTGTAATGTAGATCCATTGCTGTCAACACTATCCCAGCCCACAGCCTACTGGTCCTGGGAGACAGCAACTCTATCACTATATTGTGTGCAGAATCCAGGAAGGGTCTAACACGGGGGCTCCATAAATACTCCCTGAAGTGCTGCACTTGAGAAGAGTCTATGATTTTATTACCTAGTGCTCTACCTACACATGTTATCACTCTGCATTATGTCATGATCCTTAGTCCCCCTCACCTGACAGTCAGCAACCCAGGAGCAGAGTCTACACCTCGGTCTGCCCCTATTCCTGGCCCCCAGCCCAGCACCTGGCAAGTAATAGGTGCCAAGTACTGATGAATGAATTGTCTGGAAACATGTGAAACAGGATTCATCAAGAATACCCAGATGGAAGGTCACCATGAACATGCTGCCTGATAACCTGCCAGCCCTTTAATTCTGTCTGCCGACCACTTCCTTCAGCCAGGAACTGCCTGGGCTCAAAGATTTCCCAGAGTCACCATCCTGCCTTGACTTCTGCCGTTTACTTTAGCCTCCTTGATTGTCCTACTTACTGTGGGTTTCTTCACTCTCAGTCTCAGGGGACACCTCTGAACCCCTAAGGTAGCCCACTGGGTCTTCCTTCTCTGGCCAACACATTCCTCTTGCTTCTGTGCATGGCCTTGATAGCAGTGTCACAGGCAATCCCAGGAAACTGACACCCCAGCATGCTGACCTTGGGCACCCGCACTAGTCAATGGAGCCCTCTCCCTTCATCTCCTGCAGAATCCCCCTAGGAATAGGGGATGCAGATATGTACACATGTGTAGGGAGGAGGAAAGCGGGTCTCATGACATGTTAGCTAGAAGATGATTACAAATTTCTTAAACATTAGTAGAAAATTATGGTTCATTTGTCCTGGCATGCAACTGAATGAGAATAAATCTGTGAAAAATTCTGACACCCATGACAAAAGAAATGATCCAAACAATACGACCATCGAGGTGCTTTTCTTTTATGTTTAGGACTAACATTTAAAAATGTGGTATTGACGAGAATGTGAACAATATTGGGGGAGGCTCTGGAACGATGCTGAGTAGAAAATGGACAATAGATTCCTTTTTTGAGAATTAAGAGAAGCTATTTTGCAGAAAGTGGCAAATGAGCTTGACTTTTAGAAACGAAGAGCATTATAGCAAGTAAGTTTAGTGGAAAGTAGATGATATTTGGGAGAGGGGTGACGTGTTAAGTTACAAGAGGCAAAGAAATGGAAAGAACACATGTTTTGCAAAGGGAAAAATCATTCCTGTAAAACATCAGAATTGGAGTTTTCTTGCTGTTCTTTTTGTGCCTATGTAGCATCTTCTTTCTGCTGTAACTTCCAACTTGGGTTCTAGGCACTCTGTGTATGTGTGTGTTTACAAGAGAGAAATTGATAAACCTTAGTAAGCCCTAGAAAATTCTAGAGGTCTGAAATAAACAGATATTTTTCAAGTTTATTTAATTAAAAAGCAAAACAAAACAAAAACAGTGTCATCTGCTCCTATTAGGTAAAATATATGATCATATTGGAATCTTTGTGTGTGTGTGTGGCTGGCCAATATAGGGATCCACACCCTTGACCTTGGTGATACGAGGCTGTGCTCTAACCAGCTGAGCTACCAGCCAGCCTATACATGATCATATTGGAATAATATGCAACAGAGAGATACTCTGCTGCTATGGAGAATAAGCTGATTGCAAGGAAAAAAGATGCTCACAGATAAGGCAAGGGTAGGCTTTTTGTCCCCCATTGTGGAATAGTACAGGGAACAATGCAAATGTATTGAGGCTGGTAATTCCAAGTCATGGGAAGGAAATTAAAATGATGACTCTGGAAGAATAGTTTCAAATGTCAAGGAGTTTGAGGCAGGTGATCAATTTGGTGAAATGACAATTGCTTTAGGAGAGGCTGCTTCTTTGAAAGGATTGATACATACAGCAAGGCAAGGTAGGTGACTGTGCTGCTAAGTTTTTAATATTGCTATGAGTTTTAACTTTAAATATATTTGTGACTTTGCATGTAGCTCTGAATTTTGAGTGTCATAATTATTTAAGAATCTTTTATGGATTTGATTACTATAGCTTTCACTGTAATTTGATGAGGTTTTAGAACTACATTCCATTTCTAATTTTGGTTTTATTATTTCCAAGTGCCAAAATACTTAACACAGAACCACCTCTTATTCTATAATAAAAAGCAATGGAGACAAGTTATTCAGTTGAAAAAAATTACTTTTTTTTTTTTTTTAAAGATGACCTGTAAGTGGATCCTATCGATTGATGTGGTGTTGTCAGCACCACGCTCTCCCAAGTGAGCCAATCAGCCAACCCTTCATAGGGATCCAAACCCGTGGCCCTGGTGCTGTCAGCACCGCACTCTCCAAGGGCGCACGGGCCGGCCCTGCTCCATGGTAGTTTTAGCTGCTTCCCTCCTTTCTTCTCAGAATTTTCATTTTCCCATGTTCTCCTGGACAACTTCAACCCTGCTAACGATTAAAACCCATCACATCTGTCTGTCATGGTGTGGATTGGCTCCCAAGCAGAAGACTCAGGGCTTCTTTGAACTAGGACTTGCATTGACTTCAACTCAACCAAGCTGAGGCGCCGATCTTGTGATTACACTTAGCATGTGCTATGAATGGAGAGAAATGAAGTGAAAAGTGCCTATGAGATGCGAAGTCATACTTGTCACGTTCCTAGTCCCCTCTCTGGCCTTCTCTCCATCTTCAGCTCCACCTCACTGTTTACCCCTTAAAGAAGCCAGATGCTCTCTAATTCATATGTCCACGAAACACTTGGTTTCAAATAACGGGTATTAAATGAATATCTGTTGGAAGTTGTGTATCCTAAATTTGTAGGTGTCCTTTATGTGACTGACGATGACATGAATAACTAGTGTTAACAGTCTTTGATGTGCTCAGCATTAATATACATTAGGAATTGTCATGGAATCTTGTAAAATTGAAAAAAAATCCAAATGCATGTCATCTGGCCTTGGAGTCCAGTTCTTCAGTACACACTCTGCTGATTTGGGCACCTCAGTCAAGAACCCAGTCAAAGAACCTCACAGAGTCACCCACAGGCCACGAAGCCACAGCACACGAGCAAGACTTTCCTGTGCTGCCCTGTTAACCATGAGCAGATGCCAAGGGCCCCAGATGTTTCAGCAAATCCTCTAGTTTCAGCAACTCCTCTAATAAGAAATAGGCCAAAGCAAACAAACAAAAAAGGAAAAAGCGAATTGGAAGAAATAGAGATCATGCAAGGGAAACAGAAAATACCATTAACTTCCTCAGAGTTATAGGAGAGAAACTGTTGGACTAACTGAAGAAGAACAGACATTGTTAAAGTAGAAGAGGGAGAAGATGAATCAAATAACCATGAGGTCATTTAGAAATTAAAAATATAACTGTTGAAATTTTTGTTTGTTTGTTTTGTGTGTGTGTGTGTGTGTGACAGTTAAGGGCGTTGTAACCATAGGGGTGGTGTCGCCCGCACCGCGCTCAGCCAGTGAGCACACCGGCCATCCCTATGTGGGATCCGAACCCGCGGCAGCGCCCCTGTGCTCCCAGCACCGCTCTCTCCCGTGTGCGCCACGGGGCGGTCCATAAGTGTTGAAATTTAAATTAGAAAACAACTCACTAGAAAGATGAGAAAATAACACAAGGGAAGCCTGATTAGATCAAAAAAAAAAAGGGATAACAAGAAAGATACAATTGAAAGAAAAGCATAAAATAGTAAAAGGAGTAAAAGGGAAAGAGAGAGAGAAAACGGAAGTGCGTGTCCGCAGAGCCAGTGTCTGAAGAACACGCGCTCCAGGAAGAGCCGCGGAGATGGGCAGGAGGAGAGAACCGTGGGAGAAAGGAGGAAGGGACAGGTCCCGGAGGTCCCCATAGGTCCCCACGTGGAGAGTGACGATGGGTCCATACGCCGTCCCGCACTGGGGAAGCACAGGGGACACCGTGTCAACTATGGGTGTGGGGGTCAAGGGGACGGACCCTGCGTAGGAGCCTCAAGAGGGAGACGACAGGGGAGTGCGGCCTTCAGCGTCTCGTGCAGAGTCGGTTCCGATCTCAGCTTTTCCTCGTCAAACGTGAGTCCGACAAGGCGAGGACGGGCCTCTGGACGTTTAGCAGCCCAAGACCGTTTTCTTAGCAGTCTATGGGGGGCGTCTCCCACTAGGAAGAAGACATAAACCCGGACAGGGGACAGGGCCCTGGTGACGGCCACGGGGGAACATACCGAACCCGACTGCTCGGAGGCTGCATTGTAGACATTGGATCCCAGGAGGTGTCGTCCAGAGCACCACATGGGTCCCTGAGGCGTTCACCTGTGGTGACAGCAGCTGCCCTAACAGGGCCAGTGCGCGTGCGCAGACGCCACCGCGCACAGAGGACACGCGGTCCGCGCCGGGCTGTCAGCCGCGTCCCCGCAGCCGCCGGTGCGCGGCGCTCAGAGCCGCGGACGGGAAGCCGCGGTCGCGGGGTGCGCTCTCCGTGGCGCCTCCTGGTGGCCCTGCCTGCAGCTGCCGCCCCCAGGCCGCCCGTCCCGCCCGGGGACAGGAGCGCACGACCGGCTGCTCTCCACTCCCTGCTCCCGCCCCTCTGCGGCCGATGACAGCGGGTTCCAGCGACAGGACGGATTCCCACGGGCGCTCCAGGTCGGTGCAAGGGGTCCGCACTGACGAGGCGCCGAGCACAGCCGTGAGGGGGACCCGCGTGGGCTGTCGTCGGCCGACGGTCCTGGCGGTTCCTCGGCCCCAGGCTGGCAGGCACAGTCCGCGGCGTGACAGTCCTGACCGCGGAGCCGTGTGCTAGTACAGCTACAAGGTCACCACGAGCGACGGTATCTTGTGTACTTTTTCAAAACTGAGTTTTCTATTCTATGACTGTACTCAACCGTATGAAATATAGAATTAGTAATTTATCAAATTGCGTAAAAAATGTCAATTGTTATTTATATATAAACAAAATTTATAGATTTATTTGGAAGAATTGATATATTTTCCCTACTTATTTTCTCATCTATGAACATGTACATCTCTTCATTGTCTTCAGTTTGTTCGTTTTTTCAATAACATTTTACACTCAGTGTTTAGAAATCATGATTGTAAAAATGCACCCTAATTATTCATGCAAACCTTATGAATGAAAATTTGGGGTGTTTCCAACCCTTAGTAATAGGTATTGTCATATTAACAATCTTGTCGACACCTCACCTTATAATTTTTCAAGGTTACATATGATATAGATTCCTGAATATTGGGTTACAGTATAAAATAGTAAATATACAAGTATAATTTTGCTAAAT
This sequence comes from Cynocephalus volans, assembly GCF_027409185.1. Lineage (NCBI taxonomy): Eukaryota > Metazoa > Chordata > Mammalia > Dermoptera > Cynocephalidae > Cynocephalus > Cynocephalus volans. The sequence continues at coordinate 50,887,348 of NC_084476.1, read as the reverse complement.
TTTGCGAGTTTCTGCTCCTTATGGGCTCTACCATTTGCATTCCACCACAGTGTATTATAATACCTGGATCCCCACAGTCTCACTAACAAGTTTGTTATCAAAAAATTAAATTTTGCAAATCTAATAGGTGAAGTATTGTATTTCAATATATTTTAAATGTCTAGTTCTCTATGAGGGATTTTAAGCACCTCATTAAGTATTGATGCCAATTTAAATTTCCTTTTGTGTTATTAGATTGTTCATATATTTTGTTCATTTTTATTTCATTTTGTTGGTCATTTCCATCTCATTTTTTCACACATCATTGTATTAGTGATATTATCCTAGTTTAAGAGGCTTTTTGTTTTTTTGCTTTTTTTAAAATTGAAACATTATTGATCACCCATTTTAAGTATTATAGCTTGTAATTACTTTTTGTCGTGTCCTTTTGACCTAGTTGGTGGCATTTACCTTTTGTTTGAGTTTGCTTTGCTTTATTAATGGCTGCTATGCCATCCATGTTAACTGCTGCTACATTAGTAGCAGCATATTTTCACCAGTGATTTGAAATGCTATCTTTCTTAAATACTAAATTTCTATAAATCTTGGGTATCTCTTTGAATTCTCCATTCTTTTCCATTAGGTTTTATATTTACTTATAAACAAATTCCATATGGTCTTGATAATGAAGAATTTATAAAAAAAATATTTTTCGATCTCTGGTAGACTTACACCTCCCTTTTGATTTGTTTCCTCAATTTTTTCTGATGAACGATTAATGTTTCATCAACATTTTATAATCATCCTTTTTTGTTGTAGGTGAAGAAACAAATGAGACTATTTTTAATGTGATCATGACACACGTATAAAGTAACTTAGGAGAAAATAAAATACTTAGGATCATGTGGCTTTCTGGCCAAGAAAATATCTCTGACATTTCTCTATCGTTTGTGTATGTATGTTTTAAGAGTGTTCTAATGCTTAAATCACATAGTTAAACAGGCTTTGTTGAGTTCTTGTTAGCTTTATGCCAAATATTTTAACAATTTTGTGGCTATTGAAAATGGAATCTTGATTTGTGGAATGTAATCTAGATAGTTATTGTTATTACATAAGACATTTATTAATTTTATATGTGAATTTTTCTAAATCGCAACATGTAAATTTTATTTTAGAAAGTCGTCTTGTTTGTAATAGGTTTTTAATTAATTCTTTTTGATTTTCTAAATTCACAATACATACACATAACACATTTTTCTCCATCTTGAGATATACAAATATGTATGGTCAAACCTTATTTTATCTACTGTTTTGATATTTATGAGTCTTACATTTTCTCAAAAGTACTTTGGCTTCTGTGGAAATTATTATGTCTTTTTCTTTCTTCTAATGCTTAATACTTTTGCAAAATATTGAAGTTAGTAATTCATCTCAAATTTAATTTTGTGAACGGTACCTAGCAAAAGCATAACTGGATTTAATTTCCAAATAAATAATATTTCAATCCCTGTAATGATGAAGTGCTTTCTCGTAAGTAATCTGAATCCTTTCCACACATATACCAGAATCTGTTTCAAAATTCAAACTTTTACTCCACTTCGCTTATTCTTTGCCAATCTCATTCCCTTTCAAGTATGTTCCTTTGCAATACATTTTATTAGACAGAGCAAATTTCCTCTTTGTTTTCATTATTATTGTTCTTCTTATGTCTTGAACATTTTGGGGGCCATTTTTGCACATATTTTTTTTTCATATTAACTTTGAGGTTATTTGACAAGTCCCCTAAACATCACTCTTTGGAATTTTTCAAGTTTAGATTTATTGAATCTATTGATTAACATAGGTAGAATACATATATATGTGGCGTAACTTCCTAGCATCACTGCTGCCCGGCACATGGACACACCTGGGCATTTTGGTAGGAGCTGCTGAGTGGCTCCTGCGACAGGGGTATCTATGAACACATCTCCTGGGGCATCTGCTGGGACCTCTTCTTCCTTCATTCTCACAAGAGCTGGTCGTCACCAGACATACAGACCTGCCCATCTGATGGGGCAAATGCTATCTGAATAGTGAGTAAATTTCTGTGCATCATCATTAGGAAGGCCGCGGATGTCTGACATTTACTGGCCATGTGAATTGCTTCCCTGTGGAACTGCAGGAATATGTCCTTTGTCCCTATGGATAAATGAGAACTCTTTGTACAACTAGGATGCATACTACCCTTTCTCTGCCCATGAAGAATTTTCCAGTCTGGGGCTTGTCTTTTCACCTTTTGGCATTATTCTGGTTTTTGTTTGGACCAGGAAAAGTCAGCATTTTCCTCAGTGGCTTCTGGCTCTCTGGTCATTCAAAAGTAGTTCCTATTTCAAGATTATGGCAATAATAACTATCAGGGCTTTGTGTTTCTACATAGAGTCTTTGATTTTTCTGTAATTTTCCTCTTACTAAAAACATAAAATGAAAATTATTCAGATCTTTCTCATATTATGCGGCCAGATACAAAAGGCCACATAACATATAACTGTACTGATAGGAACAATCCACGATAGGTAAATTCACACACGCAGAAAATGGAGTGGTAGTCAGGGACAGGGAGAGGCGGGATGGGGAGTGACAGCTTAATGGCTACAGAGTTGATGAAGCTGTTTGATCACTAGATGGTGGTAAGGGTTGCGCCATATTAAAAATGTACTTAATGCCACTGAATGGTAATTTTGAAAATATTAAAAACACTTTATTTTATACAAGGGATATTATTGAAAATAAAAGATGAAAAAATTTGAGGATATGCAGGACACAGACAAAAATGAGGAGAAGCACAGCGTCAAGGAAGGGCAAGAACAGATCTGGAGTGGGGACTGGTGAGGGTATTTGTGGGAGCTCTGGAGCCAGGGCTCCCCTGGGTGCTGGTGTTTCTTCTAATTCTTCTGATGTTTCAGGAACGGTTATGTCAGGTCGCTCTAGCTCTACCTCTGGATCTTGATCCTTCTCCTGCTCTTTCTCTTGCTCTTTCTCCTGATCTTTCTCTTGATCTTTCTGTTGCTCCTGCTCTGGATCTTGCGTCTGATCTACCACTTGCTCTGGATCTTGTTCCTGCTCTACCTCTTGCTCTGGATCATGCTCCTGCTCTACCTCTTGCTCTGGATCTTGCTCCTGCTCTACTTCTTGCTCTGGCTTGGGCTCTGGATCTTGCTCTCGCTCTGCCTCTGACAGTGGAGGTGGAGCTGGAGCTGGAACTCGAGCCGAACATGGCAGCAGCTCTTGGGACAGGTGTTCAGCCGGGGCGGAAGCTGGAACTGGAGAGACAACAATTGAAAATATCAATGTGAGTTTCTATGTCTCATCCAATGACACTGTCTTTCTAGAAGCCCAAGTCCAGAGACCCAGGCTCAGGAAGTCTCCCCACACCGCAGAACACTGTATGATTTTTCTGAGTACTCAGTGCCCCTGTCCCCAGCCTGTTTCTGGAAACTCTGCTCTGTGTGGCTCATCCCAGGCCCCTCCCCAAACCCGCACAGGCACCCACCCTCTTCCTCCTCACCCTCAGTCTCCGCCTCACTAGGCTCCAGGTGCTCCGGCTTCTCCAGCTGCGCCAGAAGAAGATCAGCCTTACGCTCCACCTCTGAACCTCGCATACTGATATGTACATAGGCCGAAAGAAACTTCAAAGAATGAAATTCAGGAGGCTCGTGGAAATCGGTGGAATAGAATTCCAGCCAGATCTTTAAGACAGAGGACATGGCACTGTGGGAGACAGGTGGGCAACAGCATCAGAGGCCTGGCCTATCCCTCTATGCTGCCCTCCCAAGGCTCCCCTGAGTGAGCTGCAGTCTTGTACCCTCTGCCCGTGCCTGTCCATAGACCAGCCCATCCAATGTCCACCCCCAGTATGGCAGTTCTGGCACAGATGGGCCTGGCAGCCAAGGAGGGGCTGGCAAAAGCCTCCATGGGAGGAGGCTTCAACCACTGATGTGACCACGTTTCCCTTCTTCAGGGAAACCTGACAACCTCCTCTGTCTGTGTCACTGCCCCATCCCTGCTGGAATGACCTGTCCACCCCAGGAGGGTGCTGTCTGCTCTGGGCATTACTCACTGGCACACAGGAGGTGTCCAGCAATATCTGATAAATGAGGAAACAGAGGGAGGCGCTGCTCCCCTGGCCTACCCAGGGCCCTTGGAAAAGCCCAAACTTGAGCTCACACGTGAATGTACTGCCCAAGTGTCTCCATGAAAATCTGCATATCCTTTTCCCAGTGACAGCAATCTCTTGGCCCTGACCACACTCTGCACCCTCAGCACCAGCTGAGCATCCCCATGGAGGCTCCAGCCCCGAGTGTGAGCGGCATGCTCTGCACACCTCCTGCTCTGGCTCAGCACGGGCTCTGGGGGTGTGGGCAGGGCTGGGTGGGAGGGCGTGGGGATGGATTCTCTCTGGGCTCACTCTGCTCTCCAGCCTCTCGCACACCCTACGGTGCCTGGGACCACATCCCCAGCCGTCTTGACGTCTTTCCCTGCAGGGAAAGCCTTGAGCCCTCAGCCCTGTAGCAGGAATCATAAGATGTGTGAGAGCCAGAGTTCTGCCAGCCCCCCACCCACAGGCCCCCGCAGACCACACGCAGTTGTGTGGAGATGGGAGCCCCTCCTTCTGCACCTAAACCCCACTTACCATTTTAGCTGCTCCAGGGATTCGCCATCCCCGTGACAATCAGTAATCATGTTTCCATACCTAGAGGAGGTCAGGAGTGTGTCAAATCTACCATATGGTGGCACTACCTGCTTCTCATGTCTACTGTGACTGTCTCACCTCTGACTAGACTGGAAGCCCACGAGGGCAGTGAATGCAGTCTCCTCGGTTCATTGGATTATGGTCAGTGCCCAGAAAGTGACTGCACATAGTGTGGCTTCACGTATGATTGTTGAAGGAATGAACCCCAACCAACTCCTCCCAAGATCTCTGGGTGCACCTGAAGCCGCTCTGCCCGCCTCTGGTCTCCCTGCTTTGAATACACCCAGGAGCCTACAGATAGAATCTCAAATTTCCTGTAAAAATGTGAAAACAGTGAAGCCCAAGTCAACGAGGTCAGTGAGGGGGTGACAGAGACTTCCTCGTGGGGGTGTCAGGAATCCTGAATGAGGACGACCGTGGCCCCTCCAGCAGACCTTCCACAGGGCTGGACTCAGGAGCAGCACTTTCCATGGGGGACCCACTGGAGCTTGTTCCTGTTACCACCCACTGAACACAGGAGGAAACTGAGGCTCAGAGGGGTGTGGTGACAGTCCTAAGACTCACAGCTGGGAGGCGGCCTAGTGACACTGTGTGATCCAGGGCCTGAGTGCTCACCTGAGGAAAAGCAGGTGCAGCACATGCCGGGGACTGGCAAAGTTCTTGTAGCTTGACAGAAACAGGTGGACATAAGATTGGTCACCACCCAAGACAGCAGGCACCAGGTGCTCCACCCGCTTCTTAAGGGTGCGTGCCGGGACAGGCCACACCATGTGGGTGGCATCCGAGCTCAATGAAGATGTGTCTTCACTCTAGGACAGGAGAGGGGAGAGATACACAGTGACAGCACCGTGAACCCCAAGGAGGGCAGGGGCTGGAGGCCAGTCTTAACCCCAGGGAGGACATGAGAAGACAGCCTGAGGGCCCAGGGTTAATGTACAGGGTGGTGGTTGCCACCCCGGCAGTCCCCGTTCACCCTCCAGCCAGACCTGAGGTGTGAACACACCAGGGCCAGCAGGTTTATAAACCCCCCACCCTCTGCCCCTGCCCTGGGAGGGTGTCCCATGTCCCCGTTCCCCACACACTCAGGAGGAGTGGGTGCGGTCTCCAAGGGAGGCTCATAGTGCTGGCCTGGCCTTGCCCAAACTCCTCTGGGCCACCTGACATTACCTTTGGGGACCTCCTCCCAGACAGCCACAGGGGTCGAGGGCGAGGGCTGAACCAGCGCCGGAAGCATTGGACAAGCTTCTCAGCACAGCGCTTCCTGGGGCTACGGCCCCGAACCTCGGGATACAGCACAACATCTCACTCTGCCTGTGGCCAAGTGAGCTGGGGAAGGGGCTGTGTATAGAATGTGGGTGTCAGGTTACCGAGTTCCGAGTTCTGTTGGGGTCTGTCGTCAAGGAAGTGAAGTCACTTCCTGATACCTCATTTCCTGAGCCCCTCCTCTGTGTACAAGACTGCAAATGCCCCTCTGGGTACCTGTCTGCTGACCCTCCTTCCCCATGAACTCTCTCTATTGCCCACACTTCCACCAACACTGCCTGACCACACCCCTGTGCAAGGCCTGGTTGCAGCCAGCGTCACAGCTCGGAGGAGATACACGTAGGTTCATCCCCAGCTCCTGCTTCTTATCACTTTATGTGACCCTGGACCAGCCGTTGTCACTCTCATGACCTCCCCAGTCTCCCCTTTTGCACAGTGGGGATCTTTCTAGCATCTTCTTCCTAGGGATGGCATCAGGCATGTGTGAGGAAACATCTCTGAAACCTATGGCCGGTGTCACATGCAGCTAATAAACAAGACTAGAGATAAAATCCACGACGGTGTGGAAGGTAGCATGGAATACAACTAACGACAGGTCTGGTTCCTGTCATATAATCTTGAAAATGTCACTTTTGCTCTTGGTCTGTTTTCCCTGTCTGCACCATGCGACAGTTGGAATTTCATGCATTCACATACTGCTTTCCTCCATAAAACCTCACAATGGCTTCGTGTGTATTTAGGTTTGGACTCAAGTGCCACATCTCTGTCTGTGTGGTTGGCTACTCCTCAGGGGCTCCCAGTGGTCCCCACCATCTGCTGCACACATCCTCACGTAATCCCCTGCCCTGCAGTGTGGACTGGACTTAGTGACTCACTTCTAACCAATACAGGATCAAAAGTGAGAAGGTGTCACTTTCTAAATGTCATTGTAACACGCCTGTCTCTAGAGTCTTGTGCTCTGTCTCCTCTGTTCTCTCTGTTCGTATCCACCATATGCCAAGCATGGTGCCGAGAGCTGGAGAAAGAGCTGATTCAGCTGCACCCTGGCTTGGGAGATGATCCCAGGATAAGAAAGAGGAGAAGACGTGCTATCGAGTGCCTGACATTCTAAGAGAGGAAAGTGATCTAGGAGGCCATCAGAATATTCTAGATTAGGAAGCTACCTGAAGAGGGTAGGAAATGAACACCATTTGCAGGGAAGAACCAGAGGCGTTTGGTCCATTAAGATGACGGCAACATGTAACTGATGTGTAAGATGTAAGTAAGTAAGAAATACTATTCACAAATTCAAATCCTATTTTCAAAATCATTGAATGGCAGGGATAAGTGCTCATGTTCAATGCAAACATAACTAGAATTGAGGAAGATTCCATTTATGGAATAACTTTATATCTCCATTAGATGAAAGTATGCAGATATGTTCAGCAATTCTTTTCAAATTGTATAAAATATCCATTGTTGACACAATCAGGATTCCACCCCCATACTTTGGCTTCACACCCGATTTTCTTTACACCAGACACACATCCATTGCTGTGATGTAGATCCATTGCTGTCAACACTATCCCAGCCCACAGCCTACTGGTCCTGGGAGACAGCAACTCTATCACTATATTGTGTGCAGAATCCAGGAAGGGTCTAACACGGGGGCTCCATAAATACTCCCTGAAGTGCTGCACTTGAGAAGAGTCTATGATTTTATTACCTAGTGCTCTACCTACACATGTTATCACTCTGCATTATGTCATGATCCTTAGTCCCCCTCACCTGACAGTCAGCAACCCAGGAGCAGAGTCTACACCTCGGTCTGCCCCTATTCCTGGCCCCCAGCCCAGCACCTGGCAAGTAATAGGTGCCAAGTACTGATGAATGAATTGTCTGGAAACATGTGAAACAGGATTCATCAAGAATACCCAGATGGAAGGTCACCATGAACATGCTGCCTGATAACCTGCCAGCCCTTTAATTCTGTCTGCCGACCACTTCCTTCAGCCAGGAACTGCCTGGGCTCAAAGATTTCCCAGAGTCACCATCCTGCCTTGACTTCTGCCGTTTACTTTAGCCTCCTTGATTGTCCTACTTACTGTGGGTTTCTTCACTCTCAGTCTCAGGGGACACCTCTGAACCCCTAAGGTAGCCCACTGGGTCTTCCTTCTCTGGCCAACACATTCCTCTTGCTTCTGTGCATGGCCTTGATAGCAGTGTCACAGGCAATCCCAGGAAACTGACACCCCAGCATGCTGACCTTGGGCACCCGCACTAGTCAATGGAGCCCTCTCCCTTCATCTCCTGCAGAATCCCCCTAGGAATAGGGGATGCAGATATGTACACATGTGTAGGGAGGAGGAAAGCGGGTCTCATGACATCTTAGCTAGAAGATGATTACAAATTTCTTAAACATTAGTAGAAAATTATGGTTCATTTGTCCTGGCATGCAACTGAATGAGAATAAATCTGTGAAAAATTCTGACACCCATGACAAAAGAAATGATCCAAACAATACGACCATCGAGGTGCTTTTCTTTTATGTTTAGGACTAACATTTAAAAATGTGGTATTGACGAGAATGTGAACAATATTGGGGGAGGCTCTGGAACGATGCTGAGTAGAAAATGGACAATAGATTCCTTTTTTGAGAATTAAGAGAAGCTATTTTGCAGAAAGTGGCAAATGAGCTTGACTTTTAGAAACGAAGAGCATTATAGCAAGTAAGTTTAGTGGAAAGTAGATGATATTTGGGAGAGGGGTGACGTGTTAAGTTACAAGAGGCAAAGAAATGGAAAGAACACATGTTTTGCAAAGGGAAAAATCATTCCTGTAAAACATCAGAATTGGAGTTTTCTTGCTGTTCTTTTTGTGCCTATGTAGCATCTTCTTTCTGCTGTAACTTCCAACTTGGGTTCTAGGCACTCTGTGTATGTGTGTGTTTACAAGAGAGAAATTGATAAACCTTAGTAAGCCCTAGAAAATTCTAGAGGTCTGAAATAAACAGATATTTTTCAAGTTTATTTAATTAAAAAGCAAAACAAAACAAAAACAGTGTCATCTGCTCCTATTAGGTAAAATATATGATCATATTGGAATCTTTGTGTGTGTGTGTGGCTGGCCAATATAGGGATCCACACCCTTGACCTTGGTGATACGAGGCTGTGCTCTAACCAGCTGAGCTACCAGCCAGCCTATACATGATCATATTGGAATAATATGCAACAGAGAGATACTCTGCTGCTATGGAGAATAAGCTGATTGCAAGGAAAAAAGATGCTCACAGATAAGGCAAGGGTAGGCTTTTTGTCCCCCATTGTGGAATAGTACAGGGAACAATGCAAATGTATTGAGGCTGGTAATTCCAAGTCATGGGAAGGAAATTAAAATGATGACTCTGGAAGAATAGTTTCAAATGTCAAGGAGTTTGAGGCAGGTGATCAATTTGGTGAAATGACAATTGCTTTAGGAGAGGCTGCTTCTTTGAAAGGATTGATACATACAGCAAGGCAAGGTAGGTGACTGTGCTGCTAAGTTTTTAATATTGCTATGAGTTTTAACTTTAAATATATTTGTGACTTTGCATGTAGCTCTGAATTTTGAGTGTCATAATTATTTAAGAATCTTTTATGGATTTGATTACTATAGCTTTCACTGTAATTTGATGAGGTTTTAGAACTACATTCCATTTCTAATTTTGGTTTTATTATTTCCAAGTGCCAAAATACTTAACACAGAACCACCTCTTATTCTATAATAAAAAGCAATGGAGACAAGTTATTCAGTTGAAAAAAATTACTTTTTTTTTTTTTTTAAAGATGACCTGTAAGTGGATCCTATCGATTGATGTGGTGTTGTCAGCACCACGCTCTCCCAAGTGAGCCAATCAGCCAACCCTTCATAGGGATCCAAACCCGTGGCCCTGGTGCTGTCAGCACCGCACTCTCCAAGGGCGCACGGGCCGGCCCTGCTCCATGGTAGTTTTAGCTGCTTCCCTCCTTTCTTCTCAGAATTTTCATTTTCCCATGTTCTCCTGGACAACTTCAACCCTGCTAACGATTAAAACCCATCACATCTGTCTGTCATGGTGTGGATTGGCTCCCAAGCAGAAGACTCAGGGCTTCTTTGAACTAGGACTTGCATTGACTTCAACTCAACCAAGCTGAGGCGCCGATCTTGTGATTACACTTAGCATGTGCTATGAATGGAGAGAAATGAAGTGAAAAGTGCCTATGAGATGCGAAGTCATACTTGTCACGTTCCTAGTCCCCTCTCTGGCCTTCTCTCCATCTTCAGCTCCACCTCACTGTTTACCCCTTAAAGAAGCCAGATGCTCTCTAATTCATATGTCCACGAAACACTTGGTTTCAAATAACGGGTATTAAATGAATATCTGTTGGAAGTTGTGTATCCTAAATTTGTAGGTGTCCTTTATGTGACTGACGATGGCATGAATAACTAGTGTTAACAGTCTTTGATGTGCTCAGCATTAATATACATTAGGAATTGTCATGGAATCTTGTAAAATTGAAAAAAAATCCAAATGCATGTCATCTGGCCTTGGAGTCCAGTTCTTCAGTACACACTCTGCTGATTTGGGCACCTCAGTCAAGAACCCAGTCAAAGAACCTCACAGAGTCACCCACAGGCCACGAAGCCACAGCACACGAGCAAGACTTTCCTGTGCTGCCCTGTTAACCATGAGCAGATGCCAAGGGCCCCAGATGTTTCAGCAAATCCTCTAGTTTCAGCAACTCCTCTAATAAGAAATAGGCCAAAGCAAACAAACAAAAAAGGAAAAAGCGAATTGGAAGAAATAGAGATCATGCAAGGGAAACAGAAAATACCATTAACTTCCTCAGAGTTATAGGAGAGAAACTGTTGGACTAACTGAAGAAGAACAGACATTGTTAAAGTAGAAGAGGGAGAAGATGAATCAAATAACCATGAGGTCATTTAGAAATTAAAAATATAACTGTTGAAATTTTTGTTTGTTTGTTTTGTGTGTGTGTGTGTGTGTGACAGTTAAGGGCGTTGTAACCATAGGGGTGGTGTCGCCCGCACCGCGCTCAGCCAGTGAGCACACCGGCCATCCCTATGTGGGATCCGAACCCGCGGCAGCGCCCCTGTGCTCCCAGCACCGCTCTCTCCCGTGTGCGCCACGGGGCGGTCCATAAGTGTTGAAATTTAAATTAGAAAACAACTCACTAGAAAGATGAGAAAATAACACAAGGGAAGCCTGATTAGATCAAAAAAAAAAAGGGATAACAAGAAAGATACAATTGAAAGAAAAGCATAAAATAGTAAAAGGAGTAAAAGGGAAAGAGAGAGAGAAAACGGAAGTGCGTGTCCGCAGAGCCAGTGTCTGAAGAACACGCGCTCCAGGAAGAGCCGCGGAGATGGGCAGGAGGAGAGAACCGTGGGAGAAAGGAGGAAGGGACAGGTCCCGGAGGTCCCCATAGGTCCCCACGTGGAGAGTGACGATGGGTCCATACGCCGTCCCGCACTGGGGAAGCACAGGGGACACCGTGTCAACTATGGGTGTGGGGGTCAAGGGGACGGACCCTGCGTAGGAGCCTCAAGAGGGAGACGACAGGGGAGTGCGGCCTTCAGCGTCTCATGCAGAGTCGGTTCCGATCTCAGCTTTTCCTCGTCAAACGTGAGTCCGACAAGGCGAGGACGGGCCTCTGGACGTTTAGCAGCCCAAGACCGTTTTCTTAGCAGTCTATGGGGGGCGTCTCCCACTAGGAAGAAGACATAAACCCGGACAGGGGACAGGGCCCTGGTGACGGCCACGGGGGAACATACCGAACCCGACTGCTCGGAGGCTGCATTGTAGACATTGGATCCCAGGAGGTGTCGTCCAGAGCACCACATGGGTCCCTGAGGCGTTCACCTGTGGTGACAGCAGCTGCCCTAACAGGGACAGTGCGCGTGCGCAGACGCCACCGCGCACAGAGGACACGCGGTCCGCGCCGGGCTGTCAGCCGCGTCCCCGCAGCCGCCGGTGCGCGGCGCTCAGAGCCGCGGACGGGAAGCCGCGGTCGCGGGGTGCGCTCTCCGTGGCGCCTCCTGGTGGCCCTGCCTGCAGCTGCCGCCCCCAGGCCGCCCGTCCCGCCCGGGGACAGGAGCGCACGACCGGCTGCTCTCCACTCCCTGCTCCCGCCCCTCTGCGGCCGATGACAGCGGGTTCCAGCGACAGGACGGATTCCCACGGGCGCTCCAGGTCGGTGCAAGGGGTCCGCACTGACGAGGCGCCGAGCACAGCCGTGAGGGGGACCCGCGTGGGCTGTCGTCGGCCGACGGTCCTGGCGGTTCCTCGGCCCCAGGCTGGCAGGCACAGTCCGCGGCGTGACAGTCCTGACCGCGGAGCCCTGTGCTAGTACAGCTACAAGGTCACCACGAGCGACGGTATCTTGTGTACTTTTTCAAAACTGAGTTTTCTATTCTATGACTGTACTCAACCGTATGAAATATAGAATTAGTAATTTATCAAATTGCGTAAAAAATGTCAATTGTTATTTATATATAAACAAAATTTATAGATTTATTTGGAAGAATTGATATATTTTCCCTACTTATTTTCTCATCTATGAACATGTACATCTCTTCATTGTCTTCAGTTTGTTCGTTTTTTCAATAACATTTTACACTCAGTGTTTAGAAATCATGATTGTAAAAATGCACCCTAATTATTCATGCAAACCTTATGAATGAAAATTTGGGGTGTTTCCAACCCTTAGTAATAGGTATTGTCATATTAACAATCTTGTCGACACCTCACCTTATAATTTTTCAAGGTTACATATGATATAGATTCCTGAATATTGGGTTACAGTATAAAATAGTAAATATACAAGTATAATTTTGCTAAATTTTGCGAGTTTCTGCTCCTTATGGGCTCTACCATTTGCATTCCACCACAGTGTATTATAATACCTGGATCCCCACAGTCTCACTAACAAGTTTGTTATCAAAAAATTAAATTTTGCAAATCTAATAGGTGAAGTATTGTATTTCAATATATTTTAAATGTCTAGTTCTCTATGAGGGATTTTAAGCACCTCATTAAGTATTGATGCCAATTTAAATTTCCTTTTGTGTTATTAGATTGTTCATATATTTTGTTCATTTTTATTTCATTTTGTTGGTCATTTCCATCTCATTTTTTCACACATCATTGTATTAGTGATATTATCCTAGTTTAAGAGGTTTTTTGTTTTTTTGCTTTTTTTAAAATTGAAACATTATTGATCACCCATTTTAAGTATTATAGCTTGTAATTACTTTTTGTCGTGTCCTTTTGACCTAGTTGGTGGCATTTACCTTTTGTTTGAGTTTGCTTTGCTTTATTAATGGCTGCTATGCCATCCATGTTAACTGCTGCTACATTAGTAGCAGCATATTTTCACCAGTGATTTGAAATGCTATCTTTCTTAAATACTAAATTTCTATAAATCTTGGGTATCTCTTTGAATTCTCCATTCTTTTCCATTAGGTTTTATATTTACTTATAAACAAATTCCATATGGTCTTGATAATGAAGAATTTATAAAAAAAATATTTTTCGATCTCTGGTAGACTTACACCTCCCTTTTGATTTGTTTCCTCAATTTTTTCTGATGAACGATTAATGTTTCATCAACATTTTATAATCATCCTTTTTTGTTGTAGGTGAAGAAACAAATGAGACTATTTTTAATGTGATCATGACACACGTATAAAGTAACTTAGGAGAAAATAAAATACTTAGGATCATGTGGCTTTCTGGCCAAGAAAATATCTCTGACATTTCTCTATCGTTTGTGTATGTATGTTTTAAGAGTGTTCTAATGCTTAAATCACATAGTTAAACAGGCTTTGTTGAGTTCTTGTTAGCTTTATGCCAAATATTTTAACAATTTTGTGGCTATTGAAAATGGAATCTTGATTTGTGGAATGTAATCTAGATAGTTATTGTTATTACATAAGACATTTATTAATTTTATATGTGAATTTTTCTAAATCGCAACATGTAAATTTTATTTTAGAAAGTCGTCTTGTTTGTAATAGGTTTTTAATTAATTCTTTTTGATTTTCTAAATTCACAATACATACACATAACACATTTTTCTCCATCTTGAGATATACAAATATGTATGGTCAAACCTTATTTTATCTACTGTTTTGATATTTATGAGTCTTACATTTTCTCAAAAGTACTTTGGCTTCTGTGGAAATTATTATGTGTTTTTCTTTCTTCTAATGCTTAATACTTTTGCAAAATATTGAAGTTAGTAATTCATCTCAAATTTAATTTTGTGAACGGTACCTAGCAAAAGCATAACTGGATTTAATTTCCAAATAAATAATATTTCAATCCCTGTAATGATGAAGTGCTTTCCCTTAAGTAATCTGAATCCTTTCCACATATACCAGAATCTGTTTCAAAATTCAAACTTTTACTCCTCTGAACTATTGGCTTATTCTTTGCCAATCTCATGCACTTTCAAGTATGTTCCTTTGCAATACATTTTATTAGACGGAGCAAATTTCCTCTTTGTTTTTATTATTATTGTTCTTCTTATGTCTTGAACATTTTGGGGGCCATTTTTGCACATAATTTTTTTCATATTAACTTTGAGGATATTTGACAAGTCCCCTAAACATCACTCTTTGGATTTTTTCAAGTTTAGATTTATTGAATCTATTGATTAACATAGGGAGAATACATATATATGTGGCGTAACTTCCTAGCATCTCTGCTGCCCGGCACATGGACACACGTGGGCATTTTGGTAGGAGCTGCTGAGTGGCTCCTGCGACAGGGGTATCTATGAACACATCTCCTGGGGCATCCGCTGGGACCTCTTCTTCCTTCATTCTCACAAGAGCTGGTCGTCACCAGACATACAGACCTGCCCATCTGATGGGGCAAATGCTATCTGAATAGTGAGCAAATTTCTGTGCATAATCATTAGGGAGGCCGCGGATGTCTGACATTTACTGGCCATGTGAATTGCTTGCCTGTGGAACTGCAGGAATATGTCCTTTGTCCCTATGGATAAATGAGAACTCTTTGTACAACTAGGATGCATACTACCCTTTCCTGCCCATGAAGAATTTTCCAGTCTGGGGCTTGTCTTTTCACCTTTTGGCATTATTCTGGTTTTTGTTTGGACCAGGAAAAGTCAGCATTTTCTTCAGTGGCTTCTGGCTCTCTGGTCATTCAAAAGTAGTTCCTATTTCAAGATTATGGCAATAATAACTATCAGGGCTTTGTGTTTCTACATAGAGTCTTTGATTTTTCTGTAATTTTCCTCTTACTAAAAACATAAAATGAAAATTATTCAGATCTTTCTCATATTATGCGGCCAGATACAAAAGGCCACATAACATATAACTGTACTGATAGGAACAATCCACGATAGGTAAATTCACACACACAGGAAATGGAGTGGTAGTCAGGGACAGGGAGAGGCGGGATGGGGAGTGACAGCTTAATGGCTACAGAGTTGATGAAGCTGTTTGATCACTAGATGGTGGTAAGGGTTGCGCCATATTAAAAATGTACTTAATGCCACTGAATGGTAATTTTGAAAATATTAAAAACACTTTATTTTATACAAGGGATATTATTGAAAATAAAAGATGAAAAAATTTGAGGAGATGCAGGACACAGACAAAAATGAGGAGAAGCACAGCGTCAAGGAAGGGCAAGAACAGATCTGGAGTGGGGACTGGTGAGGGTGTTTGTGGGAGCTCTGGAGCCAGGGCTCCCCTGGGTGCTGGTGTTTCTTCTAATTCTTCTGATGTTTCAGGAACGGTTATGTCAGGTCGCTCTAGCTCTACCTCTGGATCTTGATCTTTCTCCTGCTCTTTCTCTTGCTCTTTCTCCTGATCTTTCTCTTGATCTTTCTGTTGCTCCTGCTCTGGATCTTGCGTCTGATCTACCACTTGCTCTGGATCTTGTTCCTGCTCTACCTCTTGCTCTGGATCTTGCTCCTGCTCTACCTCTTGCTCTGGATCTTGCTCCTGCTCTACTTCTTGCTCTGGCTTGGGCTCTGGATCTTGCTCTCGCTCTGCCTCTGGCAGTGGAGGTGGAGCTGGAGCTGGAACTCGAGCCGAACATGGCAGCAGCTCTTGGGACAGTTGTTCAGCCGGGGCGGAAGCTGGAACTGGAGAGACAACAATTGAAAATATCAATGTGAGTTTCTATGTCTCATCCAATGACACTGTCTTTCTAGAAGCCCAAGTCCAGAGACCCAGGCTCAGGAAGTCTCCCCACACCGCAGAACACTGTATGATTGTTCTGAGTACTCAGTGCCCCAGTCCCCAGCCTGCTTCTGGAAACTCTGCTCTGTGTGGCCCAGCCCAGGCCCCTCCCCAAACCCGCACAGGCACCCACCCTCTTCCTCCTCACCCTCAGTCTCCGCCTCACTAGGCTCCAGGTGCTCCGGCTTCTCCAGCTGCGCCAGAAGAAGATCAGCCTTACGCTCCACCTCTGAACCTCGCATACTGATATGTACATTGGCCGAAAGAAACTGCAAAGAATGAAATTCAGGAGGCTCGTGGAAATCGGTGGAATAGAATTCCAGCCAGATCTTTAAGACAGAGGACATGGCACTGTGGGAGACAGGTGGGCAACAGCATCAGAGGCCTGGCCTATCCCTCTATGCTGCCCTCCCAAGGCTCCCCTGAGTGAGCTGCAGTCTTGTACCCTCTGCCCGTGCCTGTCCATAGACCAGCCCATCCAATGTCCACCCCCAGTATGGCAGTTCTGGCCCAGATGGGCCTGGCAGCCAAGGAGGGGCTGGCAAAAGCCTCCATGGGAGGAGCCTTCAACCACTGATGTGACCACGTTTCCCTTCTTCAGGGAAACCTGACAACCTCCTCTGTCTGTGTCACTGCCCCATCCCTGCTGGAATGACCTGTCCACCCCAGGAGGGTGCTGTCTGCTCTGGGCATTACTCACTGGCACACAGGAGGTGTCCAACAATATCTGATAAATGAGGAAACAGAGGGAGGCGCTGCTCCCCTGGCCTACCCAGGGCCCTTGGAAAAGCCCAAACTTGAGCTCACACGTGAATGTACTGCCCAAGTGTCTGCATGAAAATCTGCATATCCTTTTCCCAGTGACAGCAATCTCTTGGCCCTGACCACACTCTGCACCCTCAGCACCAGCTGAGCATCCCCATGGAGGCTCCAGCCCCGAGTGTGAGCGGCATGCTCTGCACACCTCCTGCTCTGGCTCAGCACGGGCTCTGGGGGTGTGGGCAGGGCTGGGTGGGAGGGCGTGGGGATGGATTCTCTCTGGGCTCACTCTGCTCTCCAGCCTCTCGCACACCCTACGGTGCCTGGGACCACATCCCCAGCCGTCTTGACGTCTTTCCCTGCAGGGAAAGCCTTGAGCCCTCAGCCCTGTAGCAGGAATCATAAGATGTGTGAGAGCCAGAGTTCTGCCAGCCCCCCACCCACAGGCCCCCGCAGACCACACGCAGTTGTGTGGAGATGGGAGCCCCTCCTTCTGCACCTAAACCCCACTTACCATTTTAGCTGCTCCAGGGATTCGCCATCCCCGTGACAATCAGTAATCATGTTTCCATACCTAGAGGAGGTCAGGAGTGTGTCAAATCTACCATATGGTGGCACTACCTGCTTCTCATGTCTACTGTGACTGTCTCACCTCTGACTAGACTGGAAGCCCACGAGGGCAGTGAATGCAGTCTCCTCGGTTCATTGGATTATGGTCAGTGCCCAGAAAGTGACTGCACATAGTGTGGCTTCACGTATGATTGTTGAAGGAATGAACCCCAACCAACTCCTCCCAAGATCTCTGGGTGCACCTGAAGCCGCTCTGCCCGCCTCTGGTCTCCCTGCTTTGAATACACCCAGGAGCCTACAGATAGAATCTCAAATTTCCTGTAAAAATGTGAAAACAGTGAAGCCCAAGTCAACGAGGTCAGTGAGGGGGTGACAGAGACTTCCTCGTGGGGGTGTCAGGAATCCTGAATGAGGACGACCGTGGCCCCTCCAGCAGACCTTCCACAGGGCTGGACTCAGGAGCAGCACTTTCCATGGGGGACCCACTGGAGCTTGTTCCTGTTACCACCCACTGAACACAGGAGGAAACTGAGGCTCAGAGGGGTGTGGTGACAGTCCTAAGACTCACAGCTGGGAGGTGGCCTAGTGACACTGTGTGATCCAGGGCCTGAGTGCTCACCTGAGGAAAAGCAGGTGCAGCACATGCCGGGGACTGGCAAAGTTCTTGTAGCTTGACAGAAACAGGTGGACATAAGATTGGTCACCACCCAAGACAGCAGGCACCAGGTGCTCCACCCGCTTCTTCAGGGTGCGTGCCGGGACAGGCCACACCATGTGGGTGGCATCCGAGCTCAATGAAGATGTGTCTTCACTCTAGGACAGGACAGGGGAGAGATACACAGTGACAGCACCGTGAATCCCAAGGAGGGCAGGGGCTGGAGACCAGTCTTAACCCCAGGGAGGACATGAGAAGACAGCCTGAGGGCCCAGGGTTAATGTACAGGGTGGTGGTTGCCACCCCGGCAGTCCCCGTTCACCCTCCAGCCAGACCTGAGGTGTGAACACACCAGGGCCAGCAGGTTTATAAACCCCCCACCCTCTGCCCCTGCCCTGGGAGGGTGTCCCATGTCCCTGTTCCCCACACACTCAGGAGGAGTGGGTGCGGTCACCCAGGGAGGCTCATAGTGCTGGCCTGGCCTTGCCCAACCTCCTCTGGGCCACCTGACATTACCTTTGGGGACCTCCTCCCAGATGGCCACAGGGGTCGAGGGCGAGGGCTGAACCAGCGCCGGAAGCATTGGACAAGCCTCTCAGCACAGGGCTTCCTGGGGCTACGGCCCCGGGACCTCGGGATACAGCACAACATCTCACTCTGCCTGTGGCCAAGTGAGCTGGGGAAGGGGCTGTGTATCGAATGTGGGTGTCAGGTTACCGAGTTCCGAGTTCTGTTGGGGTCTGTCGTCAAGGAAGTGAAGTCACTTCCTGATACCTCATTTCCTGAGCCCCTCCTCTGTGTACAAGACTGCAAATGCCCCTCTGGGTACCTGTCTGCTGACCCTCCTTCCCCATGAACTCTCTCTATTGCCCACACTTCCACCAACACTGCCTGACCACACCCCTGTGCAAGGCCTGGTTGCAGCCAGCGTCACAGCTCGGAGGAGATACACGTAGGTTCATCCCCAGCTCCTGCTTCTTATCACTTTATGTGACCCTGGACCAGCCGTTGTCACTCTCATGACCTCCCCAGTCTCCCCTTTTGCACAGTGGGGATCTTTCTAGCATCTTCTTCCTAGGGATGGCATCAGGCATGTGTGAGGAAACATCTCTGAAACCTATGGCCGGTGTCACATGCAGCTAATAAACAAGACTAGAGATAAAATCCACGACGGTGTGGAAGGTAGCATGGAATACAACTAACGACAGGTCTGGTTCCTGTCATATAATCTTGAAAATGTCACTTTTGCTCTTGGTCTGTTTTCCCTGTCTGCACCATGCGACAGTTGGAATTTCATGCATTCACATACTGCTTTCCTCCATAAAACCTCACAATGGCTTCGTGTGTATTTAGGTTTGGACTCAAGTGCCACATCTCTGTCTGTGTGGTTGGCTACTCCTCAGGGGCTCCCAGTGGTCCCCACCATCTGCTGCACACATCCTCACGTAATCCCCTGCCCTGCAGTGTGGACTGGACTTAGTGACTCACTTCTAACCAATACAGGATCAAAAGTGAGAAGGTGTCACTTTCTAAATGTCATTGTAACACGCCTGTCTCTAGAGTCTTGTGCTCTGTCTCCTCTGTTCTCTCTGTTCGTATCCACCATATGCCAAGCATGGTGCCGAGAGCTGGAGAAAGAGCTGATTCAGCTGCACCCTGGCTTGGGAGATGATCCCAGGATAAGAAAGAGGAGAAGACGTGCTATCGAGTGCCTGACATTCTAAGAGAGGAAAGTGATCTAGGAGGCCATCAGAATATTCTAGATTAGGAAGCTACCTGAAGAGGGTAGGAAATGAACACCATTTGCAGGGAAGAACCAGAGGCGTTTGGTCCATTAAGATGACGGCAACATGTAACTGATGTGTAAGATGTAAGTAAGTAAGAAATACTATTCACAAATTCAAATCCTATTTTCAAAATCATTGAATGGCAGGGATAAGTGCTCATGTTCAATGCAAACATAACTAGAATTGAGGAAGATTCCATTTATGGAATAACTTTATATCTCCATTAGATGAAAGTATGCAGATATGTTCAGCAATTCTTTTCAAATTGTATAAAATATCCATTGTTGACACAATCAGGATTCCACCCCCATACTTTGGCTTCACACCCGATTTTCTTTACACCAGACACACATCCATTGCTGTGATGTAGATCCATTGCTGTCAACACTATCCCAGCCCACAGCCTACTGGTCCTGGGAGACAGCAACTCTATCACTATATTGTGTGCAGAATCCAGGAAGGGTCTAACACGGGGGCTCCATAAATACTCCCTGAAGTGCTGCACTTGAGAAGAGTCTATGATTTTATTACCTAGTGCTCTACCTACACATGTTATCACTCTGCATTATGTCATGATCCTTAGTCCCCCTCACCTGACAGTCAGCAACCCAGGAGCAGAGTCTACACCTCGGTCTGCCCCTATTCCTGGCCCCCAGCCCAGCACCTGGCAAGTAATAGGTGCCAAGTACTGATGAATGAATTGTCTGGAAACATGTGAAACAGGATTCATCAAGAATACCCAGATGGAAGGTCACCATGAACATGCTGCCTGATAACCTGCCAGCCCTTTAATTCTGTCTGCCGACCACTTCCTTCAGCCAGGAACTGCCTGGGCTCAAAGATTTCCCAGAGTCACCATCCTGCCTTGACTTCTGCCGTTCACTTTAGCCTCCTTGATTGTCCTACTTACTGTGGGTTTCTTCACTCTCAGTCTCAGGGGACACCTCTGAACCCCTAAGGTAGCCCACTGGGTCTTCCTTCTCTGGCCAACACATTCCTCTTGCTTCTGTGCATGGCCTTGATAGCAGTGTCACAGGCAATCCCAGGAAACTGACACCCCAGCATGCTGACCTTGGGCACCCGCACTAGTCAATGGAGCCCTCTCCCTTCATCTCCTGCAGAATCCCCCTAGGAATAGGGGATGCAGATATGTACACATGTGTAGGGAGGAGGAAAGCGGGTCTCATGACATCTTAGCTAGAAGATGATTACAAATTTCTTAAACATTAGTAGAAAATTATGGTTCATTTGTCCTGGCATGCAACTGAATGAGAATAAATCTGTGAAAAATTCTGACACCCATGACAAAAGAAATGATCCAAACAATACGACCATCGAGGTGCTTTTCTTTTATGTTTAGGACTAACATTTAAAAATGTGGTATTGACGAGAATGTGAACAATATTGGGGGAGGCTCTGGAACGATGCTGAGTAGAAAATGGACAATAGATTCCTTTTTTGAGAATTAAGAGAAGCTATTTTGCAGAAAGTGGCAAATGAGCTTGACTTTTAGAAACGAAGAGCATTATAGCAAGTAAGTTTAGTGGAAAGTAGATGATATTTGGGAGAGGGGTGACGTGTTAAGTTACAAGAGGCAAAGAAATGGAAAGAACACATGTTTTGCAAAGGGAAAAATCATTCCTGTAAAACATCAGAATTGGAGTTTTCTTGCTGTTCTTTTTGTGCCTATGTAGCATCTTCTTTCTGCTGTAACTTCCAACTTGGGTTCTAGGCACTCTGTGTATGTGTGTGTTTACAAGAGAGAAATTGATAAACCTTAGTAAGCCCTAGAAAATTCTAGAGGTCTGAAATAAACAGATATTTTTCAAGTTTATTTAATTAAAAAGCAAAACAAAACAAAAACAGTGTCATCTGCTCCTATTAGGTAAAATATATGATCATATTGGAATCTTTGTGTGTGTGTGTGGCTGGCCAATATAGGGATCCACACCCTTGACCTTGGTGATACGAGGCTGTGCTCTAACCAGCTGAGCTACCAGCCAGCCTATACATGATCATATTGGAATAATATGCAACAGAGAGATACTCTGCTGCTATGGAGAATAAGCTGATTGCAAGGAAAAAAGATGCTCACAGATAAGGCAAGGGTAGGCTTTTTGTCCCCCATTGTGGAATAGTACAGGGAACAATGCAAATGTATTGAGGCTGGTAATTCCAAGTCATGGGAAGGAAATTAAAATGATGACTCTGGAAGAATAGTTTCAAATGTCAAGGAGTTTGAGGCAGGTGATCAATTTGGTGAAATGACAATTGCTTTAGGAGAGGCTGCTTCTTTGAAAGGATTGATACATACAGCAAGGCAAGGTAGGTGACTGTGCTGCTAAGTTTTTAATATTGCTATGAGTTTTAACTTTAAATATATTTGTGACTTTGCATGTAGCTCTGAATTTTGAGTGTCATAATTATTTAAGAATCTTTTATGGATTTGATTACTATAGCTTTCACTGTAATTTGATGAGGTTTTAGAACTACATTCCATTTCTAATTTTGGTTTTATTATTTCCAAGTGCCAAAATACTTAACACAGAACCACCTCTTATTCTATAATAAAAAGCAATGGAGACAAGTTATTCAGTTGAAAAAAATTACTTTTTTTTTTTTTTTAAAGATGACCTGTAAGTGGATCCTATCGATTGATGTGGTGTTGTCAGCACCACGCTCTCCCAAGTGAGCCAATCAGCCAACCCTTCATAGGGATCCAAACCCGTGGCCCTGGTGCTGTCAGCACCGCACTCTCCAAGGGCGCACGGGCCGGCCCTGCTCCATGGTAGTTTTAGCTGCTTCCCTCCTTTCTTCTCAGAATTTTCATTTTCCCATGTTCTCCTGGACAACTTCAACCCTGCTAACGATTAAAACCCATCACATCTGTCTGTCATGGTGTGGATTGGCTCCCAAGCAGAAGACTCAGGGCTTCTTTGAACTAGGACTTGCATTGACTTCAACTCAACCAAGCTGAGGCGCCGATCTTGTGATTACACTTAGCATGTGCTATGAATGGAGAGAAATGAAGTGAAAAGTGCCTATGAGATGCGAAGTCATACTTGTCACGTTCCTAGTCCCCTCTCTGGCCTTCTCTCCATCTTCAGCTCCACCTCACTGTTTACCCCTTAAAGAAGCCAGATGCTCTCTAATTCATATGTCCACGAAACACTTGGTTTCAAATAACGGGTATTAAATGAATATCTGTTGGAAGTTGTGTATCCTAAATTTGTAGGTGTCCTTTATGTGACTGACGATGGCATGAATAACTAGTGTTAACAGTCTTTGATGTGCTCAGCATTAATATACATTAGGAATTGTCATGGAATCTTGTAAAATTGAAAAAAAATCCAAATGCATGTCATCTGGCCTTGGAGTCCAGTTCTTCAGTACACACTCTGCTGATTTGGGCACCTCAGTCAAGAACCCAGTCAAAGAACCTCACAGAGTCACCCACAGGCCACGAAGCCACAGCACACGAGCAAGACTTTCCTGTGCTGCCCTGTTAACCATGAGCAGATGCCAAGGGCCCCAGATGTTTCAGCAAATCCTCTAGTTTCAGCAACTCCTCTAATAAGAAATAGGCCAAAGCAAACAAACAAAAAAGGAAAAAGCGAATTGGAAGAAATAGAGATCATGCAAGGGAAACAGAAAATACCATTAACTTCCTCAGAGTTATAGGAGAGAAACTGTTGGACTAACTGAAGAAGAACAGACATTGTTAAAGTAGAAGAGGGAGAAGATGAATCAAATAACCATGAGGTCATTTAGAAATTAAAAATATAACTGTTGAAATTTTTGTTTGTTTGTTTTGTGTGTGTGTGTGTGTGTGACAGTTAAGGGCGTTGTAACCATAGGGGTGGTGTCGCCCGCACCGCGCTCAGCCAGTGAGCACACCGGCCATCCCTATGTGGGATCCGAACCCGCGGCAGCGCCCCTGTGCTCCCAGCACCGCTCTCTCCCGTGTGCGCCACGGGGCGGTCCATAAGTGTTGAAATTTAAATTAGAAAACAACTCACTAGAAAGATGAGAAAATAACACAAGGGAAGCCTGATTAGATCAAAAAAAAAAAGGGATAACAAGAAAGATACAATTGAAAGAAAAGCATAAAATAGTAAAAGGAGTAAAAGGGAAAGAGAGAGAGAAAACGGAAGTGCGTGTCCGCAGAGCCAGTGTCTGAAGAACACGCGCTCCAGGAAGAGCCGCGGAGATGGGCAGGAGGAGAGAACCGTGGGAGAAAGGAGGAAGGGACAGGTCCCGGAGGTCCCCATAGGTCCCCACGTGGAGAGTGACGATGGGTCCATACGCCGTCCCGCACTGGGGAAGCACAGGGGACACCGTGTCAACTATGGGTGTGGGGGTCAAGGGGACGGACCCTGCGTAGGAGCCTCAAGAGGGAGACGACAGGGGAGTGCGGCCTTCAGCGTCTCATGCAGAGTCGGTTCCGATCTCAGCTTTTCCTCGTCAAACGTGAGTCCGACAAGGCGAGGACGGGCCTCTGGACGTTTAGCAGCCCAAGACCGTTTTCTTAGCAGTCTATGGGGGGCGTCTCCCACTAGGAAGAAGACATAAACCCGGACAGGGGACAGGGCCCTGGTGACGGCCACGGGGGAACATACCGAACCCGACTGCTCGGAGGCTGCATTGTAGACATTGGATCCCAGGAGGTGTCGTCCAGAGCACCACATGGGTCCCTGAGGCGTTCACCTGTGGTGACAGCAGCTGCCCTAACAGGGACAGTGCGCGTGCGCAGACGCCACCGCGCACAGAGGACACGCGGTCCGCGCCGGGCTGTCAGCCGCGTCCCCGCAGCCGCCGGTGCGCGGCGCTCAGAGCCGCGGACGGGAAGCCGCGGTCGCGGGGTGCGCTCTCCGTGGCGCCTCCTGGTGGCCCTGCCTGCAGCTGCCGCCCCCAGGCCGCCCGTCCCGCCCGGGGACAGGAGCGCACGACCGGCTGCTCTCCACTCCCTGCTCCCGCCCCTCTGCGGCCGATGACAGCGGGTTCCAGCGACAGGACGGATTCCCACGGGCGCTCCAGGTCGGTGCAAGGGGTCCGCACTGACGAGGCGCCGAGCACAGCCGTGAGGGGGACCCGCGTGGGCTGTCGTCGGCCGACGGTCCTGGCGGTTCCTCGGCCCCAGGCTGGCAGGCACAGTCCGCGGCGTGACAGTCCTGACCGCGGAGCCGTGTGCTAGTAAAGCTACACGGTCACCACGAGCGACGGTATCTTGTGTACTTTTTCAAAACTGAGTTTTCTATTCTATGACTGTACTCAACCGTATGAAATATAGAATTAGTAATTTATCAAATTGCGTAAAAAATGTCAATTGTTATTTATATATAAACAAAATTTATAGATTTATTTGGAAGAATTGATATATTTTCCCTACTTATTTTCTCATCTATGAACATGTACATCTCTTCATTGTCTTCAGTTTGTTCGTTTTTTCAATAACATTTTACACTCAGTGTTTAGAAATCATGATTGTAAAAATGCACCCTAATTATTCATGCAAACCTTATGAATGAAAATTTGGGGTGTTTCCAACCCTTAGTAATAGGTATTGTCATATTAACAATCTTGTCGACACCTCACCTTATAATTTTTCAAGGTTACATATGATATAGATTCCTGAATATTGGGTTACAGTATAAAATAGTAAATATACAAGTATAATTTTGCTAAATTTTGCGAGTTTCTGCTCCTTATGGGCTCTACCATTTGCATTCCACCACAGTGTATTATAATACCTGGATCCCCACAGTCTCACTAACAAGTTTGTTATCAAAAAATTAAATTTTGCAAATCTAATAGGTGAAGTATTGTATTTCAATATATTTTAAATGTCTAGTTCTCTATGAGGGATTTTAAGCACCTCATTAAGTATTGATGCCAATTTAAATTTCCTTTTGTGTTATTAGATTGTTCATATATTTTGTTCATTTTTATTTCATTTTGTTGGTCATTTCCATCTCATTTTTTCACACATCATTGTATTAGTGATATTATCCTAGTTTAAGAGGTTTTTTGTTTTTTTGCTTTTTTTAAAATTGAAACATTATTGATCACCCATTTTAAGTATTATAGCTTGTAATTACTTTTTGTCGTGTCCTTTTGACCTAGTTGGTGGCATTTACCTTTTGTTTGAGTTTGCTTTGCTTTATTAATGGCTGCTATGCCATCCATGTTAACTGCTGCTACATTAGTAGCAGCATATTTTCACCAGTGATTTGAAATGCTATCTTTCTTAAATACTAAATTTCTATAAATCTTGGGTATCTCTTTGAATTCTCCATTCTTTTCCATTAGGTTTTATATTTACTTATAAACAAATTCCATATGGTCTTGATAATGAAGAATTTATAAAAAAAATATTTTTCGATCTCTGGTAGACTTACACCTCCCTTTTGATTTGTTTCCTCAATTTTTTCTGATGAACGATTAATGTTTCATCAACATTTTATAATCATCCTTTTTTGTTGTAGGTGAAGAAACAAATGAGACTATTTTTAATGTGATCATGACACACGTATAAAGTAACTTAGGAGAAAATAAAATACTTAGGATCATGTGGCTTTCTGGCCAAGAAAATATCTCTGACATTTCTCTATCGTTTGTGTATGTATGTTTTAAGAGTGTTCTAATGCTTAAATCACATAGTTAAACAGGCTTTGTTGAGTTCTTGTTAGCTTTATGCCAAATATTTTAACAATTTTGTGGCTATTGAAAATGGAATCTTGATTTGTGGAATGTAATCTAGATAGTTATTGTTATTACATAAGACATTTATTAATTTTATATGTGAATTTTTCTAAATCGCAACATGTAAATTTTATTTTAGAAAGTCGTCTTGTTTGTAATAGGTTTTTAATTAATTCTTTTTGATTTTCTAAATTCACAATACATACACATAACACATTTTTCTCCATCTTGAGATATACAAATATGTATGGTCAAACCTTATTTTATCTACTGTTTTGATATTTATGAGTCTTACATTTTCTCAAAAGTACTTTGGCTTCTGTGGAAATTATTATGTGTTTTTCTTTCTTCTAATGCTTAATACTTTTGCAAAATATTGAAGTTAGTAATTCATCTCAAATTTAATTTTGTGAACGGTACCTAGCAAAAGCATAACTGGATTTAATTTCCAAATAAATAATATTTCAATCCCTGTAATGATGAAGTGCTTTCCCTTAAGTAATCTGAATCCTTTCCACATATACCAGAATCTGTTTCAAAATTCAAACTTTTACTCCTCTGAACTATTGGCTTATTCTTTGCCAATCTCATGCACTTTCAAGTATGTTCCTTTGCAATACATTTTATTAGACGGAGCAAATTTCCTCTTTGTTTTTATTATTATTGTTCTTCTTATGTCTTGAACATTTTGGGGGCCATTTTTGCACATAATTTTTTTCATATTAACTTTGAGGATATTTGACAAGTCCCCTAAACATCACTCTTTGGATTTTTTCAAGTTTAGATTTATTGAATCTATTGATTAACATAGGGAGAATACATATATATGTGGCGTAACTTCCTAGCATCTCTGCTGCCCGGCACATGGACACACGTGGGCATTTTGGTAGGAGCTGCTGAGTGGCTCCTGCGACAGGGGTATCTATGAACACATCTCCTGGGGCATCCGCTGGGACCTCTTCTTCCTTCATTCTCACAAGAGCTGGTCGTCACCAGACATACAGACCTGCCCATCTGATGGGGCAAATGCTATCTGAATAGTGAGCAAATTTCTGTGCATAATCATTAGGGAGGCCGCGGATGTCTGACATTTACTGGCCATGTGAATTGCTTGCCTGTGGAACTGCAGGAATATGTCCTTTGTCCCTATGGATAAATGAGAACTCTTTGTACAACTAGGATGCATACTACCCTTTCCTGCCCATGAAGAATTTTCCAGTCTGGGGCTTGTCTTTTCACCTTTTGGCATTATTCTGGTTTTTGTTTGGACCAGGAAAAGTCAGCATTTTCTTCAGTGGCTTCTGGCTCTCTGGTCATTCAAAAGTAGTTCCTATTTCAAGATTATGGCAATAATAACTATCAGGGCTTTGTGTTTCTACATAGAGTCTTTGATTTTTCTGTAATTTTCCTCTTACTAAAAACATAAAATGAAAATTATTCAGATCTTTCTCATATTATGCGGCCAGATACAAAAGGCCACATAACATATAACTGTACTGATAGGAACAATCCACGATAGGTAAATTCACACACACAGGAAATGGAGTGGTAGTCAGGGACAGGGAGAGGCGGGATGGGGAGTGACAGCTTAATGGCTACAGAGTTGATGAAGCTGTTTGATCACTAGATGGTGGTAAGGGTTGCGCCATATTAAAAATGTACTTAATGCCACTGAATGGTAATTTTGAAAATATTAAAAACACTTTATTTTATACAAGGGATATTATTGAAAATAAAAGATGAAAAAATTTGAGGAGATGCAGGACACAGACAAAAATGAGGAGAAGCACAGCGTCAAGGAAGGGCAAGAACAGATCTGGAGTGGGGACTGGTGAGGGTGTTTGTGGGAGCTCTGGAGCCAGGGCTCCCCTGGGTGCTGGTGTTTCTTCTAATTCTTCTGATGTTTCAGGAACGGTTATGTCAGGTCGCTCTAGCTCTACCTCTGGATCTTGATCTTTCTCCTGCTCTTTCTCTTGCTCTTTCTCCTGATCTTTCTCTTGATCTTTCTGTTGCTCCTGCTCTGGATCTTGCGTCTGATCTACCACTTGCTCTGGATCTTGTTCCTGCTCTACCTCTTGCTCTGGATCTTGCTCCTGCTCTACCTCTTGCTCTGGATCTTGCTCCTGCTCTACTTCTTGCTCTGGCTTGGGCTCTGGATCTTGCTCTCGCTCTGCCTCTGGCAGTGGAGGTGGAGCTGGAGCTGGAACTCGAGCCGAACATGGCAGCAGCTCTTGGGACAGTTGTTCAGCCGGGGCGGAAGCTGGAACTGGAGAGACAACAATTGAAAATATCAATGTGAGTTTCTATGTCTCATCCAATGACACTGTCTTTCTAGAAGCCCAAGTCCAGAGACCCAGGCTCAGGAAGTCTCCCCACACCGCAGAACACTGTATGATTGTTCTGAGTACTCAGTGCCCCAGTCCCCAGCCTGCTTCTGGAAACTCTGCTCTGTGTGGCCCAGCCCAGGCCCCTCCCCAAACCCGCACAGGCACCCACCCTCTTCCTCCTCACCCTCAGTCTCCGCCTCACTAGGCTCCAGGTGCTCCGGCTTCTCCAGCTGCGCCAGAAGAAGATCAGCCTTACGCTCCACCTCTGAACCTCGCATACTGATATGTACATTGGCCGAAAGAAACTGCAAAGAATGAAATTCAGGAGGCTCGTGGAAATCGGTGGAATAGAATTCCAGCCAGATCTTTAAGACAGAGGACATGGCACTGTGGGAGACAGGTGGGCAACAGCATCAGAGGCCTGGCCTATCCCTCTATGCTGCCCTCCCAAGGCTCCCCTGAGTGAGCTGCAGTCTTGTACCCTCTGCCCGTGCCTGTCCATAGACCAGCCCATCCAATGTCCACCCCCAGTATGGCAGTTCTGGCCCAGATGGGCCTGGCAGCCAAGGAGGGGCTGGCAAAAGCCTCCATGGGAGGAGCCTTCAACCACTGATGTGACCACGTTTCCCTTCTTCAGGGAAACCTGACAACCTCCTCTGTCTGTGTCACTGCCCCATCCCTGCTGGAATGACCTGTCCACCCCAGGAGGGTGCTGTCTGCTCTGGGCATTACTCACTGGCACACAGGAGGTGTCCAACAATATCTGATAAATGAGGAAACAGAGGGAGGCGCTGCTCCCCTGGCCTACCCAGGGCCCTTGGAAAAGCCCAAACTTGAGCTCACACGTGAATGTACTGCCCAAGTGTCTGCATGAAAATCTGCATATCCTTTTCCCAGTGACAGCAATCTCTTGGCCCTGACCACACTCTGCACCCTCAGCACCAGCTGAGCATCCCCATGGAGGCTCCAGCCCCGAGTGTGAGCGGCATGCTCTGCACACCTCCTGCTCTGGCTCAGCACGGGCTCTGGGGGTGTGGGCAGGGCTGGGTGGGAGGGCGTGGGGATGGATTCTCTCTGGGCTCACTCTGCTCTCCAGCCTCTCGCACACCCTACGGTGCCTGGGACCACATCCCCAGCCGTCTTGACGTCTTTCCCTGCAGGGAAAGCCTTGAGCCCTCAGCCCTGTAGCAGGAATCATAAGATGTGTGAGAGCCAGAGTTCTGCCAGCCCCCCACCCACAGGCCCCCGCAGACCACACGCAGTTGTGTGGAGATGGGAGCCCCTCCTTCTGCACCTAAACCCCACTTACCATTTTAGCTGCTCCAGGGATTCGCCATCCCCGTGACAATCAGTAATCATGTTTCCATACCTAGAGGAGGTCAGGAGTGTGTCAAATCTACCATATGGTGGCACTACCTGCTTCTCATGTCTACTGTGACTGTCTCACCTCTGACTAGACTGGAAGCCCACGAGGGCAGTGAATGCAGTCTCCTCGGTTCATTGGATTATGGTCAGTGCCCAGAAAGTGACTGCACATAGTGTGGCTTCACGTATGATTGTTGAAGGAATGAACCCCAACCAACTCCTCCCAAGATCTCTGGGTGCACCTGAAGCCGCTCTGCCCGCCTCTGGTCTCCCTGCTTTGAATACACCCAGGAGCCTACAGATAGAATCTCAAATTTCCTGTAAAAATGTGAAAACAGTGAAGCCCAAGTCAACGAGGTCAGTGAGGGGGTGACAGAGACTTCCTCGTGGGGGTGTCAGGAATCCTGAATGAGGACGACCGTGGCCCCTCCAGCAGACCTTCCACAGGGCTGGACTCAGGAGCAGCACTTTCCATGGGGGACCCACTGGAGCTTGTTCCTGTTACCACCCACTGAACACAGGAGGAAACTGAGGCTCAGAGGGGTGTGGTGACAGTCCTAAGACTCACAGCTGGGAGGTGGCCTAGTGACACTGTGTGATCCAGGGCCTGAGTGCTCACCTGAGGAAAAGCAGGTGCAGCACATGCCGGGGACTGGCAAAGTTCTTGTAGCTTGACAGAAACAGGTGGACATAAGATTGGTCACCACCCAAGACAGCAGGCACCAGGTGCTCCACCCGCTTCTTCAGGGTGCGTGCCGGGACAGGCCACACCATGTGGGTGGCATCCGAGCTCAATGAAGATGTGTCTTCACTCTAGGACAGGACAGGGGAGAGATACACAGTGACAGCACCGTGAATCCCAAGGAGGGCAGGGGCTGGAGACCAGTCTTAACCCCAGGGAGGACATGAGAAGACAGCCTGAGGGCCCAGGGTTAATGTACAGGGTGGTGGTTGCCACCCCGGCAGTCCCCGTTCACCCTCCAGCCAGACCTGAGGTGTGAACACACCAGGGCCAGCAGGTTTATAAACCCCCCACCCTCTGCCCCTGCCCTGGGAGGGTGTCCCATGTCCCTGTTCCCCACACACTCAGGAGGAGTGGGTGCGGTCACCCAGGGAGGCTCATAGTGCTGGCCTGGCCTTGCCCAACCTCCTCTGGGCCACCTGACATTACCTTTGGGGACCTCCTCCCAGATGGCCACAGGGGTCGAGGGCGAGGGCTGAACCAGCGCCGGAAGCATTGGACAAGCCTCTCAGCACAGGGCTTCCTGGGGCTACGGCCCCGGGACCTCGGGATACAGCACAACATCTCACTCTGCCTGTGGCCAAGTGAGCTGGGGAAGGGGCTGTGTATCGAATGTGGGTGTCAGGTTACCGAGTTCCGAGTTCTGTTGGGGTCTGTCGTCAAGGAAGTGAAGTCACTTCCTGATACCTCATTTCCTGAGCCCCTCCTCTGTGTACAAGACTGCAAATGCCCCTCTGGGTACCTGTCTGCTGACCCTCCTTCCCCATGAACTCTCTCTATTGCCCACACTTCCACCAACACTGCCTGACCACACCCCTGTGCAAGGCCTGGTTGCAGCCAGCGTCACAGCTCGGAGGAGATACACGTAGGTTCATCCCCAGCTCCTGCTTCTTATCACTTTATGTGACCCTGGACCAGCCGTTGTCACTCTCATGACCTCCCCAGTCTCCCCTTTTGCACAGTGGGGATCTTTCTAGCATCTTCTTCCTAGGGATGGCATCAGGCATGTGTGAGGAAACATCTCTGAAACCTATGGCCGGTGTCACATGCAGCTAATAAACAAGACTAGAGATAAAATCCACGACGGTGTGGAAGGTAGCATGGAATACAACTAACGACAGGTCTGGTTCCTGTCATATAATCTTGAAAATGTCACTTTTGCTCTTGGTCTGTTTTCCCTGTCTGCACCATGCGACAGTTGGAATTTCATGCATTCACATACTGCTTTCCTCCATAAAACCTCACAATGGCTTCGTGTGTATTTAGGTTTGGACTCAAGTGCCACATCTCTGTCTGTGTGGTTGGCTACTCCTCAGGGGCTCCCAGTGGTCCCCACCATCTGCTGCACACATCCTCACGTAATCCCCTGCCCTGCAGTGTGGACTGGACTTAGTGACTCACTTCTAACCAATACAGGATCAAAAGTGAGAAGGTGTCACTTTCTAAATGTCATTGTAACACGCCTGTCTCTAGAGTCTTGTGCTCTGTCTCCTCTGTTCTCTCTGTTCGTATCCACCATATGCCAAGCATGGTGCCGAGAGCTGGAGAAAGAGCTGATTCAGCTGCACCCTGGCTTGGGAGATGATCCCAGGATAAGAAAGAGGAGAAGACGTGCTATCGAGTGCCTGACATTCTAAGAGAGGAAAGTGATCTAGGAGGCCATCAGAATATTCTAGATTAGGAAGCTACCTGAAGAGGGTAGGAAATGAACACCATTTGCAGGGAAGAACCAGAGGCGTTTGGTCCATTAAGATGACGGCAACATGTAACTGATGTGTAAGATGTAAGTAAGTAAGAAATACTATTCACAAATTCAAATCCTATTTTCAAAATCATTGAATGGCAGGGATAAGTGCTCATGTTCAATGCAAACATAACTAGAATTGAGGAAGATTCCATTTATGGAATAACTTTATATCTCCATTAGATGAAAGTATGCAGATATGTTCAGCAATTCTTTTCAAATTGTATAAAATATCCATTGTTGACACAATCAGGATTCCACCCCCATACTTTGGCTTCACACCCGATTTTCTTTACACCAGACACACATCCATTGCTGTGATGTAGATCCATTGCTGTCAACACTATCCCAGCCCACAGCCTACTGGTCCTGGGAGACAGCAACTCTATCACTATATTGTGTGCAGAATCCAGGAAGGGTCTAACACGGGGGCTCCATAAATACTCCCTGAAGTGCTGCACTTGAGAAGAGTCTATGATTTTATTACCTAGTGCTCTACCTACACATGTTATCACTCTGCATTATGTCATGATCCTTAGTCCCCCTCACCTGACAGTCAGCAACCCAGGAGCAGAGTCTACACCTCGGTCTGCCCCTATTCCTGGCCCCCAGCCCAGCACCTGGCAAGTAATAGGTGCCAAGTACTGATGAATGAATTGTCTGGAAACATGTGAAACAGGATTCATCAAGAATACCCAGATGGAAGGTCACCATGAACATGCTGCCTGATAACCTGCCAGCCCTTTAATTCTGTCTGCCGACCACTTCCTTCAGCCAGGAACTGCCTGGGCTCAAAGATTTCCCAGAGTCACCATCCTGCCTTGACTTCTGCCGTTCACTTTAGCCTCCTTGATTGTCCTACTTACTGTGGGTTTCTTCACTCTCAGTCTCAGGGGACACCTCTGAACCCCTAAGGTAGCCCACTGGGTCTTCCTTCTCTGGCCAACACATTCCTCTTGCTTCTGTGCATGGCCTTGATAGCAGTGTCACAGGCAATCCCAGGAAACTGACACCCCAGCATGCTGACCTTGGGCACCCGCACTAGTCAATGGAGCCCTCTCCCTTCATCTCCTGCAGAATCCCCCTAGGAATAGGGGATGCAGATATGTACACATGTGTAGGGAGGAGGAAAGCGGGTCTCATGACATCTTAGCTAGAAGATGATTACAAATTTCTTAAACATTAGTAGAAAATTATGGTTCATTTGTCCTGGCATGCAACTGAATGAGAATAAATCTGTGAAAAATTCTGACACCCATGACAAAAGAAATGATCCAAACAATACGACCATCGAGGTGCTTTTCTTTTATGTTTAGGACTAACATTTAAAAATGTGGTATTGACGAGAATGTGAACAATATTGGGGGAGGCTCTGGAACGATGCTGAGTAGAAAATGGACAATAGATTCCTTTTTTGAGAATTAAGAGAAGCTATTTTGCAGAAAGTGGCAAATGAGCTTGACTTTTAGAAACGAAGAGCATTATAGCAAGTAAGTTTAGTGGAAAGTAGATGATATTTGGGAGAGGGGTGACGTGTTAAGTTACAAGAGGCAAAGAAATGGAAAGAACACATGTTTTGCAAAGGGAAAAATCATTCCTGTAAAACATCAGAATTGGAGTTTTCTTGCTGTTCTTTTTGTGCCTATGTAGCATCTTCTTTCTGCTGTAACTTCCAACTTGGGTTCTAGGCACTCTGTGTATGTGTGTGTTTACAAGAGAGAAATTGATAAACCTTAGTAAGCCCTAGAAAATTCTAGAGGTCTGAAATAAACAGATATTTTTCAAGTTTATTTAATTAAAAAGCAAAACAAAACAAAAACAGTGTCATCTGCTCCTATTAGGTAAAATATATGATCATATTGGAATCTTTGTGTGTGTGTGTGGCTGGCCAATATAGGGATCCACACCCTTGACCTTGGTGATACGAGGCTGTGCTCTAACCAGCTGAGCTACCAGCCAGCCTATACATGATCATATTGGAATAATATGCAACAGAGAGATACTCTGCTGCTATGGAGAATAAGCTGATTGCAAGGAAAAAAGATGCTCACAGATAAGGCAAGGGTAGGCTTTTTGTCCCCCATTGTGGAATAGTACAGGGAACAATGCAAATGTATTGAGGCTGGTAATTCCAAGTCATGGGAAGGAAATTAAAATGATGACTCTGGAAGAATAGTTTCAAATGTCAAGGAGTTTGAGGCAGGTGATCAATTTGGTGAAATGACAATTGCTTTAGGAGAGGCTGCTTCTTTGAAAGGATTGATACATACAGCAAGGCAAGGTAGGTGACTGTGCTGCTAAGTTTTTAATATTGCTATGAGTTTTAACTTTAAATATATTTGTGACTTTGCATGTAGCTCTGAATTTTGAGTGTCATAATTATTTAAGAATCTTTTATGGATTTGATTACTATAGCTTTCACTGTAATTTGATGAGGTTTTAGAACTACATTCCATTTCTAATTTTGGTTTTATTATTTCCAAGTGCCAAAATACTTAACACAGAACCACCTCTTATTCTATAATAAAAAGCAATGGAGACAAGTTATTCAGTTGAAAAAAATTACTTTTTTTTTTTTTTTAAAGATGACCTGTAAGTGGATCCTATCGATTGATGTGGTGTTGTCAGCACCACGCTCTCCCAAGTGAGCCAATCAGCCAACCCTTCATAGGGATCCAAACCCGTGGCCCTGGTGCTGTCAGCACCGCACTCTCCAAGGGCGCACGGGCCGGCCCTGCTCCATGGTAGTTTTAGCTGCTTCCCTCCTTTCTTCTCAGAATTTTCATTTTCCCATGTTCTCCTGGACAACTTCAACCCTGCTAACGATTAAAACCCATCACATCTGTCTGTCATGGTGTGGATTGGCTCCCAAGCAGAAGACTCAGGGCTTCTTTGAACTAGGACTTGCATTGACTTCAACTCAACCAAGCTGAGGCGCCGATCTTGTGATTACACTTAGCATGTGCTATGAATGGAGTGAAATGAAGTGAAAAGTGCCTATGAGATGCGAAGTCATACTTGTCACGTTCCTAGTCCCCTCTCTGGCCTTCTCTCCATCTTCAGCTCCACCTCACTGTTTACCCCTTAAAGAAGCCAGATGCTCTCTAATTCATATGTCCACGAAACACTTGGTTTCAAATAACGGGTATTAAATGAATATCTGTTGGAAGTTGTGTATCCTAAATTTGTAGGTGTCCTTTATGTGACTGACGATGGCATGAATAACTAGTGTTAACAGTCTTTGATGTGCTCAGCATTAATATACATTAGGAATTGTCATGGAATCTTGTAAAATTGAAAAAAAATCCAAATGCATGTCATCTGGCCTTGGAGTCCAGTTCTTCAGTACACACTCTGCTGATTTGGGCACCTCAGTCAAGAACCCAGTCAAAGAACCTCACAGAGTCACCCACAGGCCACGAAGCCACAGCACACGAGCAAGACTTTCCTGTGCTGCCCTGTTAACCATGAGCAGATGCCAAGGGCCCCAGATGTTTCAGCAAATCCTCTAGTTTCAGCAACTCCTCTAATAAGAAATAGGCCAAAGCAAACAAACAAAAAAGGAAAAAGCGAATTGGAAGAAATAGAGATCATGCAAGGGAAACAGAAAATACCATTAACTTCCTCAGAGTTATAGGAGAGAAACTGTTGGACTAACTGAAGAAGAACAGACATTGTTAAAGTAGAAGAGGGAGAAGATGAATCAAATAACCATGAGGTCATTTAGAAATTAAAAATATAACTGTTGAAATTTTTGTTTGTTTGTTTTGTGTGTGTGTGTGTGTGTGACAGTTAAGGGCGTTGTAACCATAGGGGTGGTGTCGCCCGCACCGCGCTCAGCCAGTGAGCACACCGGCCATCCCTATGTGGGATCCGAACCCGCGGCAGCGCCCCTGTGCTCCCAGCACCGCTCTCTCCCGTGTGCGCCACGGGGCGGTCCATAAGTGTTGAAATTTAAATTAGAAAACAACTCACTAGAAAGATGAGAAAATAACACAAGGGAAGCCTGATTAGATCAAAAAAAAAAAGGGATAACAAGAAAGATACAATTGAAAGAAAAGCATAAAATAGTAAAAGGAGTAAAAGGGAAAGAGAGAGAGAAAACGGAAGTGCGTGTCCGCAGAGCCAGTGTCTGAAGAACACGCGCTCCAGGAAGAGCCGCGGAGATGGGCAGGAGGAGAGAACCGTGGGAGAAAGGAGGAAGGGACAGGTCCCGGAGGTCCCCATAGGTCCCCACGTGGAGAGTGACGATGGGTCCATACGCCGTCCCGCACTGGGGAAGCACAGGGGACACCGTGTCAACTATGGGTGTGGGGGTCAAGGGGACGGACCCTGCGTAGGAGCCTCAAGAGGGAGACGACAGGGGAGTGCGGCCTTCAGCGTCTCATGCAGAGTCGGTTCCGATCTCAGCTTTTCCTCGTCAAACGTGAGTCCGACAAGGCGAGGACGGGCCTCTGGACGTTTAGCAGCCCAAGACCGTTTTCTTAGCAGTCTATGGGGGGCGTCTCCCACTAGGAAGAAGACATAAACCCGGACAGGGGACAGGGCCCTGGTGACGGCCACGGGGGAACATACCGAACCCGACTGCTCGGAGGCTGCATTGTAGACATTGGATCCCAGGAGGTGTCGTCCAGAGCACCACATGGGTCCCTGAGGCGTTCACCTGTGGTGACAGCAGCTGCCCTAACAGGGACAGTGCGCGTGCGCAGACGCCACCGCGCACAGAGGACACGCGGTCCGCGCCGGGCTGTCAGCCGCGTCCCCGCAGCCGCCGGTGCGCGGCGCTCAGAGCCGCGGACGGGAAGCCGCGGTCGCGGGGTGCGCTCTCCGTGGCGCCTCCTGGTGGCCCTGCCTGCAGCTGCCGCCCCCAGGCCGCCCGTCCCGCCCGGGGACAGGAGCGCACGACCGGCTGCTCTCCACTCCCTGCTCCCGCCCCTCTGCGGCCGATGACAGCGGGTTCCAGCGACAGGACGGATTCCCACGGGCGCTCCAGGTCGGTGCAAGGGGTCCGCACTGACGAGGCGCCGAGCACAGCCGTGAGGGGGACCCGCGTGGGCTGTCGTCGGCCGACGGTCCTGGCGGTTCCTCGGCCCCAGGCTGGCAGGCACAGTCCGCGGCGTGACAGTCCTGACCGCGGAGCCGTGTGCTAGTAAAGCTACACGGTCACCACGAGCGACGGTATCTTGTGTACTTTTTCAAAACTGAGTTTTCTATTCTATGACTGTACTCAACCGTATGAAATATAGAATTAGTAATTTATCAAATTGCGTAAAAAATGTCAATTGTTATTTATATATAAACAAAATTTATAGATTTATTTGGAAGAATTGATATATTTTCCCTACTTATTTTCTCATCTATGAACATGTACATCTCTTCATTGTCTTCAGTTTGTTCGTTTTTTCAATAACATTTTACACTCAGTGTTTAGAAATCATGATTGTAAAAATGCACCCTAATTATTCATGCAAACCTTATGAATGAAAATTTGGGGTGTTTCCAACCCTTAGTAATAGGTATTGTCATATTAACAATCTTGTCGACACCTCACCTTATAATTTTTCAAGGTTACATATGATATAGATTCCTGAATATTGGGTTACAGTATAAAATAGTAAATATACAAGTATAATTTTGCTAAATTTTGCCAGTTTCTGCTCCTTATGGGCTCTACCATTTGCATTCCACCACAGTGTATTATAATACCTGGATCCCCACAGTCTCACTAACAAGTTTGTTATCAAAAAATTAAATTTTGCAAATCTAATAGGTGAAGTATTGTATTTCAATATATTTTAAATGTCTAGTTCTCTATGAGGGATTTTAAGCACCTCATTAAGTATTGATGCCAATTTAAATTTCCTTTTGTGTTATTAGATTGTTCATATATTTTGTTCATTTTTATTTCATTTTGTTGGTCATTTCCATCTCATTTTTTCACACATCATTGTATTAGTGATATTATCCTAGTTTAAGAGGTTTTTTGTTTTTTTGCTTTTTTTAAAATTGAAACTTTATTGATCACCCATTTTAAGTATTATAGCTTGTAATTACTTTCTGTCGTGTCCTTTTGAACTAGTTGGTGGCATTTACCTTTTGTTTGAGTTTGCTTTGCTTTATTAATGGCTGCTATGCCATCCATGTTAACTGCTGCTACATTAGTAGCAGCATATTTTCACCAGTGATTTGAAATGCTATCTTTCTTAAATACTAAATTTCTATAAATCTTGGGTATCTCTTTGAATTCTCCATTCTTTTCCATTAGGTTTTATATTTACTTATAAACAAATTCCATATGGTCTTGAAAATGAAGAATTTATAAAAAAAATATTTTTCGATCTCTGGCAGACTTACACCTCCCTTTTGATTTGTTTCCTCAATTTTTTCTGAAGAACGATTAATGTTTCATCAACATTTTATAATCATCCTTTTTTGTTGTAGGTGAAGAAAAAAATGAGACTATTTTTAATGTGATCATGACACACGTATAAAGTAACTTAGGAGAAAATAAAATCCTTAGGATCATGTGGCTTTCTGGCCAAGAAAATATCTCTGACATTACTCTATCGTTTGTGTATGTATGTTTTAAGAGTGTGCTAATGCTTAAATCACATAGTTAAACAGGCTTTGTTGAGTTCTTGTTAGCTTTATGCCAAATATTTTAACAATTTTGTGGCTATTGAAAATGGAATCTTGATTTGTGGAATGTAATCTAGATAGTTATTGTTATTACATAAGACATTTATTAATTTTATATGTGAATTTTTCTAAATCGCAACATGTAAATTTTATTTTAGAAAGTCGTCTTGTTTGTAATAGGTTTTTAATTAATTCTTTTTGATTTTCTAAATTGACAATACATACACGTAACACATTTTTCTCCATCTTGAGATGTACAAATATGTATGGTCAAACCTTATTTTATCTACTGTTCTGATATTTATGAGTCTTACATTTTCTCAAAAGTACTTTGGCTTCTGTGGAAATTATTATGTCTTTTTCTTTCTTCTAATGCTTAATACTTTTGCAAAATATTGAAGTTAGTAATTCATCTCAAATTTAATTTTGTGAACGGTACCTAGCAAAAGCATAACTGGATTTAATTTCCAAATAAATAATATTTCAATCCCTGTAATGATGAAGTGCTTTCCCGTAAGTAATCTGAATCCTTTCCACACATATACTAGAATCTGTTTCAAAATTCAAACTTTTACTCCACTTCGCTTATTCTTTGCCAATCTCATTCCCTTTCAAGTATGTTCCTTTGCAATACATTTTATTAGACAGAGCAAATTTCCTCTTTGTTTTCATTATTATTGTTCTTCTTATGTCTTGAACATTTTGGGGGCCATTTTTGCACATAATTTTTTTTCATATTAACTTTGAGGTTATTTGACAAGTCCCCTAAACATCACTCTTTGGAATTTTTCAAGTTTAGATTTATTGAATCTATTGATTAACATAGGTAGAATACATATATATGTGGCGTAACTTCCTAGCATCACTGCTGCCCGGCACATGGACACACCTGGGCATTTTGGTAGGATCTGCTGAGTGGCTCCTGCGACAGGGGTATCTATGAACACATCTCCTGGGGCATCTGCTGGGACCTCTTCTTCCTTCATTCTCACAAGAGCTGGTCGTCACCAGACATACAGACCTGCCCATCTGATGGGGCAAATGCTATCTGAATAGTGAGTAAATTTCTGCGCATCATCATTAGGAAGGCCGCGGATGTCTGACATTTACTGGCCATGTGAATTGCTTCCCTGTGGAACTGCAGGAATATGTCCTTTGTCCCTATGGATAAATGAGAACTCTTTGTACAACTAGGATGCATACTACCCTTTCTCTGCCCATGAAGAATTTTCCAGTCTGGGGCTTGTCTTTTCACCTTTTGGCATTATTCTGGTTTTTGTTTGGACCAGGAAAAGTCAGCATTTTCCTCAGTGGCTTCTGGCTCTCTGGTCATTCAAAAGTAGTTCCTATTTCAAGATTATGGCAATAATAACTATCAGGGCTTTGTGTTTCTACATAGAGTCTTTGATTTTTCTGTAATTTTCCTCTTACTAAAAACATAAAATGAAAATTATTCAGATCTTTCTCATATTATGCGGCCAGATACAAAAGGCCACATAACATATAACTGTACTGATAGGAACAATCCACGATAGGTAAATTCACACACGCAGAAAATGGAGTGGTAGTCAGGGACAGGGAGAGGCGGGATGGGGAGTGACAGCTTAATGGCTACAGAGTTGATGAAGCTGTTTGATCACTAGATGGTGGTAAGGGTTGCGCCATATTAAAAATGTACTTAATGCCACTGAATGGTAATTTTGAAAATATTAAAAACACTTTATTTTATACAAGGGATATTATTGAAAATAAAAGATGAAAAAATTTGAGGAGATGCAGGACACAGACAAAAATGAGGAGAAGCACAGCGTCAAGGAAGGGCAAGAACAGATCTGGAGTGGGGACTGGTGAGGGTGTTTGTGGGAGCTCTGGAGCCAGGGCTCCCCTGGGTGCTGGTGTTTCTTCTAATTCTTCTGATGTTTCAGGAACGGTTATGTCAGGTCGCTCTAGCTCTACCTCTGGATCTTGATCTTTCTCCTGCTCTTTCTCTTGCTCTTTCTCCTGATCTTTCTCTTGATCTTTCTGTTGCTCCTGCTCTGGATCTTGCGTCTGATCTA
This sequence comes from Cynocephalus volans, assembly GCF_027409185.1. Lineage (NCBI taxonomy): Eukaryota > Metazoa > Chordata > Mammalia > Dermoptera > Cynocephalidae > Cynocephalus > Cynocephalus volans. The sequence goes on along the minus strand of NC_084476.1, from coordinate 50,845,791 downwards.
CCACTTGCTCTGGATCTTGTTCCTGCTCTACCTCTTGCTCTGGATCTTGCTCCTGCTCTACCTCTTGCTCTGGATCTTGCTCCTGCTCTACTTCTTGCTCTGGCTTGGGCTCTGGATCTTGCTCTCGCTCTGCCTCTGGCAGTGGAGGTGGAGCTGGAGCTGGAACTCGAGCCGAACATGGCAGCAGCTCTTGGGACAGTTGTTCAGCCGGGGCGGAAGCTGGAACTGGAGAGACAACAATTGAAAATATCAATGTGAGTTTCTATGTCTCATCCAATGACACTGTCTTTCTAGAAGCCCAAGTCCAGAGACCCAGGCTCAGGAAGTCTCCCCACACCGCAGAACACTGTATGATTGTTCTGAGTACTCAGTGCCCCTGTCCCCAGCCTGCTTCTGGAAACTCTGCTCTGTGTGGCCCAGCCCAGGCCCCTCCCCAAACCCGCACAGGCACCCACCCTCTTCCTCCTCAACCTCAGTCTCCGCCTCACTAGGCTCCAGGTGCTCCGGCTTCTCCAGCTGCGCCAGAAGAAGATCAGCCTTACGCTCCACCTCTGAACCTCGCATACTGATATGTACATAGGCCGAAAGAAACTTCAAAGAATGAAATTCAGGAGGCTCGTGGAAATCGGTGGAATAGAATTCCAGCCAGATCTTTAAGACAGAGGACATGGCACTGTGGGAGACAGGTGGGCAACAGCATCAGAGGCCTGGCCTATCCCTCTATGCTGCCCTCCCAAGGCTCCCCTGAGTGAGCTGCAGTCTTGTACCCTCTGCCCGTGCCTGTCCATAGACCAGCCCATCCAATGTCCACCCCCAGTATGGCAGTTCTGGCACAGATGGGCCTGGCAGCCAAGGAGGGGCTGGCAAAAGCCTCCATGGGAGGAGCCTTCAACCACTGATGTGACCACGTTTCCCTTCTTCAGGGAAACCTGACAACCTCCTCTGTCTGTGTCACTGCCCCATCCCTGCTGGAATGACCTGTCCACCCCAGGAGGGTGCTGTCTGCTCTGGGCATTACTCACTGGCACACAGGAGGTGTCCAGCAATATCTGATAAATGAGGAAACAGAGGGAGGCGCTGCTCCCCTGGCCTACCCAGGGCCCTTGGAAAAGCCCAAACTTGAGCTCACACGTGAATGTACTGCCCAAGTGTCTGCATGAAAATCTGCATATCCTTTTCCCAGTGACAGCAATCTCTTGGCCCTGACCACACTCTGCACCCTCAGCACCAGCTGAGCATCCCCATGGAGGCTCCAGCCCCGAGTGTGAGCGGCATGCTCTGCACACCTCCTGCTCTGGCTCAGCACGGGCTCTGGGGGTGTGGGCAGGGCTGGGTGGGAGGGCGTGGGGATGGATTCTCTCTGGGCTCACTCTGCTCTCCAGCCTCTCGCACACCCTACGGTGCCTGGGACCACATCCCCAGCCGTCTTGACCTCTTTCCCTGCAGGGAAAGCCTTGAGCCCTCAGCCCTGTAGCAGGAATCATAAGATGTGTGAGAGCCAGAGTTCTGCCAGCCCCCCACCCACAGGCCCCCGCAGACCACACGCAGTTGTGTGGAGATGGGAGCCCCTCCTTCTGCACCTAAACCCCACTTACCATTTTAGCTGCTCCAGGGATTCGCCATCCCCGTGACAATCAGTAATCATGTTTCCATACCTAGAGGAGGTCAGGAGTGTGTCAAATCTACCATATGGTGGCACTACCTGCTTCTCATGTCTACTGTGACTGTCTCACCTCTGACTAGACTGGAAGCCCACGAGGGCAGTGAATGCAGTCTCCTCGGTTCATTGGATTATGGTCAGTGCCCAGAAAGTGACTGCACATAGTGTGGCTTCACGTATGATTGTTGAAGGAATGAACCCCAACCAACTCCTCCCAAGATCTCTGGGTGCACCTGAAGCCGCTCTGCCCGCCTCTGGTCTCCCTGCTTTGAATACACCCAGGAGCCTACAGATAGAATCTCAAATTTCCTGTAAAAATGTGAAAACAGTGAAGCCCAAGTCAACGAGGTCAGTGAGGGGGTGACAGAGACTTCCTCGTGGGGGTGTCAGGAATCCTGAATGAGGACGACCGTGGCCCCTCCAGCAGACCTTCCACAGGGCTGGACTCAGGAGCAGCACTTTCCATGGGGGACCCACTGGAGCTTGTTCCTGTTACCACCCACTGAACACAGGAGGAAACTGAGGCTCAGAGGGGTGTGGTGACAGTCCTAAGACTCACAGCTGGGAGGTGGCCTAGTGACACTGTGTGATCCAGGGCCTGAGTGCTCACCTGAGGAAAAGCAGGTGCAGCACATGCCGGGGACTGGCAAAGTTCTTGTAGCTTGACAGAAACAGGTGGACATAAGATTGGTCACCACCCAAGACAGCAGGCACCAGGTGCTCCACCCGCTTCTTCAGGGTGCGTGCCGGGACAGGCCACACCATGTGGGTGGCATCCGAGCTCAATGAAGATGTGTCTTCACTCTAGGACAGGACAGGGGAGAGATACACAGTGACAGCACCGTGAATCCCAAGGAGGGCAGGGGCTGGAGGCCAGTCTTAACCCCAGGGAGGACATGAGAAGACAGCCTGAGGGCCCAGGGTTAATGTACAGGGTGGTGGTTGCCACCCCGGCAGTCCCCGTTCACCCTCCAGCCAGACCTGAGGTGTGAACACACCAGGACCAGCAGGTTTATAAACCCCCCACCCTCTGCCCCTGCCCTGGGAGGGTGTCCCATGTCCCTGTTCCCCACACACTCAGGAGGAGTGGGTGCGGTCACCCAGGGAGGCTCATAGTGCTGGCCTGGCCTTGCCCAACCTCCTCTGGGCCACCTGACATTACCTTTGGGGACCTCCTCCCAGATGGCCACAGGGGTCGAGGGCGAGGGCTGAACCAGCGCCGGAAGCATTGGACAAGCCTCTCAGCACAGGGCTTCCTGGGGCTACGGCCCCGGGACCTCGGGATACAGCACAACATCTCACTCTGCCTGTGGCCAAGTGAGCTGGGGAAGGGGCTGTGTATCGAATGTGGGTGTCAGGTTACCGAGTTCCGAGTTCTGTTGGGGTCTGTCGTCAAGGAAGTGAAGTCACTTCCTGATACCTCATTTCCTGAGCCCCTCCTCTGTGTACAAGACTGCAAATGCCCCTCTGGGTACCTGTCTGCTGACCCTCCTTCCCCATGAACTCTCTCTATTGCCCACACTTCCACCAACACTGCCTGACCACACCCCTGTGCAAGGCCTGGTTGCAGCCAGCGTCACAGCTCGGAGGAGATACACGTAGGTTCATCCCCAGCTCCTGCTTCTTATCACTTTATGTGACCCTGGACCAGCCGTTGTCACTCTCATGACCTCCCCAGTCTCCCCTTTTGCACAGTGGGGATCTTTCTAGCATCTTCTTCCTAGGGATGGCATCAGGCATGTGTGAGGAAACATCTCTGAAACCTATGGCCGGTGTCACATGCAGCTAATAAACAAGACTAGAGATAAAATCCACGACGGTGTGGAAGGTAGCATGGAATACAACTAACGACAGGTCTGGTTCCTGTCATATAATCTTGAAAATGTCACTTTTGCTCTTGGTCTGTTTTCCCTGTCTGCACCATGCGACAGTTGGAATTTCATGCATTCACATACTGCTTTCCTCCATAAAACCTCACAATGGCTTCGTGTGTATTTAGGTTTGGACTCAAGTGCCACATCTCTGTCTGTGTGGTTGGCTACTCCTCAGGGGCTCCCAGTGGTCCCCACCATCTGCTGCACACATCCTCACGTAATCCCCTGCCCTGCAGTGTGGACTGGACTTAGTGACTCACTTCTAACCAATACAGGATCAAAAGTGAGAAGGTGTCACTTTCTAAATGTCATTGTAACACGCCTGTCTCTAGAGTCTTGTGCTCTGTCTCCTCTGTTCTCTCTGTTCGTATCCACCATATGCCAAGCATGGTGCCGAGAGCTGGAGAAAGAGCTGATTCAGCTGCACCCTGGCTTGGGAGATGATCCCAGGATAAGAAAGAGGAGAAGACGTGCTATCGAGTGCCTGACATTCTAAGAGAGGAAAGTGATCTAGGAGGCCATCAGAATATTCTAGATTAGGAAGCTACCTGAAGAGGGTAGGAAATGAACACCATTTGCAGGGAAGAACCAGAGGCGTTTGGTCCATTAAGATGACGGCAACATGTAACTGATGTGTAAGATGTAAGTAAGTAAGAAATACTATTCACAAATTCAAATCCTATTTTCAAAATCATTGAATGGCAGGGATAAGTGCTCATGTTCAATGCAAACATAACTAGAATTGAGGAAGATTCCATTTATGGAATAACTTTATATCTCCATTAGATGAAAGTATGCAGATATGTTCAGCAATTCTTTTCAAATTGTATAAAATATCCATTGTTGACACAATCAGGATTCCACCCCCATACTTTGGCTTCACACCCGATTTTCTTTACACCAGACACACATCCATTGCTGTGATGTAGATCCATTGCTGTCAACACTATCCCAGCCCACAGCCTACTGGTCCTGGGAGACAGCAACTCTATCACTATATTGTGTGCAGAATCCAGGAAGGGTCTAACACGGGGGCTCCATAAATACTCCCTGAAGTGCTGCACTTGAGAAGAGTCTATGATTTTATTACCTAGTGCTCTACCTACACATGTTATCACTCTGCATTATGTCATGATCCTTAGTCCCCCTCACCTGACAGTCAGCAACCCAGGAGCAGAGTCTACACCTCGGTCTGCCCCTATTCCTGGCCCCCAGCCCAGCACCTGGCAAGTAATAGGTGCCAAGTACTGATGAATGAATTGTCTGGAAACATGTGAAACAGGATTCATCAAGAATACCCAGATGGAAGGTCACCATGAACATGCTGCCTGATAACCTGCCAGCCCTTTAATTCTGTCTGCCGACCACTTCCTTCAGCCAGGAACTGCCTGGGCTCAAAGATTTCCCAGAGTCACCATCCTGCCTTGACTTCTGCCGTTCACTTTAGCCTCCTTGATTGTCCTACTTACTGTGGGTTTCTTCACTCTCAGTCTCAGGGGACACCTCTGAACCCCTAAGGTAGCCCACTGGGTCTTCCTTCTCTGGCCAACACATTCCTCTTGCTTCTGTGCATGGCCTTGATAGCAGTGTCACAGGCAATCCCAGGAAACTGACACCCCAGCATGCTGACCTTGGGCACCCGCACTAGTCAATGGAGCCCTCTCCCTTCATCTCCTGCAGAATCCCCCTAGGAATAGGGGATGCAGATATGTACACATGTGTAGGGAGGAGGAAAGCGGGTCTCATGACATCTTAGCTAGAAGATGATTACAAATTTCTTAAACATTAGTAGAAAATTATGGTTCATTTGTCCTGGCATGCAACTGAATGAGAATAAATCTGTGAAAAATTCTGACACCCATGACAAAAGAAATGATCCAAACAATACGACCATCGAGGTGCTTTTCTTTTATGTTTAGGACTAACATTTAAAAATGTGGTATTGACGAGAATGTGAACAATATTGGGGGAGGCTCTGGAACGATGCTGAGTAGAAAATGGACAATAGATTCCTTTTTTGAGAATTAAGAGAAGCTATTTTGCAGAAAGTGGCAAATGAGCTTGACTTTTAGAAACGAAGAGCATTATAGCAAGTAAGTTTAGTGGAAAGTAGATGATATTTGGGAGAGGGGTGACGTGTTAAGTTACAAGAGGCAAAGAAATGGAAAGAACACATGTTTTGCAAAGGGAAAAATCATTCCTGTAAAACATCAGAATTGGAGTTTTCTTGCTGTTCTTTTTGTGCCTATGTAGCATCTTCTTTCTGCTGTAACTTCCAACTTGGGTTCTAGGCACTCTGTGTATGTGTGTGTTTACAAGAGAGAAATTGATAAACCTTAGTAAGCCCTAGAAAATTCTAGAGGTCTGAAATAAACAGATATTTTTCAAGTTTATTTAATTAAAAAGCAAAACAAAACAAAAACAGTGTCATCTGCTCCTATTAGGTAAAATATATGATCATATTGGAATCTTTGTGTGTGTGTGTGGCTGGCCAATATAGGGATCCACACCCTTGACCTTGGTGATACGAGGCTGTGCTCTAACCAGCTGAGCTACCAGCCAGCCTATACATGATCATATTGGAATAATATGCAACAGAGAGATACTCTGCTGCTATGGAGAATAAGCTGATTGCAAGGAAAAAAGATGCTCACAGATAAGGCAAGGGTAGGCTTTTTGTCCCCCATTGTGGAATAGTACAGGGAACAATGCAAATGTATTGAGGCTGGTAATTCCAAGTCATGGGAAGGAAATTAAAATGATGACTCTGGAAGAATAGTTTCAAATGTCAAGGAGTTTGAGGCAGGTGATCAATTTGGTGAAATGACAATTGCTTTAGGAGAGGCTGCTTCTTTGAAAGGATTGATACATACAGCAAGGCAAGGTAGGTGACTGTGCTGCTAAGTTTTTAATATTGCTATGAGTTTTAACTTTAAATATATTTGTGACTTTGCATGTAGCTCTGAATTTTGAGTGTCATAATTATTTAAGAATCTTTTATGGATTTGATTACTATAGCTTTCACTGTAATTTGATGAGGTTTTAGAACTACATTCCATTTCTAATTTTGGTTTTATTATTTCCAAGTGCCAAAATACTTAACACAGAACCACCTCTTATTCTATAATAAAAAGCAATGGAGACAAGTTATTCAGTTGAAAAAAATTACTTTTTTTTTTTTTTTAAAGATGACCTGTAAGTGGATCCTATCGATTGATGTGGTGTTGTCAGCACCACGCTCTCCCAAGTGAGCCAATCAGCCAACCCTTCATAGGGATCCAAACCCGTGGCCCTGGTGCTGTCAGCACCGCACTCTCCAAGGGCGCACGGGCCGGCCCTGCTCCATGGTAGTTTTAGCTGCTTCCCTCCTTTCTTCTCAGAATTTTCATTTTCCCATGTTCTCCTGGACAACTTCAACCCTGCTAACGATTAAAACCCATCACATCTGTCTGTCATGGTGTGGATTGGCTCCCAAGCAGAAGACTCAGGGCTTCTTTGAACTAGGACTTGCATTGACTTCAACTCAACCAAGCTGAGGCGCCGATCTTGTGATTACACTTAGCATGTGCTATGAATGGAGAGAAATGAAGTGAAAAGTGCCTATGAGATGCGAAGTCATACTTGTCACGTTCCTAGTCCCCTCTCTGGCCTTCTCTCCATCTTCAGCTCCACCTCACTGTTTACCCCTTAAAGAAGCCAGATGCTCTCTAATTCATATGTCCACGAAACACTTGGTTTCAAATAACGGGTATTAAATGAATATCTGTTGGAAGTTGTGTATCCTAAATTTGTAGGTGTCCTTTATGTGACTGACGATGGCATGAATAACTAGTGTTAACAGTCTTTGATGTGCTCAGCATTAATATACATTAGGAATTGTCATGGAATCTTGTAAAATTGAAAAAAAATCCAAATGCATGTCATCTGGCCTTGGAGTCCAGTTCTTCAGTACACACTCTGCTGATTTGGGCACCTCAGTCAAGAACCCAGTCAAAGAACCTCACAGAGTCACCCACAGGCCACGAAGCCACAGCACACGAGCAAGACTTTCCTGTGCTGCCCTGTTAACCATGAGCAGATGCCAAGGGCCCCAGATGTTTCAGCAAATCCTCTAGTTTCAGCAACTCCTCTAATAAGAAATAGGCCAAAGCAAACAAACAAAAAAGGAAAAAGCGAATTGGAAGAAATAGAGATCATGCAAGGGAAACAGAAAATACCATTAACTTCCTCAGAGTTATAGGAGAGAAACTGTTGGACTAACTGAAGAAGAACAGACATTGTTAAAGTAGAAGAGGGAGAAGATGAATCAAATAACCATGAGGTCATTTAGAAATTAAAAATATAACTGTTGAAATTTTTGTTTGTTTGTTTTGTGTGTGTGTGTGTGTGTGACAGTTAAGGGCGTTGTAACCATAGGGGTGGTGTCGCCCGCACCGCGCTCAGCCAGTGAGCACACCGGCCATCCCTATGTGGGATCCGAACCCGCGGCAGCGCCCCTGTGCTCCCAGCACCGCTCTCTCCCGTGTGCGCCACGGGGCGGTCCATAAGTGTTGAAATTTAAATTAGAAAACAACTCACTAGAAAGATGAGAAAATAACACAAGGGAAGCCTGATTAGATCAAAAAAAAAAAGGGATAACAAGAAAGATACAATTGAAAGAAAAGCATAAAATAGTAAAAGGAGTAAAAGGGAAAGAGAGAGAGAAAACGGAAGTGCGTGTCCGCAGAGCCAGTGTCTGAAGAACACGCGCTCCAGGAAGAGCCGCGGAGATGGGCAGGAGGAGAGAACCGTGGGAGAAAGGAGGAAGGGACAGGTCCCGGAGGTCCCCATAGGTCCCCACGTGGAGAGTGACGATGGGTCCATACGCCGTCCCGCACTGGGGAAGCACAGGGGACACCGTGTCAACTATGGGTGTGGGGGTCAAGGGGACGGACCCTGCGTAGGAGCCTCAAGAGGGAGACGACAGGGGAGTGCGGCCTTCAGCGTCTCATGCAGAGTCGGTTCCGATCTCAGCTTTTCCTCGTCAAACGTGAGTCCGACAAGGCGAGGACGGGCCTCTGGACGTTTAGCAGCCCAAGACCGTTTTCTTAGCAGTCTATGGGGGGCGTCTCCCACTAGGAAGAAGACATAAACCCGGACAGGGGACAGGGCCCTGGTGACGGCCACGGGGGAACATACCGAACCCGACTGCTCGGAGGCTGCATTGTAGACATTGGATCCCAGGAGGTGTCGTCCAGAGCACCACATGGGTCCCTGAGGCGTTCACCTGTGGTGACAGCAGCTGCCCTAACAGGGACAGTGCGCGTGCGCAGACGCCACCGCGCACAGAGGACACGCGGTCCGCGCCGGGCTGTCAGCCGCGTCCCCGCAGCCGCCGGTGCGCGGCGCTCAGAGCCGCGGACGGGAAGCCGCGGTCGCGGGGTGCGCTCTCCGTGGCGCCTCCTGGTGGCCCTGCCTGCAGCTGCCGCCCCCAGGCCGCCCGTCCCGCCCGGGGACAGGAGCGCACGACCGGCTGCTCTCCACTCCCTGCTCCCGCCCCTCTGCGGCCGATGACAGCGGGTTCCAGCGACAGGACGGATTCCCACGGGCGCTCCAGGTCGGTGCAAGGGGTCCGCACTGACGAGGCGCCGAGCACAGCCGTGAGGGGGACCCGCGTGGGCTGTCGTCGGCCGACGGTCCTGGCGGTTCCTCGGCCCCAGGCTGGCAGGCACAGTCCGCGGCGTGACAGTCCTGACCGCGGAGCCGTGTGCTAGTAAAGCTACACGGTCACCACGAGCGACGGTATCTTGTGTACTTTTTCAAAACTGAGTTTTCTATTCTATGACTGTACTCAACCGTATGAAATATAGAATTAGTAATTTATCAAATTGCGTAAAAAATGTCAATTGTTATTTATATATAAACAAAATTTATAGATTTATTTGGAAGAATTGATATATTTTCCCTACTTATTTTCTCATCTATGAACATGTACATCTCTTCATTGTCTTCAGTTTGTTCGTTTTTTCAATAACATTTTACACTCAGTGTTTAGAAATCATGATTGTAAAAATGCACCCTAATTATTCATGCAAACCTTATGAATGAAAATTTGGGGTGTTTCCAACCCTTAGTAATAGGTATTGTCATATTAACAATCTTGTCGACACCTCACCTTATAATTTTTCAAGGTTACATATGATATAGATTCCTGAATATTGGGTTACAGTATAAAATAGTAAATATACAAGTATAATTTTGCTAAATTTTGCCAGTTTCTGCTCCTTATGGGCTCTACCATTTGCATTCCACCACAGTGTATTATAATACCTGGATCCCCACAGTCTCACTAACAAGTTTGTTATCAAAAAATTAAATTTTGCAAATCTAATAGGTGAAGTATTGTATTTCAATATATTTTAAATGTCTAGTTCTCTATGAGGGATTTTAAGCACCTCATTAAGTATTGATGCCAATTTAAATTTCCTTTTGTGTTATTAGATTGTTCATATATTTTGTTCATTTTTATTTCATTTTGTTGGTCATTTCCATCTCATTTTTTCACACATCATTGTATTAGTGATATTATCCTAGTTTAAGAGGTTTTTTGTTTTTTTGCTTTTTTTAAAATTGAAACTTTATTGATCACCCATTTTAAGTATTATAGCTTGTAATTACTTTCTGTCGTGTCCTTTTGAACTAGTTGGTGGCATTTACCTTTTGTTTGAGTTTGCTTTGCTTTATTAATGGCTGCTATGCCATCCATGTTAACTGCTGCTACATTAGTAGCAGCATATTTTCACCAGTGATTTGAAATGCTATCTTTCTTAAATACTAAATTTCTATAAATCTTGGGTATCTCTTTGAATTCTCCATTCTTTTCCATTAGGTTTTATATTTACTTATAAACAAATTCCATATGGTCTTGAAAATGAAGAATTTATAAAAAAAATATTTTTCGATCTCTGGCAGACTTACACCTCCCTTTTGATTTGTTTCCTCAATTTTTTCTGAAGAACGATTAATGTTTCATCAACATTTTATAATCATCCTTTTTTGTTGTAGGTGAAGAAAAAAATGAGACTATTTTTAATGTGATCATGACACACGTATAAAGTAACTTAGGAGAAAATAAAATCCTTAGGATCATGTGGCTTTCTGGCCAAGAAAATATCTCTGACATTACTCTATCGTTTGTGTATGTATGTTTTAAGAGTGTGCTAATGCTTAAATCACATAGTTAAACAGGCTTTGTTGAGTTCTTGTTAGCTTTATGCCAAATATTTTAACAATTTTGTGGCTATTGAAAATGGAATCTTGATTTGTGGAATGTAATCTAGATAGTTATTGTTATTACATAAGACATTTATTAATTTTATATGTGAATTTTTCTAAATCGCAACATGTAAATTTTATTTTAGAAAGTCGTCTTGTTTGTAATAGGTTTTTAATTAATTCTTTTTGATTTTCTAAATTGACAATACATACACGTAACACATTTTTCTCCATCTTGAGATGTACAAATATGTATGGTCAAACCTTATTTTATCTACTGTTCTGATATTTATGAGTCTTACATTTTCTCAAAAGTACTTTGGCTTCTGTGGAAATTATTATGTCTTTTTCTTTCTTCTAATGCTTAATACTTTTGCAAAATATTGAAGTTAGTAATTCATCTCAAATTTAATTTTGTGAACGGTACCTAGCAAAAGCATAACTGGATTTAATTTCCAAATAAATAATATTTCAATCCCTGTAATGATGAAGTGCTTTCCCGTAAGTAATCTGAATCCTTTCCACACATATACTAGAATCTGTTTCAAAATTCAAACTTTTACTCCACTTCGCTTATTCTTTGCCAATCTCATTCCCTTTCAAGTATGTTCCTTTGCAATACATTTTATTAGACAGAGCAAATTTCCTCTTTGTTTTCATTATTATTGTTCTTCTTATGTCTTGAACATTTTGGGGGCCATTTTTGCACATAATTTTTTTTCATATTAACTTTGAGGTTATTTGACAAGTCCCCTAAACATCACTCTTTGGAATTTTTCAAGTTTAGATTTATTGAATCTATTGATTAACATAGGTAGAATACATATATATGTGGCGTAACTTCCTAGCATCACTGCTGCCCGGCACATGGACACACCTGGGCATTTTGGTAGGAGCTGCTGAGTGGCTCCTGCGACAGGGGTATCTATGAACACATCTCCTGGGGCATCTGCTGGGACCTCTTCTTCCTTCATTCTCACAAGAGCTGGTCGTCACCAGACATACAGACCTGCCCATCTGATGGGGCAAATGCTATCTGAATAGTGAGTAAATTTCTGCGCATCATCATTAGGAAGGCCGCGGATGTCTGACATTTACTGGCCATGTGAATTGCTTCCCTGTGGAACTGCAGGAATATGTCCTTTGTCCCTATGGATAAATGAGAACTCTTTGTACAACTAGGATGCATACTACCCTTTCTCTGCCCATGAAGAATTTTCCAGTCTGGGGCTTGTCTTTTCACCTTTTGGCATTATTCTGGTTTTTGTTTGGACCAGGAAAAGTCAGCATTTTCCTCAGTGGCTTCTGGCTCTCTGGTCATTCAAAAGTAGTTCCTATTTCAAGATTATGGCAATAATAACTATCAGGGCTTTGTGTTTCTACATAGAGTCTTTGATTTTTCTGTAATTTTCCTCTTACTAAAAACATAAAATGAAAATTATTCAGATCTTTCTCATATTATGCGGCCAGATACAAAAGGCCACATAACATATAACTGTACTGATAGGAACAATCCACGATAGGTAAATTCACACACGCAGAAAATGGAGTGGTAGTCAGGGACAGGGAGAGGCGGGATGGGGAGTGACAGCTTAATGGCTACAGAGTTGATGAAGCTGTTTGATCACTAGATGGTGGTAAGGGTTGCGCCATATTAAAAATGTACTTAATGCCACTGAATGGTAATTTTGAAAATATTAAAAACACTTTATTTTATACAAGGGATATTATTGAAAATAAAAGATGAAAAAATTTGAGGAGATGCAGGACACAGACAAAAATGAGGAGAAGCACAGCGTCAAGGAAGGGCAAGAACAGATCTGGAGTGGGGACTGGTGAGGGTGTTTGTGGGAGCTCTGGAGCCAGGGCTCCCCTGGGTGCTGGTGTTTCTTCTAATTCTTCTGATGTTTCAGGAACGGTTATGTCAGGTCGCTCTAGCTCTACCTCTGGATCTTGATCTTTCTCCTGCTCTTTCTCTTGCTCTTTCTCCTGATCTTTCTCTTGATCTTTCTGTTGCTCCTGCTCTGGATCTTGCGTCTGATCTACCACTTGCTCTGGATCTTGTTCCTGCTCTACCTCTTGCTCTGGATCTTGCTCCTGCTCTACCTCTTGCTCTGGATCTTGCTCCTGCTCTACTTCTTGCTCTGGCTTGGGCTCTGGATCTTGCTCTCGCTCTGCCTCTGGCAGTGGAGGTGGAGCTGGAGCTGGAACTCGAGCCGAACATGGCAGCAGCTCTTGGGACAGTTGTTCAGCCGGGGCGGAAGCTGGAACTGGAGAGACAACAATTGAAAATATCAATGTGAGTTTCTATGTCTCATCCAATGACACTGTCTTTCTAGAAGCCCAAGTCCAGAGACCCAGGCTCAGGAAGTCTCCCCACACCGCAGAACACTGTATGATTGTTCTGAGTACTCAGTGCCCCTGTCCCCAGCCTGCTTCTGGAAACTCTGCTCTGTGTGGCCCAGCCCAGGCCCCTCCCCAAACCCGCACAGGCACCCACCCTCTTCCTCCTCAACCTCAGTCTCCGCCTCACTAGGCTCCAGGTGCTCCGGCTTCTCCAGCTGCGCCAGAAGAAGATCAGCCTTACGCTCCACCTCTGAACCTCGCATACTGATATGTACATAGGCCGAAAGAAACTTCAAAGAATGAAATTCAGGAGGCTCGTGGAAATCGGTGGAATAGAATTCCAGCCAGATCTTTAAGACAGAGGACATGGCACTGTGGGAGACAGGTGGGCAACAGCATCAGAGGCCTGGCCTATCCCTCTATGCTGCCCTCCCAAGGCTCCCCTGAGTGAGCTGCAGTCTTGTACCCTCTGCCCGTGCCTGTCCATAGACCAGCCCATCCAATGTCCACCCCCAGTATGGCAGTTCTGGCACAGATGGGCCTGGCAGCCAAGGAGGGGCTGGCAAAAGCCTCCATGGGAGGAGCCTTCAACCACTGATGTGACCACGTTTCCCTTCTTCAGGGAAACCTGACAACCTCCTCTGTCTGTGTCACTGCCCCATCCCTGCTGGAATGACCTGTCCACCCCAGGAGGGTGCTGTCTGCTCTGGGCATTACTCACTGGCACACAGGAGGTGTCCAGCAATATCTGATAAATGAGGAAACAGAGGGAGGCGCTGCTCCCCTGGCCTACCCAGGGCCCTTGGAAAAGCCCAAACTTGAGCTCACACGTGAATGTACTGCCCAAGTGTCTGCATGAAAATCTGCATATCCTTTTCCCAGTGACAGCAATCTCTTGGCCCTGACCACACTCTGCACCCTCAGCACCAGCTGAGCATCCCCATGGAGGCTCCAGCCCCGAGTGTGAGCGGCATGCTCTGCACACCTCCTGCTCTGGCTCAGCACGGGCTCTGGGGGTGTGGGCAGGGCTGGGTGGGAGGGCGTGGGGATGGATTCTCTCTGGGCTCACTCTGCTCTCCAGCCTCTCGCACACCCTACGGTGCCTGGGACCACATCCCCAGCCGTCTTGACCTCTTTCCCTGCAGGGAAAGCCTTGAGCCCTCAGCCCTGTAGCAGGAATCATAAGATGTGTGAGAGCCAGAGTTCTGCCAGCCCCCCACCCACAGGCCCCCGCAGACCACACGCAGTTGTGTGGAGATGGGAGCCCCTCCTTCTGCACCTAAACCCCACTTACCATTTTAGCTGCTCCAGGGATTCGCCATCCCCGTGACAATCAGTAATCATGTTTCCATACCTAGAGGAGGTCAGGAGTGTGTCAAATCTACCATATGGTGGCACTACCTGCTTCTCATGTCTACTGTGACTGTCTCACCTCTGACTAGACTGGAAGCCCACGAGGGCAGTGAATGCAGTCTCCTCGGTTCATTGGATTATGGTCAGTGCCCAGAAAGTGACTGCACATAGTGTGGCTTCACGTATGATTGTTGAAGGAATGAACCCCAACCAACTCCTCCCAAGATCTCTGGGTGCACCTGAAGCCGCTCTGCCCGCCTCTGGTCTCCCTGCTTTGAATACACCCAGGAGCCTACAGATAGAATCTCAAATTTCCTGTAAAAATGTGAAAACAGTGAAGCCCAAGTCAACGAGGTCAGTGAGGGGGTGACAGAGACTTCCTCGTGGGGGTGTCAGGAATCCTGAATGAGGACGACCGTGGCCCCTCCAGCAGACCTTCCACAGGGCTGGACTCAGGAGCAGCACTTTCCATGGGGGACCCACTGGAGCTTGTTCCTGTTACCACCCACTGAACACAGGAGGAAACTGAGGCTCAGAGGGGTGTGGTGACAGTCCTAAGACTCACAGCTGGGAGGTGGCCTAGTGACACTGTGTGATCCAGGGCCTGAGTGCTCACCTGAGGAAAAGCAGGTGCAGCACATGCCGGGGACTGGCAAAGTTCTTGTAGCTTGACAGAAACAGGTGGACATAAGATTGGTCACCACCCAAGACAGCAGGCACCAGGTGCTCCACCCGCTTCTTCAGGGTGCGTGCCGGGACAGGCCACACCATGTGGGTGGCATCCGAGCTCAATGAAGATGTGTCTTCACTCTAGGACAGGACAGGGGAGAGATACACAGTGACAGCACCGTGAATCCCAAGGAGGGCAGGGGCTGGAGGCCAGTCTTAACCCCAGGGAGGACATGAGAAGACAGCCTGAGGGCCCAGGGTTAATGTACAGGGTGGTGGTTGCCACCCCGGCAGTCCCCGTTCACCCTCCAGCCAGACCTGAGGTGTGAACACACCAGGACCAGCAGGTTTATAAACCCCCCACCCTCTGCCCCTGCCCTGGGAGGGTGTCCCATGTCCCTGTTCCCCACACACTCAGGAGGAGTGGGTGCGGTCACCCAGGGAGGCTCATAGTGCTGGCCTGGCCTTGCCCAACCTCCTCTGGGCCACCTGACATTACCTTTGGGGACCTCCTCCCAGATGGCCACAGGGGTCGAGGGCGAGGGCTGAACCAGCGCCGGAAGCATTGGACAAGCCTCTCAGCACAGGGCTTCCTGGGGCTACGGCCCCGGGACCTCGGGATACAGCACAACATCTCACTCTGCCTGTGGCCAAGTGAGCTGGGGAAGGGGCTGTGTATCGAATGTGGGTGTCAGGTTACCGAGTTCCGAGTTCTGTTGGGGTCTGTCGTCAAGGAAGTGAAGTCACTTCCTGATACCTCATTTCCTGAGCCCCTCCTCTGTGTACAAGACTGCAAATGCCCCTCTGGGTACCTGTCTGCTGACCCTCCTTCCCCATGAACTCTCTCTATTGCCCACACTTCCACCAACACTGCCTGACCACACCCCTGTGCAAGGCCTGGTTGCAGCCAGCGTCACAGCTCGGAGGAGATACACGTAGGTTCATCCCCAGCTCCTGCTTCTTATCACTTTATGTGACCCTGGACCAGCCGTTGTCACTCTCATGACCTCCCCAGTCTCCCCTTTTGCACAGTGGGGATCTTTCTAGCATCTTCTTCCTAGGGATGGCATCAGGCATGTGTGAGGAAACATCTCTGAAACCTATGGCCGGTGTCACATGCAGCTAATAAACAAGACTAGAGATAAAATCCACGACGGTGTGGAAGGTAGCATGGAATACAACTAACGACAGGTCTGGTTCCTGTCATATAATCTTGAAAATGTCACTTTTGCTCTTGGTCTGTTTTCCCTGTCTGCACCATGCGACAGTTGGAATTTCATGCATTCACATACTGCTTTCCTCCATAAAACCTCACAATGGCTTCGTGTGTATTTAGGTTTGGACTCAAGTGCCACATCTCTGTCTGTGTGGTTGGCTACTCCTCAGGGGCTCCCAGTGGTCCCCACCATCTGCTGCACACATCCTCACGTAATCCCCTGCCCTGCAGTGTGGACTGGACTTAGTGACTCACTTCTAACCAATACAGGATCAAAAGTGAGAAGGTGTCACTTTCTAAATGTCATTGTAACACGCTTGTCTCTAGAGTCTTGTGCTCTGTCTCCTCTGTTCTCTCTGTTTGTATCCACCATATGCCAAGCATGGTGCCGAGAGCTGGAGAAAGAGCTGATTCAGCTGCACCCTGGCTTGGGAGATGATCCCAGGATAAGAAAGAGGAGAAGACGTGCTATCGAGTGCCTGACATTCTAAGAGAGGAAAGTGATCTAGGAGGCCATCAGAATATTCTAGATTAGGAAGCTACCTGAAGAGGGTAGGAAATGAACACCATTTGCAGGGAAGAACCAGAGGCGTTTGGTCCATTAAGATGACGGCAACATGTAACTGATGTGTAAGATGTAAGTAAGTAAGAAATACTATTCACAAATTCAAATCCTATTTTCAAAATCATTGAATGGCAGGGATAAGTGCTCATGTTCAATGCAAACATAACTAGAATTGAGGAAGATTCCATTTATGGAATAACTTTATATCTCCATTAGATGAAAGTATGCAGATATGTTCAGCAATTCTTTTCAAATTGTATAAAATATCCATTGTTGACACAATCAGGATTCCACCCCCATACTTTGGCTTCACACCCGATTTTCTTTACACCAGACACACATCCATTGCTGTGATGTAGATCCATTGCTGTCAACACTATCCCAGCCCACAGCCTACTGGTCCTGGGAGACAGCAACTCTATCACTATATTGTGTGCAGAATCCAGGAAGGGCCTAACACGGGGGCTCCATAAATACTCCCTGAAGTGCTGCACTTGAGAAGAGTCTATGATTTTATTACCTAGTGCTCTACCTACACATGTTATCACTCTGCATTATGTCATGATCCTTAGTCCCCCTCACCTGACAGTCAGCAACCCAGGAGCAGCGTCTACACCTCGGTCTGCCCCTATTCCTGGCCCCCAGCCCAGCACCTGGCAAGTAATAGGTGCCAAGTACTGATGAATGAATTGTCTGGAAACATGTGAAACAGGATTCATCAAGAATACCCAGATGGAAGGTCACCATGAACATGCTGCCTGATAACCTGCCAGCCCTTTAATTCTGTCTGCCGACCACTTCCTTCAGCCAGGAACTGCCTGGGATCAAAGATTTCCCAGAGTCACCATCCTGCCTTGACTTCTGCCGTTCACTTTAGCCTCCTTGATTGTCCTACTTACTGTGGGTTTCTTCACTCTCAGTCTCAGGGGACACCTCTGAACCCCTAAGGTAGCCCACTGGGTCTTCCTTCTCTGGCCAACACATTCCTCTTGCTTCTGTGCATGGCCTTGATAGCAGTGTCACAGGCAATCCCAGGAAACTGACACCCCAGCATGCTGACCTTGGGCACCCGCACTAGTCAAGGGAGCCCTCTCCCTTCATCTCCTGCAGAATCCCCCTAGGAATAGGGGATGCAGATATGTACACATGTGTAGGGAGGAAAGCGGGTCTCATGACATCTTAGCTAGAAGATGATTACAAATTTCTTAAACATTAGTAGAAAATGATGGTTCATTTGTCCTGGCATGCAACTGAATGAGAATAAATCTGTGAAAAATTCTGACACCCATGACAAAAGAAATGATCCAAACAATACGACCATCGAGGTGCTTTTCTTTTATGTTTAGGACTAACATTTAAAAATGTGGTATTGAGGAGAATGTCAACAATATTGGGGGAGGCTCTGGAACGATGCTGAGTAGAAAATGGACAATAGATTCCTTTTTTGAGAATTAAGAGAAGCTATTTTGCAGAAAGTGGCAAATGAGCTTGACTTTTAGAAACGAAGAGCATTATAGCAAGTAAGTTTAGTGGAAAGTAGATGATATTTGGGAGAGGGGTGACGTGTTAAGTTACAAGAGGCAAAGAAATGGAAAGAACACATGTTTTGCAAAGGGAAAAATCATTCCTGTAAAACATCAGAATTGGAGTTTTCTTGCTGTTCTTTTTGTGCCTATGTAGCATCTTCTTTCTGCTGTAACTTCCAACTTGGGTTCTAGGCACTCTGTGTATGTGTGTGTTTACAAGAGAGAAATTGATAAACCTTAGTAAGCCCTAGAAAATTCTAGAGGTCTGAAATAAACAGATATTTTTCAAGTTTATTTAATTAAAAAGCAAAACAAAACATAAACAGTGTCATCTGCTCCTATTAGGTAAAATATATGATCATATTGGAATCTTTGTGTGTGTGTGTGGCTGGCCAATATAGGGATCCACACCCTTGACCTTGGTGATACGAGGCTGTGCTCTAACCAGCTGAGCTACCAGCCAGCCTATACATGATCATATTGGAATAATATGCAACAGAGAGATACTCTGCGGCTATGGAGAATAAGCTGATTGCAAGGAAAAAAGATGCTCACAGATAAGGCAAGGGTAGGCTTTTTGTCCCCCATTGTGGAATAGTACAGGGAACAATGCAAATGTATTGAGGCTGGTAATTCCAAGTCATGGGAAGGAAATTAAAATGATGACTCTGGAAGAATAGTTTCAAATGTCAAGGAGTTTGAGGCAGGTGATCAATTTAGTGAAATGACAATTGCTTTAGGAGAGGCTGCTTCTTTGAAAGGATTGATACATACAGCAAGGCAAGGTAGGTGACTGTGCTGCTAAGTTTTTAATATTGCTATGAGTTTTAACTTTAAATATATTTGTGACTTTGCATGTAGCTCTGAATTTTGAGTGTCATAATTATTTAAGAATCTTTTATGGATTTGATTACTATAGCTTTCACTGTAATTTGATGAGGTTTTAGAACTACATTCCATTTCTAATTTTGGTTTTATTATTTCCAAGTGCCAAAATACTTAACACAGAACCACCTCTTATTCTATAATAAAAAGCAATGGAGACAAGTTATTCAGTTGAAAAAAATTACTTTTTTTTTATTTTAAAGATGACCTGTAAGTGGATCCTATCGATTGATGTGGTGTTGTCAGCACCACGCTCTCCCAAGTGAGCCAATCAGCCAACCCTTCATAGGGATCCAAACCCGAGGCCCTGGTGCTGTCGGCACCGCACTCTCCAAGTGCGCACGGGCCGGCCCTGCTCCATGGTAGTTTTAGCTGCTTCCCTCCTTTCTTCTCAGAATTTTCATTTTCCCATGTTCTCCTGGACAACTTCAACCCTGCTAACGATTAAAACCCATCACATCTGTCTGTCATGGTGTGGATTGGCTCCCAAGCAGAAGACTCAGGGCTTCTTTGAACTAGGACTTGCATTGACTTCAACTCAACCAAGCTGAGGCGCCGATCTTGTGATTACACTTAGAATGTGCTATGAATGGAGAGAAATGAAGTGAAAAGTGCCTATGAGATGCGAAGTCACACTTGTCACGTTCCTAGTCCCCTCTCTGGGCTTCTCTCCATCTTCAGCTCCACCTCACTGTTTACCCCTTAAAGAAGCCAGATTCTCTCTAATTCATATGTCCACGAAACACTTGGTTTCAAATAACGGGTATTAAATGAATATCTGTTGGAAGTTGTGTATCCTAAATTTGTAGGTGTCCTTTATGTGACTGACGATGGCATGAATAACTAGTGTTAACAGTCTTTGATGTGCTCAGCATTAATATACATTAGGAATTGTCATGGAATCTTGTAAAATTGAAAAAAAAATCCAAATGCATGTCATCTGGCCTTGGAGTCCAGTTCTTCAGTACACACTCTGCTGATTTGGGCACCTCAGTTAAGAACCCAGTCAAAGAACCTCACAGAGTCACCCACAGGCCACGAAGCCACAACACACGAGCAAGACTTTCCTGTGCTGCCCTGTTAACCATGAGCAGATGCCAAGGGCCCCAGATGTTTCAGCAAATCCTCTAGTTTCAGCAACTCCTCTAATAAGAAATAGGCCAAAGCAAACAAACAAAAAAGGAAAAAGCGAATTGGAAGAAATAGAGATCATGCAAGGGAAACAGAAAATACCATTAACTTCCTCAGAGTTATAGGAGAGAAACTGTTGGACTAACTGAAGAAGAACAGACATTGTTAAAGTAGAAGAGGGAGAAGATGAATCAAATAACCATGAGGTCATTTAGAAATTAAAAATATAACTGTTGAAATTTTTGTTTGTTTGTTTTGTGTGTGTGTGTGTGTGTGACAGTTAAGGGCGTTGTAACCATAGGGGTGGTATTGCCCGCACCGCGCTCAGCCAGTGAGCACACCGGCCATCCCTATGTGGGATCCGAACCCGCGGCAGCGCCCCTGCGCTCCCAGCGCCGCTCTCTCCCGTGTGCGCCACGGGGCGGCCCATAAGTGTTGAAATTTAAATTAGAAAACAACTCACTAGAAAGATGAGAAAATAACACAAGGGAAGCCTGATTAGATCAAAAAAAAAAGGGATAACAAGAAAGATACAATTGAAAGAAAAGCATAAAAAAGTAAAAGGAGTAAAAGGGAAAGAGAGAGAGAAAACGGAAGTGCGTGTCCGCAGAGCCAGTGTCTGAAGAACACGCGCTCCAGGAAGAGCCTCGGAGATGGGCAGGAGGAGAGAACAGTGGGAGAAAGGAGGAAGGGACAGGTCCCGGAGGTCCCCATAGGTCCCCGTGGAGAGTGACGATGGGTCCATACGCCGCCCCACACTGGGGAAGCACAGGGGACACCGTGTCAACTATGGGTGTGGGGGTCAAGGGGACGGACCCTGCGGAGGAGCCTCAAGAGGGAGACGACAGGGGAGTCCGGCCTTCAGCGTCTCGTGCAGAGTCGGTTCCGATCTCAGCTTTTCCTCGTCAAACGTGAGTCCGACAAGGGGAGGACGGGCCTCTGGACGTTTAGCAGCCCAAGACCGTTTTCTTAGCAGTCTATGGGGGGCGTCTCCCACTAGGAAGAAGACATAAACCCGGACAGGGGACAGGGCCCTGGTGACGGCCACGGGGGAACATACCGAACCCGACTGCTCGGAGGCTGCATTGTAGACATTGGATCCCAGGAGGTGTCGTCCAGAGCACCACATGGGTCCCTGAGGCGTTCACCTGTGGTGACAGCAGCTGCCCTAACAGGGACAGTGCGCGTGCGCAGACGCCACCGCGCACAGAGGACACGCGGTCCGCGCCGGGCTGTCAGCCGCGTCCCCGCCGCCGCCGGTGCGCGGCGCTCAGAGCCGCGGAAGGGAAGCTGCGGTCGCGGGGTGCGCTCTCCGTGGCGCCTCCTGGTGGCCCTGCCTGCAGCTGCCGCCCCCAGGCCGCCCGTCCCGCCCGGGGACAGGAGCGCACGACCGGCTGCTCTCCACTCCCTGCTCCCGCCCCTCTGCGGCCGATGACAGCGGGTTCCAGCGACAGGACGGATTCCCACGGGCGCTCCAGGTCGGTGCAAGGGGTCCGCGCTGACGAGGCGCCGAGCACAGCCGTGAGGGGGACCCGCGTGGGCTATCGTCGGCCGACGGTCCTGGCGGTTCCTCGGCCCCAGGCTGGCAGGCACAGTCCGCGGCGTGACAGTCCTGACCGCGGAGCCGTGTGCTAGTAAAGCTACACGGTCACCACGAGCGACGGTATCTTGTGTACTTTTTCAAAACTGAGTTTTCTATTCTATGACTGTACTCAACCGTATGAAATATAGAATTAGTAATTTATCAAATTGCGTAAAAAATGTCAATTGTTATTTATATATAAACAAAATTTATAGATTTATTTGGAAGAATTGATATATTTTCCCTACTTATTTTCTCATCTATGAACATGTACATCTCTTCATTGTCTTCAGTTTGTTCGTTTTTTCAATAACATTTTACACTCAGTGTTTAGAAATCATGATTGTAAAAATGCACCCTAATTATTCATGCAAACCTTATGAATGAAAATTTGGGGTGTTTCCAACCCTTAGTAATAGGTATTGTCATATTAACAATCTTGTCGACACCTCACCTTATAATTTTTCAAGGTTACATATGATATAGATTCCTGAATATTGGGTTACAGTATAAAATAGTAAATATACAAGTATAATTTTGCTAAATTTTGCGAGTTTCTGCTCCTTATGGGCTCTACCATTTGCATTCCACCACAGTGTATTATAATACCTGGATCCCCACAGTCTCACTAACAAGTTTGTTATCAAAAAATTAAATTTTGCAAATCTAATAGGTGAAGTATTGTATTTCAATATATTTTAAATGTCTAGTTCTCTATGAGGGATTTTAAGCACCTCATTAAGTATTGATGCCAATTTAAATTTCCTTTTGTGTTATTAGATTGTTCATATATTTTGTTCATTTTTATTTCATTTTGTTGGTCATTTCCATCTCATTTTTTCACACATGATTGTATTAGTGATATTATCCTAGTTTAAGAGGTTTTTTGTTTTTTTGCTTTTTTTAAAATTGAAACTTTATTGATCACCCATTTTAAGTATTATAGCTTGTAATTACTTTCTGTCGTGTCCTTTTGAACTAGTTGGTGGCATTTACCTTTTGTTTGAGTTTGCTTTGCTTTATTAATGGCTGCTATGCCATCCATGTTAACTGCTGCTACATTAGTAGCAGCATATTTTCACCAGTGATTTGAAATGCTATCTTTCTTAAATACTAAATTTCTATAAATCTTGGGTATCTCTTTGAATTCTCCATTCTTTTCCATTAGGTTTTATATTTACTTATAAACAAATTCCATATGGTCTTGATAATGAAGAATTTATAAAAAAAAATTTTTCGATCTCTGGCAGACTTACACCTCCCTTTTGATTTGTTTCCTCAATTTTTTCTGAAGAACGATTAATGTTTCATCAACATTTTATAATCATCCTTTTTTGTTGTAGGTGAAGAAAAAAATGAGACTATTTTTAATGTGATCATGACACACGTATAAAGTAACTTAGGAGAAAATAAAATCCTTAGGATCATGTGGCTTTCTGGCCAAGAAAATATCTCTGACATTACTCTATCCTTTGTGTATGTATGTTTTAAGAGTGTGCTAATGCTTAAATCACATAGTTAAACAGGCTTTGTTGAGTTCTTGTTAGCTTTATGCCAAATATTTTAACAATTTTGTGGCTATTGAAAATGGAATCTTGATTTGTGGAATGTAATCTAGATAGTTATTGTTATTACATAAGACATTTATTAATTTTATATGTGAATTTTTCTAAATCGCAACATGTAAATTTTATTTTAGAAAGTCGTCTTGTTTGTAATAGGTTTTTAATTAATTCTTTTTGATTTTCTAAATTGACAATACATACACGTAACACATTTTTCTCCATCTTGAGATGTACAAATATGTATGGTCAAACCTTATTTTATCTACTGTTCTGATATTTATGAGTCTTACATTTTCTCAAAAGTACTCTGGCTTCTGTGGAAATTATTATGTCTTTTTCTTTCTTCTAATGCTTAATACTTTTGCAAAATATTGAAGTTAGTAATTCATCTCAAATTTAATTTTGTGAACGGTACCTAGCAAAAGCATAACTGGATTTAATTTCCAAATAAATAATATTTCAATCCCTGTAATGATGAAGTGCTTTCCCGTAAGTAATCTGAATCCTTTCCACACATATACTAGAATCTGTTTCAAAATTCAAACTTCTACTCCACTTCGCTTATTCTTTGCCAATCTCATTCCCTTTCAAGTATGTTCCTTTGCAATACATTTTATTAGACAGAGCAAATTTCCTCTTTGTTTTCATTATTATTGTTCTTCTTATGTCTTGAACATTTTGGGGGCCATTTTTGCACATAATTTTTTTTCATATTAACTTTGAGGTTATTTGACAAGTCCCCTAAACATCACTCTTTGGAATTTTTCAAGTTTAGATTTATTGAATCTATTGATTAACATAGGTAGAATACATATATATGTGGCGTAACTTCCTAGCATCACTGCTGCCCGGCACATGGACACACCTGGGCATTTTGGTAGGAGCTGCTGAGTGGCTCCTGCGACAGGGGTATCTATGAACACATATCCTGGGGCATCTGCTGGGACCTCTTCTTCCTTCATTCTCACAAGAGCTGGTCGTCACCAGACATACAGACCTGCCCATCTGATGGGGCAAATGCTATCTGAATAGTGAGTAAATTTCTGCGCATCATCATTAGGGAGGCCGCGGATGTCTGACATTTACTGGCCATGTGAATTGCTTCCCTGTGGAACTGCAGGAATATGTCCTTTGTCCCTATGGATAAATGAGAACTCTTTGTACAACTAGGATGCATACTACCCTTTCTCTGCCCATGAAGAATTTTCCAGTCTGGGGCTTGTCTTTTCACCTTTTGGCATTATTCTGGTTTTTGTTTGGACCAGGAAAAGTCAGCATTTTCCTCAGTGGCTTCTGGCTCTCTGGTCATTCAAAAGTAGTTCCTATTTCAAGATTATGGCAATAATAACTATCAGGGCTTTGTGTTTCTACATAGAGTCTTTGATTTTTCTGTAATTTTCCTCTTACTAAAAACATAAAATGAAAATTATTCAGATCTTTCTCATATTATGCGGCCAGATACAAAAGGCCACATAACATATAACTGTACTGATAGGAACAATCCACGATAGGTAAATTCACACACACAGAAAATGGAGTGGTAGTCAGGGACAGGGAGAGGCGGGATGGGGAGTGACAGCTTAATGGCTACAGAGTTGATGAAGCTGTTTGATCACTAGATGGTGGTAAGGGTTGCGCCATATTAAAAATGTACTTAATGCCACTGAATGGTAATTTTGAAAATATTAAAAACACTTTATTTTATACAAGGGATATTATTGAAAATAAAAGATGAAAAAATTTGAGGAGATGCAGGACACAGACAAAAATGAGGAGAAGCACAGCGTCAAGGAAGGGCAAGAACAGATCTGGAGTGGGGACTGGTGAGGGTGTTTGTGGGAGCTCTGGAGCCAGGGCTCCCCTGGGTGCTGGTGTTTCTTCTAATTCTTCTGATGTTTCAGGAACGGTTATGTCAGGTCGCTCTAGCTCTACCTCTGGATCTTGATCTTTCTCCTGCTCTTTCTCTTGCTCTTTCTCCTGATCTTTCTCTTGATCTTTCTGTTGCTCCTGCTCTGGATCTTGCGTCTGATCTACCACTTGCTCTGGATCTTGTTCCTGCTCTACCTCTTGCTCTGGATCTTGCTCCTGCTCTACCTCTTGCTCTGGATCTTGCTCCTGCTCTACTTCTTGCTCTGGCTTGGGCTCTGGATCTTGCTCTCGCTCTGCCTCTGGCAGTGGAGGTGGAGCTGGAGCTGGAACTCGAGCCGAACATGGCAGCAGCTCTTGGGACAGTTGTTCAGCCGGGGCGGAAGCTGGAACTGGAGAGACAACAATTGAAAATATCAATGTGAGTTTCTATGTCTCATCCAATGACACTGTCTTTCTAGAAGCCCAAGTCCAGAGACCCAGGCTCAGGAAGTCTCCCCACACCGCAGAACACTGTATGATTGTTCTGAGTACTCAGTGCCCCTGTCCCCAGCCTGCTTCTGGAAACTCTGCTCTGTGTGGCCCAGCCCAGGCCCCTCCCCAAACCCGCACAGGCACCCACCCTCTTCCTCCTCAACCTCAGTCTCCGCCTCACTAGGCTCCAGGTGCTCCGGCTTCTCCAGCTGCGCCAGAAGAAGATCAGCCTTACGCTCCACCTCTGAACCTCGCATACTGATATGTACATAGGCCGAAAGAAACTTCAAAGAATGAAATTCAGGAGGCTCGTGGAAATCGGTGGAATAGAATTCCAGCCAGATCTTTAAGACAGAGGACATGGCACTGTGGGAGACAGGTGGGCAACAGCATCAGAGGCCTGGCCTATCCCTCTATGCTGCCCTCCCAAGGCTCCCCTGAGTGAGCTGCAGTCTTGTACCCTCTGCCCGTGCCTGTCCATAGACCAGCCCATCCAATGTCCACCCCCAGTATGGCAGTTCTGGCACAGATGGGCCTGGCAGCCAAGGAGGGGCTGGCAAAAGCCTCCATGGGAGGAGCCTTCAACCACTGATGTGACCACGTTTCCCTTCTTCAGGGAAACCTGACAACCTCCTCTGTCTGTGTCACTGCCCCATCCCTGCTGGAATGACCTGTCCACCCCAGGAGGGTGCTGTCTGCTCTGGGCATTACTCACTGGCACACAGGAGGTGTCCAGCAATATCTGATAAATGAGGAAACAGAGGGAGGCGCTGCTCCCCTGGCCTACCCAGGGCCCTTGGAAAAGCCCAAACTTGAGCTCACACGTGAATGTACTGCCCAAGTGTCTGCATGAAAATCTGCATATCCTTTTCCCAGTGACAGCAATCTCTTGGCCCTGACCACACTCTGCACCCTCAGCACCAGCTGAGCATCCCCATGGAGGCTCCAGCCCCGAGTGTGAGCGGCATGCTCTGCACACCTCCTGCTCTGGCTCAGCACGGGCTCTGGGGGTGTGGGCAGGGCTGGGTGGGAGGGCGTGGGGATGGATTCTCTCTGGGCTCACTCTGCTCTCCAGCCTCTCGCACACCCTACGGTGCCTGGGACCACATCCCCAGCCGTCTTGACCTCTTTCCCTGCAGGGAAAGCCTTGAGCCCTCAGCCCTGTAGCAGGAATCATAAGATGTGTGAGAGCCAGAGTTCTGCCAGCCCCCCACCCACAGGCCCCCGCAGACCACACGCAGTTGTGTGGAGATGGGAGCCCCTCCTTCTGCACCTAAACCCCACTTACCATTTTAGCTGCTCCAGGGATTCGCCATCCCCGTGACAATCAGTAATCATGTTTCCATACCTAGAGGAGGTCAGGAGTGTGTCAAATCTACCATATGGTGGCACTACCTGCTTCTCATGTCTACTGTGACTGTCTCACCTCTGACTAGACTGGAAGCCCACGAGGGCAGTGAATGCAGTCTCCTCGGTTCATTGGATTATGGTCAGTGCCCAGAAAGTGACTGCACATAGTGTGGCTTCACGTATGATTGTTGAAGGAATGAACCCCAACCAACTCCTCCCAAGATCTCTGGGTGCACCTGAAGCCGCTCTGCCCGCCTCTGGTCTCCCTGCTTTGAATACACCCAGGAGCCTACAGATAGAATCTCAAATTTCCTGTAAAAATGTGAAAACAGTGAAGCCCAAGTCAACGAGGTCAGTGAGGGGGTGACAGAGACTTCCTCGTGGGGGTGTCAGGAATCCTGAATGAGGACGACCGTGGCCCCTCCAGCAGACCTTCCACAGGGCTGGACTCAGGAGCAGCACTTTCCATGGGGGACCCACTGGAGCTTGTTCCTGTTACCACCCACTGAACACAGGAGGAAACTGAGGCTCAGAGGGGTGTGGTGACAGTCCTAAGACTCACAGCTGGGAGGCGGCCTAGTGACACTGTGTGATCCAGGGCCTGAGTGCTCACCTGAGGAAAAGCAGGTGCAGCACATGCCGGGGACTGGCAAAGTTCTTGTAGCTTGACAGAAACAGGTGGACATAAGATTGGTCACCACCCAAGACAGCAGGCACCAGGTGCTCCACCCGCTTCTTCAGGGTGCGTGCCGGGACAGGCCACACCATGTGGGTGGCATCCGAGCTCAATGAAGATGTGTCTTCACTCTAGGACAGGACAGGGGAGAGATACACAGTGACAGCACCGTGAATCCCAAGGAGGGCAGGGGCTGGAGGCCAGTCTTAACCCCAGGGAGGACATGAGAAGACAGCCTGAGGGCCCAGGGTTAATGTACAGGGTGGTGGTTGCCACCCCGGCAGTCCCCGTTCACCCTCCAGCCAGACCTGAGGTGTGAACACACCAGGACCAGCAGGTTTATAAACCCCCCACCCTCTGCCCCTGCCCTGGGAGGGTGTCCCATGTCCCTGTTCCCCACACACTCAGGAGGAGTGGGTGCGGTCACCCAGGGAGGCTCATAGTGCTGGCCTGGCCTTGCCCAACCTCCTCTGGGCCACCTGACATTACCTTTGGGGACCTCCTCCCAGATGGCCACAGGGGTCGAGGGCGAGGGCTGAACCAGCGCCGGAAGCATTGGACAAGCCTCTCAGCACAGGGCTTCCTGGGGCTACGGCCCCGGGACCTCGGGATACAGCACAACATCTCACTCTGCCTGTGGCCAAGTGAGCTGGGGAAGGGGCTGTGTATCGAATGTGGGTGTCAGGTTACCGAGTTCCGAGTTCTGTTGGGGTCTGTCGTCAAGGAAGTGAAGTCACTTCCTGATACCTCATTTCCTGAGCCCCTCCTCTGTGTACAAGACTGCAAATGCCCCTCTGGGTACCTGTCTGCTGACCCTCCTTCCCCATGAACTCTCTCTATTGCCCACACTTCCACCAACACTGCCTGACCACACCCCTGTGCAAGGCCTGGTTGCAGCCAGCGTCACAGCTCGGAGGAGATACACGTAGGTTCATCCCCAGCTCCTGCTTCTTATCACTTTATGTGACCCTGGACCAGCCGTTGTCACTCTCATGACCTCCCCAGTCTCCCCTTTTGCACAGTGGGGATCTTTCTAGCATCTTCTTCCTAGGGATGGCATCAGGCATGTGTGAGGAAACATCTCTGAAACCTATGGCCGGTGTCACATGCAGCTAATAAACAAGACTAGAGATAAAATCCACGACGGTGTGGAAGGTAGCATGGAATACAACTAACGACAGGTCTGGTTCCTGTCATATAATCTTGAAAATGTCACTTTTGCTCTTGGTCTGTTTTCCCTGTCTGCACCATGCGACAGTTGGAATTTCATGCATTCACATACTGCTTTCCTCCATAAAACCTCACAATGGCTTCGTGTGTATTTAGGTTTGGACTCAAGTGCCACATCTCTGTCTGTGTGGTTGGCTACTCCTCAGGGGCTCCCAGTGGTCCCCACCATCTGCTGCACACATCCTCACGTAATCCCCTGCCCTGCAGTGTGGACTGGACTTAGTGACTCACTTCTAACCAATACAGGATCAAAAGTGAGAAGGTGTCACTTTCTAAATGTCATTGTAACACGCCTGTCTCTAGAGTCTTGTGCTCTGTCTCCTCTGTTCTCTCTGTTTGTATCCACCATATGCCAAGCATGGTGCCGAGAGCTGGAGAAAGAGCTGATTCAGCTGCACCCTGGCTTGGGAGATGATCCCAGGATAAGAAAGAGGAGAAGACGTGCTATCGAGTGCCTGACATTCTAAGAGAGGAAAGTGATCTAGGAGGCCATCAGAATATTCTAGATTAGGAAGCTACCTGAAGAGGGTAGGAAATGAACACCATTTGCAGGGAAGAACCAGAGGCGTTTGGTCCATTAAGATGACGGCAACATGTAACTGATGTGTAAGATGTAAGTAAGTAAGAAATACTATTCACAAATTCAAATCCTATTTTCAAAATCATTGAATGGCAGGGATAAGTGCTCATGTTCAATGCAAACATAACTAGAATTGAGGAAGATTCCATTTATGGAATAACTTTATATCTCCATTAGATGAAAGTATGCAGATATGTTCAGCAATTCTTTTCAAATTGTATAAAATATCCATTGTTGACACAATCAGGATTCCACCCCCATACTTTGGCTTCACACCCGATTTTCTTTACACCAGACACACATCCATTGCTGTGATGTAGATCCATTGCTGTCAACACTATCCCAGCCCACAGCCTACTGGTCCTGGGAGACAGCAACTCTATCACTATATTGTGTGCAGAATCCAGGAAGGGTCTAACACGGGGGCTCCATAAATACTCCCTGAAGTGCTGCACTTGAGAAGAGTCTATGATTTTATTACCTAGTGCTCTACCTACACATGTTATCACTCTGCATTATGTCATGATCCTTAGTCCCCCTCACCTGACAGTCAGCAACCCAGGAGCAGAGTCTACACCTCGGTCTGCCCCTATTCCTGGCCCCCAGCCCAGCACCTGGCAAGTAATAGGTGCCAAGTACTGATGAATGAATTGTCTGGAAACATGTGAAACAGGATTCATCAAGAATACCCAGATGGAAGGTCACCATGAACATGCTGCCTGATAACCTGCCAGCCCTTTAATTCTGTCTGCCGACCACTTCCTTCAGCCAGGAACTGCCTGGGCTCAAAGATTTCCCAGAGTCACCATCCTGCCTTGACTTCTGCCGTTCACTTTAGCCTCCTTGATTGTCCTACTTACTGTGGGTTTCTTCACTCTCAGTCTCAGGGGACACCTCTGAACCCCTAAGGTAGCCCACTGGGTCTTCCTTCTCTGGCCAACACATTCCTCTTGCTTCTGTGCATGGCCTTGATAGCAGTGTCACAGGCAATCCCAGGAAACTGACACCCCAGCATGCTGACCTTGGGCACCCGCACTAGTCAATGGAGCCCTCTCCCTTCATCTCCTGCAGAATCCCCCTAGGAATAGGGGATGCAGATATGTACACATGTGTAGGGAGGAGGAAAGCGGGTCTCATGACATCTTAGCTAGAAGATGATTACAAATTTCTTAAACATTAGTAGAAAATTATGGTTCATTTGTCCTGGCATGCAACTGAATGAGAAAAAATCTGTGAAAAATTCTGACACCCATGACAAAAGAAATGATCCAAACAATACGACCATCGAGGTGCTTTTCTTTTATGTTTAGGACTAACATTTAAAAATGTGGTATTGAGGAGAATGTCAACAATATTGGGGGAGGCTCTGGAACGATGCTGAGTAGAAAATGGACAATAGATTCCTTTTTTGAGAATTAAGAGAAGCTATTTTGCAGAAAGTGGCAAATGAGCTTGACTTTTAGAAACGAAGAGCATTATAGCAAGTAAGTTTAGTGGAAAGTAGATGATATTTGGGAGAGGGGTGACGTGTTAAGTTACAAGAGGCAAAGAAATGGAAAGAACACATGTTTTGCAAAGGGAAAAATCATTCCTGTAAAACATCAGAATTGGAGTTTTCTTGCTGTTCTTTTTGTGCCTATGTAGCATCTTCTTTCTGCTGTAACTTCCAACTTGGGTTCTAGGCACTCTGTGTATGTGTGTGTTTACAAGAGAGAAATTGATAAACCTTAGTAAGCCCTAGAAAATTCTAGAGGTCTGAAATAAACAGATATTTTTCAAGTTTATTTAATTAAAAAGCAAAACAAAACAAAAACAGTGTCATCTGCTCCTATTAGGTAAAATATATGATCATATTGGAATCTTTGTGTGTGTGTGTGGCTGGCCAATATAGGGATCCACACCCTTGACCTTGGTGATACGAGGCTGTGCTCTAACCAGCTGAGCTACCAGCCAGCCTATACATGATCATATTGGAATAATATGCAACAGAGAGATACTCTGCGGCTATGGAGAATAAGCTGATTGCAAGGAAAAAAGATGCTCACAGATAAGGCAAGGGTAGGCTTTTTGTCCCCCATTGTGGAATAGTACAGGGAACAATGCAAATGTATTGAGGCTGGTAATTCCAAGTCATGGGAAGGAAATTAAAATGATGACTCTGGAAGAATAGTTTCAAATGTCAAGGAGTTTGAGGCAGGTGATCAATTTAGTGAAATGACAATTGCTTTAGGAGAGGCTGCTTCTTTGAAAGGATTGATACATACAGCAAGGCAAGGTAGGTGACTGTGCTGCTAAGTTATTAATATTGCTATGAGTTTTAACTTTAAATATATTTGTGACTTTGCATGTAGCTCTGAATTTTGGGTGTCATAATTATTTAAGAATCTTTTATGGATTTGATTACTATAGCTTTCACTGTAATTTGATGAGGTTTTAGAACTACATTCCATTTCTAATTTTGGTTTTATTATTTCCAAGTGCCAAAATACTTAACACAGAACCACCTCTTATTCTATAATAAAAAGCAATGGAGACAAGTTATTCAGTTGAAAAAAATTACTTTTTTTTTATTTTAAAGATGACCTGTAAGTGGATCCTATCGATTGATGTGGTGTTGTCAGCACCACGCTCTCCCAAGTGAGCCAATCAGCCAACCCTTCATAGGGATCCAAACCCGAGGCCCTGGTGCTGTCGGCACCGCACTCTCCAAGTGCGCACGGGCCGGCCCTGCTCCATGGTAGTTTTAGCTGCTTCCCTCCTTTCTTCTCAGAATTTTCATTTTCCCATGTTCTCCTGGACAACTTCAACCCTGCTAACGATTAAAACCCATCACATCTGTCTGTCATGGTGTGGATTGGCTCCCAAGCAGAAGACTCAGGGCTTCTTTGAACTAGGACTTGCATTGACTTCAACTCAACCAAGCTGAGGCGCCGATCTTGTGATTACACTTAGAATGTGCTATGAATGGAGAGAAATGAAGTGAAAAGTGCCTATGAGATGCGAAGTCACACTTGTCACGTTCCTAGTCCCCTCTCTGGGCTTCTCTCCATCTTCAGCTCCACCTCACTGTTTACCCCTTAAAGAAGCCAGATGCTCTCTAATTCATATGTCCACGAAACACTTGGTTTCAAATAACGGGTATTAAATGAATATCTGTTGGAAGTTGTGTATCCTAAATTTGTAGGTGTCCTTTATGTGACTGACGATGGCATGAATAACTAGTGTTAACAGTCTTTGATGTGCTCAGCATTAATATACATTAGGAATTGTCATGGAATCTTGTAAAATTGAAAAAAAAAATCCAAATGCATGTCATCTGGCCTTGCAGTCCAGTTCTTCAGTACACACTCTGCTGATTTGGGCACCTCAGTTAAGAACCCAGTCAAAGAACCTCACAGAGTCACCCACAGGCCACGGAGCCACAGCACACGAGCAAGACTTTCCTGTGCTGCCCTGTTAACCATGAGCAGATGCCAAGGGCCCCAGATGTTTCAGCAAATCCTCTAGTTTCAGCAACTCCTCTAATAAGAAATAGGCCAAAGCAAACAAACAAAAAAGGAAAAAGCGAATTGGAAGAAATAGAGATCATGCAAGGGAAACAGAAAATACCATTAACTTCCTCAGAGTTATAGGAGAGAAACTGTTGGACTAACTGAAGAAGAACAGACATTGTTAAAGTAGAAGAGGGAGAAGATGAATCAAATAACCATGAGGTCATTTAGAAATTAAAAATATAACTGTTGAAATTTTTGTTTGTTTGTTTTGTGTGTGTGTGTGTGTGTGACAGTTAAGGGCGTTGTAACCATAGGGGTGGTGTTGCCCGCACCGCGCTCAGCCAGTGAGCACACCGGCCATCCCTATGTGGGATCCGAACCCGCGGCAGCGCCCCTGCGCTCCCAGCGCCGCTCTCTCCCGTGTGCGCCACGGGGCGGCCCATAAGTGTTGAAATTTAAATTAGAAAACAACTCACTAGAAAGATGAGAAAATAACACAAGGGAAGCCTGATTAGATCAAAAAAAAAAGGGATAACAAGAAAGATACAATTGAAAGAAAAGCATAAAAAAGTAAAAGGAGTAAAAGGGAAAGAGAGAGAGAAAACGGAAGTGCGTGTCCGCAGAGCCAGTGTCTGAAGAACACGCGCTCCAGGAAGAGCCGCGGAGATGGGCAGGAGGAGAGAACAGTGGGAGAAAGGAGGAAGGGACAGGTCCCGGAGGTCCCCATAGGTCCCCGTGGAGAGTGACGATGGGTCCATACGCCGCCCCGCACTGGGGAAGCACAGGGGACACCGTGTCAACTATGGGTGTGGGGGTCAAGGGGACGGACCCTGCGGAGGAGCCTCAAGAGGGAGACGACAGGGGAGTCCGGCCTTCAGCGTCTCGTGCAGAGTCGGTTCCGATCTCAGCTTTTCCTCGTCAAACGTGAGTCCGACAAGGGGAGGACGGGCCTCTGGACGTTTAGCAGCCCAAGACCGTTTTCTTAGCAGTCTATGGGGGGCGTCTCCCACTAGGAAGAAGACATAAACCCGGACAGGGGACAGGGCCCTGGTGACGGCCACGGGGGAACATACCGAACCCGACTGCTCGGAGGCTGCATTGTAGACATTGGATCCCAGGAGGTGTCGTCCAGAGCACCACATGGGTCCCTGAGGCGTTCACCTGTGGTGACAGCAGCTGCCCTAACAGGGACAGTGCGCGTGCGCAGACGCCACCGCGCACAGAGGACACGCGGTCCGCGCCGGGCTGTCAGCCGCGTCCCCGCCGCCGCCGGTGCGCGGCGCTCAGAGCCGCGGAAGGGAAGCTGCGGTCGCGGGGTGCGCTCTCCGTGGCGCCTCCTGGTGGCCCTGCCTGCAGCTGCCGCCCCCAGGCCGCCCGTCCCGCCCGGGGACAGGAGCGCACGACCGGCTGCTCTCCACTCCCTGCTCCCGCCCCTCTGCGGCCGATGACAGCGGGTTCCAGCGACAGGACGGATTCCCACGGGCGCTCCAGGTCGGTGCAAGGGGTCCGCGCTGACGAGGCGCCGAGCACAGCCGTGAGGGGGACCCGCGTGGGCTATCGTCGGCCGACGGTCCTGGCGGTTCCTCGGCCCCAGGCTGGCAGGCACAGTCCGCGGCGTGACAGTCCTGACCGCGGAGCTGTGTGCTAGTAAAGCTACACGGTCACCACGAGCGACGGTATCTTGTGTACTTTTTCAAAACTGAGTTTTCTATTCTATGACTGTACTCAACCGTATGAAATATAGAATTAGTAATTTATCAAATTGCGTAAAAAATGTCAATTGTTATTTATATATAAACAAAATTTATAGATTTATTTGGAAGAATTGATATATTTTCCCTACTTATTTTCTCATCTATGAACATGTACATCTCTTCATTGTCTTCAGTTTGTTCGTTTTTTCAATAACATTTTACACTCAGTGTTTAGAAATCATGATTGTAAAAATGCACCCTAATTATTCATGCAAACCTTATGAATGAAAATTTGGGGTGTTTCCAACCCTTAGTAATAGGTATTGTCATATTAACAATCTTGTCGACACCTCACCTTATAATTTTTCAAGGTTACATATGATATAGATTCCTGAATATTGGGTTACAGTATAAAATAGTAAATATACAAGTATAATTTTGCTAAATTTTGCGAGTTTCTGCTCCTTATGGGCTCTACCATTTGCATTCCACCACAGTGTATTATAATACCTGGATCCCCACAGTCTCACTAACAAGTTTGTTTTCAAAAAATTAAATTTTGCAAATCTAATAGGTGAAGTATTGTATTTCAATATATTTTAAATGTCTAGTTCTCTATGAGGGATTTTAAGCACCTCATTAAGTATTGATGCCAATTTAAATTTCCTTTTGTGTTATTAGATTGTTCATATATTTTGTTCATTTTTATTTCATTTTGTTGGTCATTTCCATCTCATTTTTTCACACATCATTGTATTAGTGATATTATCCTAGTTTAAGAGGTTTTTTGTTTTTTTGCTTTTTTTAAAATTGAAACATTATTGATCACCCATTTTAAGTATTATAGCTTGTAATTACTTTTTGTCGTGTCCTTTTGACCTAGTTGGTGGCATTTACCTTTTGTTTGAGTTTGCTTTGCTTTATTAATGGCTGCTATGCCATCCATGTTAACTGCTGCTACATTAGTAGCAGCATATTTTCACCAGTGATTTGAAATGCTATCTTTCTTAAATACTAAATTTCTATAAATCTTGGGTATCTCTTTGAATTCTCCATTCTTTTCCATTAGGTTTTATATTTACTTATAAACAAATTCCATATGGTCTTGATAATGAAGAATTTATAAAAAAAATTTTTTTCGATCTCTGGCAGACTTACACCTCCCTTTTGATTTGTTTCCTCAATTTTTTCTGAAGAACGATTAATGTTTCATCAACATTTTATAATCATCCTTTTTTGTTGTAGGTGAAGAAAAAAATGAGACTATTTTTAATGTGATCATGACACACGTATAAAGTAACTTAGGAGAAAATAAAATCCTTAGGATCATGTGGCTTTCTGGCCAAGAAAATATCTCTGACATTACTCTATCGTTTGTGTATGTATGTTTTAAGAGTGTGCTAATGCTTAAATCACATAGTTAAACAGGCTTTGTTGAGTTCTTGTTAGCTTTATGCCAAATATTTTAACAATTTTGTGGCTATTGAAAATGGAATCTTGATTTGTGGAATGTAATCTAGATAGTTATTGTTATTACATAAGACATTTATTAATTTTATATGTGAATTTTTCTAAATCGCAACATGTAAATTTTATTTTAGAAAGTCGTCTTGTTTGTAATAGGTTTTTAATTAATTCTTTTTGATTTTCTAAATTGACAATACATACACGTAACACATTTTTCTCCATCTTGAGATGTACAAATATGTATGGTCAAACCTTATTTTATCTACTGTTCTGATATTTATGAGTCTTACATTTTCTCAAAAGTACTTTGGCTTCTGTGGAAATTATTATGTCTTTTTCTTTCTTCTAATGCTTAATACTTTTGCAAAATATTGAAGTTAGTAATTCATCTCAAATTTAATTTTGTGAACGGTACCTAGCAAAAGCATAACTGGATTTAATTTCCAAATAAATAATATTTCAATCCCTGTAATGATGAAGTGCTTTCCCGTAAGTAATCTGAATCCTTTCCACACATATACCAGAATCTGTTTCAAAATTCAAACTTTTACTCCACTTCGCTTATTCTTTGCCAATCTCATTCCCTTTCAAGTATGTTCCTTTGCAATACATTTTATTAGACAGAGCAAATTTCCTCTTTGTTTTCATTATTATTGTTCTTCTTATGTCTTGAACATTTTGGGGGCCATTTTTGCACATAATTTTTTTTCATATTAACTTTGAGGTTATTTGACAAGTCCCCTAAACATCACTCTTTGGAATTTTTCAAGTTTAGATTTATTGAATCTATTGATTAACATAGGTAGAATACATATATATGTGGCGTAACTTCCTAGCATCACTGCTGCCCGGCACATGGACACACCTGGGCATTTTGGTAGGAGCTGCTGAGTGGCTCCTGCGACAGGGGTATCTATGAACACATATCCTGGGGCATCTGCTGGGACCTCTTCTTCCTTCATTCTCACAAGAGCTGGTCGTCACCAGACATACAGACCTGCCCATCTGATGGGGCAAATGCTATCTGAATAGTGAGTAAATTTCTGCGCATCATCATTAGGGAGGCCGCGGATGTCTGACATTTACTGGCCATGTGAATTGCTTCCGTGTGGAACTGCAGGAATATGTCCTTTGTCCCTATGGATAAATGAGAACTCTTTGTACAACTAGGATGCATACTACCCTTTCTCTGCCCATGAAGAATTTTCCAGTCTGGGGCTTGTCTTTTCACCTTTTGGCATTATTCTGGTTTTTGTTTGGACCAGGAAAAGTCAGCATTTTCCTCAGTGGCTTCTGGCTCTCTGGTCATTCAAAAGTAGTTCCTATTTCAAGATTATGGCAATAATAACTATCAGGGCTTTGTGTTTCTACATAGAGTCTTTGATTTTTCTGTAATTTTCCTCTTACTAAAAACATAAAATGAAAATTATTCAGATCTTTCTCATATTATGCGGCCAGATACAAAAGGCCACATAACATATAACTGTACTGATAGGAACAATCCACGATAGGTAAATTCACACACACAGAAAATGGAGTGGTAGTCAGGGACAGGGAGAGGCGGGATGGGGAGTGACAGCTTAATGGCTACAGAGTTGATGAAGCTGTTTGATCACTAGATGGTGGTAAGGGTTGCGCCATATTAAAAATGTACTTAATGCCACTGAATGGTAATTTTGAAAATATTAAAAACACTTTATTTTATACAAGGGATATTATTGAAAATAAAAGATGAAAAAATTTGAGGAGATGCAGGACACAGACAAAAATGAGGAGAAGCACAGCGTCAAGGAAGGGCAAGAACAGATCTGGAGTGGGGACTGGTGAGGGTGTTTGTGGGAGCTCTGGAGCCAGGGCTCCCCTGGGTGCTGGTGTTTCTTCTAATTCTTCTGATGTTTCAGGAACGGTTATGTCAGGTCGCTCTAGCTCTACCTCTGGATCTTGATCTTTCTCCTGCTCTTTCTCTTGCTCTTTCTCCTGATCTTTCTCTTGATCTTTCTGTTGCTCCTGCTCTGGATCTTGCGTCTGATCTACCACTTGCTCTGGATCTTGTTCCTGCTCTACCTCTTGCTCTGGATCTTGCTCCTGCTCTACCTCTTGCTCTGGATCTTGCTCCTGCTCTACTTCTTGCTCTGGCTTGGGCTCTGGATCTTGCTCTCGCTCTGCCTCTGGCAGTGGAGGTGGAGCTGGAGCTGGAACTCGAGCCGAACATGGCAGCAGCTCTTGGGACAGTTGTTCAGCCGGGGCGGAAGCTGGAACTGGAGAGACAACAATTGAAAATATCAATGTGAGTTTCTATGTCTCATCCAATGACACTGTCTTTCTAGAAGCCCAAGTCCAGAGACCCAGGCTCAGGAAGTCTCCCCACACCGCAGAACACTGTATGATTGTTCTGAGTACTCAGTGCCCCTGTCCCCAGCCTGCTTCTGGAAACTCTGCTCTGTGTGGCCCAGCCCAGGCCCCTCCCCAAACCCGCACAGGCACCCACCCTCTTCCTCCTCAACCTCAGTCTCCGCCTCACTAGGCTCCAGGTGCTCCGGCTTCTCCAGCTGCGCCAGAAGAAGATCAGCCTTACGCTCCACCTCTGAACCTCGCATACTGATATGTACATAGGCCGAAAGAAACTTCAAAGAATGAAATTCAGGAGGCTCGTGGAAATCGGTGGAATAGAATTCCAGCCAGATCTTTAAGACAGAGGACATGGCACTGTGGGAGACAGGTGGGCAACAGCATCAGAGGCCTGGCCTATCCCTCTATGCTGCCCTCCCAAGGCTCCCCTGAGTGAGCTGCAGTCTTGTACCCTCTGCCCGTGCCTGTCCATAGACCAGCCCATCCAATGTCCACCCCCAGTATGGCAGTTCTGGCACAGATGGGCCTGGCAGCCAAGGAGGGGCTGGCAAAAGCCTCCATGGGAGGAGCCTTCAACCACTGATGTGACCACGTTTCCCTTCTTCAGGGAAACCTGACAACCTCCTCTGTCTGTGTCACTGCCCCATCCCTGCTGGAATGACCTGTCCACCCCAGGAGGGTGCTGTCTGCTCTGGGCATTACTCACTGGCACACAGGAGGTGTCCAGCAATATCTGATAAATGAGGAAACAGAGGGAGGCGCTGCTCCCCTGGCCTACCCAGGGCCCTTGGAAAAGCCCAAACTTGAGCTCACACGTGAATGTACTGCCCAAGTGTCTGCATGAAAATCTGCATATCCTTTTCCCAGTGACAGCAATCTCTTGGCCCTGACCACACTCTGCACCCTCAGCACCAGCTGAGCATCCCCATGGAGGCTCCAGCCCCGAGTGTGAGCGGCATGCTCTGCACACCTCCTGCTCTGGCTCAGCACGGGCTCTGGGGGTGTGGGCAGGGCTGGGTGGGAGGGCGTGGGGATGGATTCTCTCTGGGCTCACTCTGCTCTCCAGCCTCTCGCACACCCTACGGTGCCTGGGACCACATCCCCAGCCGTCTTGACCTCTTTCCCTGCAGGGAAAGCCTTGAGCCCTCAGCCCTGTAGCAGGAATCATAAGATGTGTGAGAGCCAGAGTTCTGCCAGCCCCCCACCCACAGGCCCCCGCAGACCACACGCAGTTGTGTGGAGATGGGAGCCCCTCCTTCTGCACCTAAACCCCACTTACCATTTTAGCTGCTCCAGGGATTCGCCATCCCCGTGACAATCAGTAATCATGTTTCCATACCTAGAGGAGGTCAGGAGTGTGTCAAATCTACCATATGGTGGCACTACCTGCTTCTCATGTCTACTGTGACTGTCTCACCTCTGACTAGACTGGAAGCCCACGAGGGCAGTGAATGCAGTCTCCTCGGTTCATTGGATTATGGTCAGTGCCCAGAAAGTGACTGCACATAGTGTGGCTTCACGTATGATTGTTGAAGGAATGAACCCCAACCAACTCCTCCCAAGATCTCTGGGTGCACCTGAAGCCGCTCTGCCCGCCTCTGGTCTCCCTGCTTTGAATACACCCAGGAGCCTACAGATAGAATCTCAAATTTCCTGTAAAAATGTGAAAACAGTGAAGCCCAAGTCAACGAGGTCAGTGAGGGGGTGACAGAGACTTCCTCGTGGGGGTGTCAGGAATCCTGAATGAGGACGACCGTGGCCCCTCCAGCAGACCTTCCACAGGGCTGGACTCAGGAGCAGCACTTTCCATGGGGGACCCACTGGAGCTTGTTCCTGTTACCACCCACTGAACACAGGAGGAAACTGAGGCTCAGAGGGGTGTGGTGACAGTCCTAAGACTCACAGCTGGGAGGCGGCCTAGTGACACTGTGTGATCCAGGGCCTGAGTGCTCACCTGAGGAAAAGCAGGTGCAGCACATGCCGGGGACTGGCAAAGTTCTTGTAGCTTGACAGAAACAGGTGGACATAAGATTGGTCACCACCCAAGACAGCAGGCACCAGGTGCTCCACCCGCTTCTTCAGGGTGCGTGCCGGGACAGGCCACACCATGTGGGTGGCATCCGAGCTCAATGAAGATGTGTCTTCACTCTAGGACAGGACAGGGGAGAGATACACAGTGACAGCACCGTGAATCCCAAGGAGGGCAGGGGCTGGAGGCCAGTCTTAACCCCAGGGAGGACATGAGAAGACAGCCTGAGGGCCCAGGGTTAATGTACAGGGTGGTGGTTGCCACCCCGGCAGTCCCCGTTCACCCTCCAGCCAGACCTGAGGTGTGAACACACCAGGACCAGCAGGTTTATAAACCCCCCACCCTCTGCCCCTGCCCTGGGAGGGTGTCCCATGTCCCTGTTCCCCACACACTCAGGAGGAGTGGGTGCGGTCACCCAGGGAGGCTCATAGTGCTGGCCTGGCCTTGCCCAACCTCCTCTGGGCCACCTGACATTACCTTTGGGGACCTCCTCCCAGATGGCCACAGGGGTCGAGGGCGAGGGCTGAACCAGCGCCGGAAGCATTGGACAAGCCTCTCAGCACAGGGCTTCCTGGGGCTACGGCCCCGGGACCTCGGGATACAGCACAACATCTCACTCTGCCTGTGGCCAAGTGAGCTGGGGAAGGGGCTGTGTATCGAATGTGGGTGTCAGGTTACCGAGTTCCGAGTTCTGTTGGGGTCTGTCGTCAAGGAAGTGAAGTCACTTCCTGATACCTCATTTCCTGAGCCCCTCCTCTGTGTACAAGACTGCAAATGCCCCTCTGGGTACCTGTCTGCTGACCCTCCTTCCCCATGAACTCTCTCTATTGCCCACACTTCCACCAACACTGCCTGACCACACCCCTGTGCAAGGCCTGGTTGCAGCCAGCGTCACAGCTCGGAGGAGATACACGTAGGTTCATCCCCAGCTCCTGCTTCTTATCACTTTATGTGACCCTGGACCAGCCGTTGTCACTCTCATGACCTCCCCAGTCTCCCCTTTTGCACAGTGGGGATCTTTCTAGCATCTTCTTCCTAGGGATGGCATCAGGCATGTGTGAGGAAACATCTCTGAAACCTATGGCCGGTGTCACATGCAGCTAATAAACAAGACTAGAGATAAAATCCACGACGGTGTGGAAGGTAGCATGGAATACAACTAACGACAGGTCTGGTTCCTGTCATATAATCTTGAAAATGTCACTTTTGCTCTTGGTCTGTTTTCCCTGTCTGCACCATGCGACAGTTGGAATTTCATGCATTCACATACTGCTTTCCTCCATAAAACCTCACAATGGCTTCGTGTGTATTTAGGTTTGGACTCAAGTGCCACATCTCTGTCTGTGTGGTTGGCTACTCCTCAGGGGCTCCCAGTGGTCCCCACCATCTGCTGCACACATCCTCACGTAATCCCCTGCCCTGCAGTGTGGACTGGACTTAGTGACTCACTTCTAACCAATACAGGATCAAAAGTGAGAAGGTGTCACTTTCTAAATGTCATTGTAACACGCCTGTCTCTAGAGTCTTGTGCTCTGTCTCCTCTGTTCTCTCTGTTTGTATCCACCATATGCCAAGCATGGTGCCGAGAGCTGGAGAAAGAGCTGATTCAGCTGCACCCTGGCTTGGGAGATGATCCCAGGATAAGAAAGAGGAGAAGACGTGCTATCGAGTGCCTGACATTCTAAGAGAGGAAAGTGATCTAGGAGGCCATCAGAATATTCTAGATTAGGAAGCTACCTGAAGAGGGTAGGAAATGAACACCATTTGCAGGGAAGAACCAGAGGCGTTTGGTCCATTAAGATGACGGCAACATGTAACTGATGTGTAAGATGTAAGTAAGTAAGAAATACTATTCACAAATTCAAATCCTATTTTCAAAATCATTGAATGGCAGGGATAAGTGCTCATGTTCAATGCAAACATAACTAGAATTGAGGAAGATTCCATTTATGGAATAACTTTATATCTCCATTAGATGAAAGTATGCAGATATGTTCAGCAATTCTTTTCAAATTGTATAAAATATCCATTGTTGACACAATCAGGATTCCACCCCCATACTTTGGCTTCACACCCGATTTTCTTTACACCAGACACACATCCATTGCTGTGATGTAGATCCATTGCTGTCAACACTATCCCAGCCCACAGCCTACTGGTCCTGGGAGACAGCAACTCTATCACTATATTGTGTGCAGAATCCAGGAAGGGCCTAACACGGGGGCTCCATAAATACTCCCTGAAATGCTGCACTTGAGAAGAGTCTATGATTTTATTACCTAGTGCTCTACCTACACATGTTATCACTCTGCATTATGTCATGATCCTTAGTCCCCCTCACCTGACAGTCAGCAACCCAGGAGCAGCGTCTACACCTCGGTCTGCCCCTATTCCTGGCCCCCAGCCCAGCACCTGGCAAGTAATAGGTGCCAAGTACTGATGAATGAATTGTCTGG
This sequence comes from Cynocephalus volans, assembly GCF_027409185.1. Taxonomy (NCBI): domain Eukaryota; kingdom Metazoa; phylum Chordata; class Mammalia; order Dermoptera; family Cynocephalidae; genus Cynocephalus; species Cynocephalus volans. Next base: position 50,802,500 of record NC_084476.1, on the reverse strand, counting down.
AAACATGTGAAACAGGATTCATCAAGAATACCCAGATGGAAGGTCACCATGATCATGCTGCCTGATAACCTGCCAGCCCTTTAATTCTGTCTGCCGACCACTTCCTTCAGCCAGGAACTGCCTGGGATCAAAGATTTCCCAGAGTCACCATCCTGCCTTGACTTCTGCCGTTCACTTTAGCCTCCTTGATTGTCCTACTTACTGTGGGTTTCTTCACTCTCAGTCTCAGGGGACACCTCTGAACCCCTAAGGTAGCCCACTGGGTCTTCCTTCTCTGGCCAACACATTCCTCTTGCTTCTGTGCATGGCCTTGATAGCAGTGTCACAGGCAATCCCAGGAAACTGACACCCCAGCATGCTGACCTTGGGCACCCGCACTAGTCAAGGGAGCCCTCTCCCTTCATCTCCTGCAGAATCCCCCTAGGAATAGGGGATGCAGATATGTACACATGTGTAGGGAGGAAAGCGGGTCTCATGACATCTTAGCTAGAAGATGATTACAAATTTCTTAAACATTAGTAGAAAATTATGGTTCATTTGTCCTGGCATGCAACTGAATGAGAAAAAATCTGTGAAAAATTCTGACACCCATGACAAAAGAAATGATCCAAACAATACGACCATCGAGGTGCTTTTCTTTTATGTTTAGGACTAACATTTAAAAATGTGGTATTGAGGAGAATGTCAACAATATTGGGGGAGGCTCTGGAACGATGCTGAGTAGAAAATGGACAATAGATTCCTTTTTTGAGAATTAAGAGAAGCTATTTTGCAGAAAGTGGCAAATGAGCTTGACTTTTAGAAACGAAGAGCATTATAGCAAGTAAGTTTAGTGGAAAGTAGATGATATTTGGGAGAGGGGTGACGTGTTAAGTTACAAGAGGCAAAGAAATGGAAAGAACACATGTTTTGCAAAGGGAAAAATCATTCCTGTAAAACATCAGAATTGGAGTTTTCTTGCTGTTCTTTTTGTGCCTATGTAGCATCTTCTTTCTGCTGTAACTTCCAACTTGGGTTCTAGGCACTCTGTGTATGTGTGTGTTTACAAGAGAGAAATTGATAAACCTTAGTAAGCCCTAGAAAATTCTAGAGGTCTGAAATAAACAGATATTTTTCAAGTTTATTTAATTAAAAAGCAAAACAAAACAAAAACAGTGTCATCTGCTCCTATTAGGTAAAATATATGATCATATTGGAATCTTTGTGTGTGTGTGTGGCTGGCCAATATAGGGATCCACACCCTTGACCTTGGTGATACGAGGCTGTGCTCTAACCAGCTGAGCTACCAGCCAGCCTATACATGATCATATTGGAATAATATGCAACAGAGAGATACTCTGCGGCTATGGAGAATAAGCTGATTGCAAGGAAAAAAGATGCTCACAGATAAGGCAAGGGTAGGCTTTTTGTCCCCCATTGTGGAATAGTACAGGGAACAATGCAAATGTATTGAGGCTGGTAATTCCAAGTCATGGGAAGGAAATTAAAATGATGACTCTGGAAGAATAGTTTCAAATGTCAAGGAGTTTGAGGCAGGTGATCAATTTAGTGAAATGACAATTGCTTTAGGAGAGGCTGCTTCTTTGAAAGGATTGATACATACAGCAAGGCAAGGTAGGTGACTGTGCTGCTAAGTTTTTAATATTGCTATGAGTTTTAACTTTAAATATATTTGTGACTTTGCATGTAGCTCTGAATTTTGGGTGTCATAATTATTTAAGAATCTTTTATGGATTTGATTACTATAGCTTTCACTGTAATTTGATGAGGTTTTAGAACTACATTCCATTTCTAATTTTGGTTTTATTATTTCCAAGTGCCAAAATACTTAACACAGAACCACCTCTTATTCTATAATAAAAAGCAATGGAGACAAGTTATTCAGTTGAAAAAAATTACTTTTTTTTTATTTTAAAGATGACCTGTAAGTGGATCCTATCGATTGATGTGGTGTTGTCAGCACCACGCTCTCCCAAGTGAGCCAATCAGCCAACCCTTCATAGGGATCCAAACCCGAGGCCCTGGTGCTGTCGGCACCGCACTCTCCAAGTGCGCACGGGCCGGCCCTGCTCCATGGTAGTTTTAGCTGCTTCCCTCCTTTCTTCTCAGAATTTTCATTTTCCCATGTTCTCCTGGACAACTTCAACCCTGCTAACGATTAAAACCCATCACATCTGTCTGTCATGGTGTGGATTGGCTCCCAAGCAGAAGACTCAGGGCTTCTTTGAACTAGGACTTGCATTGACTTCAACTCAACCAAGCTGAGGCGCCGATCTTGTGATTACACTTAGAATGTGCTATGAATGGAGAGAAATGAAGTGAAAAGTGCCTATGAGATGCGAAGTCACACTTGTCACGTTCCTAGTCCCCTCTCTGGGCTTCTCTCCATCTTCAGCTCCACCTCACTGTTTACCCCTTAAAGAAGCCAGATGCTCTCTAATTCATATGTCCACGAAACACTTGGTTTCAAATAACGGGTATTAAATGAATATCTGTTGGAAGTTGTGTATCCTAAATTTGTAGGTGTCCTTTATGTGACTGACGATGGCATGAATAACTAGTGTTAACAGTCTTTGATGTGCTCAGCATTAATATACATTAGGAATTGTCATGGAATCTTGTAAAATTGAAAAAAAAATCCAAATGCATGTCATCTGGCCTTGGAGTCCAGTTCTTCAGTACACACTCTGCTGATTTGGGCACCTCAGTTAAGAACCCAGTCAAAGAACCTCACAGAGTCACCCACAGGCCACGAAGCCACAGCACACGAGCAAGACTTTCCTGTGCTGCCCTGTTAACCATGAGCAGATGCCAAGGGCCCCAGATGTTTCAGCAAATCCTCTAGTTTCAGCAACTCCTCTAATAAGAAATAGGCCAAAGCAAACAAACAAAAAAGGAAAAAGCGAATTGGAAGAAATAGAGATCATGCAAGGGAAACAGAAAATACCATTAACTTCCTCAGAGTTATAGGAGAGAAACTGTTGGACTAACTGAAGAAGAACAGACATTGTTAAAGTAGAAGAGGGAGAAGATGAATCAAATAACCATGAGGTCATTTAGAAATTAAAAATATAACTGTTGAAATTTTTGTTTGTTTGTTTTGTGTGTGTGTGTGTGTGTGACAGTTAAGGGCGTTGTAACCATAGGGGTGGTGTTGCCCGCACCGCGCTCAGCCAGTGAGCACACCGGCCATCCCTATGTGGGATCCGAACCCGCGGCAGCGCCCCTGCGCTCCCAGCGCCGCTCTCTCCCGTGTGCGCCACGGGGCGGCCCATAAGTGTTGAAATTTAAATTAGAAAACAACTCACTAGAAAGATGAGAAAATAACACAAGGGAAGCCTGATTAGATCAAAAAAAAAAGGGATAACAAGAAAGATACAATTGAAAGAAAAGCATAAAAAAGTAAAAGGAGTAAAAGGGAAAGAGAGAGAGAAAACGGAAGTGCGTGTCCGCAGAGCCAGTGTCTGAAGAACACGCGCTCCAGGAAGAGCCGCGGAGATGGGCAGGAGGAGAGAACAGTGGGAGAAAGGAGGAAGGGACAGGTCCCGGAGGTCCCCATAGGTCCCCGTGGAGAGTGACGATGGGTCCATACGCCGCCCCGCACTGGGGAAGCACAGGGGACACCGTGTCAACTATGGGTGTGGGGGTCAAGGGGACGGACCCTGCGGAGGAGCCTCAAGAGGGAGACGACAGGGGAGTCCGGCCTTCAGCGTCTCGTGCAGAGTCGGTTCCGATCTCAGCTTTTCCTCGTCAAACGTGAGTCCGACAAGGGGAGGACGGGCCTCTGGACGTTTAGCAGCCCAAGACCGTTTTCTTAGCAGTCTATGGGGGGCGTCTCCCACTAGGAAGAAGACATAAACCCGGACAGGGGACAGGGCCCTGGTGACGGCCACGGGGGAACATACCGAACCCGACTGCTCGGAGGCTGCATTGTAGACATTGGATCCCAGGAGGTGTCGTCCAGAGCACCACATGGGTCCCTGAGGCGTTCACCTGTGGTGACAGCAGCTGCCCTAACAGGGACAGTGCGCGTGCGCAGACGCCACCGCGCACAGAGGACACGCGGTCCGCGCCGGGCTGTCAGCCGCGTCCCCGCCGCCGCCGGTGCGCGGCGCTCAGAGCCGCGGAAGGGAAGCTGCGGTCGCGGGGTGCGCTCTCCGTGGCGCCTCCTGGTGGCCCTGCCTGCAGCTGCCGCCCCCAGGCCGCCCGTCCCGCCCGGGGACAGGAGCGCACGACCGGCTGCTCTCCACTCCCTGCTCCCGCCCCTCTGCGGCCGATGACAGCGGGTTCCAGCGACAGGACGGATTCCCACGGGCGCTCCAGGTCGGTGCAAGGGGTCCGCGCTGACGAGGCGCCGAGCACAGCCGTGAGGGGGACCCGCGTGGGCTATCGTCGGCCGACGGTCCTGGCGGTTCCTCGGCCCCAGGCTGGCAGGCACAGTCCGCGGCGTGACAGTCCTGACCGCGGAGCTGTGTGCTAGTAAAGCTACACGGTCACCACGAGCGACGGTATCTTGTGTACTTTTTCAAAACTGAGTTTTCTATTCTATGACTGTACTCAACCGTATGAAATATAGAATTAGTAATTTATCAAATTGCGTAAAAAATGTCAATTGTTATTTATATATAAACAAAATTTATAGATTTATTTGGAAGAATTGATATATTTTCCCTACTTATTTTCTCATCTATGAACATGTACATCTCTTCATTGTCTTCAGTTTGTTCGTTTTTTCAATAACATTTTACACTCAGTGTTTAGAAATCATGATTGTAAAAATGCACCCTAATTATTCATGCAAACCTTATGAATGAAAATTTGGGGTGTTTCCAACCCTTAGTAATAGGTATTGTCATATTAACAATCTTGTCGACACCTCACCTTATAATTTTTCAAGGTTACATATGATATAGATTCCTGAATATTGGGTTACAGTATAAAATAGTAAATATACAAGTATAATTTTGCTAAATTTTGCGAGTTTCTGCTCCTTATGGGCTCTACCATTTGCATTCCACCACAGTGTATTATAATACCTGGATCCCCACAGTCTCACTACCAAGTTTGTTTTCAAAAAATTAAATTTTGCAAATCTAATAGGTGAAGTATTGTATTTCAATATATTTTAAATGTCTAGTTCTCTATGAGGGATTTTAAGCACCTCATTAAGTATTGATGCCAATTTAAATTTCCTTTTGTGTTATTAGATTGTTCATATATTTTGTTCATTTTTATTTCATTTTGTTGGTCATTTCCATCTCATTTTTTCACACATCATTGTATTAGTGATATTATCCTAGTTTAAGAGGTTTTTTGTTTTTTTGCTTTTTTTAAAATTGAAACATTATTGATCACCCATTTTAAGTATTATAGCTTGTAATTACTTTTTGTCGTGTCCTTTTGACCTAGTTGGTGGCATTTACCTTTTGTTTGAGTTTGCTTTGCTTTATTAATGGCTGCTATGCCATCCATGTTAACTGCTGCTACATTAGTAGCAGCATATTTTCACCAGTGATTTGAAATGCTATCTTTCTTAAATACTAAATTTCTATAAATCTTGGGTATCTCTTTGAATTCTCCATTCTTTTCCATTAGGTTTTATATTTACTTATAAACAAATTCCATATGGTCTTGATAATGAAGAATTTATAAAAAAAATTTTTTTCGATCTCTGGCAGACTTACACCTCCCTTTTGATTTGTTTCCTCAATTTTTTCTGAAGAACGATTAATGTTTCATCAACATTTTATAATCATCCTTTTTTGTTGTAGGTGAAGAAAAAAATGAGACTATTTTTAATGTGATCATGACACACGTATAAAGTAACTTAGGAGAAAATAAAATCCTTAGGATCATGTGGCTTTCTGGCCAAGAAAATATCTCTGACATTACTCTATCGTTTGTGTATGTATGTTTTAAGAGTGTGCTAATGCTTAAATCACATAGTTAAACAGGCTTTGTTGAGTTCTTGTTAGCTTTATGCCAAATATTTTAACAATTTTGTGGCTATTGAAAATGGAATCTTGATTTGTGGAATGTAATCTAGATAGTTATTGTTATTACATAAGACATTTATTAATTTTATATGTGAATTTTTCTAAATCGCAACATGTAAATTTTATTTTAGAAAGTCATCTTGTTTGTAATAGGTTTTTAATTAATTCTTTTTGATTTTCTAAATTGACAATACATACACGTAACACATTTTTCTCCATCTTGAGATGTACAAATATGTATGGTCAAACCTTATTTTATCTACTGTTCTGATATTTATGAGTCTTACATTTTCTCAAAAGTACTTTGGCTTCTGTGGAAATTATTATGTCTTTTTCTTTCTTCTAATGCTTAATACTTTTGCAAAATATTGAAGTTAGTAATTCATCTCAAATTTAATTTTGTGAACGGTACCTAGCAAAAGCATAACTGGATTTAATTTCCAAATAAATAATATTTCAATCCCTGTAATGATGAAGTGCTTTCCCGTAAGTAATCTGAATCCTTTCCACACATATACCAGAATCTGTTTCAAAATTCAAACTTTTACTCCACTTCGCTTATTCTTTGCCAATCTCATTCCCTTTCAAGTATGTTCCTTTGCAATACATTTTATTAGACAGAGCAAATTTCCTCTTTGTTTTCATTATTATTGTTCTTCTTATGTCTTGAACATTTTGGGGGCCATTTTTGCACATAATTTTTTTTCATATTAACTTTGAGGTTATTTGACAAGTCCCCTAAACATCACTCTTTGGAATTTTTCAAGTTTAGATTTATTGAATCTATTGATTAACATAGGTAGAATACATATATATGTGGCGTAACTTCCTAGCATCACTGCTGCCCGGCACATGGACACACCTGGGCATTTTGGTAGGAGCTGATGAGTGGCTCCTGCGACAGGGGTATCTATGAACACATATCCTGGGGCATCTGCTGGGACCTCTTCTTCCTTCATTCTCACAAGAGCTGGTCGTCACCAGACATACAGACCTGCCCATCTGATGGGGCAAATGCTATCTGAATAGTGAGTAAATTTCTGCGCATCATCATTAGGGAGGCCGCGGATGTCTGACATTTACTGGCCATGTGAATTGCTTCCGTGTGGAACTGCAGGAATATGTCCTTTGTCCCTATGGATAAATGAGAACTCTTTGTACAACTAGGATGCATACTACCCTTTCTCTGCCCATGAAGAATTTTCCAGTCTGGGGCTTGTCTTTTCACCTTTTGGCATTATTCTGGTTTTTGTTTGGACCAGGAAAAGTCAGCATTTTCCTCAGTGGCTTCTGGCTCTCTGGTCATTCAAAAGTAGTTCCTATTTCAAGATTATGGCAATAATAACTATCAGGGCTTTGTGTTTCTACATAGAGTCTTTGATTTTTCTGTAATTTTCCTCTTACTAAAAACATAAAATGAAAATTATTCAGATCTTTCTCATATTATGCGGCCAGATACAAAAGGCCACATAACATATAACTGTACTGATAGGAACAATCCACGATAGGTAAATTCACACACACAGAAAATGGAGTGGTAGTCAGGGACAGGGAGAGGCGGGATGGGGAGTGACAGCTTAATGGCTACAGAGTTGATGAAGCTGTTTGATCACTAGATGGTGGTAAGGGTTGCGCCATATTAAAAATGTACTTAATGCCACTGAATGGTAATTTTGAAAATATTAAAAACACTTTATTTTATACAAGGGATATTATTGAAAATAAAAGATGAAAAAATTTGAGGAGATGCAGGACACAGACAAAAATGAGGAGAAGCACAGCGTCAAGGAAGGGCAAGAACAGATCTGGAGTGGGGACTGGTGAGGGTGTTTGTGGGAGCTCTGGAGCCAGGGCTCCCCTGGGTGCTGGTGTTTCTTCTAATTCTTCTGATGTTTCAGGAACGGTTATGTCAGGTCGCTCTAGCTCTACCTCTGGATCTTGATCTTTCTCCTGCTCTTTCTCTTGCTCTTTCTCCTGATCTTTCTCTTGATCTTTCTGTTGCTCCTGCTCTGGATCTTGCGTCTGATCTACCACTTGCTCTGGATCTTGTTCCTGCTCTACCTCTTGCTCTGGATCTTGCTCCTGCTCTACCTCTTGCTCTGGATCTTGCTCCTGCTCTACTTCTTGCTCTGGCTTGGGCTCTGGATCTTGCTCTCGCTCTGCCTCTGGCAGTGGAGGTGGAGCTGGAGCTGGAACTCGAGCCGAACATGGCAGCAGCTCTTGGGACAGTTGTTCAGCCGGGGCGGAAGCTGGAACTGGAGAGACAACAATTGAAAATATCAATGTGAGTTTCTATGTCTCATCCAATGACACTGTCTTTCTAGAAGCCCAAGTCCAGAGACCCAGGCTCAGGAAGTCTCCCCACACCGCAGAACACTGTATGATTGTTCTGAGTACTCAGTGCCCCTGTCCCCAGCCTGCTTCTGGAAACTCTGCTCTGTGTGGCCCAGCCCAGGCCCCTCCCCAAACCCGCACAGGCACCCACCCTCTTCCTCCTCAACCTCAGTCTCCGCCTCACTAGGCTCCAGGTGCTCCGGCTTCTCCAGCTGCGCCAGAAGAAGATCAGCCTTACGCTCCACCTCTGAACCTCGCATACTGATATGTACATAGGCCGAAAGAAACTTCAAAGAATGAAATTCAGGAGGCTCGTGGAAATCGGTGGAATAGAATTCCAGCCAGATCTTTAAGACAGAGGACATGGCACTGTGGGAGACAGGTGGGCAACAGCATCAGAGGCCTGGCCTATCCCTCTATGCTGCCCTCCCAAGGCTCCCCTGAGTGAGCTGCAGTCTTGTACCCTCTGCCCGTGCCTGTCCATAGACCAGCCCATCCAATGTCCACCCCCAGTATGGCAGTTCTGGCACAGATGGGCCTGGCAGCCAAGGAGGGGCTGGCAAAAGCCTCCATGGGAGGAGCCTTCAACCACTGATGTGACCACGTTTCCCTTCTTCAGGGAAACCTGACAACCTCCTCTGTCTGTGTCACTGCCCCATCCCTGCTGGAATGACCTGTCCACCCCAGGAGGGTGCTGTCTGCTCTGGGCATTACTCACTGGCACACAGGAGGTGTCCAGCAATATCTGATAAATGAGGAAACAGAGGGAGGCGCTGCTCCCCTGGCCTACCCAGGGCCCTTGGAAAAGCCCAAACTTGAGCTCACACGTGAATGTACTGCCCAAGTGTCTGCATGAAAATCTGCATATCCTTTTCCCAGTGACAGCAATCTCTTGGCCCTGACCACACTCTGCACCCTCAGCACCAGCTGAGCATCCCCATGGAGGCTCCAGCCCCGAGTGTGAGCGGCATGCTCTGCACACCTCCTGCTCTGGCTCAGCACGGGCTCTGGGGGTGTGGGCAGGGCTGGGTGGGAGGGCGTGGGGATGGATTCTCTCTGGGCTCACTCTGCTCTCCAGCCTCTCGCACACCCTACGGTGCCTGGGACCACATCCCCAGCCGTCTTGACCTCTTTCCCTGCAGGGAAAGCCTTGAGCCCTCAGCCCTGTAGCAGGAATCATAAGATGTGTGAGAGCCAGAGTTCTGCCAGCCCCCCACCCACAGGCCCCCGCAGACCACACGCAGTTGTGTGGAGATGGGAGCCCCTCCTTCTGCACCTAAACCCCACTTACCATTTTAGCTGCTCCAGGGATTCGCCATCCCCGTGACAATCAGTAATCATGTTTCCATACCTAGAGGAGGTCAGGAGTGTGTCAAATCTACCATATGGTGGCACTACCTGCTTCTCATGTCTACTGTGACTGTCTCACCTCTGACTAGACTGGAAGCCCACGAGGGCAGTGAATGCAGTCTCCTCGGTTCATTGGATTATGGTCAGTGCCCAGAAAGTGACTGCACATAGTGTGGCTTCACGTATGATTGTTGAAGGAATGAACCCCAACCAACTCCTCCCAAGATCTCTGGGTGCACCTGAAGCCGCTCTGCCCGCCTCTGGTCTCCCTGCTTTGAATACACCCAGGAGCCTACAGATAGAATCTCAAATTTCCTGTAAAAATGTGAAAACAGTGAAGCCCAAGTCAACGAGGTCAGTGAGGGGGTGACAGAGACTTCCTCGTGGGGGTGTCAGGAATCCTGAATGAGGACGACCGTGGCCCCTCCAGCAGACCTTCCACAGGGCTGGACTCAGGAGCAGCACTTTCCATGGGGGACCCACTGGAGCTTGTTCCTGTTACCACCCACTGAACACAGGAGGAAACTGAGGCTCAGAGGGGTGTGGTGACAGTCCTAAGACTCACAGCTGGGAGGCGGCCTAGTGACACTGTGTGATCCAGGGCCTGAGTGCTCACCTGAGGAAAAGCAGGTGCAGCACATGCCGGGGACTGGCAAAGTTCTTGTAGCTTGACAGAAACAGGTGGACATAAGATTGGTCACCACCCAAGACAGCAGGCACCAGGTGCTCCACCCGCTTCTTCAGGGTGCGTGCCGGGACAGGCCACACCATGTGGGTGGCATCCGAGCTCAATGAAGATGTGTCTTCACTCTAGGACAGGACAGGGGAGAGATACACAGTGACAGCACCGTGAATCCCAAGGAGGGCAGGGGCTGGAGGCCAGTCTTAACCCCAGGGAGGACATGAGAAGACAGCCTGAGGGCCCAGGGTTAATGTACAGGGTGGTGGTTGCCACCCCGGCAGTCCCCGTTCACCCTCCAGCCAGACCTGAGGTGTGAACACACCAGGACCAGCAGGTTTATAAACCCCCCACCCTCTGCCCCTGCCCTGGGAGGGTGTCCCATGTCCCTGTTCCCCACACACTCAGGAGGAGTGGGTGCGGTCACCCAGGGAGGCTCATAGTGCTGGCCTGGCCTTGCCCAACCTCCTCTGGGCCACCTGACATTACCTTTGGGGACCTCCTCCCAGATGGCCACAGGGGTCGAGGGCGAGGGCTGAACCAGCGCCGGAAGCATTGGACAAGCCTCTCAGCACAGGGCTTCCTGGGGCTACGGCCCCGGGACCTCGGGATACAGCACAACATCTCACTCTGCCTGTGGCCAAGTGAGCTGGGGAAGGGGCTGTGTATCGAATGTGGGTGTCAGGTTACCGAGTTCCGAGTTCTGTTGGGGTCTGTCGTCAAGGAAGTGAAGTCACTTCCTGATACCTCATTTCCTGAGCCCCTCCTCTGTGTACAAGACTGCAAATGCCCCTCTGGGTACCTGTCTGCTGACCCTCCTTCCCCATGAACTCTCTCTATTGCCCACACTTCCACCAACACTGCCTGACCACACCCCTGTGCAAGGCCTGGTTGCAGCCAGCGTCACAGCTCGGAGGAGATACACGTAGGTTCATCCCCAGCTCCTGCTTCTTATCACTTTATGTGACCCTGGACCAGCCGTTGTCACTCTCATGACCTCCCCAGTCTCCCCTTTTGCACAGTGGGGATCTTTCTAGCATCTTCTTCCTAGGGATGGCATCAGGCATGTGTGAGGAAACATCTCTGAAACCTATGGCCGGTGTCACATGCAGCTAATAAACAAGACTAGAGATAAAATCCACGACGGTGTGGAAGGTAGCATGGAATACAACTAACGACAGGTCTGGTTCCTGTCATATAATCTTGAAAATGTCACTTTTGCTCTTGGTCTGTTTTCCCTGTCTGCACCATGCGACAGTTGGAATTTCATGCATTCACATACTGCTTTCCTCCATAAAACCTCACAATGGCTTCGTGTGTATTTAGGTTTGGACTCAAGTGCCACATCTCTGTCTGTGTGGTTGGCTACTCCTCAGGGGCTCCCAGTGGTCCCCACCATCTGCTGCACACATCCTCACGTAATCCCCTGCCCTGCAGTGTGGACTGGACTTAGTGACTCACTTCTAACCAATACAGGATCAAAAGTGAGAAGGTGTCACTTTCTAAATGTCATTGTAACACGCCTGTCTCTAGAGTCTTGTGCTCTGTCTCCTCTGTTCTCTCTGTTTGTATCCACCATATGCCAAGCATGGTGCCGAGAGCTGGAGAAAGAGCTGATTCAGCTGCACCCTGGCTTGGGAGATGATCCCAGGATAAGAAAGAGGAGAAGACGTGCTATCGAGTGCCTGACATTCTAAGAGAGGAAAGTGATCTAGGAGGCCATCAGAATATTCTAGATTAGGAAGCTACCTGAAGAGGGTAGGAAATGAACACCATTTGCAGGGAAGAACCAGAGGCGTTTGGTCCATTAAGATGACGGCAACATGTAACTGATGTGTAAGATGTAAGTAAGTAAGAAATACTATTCACAAATTCAAATCCTATTTTCAAAATCATTGAATGGCAGGGATAAGTGCTCATGTTCAATGCAAACATAACTAGAATTGAGGAAGATTCCATTTATGGAATAACTTTATATCTCCATTAGATGAAAGTATGCAGATATGTTCAGCAATTCTTTTCAAATTGTATAAAATATCCATTGTTGACACAATCAGGATTCCACCCCCATACTTTGGCTTCACACCCGATTTTCTTTACACCAGACACACATCCATTGCTGTGATGTAGATCCATTGCTGTCAACACTATCCCAGCCCACAGCCTACTGGTCCTGGGAGACAGCAACTCTATCACTATATTGTGTGCAGAATCCAGGAAGGGCCTAACACGGGGGCTCCATAAATACTCCCTGAAATGCTGCACTTGAGAAGAGTCTATGATTTTATTACCTAGTGCTCTACCTACACATGTTATCACTCTGCATTATGTCATGATCCTTAGTCCCCCTCACCTGACAGTCAGCAACCCAGGAGCAGCGTCTACACCTCGGTCTGCCCCTATTCCTGGCCCCCAGCCCAGCACCTGGCAAGTAATAGGTGCCAAGTACTGATGAATGAATTGTCTGGAAACATGTGAAACAGGATTCATCAAGAATACCCAGATGGAAGGTCACCATGATCATGCTGCCTGATAACCTGCCAGCCCTTTAATTCTGTCTGCCGACCACTTCCTTCAGCCAGGAACTGCCTGGGATCAAAGATTTCCCAGAGTCACCATCCTGCCTTGACTTCTGCCGTTCACTTTAGCCTCCTTGATTGTCCTACTTACTGTGGGTTTCTTCACTCTCAGTCTCAGGGGACACCTCTGAACCCCTAAGGTAGCCCACTGGGTCTTCCTTCTCTGGCCAACACATTCCTCTTGCTTCTGTGCATGGCCTTGATAGCAGTGTCACAGGCAATCCCAGGAAACTGACACCCCAGCATGCTGACCTTGGGCACCCGCACTAGTCAAGGGAGCCCTCTCCCTTCATCTCCTGCAGAATCCCCCTAGGAATAGGGGATGCAGATATGTACACATGTGTAGGGAGGAAAGCGGGTCTCATGACATCTTAGCTAGAAGATGATTACAAATTTCTTAAACATTAGTAGAAAATTATGGTTCATTTGTCCTGGCATGCAACTGAATGAGAAAAAATCTGTGAAAAATTCTGACACCCATGACAAAAGAAATGATCCAAACAATACGACCATCGAGGTGCTTTTCTTTTATGTTTAGGACTAACATTTAAAAATGTGGTATTGAGGAGAATGTCAACAATATTGGGGGAGGCTCTGGAACGATGCTGAGTAGAAAATGGACAATAGATTCCTTTTTTGAGAATTAAGAGAAGCTATTTTGCAGAAAGTGGCAAATGAGCTTGACTTTTAGAAACGAAGAGCATTATAGCAAGTAAGTTTAGTGGAAAGTAGATGATATTTGGGAGAGGGGTGACGTGTTAAGTTACAAGAGGCAAAGAAATGGAAAGAACACATGTTTTGCAAAGGGAAAAATCATTCCTGTAAAACATCAGAATTGGAGTTTTCTTGCTGTTCTTTTTGTGCCTATGTAGCATCTTCTTTCTGCTGTAACTTCCAACTTGGGTTCTAGGCACTCTGTGTATGTGTGTGTTTACAAGAGAGAAATTGATAAACCTTAGTAAGCCCTAGAAAATTCTAGAGGTCTGAAATAAACAGATATTTTTCAAGTTTATTTAATTAAAAAGCAAAACAAAACAAAAACAGTGTCATCTGCTCCTATTAGGTAAAATATATGATCATATTGGAATCTTTGTGTGTGTGTGTGGCTGGCCAATATAGGGATCCACACCCTTGACCTTGGTGATACGAGGCTGTGCTCTAACCAGCTGAGCTACCAGCCAGCCTATACATGATCATATTGGAATAATATGCAACAGAGAGATACTCTGCGGCTATGGAGAATAAGCTGATTGCAAGGAAAAAAGATGCTCACAGATAAGGCAAGGGTAGGCTTTTTGTCCCCCATTGTGGAATAGTACAGGGAACAATGCAAATGTATTGAGGCTGGTAATTCCAAGTCATGGGAAGGAAATTAAAATGATGACTCTGGAAGAATAGTTTCAAATGTCAAGGAGTTTGAGGCAGGTGATCAATTTAGTGAAATGACAATTGCTTTAGGAGAGGCTGCTTCTTTGAAAGGATTGATACATACAGCAAGGCAAGGTAGGTGACTGTGCTGCTAAGTTTTTAATATTGCTATGAGTTTTAACTTTAAATATATTTGTGACTTTGCATGTAGCTCTGAATTTTGGGTGTCATAATTATTTAAGAATCTTTTATGGATTTGATTACTATAGCTTTCACTGTAATTTGATGAGGTTTTAGAACTACATTCCATTTCTAATTTTGGTTTTATTATTTCCAAGTGCCAAAATACTTAACACAGAACCACCTCTTATTCTATAATAAAAAGCAATGGAGACAAGTTATTCAGTTGAAAAAAATTACTTTTTTTTTATTTTAAAGATGACCTGTAAGTGGATCCTATCGATTGATGTGGTGTTGTCAGCACCACGCTCTCCCAAGTGAGCCAATCAGCCAACCCTTCATAGGGATCCAAACCCGAGGCCCTGGTGCTGTCGGCACCGCACTCTCCAAGTGCGCACGGGCCGGCCCTGCTCCATGGTAGTTTTAGCTGCTTCCCTCCTTTCTTCTCAGAATTTTCATTTTCCCATGTTCTCCTGGACAACTTCAACCCTGCTAACGATTAAAACCCATCACATCTGTCTGTCATGGTGTGGATTGGCTCCCAAGCAGAAGACTCAGGGCTTCTTTGAACTAGGACTTGCATTGACTTCAACTCAACCAAGCTGAGGCGCCGATCTTGTGATTACACTTAGAATGTGCTATGAATGGAGAGAAATGAAGTGAAAAGTGCCTATGAGATGCGAAGTCACACTTGTCACGTTCCTAGTCCCCTCTCTGGGCTTCTCTCCATCTTCAGCTCCACCTCACTGTTTACCCCTTAAAGAAGCCAGATGCTCTCTAATTCATATGTCCACGAAACACTTGGTTTCAAATAACGGGTATTAAATGAATATCTGTTGGAAGTTGTGTATCCTAAATTTGTAGGTGTCCTTTATGTGACTGACGATGGCATGAATAAGTAGTGTTAACAGTCTTTGATGTGCTCAGCATTAATATACATTAGGAATTGTCATGGAATCTTGTAAAATTGAAAAAAAAATCCAAATGTATGTCATCTGCCCTTGGAGTCCAGTTCTTCAGTACACACTCTGCTGATTTGGGCACCTCAGTTAAGAACCCAGTCAAAGAACCTCACAGAGTCACCCACAGGCCACGAAGCCACAGCACACGAGCAAGACTTTCCTGTGCTGCCCTGTTAACCATGAGCAGATGCCAAGGGCCCCAGATGTTTCAGCAAATCCTCTAGTTTCAGCAACTCCTCTAATAAGAAATAGGCCAAAGCAAACAAACAAAAAAGGAAAAAGCGAATTGGAAGAAATAGAGATCATGCAAGGGAAACAGAAAATACCATTAACTTCCTCAGAGTTATAGGAGAGAAACTGTTGGACTAACTGAAGAAGAACAGACATTGTTAAAGTAGAAGAGGGAGAAGATGAATCAAATAACCATGAGGTCATTTAGAAATTAAAAATATAACTGTTGAAATTTTTGTTTGTTTGTTTTGTGTGTGTGTGTGTGTGTGACAGTTAAGGGCGTTGTAACCATAGGGGTGGTGTTGCCCGCACCGCGCTCAGCCAGTGAGCACACCGGCCATCCCTATGTGGGATCCGAACCCGCGGCAGCGCCCCTGCGCTCCCAGCGCCGCTCTCTCCCGTGTGCGCCACGGGGCGGCCCATAAGTGTTGAAATTTAAATTAGAAAACAACTCACTAGAAAGATGAGAAAATAACACAAGGGAAGCCTGATTAGATCAAAAAAAAAAGGGATAACAAGAAAGATACAATTGAAAGAAAAGCATAAAAAAGTAAAAGGAGTAAAAGGGAAAGAGAGAGAGAAAACGGAAGTGCGTGTCCGCAGAGCCAGTGTCTGAAGAACACGCGCTCCAGGAAGAGCCGCGGAGATGGGCAGGAGGAGAGAACAGTGGGAGAAAGGAGGAAGGGACAGGTCCCGGAGGTCCCCATAGGTCCCCGTGGAGAGTGACGATGGGTCCATACGCCGCCCCGCACTGGGGAAGCACAGGGGACACCGTGTCAACTATGGGTGTGGGGGTCAAGGGGACGGACCCTGCGGAGGAGCCTCAAGAGGGAGACGACAGGGGAGTCCGGCCTTCAGCGTCTCGTGCAGAGTCGGTTCCGATCTCAGCTTTTCCTCGTCAAACGTGAGTCCGACAAGGGGAGGACGGGCCTCTGGACGTTTAGCAGCCCAAGACCGTTTTCTTAGCAGTCTATGGGGGGCGTCTCCCACTAGGAAGAAGACATAAACCCGGACAGGGGACAGGGCCCTGGTGACGGCCACGGGGGAACATACCGAACCCGACTGCTCGGAGGCTGCATTGTAGACATTGGATCCCAGGAGGTGTCGTCCAGAGCACCACATGGGTCCCTGAGGCGTTCACCTGTGGTGACAGCAGCTGCCCTAACAGGGACAGTGCGCGTGCGCAGACGCCACCGCGCACAGAGGACACGCGGTCCGCGCCGGGCTGTCAGCCGCGTCCCCGCCGCCGCCGGTGCGCGGCGCTCAGAGCCGCGGAAGGGAAGCTGCGGTCGCGGGGTGCGCTCTCCGTGGCGCCTCCTGGTGGCCCTGCCTGCAGCTGCCGCCCCCAGGCCGCCCGTCCCGCCCGGGGACAGGAGCGCACGACCGGCTGCTCTCCACTCCCTGCTCCCGCCCCTCTGCGGCCGATGACAGCGGGTTCCAGCGACAGGACGGATTCCCACGGGCGCTCCAGGTCGGTGCAAGGGGTCCGCGCTGACGAGGCGCCGAGCACAGCCGTGAGGGGGACCCGCGTGGGCTATCGTCGGCCGACGGTCCTGGCGGTTCCTCGGCCCCAGGCTGGCAGGCACAGTCCGCGGCGTGACAGTCCTGACCGCGGAGCTGTGTGCTAGTAAAGCTACACGGTCACCACGAGCGACGGTATCTTGTGTACTTTTTCAAAACTGAGTTTTCTATTCTATGACTGTACTCAACCGTATGAAATATAGAATTAGTAATTTATCAAATTGCGTAAAAAATGTCAATTGTTATTTATATATAAACAAAATTTATAGATTTATTTGGAAGAATTGATATATTTTCCCTACTTATTTTCTCATCTATGAACATGTACATCTCTTCATTGTCTTCAGTTTGTTCGTTTTTTCAATAACATTTTACACTCAGTGTTTAGAAATCATGATTGTAAAAATGCACCCTAATTATTCATGCAAACCTTATGAATGAAAATTTGGGGTGTTTCCAACCCTTAGTAATAGGTATTGTCATATTAACAATCTTGTCGACACCTCACCTTATAATTTTTCAAGGTTACATATGATATAGATTCCTGAATATTGGGTTACAGTATAAAATAGTAAATATACAAGTATAATTTTGCTAAATTTTGCGAGTTTCTGCTCCTTATGGGCTCTACCATTTGCATTCCACCACAGTGTATTATAATACCTGGATCCCCACAGTCTCACTAACAAGTTTGTTTTCAAAAAATTAAATTTTGCAAATCTAATAGGTGAAGTATTGTATTTCAATATATTTTAAATGTCTAGTTCTCTATGAGGGATTTTAAGCACCTCATTAAGTATTGATGCCAATTTAAATTTCCTTTTGTGTTATTAGATTGTTCATATATTTTGTTCATTTTTATTTCATTTTGTTGGTCATTTCCATCTCATTTTTTCACACATCATTGTATTAGTGATATTATCCTAGTTTAAGAGGTTTTTTGTTTTTTTGCTTTTTTTAAAATTGAAACATTATTGATCACCCATTTTAAGTATTATAGCTTGTAATTACTTTTTGTCGTGTCCTTTTGACCTAGTTGGTGGCATTTACCTTTTGTTTGAGTTTGCTTTGCTTTATTAATGGCTGCTATGCCATCCATGTTAACTGCTGCTACATTAGTAGCAGCATATTTTCACCAGTGATTTGAAATGCTATCTTTCTTAAATACTAAATTTCTATAAATCTTGGGTATCTCTTTGAATTCTCCATTCTTTTCCATTAGGTTTTATATTTACTTATAAACAAATTCCATATGGTCTTGATAATGAAGAATTAATAAAAAAAATTTTTTTCGATCTCTGGCAGACTTACACCTCCCTTTTGATTTGTTTCCTCAATTTTTTCTGAAGAACGATTAATGTTTCATCAACATTTTATAATCATCCTTTTTTGTTGTAGGTGAAGAAAAAAATGAGACTATTTTTAATGTGATCATGACACACGTATAAAGTAACTTAGGAGAAAATAAAATCCTTAGGATCATGTGGCTTTCTGGCCAAGAAAATATCTCTGACATTACTCTATCGTTTGTGTATGTATGTTTTAAGAGTGTGCTAATGCTTAAATCACATAGTTAAACAGGCTTTGTTGAGTTCTTGTTAGCTTTATGCCAAATATTTTAACAATTTTGTGGCTATTGAAAATGGAATCTTGATTTGTGGAATGTAATCTAGATAGTTATTGTTATTACATAAGACATTTATTAATTTTATATGTGAATTTTTCTAAATCGCAACATGTAAATTTTATTTTAGAAAGTCGTCTTGTTTGTAATAGGTTTTTAATTAATTCTTTTTGATTTTCTAAATTGACAATACATACACGTAACACATTTTTCTCCATCTTGAGATGTACAAATATGTATGGTCAAACCTTATTTTATCTACTGTTCTGATATTTATGAGTCTTACATTTTCTCAAAAGTACTTTGGCTTCTGTGGAAATTATTATGTCTTTTTCTTTCTTCTAATGCTTAATACTTTTGCAAAATATTGAAGTTAGTAATTCATCTCAAATTTAATTTTGTGAACGGTACCTAGCAAAAGCATAACTGGATTTAATTTCCAAATAAATAATATTTCAATCCCTGTAATGATGAAGTGCTTTCCCGTAAGTAATCTGAATCCTTTCCACACATATACCAGAATCTGTTTCAAAATTCAAACTTTTACTCCACTTCGCTTATTCTTTGCCAATCTCATTCCCTTTCAAGTATGTTCCTTTGCAATACATTTTATTAGACAGAGCAAATTTCCTCTTTGTTTTCATTATTATTGTTCTTCTTATGTCTTGAACATTTTGGGGGCCATTTTTGCACATAATTTTTTTTCATATTAACTTTGAGGTTATTTGACAAGTCCCCTAAACATCACTCTTTGGAATTTTTCAAGTTTAGATTTATTGAATCTATTGATTAACATAGGTAGAATACATATATATGTGGCGTAACTTCCTAGCATCACTGCTGCCCGGCACATGGACACACCTGGGCATTTTGGTAGGAGCTGCTGAGTGGCTCCTGCGACAGGGGTATCTATGAACACATATCCTGGGGCATCTGCTGGGACCTCTTCTTCCTTCATTCTCACAAGAGCTGGTCGTCACCAGACATACAGACCTGCCCATCTGATGGGGCAAATGCTATCTGAATAGTGAGTAAATTTCTGCGCATCATCATTAGGGAGGCCGCGGATGTCTGACATTTACTGGCCATGTGAATTGCTTCCCTGTGGAACTGCAGGAATATGTCCTTTGTCCCTATGGATAAATGAGAACTCTTTGTACAACTAGGATGCATACTACCCTTTCTCTGCCCATGAAGAATTTTCCAGTCTGGGGCTTGTCTTTTCACCTTTTGGCATTATTCTGGTTTTTGTTTGGACCAGGAAAAGTCAGCATTTTCCTCAGTGGCTTCTGGCTCTCTGGTCATTCAAAAGTAGTTCCTATTTCAAGATTATGGCAATAATAACTATCAGGGCTTTGTGTTTCTACATAGAGTCTTTGATTTTTCTGTAATTTTCCTCTTACTAAAAACATAAAATGAAAATTATTCAGATCTTTCTCATATTATGCGGCCAGATACAAAAGGCCACATAACATATAACTGTACTGATAGGAACAATCCACAATAGGTAAATTCACACACACAGAAAATGGAGTGGTAGTCAGGGACAGGGAGAGGCGGGATGGGGAGTGACAGCTTAATGGCTACAGAGTTGATGAAGCTGTTTGATCACTAGATGGTGGTAAGGGTTGCGCCATATTAAAAATGTACTTAATGCCACTGAATGGTAATTTTGAAAATATTAAAAACACTTTATTTTATACAAGGGATATTATTGAAAATAAAAGATGAAAAAATTTGAGGAGATGCAGGACACAGACAAAAATGAGGAGAAGCACAGCGTCAAGGAAGGGCAAGAACAGATCTGGAGTGGGGACTGGTGAGGGTGTTTGTGGGAGCTCTGGAGCCAGGGCTCCCCTGGGTGCTGGTGTTTCTTCTAATTCTTCTGATGTTTCAGGAACGGTTATGTCAGGTCGCTCTAGCTCTACCTCTGGATCTTGATCTTTCTCCTGCTCTTTCTCTTGCTCTTTCTCCTGATCTTTCTCTTGATCTTTCTGTTGCTCCTGCTCTGGATCTTGCGTCTGATCTACCACTTGCTCTGGATCTTGTTCCTGCTCTACCTCTTGCTCTGGATCTTGCTCCTGCTCTACCTCTTGCTCTGGATCTTGCTCCTGCTCTACTTCTTGCTCTGGCTTGGGCTCTGGATCTTGCTCTCGCTCTGCCTCTGGCAGTGGAGGTGGAGCTGGAGCTGGAACTCGAGCCGAACATGGCAGCAGCTCTTGGGACAGTTGTTCAGCCGGGGCGGAAGCTGGAACTGGAGAGACAACAATTGAAAATATCAATGTGAGTTTCTATGTCTCATCCAATGACACTGTCTTTCTAGAAGCCCAAGTCCAGAGACCCAGGCTCAGGAAGTCTCCCCACACCGCAGAACACTGTATGATTGTTCTGAGTACTCAGTGCCCCTGTCCCCAGCCTGCTTCTGGAAACTCTGCTCTGTGTGGCCCAGCCCAGGCCCCTCCCCAAACCCGCACAGGCACCCACCCTCTTCCTCCTCAACCTCAGTCTCCGCCTCACTAGGCTCCAGGTGCTCCGGCTTCTCCAGCTGCGCCAGAAGAAGATCAGCCTTACGCTCCACCTCTGAACCTCGCATACTGATATGTACATAGGCCGAAAGAAACTTCAAAGAATGAAATTCAGGAGGCTCGTGGAAATCGGTGGAATAGAATTCCAGCCAGATCTTTAAGACAGAGGACATGGCACTGTGGGAGACAGGTGGGCAACAGCATCAGAGGCCTGGCCTATCCCTCTATGCTGCCCTCCCAAGGCTCCCCTGAGTGAGCTGCAGTCTTGTACCCTCTGCCCGTGCCTGTCCATAGACCAGCCCATCCAATGTCCACCCCCAGTATGGCAGTTCTGGCACAGATGGGCCTGGCAGCCAAGGAGGGGCTGGCAAAAGCCTCCATGGGAGGAGCCTTCAACCACTGATGTGACCACGTTTCCCTTCTTCAGGGAAACCTGACAACCTCCTCTGTCTGTGTCACTGCCCCATCCCTGCTGGAATGACCTGTCCACCCCAGGAGGGTGCTGTCTGCTCTGGGCATTACTCACTGGCACACAGGAGGTGTCCAGCAATATCTGATAAATGAGGAAACAGAGGGAGGCGCTGCTCCCCTGGCCTACCCAGGGCCCTTGGAAAAGCCCAAACTTGAGCTCACACGTGAATGTACTGCCCAAGTGTCTGCATGAAAATCTGCATATCCTTTTCCCAGTGACAGCAATCTCTTGGCCCTGACCACACTCTGCACCCTCAGCACCAGCTGAGCATCCCCATGGAGGCTCCAGCCCCGAGTGTGAGCGGCATGCTCTGCACACCTCCTGCTCTGGCTCAGCACGGGCTCTGGGGGTGTGGGCAGGGCTGGGTGGGAGGGCGTGGGGATGGATTCTCTCTGGGCTCACTCTGCTCTCCAGCCTCTCGCACACCCTACGGTGCCTGGGACCACATCCCCAGCCGTCTTGACCTCTTTCCCTGCAGGGAAAGCCTTGAGCCCTCAGCCCTGTAGCAGGAATCATAAGATGTGTGAGAGCCAGAGTTCTGCCAGCCCCCCACCCACAGGCCCCCGCAGACCACACGCAGTTGTGTGGAGATGGGAGCCCCTCCTTCTGCACCTAAACCCCACTTACCATTTTAGCTGCTCCAGGGATTCGCCATCCCCGTGACAATCAGTAATCATGTTTCCATACCTAGAGGAGGTCAGGAGTGTGTCAAATCTACCATATGGTGGCACTACCTGCTTCTCATGTCTACTGTGACTGTCTCACCTCTGACTAGACTGGAAGCCCACGAGGGCAGTGAATGCAGTCTCCTCGGTTCATTGGATTATGGTCAGTGCCCAGAAAGTGACTGCACATAGTGTGGCTTCACGTATGATTGTTGAAGGAATGAACCCCAACCAACTCCTCCCAAGATCTCTGGGTGCACCTGAAGCCGCTCTGCCCGCCTCTGGTCTCCCTGCTTTGAATACACCCAGGAGCCTACAGATAGAATCTCAAATTTCCTGTAAAAATGTGAAAACAGTGAAGCCCAAGTAAACGAGGTCAGTGAGGGGGTGACAGAGACTTCCTCGTGGGGGTGTCAGGAATCCTGAATGAGGACGACCGTGGCCCCTCCAGCAGACCTTCCACAGGGCTGGACTCAGGAGCAGCACTTTCCATGGGGGACCCACTGGAGCTTGTTCCTGTGACCACCCACTGAACACAGGAGGAAACTGAGGCTCAGAGGGGTGTGGTGACAGTCCTAAGACTCACAGCTGGGAGGCGGCCTAGTGACACTGTGTGATCCAGGGCCTGAGTGCTCACCTGAGGAAAAGCAGGTGCAGCACATGCCGGGGACTGGCAAAGTTCTTGTAGCTTGACAGAAACAGGTGGACATAAGATTGGTCACCACCCAAGACAGCAGGCACCAGGTGCTCCACCCGCTTCTTCAGGGTGCGTGCCGGGACAGGCCACACCATGTGGGTGGCATCCGAGCTCAATGAAGATGTGTCTTCACTCTAGGACAGGACAGGGGAGAGATACACAGTGACAGCACCGTGAATCCCAAGGAGGGCAGGGGCTGGAGGCCAGTCTTAACCCCAGGGAGGACATGAGAAGACAGCCTGAGGGCCCAGGGTTAATGTACAGGGTGGTGGTTGCCACCCCGGCAGTCCCCGTTCACCCTCCAGCCAGACCTGAGGTGTGAACACACCAGGACCAGCAGGTTTATAAACCCCCCACCCTCTGCCCCTGCCCTGGGAGGGTGTCCCATGTCCCTGTTCCCCACACACTCAGGAGGAGTGGGTGCGGTCACCCAGGGAGGCTCATAGTGCTGGCCTGGCCTTGCCCAACCTCCTCTGGGCCACCTGACATTACCTTTGGGGACCTCCTCCCAGATGGCCACAGGGGTCGAGGGCGAGGGCTGAACCAGCGCCGGAAGCATTGGACAAGCCTCTCAGCACAGGGCTTCCTGGGGCTACGGCCCCGGGACCTCGGGATACAGCACAACATCTCACTCTGCCTGTGGCCAAGTGAGCTGGGGAAGGGGCTGTGTATCGAATGTGGGTGTCAGGTTACCGAGTTCCGAGTTCTGTTGGGGTCTGTCGTCAAGGAAGTGAAGTCACTTCCTGATACCTCATTTCCTGAGCCCCTCCTCTGTGTACAAGACTGCAAATGCCCCTCTGGGTACCTGTCTGCTGACCCTCCTTCCCCATGAACTCTCTCTATTGCCCACACTTCCACCAACACTGCCTGACCACACCCCTGTGCAAGGCCTGGTTGCAGCCAGCGTCACAGCTCGGAGGAGATACACGTAGGTTCATCCCCAGCTCCTGCTTCTTATCACTTTATGTGACCCTGGACCAGCCGTTGTCACTCTCATGACCTCCCCAGTCTCCCCTTTTGCACAGTGGGGATCTTTCTAGCATCTTCTTCCTAGGGATGGCATCAGGCATGTGTGAGGAAACATCTCTGAAACCTATGGCCGGTGTCACATGCAGCTAATAAACAAGACTAGAGATAAAATCCACGACGGTGTGGAAGGTAGCATGGAATACAACTAACGACAGGTCTGGTTCCTGTCATATAATCTTGAAAATGTCACTTTTGCTCTTGGTCTGTTTTCCCTGTCTGCACCATGCGACAGTTGGAATTTCATGCATTCACATACTGCTTTCCTCCATAAAACCTCACAATGGCTTCGTGTGTATTTAGGTTTGGACTCAAGTGACACATCTCTGTCTGTGTGGTTGGCTACTCCTCAGGGGCTCCCAGTGGTCCCCACCATCTGCTGCACACATCCTCACGTAATCCCGTGCCCTGCAGTGTGGACTGGACTTAGTGACTCACTTCTAACCAATACAGGATCAAAAGTGAGAAGGTGTCACTTTCTAAATGTCATTGTAACACGCCTGTCTCTAGAGTCTTGTGCTCTGTCTCCTCTGTTCTCTCTGTTTGTATCCACCATATGCCAAGCATGGTGCCGAGAGCTGGAGAAAGAGCTGATTCAGCTGCACCCTGGCTTGGGAGATGATCCCAGGATAAGAAAGAGGAGAAGACGTGCTATCGAGTGCCTGACATTCTAAGAGAGGAAAGTGATCTAGGAGGCCATCAGAATATTCTAGATTAGGAAGCTACCTGAAGATGGTAGGAAATGAACACCATTTGCAGGGAAGAACCAGAGGCGTTTGGTCCATTAAGATGACGGCAACATGTAACTGATGTGTAAGATGTAAGTAAGTAAGAAATACTATTCACAAATTCAAATCCTTTTTTCAAAATCATTGAATGGCAGGGATAAGTGCTCATGTTCAATGCAAACATAACTAGAATTGAGGAAGATTCCATTTATGGAATAACTTTATATCTCCATTAGATGAAAGTATGCAGATATGTTCAGCAATTCTTTTCAAATTGTATAAAATATCCATTGTTGACACAATCAGGATTCCACCCCCATACTTTGGCTTCACACCCGATTTTCTTTACACCAGACACACATCCGTTGCTGTGATGTAGATCCATTGCTGTCAACACTATCCCAGCCCACAGCCTACTGGTCCTGGGAGACAGCAACTCTATCACTATATTGTGTGCAGAATCCAGGAAGGGCCTAACACGGGGGCTCCATAAATACTCCCTGAAGTGCTGCACTAGAGAAGAGTCTATGATTTTATTACCTAGTGCTCTACCTACACATGTTATCACTCTGCATTATGTCATGATCCTTAGTCCCCCTCACCTGACAGTCAGCAACCCAGGAGCAGCGTCTACACCTCGGTCTGCCCCTATTCCTGGCCCCCAGCCCAGCACCTGGCAAGTAATAGGTGCCAAGTACTGATGAATGAATTGTCTGGAAACATGTGAAACAGGATTCATCAAGAATACCCAGATGGAAGGTCACCATGAACATGCTGCCTGATAACCTGCCAGCCCTTTAATTCTGTCTGCCGACCACTTCCTTCAGCCAGGAACTGCCTGGGCTCAAAGATTTCCCAGAGTCACCATCCTGCCTTGACTTCTGCCGTTCACTTTAGCCTCCTTGATTGTCCTACTTACTGTGGGTTTCTTCACTCTCAGTCTCAGGGGACACCTCTGAACCCCTAAGGTAGCCCACTGGGTCTTCCTTCTCTGGCCAACACATTCCTCTTGCTTCTGTGCATGGCCTTGATAGCAGTGTCACAGGCAATCCCAGGAAACTGACACCCCAGCATGCTGACCTTGGGCACCCGCACTAGTCAAGGGAGCCCTCTCCCTTCATCTCCTGCAGAATCCCCCTAGGAATAGGGGATGCAGATATGTACACATGTGTAGGGAGGAAAGCGGGTCTCATGACATCTTAGCTAGAAGATGATTACAAATTTCTTAAACATTAGTAGAAAATTATGGTTCATTTGTCCTGGCATGCAACTGAATGAGAAAAAATCTGTGAAAAATTCTGACACCCATGACAAAAGAAATGATCCAAACAATACGACCATCGAGGTGCTTTTCTTTTATGTTTAGGACTAACATTTAAAAATGTGGTATTGAGGAGAATGTCAACAATATTGGGGGAGGCTCTGGAACGATGCTGAGTAGAAAATGGACAATAGATTCCTTTTTTGAGAATTAAGAGAAGCTATTTTGCAGAAAGTGGCAAATGAGCTTGACTTTTAGAAACGAAGAGCATTATAGCAAGTAAGTTTAGTGGAAAGTAGATGATATTTGGGAGAGGGGTGACGTGTTAAGTTACAAGAGGCAAAGAAATGGAAAGAACACATGTTTTGCAAAGGGAAAAATCATTCCTGTAAAACATCAGAATTGGAGTTTTCTTGCTGTTCTTTTTGTGCCTATGTAGCATCTTCTTTCTGCTGTAACTTCCAACTTGGGTTCTAGGCACTCTGTGTATGTGTGTGTTTACAAGAGAGAAATTGATAAACCTTAGTAAGCCCTAGAAAATTCTAGAGGTCTGAAATAAACAGATATTTTTCAAGTTTATTTAATTAAAAAGCAAAACAAAACAAAAACAGTGTCATCTGCTCCTATTAGGTAAAATATATGATCATATTGGAATCTTTGTGTGTGTGTGTGGCTGGCCAATATAGGGATCCACACCCTTGACCTTGGTGATACGAGGCTGTGCTCTAACCAGCTGAGCTACCAGCCAGCCTATACATGATCATATTGGAATAATATGCAACAGAGAGATACTCTGCGGCTATGGAGAATAAGCTGATTGCAAGGAAAAAAGATGCTCACAGATAAGGCAAGGGTAGGCTTTTTGTCCCCCATTGTGGAATAGTACAGGGAACAATGCAAATGTATTGAGGCTGGTAATTCCAAGTCATGGGAAGGAAATTAAAATGATGACTCTGGAAGAATAGTTTCAAATGTCAAGGAGTTTGAGGCAGGTGATCAATTTAGTGAAATGACAATTGCTTTAGGAGAGGCTGCTTCTTTGAAAGGATTGATACATACAGCAAGGCAAGGTAGGTGACTGTGCTGCTAAGTTATTAATATTGCTATGAGTTTTAACTTTAAATATATTTGTGACTTTGCATGTAGCTCTGAATTTTGGGTGTCATAATTATTTAAGAATCTTTTATGGATTTGATTACTATAGCTTTCACTGTAATTTGATGAGGTTTTAGAACTACATTCCATTTCTAATTTTGGTTTTATTATTTCCAAGTGCCAAAATACTTAACACAGAACCACCTCTTATTCTATAATAAAAAGCAATGGAGACAAGTTATTCAGTTGAAAAAAATTACTTTTTTTTTATTTTAAAGATGACCTGTAAGTGGATCCTATCGATTGATGTGGTGTTGTCAGCACCACGCTCTCCCAAGTGAGCCAATCAGCCAACCCTTCATAGGGATCCAAACCCGAGGCCCTGGTGCTGTCGGCACCGCACTCTCCAAGTGCGCACGGGCCGGCCCTGCTCCATGGTAGTTTTAGCTGCTTCCCTCCTTTCTTCTCAGAATTTTCATTTTCCCATGTTCTCCTGGACAACTTCAACCCTGCTAACGATTAAAACCCATCACATCTGTCTGTCATGGTGTGGATTGGCTCCCAAGCAGAAGACTCAGGGCTTCTTTGAACTAGGACTTGCATTGACTTCAACTCAACCAAGCTGAGGCGCCGATCTTGTGATTACACTTAGAATGTGCTATGAATGGAGAGAAATGAAGTGAAAAGTGCCTATGAGATGCGAAGTCACACTTGTCACGTTCCTAGTCCCCTCTCTGGGCTTCTCTCCATCTTCAGCTCCACCTCACTGTTTACCCCTTAAAGAAGCCAGATGCTCTCTAATTCATATGTCCACGAAACACTTGGTTTCAAATAACGGGTATTAAATGAATATCTGTTGGAAGTTGTGTATCCTAAATTTGTAGGTGTCCTTTATGTGACTGACGATGGCATGAATAACTAGTGTTAACAGTCTTTGATGTGCTCAGCATTAATATACATTAGGAATTGTCATGGAATCTTGTAAAATTGAAAAAAAAATCCAAATGCATGTCATCTGGCCTTGGAGTCCAGTTCTTCAGTACACACTCTGCTGATTTGGGCACCTCAGTTAAGAACCCAGTCAAAGAACCTCACAGAGTCACCCACAGGCCACGAAGCCACAGCACACGAGCAAGACTTTCCTGTGCTGCCCTGTTAACCATGAGCAGATGCCAAGGGCCCCAGATGTTTCAGCAAATCCTCTAGTTTCAGCAACTCCTCTAATAAGAAATAGGCCAAAGCAAACAAACAAAAAAGGAAAAAGCGAATTGGAAGAAATAGAGATCATGCAAGGGAAACAGAAAATACCATTAACTTCCTCAGAGTTATAGGAGAGAAACTGTTGGACTAACTGAAGAAGAACAGACATTGTTAAAGTAGAAGAGGGAGAAGATGAATCAAATAACCATGAGGTCATTTAGAAATTAAAAATATAACTGTTGAAATTTTTGTTTGTTTGTTTTGTGTGTGTGTGTGTGTGTGTGACAGTTAAGGGCGTTGTAACCATAGGGGTGGTGTTGCCCGCACCGCGCTCAGCCAGTGAGCACACCGGCCATCCCTATGTGGGATCCGAACCTGCGGCAGCGCCCCTGCGCTCCCAGCGCCGCTCTCTCCCGTGTGCGCCACGGGGCGGCCCATAAGTGTTGAAATTTAAATTAGAAAACAACTCACTAGAAAGATGAGAAAATAACACAAGGGAAGCCTGATTAGATAAAAAAAAAAAAAGGGATAACAAGAAAGATACAATTGAAAGAAAAGCATAAAAAAGTAAAAGGAGTAAAAGGGAAAGAGAGAGAGAAAACGGAAGTGCGTGTCCGCAGAGCCAGTGTCTGAAGAACACGCGCTCCAGGAAGAGCCGCGGAGATGGGCAGGAGGAGAGAACAGTGGGAGAAAGGAGGAAGGGACAGGTCCCGGAGGTCCCCATAGGTCCCCGTGGAGAGTGACGATGGGTCCATACGCCGCCCCGCACTGGGGAAGCACAGGGGACACCGTGTCAACTATGGGTGTGGGGGTCAAGGGGACGGACCCTGCGGAGGAGCCTCAAGAGGGAGACGACAGGGGAGTCCGGCCTTCAGCGTCTCGTGCAGAGTCGGTTCCGATCTCAGCTTTTCCTCGTCAAACGTGAGTCCGACAAGGGGAGGACGGGCCTCTGGACGTTTAGCAGCCCAAGACCGTTTTCTTAGCAGTCTATGGGGGGCGTCTCCCACTAGGAAGAAGACATAAACCCGGACAGGGGACAGGGCCCTGGTGACGGCCACGGGGGAACATACCGAACCCGACTGCTCGGAGGCTGCATTGTAGACATTGGATCCCAGGAGGTGTCGTCCAGAGCACCACATGGGTCCCTGAGGCGTTCACCTGTGGTGACAGCAGCTGCCCTAACAGGGACAGTGCGCGTGCGCAGACGCCACCGCGCACAGAGGACACGCGGTCCGCGACGGGCTGTCAGCCGCGTCCCCGCCGCCGCCGGTGCGCGGCGCTCAGAGCCGCGGAAGGGAAGCTGCGGTCGCGGGGTGCGCTCTCCGTGGCGCCTCCTGGTGGCCCTGCCTGCAGCTGCCACCCCGAGGCCGCCCGTCCCGCCCGGGGACAGGAGCGCACGACCGGCTGCTCTCCACTCCCTGCTCCCGCCCCTCTGCGGCCGATGACAGCGGGTTCCAGAGACACGACGGATTCCCACGGGCGCTCCAGGTCGGTGCAAGGGGTCCGCGCTGACGAGGCGCCGAGCACAGCCGTGAGGGGGACCCGCGTGGGCTATCGTCGGCCGACGGTCCTGGCGGTTCCTCGGCCCCAGGCTGGCAGGCACAGTCCGCGGCGTGACAGTCCTGACCGCGGAGCCGTGTGCTAGTAAAGCTACACGGTCACCACGAGCGACGGTATCTTGTGTACTTTTTCAAAACTGAGTTTTCTATTCTATGACTGTACTCAACCGTATGAAATATAGAATTAGTAATTTATCAAATTGCGTAAAAAATGTCAATTGTTATTTATATATAAACAAAATTTATAGATTTATTGGGAAGAATTGATATATTTTCCCTACTTATTTTCTCATCTATGAACATGTACATCTCT
Organism: Cynocephalus volans; assembly: GCF_027409185.1. NCBI lineage: Eukaryota > Metazoa > Chordata > Mammalia > Dermoptera > Cynocephalidae > Cynocephalus > Cynocephalus volans. Next base: position 50,772,135 of record NC_084476.1, on the reverse strand, counting down.
TCATTGTCTTCAGTTGGTTCGTTTTTTCAATAACATTTTACACTCAGTGTTTAGAAATCATGATTGTAAAAATGCACCCTAATTATTCATGCAAACCTTATGAATGAAAATTTGGGGTGTTTCCAACCCTTAGTAATAGGTATTGTCATATTAACAATCTTGTCGACACCTCACCTTATAATTTTTCAAGGTTACATATGATATAGATTCCTGAATATTGGGTTACAGTATAAAATAGTAAATATACAAGTATAATTTTGCTAAATTTTGCGAGTTTCTGCTCCTTATGGGCTCTACCATTTGCATTCCACCACAGTGTATTATAATACCTGGATCCCCACAGTCTCACTAACAAGTTTGTTATCAAAAAATTAAATTTTGCAAATCTAATAGGTGAAGTATTGTATTTCAATATATTTTAAATGTCTAGTTCTCTATGAGGGATTTTAAGCACCTCATTAAGTATTGATGCCAATTTAAATTTCCTTTTGTGTTATTAGATTGTTCATATATTTTGTTCATTTTTATTTCATTTTGTTGGTCATTTCCATCTCATTTTTTCACACATCATTGTATTAGTGATATTATCCTAGTTTAAGAGGTTTTTTGTTTTTTTGCTTTTTTTAAAATTGAAACATTATTGATCACCCATTTTAAGTATTATAGCTTGTAATTACTTTTTGTCGTGTCCTTTTGACCTAGTTGGTGGCATTTACCTTTTGTTTGAGTTTGCTTTGCTTTATTAATGGCTGCTATGCCATCCATGTTAACTGCTGCTACATTAGTAGCAGCATATTTTCACCAGTGATTTGAAATGCTATCTTTCTTAAATACTAAATTTCTATAAATCTTGGGTATCTCTTTGAATTCTCCATTCTTTTCCATTAGGTTTTATATTTACTTATAAACAAATTCCATATGGTCTTGATAATGAAGAATTTATAAAAAAAAATTTTTTCGATCTCTGGCAGACTTACACCTCCCTTTTGATTTGTTTCCTCAATTTTTTCTGAAGAACGATTAATGTTTCATCAACATTTTATAATCATCCTTTTTTGTTGTAGGTGAAGAAAAAAATGAGACTATTTTTAATGTGATCATGACACACGTATAAAGTAACTTAGGAGAAAATAAAATCCTTAGGATCATGTGGCTTTCTGGCCAAGAAAATATCTCTGACATTACTCTATCGTTTGTGTATGTATGTTTTAAGAGTGTGCTAATGCTTAAATCACATAGTTAAACAGGCTTTGTTGAGTTCTTGTTAGCTTTATGCCAAATATTTTAACAATTTTGTGGCTATTGAAAATGGAATCTTGATTTGTGGAATGTAATCTAGATAGTTATTGTTATTACATAAGACATTTATTAATTTTATATGTGAATTTTTCTAAATCGCAACATGTAAATTTTATTTTAGAAAGTCGTCTTGTTTGTAATAGGTTTTTAATTAATTCTTTTTGATTTTCTAAATTCACAATACATACACGTAACACGTTTTTCTCCATCTTGAGATGTACAAATATGTATGGTCAAACCTTATTTTATCTACTGTTCTGATATTTATGAGTCTTACATTTTCTCAAAAGTACTTTGGCTTCTGTGGAAATTATTATGTCTTTTTCTTTCTTCTAATGCTTAATACTTTTGCAAAATATTGAAGTTAGTAATTCATCTCAAATTTAATTTTGTGAACGGTACCTAGCAAAAGCATAACTGGATTTAATTTCCAAATAAATAATATTTCAATCCCTGTAATGATGAAGTGCTTTCCCGTAAGTAATCTGAATCCTTTCCACACATATACTAGAATCTGTTTCAAAATTCAAACTTTTACTCCACTTCGCTTATTCTTTGCCAATCTCATTCCCTTTCAAGTATGTTCCTTTGCAATACATTTTATTAGACGGAGCAAATTTCCTCTTTGTTTTCATTATTATTGTTCTTCTTATGTCTTGAACATTTTGGGGGCCATTTTTGCACATAATTTTTTTTCATATTAACTTTGAGGTTATTTGACAAGTCCCCTAAACATCACTCTTTGGAATTTTTCAAGTTTAGATTTATTGAATCTATTGATTAACATAGGTAGAATACATATATATGTGGCGTAACTTCCTAGCATCACTGCTGCCCGGCACATGGACACACCTGGGCATTTTGGTAGGAGCTGCTGAGTGGCTCCTGCGACAGGGGTATCTATGAACACATCTCCTGGGGCATCTGCTGGGACCTCTTCTTCCTTCATTCTCACAAGAGCTGGTCGTCACCAGACATACAGACCTGCCCATCTGATGGGGCAAATGCTATCTGAATAGTGAGTAAATTTCTGCGCATCATCATTAGGGAGGCCGCGGATGTCTGACATTTACTGGCCATGTGAATTGCTTCCGTGTGGAACTGCAGGAATATGTCCTTTGTCCCTATGGATAAATGAGAACTCTTTGTACAACTAGGATGCATACTACCCTTTCTCTGCCCATGAAGAATTTTCCAGTCTGGGGCTTGTCTTTTCACCTTTTGGCATTATTCTGGTTTTTGTTTGGACCAGGAAAAGTCAGCATTTTCCTCAGTGGCTTCTGGCTCTCTGGTCATTCAAAAGTAGTTCCTATTTCAAGATTATGGCAATAATAACTATCAGGGCTTTGTGTTTCTACATAGAGTCTTTGATTTTTCTGTAATTTTCCTCTTACTAAAAACATAAAATGAAAATTATTCAGATCTTTCTCATATTATGCGGCCAGATACAAAAGGCCACATAACATATAACTGTACTGATAGGAACAATCCACGATAGGTAAATTCACACACACAGAAAATGGAGTGGTAGTCAGGGACAGGGAGAGGCGGGATGGGGAGTGACAGCTTAATGGCTACAGAGTTGATGAAGCTGTTTGATCACTAGATGGTGGTAAGGGTTGCGCCATATTAAAAATGTACTTCATGCCACTGAATGGTAATTTTGAAAATATTAAAAACACTTTATTTTATACAAGGGATATTATTGAAAATAAAAGATGAAAAAATTTGAGGAGATGCAGGACACAGACAAAAATGAGGAGAAGCACAGCGTCAAGGAAGGGCAAGAACAGATCTGGAGTGGGGACTGGTGAGGGTGTTTGTGGGAGCTCTGGAGCCAGGGCTCCCCTGGGTGCTGGTGTTTCTTCTAATTCTTCTGATGTTTCAGGAACGGTTATGTCAGGTCGCTCTAGCTCTACCTCTGGATCTTGATCTTTCTCCTGCTCTTTCTCTTGCTCTTTCTCCTGATCTTTCTCTTGATCTTTCTGTTGCTCCTGCTCTGGATCTTGCGTCTGATCTACCACTTGCTCTGGATCTTGTTCCTGCTCTACCTCTTGCTCTGGATCTTGCTCCTGCTCTACCTCTTGCTCTGGATCTTGCTCCTGCTCTACTTCTTGCTCTGGCTTGGGCTCTGGATCTTGCTCTCGCTCTGCCTCTGGCAGTGGAGGTGGAGCTGGAGCTGGAACTCGAGCCGAACATGGCAGCAGCTCTTGGGACAGTTGTTCAGCCGGGGCGGAAGCTGGAACTGGAGAGACAACAATTGAAAATATCAATGTGAGTTTCTATGTCTCATCCAATGACACTGTCTTTCTAGAAGCCCAAGTCCAGAGACCCAGGCTCAGGAAGTCTCCCCACACCGCAGAACACTGTATGATTGTTCTGAGTACTCAGTGCCCCTGTCCCCAGCCTGCTTCTGGAAACTCTGCTCTGTGTGGCCCAGCCCAGGCCCCTCCCCAAACCCGCACAGGCACCCACCCTCTTCCTCCTCAACCTCAGTCTCCGCCTCACTAGGCTCCAGGTGCTCCGGCTTCTCCAGCTGCGCCAGAAGAAGATCAGCCTTACGCTCCACCTCTGAACCTCGCATACTGATATGTACATAGGCCGAAAGAAACTTCAAAGAATGAAATTCAGGAGGCTCGTGGAAATCGGTGGAATAGAATTCCAGCCAGATCTTTAAGACAGAGGACATGGCACTGTGGGAGACAGGTGGGCAACAGCATCAGAGGCCTGGCCTATCCCTCTATGCTGCCCTCCCAAGGCTCCCCTGAGTGAGCTGCAGTCTTGTACCCTCTGCCCGTGCCTGTCCATAGACCAGCCCATCCAATGTCCACCCCCAGTATGGCAGTTCTGGCACAGATGGGCCTGGCAGCCAAGGAGGGGCTGGCAAAAGCCTCCATGGGAGGAGCCTTCAACCACTGATGTGACCACGTTTCCCTTCTTCAGGGAAACCTGACAACCTCCTCTGTCTGTGTCACTGCCCCATCCCTGCTGGAATGACCTGTCCACCCCAGGAGGGTGCTGTCTGCTCTGGGCATTACTCACTGGCACACAGGAGGTGTCCAGCAATATCTGATAAATGAGGAAACAGAGGGAGGCGCTGCTCCCCTGGCCTACCCAGGGCCCTTGGAAAAGCCCAAACTTGAGCTCACACGTGAATGTACTGCCCAAGTGTCTGCATGAAAATCTGCATATCCTTTTCCCAGTGACAGCAATCTCTTGGCCCTGACCACACTCTGCACCCTCAGCACCAGCTGAGCATCCCCATGGAGGCTCCAGCCCCGAGTGTGAGCGGCATGCTCTGCACACCTCCTGCTCTGGCTCAGCACGGGCTCTGGGGGTGTGGGCAGGGCTGGGTGGGAGGGCGTGGGGATGGATTCTCTCTGGGCTCACTCTGCTCTCCAGCCTCTCGCACACCCTACGGTGCCTGGGACCACATCCCCAGCCGTCTTGACCTCTTTCCCTGCAGGGAAAGCCTTGAGCCCTCAGCCCTGTAGCAGGAATCATAAGATGTGTGAGAGCCAGAGTTCTGCCAGCCCCCCACCCACAGGCCCCCGCAGACCACACGCAGTTGTGTGGAGATGGGAGCCCCTCCTTCTGCACCTAAACCCCACTTACCATTTTAGCTGCTCCAGGGATTCGCCATCCCCGTGACAATCAGTAATCATGTTTCCATACCTAGAGGAGGTCAGGAGTGTGTCAAATCTACCATATGGTGGCACTACCTGCTTCTCATGTCTACTGTGACTGTCTCACCTCTGACTAGACTGGAAGCCCACGAGGGCAGTGAATGCAGTCTCCTCGGTTCATTGGATTATGGTCAGTGCCCAGAAAGTGACTGCACATAGTGTGGCTTCACGTATGATTGTTGAAGGAATGAACCCCAACCAACTCCTCCCAAGATCTCTGGGTGCACCTGAAGCCGCTCTGCCCGCCTCTGGTCTCCCTGCTTTGAATACACCCAGGAGCCTACAGATAGAATCTCAAATTTCCTGTAAAAATGTGAAAACAGTGAAGCCCAAGTAAACGAGGTCAGTGAGGGGGTGACAGAGACTTCCTCGTGGGGGTGTCAGGAATCCTGAATGAGGACGACCGTGGCCCCTCCAGCAGACCTTCCACAGGGCTGGACTCAGGAGCAGCACTTTCCATGGGGGACCCACTGGAGCTTGTTCCTGTGACCACCCACTGAACACAGGAGGAAACTGAGGCTCAGAGGGGTGTGGTGACAGTCCTAAGACTCACAGCTGGGAGGCGGCCTAGTGACACTGTGTGATCCAGGGCCTGAGTGCTCACCTGAGGAAAAGCAGGTGCAGCACATGCCGGGGACTGGCAAAGTTCTTGTAGCTTGACAGAAACAGGTGGACATAAGATTGGTCACCACCCAAGACAGCAGGCACCAGGTGCTCCACCCGCTTCTTCAGGGTGCGTGCCGGGACAGGCCACACCATGTGGGTGGCATCCGAGCTCAATGAAGATGTGTCTTCACTCTAGGACAGGACAGGGGAGAGATACACAGTGACAGCACCGTGAATCCCAAGGAGGGCAGGGGCTGGAGGCCAGTCTTAACCCCAGGGAGGACATGAGAAGACAGCCTGAGGGCCCAGGGTTAATGTACAGGGTGGTGGTTGCCACCCCGGCAGTCCCCGTTCACCCTCCAGCCAGACCTGAGGTGTGAACACACCAGGACCAGCAGGTTTATAAACCCCCCACCCTCTGCCCCTGCCCTGGGAGGGTGTCCCATGTCCCTGTTCCCCACACACTCAGGAGGAGTGGGTGCGGTCACCCAGGGAGGCTCATAGTGCTGGCCTGGCCTTGCCCAACCTCCTCTGGGCCACCTGACATTACCTTTGGGGACCTCCTCCCAGATGGCCACAGGGGTCGAGGGCGAGGGCTGAACCAGCGCCGGAAGCATTGGACAAGCCTCTCAGCACAGGGCTTCCTGGGGCTACGGCCCCGGGACCTCGGGATACAGCACAACATCTCACTCTGCCTGTGGCCAAGTGAGCTGGGGAAGGGGCTGTGTATCGAATGTGGGTGTCAGGTTACCGAGTTCCGAGTTCTGTTGGGGTCTGTCGTCAAGGAAGTGAAGTCACTTCCTGATACCTCATTTCCTGAGCCCCTCCTCTGTGTACAAGACTGCAAATGCCCCTCTGGGTACCTGTCTGCTGACCCTCCTTCCCCATGAACTCTCTCTATTGCCCACACTTCCACCAACACTGCCTGACCACACCCCTGTGCAAGGCCTGGTTGCAGCCAGCGTCACAGCTCGGAGGAGATACACGTAGGTTCATCCCCAGCTCCTGCTTCTTATCACTTTATGTGACCCTGGACCAGCCGTTGTCACTCTCATGACCTCCCCAGTCTCCCCTTTTGCACAGTGGGGATCTTTCTAGCATCTTCTTCCTAGGGATGGCATCAGGCATGTGTGAGGAAACATCTCTGAAACCTATGGCCGGTGTCACATGCAGCTAATAAACAAGACTAGAGATAAAATCCACGACGGTGTGGAAGGTAGCATGGAATACAACTAACGACAGGTCTGGTTCCTGTCATATAATCTTGAAAATGTCACTTTTGCTCTTGGTCTGTTTTCCCTGTCTGCACCATGCGACAGTTGGAATTTCATGCATTCACATACTGCTTTCCTCCATAAAACCTCACAATGGCTTCGTGTGTATTTAGGTTTGGACTCAAGTGACACATCTCTGTCTGTGTGGTTGGCTACTCCTCAGGGGCTCCCAGTGGTCCCCACCATCTGCTGCACACATCCTCACGTAATCCCGTGCCCTGCAGTGTGGACTGGACTTAGTGACTCACTTCTAACCAATACAGGATCAAAAGTGAGAAGGTGTCACTTTCTAAATGTCATTGTAACACGCCTGTCTCTAGAGTCTTGTGCTCTGTCTCCTCTGTTCTCTCTGTTTGTATCCACCATATGCCAAGCATGGTGCCGAGAGCTGGAGAAAGAGCTGATTCAGCTGCACCCTGGCTTGGGAGATGATCCCAGGATAAGAAAGAGGAGAAGACGTGCTATCGAGTGCCTGACATTCTAAGAGAGGAAAGTGATCTAGGAGGCCATCAGAATATTCTAGATTAGGAAGCTACCTGAAGATGGTAGGAAATGAACACCATTTGCAGGGAAGAACCAGAGGCGTTTGGTCCATTAAGATGACGGCAACATGTAACTGATGTGTAAGATGTAAGTAAGTAAGAAATACTATTCACAAATTCAAATCCTTTTTTCAAAATCATTGAATGGCAGGGATAAGTGCTCATGTTCAATGCAAACATAACTAGAATTGAGGAAGATTCCATTTATGGAATAACTTTATATCTCCATTAGATGAAAGTATGCAGATATGTTCAGCAATTCTTTTCAAATTGTATAAAATATCCATTGTTGACACAATCAGGATTCCACCCCCATACTTTGGCTTCACACCCGATTTTCTTTACACCAGACACACATCCGTTGCTGTGATGTAGATCCATTGCTGTCAACACTATCCCAGCCCACAGCCTACTGGTCCTGGGAGACAGCAACTCTATCACTATATTGTGTGCAGAATCCAGGAAGGGCCTAACACGGGGGCTCCATAAATACTCCCTGAAGTGCTGCACTAGAGAAGAGTCTATGATTTTATTACCTAGTGCTCTACCTACACATGTTATCACTCTGCATTATGTCATGATCCTTAGTCCCCCTCACCTGACAGTCAGCAACCCAGGAGCAGCGTCTACACCTCGGTCTGCCCCTATTCCTGGCCCCCAGCCCAGCACCTGGCAAGTAATAGGTGCCAAGTACTGATGAATGAATTGTCTGGAAACATGTGAAACAGGATTCATCAAGAATACCCAGATGGAAGGTCACCATGAACATGCTGCCTGATAACCTGCCAGCCCTTTAATTCTGTCTGCCGACCACTTCCTTCAGCCAGGAACTGCCTGGGCTCAAAGATTTCCCAGAGTCACCATCCTGCCTTGACTTCTGCCGTTCACTTTAGCCTCCTTGATTGTCCTACTTACTGTGGGTTTCTTCACTCTCAGTCTCAGGGGACACCTCTGAACCCCTAAGGTAGCCCACTGGGTCTTCCTTCTCTGGCCAACACATTCCTCTTGCTTCTGTGCATGGCCTTGATAGCAGTGTCACAGGCAATCCCAGGAAACTGACACCCCAGCATGCTGACCTTGGGCACCCGCACTAGTCAAGGGAGCCCTCTCCCTTCATCTCCTGCAGAATCCCCCTAGGAATAGGGGATGCAGATATGTACACATGTGTAGGGAGGAAAGCGGGTCTCATGACATCTTAGCTAGAAGATGATTACAAATTTCTTAAACATTAGTAGAAAATTATGGTTCATTTGTCCTGGCATGCAACTGAATGAGAAAAAATCTGTGAAAAATTCTGACACCCATGACAAAAGAAATGATCCAAACAATACGACCATCGAGGTGCTTTTCTTTTATGTTTAGGACTAACATTTAAAAATGTGGTATTGAGGAGAATGTCAACAATATTGGGGGAGGCTCTGGAACGATGCTGAGTAGAAAATGGACAATAGATTCCTTTTTTGAGAATTAAGAGAAGCTATTTTGCAGAAAGTGGCAAATGAGCTTGACTTTTAGAAACGAAGAGCATTATAGCAAGTAAGTTTAGTGGAAAGTAGATGATATTTGGGAGAGGGGTGACGTGTTAAGTTACAAGAGGCAAAGAAATGGAAAGAACACATGTTTTGCAAAGGGAAAAATCATTCCTGTAAAACATCAGAATTGGAGTTTTCTTGCTGTTCTTTTTGTGCCTATGTAGCATCTTCTTTCTGCTGTAACTTCCAACTTGGGTTCTAGGCACTCTGTGTATGTGTGTGTTTACAAGAGAGAAATTGATAAACCTTAGTAAGCCCTAGAAAATTCTAGAGGTCTGAAATAAACAGATATTTTTCAAGTTTATTTAATTAAAAAGCAAAACAAAACAAAAACAGTGTCATCTGCTCCTATTAGGTAAAATATATGATCATATTGGAATCTTTGTGTGTGTGTGTGGCTGGCCAATATAGGGATCCACACCCTTGACCTTGGTGATACGAGGCTGTGCTCTAACCAGCTGAGCTACCAGCCAGCCTATACATGATCATATTGGAATAATATGCAACAGAGAGATACTCTGCGGCTATGGAGAATAAGCTGATTGCAAGGAAAAAAGATGCTCACAGATAAGGCAAGGGTAGGCTTTTTGTCCCCCATTGTGGAATAGTACAGGGAACAATGCAAATGTATTGAGGCTGGTAATTCCAAGTCATGGGAAGGAAATTAAAATGATGACTCTGGAAGAATAGTTTCAAATGTCAAGGAGTTTGAGGCAGGTGATCAATTTAGTGAAATGACAATTGCTTTAGGAGAGGCTGCTTCTTTGAAAGGATTGATACATACAGCAAGGCAAGGTAGGTGACTGTGCTGCTAAGTTATTAATATTGCTATGAGTTTTAACTTTAAATATATTTGTGACTTTGCATGTAGCTCTGAATTTTGGGTGTCATAATTATTTAAGAATCTTTTATGGATTTGATTACTATAGCTTTCACTGTAATTTGATGAGGTTTTAGAACTACATTCCATTTCTAATTTTGGTTTTATTATTTCCAAGTGCCAAAATACTTAACACAGAACCACCTCTTATTCTATAATAAAAAGCAATGGAGACAAGTTATTCAGTTGAAAAAAATTACTTTTTTTTTATTTTAAAGATGACCTGTAAGTGGATCCTATCGATTGATGTGGTGTTGTCAGCACCACGCTCTCCCAAGTGAGCCAATCAGCCAACCCTTCATAGGGATCCAAACCCGAGGCCCTGGTGCTGTCGGCACCGCACTCTCCAAGTGCGCACGGGCCGGCCCTGCTCCATGGTAGTTTTAGCTGCTTCCCTCCTTTCTTCTCAGAATTTTCATTTTCCCATGTTCTCCTGGACAACTTCAACCCTGCTAACGATTAAAACCCATCACATCTGTCTGTCATGGTGTGGATTGGCTCCCAAGCAGAAGACTCAGGGCTTCTTTGAACTAGGACTTGCATTGACTTCAACTCAACCAAGCTGAGGCGCCGATCTTGTGATTACACTTAGAATGTGCTATGAATGGAGAGAAATGAAGTGAAAAGTGCCTATGAGATGCGAAGTCACACTTGTCACGTTCCTAGTCCCCTCTCTGGGCTTCTCTCCATCTTCAGCTCCACCTCACTGTTTACCCCTTAAAGAAGCCAGATGCTCTCTAATTCATATGTCCACGAAACACTTGGTTTCAAATAACGGGTATTAAATGAATATCTGTTGGAAGTTGTGTATCCTAAATTTGTAGGTGTCCTTTATGTGACTGACGATGGCATGAATAACTAGTGTTAACAGTCTTTGATGTGCTCAGCATTAATATACATTAGGAATTGTCATGGAATCTTGTAAAATTGAAAAAAAAATCCAAATGCATGTCATCTGGCCTTGGAGTCCAGTTCTTCAGTACACACTCTGCTGATTTGGGCACCTCAGTTAAGAACCCAGTCAAAGAACCTCACAGAGTCACCCACAGGCCACGAAGCCACAGCACACGAGCAAGACTTTCCTGTGCTGCCCTGTTAACCATGAGCAGATGCCAAGGGCCCCAGATGTTTCAGCAAATCCTCTAGTTTCAGCAACTCCTCTAATAAGAAATAGGCCAAAGCAAACAAACAAAAAAGGAAAAAGCGAATTGGAAGAAATAGAGATCATGCAAGGGAAACAGAAAATACCATTAACTTCCTCAGAGTTATAGGAGAGAAACTGTTGGACTAACTGAAGAAGAACAGACATTGTTAAAGTAGAAGAGGGAGAAGATGAATCAAATAACCATGAGGTCATTTAGAAATTAAAAATATAACTGTTGAAATTTTTGTTTGTTTGTTTTGTGTGTGTGTGTGTGTGTGTGACAGTTAAGGGCGTTGTAACCATAGGGGTGGTGTTGCCCGCACCGCGCTCAGCCAGTGAGCACACCGGCCATCCCTATGTGGGATCCGAACCTGCGGCAGCGCCCCTGCGCTCCCAGCGCCGCTCTCTCCCGTGTGCGCCACGGGGCGGCCCATAAGTGTTGAAATTTAAATTAGAAAACAACTCACTAGAAAGATGAGAAAATAACACAAGGGAAGCCTGATTAGATAAAAAAAAAAAAAGGGATAACAAGAAAGATACAATTGAAAGAAAAGCATAAAAAAGTAAAAGGAGTAAAAGGGAAAGAGAGAGAGAAAACGGAAGTGCGTGTCCGCAGAGCCAGTGTCTGAAGAACACGCGCTCCAGGAAGAGCCGCGGAGATGGGCAGGAGGAGAGAACAGTGGGAGAAAGGAGGAAGGGACAGGTCCCGGAGGTCCCCATAGGTCCCCGTGGAGAGTGACGATGGGTCCATACGCCGCCCCGCACTGGGGAAGCACAGGGGACACCGTGTCAACTATGGGTGTGGGGGTCAAGGGGACGGACCCTGCGGAGGAGCCTCAAGAGGGAGACGACAGGGGAGTCCGGCCTTCAGCGTCTCGTGCAGAGTCGGTTCCGATCTCAGCTTTTCCTCGTCAAACGTGAGTCCGACAAGGGGAGGACGGGCCTCTGGACGTTTAGCAGCCCAAGACCGTTTTCTTAGCAGTCTATGGGGGGCGTCTCCCACTAGGAAGAAGACATAAACCCGGACAGGGGACAGGGCCCTGGTGACGGCCACGGGGGAACATACCGAACCCGACTGCTCGGAGGCTGCATTGTAGACATTGGATCCCAGGAGGTGTCGTCCAGAGCACCACATGGGTCCCTGAGGCGTTCACCTGTGGTGACAGCAGCTGCCCTAACAGGGACAGTGCGCGTGCGCAGACGCCACCGCGCACAGAGGACACGCGGTCCGCGACGGGCTGTCAGCCGCGTCCCCGCCGCCGCCGGTGCGCGGCGCTCAGAGCCGCGGAAGGGAAGCTGCGGTCGCGGGGTGCGCTCTCCGTGGCGCCTCCTGGTGGCCCTGCCTGCAGCTGCCACCCCGAGGCCGCCCGTCCCGCCCGGGGACAGGAGCGCACGACCGGCTGCTCTCCACTCCCTGCTCCCGCCCCTCTGCGGCCGATGACAGCGGGTTCCAGAGACACGACGGATTCCCACGGGCGCTCCAGGTCGGTGCAAGGGGTCCGCGCTGACGAGGCGCCGAGCACAGCCGTGAGGGGGACCCGCGTGGGCTATCGTCGGCCGACGGTCCTGGCGGTTCCTCGGCCCCAGGCTGGCAGGCACAGTCCGCGGCGTGACAGTCCTGACCGCGGAGCCGTGTGCTAGTAAAGCTACACGGTCACCACGAGCGACGGTATCTTGTGTACTTTTTCAAAACTGAGTTTTCTATTCTATGACTGTACTCAACCGTATGAAATATAGAATTAGTAATTTATCAAATTGCGTAAAAAATGTCAATTGTTATTTATATATAAACAAAATTTATAGATTTATTGGGAAGAATTGATATATTTTCCCTACTTATTTTCTCATCTATGAACATGTACATCTCTTCATTGTCTTCAGTTGGTTCGTTTTTTCAATAACATTTTACACTCAGTGTTTAGAAATCATGATTGTAAAAATGCACCCTAATTATTCATGCAAACCTTATGAATGAAAATTTGGGGTGTTTCCAACCCTTAGTAATAGGTATTGTCATATTAACAATCTTGTCGACACCTCACCTTATAATTTTTCAAGGTTACATATGATATAGATTCCTGAATATTGGGTTACAGTATAAAATAGTAAATATACAAGTATAATTTTGCTAAATTTTGCGAGTTTCTGCTCCTTATGGGCTCTACCATTTGCATTCCACCACAGTGTATTATAATACCTGGATCCCCACAGTCTCACTAACAAGTTTGTTATCAAAAAATTAAATTTTGCAAATCTAATAGGTGAAGTATTGTATTTCAATATATTTTAAATGTCTAGTTCTCTATGAGGGATTTTAAGCACCTCATTAAGTATTGATGCCAATTTAAATTTCCTTTTGTGTTATTAGATTGTTCATATATTTTGTTCATTTTTATTTCATTTTGTTGGTCATTTCCATCTCATTTTTTCACACATCATTGTATTAGTGATATTATCCTAGTTTAAGAGGTTTTTTGTTTTTTTGCTTTTTTTAAAATTGAAACATTATTGATCACCCATTTTAAGTATTATAGCTTGTAATTACTTTTTGTCGTGTCCTTTTGACCTAGTTGGTGGCATTTACCTTTTGTTTGAGTTTGCTTTGCTTTATTAATGGCTGCTATGCCATCCATGTTAACTGCTGCTACATTAGTAGCAGCATATTTTCACCAGTGATTTGAAATGCTATCTTTCTTAAATACTAAATTTCTATAAATCTTGGGTATCTCTTTGAATTCTCCATTCTTTTCCATTAGGTTTTATATTTACTTATAAACAAATTCCATATGGTCTTGATAATGAAGAATTTATAAAAAAAAATTTTTTCGATCTCTGGCAGACTTACACCTCCCTTTTGATTTGTTTCCTCAATTTTTTCTGAAGAACGATTAATGTTTCATCAACATTTTATAATCATCCTTTTTTGTTGTAGGTGAAGAAAAAAATGAGACTATTTTTAATGTGATCATGACACACGTATAAAGTAACTTAGGAGAAAATAAAATCCTTAGGATCATGTGGCTTTCTGGCCAAGAAAATATCTCTGACATTACTCTATCGTTTGTGTATGTATGTTTTAAGAGTGTGCTAATGCTTAAATCACATAGTTAAACAGGCTTTGTTGAGTTCTTGTTAGCTTTATGCCAAATATTTTAACAATTTTGTGGCTATTGAAAATGGAATCTTGATTTGTGGAATGTAATCTAGATAGTTATTGTTATTACATAAGACATTTATTAATTTTATATGTGAATTTTTCTAAATCGCAACATGTAAATTTTATTTTAGAAAGTCGTCTTGTTTGTAATAGGTTTTTAATTAATTCTTTTTGATTTTCTAAATTCACAATACATACACGTAACACGTTTTTCTCCATCTTGAGATGTACAAATATGTATGGTCAAACCTTATTTTATCTACTGTTCTGATATTTATGAGTCTTACATTTTCTCAAAAGTACTTTGGCTTCTGTGGAAATTATTATGTCTTTTTCTTTCTTCTAATGCTTAATACTTTTGCAAAATATTGAAGTTAGTAATTCATCTCAAATTTAATTTTGTGAACGGTACCTAGCAAAAGCATAACTGGATTTAATTTCCAAATAAATAATATTTCAATCCCTGTAATGATGAAGTGCTTTCCCGTAAGTAATCTGAATCCTTTCCACACATATACTAGAATCTGTTTCAAAATTCAAACTTTTACTCCACTTCGCTTATTCTTTGCCAATCTCATTCCCTTTCAAGTATGTTCCTTTGCAATACATTTTATTAGACGGAGCAAATTTCCTCTTTGTTTTCATTATTATTGTTCTTCTTATGTCTTGAACATTTTGGGGGCCATTTTTGCACATAATTTTTTTTCATATTAACTTTGAGGTTATTTGACAAGTCCCCTAAACATCACTCTTTGGAATTTTTCAAGTTTAGATTTATTGAATCTATTGATTAACATAGGTAGAATACATATATATGTGGCGTAACTTCCTAGCATCACTGCTGCCCGGCACATGGACACACCTGGGCATTTTGGTAGGAGCTGCTGAGTGGCTCCTGCGACAGGGGTATCTATGAACACATCTCCTGGGGCATCTGCTGGGACCTCTTCTTCCTTCATTCTCACAAGAGCTGGTCGTCACCAGACATACAGACCTGCCCATCTGATGGGGCAAATGCTATCTGAATAGTGAGTAAATTTCTGCGCATCATCATTAGGGAGGCCGCGGATGTCTGACATTTACTGGCCATGTGAATTGCTTCCGTGTGGAACTGCAGGAATATGTCCTTTGTCCCTATGGATAAATGAGAACTCTTTGTACAACTAGGATGCATACTACCCTTTCTCTGCCCATGAAGAATTTTCCAGTCTGGGGCTTGTCTTTTCACCTTTTGGCATTATTCTGGTTTTTGTTTGGACCAGGAAAAGTCAGCATTTTCCTCAGTGGCTTCTGGCTCTCTGGTCATTCAAAAGTAGTTCCTATTTCAAGATTATGGCAATAATAACTATCAGGGCTTTGTGTTTCTACATAGAGTCTTTGATTTTTCTGTAATTTTCCTCTTACTAAAAACATAAAATGAAAATTATTCAGATCTTTCTCATATTATGCGGCCAGATACAAAAGGCCACATAACATATAACTGTACTGATAGGAACAATCCACGATAGGTAAATTCACACACACAGAAAATGGAGTGGTAGTCAGGGACAGGGAGAGGCGGGATGGGGAGTGACAGCTTAATGGCTACAGAGTTGATGAAGCTGTTTGATCACTAGATGGTGGTAAGGGTTGCGCCATATTAAAAATGTACTTCATGCCACTGAATGGTAATTTTGAAAATATTAAAAACACTTTATTTTATACAAGGGATATTATTGAAAATAAAAGATGAAAAAATTTGAGGAGATGCAGGACACAGACAAAAATGAGGAGAAGCACAGCGTCAAGGAAGGGCAAGAACAGATCTGGAGTGGGGACTGGTGAGGGTGTTTGTGGGAGCTCTGGAGCCAGGGCTCCCCTGGGTGCTGGTGTTTCTTCTAATTCTTCTGATGTTTCAGGAACGGTTATGTCAGGTCGCTCTAGCTCTACCTCTGGATCTTGATCTTTCTCCTGCTCTTTCTCTTGCTCTTTCTCCTGATCTTTCTCTTGATCTTTCTGTTGCTCCTGCTCTGGATCTTGCGTCTGATCTACCACTTGCTCTGGATCTTGTTCCTGCTCTACCTCTTGCTCTGGATCTTGCTCCTGCTCTACCTCTTGCTCTGGATCTTGCTCCTGCTCTACTTCTTGCTCTGGCTTGGGCTCTGGATCTTGCTCTCGCTCTGCCTCTGGCAGTGGAGGTGGAGCTGGAGCTGGAACTCGAGCCGAACATGGCAGCAGCTCTTGGGACAGTTGTTCAGCCGGGGCGGAAGCTGGAACTGGAGAGACAACAATTGAAAATATCAATGTGAGTTTCTATGTCTCATCCAATGACACTGTCTTTCTAGAAGCCCAAGTCCAGAGACCCAGGCTCAGGAAGTCTCCCCACACCGCAGAACACTGTATGATTGTTCTGAGTACTCAGTGCCCCTGTCCCCAGCCTGCTTCTGGAAACTCTGCTCTGTGTGGCCCAGCCCAGGCCCCTCCCCAAACCCGCACAGGCACCCACCCTCTTCCTCCTCACCCTCAGTCTCCGCCTCACTAGGCTCCAGGTGCTCCGGCTTCTCCAGCTGCGCCAGAAGAAGATCAGCCTTACGCTCCACCTCTGAACCTCGCATACTGATATGTACATTGGCCGAAAGAAACTGCAAAGAATGAAATTCAGGAGGCTCGTGGAAATCGGTGGAATAGAATTCCAGCCAGATCTTTAAGACAGAGGACATGGCACTGTGGGAGACAGGTGGGCAACAGCATCAGAGGCCTGGCCTATCCCTCTATGCTGCCCTCCCAAGGCTCCCCTGAGTGAGCTGCAGTCTTGTACCCTCTGCCCGTGCCTGTCCATAGACCAGCCCATCCAATGTCCACCCCCAGTATGGCAGTTCTGGCCCAGATGGGCCTGGCAGCCAAGGAGGGGCTGGCAAAAGCCTCCATGGGAGGAGCCTTCAACCACTGATGTGACCACGTTTCCCTTCTTCAGGGAAACCTGACAACCTCCTCTGTCTGTGTCACTGCCCCATCCCTGCTGGAATGACCTGTCCACCCCAGGAGGGTGCTGTCTGCTCTGGGCATTACTCACTGGCACACAGGAGGTGTCCAGCAATATCTGATAAATGAGGAAACAGAGGGAGGCGCTGCTCCCCTGGCCTACCCAGGGCCCTTGGAAAAGCCCAAACTTGAGCTCACACGTGAATGTACTGCCCAAGTGTCTGCATGAAAATCTGCATATCCTTTTCCCAGTGACAGCAATCTCTTGGCCCTGACCACACTCTGCACCCTCAGCACCAGCTGAGCATCCCCATGGAGGCTCCAGCCCCGAGTGTGAGCGGCATGCTCTGCACACCTCCTGCTCTGGCTCAGCACGGGCTCTGGGGGTGTGGGCAGGGCTGGGTGGGAGGGCGTGGGGATGGATTCTCTCTGGGCTCACTCTGCTCTCCAGCCTCTCGCACACCCTACGGTGCCTGGGACCACATCCCCAGCCGTCTTGACCTCTTTCCCTGCAGGGAAAGCCTTGAGCCCTCAGCCCTGTAGCAGGAATCATAAGATGTGTGAGAGCCAGAGTTCTGCCAGCCCCCCACCCACAGGCCCCCGCAGACCACACGCAGTTGTGTGGAGATGGGAGCCCCTCCTTCTGCACCTAAACCCCACTTACCATTTTAGCTGCTCCAGGGATTCGCCATCCCCGTGACAATCAGTAATCATGTTTCCATACCTAGAGGAGGTCAGGAGTGTGTCAAATCTACCATATGGTGGCACTACCTGCTTCTCATGTCTACTGTGACTGTCTCACCTCTGACTAGACTGGAAGCCCACGAGGGCAGTGAATGCAGTCTCCTCGGTTCATTGGATTATGGTCAGTGCCCAGAAAGTGACTGCACATAGTGTGGCTTCACGTATGATTGTTGAAGGAATGAACCCCAACCAACTCCTCCCAAGATCTCTGGGTGCACCTGAAGCCGCTCTGCCCGACTCTGGTCTCCCTGCTTTGAATACACCCAGGAGCCTACAGATAGAATCTCAAATTTCCTGTAAAAATGTGAAAACAGTGAAGCCCAAGTCAACGAGGTCAGTGAGGGGGTGACAGAGACTTCCTCGTGGGGGTGTCAGGAATCCTGAATGAGGACGACCGTGGCCCCTCCAGCAGACCTTCCACAGGGCTGGACTCAGGAGCAGCACTTTCCATGGGGGACCCACTGGAGCTTGTTCCTGTTACCACCCACTGAACACAGGAGGAAACTGAGGCTCAGAGGGGTGTGGTGACAGTCCTAAGACTCACAGCTGGGAGGCGGCCTAGTGACACTGTGTGATCCAGGGCCTGAGTGCTCACCTGAGGAAAAGCAGGTGCAGCACATGCCGGGGACTGGCAAAGTTCTTGTAGCTTGACAGAAACAGGTGGACATAAGATTGGTCACCACCCAAGACAGCAGGCACCAGGTGCTCCACCCGCTTCTTCAGGGTGCGTGCCGGGACAGGCCACACCATGTGGGTGGCATCCGAGCTCAATGAAGATGTGTCTTCATCTAGGACAGGACAGGGGAGAGATACACAGTGACAGCACCGTGAACCCCAAGGAGGGCAGGGGCTGGAGGCCAGTCTTAACCCCAGGGAGGACATGAGAAGACAGCCTGAGGGCCCAGGGTTAATGTACAGGGTGGTGGTTGCCACCCCGGCAGTCCCCGTTCACCCTCCAGCCAGACCTGAGGTGTGAACACACCAGGGCCAGCAGGTTTATAAACCCCCCACCCTCTGCCCCTGCCCTGGGAGGGTGTCCCATGTCCCCGTTCCCCACACACTCAGGAGGAGTGGGTGCGGTCTCCAAGGGAGGCTCATAGTGCTGGCCTGGCCTTGCACAACCTCCTCTGGGCCACCTGACATTACCTTTGGGGACGTCCTCCCAGATGGCCACAGGGGTCGAGGGCGAGGGCTGAACCAGCGCCGGAAGCATTGGACAAGCCTCTCAGCACAGGGCTTCCTGGGGCTACGGCCCCGGGACCTCGGGATACAGCACAACATCTCACTCTGCCTGTGGCCAAGTGAGCTGGGGAAGGGGCTGTGTATCGAATGTGGGTGTCAGGTTACCGAGTTCCGAGTTCTGTTGGGGTCTGTCGTCAAGGAAGTGAAGTCACTTCCTGATACCTCATTTCCTGAGCCCCTCCTCTGTGTACAAGACTGCAAATGCCCCTCTGGGTACCTGTCTGCTGACCCTCCTTCCCCATGAACTCTCTCTATTGCCCACACTTCCACCAACACTGCCTGACCACACCCCTGTGCAAGGACTGGTTGCAGCCAGCGTCACAGCTCGGAGGAGATACACGTAGGTTCATCCCCAGCTCCTGCTTCTTATCACTTTATGTGACCCTGGACCAGCCGTTGTCACTCTCATGACCTCCCCAGTCTCCCCTTTTGCACAGTGGGGATCTTTCTAGCATCTTCTTCCTAGGGATGGCATCAGGCATGTGTGAGGAAACATCTCTGAAACCTATGGCCGGTGTCACATGCAGCTAATAAACAAGACTAGAGATAAAATCCACGACGGTGTGGAAGGTAGCATGGAATACAACTAACGACAGGTCTGGTTCCTGTCATATAATCTTGAAAATGTCACTTTTGCTCTTGGTCTGTTTTCCCTGTCTGCACCATGCGACAGTTGGAATTTCATGCATTCACATACTGCTTTCCTCCATAAAACCTCACAATGGCTTCGTGTGTATTTAGGTTTGGACTCAAGTGACACATCTCTGTCTGTGTGGTTGGCTACTCCTCAGGGGCTCCCAGTGGTCCCCACCATCTGCTGCACACATCCTCACGTAATCCCCTGCCCTGCAGTGTGGACTGGACTTAGTGACTCACTTCTAACCAATACAGGATCAAAAGTGAGAAGGTGTCACTTTCTAAATGTCATTGTAACACGCCTGTCTCTAGAGTCTTGTGCTCTGTCTCCTCTGTTCTCTCTGTTTGTATCCACCATATGCCAAGCATGGTGCCGGGAGCTGGAGAAAGAGCTGATTCAGCTGCACCCTGGCTTGGGAGATGATCCCAGGATAAGAAAGAGGAGAAGACGTGCTATCGAGTGCCTGACATTCTAAGAGAGGAAAGTGATCTAGGAGGCCATCAGAATATTCTAGATTAGGAAGCTACCTGAAGAGGGTAGGAAATGAACACCATTTGCAGGGAAGAACCAGAGGCGTTTGGTCCATTAAGATGACGGCAACATGTAACTGATGTGTAAGATGTAAGTAAGTAAGAAATACTATTCACAAATTCAAATCCTTTTTTCAAAATCATTGAATGGCAGGGATAAGTGCTCATGTTCAATGCAAACATAACTAGAATTGAGGAAGATTCCATTTATGGAATAACTTTATATCTCCATTAGATGAAAGTATGCAGATATGTTCAGCAATTCTTTTCAAATTGTATAAAATATCCATTGTTGACACAATCAGGATTCCACCCCCATACTTTGGCTTCACACCCGATTTTCTTTACACCAGACACACATCCATTGCTGTGATGTAGATCCATTGCTGTCAACACTATCCCAGCCCACAGCCTACTGGTCCTGGGAGACAGCAACTCTATCACTATATTGTGTGCAGAATCCAGGAAGGGCCTAACACGGGGGCTCCATAAATACTCCCTGAAATGCTGCACTTGAGAAGAGTCTATGATTTTATTACCTAGTGCTCTACCTACACATGTTATCACTCTGCATTATGTCATGATCCTTAGTCCCCCTCACCTGACAGTCAGCAACCCAGGAGCAGCGTCTACACCTCGGTCTGCCCCTATTCCTGGCCCCCAGCCCAGCACCTGGCAAGTAATAGGTGCCAAGTACTGATGAATGAATTGTCTGGAAACATGTGAAACAGGATTCATCAAGAATACCCAGATGGAAGGTCACCATGAACATGCTGCCTGATAACCTGCCAGCCCTTTAATTCTGTCTGCCGACCACTTCCTTCAGCCAGGAACTGCCTGGGATCAAAGATTTCCCAGAGTCACCATCCTGCCTTGACTTCTGCCGTTCACTTTAGCCTCCTTGATTGTCCTACTTACTGTGGGTTTCTTCACTCTCAGTCTCAGGGGACACCTCTGAACCCCTAAGGTAGCCCACTGGGTCTTCCTTCTCTGGCCAACACATTCCTCTTGCTTCTGTGCATGGCCTTGATAGCAGTGTCACAGGCAATCCCAGGAAACTGACACCCCAGCATGCTGACCTTGGGCACCCGCACTAGTCAAGGGAGCCCTCTCCCTTCATCTCCTGCAGAATCCCCCTAGGAATAGGGGATGCAGATATGTACACATGTGTAGGGAGGAAAGCGGGTCTCATGACATCTTAGCTAGAAGATGATTACAAATTTCTTAAACATTAGTAGAAAATGATGGTTCATTTGTCCTGGCATGCAACTGAAGGAGAAAAAATCTGTGAAAATTTCTGACACCCATGACAAAAGAAATGTTCCAAACAATACGACCATCGAGGTGCTTTTCTTTTATGTTTAGGACTAACATTTAAAAATGTGGTATTGAGGAGAATGTCAACAATATTGGGGGAGGCTCTGGAACGATGCTGAGTAGAAAATGGACAATAGATTCCTTTTTTGAGAATTAAGAGAAGCTATTTTGCAGAAAGTGGCAAATGAGCTTGACTTTTAGAAACGAAGAGCATTATAGCAAGTAAGTTTAGTGGAAAGTAGATGATATTTGGGAGAGGGGTGACGTGTTAAGTTACAAGAGGCAAAGAAATGGAGAGAACACATGTTTTGCAAAGGGAAAAATCATTCCTGTAAAACATCAGAATTGGAGTTTTCTTGCTGTTCTTTTTGTGCCTATGTAGCATCTTCTTTCTGCTGTAACTTCCAACTTGGGTTCTAGGCACTCTGTGTATGTGTGTGTTTACAAGAGAGAAATTGATAAACCTTAGTAAGCCCTAGAAAATTCTAGAGGTCTGAAATAAACAGATATTTTTCAAGTTTATTTAATTAAAAAGCAAAACAAAACAAAAACAGTGTCATCTGCTCCTATTAGGTAAAATATATGATCATATTGGAATCTTTGTGTGTGTGTGTGGCTGGCCAATATAGGGATCCACACCCTTGACCTTGGTGATACGAGGCTGTGCTCTAACCAGCTGAGCTACCAGCCAGCCTATACATGATCATATTGGAATAATATGCAACAGAGAGATACTCTGCTGCTATGGAGAATAAGCTGATTGCAAGGAAAAAAGATGCTCACAGATAAGGCAAGGGTAGGCTTTCTGTCCCCCATTGTGGAATAGTACAGGGAACAATGCAAATGTACTGAGGCTGGTAATTCCAAGTCATGGGAGGGAAATTAAAATGATGACTCTGGAAGATGAGTTTCAAATGTCAAGGAGTTTGAGGCAGGTGATCAATTTAGTGAAATGACAATTGCTTTAGGAGAGGCTGCTTCTTTGAAAGGATTGATACATACAGCAAGGCAAGGTAGGTGACTGTGCTGCTAAGTTTTTAATATTGCTATGAGTTTTAACTTTAAATATATTTGTGACTTTGCATGTAGCTCTGAATTTTGAGTGTCATAATTACTTAAGAATCTTTTATGGATTTGATTACTATAGCTATCACTGTAATTTGATGAGGTTTTAGAACTACATTCCATTTCTAATTTTGGTTTTATTATTTCCAAGTGCCAAAATACTTAACACAGAACCACCTCTTATTCTATAATAAAAAGCAATGGAGACAAGTTATTCAGTTGAAAAAATTACATATTTATTTATTTATTTTTAAAGATGACCGGTAAGGGGATCCTATCCCTTGATGTGGTGTTGTCAGCACCACGCTCTCCCAAGTGAGCCAATCAGCCAACCCTCCATAGGGACCCGAACCCGTGGCCCTGGTTCTGTCAGCACCGCACTCTCCAAGTGCGCACGGGCCGGCCCTGCTCCATGGTAGTTTTAGCTGCTTCCCTCCTTTATTCTCAGAATTTTCATTTTCCCATGTTCTCCTGGACAACTTCAACCCTGCTAACGATTAAAACCCATCACATCTGTCTGTCATGGTGTGGATTGGCTCCCAAGCAGAAGACTCAGGGCTTCTTTGAACTAGGACTTGCATTGACTTCAACTCAACCAAGCTGAGTTGCCGATCTTGTGATTACACTCAGCATGTGCTATGAATGGAGAGAAATGAAGTGAAATTTGCCTATGAGATGCGAAGTCAAACTTGTCACGTTCCTAGTCCCCTCTCTGGGCTTCTCTCCATCTTCAGCTCCACCTCACTGTTTACCCCTTAAAGAAGCCAGATGCTCTCTAATTCGTATGTCCACGAAACACTTGGTTTCAAATAACGGGTATGAAATGACTATTTGTTGGAAGTTCTGTATCCTAAATTTCTAGGTGTCCTTTATGTGACTGACGATGGCATGAATACCTAGTGTTAACAGTCTTTGGTGTGCTCAGCATTAAGATCCGTTAGGAATTGTCATGGAAACTTGTAAAATTAAAAAAAAATCCAAATGCATGTCATCTGGCCTTGGAGTCCAGTTCTTCAGTACACACTCTGCTGATTTGGGCACCTCGGTAAAGAACCCAGTCAAAGAATCTCACAGAGTCACCCACCGGCCACAAAGCCACAGCACACGATCAAGACTTTTCCGTGCTGCCCTATTAACCATGAGCAGATGCCAGGGGCCCCAGATGTTTCAGCAAATCCTCTAGTTTCAGCAAGTCCACTAATATGAAATAGGCCAAAGCAAACCAACAAAAAAGGAAAAAGCGAATTGGAAGAAATAGAGATCATGCAAGGGAAACAGAAAATACCATTAACTTCCTCAGAGTTATAGGAGAGAAACTGTTGGACTTACTGAAGAAGAACAGACATTGTTAAAGTAGAAGAGGGAGAAGATGAATCAAATAACCATGAGGTCATTTAGAAATTAAAAATATAACTGTTGAAATTTTTGTTTGTTTGTTTTGTGTGTGTGTGTGTGTGAGAGTTAAGGGGGTTGTAACCCTAAGGGTGGTGTCGCCCGCACCGCGCTCAGCCAGTGAGCGCACTGGCCATCCCTATGTGGGATCCGAACCCGAGGCAGCGCCCCTGCGCTCCCAGCGGCACTCTCTCCCCAGTGCGCCACAGGGCGGCCCATAAGTGTTGAAATTTAAGTTAGAAAACAACTCACTAGAAAGATGAGAAAATAGCACAAGGGAAGCCTGATTAGATCAAAAAAACAAAAGGATAACAAGAAAGATACAATTGAAAGAAAAGCATAAAAAAGTAAAAGGAGTAAAAGGGAAAGAGAGAGAGAAAACGGAAGTGCGTGTCTGCAGAGCCAGTGTCTGAACAACACGCGCTCCAGGAAGAGCCGCGGAGATGGGCAGGAGGAGAGAACCATGGGAGAAAGGAGGAAGGGACAGGTTCCGGAGGTCCCCAGAGGTCCCCACGTGGAGAGTGACGATGGATCTACACGCCGCCCCGAACTGGGGAAGCACAGGGGACACCGTGTCAACTCTGGGTGTGGGGGTCCAGGGGACGGACCCTGCGGAGGAGCCTCAAGAGGGAGACGACAGTGGAGTCTGGCCTTCAGCGTCTCGTGCAGAGTCGGTTCCGATCTCCGCTTTTCCTCGTCAAACGTGAGTCCGACAAGGCGAGGACGGGCCTCTGGACGTTTAGCAGCCCAAGACCGTTTTCTTAGCAGTCTATGGGGGGGCGTCTCCCACTACGGAGAAGACATAAACCCGGACAGGGGACAGGGCCCTGGTGAAGGCCACAGGGGATCTTACCGACCCCGACTGCTCGGAGGCTGCAGTGTAGACATCGGCTCCCAGGAGTTGTCGTCCAGAGCACCACATGGGTCCCTGAGGCGTTCACCTGTGGTGACAGCAGCTGCCCTAACCGGGACAGTGTGCGTGCGCAGACGCCACCGCGCACAGAGGACACGCGGTCCGCACCGGGCTGTCAGCCGCGTCCCCGCAGCCACCGGTGCGCGGCGCTCAGAGCCGCAGACGGGAAGCCGCGGTGGCGGGGTGCGCTCTCCGTGGCGCCTCCTGGTGGCCCTGCCTGCAGCTGCCGCCCCCAGGCCGACCGTCCCGCCCGGGGACAGGAGCGCACGACCGGCCGCTCTCCACTCCCTGCTTCCGTCCCTCTGCGGCCGATGACAGCGGGTTCCAGCGACACGACGGATTCCCACGGGCGCTCCAGGTCGGTGCAAGGGGTCCGCGCTGACGAGGCGCCGAGCACAGCCGTGAGGGGGACCCGCGTGGGCTGTCGTCGGACGAAGGTCCTGGCGGTTCCTCGGCACCAGGCTGCAGACACAGTCCGCGGTGTGACAGTCCTGACCGCGGAGCCGTGTGCTATTAAAGCCACACGGTCACCACGAGCGACGGTATCTTGTGTACTTTTTCAAAACTGAGTTTTCTATTCTATGCCTTTACTCAACCGTATGAAATATAGAATTAATAATTTATCAAATTGCATAAAAAATGTCAATTGTTATTTATATATAAACAAAATTTATAGATTTATTTGGAAGAATGGATATATTTTTCCTACTTATTTTCTCATCTATGAACATGTACATCTCTTCATTGTCTTCAGTTGGTTCGTTTTTTCAATAACATTTTACACTCAGTGTTTAGAAATCATGATTGTAAAATTGCACCCTAATTATTCATGGAAACATTATGAATGAAAATTTGGGGTGTTTCCAACCCTTAGTAATAGGTATTGTCATATTAACAATCTTGTCGACACCTCACCTTATAATTTTTCAAGGTTACATATGATATAGATTCCTGAATATTGGGTTACGGTATAAAATAGTAAATATACAAGTATATTTTTGCTAAATTTTCCGAGTTTCTGCTCCTTATGGGCTCTACCATTTGCATTCCACCACAGTGTATTATAATACCTGTATCCCCACAGTCTCACTAACAAGTTTGTTATCAAAAAATTAAATTTTGCAAATCTAAAAGGTGAAGTATTGTATTTCAATATATTTTAAATGTCTAGTTCTCTATGTGGGATTTTAAGCGCCTAATTAAGTATTGATGCCAATTTAAATTTCCTTTTGTGTTATTAGATTGTTCATATATTTTGTTCATTTTTATTTCATTTTGTTGGTCATTTCCATCTCATTTTTTCACACATCATTGTATTAGTGATATTATCCTAGTTTAAGAGGTTTTTTGTTTTTTTGCTTATTTTAAAATTGAAACATTAGTGATCACCCATTTTAAGTATTATAGCTTGTAATTACTTTTTGTCGTGTCCTTTTGACCTAGTTGGTGGCATTTACCTTTTGTTTGAGTTTGCTTTGCTTTATTAATTGCTGCTATGCCATCCATGTTAACTGCTGCTACATTAGTAGCAGCATATTTTCACCAGTGATATGAAATGCTATCTTTCTTAAATACTAAATTTCTATAAATTTTGGGTATCTCTTTGAATTATCCATTCTTTTTCATTAGGTTTTATATTTACTTATAACCAAATTCCATATGGTCTTGATAATGAAGAATTTATAAAAAAACAAAATTTTCGATCTCTGGTAGACTTACCCCTCCCTTTTGATTTGTTTCCTCATTTTTTTCTGATGAACGATTAATGTTTCATCAACATTTTATAATCATCTTATTTTGTTGTAGGTGAAGAAACAAATGAGACTATTTTTAATGTGATCATGACACACGTATAAAGTAACTTAGGAGAAAATAAAATCCTTAGGATCATGTGGCTTTCTGGCCAAGAAAATATCTCTGACATTTCTCTATCGTTTGTGTATGTATGTTTTAAGAGTGTTCTAATGCTTAAATCGCATAGTTAAACAGGCTTTGTTGAGTTCTTGTTAGCTTTATGCCAAATATTTTAACAATTTTGTGGCTATTGAAAATGGAATCTTGATTTGTGTAATGTAATCTAGATAGTTATTGTTATTACATAAGACATTTATTAATTTTATATGTGAATTTTTCTAAATCGCAACATGTAAATTTTATTTTAGTAAGTCGTCTTGTTTGTAATAGGTTTTTAATTAATTCTTTTTGATTTTCTAAATTCACAATACATACACATAACAAATTTTTCTCCATCTTGAGATATACAAATACGTATGGTCAAACCTTATTTTATCTAGTGTTTTGATATTTATGAGTCTTACATTTTCTCAAAAGTACTTTTGGCTTCTGTGGAAATTATTATGTGTTTTTC
This sequence comes from Cynocephalus volans, assembly GCF_027409185.1. Lineage (NCBI taxonomy): Eukaryota > Metazoa > Chordata > Mammalia > Dermoptera > Cynocephalidae > Cynocephalus > Cynocephalus volans. The sequence continues at coordinate 50,744,846 of NC_084476.1, read as the reverse complement.
TTTCTTCTAATGCTTAATACTTTTGCAAAATATTGAAGTTAGTAATTCATCTCAAATTTAATTTTGTGAACGGTAACTAGCAAAAGCATAACTGGATTTAATTTCCAAATAAATAATATTTCAATCCCTGTAATGATGAAGTGCTTTCCCCTAAGTAATCTGAATCCTTTCCACATATACCAGAATCTGTTTCAAAATTCAAACTTTTACTCCACTGAACTATTCGCTTATTCTTTGCCAATCTCATTCACTTTCAAGTATGTTCCTTTGCAATACATTTTATTAGACGGAGCAAATTTCCTCTTTGTTTTTATTATTATTGTTCTTCTTATGTCTCGAACATTTTGGGGGCCATTTTTGCACATAATTTTTTTTCATATTAACTTTGAGGTTATTTGACAAGTCCCCTAAACATCACTCTTTGGAATTTTTCAAGTTTAGATTTATTGAATCTATTGATTAACATAGGTAGAATACATATATATGTGGCGTAACTTCCTAGCATCACTGCTGCCCGGCACATGGACACACGTGGGCATTGTGGTAGGAGCTGCTGAGTGGCTCCTGCGACAGGGGTATCTATGAACACATCTCCTGGGGCATCTGCTGGGACCTCTTCTTCCTTCATTCTCACAAGAGCTGGTCGTCACCAGAGATACAGACCTGCCCATCTGATGGGGCAAATGCTATCTGAACAGTGAGCAAATTTCTGTGCATAAGCATTAGGGAAGCCGCGGATGTCTGACATTTACTGGCCATGTGAATTGCTTCCCTGTGGAACTGCAGGAATATGTCCTTTGTCCCTATGGATAAATGAGAACTCTTTGTACAACTAGGATGCATACTACCCTTTCTCTGCCCATGAAGAATTTTCCAGTCTGGGGTTTGTCTTTTCACCTTTGGACATTATTCTGGTTTTTGTTTGGACCAGGAAAAGTCAGCATTTTCCTCAGTGGCTTCTGGCTCTCTGGTCATTCAACAGTAGTTCCTATTTCAAGATTATGGCAATAATAACTATCAGGGCTTTGTGTCTCTACATAGAGTCTTTGGTTTTTCTGTAATTTTCCTCTTACTAAAAGCATAAAATGACAATTAATCAGATCTTTCTCAATTTTGCGGCCAGATACAAAAGGCCACATAACATATAACGGTACTGATAGAAACAATCCACGATAGGTAAATTCACACACACAGAGAAAATGGAGTGGTAGTCAGGGACAGGGAGAGGCGGGATGGGGAGTGACAGCTTAATGGCTACAGAGTCGATGAAGCTGTTTGATCACTAGATGGTGGTAAGGGTTTCACCATATTAAAAATGTACTGAATGCCACTGAATGGTAAATTTGAAAATATTAAAAACACTTTATTTTATACAAGGGATATTATTGAAAATAAAAGATGAAAAAATTTGAGGAGATGCAGGACACAGACAAAAATGAGGAGAAGCACAGCGTCAAGGAAGGGCAAGAACAGATCTGGATTGGGGACTGGTGAGGGTGTTTGTGGGAGCTCTGGAGCCAGGGCTCCCCTGGTTGCTGGTGTTTCTTCTAATTCTTCTGATGTTTCAGGAACGGTTATGTCAGGTTGCTCTAGCTCTACCTCTGGATCTTGATCTTTCTCCTGCTCTTTCTCTTGCTCTTTCTCCTGATCTTTCTCTTGATCTTTCTGTTGCTCCTGCTCTGGATCTTGCGTCTGATCTACCACTTGCTCTGGATCTTGTTCCTGCTCTACCTCTTGCTCTGGATCTTGCTCCTGCTCTACCTCTTGCTCTGGATCTTGCTCCTGCTATACTTCTTGCTCTGGCTTGGGCTCTGGATCTTGCTCTCGCTCTGCCTCTGGCAGTGGAGGTGGAGCTGGAGCTGGAACTCGAGCCAAACATGGCAGCAGCTCTTGGGACAGTTGTTCAGCCTGGGCGGAAGCTGGAACTGGAGAGACAACAATTGAAAATATCAATGTGAGTTTCTATGTCTCATCCAATGACACTGTCTTTCTAGAAGCCCAAGTCCAGAGACCCAGCCTCAGGAAGTCTCCCCACACTGCAGAACACTGTATGATTGTTCTGAGTACTCAGTGCCCCTGTCCCCAGCCTGCTTCTGGAAACTCTGCTCTGCGTGGCCCAGCCCAGGCCCCTCCCCAAACCCGCACAGGCACCCACCCTCTTCCTCCTCACCCTCAGTCTCCGCCTCACTAGGCTCCAGGTGCTCCGGCTTCTCCAGCTGCGCCAGAAGAAGATCAGCCTTACGCTCCACCTCTGAACCTCGCATACTGATATGTACATAGGCCGAAAGAAACTTCAAAGAATGAAATTCAGGAGGCTCGAGGAAATCGGTGGAATAGAATTCCAGCCAGATCTTTAAGACAGAGGACATGGCACTGTGGGAGACAGGTGTGCAACAGCATCAGAGGCCTGGCCTATCCCTCTATGCTGCCCTCCCAAGGCTCCCCTGAGTGAGCTGCAGTCTTGTACCCTCTGCCCGTGCCTGTCCATAGACCAGCCCATCCAATGTCCATCCCCAGTATGGCAGTTCTGGCACAGATGGGCCTGGCAGCCAAGGAGGGGCTGGCAAAAGCCTCCATGGGAGGAGCCTTCAACCACTGATGTGACCACGTTTCCCTCCTTCAGGGAATCCTGACAACCTCCTCTGTCTTTGTCACTGCCCCATCCCTGCTGGAATGACCTGTCCACCCCAGGAGGGTGCTGTCTGCTCTGGGCATTACTCACTGGCACACAGGAGGTGTCCAGCAATATCTGATAAATGAGGAAACAGAGGGAGGCGCTGCTCCCCTGGCCTACCCAGGGCCCTTGGAAAAGCCCAAACTTGAGCTCACACGTGAATGTACTGCCCAAGTGTCTGCATGAAAATCTGCATATCCTTTTCCCAGTGACAGCAATCTCTTGGCCCTGACCACAGTCTGCACCCTCAGCACCAGCTGAGCATCCCCATGGAGGCTCCAGCCCCGAGTGTGAGCGGGATGCTCTGCACACCTCCTGCTCTGGCTCAGCACGGGCTCTGGGGGTGTGGGCAGGGCTGGGTGGGAGGGCGTGGGGATGGATTCTCTCTGGGCTCACTCTGATCTCCAGCCTCTCGCACACCCTCCGGTGCCTGCGACCACATCCCCAGCCGTCTTGACTCCTTTCCCTGCAGGGAAAGCCTTGAGCCCTCAGCCCTGTAGCAGGAATCATAAGATGTGTGAGAACCAGAGTTCTGCCAGCCCCCCACCCACAGGCCCCCACAGACCACACGCAGTTGTGTTTAGATGGGAGCCCCTCCTTCTGCACCTAAACTCCACTTACCATTTTAGCTGCTCCAGGGATTCGCCATCCCCGTCACAATCAGAAATCATGTTTCCATACCTAGAAGAGGTCAGGAGTGTGTCAAATCTACCATATGGTGGCACTACCTGCTTCTCATGTCTACTGTGACTGTCTCACCTCTGACTAGAATGGAAGCCCAGGAGGGCAGGGAATACAGTCTCCTCGGTTCATTGGATTATGGTCAGTGCCCAGAAAGTGACTGCACATAGTGTGGCTTCACGTACGATTGTTGAAGGAATGAACCCCAACCAACTCCTCCCAAGATATCTGGGTGTACCTGAAGCCGCTCTGCCCGCCTCTGGTCTCCCTGCTTTGAATACACCCAGAAGCCTACAGATAGAATCTCAAATTTCCTGTAAAAATGTGAAAACAGTGAAGCCCAAGTCAACGACGTCAGTGAGGGGGTGACAGAGACTTCCTCGTGGGGGTGTCAGGAATCCTGAATGAGGACGACCGTGGCCCCTCCAGCAGACCTTCCACAGGGCTGGACTCAGGAGTAGCACTTTCCATGGGGGACCCACTGGAGCTTGTTCCTGTGACCACCCACTGAACACAGGAGGAAACTGAGGCTCAGAGGGGTGTGGTGACAGTCCTAAGACTCACAGCTAGGAGGCGGCCTAGTGACACTGTGTGATCCAGGGCCTGAGTGCTCACCTGAGGAAAAGCAGGTGCAGCACATGCCGGGGACTGGCAAAGTTCTTGTAGCTTGACAGAAACAGGTGGACATAAGATTGGTCACCACCCAAGACAGCAGGCACCAGGTGCTCCACCCGCTTCTTCAGGGTGCGTGCCGGGACAGGCCACACCATGTGGGTGGCTTCCGAGCTCAATGAAGATGTGTCTTCACTCTAGGACAGGACAGGGGAGAGATACACAGTGACAGCACCGTGAACCCCAAGGAGGGCAGGGGCTGGAGGCCAGTCTTAACCCCAGGGAGGACATGAGAAGACAGCCTGAGGGCCCAGGGTTAATGTACAGGGTGGTGGTTGCCACCCCGGCAGTCCCCGTTCACCCTCCAGCCAGACCTGAGGTGTGAACACACCAGGACCAGCAGGTTTATAAACACCCCACCCTCTGCCCCTGCCCTGGGAGGGTATCCCATGTCCCCGTTCCCCACACGCTCAGGAGGAGGGGGTGCGGTCACCCAGGGAAGCTCATAGTGCTGGCCTGGCCTTGCCCAACCTCCTCTGGGCCACCTGACATTACCTTTGGGGACCTCCTCCCAGATGGCCACAGGGGTCGAGGGCAAGGGCTGAAGCAGCGCCGGAAGCATTGGACAAGCCTCTCAGCACAGGGCTTCCTGGGGCTACGGCCCCGGGACCTCGGGATACAGCACAACATCTCACTCTACCTGTGGCCAAGTGAGCTGGGGAAGGGGCTGTGTATAGAATGTGGGTGCCAGGTTACCGAGTTCCGAGTTCTGTTGGGGTCTGTCGTCAAGGAAGTGAAGTCACTTCCTGATACCTCATTTCCTGAGCCCCTCCTCTGTGTACCAGACTGCAAATGCCCCTCTGGGTGCCTGTCTGCTGACCCTCCTTCCCCATGAACTCTCTCTATTGCCCACACTTCCACCAACACTGCCTGACCACACCCCTGTGCAAGGCCTGGGTGCAGCCAGCGTCCCAGCTCAGAGGAGATACACGTAGGTTCATCCCCAGCTCCTGCTTCTTATCACTTTATGTGACCCTGGACAAGCCATTGTCACTTTCATGACCTCCCCAGTCTCCCCTTTTGCACATTGGGGATCTTTCTAGCATCTTCTTCCTAGGGATGGCATCAGGCATGTGTGAGAAAACATCTCTGAAACCTATGGCCGGTGTCACATGCAGCTAATAAACAAGACTAGAGATAAAATCCACGACGGTGTGGAAGGTAGCATGGAATACGACTAACGACAGGTCTGGTTCCTGTCATATAATCTTGAAAATGTCACTTTTGCTCTTGGTCTGTTTTCCCTGTCTGCACCATGCGACAGTTGGAATTTCATGCATTCACATACTGCTTTCCTCCATAAAACCTCACAATGGCTTCGTGTGTATTTAGGTTTGGACTCAAGTGCCACATCTCTGTCTGTGTGGTTGGCGACTCGTCAGGGGCTCCCAGTGGTCCCCACCATCTGCTGCACACATCCTCACGTAATCCCCTGCCCTGCAGTGTGGACTGGACTTAGTGACTCACTTCTAAACAATACAGGATCAAAAGTGAGAAGGTTTCACTTTCTAAATGTCATTGTAACACGCCTGTCTCTAGAGTCTTGTGCTCTGTCTCCTCTGTTCTCTCTGTTTGTATCCACCATATGCCAAGCATGGTGCCGAGAGCTGGAGAAAGAGCTGATTCAGCTGCACCCTGGCTTGGGGGATGATCCCAGGATAAGAAAGAGGAGAAGACGTGCTATCGAGTGCCTGACATTCTAAGAGAGGAAAGTGATCTAGGAGGCCATCAGAATATTCTAGATTAGGAAGCTACCTGAAGATGGTAGGAAATGAACACCATTTGCAGAGAAGAACCAGAGGCGTTTGGTCCATTAAGATGACGGCAACATGGAACTGATGTGTAAGATGTAAGTAAGTAAGAAATACTATTCACAAATTCAAATCCTATTTTCAAAATCATTGAATGGCAGGGATAAGTGCTCATGTTCAATGCAAACATAACTAGAATTGAGGAAGATTCCATTTATGGAATAACTTTATATCTCCATTAGATGAAAGTATGCAGATATATGTTCAGCAATTCTTTTCAAATTGTATAAAATATCCATTGTTGACACAATCAGGATTCCACCCCCATACTTTGGCTTCACACCCCATTTTCTTTACACCAGACACCCATCCATTGCTTTGATGTAGATCCATTGCTGTCAACAATATCACAGCCCACAGCCTACTGGTCCTCGGAGACAGCAACTCTATCACTATATTGTGTGCAGAATCCAGGAAGGGCCTAACACGGGGGCTCCATAAATACTCCCTGAAGTGCTGCACTTGAGAAGAGAGAAGAGTCTATGATTTTATTACCTGGTGCTCTACCTACACATCTTATCACTCTGCATTATGTCATGATCCTTAGTCCCCCTCAACTGACAGTCAGCAACCCAGGAGCAGAGTCTACACCTCGGTCTGCCCCTATTCCAGGCCCCCAGCCCAGCACCTGGCAAGTAATAGGTGCCAAGTACTGATGAATGAATTGTCTGCAAACATGTGAAACAGGATGCATCAAGAATACCCAGATGGAAGGTCACCATGAACATGCTGCCTGATAACCTGCCAGCCCTTTAATTCTGTCTGCCGACCACTTCCTTCAGCCAGGAACTGCCTGGGCACAAAGATTTCCCAGAGTCACCATCCTGCCTTGACTTCTGCCGTTCACTTTAGCCTCCTTGATTGTCCTACTTACTGTGGGTTTCTTCACTCTCAGTCTCAGGGGACACCTCTGAACCCCTAAGGTAGCCCACTGGGTCTTCCTTCTCTGGCCAACACATTCCTCTTGCTTCTGTGCATGGCCTTGATAGCAGTGTCACAGGCAATCCCAGGAAACTGACACCCCAGCATGCTGACCTTGGGCACCCGCACTAGTCAAGGGAGCCCTCTCCCTTCATCCCCTGCAGAATCCCCCTAGGAATAGGGGATGCAGATATGTACACATGTGTAGGGAGGAAAGGGGGTCTCATGACATCTTAGCTAGAAGATGATTACAAATTTCTTAAACATTAGTAGAAAATTATGGTTCATTTGTCCTGGCATGCAACTGAATGAGAAGAAATCTGTGAAAAATTCTGACACCCATGACAAAAGAAATGATCCAAACAATATGACCATCGAGGTGCTTTTCTTTTATGTTTAGGACTATCATTTAAAAATGTGGTATTGGGGAGAATGTCAACAATATTGGGGGAGACTCTGGAACGATGCTGAGTAGAAAATGGACAATAGATTCCTTTTTTGAGAATTGATAGAAGCTATTTTGCAGAAAGTGGCAAATGAGCTTGACTTTTAAAAACGAAGAGCATTAAAGCAAGTAAGTTTAGTGGAGAGTAGATGATATTTGGGAGAGGGTTTAATTAAAAAGCAAAACAAAACAAAAACAGTGTCATCTGCTCCTATTAGGTAAAATATATGATCATTTTGGAATCTTTGTGTGTGTGTGTGTGGCTGGCCAATATAAGGATACACACCCTTGACCTTGGTGATACGAGGCTGTGCTCTAACCAGCTGAGCTACCAGCCAGCCTATACATGATCATATTGGAATAATATGCAACAGAGAGATACTCTGCTGCTATTGAGAATAAGCTGATTGCAAGGAAAAAAGATGCTCACAGATAAGGCAAGGGTAGGCTTTTTGTCCTCCATTGTGGAATAGTACAGGGAACAATGCAAATGTATTGAGGCTGGTAATTCCAAGTCATGGGAGGGAAATTAAAATGATGACTCTGGAAGAATAGTTTCAAATGTCAAGGAGTTTGAGGCAGGTGATCAATTTAGTGAAATGACAATTGCTTTAGGAGAGGCTGCTTCTTTGAAAGGATTGATACATACAGCAAGGCAGGGTAGGTGACTGTGCTGCTAAGTTTTTAATATTGCTATGAGTTTTAACTTTAAATATATTTGTGACTTTGCATGTAGCTCTGAATTTTGAGTGTCATAATTACTTAAGAATCTTTTATGGATTTGATTACTATAGCTATCACTGTAATTTGATGAGGTTTTAGAACTACATTCCATTTCTAATTTTGGTTTTATTATTTCCAAGTGCCAAAATACTTAACACAGAACCACCTCTTATTCTATAATAAAAAGCAATGGAGACAAGCTATTCAGTTGAAAAAAATTACTCTTTTTCTTTTTTTTAAAGATGACCGGTAAGGGGATCCTATCCCTTGATGTGGTGTTGTCAGCACCACGCTCTCCCAAGTGAGCCAATCAGCCAACCCTCCATAGGGATCCGAACCCGTGGCCCTGGTGCTGTCAGCACTGCACTCTCCAAGTGCGCACGGGCCGTCCCTGCTCCATGGTAGTTTTAGCTGCTTCCCTCTTTCTTCTCAGAATTTTCATTTTCCCATGTTCTCCTGGACAACTTCAACCCTGCTAACGATTAAAACCCATCACATCTGTCTGTCGTGGTGTGGATTGGTTCCCAAGCAGAAGACTCAGGGCTTCTTTGAACTAGGACTTGCATTGTCTTCAACTCAACCAAGCTGAGGCGCCGATCTTGTGATTACACTCAGCATGTGCTGTGAATGGAGAGAAATGAAGTGAAAAGTGACTATGAGATGCGAAGTCAAACTTGTCACGTTCCTAGTCCTCTCTCTGGGCTTCTCTCCATCTTCAGCTCCACCTCACTGTTTACCCCTTAAAGAAGCCAGATGCTCTCTAATTCGTATGTCCATGAAATACTTTGTTTCAAATAACGGGTATTAAATGACTATTTGTTGGAAGTTCTGTATCCTAAATTTGTAGGTGTCCTTTCTGTGACTGACGATGGCATGAATAACTAGTGTTAACAGTCTTTGGTGTGCTCAGCATTAAGATCCGTTAGGAATTGTCATGGAAACTTGTAAAATTAAAAAAAAAATCCAAATGCATGTCATCTGGCCTTGGAGTCCAGTTCTTCAGTACACACTCTGCTGATTTGGGCACCTCAGTCAAGAACCCAGTCAAAGAACCTCACAGAGTCACCCACAGGCCACGAAGCCACAGCACAGGAGCAAACTTTCCTGTACTGCCCTGTTAACCATGCGCAGATGCCAAGGGCCCAAGATGTTTCAGCAAATGCTCTAGGTTCAGCAAATCCTCTAATATGAAATAGGCCAAAGCAAACAAACAAAAAAGGAAAAAGCGAATTGGAAGAAATAGAGATCATGCAAGGGAAACAGAAAATACCATTAACTTCCTCAGAGTTATAGGAGAGAAACTGTTGGACTTACTGAAGCAGAACAGACATTGTTAAATTAGAAGAGGGAGAAGATGAATCAAATAACCATGAGGTCATTTAGAAATTAAATACATAACTGCTGAAATTTTTGTTTGTTTGTTTTGTGTGTGTGTGTGTGTGTGTGTGTGTGTGTGTGTGACAGTTAAGGGGGTTGTAACCCTAGGGGTGGTGTCGCCCGCACCGCGCTCAGCCAGTGAGCGCAAAGGCCATCCCTATGTGGGATCCGAACCCGCGGCAGCGACCCTGCGCTCCCAGCGCCGCTCTCTCCCGAGTGCGCCACGGGGCGGCCCATAAGTGTTGAAATTTAACTTAGAAAAGAACTCACTAGAAAGATGAGAAAATAACACAAGGGAAGCCTGATTAGATCAAAAAGACAAAAGGATAACAAGAAAGATACAATTGAAAGAAAAGCATAAAAAAGTAAAAGGAGTAAAAGGGAAAGAGAGAGAGAAAACTGAAGTGCGTGTTCGGCGGAGCCAGTGTCTGAACAACACACGCTCCAGGAAGAGCCGCGGAGATGGGCAGGAGGAGAGAACCGTGGGAGAAAGGAGGAAGGGACAGGTCCCGGAGGTCCCCAGAGGTCCCCACGTGGAGAGTGACGATGGGTCCACACGCCGCCCCGCACTGGGGAAGCACAGGGGACACCGTGTCAACTCTGGGTGTGGGGGTCCAGGGGACGGACCCTGCGGAGGAGCCTCAAGAGGGAGACGACAGGGGAGTCCGGCCTTCAGCGTCTCGTGCACAGTTGGTTCCGATCTCCGCTTTTCCTCGTCAAACGTGAGTCCGACAAGGCGAGGACGGGCCTCTGGACGTTTAGCAGCCCAAGACCGTTTTCTTAGCAGTCTATGGGGGGCGTCTCCCACTAGGAAGAAGACATAAACCTGGACAGGGGACAGGGCCCTGGTGACGGCCACGGGGGATCGTACCGACCCCGACTGCTCGGAGGCTGCAGTGTAGACATCGGCTCCCAGGAGGTGTCGTCCAGAGCACCACATGGGTCCCTGAGGCGTTCACCTGTGGTGACAGCAGCTGCCCTAACCGGGACAGTGCGCGTGCGCAGACGCCACCGCGCACAGAGGACACGCGGTCCGCGCCGGGCTGTCAGCCGCGTCCCCGCAGCCGCCGGTGCGCGGCGCTCAGAGCCGCGGACGGGAAGCCGCCGTCGCGGGGTGCGCTCTCCGTGGCGCCTCCTGGTGGCCCTGAGTGCAGCTGCGCCCCCAGGCCGCCCGTCCCGCCCGGGGACAGGAGCGCACGACCGGCCGCTCTCCACTCCCTGCTCCCGCCCCTCTGCGGCCGATGACAGCGCGTTCCAGAGACACGACGGATTCCCACGGGCGCTCCAGGTCGGTGCAAGGGGTCCGCGCTGACGAGGCGCCGAGCACAGCCGTGAGGGGGACCCGCGTGGGCTGTCGTCGGCCGACGGTCCTGGCGGTTCCTCGGCCCCAGGCAGGCAGGCACAGTCCGCGGCGTGACAGTCCTGACCGCGGAGCCGTGTGCTATTAAAGCCACACCGTCACCACGAGCGACGGTATCTTGTGTACTTTTTCAAAACTGAGTTTTCTATTCTATGCCTTTACTCAACCGGATGAAATATAGAATTAGTAATTTATCAAATTGCGTAAAAAATGTCAATTGTTATTTATATATAAACAAAATTTATAGATTTATTTGGAAGAGTTGATATATTTTCCCTACTTATTTTCTCATCTATGAACATGTACATCTCTTCATTGTCTTCAGTTGGTTCGTTTTTTCAATAACATTTTACACTCAGTGTTTAGAAATCATGATTGTAAAAATGCACCCTAATTATTCATGCAAACCTTATGAATGAAAATTTGGGGTGTTTCCAACCCTTAGTAATAGGTATTGTCATATTAACAATCTTGTCGACACCTCACCTTATAATTTTTCAAGGTTACATATGATATAGATTCCTGAATATTGGGTTACAGTGTAAAATAGTAAATATACAAGTATAATTTTGCTAAATTTTGCGAGTTTCTGCTCCTTTTGGGCTCTACCATTTGCATTCCACCACAATGTATTATAATACCTGTATCCCCACAGTCTCACTAACAGGTTTGTTATCAAAAAATTAAATTTTGCAAATCTAATAGGTGAAGTATTGTATTTCAATATATTTTAATTGTCTAGTTCTCTATGAGGGATTTTAAGCACCTAATTAAGTATTGATGCCAATTTAAATTTCCTTTTGTGTTATTAGATTGTTCATATATTTTGTTCATTTTTATTTCATTTTGTTGGTCATTTCCATCTCATTTTTTCACACATCATTGTATTAGTGATATTATCCTAGTTTTAGAGGTTTTTTGGTTTTTTGCTTATTTTAAAATTGAAACATTATTGATCACCCATTTTAAGTATTATAGCTTGTAATTACTTTTTGTCGTGTCCTTTTGACCTAGTTGGTGGCATTTACCTTTTGTTTGAGTTTGCTTTGCTTTATTAATTGCTGCTATGCCATCCATGTTAACTGCTGCTACATTAGTAGCAGCATATTTTCACCAGTGATTTGAAATGCTATCTTTCTTAAATACTAAATTTCTATAAATCTTGGGTATCTCTTTGAATTCTCCATTCTTTTTCATTAGGTTTTATATTTACTTATAAACATTCCATATAGTCTTGATAATGAAGAATTTATAAAAAAAAATTTCGATCTCTGGTAGACTTACCCCTCCCTTTTGATTTGTTTCCTCACTTTTTTCTGATGAACGATTAATGTTTCATCAACATTTTATAATCATCTTATTTTGTTGTAGGTGAAGAAACAAATGAGACTATTTTTAATGTGATCATGACACACGTATAAAGTAACTTAGGAGAAAATAAAATCCTTAGGATCATGTGGCTTTCTGGCCAAGAAAATATCTCTGACATTTCTCTATCGTTTGTGTATGTATGTTTTAAGAGTGTTCTAATGCTTAAATCACATAGTTAAACAGGCTTTGTTGAGTTCTTGTTAGCTGTATGCCAAATATTTTAACAATTTTGTGGCTATTGAAAATGGAATCTTGATTTGTGTAATGGAATCTAGATAGTTATTGTTATTACATAAGACATTTATTAATTTTATATGTGAATTTTTCTAAATCGCAACATGTAAATTTTATTTTAGTAAGTCGTCTTGTTTGTAATAGGTTTTTAATTAATTCTTTTTGATTTTCTAAATTCACAATACATTCACATAACACATTTTTCTCCATCTTGAGATATACAAATACGTATGGTCAAACCTTATTTTATCTAGTGTTTTGATATTTATGAGTCTTACATTTTCTCAAAAGTCGTTTTGGCTTCTGTGGAAATTATTATGTGTTTTTCTTTCTTCTAATGCTTAATACTTTTGCAAAATATTGAAGTTAGTAATTCATCTCAAATTTAATTTTGTGAACGGTACCTAGCAAAAGCATAACTGGATTTAATTTCCAAATAAATAATATTTCAATCCCTGTAATGATGAAGTGCTTTCCCCTAAGTAATCTGAATCCTTTCCACACATACCAGAATCTGTTTCAAAATTCAAACTTTTACTGCACTGAACTATTCGCTTATTCTTTGCCAATCTCATGCACTTTCAAGTATGTTCCTTTGCCTTACATTTTATTAGACGGAGCAAATTTCCTCTTTGTTTTTATTATTATTGTTCTTCTTATGTCTTGAACATTTTGGGGGTCATTTTTGCACATAATTTTTCATATTAACTTTAAGGTTATTTGACAAGTCCCCTAAACATCACTCTTTGGAATTTTTCAAGTTTAGATTTATTGAATCTACTGATTAACATAGGTAGAATACATATATATGTGGCGTAACTTCCTAGCATCACTGCTGCCTGGCACATGGACACACGATGGCATTTTGGTAAGAGCTGATGAGTGGCTCCTGCGACAGGGGTATCTATGAACACATCTCCTGGGGCATCTGCTCGGACCTCTTCTTCCTTCATTCTCACAAGAGCTGGTCGTCACCAGACATACAGACCTGCCCATCTGATGGGGCAAACGCTATCTGAATAGTGAGTAAATTTCTGTGCATCATCATTGGGGAGGCCGCGGATGTCTGACATTTACTGGCCATGTGAATTGCTTCACTGTGGAACTGCAGGAGTATGTCCTTTGTCCCTATGGATAAATGAGAACTCTTTGTACAACTAAGATGCATACTACCCTTTCTCTGCCCATGAAGAATTTTCCAGTCTGGGGTTTGTCTTTTCACCTTTTGACATTATTCTGGTTTTTGTTTGGACCAGGAAAAGTCAGCATTTTCCTCAGTGGCTTCTGGCTCTCTGGTCATTCAAAAGTAGTTCCTATTTCAAGATTATGGCAATAATAACTATCAGGGCTTTGTGTTTCTACATAGAGTCTTTGTTTTTTCTGTAATTTTCCTCTTACTAAAAACACAAAATGAAAATTAATCAGATCTTTCTCATATTATGCGGCCAGATACAAAAGGCCACATAACGGTACTGATAGGAACAATCCACGATAGGTAAATTCACACACACAGAAAATGGAGTGGTAGTCAGGGACAGGGAGAGGCGGGATGGGGAGTGACAGCTTAATGGCTACAGAGTCGATGAAGCTGTTCGCTCACTAGATGGTGGTAAGGGTTGCACCGTATTAAAAATGTACTTAATGCCACTGAATGGTAATTTTGAAAATATTAAAAACACTTTATTTTATACAAGGGATATTATTGAAAATAAAAGATGACAAAATTTGAGGAGATGCAGGACACAGACAAAAATGAGGAGAAGCACAGCGTCAAGGAAGGGCAAGAACAGATCTGGAGTGGGGACTGGTCAGGGTGTTTGTGGGAGCTCTGGAGCCAGGGCTCCCCTGGGTGCTGGTGTTTATTCTAATTCTTCTGATATTTCAGGAACGGTTATGTCAGGTTGCTCTAGCTCTACCTCCGGATCTTGATCTTTCTCCTGCTCTTTCTCTTGCTCTTTCTCCTGATCTTTCTCTTGATCTTTCTGTTGCTCCTGCTCTGGATCTTGCGTCTGATCTACCACTTGCTCTGGATCTTGTTCCTGCTCTACCTCTTGCTCTGGATCTTGCTCCTGCTCTACCTCTTGCTCTGGATCTTGCTCCTGCTCTACTTCTTGCTCTGGCTTGGGCTCTGGATCTTGCTCTCGCTCTGCCTCTGGCAGTGGAGGTGGAGCTGGAGCTGGAACTCGAGCCGAACATGGCAGCAGCTCTTGGGACAGTTGTTCAGCCTGGGCAGAAGCTGGAACTGGAGAGACAACAATTGAAAATATCAATGTGAATTTCTATGTCTCATCCAATGACACTGTCTTTCCAGAAGCCCAAGTCCAGAGACCCAGCGTCAGGAAGTCTCCCCACACTGCAGAACACTGTATGATTGTTCTGAGTACTCAGTGCCCCTGTCCCCAGCCTGCTTCTGGAAACTCTGCTCTGTGTGGCCCAGCCCAGGCCCCTCCCCAAACCCGCACAGGCACCCACCCTCTTCCTCCTCACCCTCAGTCTCCGCCTCACTAGGCTCCAGGTGCTCCGGCTTCTCCATCTGCGCCAGAAGAAGATCAGCCTTACGCTCCACCTCTGAACCTCGCATACTGATATGTACATAGGCCGAAAGAAACTTCAAAGAATGAAATTCAGGAGTCTCGTGGAAATCGGTGGAATAGAATTCCAGCCAGATCTTTAAGACAGAGGACATGGCACTGTGGGAGACAGGTGGGCAACAGCATCAGAGGCCTGGCCTATCCCACTATGCTGCCCTCCCAAGGCTCCCCTGAGTGAGCTGCAGTCTTGTACCCTCTGCCCGTGCCTGTCCATAGACCAGCCCATCCAATGTCCACCCCCAGTATGGCAGTTCTGGCACAGATGGGCCTGGCAGCCAAGGAGGGGCTGGCAAAAGCCTCCATGAGAGGAGCCTTCAACCACTGATGTGACCACGTTTCCCTCCTTCAGGGAGACCTGACAACCTCCTCTGTCTGTGTCACTGCCCCATCCCTGCTGGAATGACCTGTCCACCCCAGGAGGGTGCTGTCTGCTCTGGGCATTACTCACTGGCACACAGGAGGTGTCCAGCAATATCTGATAAATGAGGAAACAGAGGGAGGCGCTGCTCCCCTGGCCTACCCAGGGCCCTTGGAAAAGCCCAAACTTGAGCTCACATGTGAATGTACTGCCCAAGTGTCTGCATGAAAATCTGCATATCCTTTTCCCAGTGACAGCAATCTCTTGGCCCTGACCACACTCTGCACCCTCAGCACCAGCTGAGCATCCCCATGGAGGCTCCAGCCCCGAGTGTGAGCGGGATGCTCTGCACACCTCCTGCTCTGGCTCAGCACGGGCTCTGGGGGTGTGGGCAGGGCTGGGTGGGAGGGCGTGGGGATGGATTCTCTCTGGGCTCACTCTGATCTCCAGCCTCTCGCACACCCTACGGTGCCTGCGACCACATCCCCAGCCGTCTTGACTCCTTTCCCTGCAGGGAAAGCCTTGAGCCCTCAGCCCTGTAGCAGGAATCATAAGATGTGTGAGAACCAGAGTTCTGCCAGCCCCCCACCCACAGGCCCCCACAGACCACACGCAGTTGTGTTTAGATGGGAGCCCCTCCTTCTGCACCTAAACTCCACTTACCATTTTAGCTGCTCCAGGGATTCGCCATCCCCGTCACAATCAGAAATCATGTTTCCATACCTAGAAGAGGTCAGGAGTGTGTCAAATCTACCATATGGTGGCACTACCTGCTTCTCATGTCTACTGTGACTGTCTCACCTCTGACTAGAATGGAAGCCCAGGAGGGCAGGGAATACAGTCTCCTCGGTTCATTGGATTATGGTCAGTGCCCAGAAAGTGACTGCACATAGTGTGGCTTCACGTACGATTGTTGAAGGAATGAACCCCAACCAACTCCTCCCAAGATATCTGGGTGTACCTGAAGCCGCTCTGCCCGCCTCTGGTCTCCCTGCTTTGAATACACCCAGAAGCCTACAGATAGAATCTCAAATTTCCTGTAAAAATGTGAAAACAGTGAAGCCCAAGTCAACGACGTTAGTGAGGGGGTGACAGAGACTTCCTCGTGGGGGTGTCAGGAATCCTGAATGAGGACGACCGTGGCCCCTCCAGCAGACCTTCCACAGGGCTGGACTCAGGAGTAGCACTTTCCATGGGGGACCCACTGGAGCTTGTTCCTGTGACCACCCACTGAACACAGGAGGAAACTGAGGCTCAGAGGGGTGTGGTGACAGTCCTAAGACTCACAGCTAGGAGGCGGCCTAGTGACACTGTGTGATCCAGGGCCTGAGTGCTCACCTGAGGAAAAGCAGGTGCAGCACATGCCGGGGACTGGCAAAGTTCTTGTAGCTTGACAGAAACAGGTGGACATAAGATTGGTCACCACCCAAGACAGCAGGCACCAGGTGCTCCACCCGCTTCTTCAGGGTGCGTGCCGGGACAGGCCACACCATGTGGGTGGCATCCGAGCTCAATGAAGATGTGTCTTCACTCTAGGACAGGACAGGGGAGAGATACACAGTGACAGCACCGTGAACCCCAAGGAGGGCAGGGGCTGGAGGCCAGTCTTAACCCCAGGGAGGACATGAGAAGACAGCCTGAGGGCCCAGGGTTAATGTACAGGGTGGTGGTTGCCACCCCGGCAGTCCCCGTTCACCCTCCAGCCAGACCTGAGGTGTGAACACACCAGGACCAGCAGGTTTATAAACACCCCACCCTCTGCCCCTGCCCTGGGAGGGTGTCCCATGTCCCCGTTCCCCACACGCTCAGGAGGAGGGGGTGCGGTCACCCAGGGAAGCTCATAGTGCTGGCCTGGCCTTGCCCAACCTCCTCTGGGCCACCTGACATTACCTTTGGGGACCTCCTCCCAGATGGCCACAGGGGTCGAGGGCGAGGGCTGAAGCAGCGCCGGAAGCATTGGACAAGCCTCTCAGCACAGGGCTTCCTGGGGCTACGGCCCCGGGACCTCGGGATACAGCACAACATCTCACTCTACCTGTGGCCAAGTGAGCTGGGGAAGGGGCTGTGTATAGAATGTGGGTGCCAGGTTACCGAGTTCCGAGTTCTGTTGGGGTCTGTCGTCAAGGAAGTGAAGTCACTTCCTGATACCTCATTTCCTGAGCCCCTCCTCTGTGTACCAGACTGCAAATGCCCCTCTGGGTGCCTGTCTGCTGACCCTCCTTCCCCATGAACTCTCTCTATTGCCCACACTTCCACCAACACTGCCTGACCACACCCCTGGGCAAGGCCTGGGTGCAGCCAGCGTCCCAGCTCAGAGGAGATACACGTAGGTTCATCCCCAGCTCCTGCTTCTTATCACTTTATGTGACCCTGGACAAGCCATTGTCACTTTCATGACCTCCCCAGTCTCCCCTTTTGCACATTGGGGATCTTTCTAGCATCTTCTTCCTAGGGATGGCATCAGGCATGTGTGAGAAAACATCTCTGAAACCTATGGCCGGTGTCACATGCAGCTAATAAACAAGACTAGAGATAAAATCCACGACGGTGTGGAAGGTAGCATGGAATACGACTAACGACAGGTCTGGTTCCTGTCATATAATCTTGAAAATGTCACTTTTGCTCTTGGTCTGTTTTCCCTGTCTGCACCATGTGACAGTTGGAATTTCATGCATTCACATACTGCTTTCCTCCATAAAACCTCACAATGGCTTCGTGTGTATTTAGGTTTGGACTCAAGTGCCACATCTCTGTCTGTGTGGTTGGCGACTCGTCAGGGGCTCCCAGTGGTCCCCACCATCTGCTGCACACATCCTCACGTAATCCCCTGCCCTGCAGTGTGGACTGGACTTAGTGACTCACTTCTAAACAATACAGGATCAAAAGTGAGAAGGTTTCACTTTCTAAATGTCATTGTAACACGCCTGTCTCTAGAGTCTTGTGCTCTGTCTCCTCTGTTCTCTCTGTTTGTATCCACCATATGCCAAGCATGGTGCCGAGAGCTGGAGAAAGAGCTGATTCAGCTGCACCCTGGCTTGGGGGATGATCCCAGGATAAGAAAGAGGAGAAGACGTGCTATCGAGTGCCTGACATTCTAAGAGAGGAAAGTGATCTAGGAGGCCATCAGAATATTCTAGATTAGGAAGCTACCTGAAGATGGTAGGAAATGAACACCATTTGCAGAGAAGAACCAGAGGCGTTTGGTCCATTAAGATGACGGCAACATGGAACTGATGTGTAAGATGTAAGTAAGTAAGAAATACTATTCACAAATTCAAATCCTATTTTCAAAATCATTGAATGGCAGGGATAAGTGCTCATGTTCAATGCAAACATAACTAGAATTGAGGAAGATTCCATTTATGGAATAACTTTATATCTCCATTAGATGAAAGTATGCAGATATATGTTCAGCAATTCTTTTCAAATTGTATAAAATATCCATTGTTGACACAATCAGGATTCCACCCCCATACTTTGGCTTCACACCCCATTTTCTTTACACCAGACACCCATCCATTGCTTTGATGTAGATCCATTGCTGTCAACACTATCCCAGCCCACAGCCTACTGGTCCTGGGAGACAGCAACTCTATCAGTATATTGTGTGCAGAATCCAGGAAGGGCCTAACACGGGGGCTCCATAAATACTCCCTGAAGTGCTGCACTTGAGAAGAGAGAAGAGTCTATGATTTTATTACCTGGTGCTCTACCTACACATCTTATCACTCTGCATTATGTCATGATCCTTAGTCCCCCTCAACTGACAGTCAGCAACCCAGGAGCAGAGTCTACACCTCGGTCTGCCCCTATTCCAGGCCCCCAGCCCAGCACCTGGCAAGTAATAGGTGCCAAGTACTGATGAATGAATTGTCTGCAAACATGTGAAACAGGATGCATCAAGAATACCCAGATGGAAGGTCACCATGAACATGCTGCCTGATAACCTGCCAGCCCTTTAATTCTGTCTGCCGACCACTTCCTTCAGCCAGGAACTGCCTGGGCACAAAGATTTCCCAGAGTCACCATCCTGCCTTGACTTCTGCCGTTCACTTTAGCCTCCTTGATTGTCCTACTTACTGTGGGTTTCTTCACTCTCAGTCTCAGGGGACACCTCTGAACCCCTAAGGTAGCCCACTGGGTCTTCCTTCTCTGGCCAACACATTCCTCTTGCTTCTGTGCATGGCCTTGATAGCAGTGTCACAGGCAATCCCAGGAAACTGACACCCCAGCATGCTGACCTTGGGAACCCGCACTAGTCAAGGGAGCCCTCTCCCTTCATCCCCTGCAGAATCCCCCTAGGAATAGGGGATGCAGATATGTACACATGTGTAGGGAGGAAAGGGGGTCTCATGACATCTTAGCTAGAAGATGATTACAAATTTCTTAAACATTAGTAGAAAATTATGGTTCATTTGTCCTGGCATGCAACTGAATGAGAAGAAATCTGTGAAAAATTCTGACACCCATGACAAAAGAAATGATCCAAACAATATGACCATCGAGGTGCTTTTCTTTTATGTTTAGGACTATCATTTAAAAATGTGGTATTGGGGAGAATGTCAACAATATTGGGGGAGACTCTGGAACGATGCTGAGTAGAAAATGGACAATAGATTCCTTTTTTGAGAATTGATAGAAGCTATTTTGCAGAAAGTGGCAAATGAGCTTGACTTTTAAAAACGAAGAGCATTAAAGCAAGTAAGTTTAGTGGAAAGTAGATGATATTTGGGAGAGGGTTTAATTAAAAAGCAAAACAAAACAAAAACAGTGTCATCTGCTCCTATTAGGTAAAATATATGATCATTTTGGAATCTTTGTGTGTGTGTGTGTGGCTGGCCAATATAAGGATACACACCCTTGACCTTGGTGATACGAGGCTGTGCTCTAACCAGCTGAGCTACCAGCCAGCCTATACATGATCATATTGGAATAATATGCAACAGAGAGATACTCTGCTGCTATTGAGAATAAGCTGATTGCAAGGAAAAAAGATGCTCACAGATAAGGCAAGGGTAGGCTTTTTGTCCCCCATTGTGGAATAGTACAGGGAACAATGCAAATGTATTGAGGCTGGTAATTCCAAGTCATGGGAGGGAAATTAAAATGATGACTCTGGAAGAATAGTTTCAAATGTCAAGGAGTTTGAGGCAGGTGATCAATTTAGTGAAATGACAATTGCTTTAGGAGAGGCTGCTTCTTTGAAAGGATTGATACATACAGCAAGGCAGGGTAGGTGACTGTGCTGCTAAGTTTTTAATATTGCTATGAGTTTTAACTTTAAATATATTTGTGACTTTGCATGTAGCTCTGAATTTTGAGTGTCATAATTACTTAAGAATCTTTTATGGATTTGATTACTATAGCTATCACTGTAATTTGATGAGGTTTTAGAACTACATTCCATTTCTAATTTTGGTTTTATTATTTCCAAGTGCCAAAATACTTAACACAGAACCACCTCTTATTCTATAATAAAAAGCAATGGAGACAAGCTATTCAGTTGAAAAAAATTACTTTTTTTTTTTTTTTTAAAGATGACCGGTAAGGGGATCCTATCCCTTGATGTGGTGTTGTCAGCAATACGCTCTCCCAAGTGAGCCAATCAGCCAACCCTCCATAGGGATCCGAACCCGTGGCCCTGGTGCTGTCAGCACTGCACTCTCCAAGTGCGCACGGGCCGTCCCTGCTCCATGGTAGTTTTAGCTGCTTCCCTCTTTCTTCTCAGAATTTTCATTTTCCCATGTTCTCCTGGACAACTTCAACCCTGCTAACGATTAAAACCCATCACATCTGTCTGTCGTGGTGTGGATTGGTTCCCAAGCAGAAGACTCAGGGCTTCTTTGAACTAGGACTTGCAATGTCTTCAACTCAACCAAGCTGAGGCGCCGATCTTGTGATTACACTCAGCATGTGCTGTGAATGGAGAGAAATGAAGTGAAAAGTGACTATGAGATGCGAAGTCAAACTTGTCACGTTCCTAGTCCTCTCTCTGGGCTTCTCTCCATCTTCAGCTCCACCTCACTGTTTACCCCTTAAAGAAGCCAGATGCTCTCTAATTCGTATGTCCATGAAATACTTTGTTTCAAATAACGGGTATTAAATGACTATTTGTTGGAAGTTCTGTATCCTAAATTTGTAGGTGTCCTTTCTGTGACTGACGATGGCATGAATACCTAGTGTTAACAGTCTTTGGTGTGCTCAGCATTAAGATCCGTTAGGAATTGTCATGGAAACTTGTAAAATTAAAAAAAAAAAATCCAAATGCATGTCATCTGGCCTTGGAGTCCAGTTCTTCAGTACACACTCTGCTGATTTGGGCACCTCAGTCAAGAACCCAGTCAAAGAACCTCACAGAGTCACCCACAGGCCACGAAGCCACAGCCCAGGAGCAAACTTTCCTGTACTGCCCTGTTAACCATGCGCAGATGCCAAGGGCCCAAGATGTTTCAGCAAATGCTCTAGGTTCAGCAAATCCTCTAATATGAAATAGGCCAAAGCAAACAAACAAAAAAGGAAAAAGCGAATTGGAAGAAATAGAGATCATGCAAGGGAAACAGAAAATACCATTAACTTCCTCAGAGTTATAGGAGAGAAACTGTTGGACTTACTGAAGCAGAACAGACATTGTTAAATTAGAAGAGGGAGAAGATGAATCAAATAACCATGAGGTCATTTAGAAATTAAATACATAACTGCTGAAATTTTTGTTTGTTTGTTTTGTGTGTGTGTGTGTGTGTGTGACAGTTAAGGGTGTTGTAACCCTAGGGGTGGTGTCGCCCGCACCGCGCTCAGCCAGTGAGCGCAAAGGCCATCCCTATGTGGGATCCGAACCCGCGGCAGCGACCCTGCGCTCCCAGCGCCGCTCTCTCCCGAGTGCGCCACGGGGCGGCCCATAAGTGTTGAAATTTAACTTAGAAAAGAACTCACTAGAAAGATGAGAAAATAACACAAGGGAAGCCTGATTAGATCAAAAAGACAAAAGGATAACAAGAAAGATACAATTGAAAGAAAAGCATAAAAAAGTAAAAGGAGTGAAAGGGAAAGAGAGAGAGAAAACGGAAGTGCGTGTTCGGCAGAGCCAGTGTCTGAACAACACGCGCTCCAGGAAGAGCCGCGGAGATGGGCAGGAGGAGAGAACCGTGGGAGAAAGGAGGAAGGGACAGGTCCCGGAGGTCCCCAGAGGTCCCCACGTGGAGAGTGACGATGGGTCCACACGCCGCCCCGCACTGGGGAAGCACAGGGGACACCGTGTCAACTCTGGGTGTGGGGGTCCAGGGGACGGACCCTGCGGAGGAGCCTCAAGAGGGAGACGACAGGGGAGTCCGGCCTTCAGCGTCTCGTGCAGAGTCGGTTCCGATCTCCGCTTTTCCTCGTCAAACGTGAGTCCGACAAGGCGAGGACGGGCCTCTGGACGTTTAGCAGCCCAAGACCGTTTTCTTAGCAGTCTATGGGGGGCGTCTCCCACTAGGAAGAAGACATAAACCTGGACAGGGGACAGGGCCCTGGTGACGGCCACGGGGGATCGTACCGACCCCGACTGCTCGGAGGCTGCAGTGTAGACATCGGCTCCCAGGAGGTGTCGTCCAGAGCACCACATGGGTCCCTGAGGCATTCACCTGTGGTGACAGCAGCTGCCCTAACCGGGACAGTGCGCGTGCGCAGACGCCACCGCGCACAGAGGACACGCGGTCCGCGCCGGGCTGTCAGCCGCGTCCCCGCAGCCGCCGGTGCGCGGCGCTCAGAGCCACGGACGGGAAGCCGCCGTCGCGGGGTGCGCTCTCCGTGGCGCCTCCTGGTGGCCCTGAGTGCAGCTGCGCCCCCAGGCCGCCCGTCCCGCCCGGGGACAGGAGCGCACGACCGGCCGCTCTCCACTCCCTGCTCCCGCCCCTCTGCGGCCGATGACAGCGCGTTCCAGAGACACGAGGGATTCCCACGGGCGCTCCAGGTCGGTGCAAGGGGTCCGCGCTGACGAGGCGCCGAGCACAGCCGTGAGGGGGACCCGCGTGGGCTGTCGTCGGCCGACGGTCCTGGCGGTTCCTCGGCCCCAGGCTGGCAGGCACAGTCCGCGGCGTGACAGTCCTGACCGCGGAGCCGTGTGCTATTAAAGCCACACGGTCACCACGAGCGACGGTATCTTGTGTACTTTTTCAAAACTGAGTTTTCTATTCTATGCCTTTACTCAACCGTATGAAATATAGAATTAATAATTTATCAAATTGCGTAAAAAATGTCAATTGTTATTTATATATAAACAAAATTTATAGATTTATTTGGAAGAATTGATATATTTTCCCTACTTATTTTCTCATCTATGAACATGTACATCTCTTCATTGTCTTCAGTTGGTTCGTTTTTTCAATAACATTTTACACTCAGTGTTTAGAAATCATGACTGTAAAAATGCACCCTAATTATTCATGCAAACCTTATGAATGAAAATTTGGGGTGTTTCCAACCCTTAGTAATAGGTATTGTCATATTAACAATCTTGTCGACACCTCACCTTATAATTTTTCAAGGTTACATATGATATAGATTCCTGAATATTGGGTTACAGTGTAAAATAGTAAATATACAAGTATAATTTTGCTAAATTTTGCGAGTTTCTGCTCCTTATGGGCTCTACCATTTGCATTCCACCACAATGTATTATAATACCTGTATCCCCACAGTCTCACTAACAAGTTTGTTATCAAAAAATTAAATTTTGCAAATCTAATAGGTGAAGTATTGTATTTCAATATATTTTAAATGTCTAGTTCTCTATGAGGGATTTTAAGCACCTAATTAAGTATTGATGCCAATTTAAATTTCCTTTTGTGTTATTAGATTGTTCATATATTTTGTTCATTTTTATTTCATTTTGTTGGTCATTTCCATCTCATTTTTTCACACATCATTGTATTAGTGATATTATCCTAGTTTTAGAGGTTTTTTGTTTTTTTGCTTATTTTAAAATTGAAACATTATTGATCACCCATTTTAAGTATTATAGCTTGTAATTACTTTTTGTCGTGTCCTTTTGACCTAGTTGGTGGCATTTACCTTTTGTTTGAGTTTGCTTTGCTTTATTAATGGCTGCTATGCCATCCATGTTAACTGCTGCTACATTAGTAGCAGCATATTTTCACCAGTGATTTGAAATGCTATCTTTCTTAAATACTAAATTTCTATAAATCTTGGGTATCTCTTTGAATTCTCCATTCTTTTTCACTAGGTTTTATATTTACTTATAAACATTCCATATAGTCTTGATAATGAAGAATTTATAAAAAAAAATTTCGATCTCTGGTAGACTTACCCCTCCCTTTTGATTTGTTTCCTCACTTTTTTCTGATGAACGATTAATGTTTCATCAACATTTTATAATCATCTTATTTTGTTGTAGGTGAAGAAACAAATGAGACTATTTTTAATGTGATCATGACACACGTATAAAGTAACTTAGGAGAAAATAAAATCCTTAGGATCATGTGGCTTTCTGGCCAAGAAAATATCTCTGACATTTCTCTATCGTTTGTGTATGTATGTTTTAAGAGTGTTCTAATGCTTAAATCACATAGTTAAACAGGCTTTGTTGAGTTCTTGTTAGCTGTATGCCAAATATTTTAACAATTTTGTGGCTATTGAAAATGGAATCTTGATTTGTGTAATGGAATCTAGATAGTTATTGTTATTACATAAGACATTTATTAATTTTATATGTGAATTTTTCTAAATCGCAACATGTAAATTTTATTTTAGTAAGTCGTCTTGTTTGTAATAGGTTTTTAATTAATTCTTTTTGATTTTCTAAATTCACAATACATTCACATAACACATTTTTCTCCATCTTGAGATATACAAATACGTATGGTCAAACCTTATTTTATCTAGTGTTTTGATATTTATGAGTCTTACATTTTCTCAAAAGTCGTTTTGGCTTCTGTGGAAATTATTATGTGTTTTTCTTTCTTCTAATGCTTAATACTTTTGCAAAATATTGAAGTTAGTAATTCATCTCAAATTTAATTTTGTGAACGGTACCTAGCAAAAGCATAACTGGATTTAATTTCCAAATAAATAATATTTCAATCCCTGTAATGATGAAGTGCTTTCCCCTAAGTAATCTGAATCCTTTCCACACATACCAGAATCTGTTTCAAAATTCAAACTTTTTCTGCACTGAACTATTCGCTTATTCTTTGCCAATCTCATGCACTTTCAAGTATGTTCCTTTGCCTTACATTTTATTAGACGGAGCAAATTTCCTCTTTGTTTTTATTATTATTGTTCTTCTTATGTCTTGAACATTTTGGGGGTCATTTTTGCACATAATTTTTCATATTAACTTTAAGGTTACTTGACAAGTCCCCTAAACATCACTCTTTGGAATTTTTCAAGTTTAGATTTATTGAATCTACTGATTAACATAGGTAGAATACATATATATGTGGCGTAACTTCCTAGCATCACTGCTGCCTGGCACATGGACACACGATGGCATTTTGGTAAGAGCTGATGAGTGGCTCCTGCGACAGGGGTATCTATGAACACATCTCCTGGGGCATCTGCTCGGACCTCTTCTTCCTTCATTCTCACAAGAGCTGGTCGTCACCAGACATACAGACCTGCCCATCTGATGGGGCAAACGCTATCTGAATAGTGAGTAAATTTCTGTGCATCATCATTGGGGAGGCCGCGGATGTCTGACATTTACTGGCCATGTGAATTGCTTCACTGTGGAACTGCAGGAGTATGTCCTTTGTCCCTATGGATAAATGAGAACTCTTTGTACAACTAAGATGCATACTACCCTTTCTCTGCCCATGAAGAATTTTCCAGTCTGGGGTTTGTCTTTTCACCTTTTGACATTATTCTGGTTTTTGTTTGGACCAGGAAAAGTCAGCATTTTCCTCAGTGGCTTCTGGCTCTCTGGTCATTCAAAAGTAGTTCCTATTTCAAGATTATGGCAATAATAACTATCAGGGCTTTGTGTTTCTACATAGAGTCTTTGTTTTTTCTGTAATTTTCCTCTTACTAAAAACACAAAATGAAAATTAATCAGATCTTTCTCATATTATGCAGCCAGATACAAAAGGACACATAACATATAACGGTACTGATAGGAACAATCCACGATAGGTAAATTCACACACACAGAAAATGGAGTGGTAGTCAGGGACAGGGAGAGGCGGGATGGGGAGTGACAGCTTAATGGCTACAGAGTCGATGAAGCTGTTCGCTCACTAGATGGTGGTAAGGGTTGCACCGTGTTAAAAATGTACTTAATGCCACTGAATGGTAATTTTGAAAATATTAAAAACACTTTATTTTATACAAGGGATATTATTGAAAATAAAAGATGACAAAATTTGAGGAGATGCAGGACACAGACAAAAATGAGGAGAAGCACAGCGTCAAGGAAGGGCAAGAACAGATCTGGAGTGGGGACTGGTCAGGGTGTTTGTGGGAGCTCTGGAGCCAGGGCTCCCCTGGGTGCTGGTGTTTATTCTAATTCTTCTGATATTTCAGGAACGGTTATGTCAGGTTGCTCTAGCTCTACCTCTGGATCTTGATCTTTCTCCTGCTCTTTCTCTTGCTCTTTCTCCTGATCTTTCTCTTGATCTTTCTGTTGCTCCTGCTCTGGATCTTGCGTCTGATCTACCACTTGCTCTGGATCTTGTTCCTGCTCTACCTCTTGCTCTGGATCTTGCTCCTGCTCTACCTCTTGCTCTGGATCTTGCTCCTGCTCTACTTCTTGCTCTGGCTTGGGCTCTGGATCTTGCTCTCGCTCTGCCTCTGGCAGTGGAGGTGGAGCTGGAGCTGGAACTCGAGCCGAACATGGCAGCAGCTCTTGGGACAGTTGTTCAGCCTGGGCAGAAGCTGGAACTGGAGAGACAACAATTGAAAATATCAATGTGAATTTCTATGTCTCATCCAATGACACTGTCTTTCCAAAAACCCAAGTCCAGAGACCCAGCGTCAGGAAGTCTCCCCACACTGCAGAACACTGTATGATTGTTCTGAGTACTCAGTGCCCCTGTCCCCAGCCTGCTTCTGGAAACTCTGCTCTGTGTGGCCCAGCCCAGGCCCCTCCCCAAACCCGCACAGGCACCCACCCTCTTCCTCCTCACCCTCAGTCTCCGCCTCACTAGGCTCCAGGTGCTCCGGCTTCTCCATCTGCGCCAGAAGAAGATCAGCCTTACGCTCCACCTCTGAACCTCGCATACTGATATGTACATAGGCCGAAAGAAACTTCAAAGAATGAAATTCAGGAGTCTCGTGGAAATCGGTGGAATAGAATTCCAGCCAGATCTTTAAGACAGAGGACATGGCACTGTGGGAGACAGGTGGGCAACAGCATCAGAGGCCTGGCCTATCCCACTATGCTGCCCTCCCAAGGCTCCCCTGAGTGAGCTGCAGTCTTGTACCCTCTGCCCGTGCCTGTCCATAGACCAGCCCATCCAATGTCCACCCCCAGTATGGCAGTTCTGGCACAGATGGGCCTGGCAGCCAAGGAGGGGCTGGCAAAAGCCTCCATGGGAGGAGCCTTCAACCACTGATGTGACCACGTTTCCCTCCTTCAGGGAAACCTGACAACCTCCTCTGTCTGTGTCACAGCCCCATACCTGCTGGAATGACCTGTCCACCCCAGGAGGGTGCTGTCTGCTCTGGGCATTACTCACTGGAACACAGGAGGTGTCCAGCAATATCTGATAAATGAGGAAACAGAGGGAGGCGCTGCTCCCCTGGCCTACCCAGGGCCCTTGGAAAAGCCCAAACTTGAGCTCACACGTGAATGTACTGCCCAAGTGTCTGCATGAAAATCTGCATATCCTTTTCCCAGTGACAGCAATCTCTTGGCCCTGACCACACTCTGCACCCTCAGCACCAGCTGAGCATCCCCATGGAGGCTCCAGCCCCGAGTGTGAGCGGGATGCTCTGCACACCTCCTGCTCTGGCTCAGCACGGGCTCTGGGGGTGTGGGCAGGGCTCGGTGGGAGGGCGTGGGGATGGATTCTCTCTGGGCTCACTCTGATCTCCAGCCTCTCGCACACCCTACGGTGCCGCGACCACATCCCCAGCCGTCTTGACTCCTTTCCCTGCAGGGAAAGCCTTGAGCCCTCAGCCCTGTAGCAGGAATCATAAGATGTGTGAGAACCAGAGTTCTGCCAGCCCCCCACCCACAGGCCCCCACAGACCACACGCAGTTGTGTTTAGATGGGAGCCCCTCCTTCTGCACCTAAACTCCACTTACCATTTTAGCTGCTCCAGGGATTCGCCATCCCCGTCACAATCAGAAATCATGTTTCCATACCTAGAAGAAGTCAGGAGTGTGTCAAATCTACCATATGGTGGCACTACCTGCTTCTCATGTCTACTGTGACTGTCTCACCTCTGACTAGAATGGAAGCCCAGGAGGGCAGGGAATACAATCTCCTCGGTTCATTGGATTATGGTCAGTGCCCAGAAAGTGACTGCACATAGTGTGGCTTCACGTACGATTGTTGAAGGAATGAACCCCAACCAACTCCTCCCAAGATATCTGGGTGCACCTGAAGCCGCTCTGCCCGCCTCTGGTCTCCCTGCTTTGAATACACCCAGAAGCCTACAGATAGAAACTCAAATTTCCTGTAAAAATGTGAAAACAGTGAAGCCCAAGTCAACGACGTCAGTGAGGGGGTGACAGAGACTTCCTCGTGGGGGTGTCAGGAATCCTGAATGAGGACGACCGTGGCCCCTCCAGCAGACCTTCCACAGGGCTGGACTCAGGAGTAGCACTTTCCATGGGGGACCCACTGGAGCTTGTTCCTGTGACCACCCACTGAACACAGGAGGAAACTGAGGCTCAGAGGGGTGTGGTGACAGTCCTAAGACTCACAGCTAGGAGGCGGCCTAGTGACACTGTGTGATCCAGGGCCTGAGTGCTCACCTGAGGAAAAGCAGGTGCAGCACATGCCGGGGACTGGCAAAGTTCTTGTAGCTTGACAGAAACAGGTGGACATAAGATTGGTCACCACCCAAGACAGCAGGCACCAGGTGCTCCACCCGCTACTTCAGGGTGCGTGCCGGGACAGGCCACACCATGTGGGTGGCATCCGAGCTCAATGAAGATGTGTCTTCACTCTAGGACAGGACAGGGGAGAGATACACAGTGACAGCACCGTGAACCCCAAGGAGGGCAGGGGCTGGAGGCCAGTCTTAACCCCAGGGAGGACATGAGAAGACAGCCTGAGGGCCCAGGGTTAATGTACAGGGTGGTGGTTGCCACCCCGGCAGTCCCCGTTCACCCTCCAGCCAGACCTGAGGTGTGAACACACCAGGACCAGCAGGTTTATAAACACCCCACCCTCTGCCCCTGCCCTGGGAGGGTGTCCCATGTCCCCGTTCCCCACACGCTCAGGAGGAGGGGGTGCGGTCACCCAGGGAAGCTCATAGTGCTGGCCTGGCCTTGCCCAACCTCCTCTGGGCCACCTGACATTACCTTTGGGGACCTCCTCCCAGATGGCCACAGGGGTCGAGGGCGAGGGCTGAAGCAGCGCCGGAAGCATTGGACAAGCCTCTCAGCACAGGGCTTCCTGGGGCTACGGCCCCGGGACCTCGGGATACAGCACAACATCTCACTCTACCTGTGGCCAAGTGAGCTGGGGAAGGGGCTGTGTATAGAATGTGGGTGCCAGGTTACCGAGTTCCGAGTTCTGTTGGGGTCTGTCGTCAAGGAAGTGAAGTCACTTCCTGATACCTCATTTCCTGAGCCCCTCCTCTGTGTACCAGACTGCAAATGCCCCTCTGGGTGCCTGTCTGCTGACCCTCCTTCCCCATGAACTCTCTCTATTGCCCACACTTCCACCAACACTGCCTGACCACACCCCTGTGCAAGGCCTGGGTGCAGCCAGCGTCCCAGCTCAGAGGAGATACACGTAGGTTCATCCCCAGCTCCTGCTTCTTATCACTTTATGTGACCCTGGACAAGCCATTGTCACTTTCAGACCTCCCCAGTCTCCCCCTTTGCACATTGGGGATCTTTCTAGCATCTTCTTCCTAGGGATGGCATCAGGCATGTGTGAGAAAACATCTCTGAAACCTATGGCCGGTGTCACATGCAGCTAATAAACAAGACTAGAGATAAAATCCACGACGGTGTGGAAGGTAGCCTGGAATACGACTAACGACAGGTCTGGTTCCTGTCATATAATCTTGAAAATGTCACTTTTGCTCTTGGTCTGTTTTCCCTGTCTGCACCATGCGACAGTTGGAATTTCATGCATTCACATACTGCTTTCCTCCATAAAACCTCACAATGGCTTCGTGTGTATTTAGGTTTGGACTCAAGTGCCACATCTCTGTCTGTGTGGTTGGCGACTCGTCAGGGGCTCCCAGTGGTCCCCACCATCTGCTGCACACATCCTCACGTAATCCCCTGCCCTGTAGTGTGGACTGGACTTAGTGACTCACTTCTAACCAATACAGGATCAAAAGTGAGAAGGTGTCACTTTCTAAATGTCATTGTAACACGCCTGTCTCTAGAGTCTTGTGCTCTGTCTCCTCTGTTCTCTCTGTTTGTATCCACCATATGCCAAGCATGGTGCCGAGAGCTGGAGAAAGAGCTGATTCAGCTGCACCCTGGCTTGGGGGATGATCCCAGGATAAGAAAGAGGAGAAGACGTGCTATCGAGTGCCTGACATTCTAAGAGAGGAAAGTGATCTAGGAGGCCATCAGAATATTCTAGATTAGGAAGCTACCTGAAGATGGTAGGAAATGAACACCATTTGCAGAGAAGAACCAGAGGCGTTTGGTCCATTAAGATGACGGCAACATGGAACTGATGTGTAAGATGTAAGTAAGTAAGAAATACTATTCACAAATTCAAATCCTATTTTCAAAATCATTGAATGGCAGGGATAAGTGCTCATGTTCAATGCAAACATAACTAGAATTGAGGAAGATTCCATTTATGGAATAACTTTATATCTCCATTAGATGAAAGTATGCAGATATATGTTCAGCAATTCTTTTCAAATTGTATAAAATATCCGTTGTTGACACAATCAGGATTCCACCCCCATACTTTGGCTTCACACCCCATTTTCTTTACACCAGACACCCATCCATTGCTTTGATGTAGATCCATTGCTGTCAACAATATCACAGCCCACAGCCTACTGGTCCTCGGAGACAGCAACTCTATCACTATATTGTGTGCAGAATCCAGGAAGGGCCTAACACGGGGGCTCCATAAATACTCCCTGAAGTGCTGCACTTGAGAAGAGAGAAGAGTCTATGATTTTATTACCTGGTGCTCTACCTACACATCTTATCACTCTGCATTATGTCATGATCCTTAGTCCCCCTCACCTGACAGTCAGCAACCCAGGAGCAGAGTCTACACCTCGGTCTGCCCCTATTCCAGGCCCCCAGCCCAGCACCTGGCAAGTAATAGGTGCCAAGTACTGATGAATGAATTGTCTGCAAACATGTGAAACAGGATGCATCAAGAATACCCAGATGGAAGGTCACCATGAACATGCTGCCTGATAACCTGCCAGCCCTTTAATTCTGTCTGCCGACCACTTCCTTCAGCCAGGAACTGCCTGGGCACAAAGATTTCCCAGAGTCACCATCCTGCCTTGACTTCTGCCGTTCACTTTAGCCTCCTTGATTGTCCTACTTACTGTGGGTTTCTTCACTCTCAGTCTCAGGGGACACCTCTGAACCCCTAAGGTAGCCCACTGGGTCTTCCTTCTCTGGCCAACACATTCCTCTTGCTTCTGTGCATGGCCTTGATAGCAGTGTCACAGGCAATCCCAGGAAACTGACACCCCAGCATGCTGACCTTGGGAACCCGCACTAGTCAAGGGAGCCCTCTCCCTTCATCCCCTGCAGAATCCCCCTAGGAATAGGGGATGCAGATATGTACACATGTGTAGGGAGGAAAGGGGGTCTCATGACATCTTAGCTAGAAGATGATTACAAATTTCTTAAACATTAGTAGAAAATTATGGTTCATTTGTCCTGGCATGCAACTGAATGAGAAGAAATCTGTGAAAAATTCTGACACCCATGACAAAAGAAATGATCCAAACAATATGACCATCGAGGTGCTTTTCTTTTATGTTTAGGACTATCATTTAAAAATGTGGTATTGGGGAGAATGTCAACAATATTGGGGGAGACTCTGGAACGATGCTGAGTAGAAAATGGACAATAGATTCCTTTTTTGAGAATTGATAGAAGCTATTTTGCAGAAAGTGGCAAATGAGCTTGACTTTTAAAAACGAAGAGCATTAAAGCAAGTAAGTTTAGTGGAAAGTAGATGATATTTGGGAGAGGGTTTAATTAAAAAGCAAAACAAAACAAAAACAGTGTCATCTGCTCCTATTAGGTAAAATATATGATCATTTTGGAATCTTTGTGTGTGTGTGTGTGGCTGGCCAATATAAGGATACACACCCTTGACCTTGGTGATACGAGGCTGTGCTCTAACCAGCTGAGCTACCAGCCAGCCTATACATGATCATATTGGAATAATATGCAACAGAGAGATACTCTGCTGATATTGAGAATAAGCTGATTGCAAGGAAAAAAGATGCTCACAGATAAGGCAAGGGTAGGCTTTTTGTCCCCCATTGTGGAATAGTACAGGGAACAATGCAAATGTATTGAGGCTGGTAATTCCAAGTCATGGGAGGGAAATTAAAATGATGACTCTGGAAGAATAGTTTCAAATGTCAAGGAGTTTGAGGCAGGTGATCAATTTAGTGAAATGACAATTGCTTTAGGAGAGGCTGCTTCTTTGAAAGGATTGATACATACAGCAAGGCAGGGTAGGTGACTGTGCTGCTAAGTTTTTAATATTGCTATGAGTTTTAACTTTAAATATATTTGTGACTTTGCATGTAGCTCTGAATTTTGAGTGTCATAATTACTTAAGAATCTTTTATGGATTTGATTACTATAGCTATCACTGTAATTTGATGAGGTTTTAGAACTACATTCCATTTCTAATTTTGGTTTTATTATTTCCAAGTGCCAAAATACTTAACACAGAACCACCTCTTATTCTATAATAAAAAGCAATGGAGACAAGCTATTCAGTTGAAAAAAATTACTTTTTTTTTTTTTTTTTTAAAGATGACCGGTAAGGGGATCCTATCCCTTGATGTGGTGTTGTCAGCACCACGCTCTCCCAAGTGAGCCAATCAGCCAACCCTCCATAGGGATCCGAACCCGTGGCCCTGGTGCTGTCAGCACTGCACTCTCCAAGTGCGCACGGGCCGTCCCTGCTCCATGGTAGTTTTAGCTGCTTCCCTCTTTCTTCTCAGAATTTTCATTTTCCCATGTTCTCCTGGACAAGTTCAACCCTGCTAACGATTAAAACCCATCACATCTGTCTGTCGTGGTGTGGATTGGTTCCCAAGCAGAAGACTCAGGGCTTCTTTGAACTAGGACTTGCATTGTCTTCAACTCAACCAAGCTGAGGCGCCGATCTTGTGATTACACTCAGCATGTGCTGTGAATGGAGAGAAATGAAGTGAAAAGTGACTATGAGATGCGAAGTCAAACTTGTCACGTTCCTAGTCCTCTCTCTGGGCTTCTCTCCATCTTCAGCTCCACCTCACTGTTTACCCCTTAAAGAAGCCAGATGCTCTCTAATTCGTATGTCCATGAAATACTTTGTTTCAAATAACGGGTATTAAATGACTATTTGTTGGAAGTTTCTGTATCCTAAATTTGTAGGTGTCCTTTCTGTGACTGACGATGGCATGAATACCTAGTGTTAACAGTCTTTGGTGTGCTCAGCATTAAGATCCGTTAGGAATTGTCATGGAAACTTGTAAAATTAAAAAAAAAATCCAAATGCATGTCATCTGGCCTTGGAGTCCAGTTCTTCAGTACACACTCTGCTGATTTGGGCACCTCAGTCAAGAACCCAATCAAAGCACCTCACAGAGTCACCCACAGGCCAGGAAGCCACAGCCCAGGAGCAAACTTTCCTGTACTGCCCTGTTAACCATGCGCAGATGCCAAGGGCCCAAGATGTTTCAGCAAATGCTCTAGGTTCAGCAAATCCTCTAATATGAAATAGGCCAAAGCAAACAAACAAAAAAGGAAAAAGCGAATTGGAAGAAATAGAGATCATGCAAGGGAAACAGAAAATACCATTAACTTCCTCAGAGTTATAGGAGAGAAACTGTTGGACTTACTGAAGCAGAACAGACATTGTTAAATTAGAAGAGGGAGAAGATGAATCAAATAACCATGAGGTCATTTAGAAATTAAATACATAACTGCTGAAATTTTTGTTTGTTTGTTTTGTGTGTGTGTGTGTGTGTGTGTGACAGTTAAGGGGGTTGTAACCCTAGGGGTGGTGTCGCCCGCACCGCGCTCAGCCAGTGAGCGCAAAGGCCATCCCTATGTGGGATCCGAACCCGCGGCAGCGACCCTGCGCTCCCAGCGCCGCTCTCTCCCGAGTGCGCCACGGGGCGGCCCATAAGTGTTGAAATTTAACTTAGAAAAGAACTCACTAGAAAGATGAGAAAATAACACAAGGGAAGCCTGATTAGATCAAAAAGACAAAAGGATAACAAGAAAGATACAATTGAAAGAAAAGCATAAAAAAGTAAAAGGAGTAAAAGGGAAAGAGAGAGAGAAAACGGAAGTGCGTGTTCGGCAGAGCCAGTGTCTGAACAACACGCGCTCCAGGAAGAGCCGCGGAGATGGGCAGGAGGAGAGAACCGTGGGAGAAAGGAGGAAGGGACAGGTCCCGGAGGTCCCCAGAGGTCCCCACGTGGAGAGTGACGATGGGTCCACACGCCGCCCCGCACTGGGGAAGCACAGGGGACACCGTGTCAACTCTGGGTGTGGGGGTCCAGGGGACGGACCCTGCGGAGGAGCCTCAAGAGGGAGACGACAGGGGAGTCCGGCCTTCAGCGTCTCGTGCAGAGTCGGTTCCGATCTCCGCTTTTCCTCGTCAAACGTGAGTCCGACAAGGCGAGGACGGGCCTCTGGACGTTTAGCAGCCCAAGACCGTTTTCTTAGCAGTCTATGGGGGGGCGTTTCCCACTACGGAGAAGACATAAACCCGGACAGGGGACAGGGCCCTGGTGACGGCCACGGGGGATCGTACCGACCCCGACTGCTCGGAGGCTGCAGTGTAGACATCGGCTCCCAGGAGGTGTCGTCCAGAGCACCACATGGGTCCCTGAGGCGTTCACCTGTGGTGACAGCAGCTGCCCTAACCGGGACAGTGCGCGTGCGCAGACGCCACCGCGCACAGAGGACACGCGGTCCGCGCCGGGCTGTCAGCCGCGTCCCCGCAGCCGCCGGTGCGCGGCGCTCAGAGCCGCGGACGGGAAGCCGCCGTCGCGGGGTGCGCTCTCCGTGGCGCCTCCTGGTGGCCCTGAGTGCAGCTGCGCCCCCAGGCCGCCCGTCCCGCCCGGGGACAGGAGCGCACGACCGGCCGCTCTCCACTCCCTGCTCCCGCCCCTCTGCGGCCGATGACAGCGCGTTCCAGAGACACGACGGATTCCCACGGGCGCTCCAGGTCGGTGCAAGGGGTCCGCGCTGACGAGGCGCCGAGCACAGCCGTGAGGGGGACCCGCGTGGGCTGTCGTCGGCCGACGGTCCTGGCGGTTCCTCGGCCCCAGGCTGGCAGGCACAGTCCGCGGCGTGACAGTCCTGACCGCGGAGCCGTGTGCTATTAAAGCCACACGGTCACCACGAGCGACGGTATCTTGTGTACTTTTTCAAAACTGAGTTTTCTATTCTATGCCTTTACTCAACCGTATGAAATATAGAATTAGTAATTTATCAAATTGCGTAAAAAATGTCAATTGTTATTTATATATAAACAAAATTTATAGATTTATTTGGAAGAATTGATATATTTTCCCTACTTATTTTCTCATCTATGAACATGTACATCTCTTCATTGTCTTCAGTTGGTTCGTTTTTTCAATAACATTTTACACTCAGTGTTTAGAAATCATGACTGTAAAAATGCACCCTAATTATTCATGCAAACCTTATGAATGAAAATTTGGGGTGTTTCCAACCCTTAGTAATAGGTATTGTCATATTAACAATCTTGTCGACACCTCACCTTATAATTTTTCAAGGTTACATATGATATAGATTCCTGAATATTGGGTTACAGTGTAAAATAGTAAATATACAAGTATAATTTTGCTAAATTTTGCGAGTTTCTGCTCCTTATGGGCTCTACCATTTGCATTCCACCACAATGTATTATAATACCTGTATCCCCACAGTCTCACTAACAAGTTTGTTATCAAAAAATTAAATTTTGCAAATCTAATAGGTGAAGTATTGTATTTCAATATATTTTAAATGTCTAGTTCTCTATGAGGGATTTTAAGCACCTAATTAAGTATTGATGCCAATTTAAATTTCCTTTTGTGTTATTAGATTGTTCATATATTTTGTTCATTTTTATTTCATTTTGTTGGTCATTTCCATCTCATTTTTTCACACATCATTGTATTAGTGATATTATCCTAGTTTTAGAGGTTTTTTGTTTTTTTGCTTATTTTAAAATTGAAACATTATTGATCACCCATTTTAAGTATTATAGCTTGTAATTACTTTTTGTCGTGTCCTTTTGACCTAGTTGGTGGCATTTACCTTTTGTTTGAGTTTGCTTTGCTTTATTAATTGCTGCTATGCCATCCATGTTAACTGCTGCTACATTAGTAGCAGCATATTTTCACCAGTGATTTGAAATGCTATCTTTCTTAAATACTAAATTTCTATAAATCTTGGGTATCTCTTTGAATTCTCCATTCTTTTTCATTAGGTTTTATATTTACTTATAAACATTCCATATAGTCTTGATAATGAAGAATTTATAAAAAAAAATTTCGATCTCTGG
The DNA here is from genome assembly GCF_027409185.1 of Cynocephalus volans. Taxonomy (NCBI): domain Eukaryota; kingdom Metazoa; phylum Chordata; class Mammalia; order Dermoptera; family Cynocephalidae; genus Cynocephalus; species Cynocephalus volans. Next base: position 50,707,750 of record NC_084476.1, on the reverse strand, counting down.
TAGACTTACCCCTCCCTTTTGATTTGTTTCCTCATTTTTTTCTGATGAACGATTAATGTTTCATCAACATTTTATAATCATCTTATTTTGTTGTAGGTGAAGAAACAAATGAGACTATTTTTAATGTGATCATGACACACGTATAAAGTAACTTAGGAGAAAATAAAATCCTTAGGATCATGTGGCTTTCTGGCCAAGAAAATATCTCTGACATTTCTCTATCGTTTGTGTATGTATGTTTTAAGAGTGTTCTAATGCTTAAATCACATAGTTAAACAGGCTTTGTTGAGTTCTTGTTAGCTGTATGCCAAATATTTTAACAATTTTGTGGCTATTGAAAATGGAATCTTGATTTGTGTAATGGAATCTAGATAGTTATTGTTATTACATAAGACATTTATTAATTTTATATGTGAATTTTTCTAAATCGCAACATGTAAATTTTATTTTAGTAAGTCGTCTTGTTTGTAATAGGTTTTTAATTAATTCTTTTTGATTTTCTAAATTCACAATACATTCACATAACACATTTTTCTCCATCTTGAGATATACAAATACGGATGGTCAAACCTTATTTTATCTAGTGTTTTGATATTTATGAGTCTTACATTTTCTCAAAAGTCGTTTTGGCTTCTGTGGAAATTATTATGTGTTTTTCTTTCTTCTAAGGCTTAATACTTTTGCAAAATATTGAAGTTAGTAATTCATCTCAAATTTAATTTTGTGAACGCTACCTAGCAAAAGCATAACTGGATTTAATTTCCAAATAAATAATATTTCAATCCCTGTAATGATGAAGTGCTTTCCCCTAAGTAATCTGAATCCTTTCCACACATACCAGAATCTGTTTCAAAATTCAAACTTTTACTGCACTGAACTATTCGCTTATTCTTTGCCAATCTCATGCACTTTCAAGTACGTTCCTTTGCCTTACATTTTATTAGACGGAGCAAATTTCCTCTTTGTTTTTATTATTATTGTTCTTCTTATGTCTTGAACATTTTGGGGGTCATTTTTGCACATAATTTTTCATATTAACTTTAAGGTTATTTGACAAGTCCCCTAAACATCACTCTTTGGAATTTTTCAAGTTTAGATTTATTGAATCTACTGATTAACATAGGTAGAATACATATATATGTGGCGTAACTTCCTAGCATCACTGCTGCCTGGCACATGGACACACGATGGCATTTTGGTAAGAGCTGATGAGTGGCTCCTGCGACAGGGGTATCTATGAACACATCTCCTGGGGCATCTGCTCGGACCTCTTCTTCCTTCATTCTCACAAGAGCTGGTCGTCACCAGACATACAGACCTGCCCATCTGATGGGGCAAACGCTATCTGAATAGTGAGTAAATTTCTGTGCATAATCATTGGGGAGGCCGCGGATGTCTGACATTTACTGGCCATGTGAATTGCTTCACTGTGGAACTGCAGGAGTATGTCCTTTGTCCCTATGGATAAATGAGAACTCTTTGTACAACTAGGATGCATACTACCCTTTCTCTGCCCATGAAGAATTTTCCAGTCTGGGGTTTGTCTTTTCACCTTTTGACATTATTCTGGTTTTTGTTTGGACCAGGAAAAGTCAGCATTTTCCTCAGTGGCTTCTGGCTCTCTGGTCATTCAAAAGTAGTTCCTATTTCAAGATTATGGCAATAATAACTATCAGGGCTTTGTGTTTCTACATAGAGTCTTTGTTTTTTCTGTAATTTTCCTCTTACTAAAAACATAAAATGAAAATTAATCAGATCTTTCTCATATTATGCGGCCAGATACAGAAGGCCACATAACATATAACGGTACTGATAGGAACAATCCACGATAGGTAAATTCACACACACAGAAAATGGAGTGGTAGTCAGGGACAGGGAGAGGCGGGATGGGGAGTGTCAGCTTAATGGCTACAGAGTCGATGAAGCTGTTCGCTCACTAGATGGTGGTAAGGGTTGCACCGTATTAAAAATGTACTTAATGCCACTGAATGGTAATTTTGAAAATATTAAAAACACTTTATTTTATACAAGGGATATTATTGAAAATAAAAGATGACAAAATTTGAGGAGATGCAGGACACAGACAAAAATGAGGAGAAGCACAGCGTCAAGGAAGGGCAAGAACAGATCTGGAGTGGGGACTGGTCAGGGTGTTTGTGGGAGCTCTGGAGCCAGGGCTCCCCTGGGTGCTGGTGTTTATTCTAATTCTTCTGATATTTCAGGAACGGTTATGTCAGGTTGCTCTAGCTCTACCTCTGGATCTTGATCTTTCTCCTGCTCTTTCTCTTGCTCTTTCTCCTGATCTTTCTCTTGATCTTTCTGTTGCTCCTGCTCTGGATCTTGCGTCTGATCTACCACTTGCTCTGGATCTTGTTCCTGCTCTACCTCTTGCTCTGGATCTTGCTATTGCTCTACCTCTTGCTCTGGATTTTGCTCCTGCTCTACTTCTTGCTCTGGCTTGGGCTCTGGATCTTGCTCTCACTCTGCCAGTGGAGGTGGAGCTGGAGCTGGAACTCGAGCCAAACATGGCAGCAGCTCTTGGGACAGTTGTTCAGCCTGGGCAGAAGCTGGAACTGGAGAGACAACAATTGAAAATATCAATGTGAATTTCTATGTCTCATCCAATGACACTGTCTTTCCAGAAGCCCAAGTCCAGAGACCCAGCGTCAGGAAGTCTCCCCACACTGCAGAACACTGTATGATTGTTCTGAGTACTCAGTGCCCCTGTCCCCAGCCTGCTTCTGGAAACTCTGCTCTGTGTGGCCCAGCCCAGGCCCCTCCCCAAACCCGCACAGGCACCCACCCTCTTCCTCTTCACCCTCAGTCTCCGCCTCACTAGGCTCCAGGTGCTCCGGCTTCTCCAGCTGCGCCAGAAGAAGATCAGCCTTACGCTCCACCTCTGAACCTCGCATACTGATATGTACGTAGGCCGAAAGAAACTTCAAAGAATGAAATTCAGGAGTCTCGTGGAAATCGGTGGAATAGAATTCCAGCCAGATCTTTAAGACAGAGGACATGGCACTGTGGGAGACAGGTGGGCAACAGCATCAGAGGCCTGGCCTATCCCACTATGCTGCCCTCCCAAGGCTCCCCTGAGTGAGCTGCAGTCTTGTACCCTCTGCCCGTGCCTGTCCATAGACCAGCCCATCCAATGTCCACCCCCAGTATGGCAGTTCTGGCACAGATGGGCCTGGCAGCCAAGGAGGGACTGGCAAAAGCCTCCATGAGAGGAGCCTTCAACCACTGATGTGACCACGTTTCCCTCCTTCAGGGAGACCTGACAACCTCCTCTGTCTGTGTCACTGCCCCATCCCTGCTGGAATGACCTGTCCACCCCAGGAGGGTGCTGTCTGCTCTGGGCATTACTCACTGGCACACAGGAGGTGTCCAGCAATATCTGATAAATGAGGAAACAGAGGGAGGCGCTGCTCCCCTGGCCTACCCAGGGCCCTTGGAAAAGCCCAAACTTGAGCCCAGACGTGAATGTACTGCCCAAGTGTCTGCATGAAAATCTGCATATCCTTTTCCCAGTGACAGCAATCTCTTGGCCCTGACCACACTCTGCACCCTCAGCACCAGCTGAGCATCCCCATGGAGGCTCCAGCCCCGAGTGTGAGCGGGATGCTCTGCACACCTCCTGCTCTGGCTCAGCACGGGCTCTGGGGGTGTGGGCAGGGCTGGGTGGGAGGGCGTGGGGATGGATTCTCTCTGGGCTCACTCTGATCTCCAGCCTCTCGCACACCCTCCGGTGCCTGCGACCACATCCCCAGCCGTCTTGACTCCTTTCCCTGCAGGGAAAGCCTTGAGCCCTCAGCCCTGTAGCAGGAATCATAAGATGTGTGAGAACCAGAGTTCTGCCAGCCCCCCACCCACAGGCCCCCACAGACCACACGCAGTTGTGTTTAGATGGGAGCCCCTCCTTCTGCACCTAAACTCCACTTACCATTTTAGCTGCTCCAGGGATTCGCCATCCCCGTCACAATCAGAAATCATGTTTCCATACCTAGAAGAGGTCAGGAGTGTGTCAAATCTACCATATGGTGGCACTACCTGCTTCTCATGTCTACTGTGACTGTCTCACCTCTGACTAGAATGGAAGCCCAGGAGGGCAGGGAATACAGTCTCCTCGGTTCATTGGATTATGGTCAGTGCCCAGAAAGTGACTGCACATAGTGTGGCTTCACGTACGATTGTTGAAGGAATGAACCCCAACCAACTCCTCCCAAGATATCTGGGTGTACCTGAAGCCGCTCTGCCCGCCTCTGGTCTCCCTGCTTTGAATACACCCAGAAGCCTACAGATAGAATCTCAAATTTCCTGTAAAAATGTGAAAACAGTGAAGCCCAAGTCAACGACGTCAGTGAGGGGGTGACAGAGACTTCCTCGTGGGGGTGTCAGGAATCCTGAATGAGGACGACCGTGGCCCCTCCAGCAGACCTTCCACAGGGCTGGACTCAGGAGTAGCACTTTCCATGGGGGACCCACTGGAGCTTGTTCCTGTGACCACCCACTGAACACAGGAGGAAACTGAGGCTCAGAGGGGTGTGGTGACAGTCCTAAGACTCACAGCTAGGAGGCGGCCTAGTGACACTGTGTGATCCAGGGCCTGAGTGCTCACCTGAGGAAAAGCAGGTGCAGCACATGCCGGGGACTGGCAAAGTTCTTGTAGCTTGACAGAAACAGGTGGACATAAGATTGGTCACCACCCAAGACAGCAGGCACCAGGTGCTCCACCCGCTTCTTCAGGGTGCGTGCCGGGACAGGCCACACCATGTGGGTGGCATCCGAGCTCAATGAAGATGTGTCTTCACTCTAGGACAGGACAGGGGAGAGATACACAGTGACAGCACCGTGAACCCCAAGGAGGGCAGGGGCTGGAGGCCAGTCTTAACCCCAGGGAGGACATGAGAAGACAGCCTGAGGGCCCAGGGTTAATGTACAGGGTGGTGGTTGCCACCCCGGCAGTCCCCGTTCACCCTCCAGCCAGACCTGAGGTGTGAACACACCAGGACCAGCAGGTTTATAAACACCCCACCCTCTGCCCCTGCCCTGGGAGGGTGTCCCATGTCCCCGTTCCCCACACGCTCAGGAGGAGGGGGTGCGGTCACCCAGGGAAGCTCATAGTGCTGGCCTGGCCTTGCCCAACCTCCTCTGGGCCACCTGACATTACCTTTGGGGACCTCCTCCCAGATGGCCACAGGGGTCGAGGGCGAGGGCTGAAGCAGCGCCGGAAGCATTGGACAAGCCTCTCAGCACAGGGCTTCCTGGGGCTACGGCCCCGGGACCTCGGGATACAGCACAACATCTCACTCTACCTGTGGCCAAGTGAGCTGGGGAAGGGGCTGTGTATAGAATGTGGGTGCCAGGTTACCGAGTTCCGAGTTCTGTTGGGGTCTGTCGTCAAGGAAGTGAAGTCACTTCCTGATACCTCATTTCCTGAGCCCCTCCTCTGTGTACCAGACTGCAAATGCCCCTCTGGGTGCCTGTCTGCTGACCCTCCTTCCCCATGAACTCTCTCTATTGCCCACACTTCCACCAACACTGCCTGACCACACCCCTGTGCAAGGCCTGGGTGCAGCCAGCGTCCCAGCTCAGAGGAGATACACGTAGGTTCATCCCCAGCTCCTGCTTCTTATCACTTTATGTGACCCTGGACAAGCCATTGTCACTTTCATGACCTCCCCAGTCTCCCCTTTTGCACATTGGGGATCTTTCTAGCATCTTCTTCCTAGGGATGGCATCAGGCATGTGTGAGAAAACATCTCTGAAACCTATGGCCGGTGTCACATGCAGCTAATAAACAAGACTAGAGATAAAATCCACGACGGTGTGGAAGGTAGCATGGAATACGACTAACGACAGGTCTGGTTCCTGTCATATAATCTTGAAAATGTCACTTTTGCTCTTGGTCTGTTTTCCCTGTCTGCACCATGCGACAGTTGGAATTTCATGCATTCACATACTGCTTTCCTCCATAAAACCTCACAATGGCTTCGTGTGTATTTAGGTTTGGACTCAAGTGCCACATCTCTGTCTGTGTGGTTGGCGACTCGTCAGGGGCTCCCAGTGGTCCCCACCATCTGCTGCACACATCCTCACGTAATCCCCTGCCCTGCAGTGTGGACTGGACTTAGTGACTCACTTCTAACCAATACAGGATCAAAAGTGAGAAGGTGTCACTTTCTAAATGTCATTGTAACACGCCTGTCTCTAGAGTCTTGTGCTCTGTCTCCTCTGTTCTCTCTGTTTGTATCCACCATATGCCAAGCATGGTGCCGAGAGCTGGAGAAAGAGCTGATTCAGCTGCACCCTGGCTTGGGGGATGATCCCAGGATAAGAAAGAGGAGAAGACGTGCTATCGAGTGCCTGACATTCTAAGAGAGGAAAGTGATCTAGGAGGCCATCAGAATATTCTAGATTAGGAAGCTACCTGAAGATGGTAGGAAATGAACACCATTTGCAGAGAAGAACCAGAGGCGTTTGGTCCATTAAGATGACGGCAACATGGAACTGATGTGTAAGATGTAAGTAAGTAAGAAATACTATTCACAAATTCAAATCCTATTTTCAAAATCATTGAATGGCAGGGATAAGTGCTCATGTTCAATGCAAACATAACTAGAATTGAGGAAGATTCCATTTATGGAATAACTTTATATCTCCATTAGATGAAAGTATGCAGATATATGTTCAGCAATTCTTTTCAAATTGTATAAAATATCCATTGTTGACACAATCAGGATTCCACCCCCATACTTTGGCTTCACACCCCATTTTCTTTACACCAGACACCCATCCATTGCTTTGATGTAGATCCATTGCTGTCAACAATATCACAGCCCACAGCCTACTGGTCCTCGGAGACAGCAACTCTATCACTATATTGTGTGCAGAATCCAGGAAGGGCCTAACACGGGGGCTCCATAAATACTCCCTGAAGTGCTGCACTTGAGAAGAGAGAAGAGTCTATGATTTTATTACCTGGTGCTCTACCTACACATCTTATCACTCTGCATTATGTCATGATCCTTAGTCCCCCTCAACTGACAGTCAGCAACCCAGGAGCAGAGTCTACACCTCGGTCTGCCCCTATTCCAGGCCCCCAGCCCAGCACCTGGCAAGTAATAGGTGCCAAGTACTGATGAATGAATTGTCTGCAAACATGTGAAACAGGATGCATCAAGAATACCCAGATGGAAGGTCACCATGAACATGCTGCCTGATAACCTGCCAGCCCTTTAATTCTGTCTGCCGACCACTTCCTTCAGCCAGGAACTGCCTGGGCACAAAGATTTCCCAGAGTCACCATCCTGCCTTGACTTCTGCCATTCACTTTAGCCTCCTTGATTGTCCTACTTACTGTGGGTTTCTTCACTCTCAGTCTCAGGGGACACCTCTGAACCCCTAAGGTAGCCCACTGGGTCTTCCTTCTCTGGCCAACACATTCCTCTTGCTTCTGTGCATGGCCTTGATAGCAGTGTCACAGGCAATCCCAGGAAACTGACACCCCAGCATGCTGACCTTGGGAACCCGCACTAGTCAAGGGAGCCCTCTCCCTTCATCCCCTGCAGAATCCCCCTAGGAATAGGGGATGCAGATATGTACACATGTGTAGGGAGGAAAGGGGGTCTCATGACATCTTAGCTAGAAGATGATTACAAATTTCTTAAACATTAGTAGAAAATTATGGTTCATTTGTCCTGGCATGCAACTGAATGAGAAGAAATCTGTGAAAAATTCTGACACCCATGACAAAAGAAATGATCCAAACAATATGACCATCGAGGTGCTTTTCTTTTATGTTTAGGACTATCATTTAAAAATGTGGTATTGGGGAGAATGTCAACAATATTGGGGGAGACTCTGGAACGATGCTGAGTAGAAAATGGACAATAGATTCCTTTTTTGAGAATTGATAGAAGCTATTTTGCAGAAAGTGGCAAATGAGCTTGACTTTTAAAAACGAAGAGCATTAAAGCAAGTAAGTTTAGTGGAAAGTAGATGATATTTGGGAGAGGGTTTAATTAAAAAGCAAAACAAAACAAAAACAGTGTCATCTGCTCCTATTAGGTAAAATATATGATCATTTTGGAATCTTTGTGTGTGTGTGTGTGGCTGGCCAATATAAGGATACACACCCTTGACCTTGGTGATACGAGGCTGTGCTCTAACCAGCTGAGCTACCAGCCAGCCTATACATGATCATATTGGAATAATATGCAACAGAGAGATACTCTGCTGCTATTGAGAATAAGCTGATTGCAAGGAAAAAAGATGCTCACAGATAAGGCAAGGGTAGGCTTTTTGTCCCCCATTGTGGAATAGTACAGGGAACAATGCAAATGTATTGAGGCTGGTAATTCCAAGTCATGGGAGGGAAATTAAAATGATGACTCTGGAAGAATAGTTTCAAATGTCAAGGAGTTTGAGGCAGGTGATCAATTTAGTGAAATGACAATTGCTTTAGGAGAGGCTGCTTCTTTGAAAGGATTGATACATACAGCAAGGCAGGGTAGGTGACTGTGCTGCTAAGTTTTTAATATTGCTATGAGTTTTAACTTTAAATATATTTGTGACTTTGCATGTAGCTCTGAATTTTGAGTGTCATAATTACTTAAGAATCTTTTATGGATTTGATTACTATAGCTATCACTGTAATTTGATGAGGTTTTAGAACTACATTCCATTTCTAATTTTGGTTTTATTATTTCCAAGTGCCAAAATACTTAACACAGAACCACCTCTTATTCTATAATAAAAAGCAATGGAGACAAGCTATTCAGTTGAAAAAAATTACTTTTTTTTTTTTTTTAAAGATGACCGGTAAGGGGATCCTATCCCTTGATGTGGTGTTGTCAGCACCACGCTCTCCCAAGTGAGCCAATCAGCCAACCCTCCATAGGGATCCGAACCCGTGGCCCTGGTGCTGTCAGCACTGCACTCTCCAAGTGCGCACGGGCCGTCCCTGCTCCATGGTAGTTTTAGCTGCTTCCCTCTTTCTTCTCAGAATTTTCATTTTCCCATGTTCTCCTGGACAACTTCAACCCTGCTAACGATTAAAACCCATCACATCTGTCTGTCGTGGTGTGGATTGGTTCCCAAGCAGAAGACTCAGGGCTTCTTTGAACTAGGACTTGCATTGTCTTCAACTCAACCAAGCTGAGGCGCCGATCTTGTGATTACACTCAGCATGTGCTGTGAATGGAGAGAAATGAAGTGAAAAGTGACTATGAGATGCGAAGTCAAACTTGTCACGTTCCTAGTCCTCTCTCTGGGCTTCTCTCCATCTTCAGCTCCACCTCACTGTTTACCCCTTAAAGAAGCCAGATGCTCTCTAATTCGTATGTCCATGAAATACTTTGTTTCAAATAACGGGTAATAATGACTATTTGTTGGAAGTTCTGTATCCTAAATTTGTAGGTGTCCTTTCTGTGACTGACGATGGCATGAATACCTAGTGTTAACAGTCTTTGGTGTGCTCAGCATTAAGATCCGTTAGGAATTGTCATGGAAACTTGTAAAATTAAAAAAAAAATCCAAATGCATGTCATCTGGCCTTGGAGTCCAGTTCTTCAGTACACACTCTGCTGATTTGGGCACCTCAGTCAAGAACCCAGTCAAAGAACCTCACAGAGTCACCCACAGGCCACGAAGCCACAGCACAGGAGCAAACTTTCCTGTACTGCCCTGTTAACCATGCGCAGATGCCAAGGGCCCAAGATGTTTCAGCAAATGCTCTAGGTTCAGCAAATCCTCTAATATGAAATAGGCCAAAGCAAACAAACAAAAAAGGGAAAAGCGAATTGGAAGAAATAGAGATCATGCAAGGGAAACAGAAAATACCATTAACTTCCTCAGAGTTATAGGAGAGAAACTGTTGGACTTACTGAAGCAGAACAGACATTGTTAAATTAGAAGAGGGAGAAGATGAATCAAATAACCATGAGGTCATTTAGAAATTAAATACATAACTGCTGAAATTTTTGTTTGTTTGTTTTGTGTGTGTGTGTGTGTGTGTGTGTGACAGTTAAGGGGGTTGTAACCCTAGGGGTGGTGTCGCCCGCACCGCGCTCAGCCAGTGAGCGCAAAGGCCATCCCTATGTGCGATCCGAACCCGCGGCAGCGACCCTGCGCTCCCAGCGCCGCTCTCTCCCGAGTGCGCCACGGGGCGGCCCATAAGTGTTGAAATTTAACTTAGAAAAGAACTCACTAGAAAGATGAGAAAATAACACAAGGGAAGCCTGATTAGATCAAAAAGACAAAAGGATAACAAGAAAGATACAATTGAAAGAAAAGCATAAAAAAGTAAAAGGAGTAAAAGGGAAAGAGAGAGAGAAAACGGAAGTGCGTGTTCGGCAGAGCCAGTGTCTGAACAACACGCGCTCCAGGAAGAGCCGCGGAGATGGGCAGGAGGAGAGAACCGTGGGAGAAAGGAGGAAGGGACAGGTCCCGGAGGTCCCCAGAGGTCCCCACGTGGAGAGTGACGATGGGTCCACACGCCGCCCCGCACTGGGGAAGCACAGGGGACACCGTGTCAACTCTGGGTGTGGGGATCCAGGGGACGGACCCTGAGGAGGAGCCTCAAGAGGGAGACGACAGGGGAGTCCGGCCTTCAGCGTCTCGTGCAGAGTCGGTTCCGATCTCCGCTTTTCCTCGTCAAACGTGAGTCCGACAAGGCGAGGACGGGCCTCTGGACGTTTAGCAGCCCAAGACCGTTTTCTTAGCAGTCTATGGGGGGGCGTTTCCCACTACGGAGAAGACATAAACCCGGACAGGGGACAGGGCCCTGGTGACGGCCACGGGGGATCGTACCGACCCCGACTGCTGGGAGGCTGCAGTGTAGTCATCGGCTCCCAGGAGGTGTCGTCCAGAGCACCACATGGGTCCCTGAGGCATTCACCTGTGGTGACAGCAGCTGCCCTAACCGGGACAGTGCGCGTGCGCAGACGCCACCGCGCACAGAGGACACGCGGTCCGCGCCGGGCTGTCAGCCGCGTCCCCGCAGCCGCCGGTGCGCGGCGCTCAGAGCCGCGGACGGGAAGCCGCCGTCGCTGGGTGCGCTCTCCGTGGCGCCTCCTGGTGGCCCTGAGTGCAGCTGCGCCCCCAGGCCGCCCGTCCCGCCCGGGGACAGGAGCGCACGACCGGCCGCTCTCCACTCCCTGCTCCCGCCCCTCTGCGGCCGATGACAGCGCGTTCCAGAGACACGACGGATTCCCACGGGCGCTCCAGGTCGGTGCAAGGGGTCCGCGCTGACGAGGCGCCGAGCACAGCCGTGAGGGGGACCCGCGTGGGCTGTCGTCGGCCGACGGTCCTGGCGGTTCCTCGGCCCCAGGCTGGCAGGCACAGTCCGCGGCGTGACAGTCCTGACCGCGGAGCCGTGTGCTATTAAAGCCACACGGTCACCACGAGCGACGGTATCTTGTGTACTTTTTCAAAACTGAGTTTTCTATTCTATGCCTTTACTCAACCGTATGAAATATAGAATTAGTAATTTATCAAATTGCGTAAAAAATGTCAATTGTTATTTATATATAAACAAAATTTATAGATTTATTGGGAAGAATTGATATATTTTCCCTACTTATTTTCTCATCTATGAACATGTACATCTCTTCATTGTCTTCAGTTGGTTCGTTTTTTCAATAACATTTTACACTCAGTGTTTAGAAATCATGACTGTAAAAATGCACCCTAATTATTCATGCAAACCTTATGAATGAAAATTTGGGGTGTTTCCAACCCTTAGTAATAGGTATTGTCATATTAACAATCTTGTCGACACCTCACCTTATAATTTTTCAAGGTTACATATGATATAGATTCCTGAATATTGGGTTACAGTGTAAAATAGTAAATATACAAGTATAATTTTGCTAAATTTTGCGAGTTTCTGCTCCTTATGGGCTCTACCATTTGCATTCCACCACAATGTATTATAATACCTGTATCCCCACAGTCTCACTAACAAGTTTGTTATCAAAAAATTAAATTTTGCAAATCTAATAGGTGAAGTATTGTATTTCAATATATTTTAAATGTCTAGTTCTCTATGAGGGATTTTAAGCACCTAATTAAGTATTGATGCCAATTTAAATTTCCTTTTGTGTTATTAGATTGTTCATATATTTTGTTCATTTTTATTTCATTTTGTTGGTCATTTCCATCTCATTTTTTCACACATCATTGTATTAGTGATATTATCCTAGTTTTAGAGGTTTTTTGTTTTTTTGCTTATTTTAAAATTGAAACATTATTGATCACCCATTTTAAGTATTATAGCTTGTAATTACTTTTTGTCGTGTCCTTTTGACCTAGTTGGTGGCATTTACCTTTTGTTTGAGTTTGCTTTGCTTTATTAATTGCTGCTATGCCATCCATGTTAACTGCTGCTACATTAGTAGCAGCATATTTTCACCAGTGATTTGAAATGCTATCTTTCTTAAATACTAAATTTCTATAAATCTTGGGTATCTCTTTGAATTCTCCATTCTTTTTCACTAGGTTTTATATTTACTTATAAACATTCCATATAGTCTTGATAATGAAGAATTTATAAAAAAAAATTTCGATCTCTGGTAGACTTACCCCTCCCTTTTGATTTGTTTCCTCATTTTTTTCTGATGAACGATTAATGTTTCATCAACATTTTATAATCATCTTATTTTGTTGTAGGTGAAGAAACAAATGAGACTATTTTTAATGTGATCATGACACACGTATAAAGTAACTTAGGAGAAAATAAAATCCTTAGGATCATGTGGCTTTCTGGCCAAGAAAATATCTCTGACATTTCTCTATCGTTTGTGTATGTATGTTTTAAGAGTGTTCTAATGCTTAAATCACATAGTTAAACAGGCTTTGTTGAGTTCTTGTTAGCTGTATGCCAAATATTTTAACAATTTTGTGGCTATTGAAAATGGAATCTTGATTTGTGTAATGGAATCTAGATAGTTATTGTTATTACATAAGACATTTATTAATTTTATATGTGAATTTTTCTAAATCGCAACATGTAAATTTTATTTTAGTAAGTCGTCTTGTTTGTAATAGGTTTTTAATTAATTCTTTTTGATTTTCTAAATTCACAATACATTCACATAACACATTTTTCTCCATCTTGAGATATACAAATACGTATGGTCAAACCTTATTTTATCTAGTGTTTTGATATTTATGAGTCTTACATTTTCTCAAAAGTCGTTTTGGCTTCTGTGGAAATTATTATGTGTTTTTCTTTCTTCTAAGGCTTAATACTTTTGCAAAATATTGAAGTTAGTAATTCATCTCAAATTTAATTTTGTGAACGGTACCTAGCAAAAGCATAACTGGATTTAATTTCCAAATAAATAATATTTCAATCCCTGTAATGATGAAGTGCTTTCCCCTAAGTAATCTGAATCCTTTCCACACATACCAGAATCTGTTTCAAAATTCAAACTTTTACTGCACTGAACTATTCGCTTATTCTTTGCCAATCTCATGCACTTTCAAGTACGTTCCTTTGCCTTACATTTTATTAGACGGAGCAAATTTCCTCTTTGTTTTTATTATTATTGTTCTTCTTATGTCTTGAACATTTTGGGGGTCATTTTTGCACATAATTTTTCATATTAACTTTAAGGTTATTTGACAAGTCCCCTAAACATCACTCTTTGGAATTTTTCAAGTTTAGATTTATTGAATCTACTGATTAACATAGGTAGAATACATATATATGTGGCGTAACTTCCTAGCATCACTGCTGCCTGGCACATGGACACACGATGGCATTTTGGTAAGAGCTGATGAGTGGCTCCTGCGACAGGGGTATCTATGAACACATCTCCTGGGGCATCTGCTCGGACCTCTTCTTCCTTCATTCTCACAAGAGCTGGTCGTCACCAGACATACAGACCTGCCCATCTGATGGGGCAAACGCTATCTGAATAGTGAGTAAATTTCTGTGCATAATCATTGGGGAGGCCGCGGATGTCTGACATTTACTGGCCATGTGAATTGCTTCACTGTGGAACTGCAGGAGTATGTCCTTTGTCCCTATGGATAAATGAGAACTCTTTGTACAACTAGGATGCATACTACCCTTTCTCTGCCCATGAAGAATTTTCCAGTCTGGGGTTTGTCTTTTCACCTTTTGACATTATTCTGGTTTTTGTTTGGACCAGGAAAAGTCAGCATTTTCCTCAGTGGCTTCTGGCTCTCTGGTCATTCAAAAGTAGTTCCTATTTCAAGATTATGGCAATAATAACTATCAGGGCTTTGTGTTTCTACATAGAGTCTTTGTTTTTTCTGTAATTTTCCTCTTACTAAAAACATAAAATGAAAATTAATCAGATCTTTCTCATATTATGCGGCCAGATACAGAAGGCCACATAACATATAACGGTACTGATAGGAACAATCCACGATAGGTAAATTCACACACACAGAAAATGGAGTGGTAGTCAGGGACAGGGAGAGGCGGGATGGGGAGTGTCAGCTTAATGGCTACAGAGTCGATGAAGCTGTTCGCTCACTAGATGGTGGTAAGGGTTGCACCGTATTAAAAATGTACTTAATGCCACTGAATGGTAATTTTGAAAATATTAAAAACACTTTATTTTATACAAGGGATATTATTGAAAATAAAAGATGACAAAATTTGAGGAGATGCAGGACACAGACAAAAATGAGGAGAAGCACAGCGTCAAGGAAGGGCAAGAACAGATCTGGAGTGGGGACTGGTCAGGGTGTTTGTGGGAGCTCTGGAGCCAGGGCTCCCCTGGGTGCTGGTGTTTATTCTAATTCTTCTGATATTTCAGGAACGGTTATGTCAGGTTGCTCTAGCTCTACCTCTGGATCTTGATCTTTCTCCTGCTCTTTCTCTTGCTCTTTCTCCTGATCTTTCTCTTGATCTTTCTGTTGCTCCTGCTCTGGATCTTGCGTCTGATCTACCACTTGCTCTGGATCTTGTTCCTGCTCTACCTCTTGCTCTGGATCTTGCTATTGCTCTACCTCTTGCTCTGGATTTTGCTCCTGCTCTACTTCTTGCTCTGGCTTGGGCTCTGGATCTTGCTCTCACTCTGCCAGTGGAGGTGGAGCTGGAGCTGGAACTCGAGCCAAACATGGCAGCAGCTCTTGGGACAGTTGTTCAGCCTGGGCAGAAGCTGGAACTGGAGAGACAACAATTGAAAATATCAATGTGAATTTCTATGTCTCATCCAATGACACTGTCTTTCCAGAAGCCCAAGTCCAGAGACCCAGCGTCAGGAAGTCTCCCCACACTGCAGAACACTGTATGATTGTTCTGAGTACTCAGTGCCCCTGTCCCCAGCCTGCTTCTGGAAACTCTGCTCTGTGTGGCCCAGCCCAGGCCCCTCCCCAAACCCGCACAGGCACCCACCCTCTTCCTCTTCACCCTCAGTCTCCGCCTCACTAGGCTCCAGGTGCTCCGGCTTCTCCAGCTGCGCCAGAAGAAGATCAGCCTTACGCTCCACCTCTGAACCTCGCATACTGATATGTACGTAGGCCGAAAGAAACTTCAAAGAATGAAATTCAGGAGTCTCGTGGAAATCGGTGGAATAGAATTCCAGCCAGATCTTTAAGACAGAGGACATGGCACTGTGGGAGACAGGTGGGCAACAGCATCAGAGGCCTGGCCTATCCCACTATGCTGCCCTCCCAAGGCTCCCCTGAGTGAGCTGCAGTCTTGTACCCTCTGCCCGTGCCTGTCCATAGACCAGCCCATCCAATGTCCACCCCCAGTATGGCAGTTCTGGCACAGATGGGCCTGGCAGCCAAGGAGGGGCTGGCAAAAGCCTCCATGAGAGGAGCCTTCAACCACTGATGTGACCACGTTTCCCTCCTTCAGGGAGACCTGACAACCTCCTCTGTCTGTGTCACTGCCCCATCCCTGCTGGAATGACCTGTCCACCCCAGGAGGGTGCTGTCTGCTCTGGGCATTACTCACTGGCACACAGGAGGTGTCCAGCAATATCTGATAAATGAGGAAACAGAGGGAGGCGCTGCTCTCCTGGCCTACCCAGGGCCCTTGGAAAAGCCCAAACTTGAGCCCAGACGTGAATGTACTGCCCAAGTGTCTGCATGAAAATCTGCATATCCTTTTCCCAGTGACAGCAATCTCTTGGCCCTGACCACACTCTGCACCCTCAGCACCAGCTGAGCATCCCCATGGAGGCTCCAGCCCCGAGTGTGAGCGGGATGCTCTGCACACCTCCTGCTCTGGCTCAGCACGGGCTCTGGGGGTGTGGGCAGGGCTGGGTGGGAGGGCGTGGGGATGGATTCTCTCTTGGCTCACTCTGATCTCCAGCCTCTCGCACACCCTCCGGTGCCTGCGACCACATCCCCAGCCGTCTTGACTCCTTTCCCTGCAGGGAAAGCCTTGAGCCCTCAGCCCTGTAGCAGGAATCATAAGATGTGTGAGAACCAGAGTTCTGCCAGCCCCCCACCCACAGGCCCCCACAGACCACACGCAGTTGTGTTTAGATGGGAGCCCCTCCTTCTGCACCTAAACTCCACTTACCATTTTAGCTGCTCCAGGGATTCGCCATCCCCGTCACAATCAGAAATCATGTTTCCATACCTAGAAGAGGTCAGGAGTGTGTCAAATCTACCATATGGTGGCACTACCTGCTTCTCATGTCTACTGTGACTGTCTCACCTCTGACTAGAATGGAAGCCCAGGAGGGCAGGGAATACAGTCTCCTCGGTTCATTGGATTATGGTCAGTGCCCAGAAAGTGACTGCACATAGTGTGGCTTCACGTACGATTGTTGAAGGAATGAACCCCAACCAACTCCTCCCAATATATCTGGGTGTACCTGAAGCCGCTCTGCCCGCCTCTGGTCTCCCTGCTTTGAATACACCCAGAAGCCTACAGATAGAATCTCAAATTTCCTGTAAAAATGTGAAAACAGTGAAGCCCAAGTCAACGACGTTAGTGAGGGGGTGACAGAGACTTCCTCGTGGGGGTGTCAGGAATCCTGAATGAGGACGACCGTGGCCCCTCCAGCAGACCTTCCACAGGGCTGGACTCAGGAGTAGCACTTTCCATGGGGGACCCACTGGAGCTTGTTCCTGTGACCACCCACTGAACACAGGAGGAAACTGAGGCTCAGAGGGGTGTGGTGACAGTCCTAAGACTCACAGCTAGGAGGCGGCCTAGTGACACTGTGTGATCCAGGGCCTGAGTGCTCACCTGAGGAAAAGCAGGTGCAGCACATGCCGGGGACTGGCAAAGTTCTTGTAGCTTGACAGAAACAGTTGGACATAAGATTGGTCACCACCCAAGACAGCAGGCACCAGGTGCTCCACCCGCTTCTTCAGGGTGCGTGCCGGGACAGGCCACACCATGTGGGTGGCTTCCGAGCTCAATGAAGATGTGTCTTCACTCTAGGACAGGACAGGGGAGAGATACACAGTGACAGCACCGTGAACCCCAAGGAGGGCAGGGGCTGGAGGCCAGTCTTAACCCCAGGGAGGACATGAGAAGACAGCCTGAGGGCCCAGGGTTAATGTACAGGGTGGTGGTTGCCACCCCGGCAGTCCCCGTTCACCCTCCAGCCAGACCTGAGGTGTGAACACACCAGGACCAGCAGGTTTATAAACACCCCACCCTCTGCCCCTGCCCTGGGAGGGTGTCCCATGTCCCCGTTCCCCACACGCTCAGGAGGAGGGGGTGCGGTCACCCAGGGAAGCTCATAGTGCTGGCCTGGCCTTGCCCAACCTCCTCTGGGCCACCTGACATTACCTTTGGGGACCTCCTCCCAGATGGCCACAGGGGTCGAGGGCGAGGGCTGAAGCAGCGCCGGAAGCATTGGACAAGCCTCTCAGCACAGGGCTTCCTGGGGCTACGGCCCCGGGACCTCGGGATACAGCACAACATCTCACTCTACCTGTGGCCAAGTGAGCTGGGGAAGGGGCTGTGTATAGAATGTGGGTGCCAGGTTACCGAGTTCCGAGTTCTGTTGGGGTCTGTCGTCAAGGAAGTGAAGTCACTTCCTGATACCTCATTTCCTGAGCCCCTCCTCTGTGTACCAGACTGCAAATGCCCCTCTGGGTGCCTGTCTGCTGACCCTCCTTCCCCATGAACTCTCTCTATTGCCCACACTTCCACCAACACTGCCTGACCACACCCCTGTGCAAGGCCTGGGTGCAGCCAGCGTCCCAGCTCAGAGGAGATACACGTAGGTTCATCCCCAGCTCCTGCTTCTTATCACTTTATGTGACCCTGGACAAGCCATTGTCACTTTCATGACCTCCCCAGTCTCCCCTTTTGCACATTGGGGATCTTTCTAGCATCTTCTTCCTAGGGATGGCATCAGGCATGTGTGAGAAAACATCTCTGAAACCTATGGCCGGTGTCACATGCAGCTAATAAACAAGACTAGAGATAAAATCCACGATGGTGTGGAAGGTAGCATGGAATACGACTAACGACAGGTCTGGTTCCTGTCATATAATCTTGAAAATGTCACTTTTGCTCTTGGTCTGTTTTCCCTGTCTGCACCATGCGACAGTTGGAATTTCATGCATTCACATACTGCTTTCCTCCATAAAACCTCACAATGGCTTCGTGTGTATTTAGGTTTGGACTCAAGTGCCACATCTCTGTCTGTGTGGTTGGCGACTCGTCAGGGGCTCCCAGTGGTCCCCACCATCTGCTGCACACATCCTCACGTAATCCCCTGCCCTGCAGTGTGGACTGGACTTAGTGACTCACTTCTAACCAATACAGGATCAAAAGTGAGAAGGTGTCACTTTCTAAATGTCATTGTAACACGCCTGTCTCTAGAGTCTTGTGCTCTGTCTCCTCTGTTCTCTCTGTTTGTATCCACCATATGCCAAGCATGGTGCCGAGAGCTGGAGAAAGAGCTGATTCAGCTGCACCCTGGCTTGGGGGATGATCCCAGGATAAGAAAGAGGAGAAGACGTGCTATCGAGTGCCTGACATTCTAAGAGAGGAAAGTGATCTAGGAGGCCATCAGAATATTCTAGATTAGGAAGCTACCTGAAGATGGTAGGAAATGAACACCATTTGCAGAGAAGAACCAGAGGCGTTTGGTCCATTAAGATGACGGCAACATGGAACTGATGTGTAAGATGTAAGTAAGTAAGAAATACTATTCACAAATTCAAATCCTATTTTCAAAATCATTGAATGGCAGGGATAAGTGCTCATGTTCAATGCAAACATAACTAGAATTGAGGAAGATTCCATTTATGGAATAACTTTATATCTCCATTAGATGAAAGTATGCAGATATATGTTCAGCAATTCTTTTCAAATTGTATAAAATATCCATTGTTGACACAATCAGGATTCCACCCCCATACTTTGGCTTCACACCCCATTTTCTTTACACCAGACACCCATCCATTGCTTTGATGTAGATCCATTGCTGTCAACAATATCACAGCCCACAGCCTACTGGTCCTCGGAGACAGCAACTCTATCACTATATTGTGTGCAGAATCCAGGAAGGGCCTAACACGGGGGCTCCATAAATACTCCCTGAAGTGCTGCACTTGAGAAGAGAGAAGAGTCTATGATTTTATTACCTGGTGCTCTACCTACACATCTTATCACTCTGCATTATGTCATGATCCTTAGTCCCCCTCACCTGACAGTCAGCAACCCAGGAGCAGAGTCTACACCTCGGTCTGCCCCTATTCCAGGCCCCCAGCCCAGCACCTGGCAAGTAATAGGTGCCAAGTACTGATGAATGAATTGTCTGCAAACATGTGAAACAGGATGCATCAAGAATACCCAGATGGAAGGTCACCATGAACATGCTGCCTGATAACCTGCCAGCCCTTTAATTCTGTCTGCCGACCACTTCCTTCAGCCAGGAACTGCCTGGGCACAAAGATTTCCCAGAGTCACCATCCTGCCTTGACTTCTGCCGTTCACTTTAGCCTCCTTGATTGTCCTACTTACTGTGGGTTTCTTCACTCTCAGTCTCAGGGGACACCTCTGAACCCCTAAGGTAGCCCACTGGGTCTTCCTTCTCTGGCCAACACATTCCTCTTGCTTCTGTGCATGGCCTTGATAGCAGTGTCACAGGCAATCCCAGGAAACTGACACCCCAGCATGCTGACCTTGGGAACCCGCACTAGTCAAGGGAGCCCTCTCCCTTCATCCCCTGCAGAATCCCCCTAGGAATAGGGGATGCAGATATGTACACATGTGTAGGGAGGAAAGGGGGTCTCATGACATCTTAGCTAGAAGATGATTACAAATTTCTTAAACATTAGTAGAAAATTATGGTTCATTTGTCCTGGCATGCAACTGAATGAGAAGAAATCTGTGAAAAATTCTGACACCCATGACAAAAGAAATGATCCAAACAATATGACCATCGAGGTGCTTTTCTTTTATGTTTAGGACTATCATTTAAAAATGTGGTATTGGGGAGAATGTCAACAATATTGGGGGAGACTCTGGAACGATGCTGAGTAGAAAATGGACAATAGATTCCTTTTTTGAGAATTGATAGAAGCTATTTTGCAGAAAGTGGCAAATGAGCTTGACTTTTAAAAACGAAGAGCATTAAAGCAAGTAAGTTTAGTGGAAAGTAGATGATATTTGGGAGAGGGTTTAATTAAAAAGCAAAACAAAACAAAAACAGTGTCATCTGCTCCTATTAGGTAAAATATATGATCATTTTGGAATCTTTGTGTGTGTGTGTGTGGCTGGCCAATATAAGGATACACACCCTTGACCTTGGTGATACGAGGCTGTGCTCTAACCAGCTGAGCTACCAGCCAGCCTATACATGATCATATTGGAATAATATGCAACAGAGAGATACTCTGCTGCTATTGAGAATAAGCTGATTGCAAGGAAAAAAGATGCTCACAGATAAGGCAAGGGTAGGCTTTTTGTCCCCCATTGTGGAATAGTACAGGGAACAATGCAAATGTATTGAGGCTGGTAATTCCAAGTCATGGGAGGGAAATTAAAATGATGACTCTGGAAGAATAGATTCAAATGTCAAGGAGTTTGAGGCAGGTGATCAATTTAGTGAAATGACAATTGCTTTAGGAGAGGCTGCTTCTTTGAAAGGATTGATACATACAGCAAGGCAGGGTAGGTGACTGTGCTGCTAAGTTTTTAATATTGCTATGAGTTTTAACTTTAAATATATTTGTGACTTTGCATGTAGCTCTGAATTTTGAGTGTCATAATTACTTAAGAATCTTTTATGGATTTGATTACTATAGCTATCACTGTAATTTGATGAGGTTTTAGAACTACATTCCATTTCTAATTTTGGTTTTATTATTTCCAAGTGCCAAAATACTTAACACAGAACCACCTCTTATTCTATAATAAAAAGCAATGGAGACAAGCTATTCAGTTGAAAAAAATTACTTTTTTTTTTTTTTTAAAGATGACCGGTAAGGGGATCCTATCCCTTGATGTGGTGTTGTCAGCACCACGCTCTCCCAAGTGAGCCAATCAGCCAACCCTCCATAGGGATCCGAACCCGTGGCCCTGGTGCTGTCAGCACTGCACTCTCCAAGTGCGCACGGGCCGTCCCTGCTCCATGGTAGTTTTAGCTGCTTCCCTCTTTCTTCTCAGAATTTTCATTTTCCCATGTTCTCCTGGACAAGTTCAACCCTGCTAACGATTAAAACCCATCACATCTGTCTGTCGTGGTGTGGATTGGTTCCCAAGCAGAAGACTCAGGGCTTCTTTGAACTAGGACTTGCATTGTCTTCAACTCAACCAAGCTGAGGCGCCGATCTTGTGATTACACTCAGCATGTGCTGTGAATGGAGAGAAATGAAGTGAAAAGTGACTATGAGATGCGAAGTCAAACTTGTCACGTTCCTAGTCCTCTCTCTGGGCTTCTCTCCATCTTCAGCTCCACCTCACTGTTTACCCCTTAAAGAAGCCAGATGCTCTCTAATTCGTATGTCCATGAAATACTTTGTTTCAAATAACGGGTATTAAATGACTATTTGTTGGAAGTTCTGTATCCTAAATTTGTAGGTGTCCTTTCTGTGACTGACGATGGCATGAATACCTAGTGTTAAAAGTCTTTGGTGTGCTCAGCATTAAGATCCGTTAGGAATTGTCATGGAAACTTGTAAAATTAAAAAAAAAAATCCAAATGCATGTCATCTGGCCTTGGAGTCCAGTTCTTCAGTACACACTCTGCTGATTTGGGCACCTCAGTCAAGAACCCAGTCAAAGAACCTCACAGAGTCACCCACAGGCCACGAAGCCACAGCACAGGAGCAAACTTTCCTGTACTGCCCTGTTAACCATGCGCAGATGCCAAGGGCCCAAGATGTTTCAGCAAATGCTCTAGGTTCAGCAAATCCTCTAATATGAAATAGGCCAAAGCAAACAAACAAAAAAGGAAAAAGCGAATTGGAAGAAATAGAGATCATGCAAGGGAAACAGAAAATACCATTAACTTCCTCAGAGTTATAGGAGAGAAACTGTTGGACTTACTGAAGCAGAACAGACATTGTTAAATTAGAAGAGGGAGAAGATGAATCAAATAACCATGAGGTCATTTAGAAATTAAATACATAACTGCTGAAATTTTTGTTTGTTTGTTTTGTGTGTGTGTGTGTGTGTGTGTGTGACAGTTAAGGGGGTTGTAACCCTAGGGGTGGTGTCGCCCGCACCGCGCTCAGCCAGTGAGCGCAAAGGCCATCCCTATGTGGGATCCGAACCCGCGGCAGCGACCCTGCGCTCCCAGCGCCGCTCTCTCCCGAGTGCGCCACGGGGCGGCCCATAAGTGTTGAAATTTAACTTAGAAAAGAACTCACTAGAAAGATGAGAAAATAACACAAGGGAAGCCTGATTAGATCAAAAAGACAAAAGGATAACAAGAAAGATACAATTGAAAGAAAAGCATAAAAAAGTAAAAGGAGTAAAAGGGAAAGAGAGAGAGAAAACGGAAGTGCGTGTCCGCAGAGCCAGTGTCTGAACAACACGCGCTCCAGGAAGAGCCGCGGAGATGGGCAGGAGGAGAGAACCGTGGGAGAAAGGAGGAAGGGACAGGTCCCGGAGGTCCCCAGAGGTCCCCACGTGGAGAGTGACGATGGGTCCACACGCCGCCCCGCACTGGGGAAGCACAGGGGACACCGTGTCAACTCTGGGTGTGGGGGTCCAGGGGACGGACCCTGAGGAGGAGCCTCAAGAGGGAGACGACAGGGGAGTCCGGCCTTCAGCGTCTCGTGCAGAGTCGGTTCCGATCTCCGCTTTTCCTCGTCAAACGTGAGTCCGACAAGGCGAGGACGGGCCTCTGGACGTTTAGCAGCCCAAGACCGTTTTCTTAGCAGTCTATGGGGGGGCGTTTCCCACTACGGAGAAGACATAAACCCGGACAGGGGACAGGGCCCTGGTGACGGCCACGGGGGATCGTACCGACCCCGACTGCTCGGAGGCTGCAGTGTAGACATCGGCTCCCAGGAGGTGTCATCCAGAGCACCACATGGGTCCCTGAGGCGTTCACCTGTGGTGACAGCAGCTGCCCTAACCGGGACAGTGCGCGTGCGCAGACGCCACCGCGCACAGAGGACACGCGGTCCGCGCCGGGCTGTCAGCCGCGTCCCCGCAGCCGCCGGTGCGCGGCGCTCAGAGCCGCGGACGGGAAGCCGCCGTCGCGGGGTGCGCTCTCCGTGGCGCCTCCTGGTGGCCCTGAGTGCAGCTGCGCCCCCAGGCCGCCCGTCCCGCCCGGGGACAGGAGCGCACGACCGGCCGCTCTCCACTCCCTGCTCCCGCCCCTCTGCGGCCGATGACAGCGCGTTCCAGAGACACGACGGATTCCCACGGGCGCTCCAGGTCGGTGCAAGGGGTCCGCGCTGACGAGGCGCCGAGCACAGCCGTGAGGGGGACCCGCGTGGGCTGTCGTCGGCCGACGGTCCTGGCGGTTCCTCGGCCCCAGGCTGGCAGGCACAGTCCGCGGCGTGACAGTCCTGACCGCGGAGCCGTGTGCTATTAAAGCCACACGGTCACCACGAGCGACGGTATCTTGTGTACTTTTTCAAAACTGAGTTTTCTATTCTATGCCTTTACTCAACCGTATGAAATATAGAATTAGTAATTTATCAAATTGCGTAAAAAATGTCAATTGTTATTTATATATAAACAAAATTTATAGATTTATTGGGTAGAATTGATATATTTTCCCTACTTATTTTCTCATCTATGAACATGTACATCTCTTCATTGTCTTCAGTTGGTTCGTTTTTTCAATAACATTTTACACTCAGTGTTTAGAAATCATGACTGTAAAAATGCACCCTAATTATTCATGCAAACCTTATGAATGAAAATTTGGGGTGTTTCCAACCCTTAGTAATAGGTATTGTCATATTAACAATCTTGTCGACACCTCACCTTATAATTTTTCAAGGTTACATATGATATAGATTCCTGAATATCGGGTTACAGTGTAAAATAGTAAATATAGAAGTATAATTTTGCTAAATTTTGCGAGTTTCTGCTCCTTATGGGCTCTACCATTTGCATTCCACCACAATGTATTATAATACCTGTATCCCCACAGTCTCACTAACAAGTTTGTTATCAAAAAATTAAATTTTGCAAATCTAATAGGTGAAGTATTGTATTTCAATATATTTTAAATGTCTAGTTCTCTATGAGGGATTTTAAGCACCTAATTAAGTATTGATGCCAATTTAAATTTCCTTTTGTGTTATTAGATTGTTCATATATTTTGTTCATTTTTATTTCATTTTGTTGGTCATTTCCATCTCATTTTTTCACACATCATTGTATTAGTGATATTATCCTAGTTTTAGAGGTTTTTTGTTTTTTTGCTTATTTTAAAATTGAAACATTATTGATCACCCATTTTAAGTATTATAGCTTGTAATTACTTTTTGTCGTGTCCTTTTGACCTAGTTGGTGGCATTTACCTTTTGTTTGAGTTTGCTTTGCTTTATTAATTGCTGCTATGCCATCCATGTTAACTGCTGCTACATTAGTAGCAGCATATTTTCACCAGTGATTTGAAATGCTATCTTTCTTAAATACTAAATTTCTATAAATCTTGGGTATCTCTTTGAATTCTCCATTCTTTTTCACTAGGTTTTATATTTACTTATAAACATTCCATATAGTCTTGATAATGAAGAATTTATAAAAAAAAATTTCGATCTCTGGTAGACTTACCCCTCCCTTTTGATTTGTTTCCTCATTTTTTTCTGATGAACGATTAATGTTTCATCAACATTTTATAATCATCTTATTTTGTTGTAGGTGAAGAAACAAATGAGACTATTTTTAATGTGATCATGACACACGTATAAAGTAACTTAGGAGAAAATAAAATCCTTAGGATCATGTGGCTTTCTGGCGAAGAAAATATCTCTGACATTTCTCTATCGTTTGTGTATGTATGTTTTAAGAGTGTTCTAATGCTTAAATCACATAGTTAAACAGGCTTTGTTGAGTTCTTGTTAGCTGTATGCCAAATATTTTAACAATTTTGTGGCTATTGAAAATGGAATCTTGATTTGTGTAATGGAATCTAGATAGTTATTGTTATTACATAAGACATTTATTAATTTTATATGTGAATTTTTCTAAATCGCAACATGTAAATTTTATTTTAGTAAGTCGTCTTGTTTGTAATAGGTTTTTAATTAATTCTTTTTGATTTTCTAAATTCACAATACATTCACATAACACATTTTTCTCCATCTTGAGATATACAAATACGGATGGTCAAACCTTATTTTATCTAGTGTTTTGATATTTATGAGTCTTACATTTTCTCAAAAGTCGTTTTGGCTTCTGTGGAAATTATTATGTGTTTTTCTTTCTTCTAAGGCTTAATACTTTTGCAAAATATTGAAGTTAGTAATTCATCTCAAATTTAATTTTGTGAACGGTACCTAGCAAAAGCATAACTGGATTTAATTTCCAAATAAATAATATTTCAATCCCTGTAATGATGAAGTGCTTTCCCCTAAGTAATCTGAATCCTTTCCACACATACCAGAATCTGTTTCAAAATTCAAACTTTTACTGCACTGAACTATTCGCTTATTCTTTGCCAATCTCATGCACTTTCAAGTACGTTCCTTTGCCTTACATTTTATTAGACGGAGCAAATTTCCTCTTTGTTTTTATTATTATTGTTCTTCTTATGTCTTGAACATTTTGGGGGTCATTTTTGCACATAATTTTTCATATTAACTTTAAGGTTATTTGACAAGTCCCCTAAACATCACTCTTTGGAATTTTTCAAGTTTAGATTTATTGAATCTACTGATTAACATAGGTAGAATACATATATATGTGGCGTAACTTCCTAGCATCACTGCTGCCTGGCACATGGACACACGATGGCATTTTGGTAAGAGCTGATGAGTGGCTCCTGCGACAGGGGTATCTATGAACACATCTCCTGGGGCATCTGCTCGGACCTCTTCTTCCTTCATTCTCACAAGAGCTGGTCGTCACCAGACATACAGACCTGCCCATCTGATGGGGCAAACGCTATCTGAATAGTGAGTAAATTTCTGTGCATAATCATTGGGGAGGCCGCGGATGTCTGACATTTACTGGCCATGTGAATTGCTTCACTGTGGAACTGCAGGAGTATGTCCTTTGTCCCTATGGATAAATGAGAACTCTTTGTACAACTAGGATGCATACTACCCTTTCTCTGCCCATGAAGAATTTTCCAGTCTGGGGTTTGTCTTTTCACCTTTTGACATTATTCTGGTTTTTGTTTGGACCAGGAAAAGTCAGCATTTTCCTCAGTGGCTTCTGGCTCTCTGGTCATTCAAAAGTAGTTCCTATTTCAAGATTATGGCAATAATAACTATCAGGGCTTTGTGTTTCTACATAGAGTCTTTGTTTTTTCTGTAATTTTCCTCTTACTAAAAACATAAAATGAAAATTAATCAGATCTTTCTCATATTATGCGGCCAGATACAGAAGGCCACATAACATATAACGGTACTGATAGGAACAATCCACGATAGGTAAATTCACACACACAGAAAATGGAGTGGTAGTCAGGGACAGGGAGAGGCGGGATGGGGAGTGTCAGCTTAATGGCTACAGAGTCGATGAAGCTGTTCGCTCACTAGATGGTGGTAAGGGTTGCACCGTATTAAAAATGTACTTAATGCCACTGAATGGTAATTTTGAAAATATTAAAAACACTTTATTTTATACAAGGGATATTATTGAAAATAAAAGATGACAAAATTTGAGGAGATGCAGGACACAGACAAAAATGAGGAGAAGCACAGCGTCAAGGAAGGGCAAGAACAGATCTGGAGTGGGGACTGGTCAGGGTGTTTGTGGGAGCTCTGGAGCCAGGGCTCCCCTGGGTGCTGGTGTTTATTCTAATTCTTCTGATATTTCAGGAACGGTTATGTCAGGTTGCTCTAGCTCTACCTCTGGATCTTGATCTTTCTCCTGCTCTTTCTCTTGCTCTTTCTCCTGATCTTTCTCTTGATCTTTCTGTTGCTCCTGCTCTGGATCTTGCGTCTGATCTACCACTTGCTCTGGATCTTGTTCCTGCTCTACCTCTTGCTCTGGATCTTGCTATTGCTCTACCTCTTGCTCTGGATTTTGCTCCTGCTCTACTTCTTGCTCTGGCTTGGGCTCTGGATCTTGCTCTCACTCTGCCAGTGGAGGTGGAGCTGGAGCTGGAACTCGAGCCAAACATGGCAGCAGCTCTTGGGACAGTTGTTCAGCCTGGGCAGAAGCTGGAACTGGAGAGACAACAATTGAAAATATCAATGTGAATTTCTATGTCTCATCCAATGACACTGTCTTTCCAGAAGCCCAAGTCCAGAGACCCAGCGTCAGGAAGTCTCCCCACACTGCAGAACACTGTATGATTGTTCTGAGTACTCAGTGCCCCTGTCCCCAGCCTGCTTCTGGAAACTCTGCTCTGTGTGGCCCAGCCCAGGCCCCTCCCCAAACCCGCACAGGCACCCACCCTCTTCCTCTTCACCCTCAGTCTCCACCTCACTAGGCTCCAGGTGCTCCGGCTTCTCCAGCTGCGCCAGAAGAAGATCAGCCTTACGCTATACCTCTGAACCTCGCATACTGATATGTACGTAGGCCGAAAGAAACTTCAAAGAATGAAATTCAGGAGTCTCGTGGAAATCGGTGGAATAGAATTCCAGCCAGATCTTTAAGACAGAGGACATGGCACTGTGGGAGACAGGTGGGCAACAGCATCCGAGGCCTGGCCTATCCCACTATGCTGCCCTCCCAAGGCTCCCCTGAGTGAGCTGCAGTCTTGTACCCTCTGCCCGTGCCTGTCCATAGACCAGCACATCCAATGTCCACCCCCAGTATGGCAGTTCTGGCACAGATGGGCCTGGCAGCCAAGGAGGGACTGGCAAAAGCCTCCATGAGAGGAGCCTTCAACCACTGATGTGACCACGTTTCCCTCCTTCAGGGAGACCTGACAACCTCCTCTGTCTGTGTCACTGCCCCATCCCTGCTGGAATGACCTGTCCACCCCAGGAGGGTGCTGTCTGCTCTGGGCATTACTCACTGGCACACAGGAGGTGTCCAGCAATATCTGATAAATGAGGAAACAGAGGGAGGCGCTGCTCCCCTGGCCTACCCAGGGCCCTTGGAAAAGCCCAAACTTGAGCCCAGACGTGAATGTACTGCCCAAGTGTCTGCATGAAAATCTGCATATCCTTTTCCCAGTGACAGCAATCTCTTGGCCCTGACCACACTCTGCACCCTCAGCACCAGCTGAGCATCCCCATGGAGGCTCCAGCCCCGAGTGTGAGCGGGATGCTCTGCACACCTCCTGCTCTGGCTCAGCACGGGCTCTGGGGGTGTGGGCAGGGCTGGGTGGGAGGGCGTGGGGATGGATTCTCTCTGGGCTCACTCTGATCTCCAGCCTCTCGCACACCCTCCGGTGCCTGCGACCACATCCCCAGCCGTCTTGACTCCTTTCCCTGCAGGGAAAGCCTTGAGCCCTCAGCCCTGTAGCAGGAATCATAAGATGTGTGAGAACCAGAGTTCTGCCAGCCCCCCACCCACAGGCCCCCACAGACCACACGCAGTTGTGTTTAGATGGGAGCCCCTCCTTCTGCACCTAAACTCCAC
Source organism: Cynocephalus volans (assembly GCF_027409185.1). Lineage (NCBI taxonomy): Eukaryota > Metazoa > Chordata > Mammalia > Dermoptera > Cynocephalidae > Cynocephalus > Cynocephalus volans. Next base: position 50,678,658 of record NC_084476.1, on the reverse strand, counting down.
TTACCATTTTAGCTGCTCCAGGGATTCGCCATCCCCGTCACAATCAGAAATCATGTTTCCATACCTAGAAGAGGTCAGGAGTGTGTCAAATCTACCATATGGTGGCACTACCTGCTTCTCATGTCTACTGTGACTGTCTCACCTCTGACTAGAATGGAAGCCCAGGAGGGCAGGGAATACAGTCTCCTCGGTTCATTGGATTATGGTCAGTGCCCAGAAAGTGACTGCACATAGTGTGGCTTCACGTACGATTGTTGAAGGAATGAACCCCAACCAACTCCTCCCAAGATATCTGGGTGTACCTGAAGCCGCTCTGCCCGCCTCTGGTCTCCCTGCTTTGAATACACCCAGAAGCCTACAGATAGAATCTCAAATTTCCTGTAAAAATGTGAAAACAGTGAAGCCCAAGTCAACGACGTCAGTGAGGGGGTGACAGAGACTTCCTCGTGGGGGTGTCAGGAATCCTGAATGAGGACGACCGTGGCCCCTCCAGCAGACCTTCCACAGGGCTGGACTCAGGAGTAGCACTTTCCATGGGGGACCCACTGGAGCTTGTTCCTGTGACCACCCACTGAACACAGGAGGAAACTGAGGCTCAGAGGGGTGTGGTGACAGTCCTAAGACTCACAGCTAGGAGGCGGCCTAGTGACACTGTGTGATCCAGGGCCTGAGTGCTCACCTGAGGAAAAGCAGGTGCAGCACATGCCGGGGACTGGCAAAGTTCTTGTAGCTTGACAGAAACAGTTGGACATAAGATTGGTCACCACCCAAGACAGCAGGCACCAGGTGCTCCACCCGCTTCTTCAGGGTGCGTGCCGGGACAGGCCACACCATGTGGGTGGCTTCCGAGCTCAATGAAGATGTGTCTTCACTCTAGGACAGGACAGGGGAGAGATACACAGTGACAGCACCGTGAACCCCAAGGAGGGCAGGGGCTGGAGGCCAGTCTTAACCCCAGGGAGGACATGAGAAGACAGCCTGAGGGCCCAGGGTTAATGTACAGGGTGGTGGTTGCCACCCCGGCAGTCCCCGTTCACCCTCCAGCCAGACCTGAGGTGTGAACACACCAGGACCAGCAGGTTTATAAACACCCCACCCTCTGCCCCTGCCCTGGGAGGGTATCCCATGTCCCCGTTCCCCACACGCTCAGGAGGAGGGGGTGCGGTCACCCAGGGAAGCTCATAGTGCTGGCCTGGCCTTGCCCAACCTCCTCTGGGCCACCTGACATTACCTTTGGGGACCTCCTCCCAGATGGCCACAGGGGTCGAGGGCAAGGGCTGAAGCAGCGCCGGAAGCATTGGACAAGCCTCTCAGCACAGGGCTTCCTGGGGCTACGGCCCCGGGACCTCGGGATACAGCACAACATCTCACTCTACCTGTGGCCAAGTGAGCTGGGGAAGGGGCTGTGTATAGAATGTGGGTGCCAGGTTACCGAGTTCCGAGTTCTGTTGGGGTCTGTCGTCAAGGAAGTGAAGTCACTTCCTGATACCTCATTTCCTGAGCCCCTCCTCTGTGTACCAGACTGCAAATGCCCCTCTGGGTGCCTGTCTGCTGACCCTCCTTCCCCATGAACTCTCTCTATTGCCCACACTTCCACCAACACTGCCTGACCACACCCCTGTGCAAGGCCTGGGTGCAGCCAGCGTCCCAGCTCAGAGGAGATACACGTAGGTTCATCCCCAGCTCCTGCTTCTTATCACTTTATGTGACCCTGGACAAGCCATTGTCACTTTCATGACCTCCCCAGTCTCCCCTTTTGCACATTGGGGATCTTTCTAGCATCTTCTTCCTAGGGATGGCATCAGGCATGTGTGAGAAAACATCTCTGAAACCTATGGCCGGTGTCACATGCAGCTAATAAACAAGACTAGAGATAAAATCCACGACGGTGTGGAAGGTAGCATGGAATACGACTAACGACAGGTCTGGTTCCTGTCATATAATCTTGAAAATGTCACTTTTGCTCTTGGTCTGTTTTCCCTGTCTGCACCATGCGACAGTTGGAATTTCATGCATTCACATACTGCTTTCCTCCATAAAACCTCACAATGGCTTCGTGTGTATTTAGGTTTGGACTCAAGTGCCACATCTCTGTCTGTGTGGTTGGCGACTCGTCAGGGGCTCCCAGTGGTCCCCACCATCTGCTGCACACATCCTCACGTAATCCCCTGCCCTGCAGTGTGGACTGGACTTAGTGACTCACTTCTAACCAATACAGGATCAAAAGTGAGAAGGTGTCACTTTCTAAATGTCATTGTAACACGCCTGTCTCTAGAGTCTTGTGCTCTGTCTCCTCTGTTCTCTCTGTTTGTATCCACCATATGCCAAGCATGGTGCCGAGAGCTGGAGAAAGAGCTGATTCAGCTGCACCCTGGCTTGGGGGATGATCCCAGGATAAGAAAGAGGAGAAGACGTGCTATCGAGTGCCTGACATTCTAAGAGAGGAAAGTGATCTAGGAGGCCATCAGAATATTCTAGATTAGGAAGCTACCTGAAGATGGTAGGAAATGAACACCATTTGCAGAGAAGAACCAGAGGCGTTTGGTCCATTAAGATGACGGCAACATGGAACTGATGTGTAAGATGTAAGTAAGTAAGAAATACTATTCACAAATTCAAATCCTATTTTCAAAATCATTGAATGGCAGGGATAAGTGCTCATGTTCAATGCAAACATAACTAGAATTGAGGAAGATTCCATTTATGGAATAACTTTATATCTCCATTAGATGAAAGTATGCAGATATATGTTCACCAATTCTTTTCAAATTGTATAAAATATCCATTGTTGACACAATCAGGATTCCACCCCCATACTTTGGCTTCACACCCCATTTTCTTTACACCAGACACCCATCCATTGCTTTGATGTAGATCCATTGCTGTCAACAATATCACAGCCCACAGCCTACTGGTCCTCGGAGACAGCAACTCTATCACTATATTGTGTGCAGAATCCAGGAAGGGCCTAACACGGGGGCTCCATAAATACTCCCTGAAGTGCTGCACTTGAGAAGAGAGAAGAGTCTATGATTTTATTACCTGGTGCTCTACCTACACATGTTGTCACTCTGCATTATGTCATGATCCTTAGTCCCCCTCACCTGACAGTCAGCAACCCAGGAGCAGAGTCTACACCTCGGTCTGCCCCTATTCCAGGCCCCCAGCCCAGCACCTGGCAAGTAATAGGTGCCAAGTACTGATGAATGAATTGTCTGCAAACATGTGAAACAGGATGCATCAAGAATACCCAGATGGAAGGTCACCATGAACATGCTGCCTGATAACCTGCCAGCCCTTTAATTCTGTCTGCCGACCACTTCCTTCAGCCAGGAACTGCCTGGGCACAAAGATTTCCCAGAGTCACCATCCTGCCTTGACTTCTGCCGTTCACTTTAGCCTCCTTGATTGTCCTACTTACTGTGGGTTTCTTCACTCTCAGTCTCAGGGGACACCTCTGAACCCCTAAGGTAGCCCACTGGGTCTTCCTTCTCTGGCCAACACATTCCTCTTGCTTCTGTGCATGGCCTTGATAGCAGTGTCACAGGCAATCCCAGGAAACTGACACCCCAGCATGCTGACCTTGGGAACCCGCACTAGTCAAGGGAGTCCTCTCCCTTCATTCCCTGCAGAATCCCCCTAGGAATAGGGGATGCAGATATGTACACATGTGTAGGGAGGAAAGGGGGTCTCATGACATCTTAGCTAGAAGATGATTACAAATTTCTTAAACATTAGTAGAAAATTATGGTTCATTTGTCCTGGCATGCAACTGAATGAGAAGAAATCTGTGAAAAATTCTGACACCCATGACAAAAGAAATGATCCAAACAATATGACCATCGAGGTGCTTTTCTTTTATGTTTAGGACTATCATTTAAAAATGTGGTATTGGGGAGAATGTCAACAATATTGGGGGAGACTCTGGAACGATGCTGAGTAGAAAATGGACAATAGATTCCTTTTTTGAGAATTGATAGAAGCTATTTTGCAGAAAGTGGCAAATGAGCTTGACTTTTAAAAACGAAGAGCATTAAAGCAAGTAAGTTTAGTGGAAAGTAGATGATATTTGGGAGAGGGTTTAATTAAAAAGCAAAACAAAACAAAAACAGTGTCATCTGCTCCTATTAGGTAAAATATATGATCATTTTGGAATCTTTGTGTGTGTGTGTGTGGCTGGCCAATATAAGGATACACACCCTTGACCTTGGTGATACGAGGCTGTGCTCTAACCAGCTGAGCTACCAGCCAGCCTATACATGATCATATTGGAATAATATGCAACAGAGAGATACTCTGCTGCTATTGAGAATAAGCTGATTGCAAGGAAAAAAGATGCTCACAGATAAGGCAAGGGTAGGCTTTTTGTCCCCCATTGTGGAATAGTACAGGGAACAATGCAAATGTATTGAGGCTGGTAATTCCAAGTCATGGGAGGGAAATTAAAATGATGACTCTGGAAGAATAGTTTCAAATGTCAAGGAGTATGAGGCAGGTGATCAATTTAGTGAAATGACAATTGCTTTAGGAGAGGCTGCTTCTTTGAAAGGATTGATACATACAGCAAGGCAGGGTAGGTGACTGTGCTGCTAAGTTTTTAATATTGCTATGAGTTTTAACTTTAAATATATTTGTGACTTTGCATGTAGCTCTGAATTTTGAGTGTCATAATTACTTAAGAATCTTTTATGGATTTGATTACTATAGCTATCACTGTAATTTGATGAGGTTTTAGAACTACATTCCATTTCTAATTTTGGTTTTATTATTTCCAAGTGCCAAAATACTTAACACAGAACCACCTCTTATTCTATAATAAAAAGCAATGGAGACAAGCTATTCAGTTGAAAAAAATTACTTTTTTTTTTTTTTTAAAGATGACCGGTAAGGGGATCCTATCCCTTGATGTGGTGTTGTCAGCACCACGCTCTCCCAAGTGAGCCAATCAGCCAACCCTCCATAGGGATCCGAACCCGTGGCCCTGGTGCTGTCAGCACTGCACTCTCCAAGTGCGCACGGGCCGTCCCTGCTCCATGGTAGTTTTAGCTGCTTCCCTCTTTCTTCTCAGAATTTTCATTTTCCCATGTTCTCCTGGACAACTTCAACCCTGCTAACGATTAAAACCCATCACATCTGTCTGTCGTGGTGTGGATTGGTTCCCAAGCAGAAGACTCAGGGCTTCTTTGAACTAGGACTTGCATTGTCTTCAACTCAACCAAGCTGAGGCGCCGATCTTGTGATTACACTCAGCATGTGCTGTGAATGGAGAGAAATGAAGTGAAAAGTGACTATGAGATGCGAAGTCAAACTTGTCACGTTCCTAGTCCTCTCTCTGGGCTTCTCTCCATCTTCAGCTCCACCTCACTGTTTACCCCTTAAAGAAGCCAGATGCTCTCTAATTCGTATGTCCATGAAATACTTTGTTTCAAATAACGGGTATTAAATGACTATTTGTTGGAAGTTCTGTATCCTAAATTTGTAGGTGTCCTTTCTGTGACTGACGATGGCATGAATACCTAGTGTTAACAGTCTTTGGTGTGCTCAGCATTAAGATCCGTTAGGAATTGTCATGGAAACTTGTAAAATTAAAAAAAAAATCCAAATGCATGTCATCTGGCCTTGGAGTCCAGTTCTTCAGTACACACTCTGCTGATTTGGGCACCTCAGTCAAGAACCCAGTCAAAGAACCTCACAGAGTCACCCACAGGCCACGAAGCCACAGCACAGGAGCAAACTTTCCTGTACTGCCCTGTTAACCATGCGCAGATGCCAAGGGCCCAAGATGTTTCAGCAAATGCTCTAGGTTCAGCAAATCCTCTAATATGAAATAGGCCAAAGCAAACAAACAAAAAAGGAAAAAGCGAATTGGAAGAAATAGAGATCATGCAAGGGAAACAGAAAATACCATTAACTTCCTCAGAGTTATAGGAGAGAAACTGTTGGACTTACTGAAGCAGAACAGACATTGTTAAATTAGAAGAGGGAGAAGATGAATCAAATAACCATGAGGTCATTTAGAAATTAAATACATAACTGCTGAAATTTTTGTTTGTTTGTTTTGTGTGTGTGTGTGTGTGTGTGACAGTTAAGGGGGTTGTAACCCTAGGGGTGGTGTCGCCCGCACCGCGCTCAGCCAGTGAGCGCAAAGGCCATCCCTATGTGGGATCCGAACCCGCGGCAGCGACCCTGCGCTCCCAGCGCCGCTCTCTCCCGAGTGCGCCACGGGGCGGCCCATAAGTGTTGAAATTTAACTTAGAAAAGAACTCACTAGAAAGATGAGAAAATAACACAAGGGAAGCCTGATTAGATCAAAAAGACAAAAGGATAACAAGAAAGATACAATTGAAAGAAAAGCATAAAAAAGTAAAAGGAGTGAAAGGGAAAGAGAGAGAGAAAACGGAAGTGCGTGTTCGGCAGAGCCAGTGTCTGAACAACACGCGCTCCAGGAAGAGCCGCGGAGATGGGCAGGAGGAGAGAACCGTGGGAGAAAGGAGGAAGGGACAGGTCCCGGAGGTCCCCAGAGGTCCCCACGTGGAGAGTGACGATGGGTCCACACGCCGCCCCGCACTGGGGAAGCACAGGGGACACCGTGTCAACTCTGGGTGTGGGGGTCCAGGGGACGGACCCTGAGGAGGAGCCTCAAGAGGGAGACGACAGGGGAGTCCGGCCTTCAGCGTCTCGTGCAGAGTCGGTTCCGATCTCCGCTTTTCCTCGTCAAACGTGAGTCCGACAAGGCGAGGACGGGCCTCTGGACGTTTAGCAGCCCAAGACCGTTTTCTTAGCAGTCTATGGGGGGGCGTTTCCCACTACGGAGAAGACATAAACCCGGACAGGGGACAGGGCCCTGGTGACGGCCACGGGGGATCGTACCGACCCCGACTGCTCGGAGGCTGCAGTGTAGACATCGGCTCCCAGGAGGTGTCGTCCAGAGCACCACATGGGTCCCTGAGGCGTTCACCTGAGGTGACAGCAGCTGCCCTAACCGGGACAGTGCGCGTGCGCAGACGCCACCGCGCACAGAGGACACGCGGTCCGCGCCGGGCTGTCAGCCGCGTCCCCGCAGCCGCCGGTGCGCGGCGCTCAGAGCCGCGGACGGGAAGCCGCCGTCGCGGGGTGCGCTCTCCGTGGCGCCTCCTGGTGGCCCTGAGTGCAGCTGCGCCCCCAGGCCGCCCGTCCCGCCCGGAGACAGGAGCGCACGACCGGCCGCTCTCCACTCCCTGCTCCCGCCCCTCTGCGGCCGATGACAGCGCGTTCCAGAGACACGACGGATTCCCACGGGCGCTCCAGGTCGGTGCAAGGGGTCCGCGCTGACGAGGCGCCGAGCACAGCCGTGAGGGGGACCCGCGTGGGCTGTCGTCGGCCGACGGTCCTGGCGGTTCCTCGGCCCCAGGCTGGCAGGCACAGTCCGCGGCGTGACAGTCCTGACCGCGGAGCCGTGTGCTATTAAAGCCACACGGTCACCACGAGCGACGGTATCTTGTGTACTTTTTCAAAACTGAGTTTTCTATTCTATGCCTTTACTCAACCGTATGAAATATAGAATTAGTAATTTATCAAATTGCGTAAAAAATGTCAATTGTTATTTATATATAAACAAAATTTATAGATTTATTGGGAAGAATTGATATATTTTCCCTACTTATTTTCTCATCTATGAACATGTACATCTCTTCATTGTCTTCAGTTGGTTCGTTTTTTCAATAACATTTTACACTCAGTGTTTAGAAATCATGACTGTAAAAATGCACCCTAATTATTCATGCAAACCTTATGAATGAAAATTTGGGGTGTTTCCAACCCTTAGTAATAGGTATTGTCATATTAACAATCTTGTCGACACCTCACCTTATAATTTTTCAAGGTTACATATGATATAGATTCCTGAATATCGGGTTACAGTGTAAAATAGTAAATATACAAGTATAATTTTGCTAAATTTTGCGAGTTTCTGCTCCTTATGGGCTCTACCATTTGCATTCCACCACAATGTATTATAATACCTGTATCCCCACAGTCTCACTAACAAGTTTGTTATCAAAAAATTAAATTTTGCAAATCTAATAGGTGAAGTATTGTATTTCAATATATTTTAAATGTCTAGTTCTCTATGAGGGATTTTAAGCACCTAATTAAGTATTGATGCCAATTTAAATTTCCTTTTGTGTTATTAGATTGTTCATATATTTTGTTCATTTTTATTTCATTTTGTTGGTCATTTCCATCTCATTTTTTCACACATCATTGTATTAGTGATATTATCCTAGTTTTAGAGGTTTTTTGTTTTTTTGCTTATTTTAAAATTGAAACATTATTGATCACCCATTTTAAGTATTATAGCTTGTAATTACTTTTTGTCGTGTCCTTTTGACCTAGTTGGTGGCATTTACCTTTTGTTTGAGTTTGCTTTGCTTTATTAATTGCTGCTATGCCATCCATGTTAACTGCTGCTACATTAGTAGCAGCATATTTTCACCAGTGATTTGAAATGCTATCTTTCTTAAATACTAAATTTCTATAAATCTTGGGTATCTCTTTGAATTCTCCATTCTTTTTCACTAGGTTTTATATTTACTTATAAACATTCCATATAGTCTTGATAATGAAGAATTTATAAAAAAAAATTTCGATCTCTGGTAGACTTACCCCTCCCTTTTGATTTGTTTCCTCATTTTTTTCTGATGAACGATTAATGTTTCATCAACATTTTATAATCATCTTATTTTGTTGTAGGTGAAGAAACAAATGAGACTATTTTTAATGTGATCATGACACACGTATAAAGTAACTTAGGAGAAAATAAAATCCTTAGGATCATGTGGCTTTCTGGCGAAGAAAATATCTCTGACATTTCTCTATCGTTTGTGTATGTATGTTTTAAGAGTGTTCTAATGCTTAAATCACATAGTTAAACAGGCTTTGTTGAGTTCTTGTTAGCTGTATGCCAAATATTTTAACAATTTTGTGGCTATTGAAAATGGAATCTTGATTTGTGTAATGGAATCTAGATAGTTATTGTTATTACATAAGACATTTATTAATTTTATATGTGAATTTTTCTAAATCGCAACATGTAAATTTTATTTTAGTAAGTCGTCTTGTTTGTAATAGGTTTTTAATTAATTCTTTTTGATTTTCTAAATTCACAATACATTCACATAACACATTTTTCTCCATCTTGAGATATACAAATACGGATGGTCAAACCTTATTTTATCTAGTGTTTTGATATTTATGAGTCTTACATTTTCTCAAAAGTCGTTTTGGCTTCTGTGGAAATTATTATGTGTTTTTCTTTCTTCTAAGGCTTAATACTTTTGCAAAATATTGAAGTTAGTAATTCATCTCAAATTTAATTTTGTGAACGGTACCTAGCAAAAGCATAACTGGATTTAATTTCCAAATAAATAATATTTCAATCCCTGTAATGATGAAGTGCTTTCCCCTAAGTAATCTGAATCCTTTCCACACATACCAGAATCTGTTTCAAAATTCAAACTTTTACTGCACTGAACTATTCGCTTATTCTTTGCCAATCTCATGCACTTTCAAGTACGTTCCTTTGCCTTACATTTTATTAGACGGAGCAAATTTCCTCTTTGTTTTTATTATTATTGTTCTTCTTATGTCTTGAACATTTTGGGGGTCATTTTTGCACATAATTTTTCATATTAACTTTAAGGTTATTTGACAAGTCCCCTAAACATCACTCTTTGGAATTTTTCAAGTTTAGATTTATTGAATCTACTGATTAACATAGGTAGAATACATATATATGTGGCGTAACTTCCTAGCATCACTGCTGCCTGGCACATGGACACACGATGGCATTTTGGTAAGAGCTGATGAGTGGCTCCTGCGACAGGGGTATCTATGAACACATCTCCTGGGGCATCTGCTCGGACCTCTTCTTCCTTCATTCTCACAAGAGCTGGTCGTCACCAGACATACAGACCTGCCCATCTGATGGGGCAAACGCTATCTGAATAGTGAGTAAATTTCTGTGCATAATCATTGGGGAGGCCGCGGATGTCTGACATTTACTGGCCATGTGAATTGCTTCACTGTGGAACTGCAGGAGTATGTCCTTTGTCCCTATGGATAAATGAGAACTCTTTGTACAACTAGGATGCATACTACCCTTTCTCTGCCCATGAAGAATTTTCCAGTCTGGGGTTTGTCTTTTCACCTTTTGACATTATTCTGGTTTTTGTTTGGACCAGGAAAAGTCAGCATTTTCCTCAGTGGCTTCTGGCTCTCTGGTCATTCAAAAGTAGTTCCTATTTCAAGATTATGGCAATAATAACTATCAGGGCTTTGTGTTTCTACATAGAGTCTTTGTTTTTTCTGTAATTTTCCTCTTACTAAAAACATAAAATGAAAATTAATCAGATCTTTCTCATATTATGCGGCCAGATACAGAAGGCCACATAACATATAACGGTACTGATAGGAACAATCCACGATAGGTAAATTCACACACACAGAAAATGGAGTGGTAGTCAGGGACAGGGAGAGGCGGGATGGGGAGTGTCAGCTTAATGGCTACAGAGTCGATGAAGCTGTTCGCTCACTAGATGGTGGTAAGGGTTGCACCGTATTAAAAATGTACTTAATGCCACTGAATGGTAATTTTGAAAATATTAAAAACACTTTATTTTATACAAGGGATATTATTGAAAATAAAAGATGACAAAATTTGAGGAGATGCAGGACACAGACAAAAATGAGGAGAAGCACAGCGTGAAGGAAGGGCAAGAACAGATCTGGAGTGGGGACTGGTCAGGGTGTTTGTGGGAGCTCTGGAGCCAGGGCTCCCCTGGGTGCTGGTGTTTATTCTAATTCTTCTGATATTTCAGGAACGGTTATGTCAGGTTGCTCTAGCTCTACCTCTGGATCTTGATCTTTCTCCTGCTCTTTCTCTTGCTCTTTCTCCTGATCTTTCTCTTGATCTTTCTGTTGCTCCTGCTCTGGATCTTGCGTCTGATCTACCACTTGCTCTGGATCTTGTTCCTGCTCTACCTCTTGCTCTGGATCTTGCTATTGCTCTACCTCTTGCTCTGGATTTTGCTCCTGCTCTACTTCTTGCTCTGGCTTGGGCTCTGGATCTTGCTCTCACTCTGCCAGTGGAGGTGGAGCTGGAGCTGGAACTCGAGCCAAACATGGCAGCAGCTCTTGGGACAGTTGTTCAGCCTGGGCAGAAGCTGGAACTGGAGAGACAACAATTGAAAATATCAATGTGAATTTCTATGTCTCATCCAATGACACTGTCTTTCCAGAAGCCCAAGTCCAGAGACCCAGCGTCAGGAAGTCTCCCCACACTGCAGAACACTGTATGATTGTTCTGAGTACTCAGTGCCCCTGTCCCCAGCCTGCTTCTGGAAACTCTGCTCTGTGTGGCCCAGCCCAGGCCCCTCCCCAAACCCGCACAGGCACCCACCCTCTTCCTCTTCACCCTCAGTCTCCGCCTCACTAGGCTCCAGGTGCTCCGGCTTCTCCAGCTGCGCCAGAAGAAGATCAGCCTTACGCTCCACCTCTGAACCTCGCATACTGATATGTACGTAGGCCGAAAGAAACTTCAAAGAATGAAATTCAGGAGTCTCGTGGAAATCGGTGGAATAGAATTCCAGCCAGATCTTTAAGACAGAGGACATGGCACTGTGGGAGACAGGTGGGCAACAGCATCAGAGGCCTGGCCTATCCCACTATGCTGCCCTCCCAAGGCTCCCCTGAGTGAGCTGCAGTCTTGTACCCTCTGCCCGTGCCTGTCCATAGACCAGCCCATCCAATGTCCACCCCCAGTATGGCAGTTCTGGCACAGATGGGCCTGGCAGCCAAGGAGGGACTGGCAAAAGCCTCCATGAGAGGAGCCTTCAACCACTGATGTGACCACGTTTCCCTCCTTCAGGGAGACCTGACAACCTCCTCTGTCTGTGTCACTGCCCCATCCCTGCTGGAATGACCTGTCCACCCCAGGAGGGTGCTGTCTGCTCTGGGCATTACTCACTGGCACACAGGAGGTGTCCAGCAATATCTGATAAATGAGGAAACAGAGGGAGGCGCTGCTCCCCTGGCCTACCCAGGGCCCTTGGAAAAGCCCAAACTTGAGCCCAGACGTGAATGTACTGCCCAAGTGTCTGCATGAAAATCTGCATATCCTTTTCCCAGTGACAGCAATCTCTTGGCCCTGACCACACTCTGCACCCTCAGCACCAGCTGAGCATCCCCATGGAGGCTCCAGCCCCGAGTGTGAGCGGGATGCTCTGCACACCTCCTGCTCTGGCTCAGCACGGGCTCTGGGGGTGTGGGCAGGGCTGGGTGGGAGGGCGTGGGGATGGATTCTCTCTGGGCTCACTCTGATCTCCAGCCTCTCGCACACCCTCCGGTGCCTGCGACCACATCCCCAGCCGTCTTGACTCCTTTCCCTGCAGGGAAAGCCTTGAGCCCTCAGCCCTGTAGCAGGAATCATAAGATGTGTGAGAACCAGAGTTCTGCCAGCCCCCCACCCACAGGCCCCCACAGACCACACGCAGTTGTGTTTAGATGGGAGCCCCTCCTTCTGCACCTAAACTCCACTTACCATTTTAGCTGCTCCAGGGATTCGCCATCCCCGTCACAATCAGAAATCATGTTTCCATACCTAGAAGAGGTCAGGAGTGTGTCAAATCTACCATATGGTGGCACTACCTGCTTCTCATGTCTACTGTGACTGTCTCACCTCTGACTAGAATGGAAGCCCAGGAGGGCAGGGAATACAGTCTCCTCGGTTCATTGGATTATGGTCAGTGCCCAGAAAGTGACTGCACATAGTGTGGCTTCACGTACGATTGTTGAAGGAATGAACCCCAACCAACTCCTCCCAAGATATCTGGGTGTACCTGAAGCCGCTCTGCCCGCCTCTGGTCTCCCTGCTTTGAATACACCCAGAAGCCTACAGATAGAATCTCAAATTTCCTGTAAAAATGTGAAAACAGTGAAGCCCAAGTCAACGACGTCAGTGAGGGGGTGACAGAGACTTCCTCGTGGGGGTGTCAGGAATCCTGAATGAGGACGACCGTGGCCCCTCCAGCAGACCTTCCACAGGGCTGGACTCAGGAGTAGCACTTTCCATGGGGGACCCACTGGAGCTTGTTCCTGTGACCACCCACTGAACACAGGAGGAAACTGAGGCTCAGAGGGGTGTGGTGACAGTCCTAAGACTCACAGCTAGGAGGCGGCCTAGTGACACTGTGTGATCCAGGGCCTGAGTGCTCACCTGAGGAAAAGCAGGTGCAGCACATGCCGGGGACTGGCAAAGTTCTTGTAGCTTGACAGAAACAGGTGGACATAAGATTGGTCACCACCCAAGACAGCAGGCACCAGGTGCTCCACCCGCTTCTTCAGGGTGCGTGCCGGGACAGGCCACACCATGTGGGTGGCATCCGAGCTCAATGAAGATGTGTCTTCACTCTAGGACAGGACAGGGGAGAGATACACAGTGACAGCACCGTGAACCCCAAGGAGGGCAGGGGCTGGAGGCCAGTCTTAACCCCAGGGAGGACATGAGAAGACAGCCTGAGGGCCCAGGGTTAATGTACAGGGTGGTGGTTGCCACCCCGGCAGTCCCCGTTCACCCTCCAGCCAGACCTGAGGTGTGAACACACCAGGACCAGCAGGTTTATAAACACCCCACCCTCTGCCCCTGCCCTGGGAGGGTGTCCCATGTCCCCGTTCCCCACACGCTCAGGAGGAGGGGGTGCGGTCACCCAGGGAAGCTCATAGTGCTGGCCTGGCCTTGCCCAACCTCCTCTGGGCCACCTGACATTACCTTTGGGGACCTCCTCCCAGATGGCCACAGGGGTCGAGGGCGAGGGCTGAAGCAGCGCCGGAAGCATTGGACAAGCCTCTCAGCACAGGGCTTCCTGGGGCTACGGCCCCGGGACCTCGGGATACAGCACAACATCTCACTCTACCTGTGGCCAAGTGAGCTGGGGAAGGGGCTGTGTATAGAATGTGGGTGCCAGGTTACCGAGTTCCGAGTTCTGTTGGGGTCTGTCGTCAAGGAAGTGAAGTCACTTCCTGATACCTCATTTCCTGAGCCCCTCCTCTGTGTACCAGACTGCAAATGCCCCTCTGGGTGCCTGTCTGCTGACCCTCCTTCCCCATGAACTCTCTCTATTGCCCACACTTCCACCAACACTGCCTGACCACACCCCTGTGCAAGGCCTGGGTGCAGCCAGCGTCCCAGCTCAGAGGAGATACACGTAGGTTCATCCCCAGCTCCTGCTTCTTATCACTTTATGTGACCCTGGACAAGCCATTGTCACTTTCATGACCTCCCCAGTCTCCCCTTTTGCACATTGGGGATCTTTCTAGCATCTTCTTCCTAGGGATGGCATCAGGCATGTGTGAGAAAACATCTCTGAAACCTATGGCCGGTGTCACATGCAGCTAATAAACAAGACTAGAGATAAAATCCACGACGGTGTGGAAGGTAGCATGGAATACGACTAACGACAGGTCTGGTTCCTGTCATATAATCTTGAAAATGTCACTTTTGCTCTTGGTCTGTTTTCCCTGTCTGCACCATGCGACAGTTGGAATTTCATGCATTCACATACTGCTTTCCTCCATAAAACCTCACAATGGCTTCGTGTGTATTTAGGTTTGGACTCAAGTGCCACATCTCTGTCTGTGTGGTTGGCGACTCGTCAGGGGCTCCCAGTGGTCCCCACCATCTGCTGCACACATCCTCACGTAATCCCCTGCCCTGCAGTGTGGACTGGACTTAGTGACTCACTTCTAACCAATACAGGATCAAAAGTGAGAAGGTGTCACTTTCTAAATGTCATTGTAACACGCCTGTCTCTAGAGTCTTGTGCTCTGTCTCCTCTGTTCTCTCTGTTTGTATCCACCATATGCCAAGCATGGTGCCGAGAGCTGGAGAAAGAGCTGATTCAGCTGCACCCTGGCTTGGGGGATGATCCCAGGATAAGAAAGAGGAGAAGACGTGCTATCGAGTGCCTGACATTCTAAGAGAGGAAAGTGATCTAGGAGGCCATCAGAATATTCTAGATTAGGAAGCTACCTGAAGATGGTAGGAAATGAACACCATTTGCAGAGAAGAACCAGAGGCGTTTGGTCCATTAAGATGACGGCAACATGGAACTGATGTGTAAGATGTAAGTAAGTAAGAAATACTATTCACAAATTCAAATCCTATTTTCAAAATCATTGAATGGCAGGGATAAGTGCTCATGTTCAATGCAAACATAACTAGAATTGAGGAAGATTCCATTTATGGAATAACTTTATATCTCCATTAGATGAAAGTATGCAGATATATGTTCAGCAATTCTTTTCAAATTGTATAAAATATCCATTGTTGACACAATCAGGATTCCACCCCCATACTTTGGCTTCACACCCCATTTTCTTTACACCAGACACCCATCCATTGCTTTGATGTAGATCCATTGCTGTCAACAATATCACAGCCCACAGCCTACTGGTCCTCGGAGACAGCAACTCTATCACTATATTGTGTGCAGAATCCAGGAAGGGCCTAACACGGGGGCTCCATAAATACTCCCTGAAGTGCTGCACTTGAGAAGAGAGAAGAGTCTATGATTTTATTACCTGGTGCTCTACCTACACATCTTATCACTCTGCATTATGTCATGATCCTTAGTCCCCCTCAACTGACAGTCAGCAACCCAGGAGCAGAGTCTACACCTCGGTCTGCCCCTATTCCAGGCCCCCAGCCCAGCACCTGGCAAGTAATAGGTGCCAAGTACTGATGAATGAATTGTCTGCAAACATGTGAAACAGGATGCATCAAGAATACCCAGATGGAAGGTCACCATGAACATGCTGCCTGATAACCTGCCAGCCCTTTAATTCTGTCTGCCGACCACTTCCTTCAGCCAGGAACTGCCTGGGCACAAAGATTTCCCAGAGTCACCATCCTGCCTTGACTTCTGCCATTCACTTTAGCCTCCTTGATTGTCCTACTTACTGTGGGTTTCTTCACTCTCAGTCTCAGGGGACACCTCTGAACCCCTAAGGTAGCCCACTGGGTCTTCCTTCTCTGGCCAACACATTCCTCTTGCTTCTGTGCATGGCCTTGATAGCAGTGTCACAGGCAATCCCAGGAAACTGACACCCCAGCATGCTGACCTTGGGAACCCGCACTAGTCAAGGGAGCCCTCTCCCTTCATCCCCTGCAGAATCCCCCTAGGAATAGGGGATGCAGATATGTACACATGTGTAGGGAGGAAAGGGGGTCTCATGACATCTTAGCTAGAAGATGATTACAAATTTCTTAAACATTAGTAGAAAATTATGGTTCATTTGTCCTGGCATGCAACTGAATGAGAAGAAATCTGTGAAAAATTCTGACACCCATGACAAAAGAAATGATCCAAACAATATGACCATCGAGGTGCTTTTCTTTTATGTTTAGGACTATCATTTAAAAATGTGGTATTGGGGAGAATGTCAACAATATTGGGGGAGACTCTGGAACGATGCTGAGTAGAAAATGGACAATAGATTCCTTTTTTGAGAATTGATAGAAGCTATTTTGCAGAAAGTGGCAAATGAGCTTGACTTTTAAAAACGAAGAGCATTAAAGCAAGTAAGTTTAGTGGAAAGTAGATGATATTTGGGAGAGGGTTTAATTAAAAAGCAAAACAAAACAAAAACAGTGTCATCTGCTCCTATTAGGTAAAATATATGATCATTTTGGAATCTTTGTGTGTGTGTGTGTGGCTGGCCAATATAAGGATACACACCCTTGACCTTGGTGATACGAGGCTGTGCTCTAACCAGCTGAGCTACCAGCCAGCCTATACATGATCATATTGGAATAATATGCAACAGAGAGATACTCTGCTGCTATTGAGAATAAGCTGATTGCAAGGAAAAAAGATGCTCACAGATAAGGCAAGGGTAGGCTTTTTGTCCCCCATTGTGGAATAGTACAGGGAACAATGCAAATGTATTGAGGCTGGTAATTCCAAGTCATGGGAGGGAAATTAAAATGATGACTCTGGAAGAATAGTTTCAAATGTCAAGGAGTTTGAGGCAGGTGATCAATTTAGTGAAATGACAATTGCTTTAGGAGAGGCTGCTTCTTTGAAAGGATTGATACATACAGCAAGGCAGGGTAGGTGACTGTGCTGCTAAGTTTTTAATATTGCTATGAGTTTTAACTTTAAATATATTTGTGACTTTGCATGTAGCTCTGAATTTTGAGTGTCATAATTACTTAAGAATCTTTTATGGATTTGATTACTATAGCTATCACTGTAATTTGATGAGGTTTTAGAACTACATTCCATTTCTAATTTTGGTTTTATTATTTCCAAGTGCCAAAATACTTAACACAGAACCACCTCTTATTCTATAATAAAAAGCAATGGAGACAAGCTATTCAGTTGAAAAAAATTACTTTTTTTTTTTTTTTAAAGATGACCGGTAAGGGGATCCTATCCCTTGATGTGGTGTTGTCAGCACCACGCTCTCCCAAGTGAGCCAATCAGCCAACCCTCCATAGGGATCCGAACCCGTGGCCCTGGTGCTGTCAGCACTGCACTCTCCAAGTGCGCACGGGCCGTCCCTGCTCCATGGTAGTTTTAGCTGCTTCCCTCTTTCTTCTCAGAATTTTCATTTTCCCATGTTCTCCTGGACAACTTCAACCCTGCTAACGATTAAAACCCATCACATCTGTCTGTCGTGGTGTGGATTGGTTCCCAAGCAGAAGACTCAGGGCTTCTTTGAACTAGGACTTGCATTGTCTTCAACTCAACCAAGCTGAGGCGCCGATCTTGTGATTACACTCAGCATGTGCTGTGAATGGAGAGAAATGAAGTGAAAAGTGACTATGAGATGCGAAGTCAAACTTGTCACGTTCCTAGTCCTCTCTCTGGGCTTCTCTCCATCTTCAGCTCCACCTCACTGTTTACCCCTTAAAGAAGCCAGATGCTCTCTAATTCGTATGTCCATGAAATACTTTGTTTCAAATAACGGGTATTAAATGACTATTTGTTGGAAGTTCTGTATCCTAAATTTGTAGGTGTCCTTTCTGTGACTGACGATGGCATGAATACCTAGTGTTAACAGTCTTTGGTGTGCTCAGCATTAAGATCCGTTAGGAATTGTCATGGAAACTTGTAAAATTAAAAAAAAAAATCCAAATGCATGTCATCTGGCCTTGGAGTCCAGTTCTTCAGTACACACTCTGCTGATTTGGGCACCTCAGTCAAGAACCCAGTCAAAGAACCTCACAGAGTCACCCACAGGCCACGAAGCCACAGCACAGGAGCAAACTTTCCTGTACTACCCTGTTAACCATGCGCAGATGCCAAGGGCCCAAGATGTTTCAGCAAATGCTCTAGGTTCAGCAAATCCTCTAATATGAAATAGGCCAAAGCAAACAAACAAAAAAGGGAAAAGCGAATTGGAAGAAATAGAGATCATGCAAGGGAAACAGAAAATACCATTAACTTCCTCAGAGTTATAGGAGAGAAACTGTTGGACTTACTGAAGCAGAACAGACATTGTTAAATTAGAAGAGGGAGAAGATGAATCAAATAACCATGAGGTCATTTAGAAATTAAATACATAACTGCTGAAATTTTTGTTTGTTTGTTTTGTGTGTGTGTGTGTGTGTGTGTGTGACAGTTAAGGGGGTTGTAACCCTAGGGGTGGTGTCGCCCGCACCGCGCTCAGCCAGTGAGCGCAAAGGCCATCCCTATGTGGGATCCGAACCCGCGGCAGCGACCCTGCGCTCCCAGCGCCGCTCTCTCCCGAGTGCGCCACGGGGCGGCCCATAAGTGTTGAAATTTAACTTAGAAAAGAACTCACTAGAAAGATGAGAAAATAACACAAGGGAAGCCTGATTAGATCAAAAAGACAAAAGGATAACAAGAAAGATACAATTGAAAGAAAAGCATAAAAAAGTAAAAGGAGTAAAAGGGAAAGAGAGAGAGAAAACGGAAGTGCGTGTTCGGCAGAGCCAGTGTCTGAACAACACGCGCTCCAGGAAGAGCCGCGGAGATGGGCAGGAGGAGAGAACCGTGGGAGAAAGGAGGAAGGGACAGGTCCCGGAGGTCCCCAGAGGTCCCCACGTGGAGAGTGACGATGGGTCCACACGCCGCCCCGCACTGGGGAAGCACAGGGGACACCGTGTCAACTCTGGGTGTGGGGGTCCAGGGGACGGACCCTGAGGAGGAGCCTCAAGAGGGAGACGACAGGGGAGTCCGGCCTTCAGCGTCTCGTGCAGAGTCGGTTCCGATCTCCGCTTTTCCTCGTCAAACGTGAGTCCGACAAGGCGAGGACGGGCCTCTGGACGTTTAGCAGCCCAAGACCGTTTTCTTAGCAGTCTATGGGGGGGCGTTTCCCACTTCGGAGAAGACATAAACCCGGACAGGGGACAGGGCCCTGGTGACGGCCACGGGGGATCGTACCGACCCCGACTGCTGGGAGGCTGCAGTGTAGTCATCGGCTCCCAGGAGGTGTCATCCAGAGCACCACATGGGTCCCTGAGGCATTCACCTGTGGTGACAGCAGCTGCCCTAACCGGGACAGTGCGCGTGCGCAGACGCCACCGCGCACAGAGGACACGCGGTCCGCGCCGGGCTGTCAGCCGCGTCCCCGCAGCCGCCGGTGCGCGGCGCTCAGAGCCGCGGACGGGAAGCCGCCGTCGCGGGGTGCGCTCTCCGTGGCGCCTCCTGGTGGCCCTGAGTGCAGCTGCGCCCCCAGGCCGCCCGTCCCGCCCGGGGACAGGAGCGCACGACCGGCCGCTCTCCACTCCCTGCTCCCGCCCCTCTGCGGCCGATGACAGCGCGTTCCAGAGACACGACGGATTCCCACGGGCGCTCCAGGTCGGTGCAAGGGGTCCGCGCTGACGAGGCGCCGAGCACAGCCGTGAGGGGGACCCGCGTGGGCTGTCGTCGGCCGACGGTCCTGGCGGTTCCTCGGCCCCAGGCTGGCAGGCACAGTCCGCGGCGTGACAGTCCTGACCGCGGAGCCGTGTGCTATTAAAGCCACACGGTCACCACGAGCGACGGTATCTTGTGTACTTTTTCAAAACTGAGTTTTCTATTCTATGCCTTTACTCAACCGTATGAAATATAGAATTAGTAATTTATCAAATTGCGTAAAAAATGTCAATTGTTATTTATATATAAACAAAATTTATAGATTTATTGGGAAGAATTGATATATTTTCCCTACTTATTTTCTCATCTATGAACATGTACATCTCTTCATTGTCTTCAGTTGGTTCGTTTTTTCAATAACATTTTACACTCAGTGTTTAGAAATCATGACTGTAAAAATGCACCCTAATTATTCATGCAAACCTTATGAATGAAAATTTGGGGTGTTTCCAACCCTTAGTAATAGGTATTGTCATATTAACAATCTTGTCGACACCTCACCTTATAATTTTTCAAGGTTACATATGATATAGATTCCTGAATATTGGGTTACAGTGTAAAATAGTAAATATACAAGTATAATTTTGCTAAATTTTGCGAGTTTCTGCTCCTTATGGGCTCTACCATTTGCATTCCACCACAATGTATTATAATACCTGTATCCCCACAGTCTCACTAACAAGTTTGTTATCAAAAAATTAAATTTTGCAAATCTAATAGGTGAAGTATTGTATTTCAATATATTTTAAATGTCTAGTTCTCTATGAGGGATTTTAAGCACCTAATTAAGTATTGATGCCAATTTAAATTTCCTTTTGTGTTATTAGATTGTTCATATATTTTGTTCATTTTTATTTCATTTTGTTGGTCATTTCCATCTCATTTTTTCACACATCATTGTATTAGTGATATTATCCTAGTTTTAGAGGTTTTTTGTTTTTTTGCTTATTTTAAAATTGAAACATTATTGATCACCCATTTTAAGTATTATAGCTTGTAATTACTTTTTGTCGTGTCCTTTTGACCTAGTTGGTGGCATTTACCTTTTGTTTGAGTTTGCTTTGCTTTATTAATTGCTGCTATGCCATCCATGTTAACTGCTGCTACATTAGTAGCAGCATATTTTCACCAGTGATTTGAAATGCTATCTTTCTTAAATACTAAATTTCTATAAATCTTGGGTATCTCTTTGAATTCTCCATTCTTTTTCACTAGGTTTTATATTTACTTATAAACATTCCATATAGTCTTGATAATGAAGAATTTATAAAAAAAAATTTCGATCTCTGGTAGACTTACCCCTCCCTTTTGATTTGTTTCCTCATTTTTTTCTGATGAACGATTAATGTTTCATCAACATTTTATAATCATCTTATTTTGTTGTAGGTGAAGAAACAAATGAGACTATTTTTAATGTGATCATGACACACGTATAAAGTAACTTAGGAGAAAATAAAATCCTTAGGATCATGTGGCTTTCTGGCCAAGAAAATATCTCTGACATTTCTCTATCGTTTGTGTATGTATGTTTTAAGAGTGTTCTAATGCTTAAATCACATAGTTAAACAGGCTTTGTTGAGTTCTTGTTAGCTGTATGCCAAATATTTTAACAATTTTGTGGCTATTGAAAATGGAATCTTGATTTGTGTAATGGAATCTAGATAGTTATTGTTATTACATAAGACATTTATTAATTTTATATGTGAATTTTTCTAAATCGCAACATGTAAATTTTATTTTAGTAAGTCGTCTTGTTTGTAATAGGTTTTTAATTAATTCTTTTTGATTTTCTAAATTCACAATACATTCACATAACACATTTTTCTCCATCTTGAGATATACAAATACGGATGGTCAAACCTTATTTTATCTAGTGTTTTGATATTTATGAGTCTTACATTTTCTCAAAAGTCGTTTTGGCTTCTGTGGAAATTATTATGTGTTTTTCTTTCTTCTAAGGCTTAATACTTTTGCAAAATATTGAAGTTAGTAATTCATCTCAAATTTAATTTTGTGAACGGTACCTAGCAAAAGCATAACTGGATTTAATTTCCAAATAAATAATATTTCAATCCCTGTAATGATGAAGTGCTTTCCCCTAAGTAATCTGAATCCTTTCCACACATACCAGAATCTGTTTCAAAATTCAAACTTTTACTGCACTGAACTATTCGCTTATTCTTTGCCAATCTCATGCACTTTCAAGTACGTTCCTTTGCCTTACATTTTATTAGACGGAGCAAATTTCCTCTTTGTTTTTATTATTATTGTTCTTCTTATGTCTTGAACATTTTGGGGGTCATTTTTGCACATAATTTTTCATATTAACTTTAAGGTTATTTGACAAGTCCCCTAAACATCACTCTTTGGAATTTTTCAAGTTTAGATTTATTGAATCTACTGATTAACATAGGTAGAATACATATATATGTGGCGTAACTTCCTAGCATCACTGCTGCCTGGCACATGGACACACGATGGCATTTTGGTAAGAGCTGATGAGTGGCTCCTGCGACAGGGGTATCTATGAACACATCTCCTGGGGCATCTGCTCGGACCTCTTCTTCCTTCATTCTCACAAGAGCTGGTCGTCACCAGACATACAGACCTGCCCATCTGATGGGGCAAACGCTATCTGAATAGTGAGTAAATTTCTGTGCATAATCATTGGGGAGGCCGCGGATGTCTGACATTTACTGGCCATGTGAATTGCTTCACTGTGGAACTGCAGGAGTATGTCCTTTGTCCCTATGGATAAATGAGAACTCTTTGTACAACTAGGATGCATACTACCCTTTCTCTGCCCATGAAGAATTTTCCAGTCTGGGGTTTGTCTTTTCACCTTTTGACATTATTCTGGTTTTTGTTTGGACCAGGAAAAGTCAGCATTTTCCTCAGTGGCTTCTGGCTCTCTGGTCATTCAAAAGTAGTTCCTATTTCAAGATTATGGCAATAATAACTATCAGGGCTTTGTGTTTCTACATAGAGTCTTTGTTTTTTCTGTAATTTTCCTCTTACTAAAAACATAAAATGAAAATTAATCAGATCTTTCTCATATTATGCGGCCAGATACAGAAGGCCACATAACATATAACGGTACTGATAGGAACAATCCACGATAGGTAAATTCACACACACAGAAAATGGAGTGGTAGTCAGGGACAGGGAGAGGCGGGATGGGGAGTGTCAGCTTAATGGCTACAGAGTCGATGAAGCTGTTCGCTCACTAGATGGTGGTAAGGGTTGCACCGTATTAAAAATGTACTTAATGCCACTGAATGGTAATTTTGAAAATATTAAAAACACTTTATTTTATACAAGGGATATTATTGAAAATAAAAGATGACAAAATTTGAGGAGATGCAGGACACAGACAAAAATGAGGAGAAGCACAGCGTCAAGGAAGGGCAAGAACAGATCTGGAGTGGGGACTGGTCAGGGTGTTTGTGGGAGCTCTGGAGCCAGGGCTCCCCTGGGTGCTGGTGTTTATTCTAATTCTTCTGATATTTCAGGAACGGTTATGTCAGGTTGCTCTAGCTCTACCTCTGGATCTTGATCTTTCTCCTGCTCTTTCTCTTGCTCTTTCTCCTGATCTTTCTCTTGATCTTTCTGTTGCTCCTGCTCTGGATCTTGCGTCTGATCTACCACTTGCTCTGGATCTTGTTCCTGCTCTACCTCTTGCTCTGGATCTTGCTATTGCTCTACCTCTTGCTCTGGATTTTGCTCCTGCTCTACTTCTTGCTCTGGCTTGGGCTCTGGATCTTGCTCTCACTCTGCCAGTGGAGGTGGAGCTGGAGCTGGAACTCGAGCCAAACATGGCAGCAGCTCTTGGGACAGTTGTTCAGCCTGGGCAGAAGCTGGAACTGGAGAGACAACAATTGAAAATATCAATGTGAATTTCTATGTCTCATCCAATGACACTGTCTTTCCAGAAGCCCAAGTCCAGAGACCCAGCGTCAGGAAGTCTCCCCACACTGCAGAACACTGTATGATTGTTCTGAGTACTCAGTGCCCCTGTCCCCAGCCTGCTTCTGGAAACTCTGCTCTGTGTGGCCCAGCCCAGGCCCCTCCCCAAACCCGCACAGGCACCCACCCTCTTCCTCTTCACCCTCAGTCTCCGCCTCACTAGGCTCCAGGTGCTCCGGCTTCTCCAGCTGCGCCAGAAGAAGATC
The DNA here is from genome assembly GCF_027409185.1 of Cynocephalus volans. NCBI lineage: Eukaryota > Metazoa > Chordata > Mammalia > Dermoptera > Cynocephalidae > Cynocephalus > Cynocephalus volans. Next base: position 50,654,564 of record NC_084476.1, on the reverse strand, counting down.
AGCCTTACGCTCCACCTCTGAACCTCGCATACTGATATGTACGTAGGCCGAAAGAAACTTCAAAGAATGAAATTCAGGAGTCTCGTGGAAATCGGTGGAATAGAATTCCAGCCAGATCTTTAAGACAGAGGACATGGCACTGTGGGAGACAGGTGGGCAACAGCATCAGAGGCCTGGCCTATCCCACTATGCTGCCCTCCCAAGGCTCCCCTGAGTGAGCTGCAGTCTTGTACCCTCTGCCCGTGCCTGTCCATAGACCAGCCCATCCAATGTCCACCCCCAGTATGGCAGTTCTGGCACAGATGGGCCTGGCAGCCAAGGAGGGGCTGGCAAAAGCCTCCATGAGAGGAGCCTTCAACCACTGATGTGACCACGTTTCCCTCCTTCAGGGAGACCTGACAACCTCCTCTGTCTGTGTCACTGCCCCATCCCTGCTGGAATGACCTGTCCACCCCAGGAGGGTGCTGTCTGCTCTGGGCATTACTCACTGGCACACAGGAGGTGTCCAGCAATATCTGATAAATGAGGAAACAGAGGGAGGCGCTGCTCTCCTGGCCTACCCAGGGCCCTTGGAAAAGCCCAAACTTGAGCCCAGACGTGAATGTACTGCCCAAGTGTCTGCATGAAAATCTGCATATCCTTTTCCCAGTGACAGCAATCTCTTGGCCCTGACCACACTCTGCACCCTCAGCACCAGCTGAGCATCCCCATGGAGGCTCCAGCCCCGAGTGTGAGCGGGATGCTCTGCACACCTCCTGCTCTGGCTCAGCACGGGCTCTGGGGGTGTGGGCAGGGCTGGGTGGGAGGGCGTGGGGATGGATTCTCTCTGGGCTCACTCTGATCTCCAGCCTCTCGCACACCCTCCAGTGCCTGCGACCACATCCCCAGCCGTCTTGACTCCTTTCCCTGCAGGGAAAGCCTTGAGCCCTCAGCCCTGTAGCAGGAATCATAAGATGTGTGAGAACCAGAGTTCTGCCAGCCCCCCACCCACAGGCCCCCACAGACCACACGCAGTTGTGTTTAGATGGGAGCCCCTCCTTCTGCACCTAAACTCCACTTACCATTTTAGCTGCTCCAGGGATTCGCCATCCCCGTCACAATCAGAAATCATGTTTCCATACCTAGAAGAGGTCAGGAGTGTGTCAAATCTACCATATGGTGGCACTACCTGCTTCTCATGTCTACTGTGACTGTCTCACCTCTGACTAGAATGGAAGCCCAGGAGGGCAGGGAATACAGTCTCCTCGGTTCATTGGATTATGGTCAGTGCCCAGAAAGTGACTGCACATAGTGTGGCTTCACGTACGATTGTTGAAGGAATGAACCCCAACCAACTCCTCCCAATATATCTGGGTGTACCTGAAGCCGCTCTGCCCGCCTCTGGTCTCCCTGCTTTGAATACACCCAGAAGCCTACAGATAGAATCTCAAATTTCCTGTAAAAATGTGAAAACAGTGAAGCCCAAGTCAACGACGTTAGTGAGGGGGTGACAGAGACTTCCTCGTGGGGGTGTCAGGAATCCTGAATGAGGACGACCGTGGCCCCTCCAGCAGACCTTCCACAGGGCTGGACTCAGGAGTAGCACTTTCCATGGGGGACCCACTGGAGCTTGTTCCTGTGACCACCCACTGAACACAGGAGGAAACTGAGGCTCAGAGGGGTGTGGTGACAGTCCTAAGACTCACAGCTAGGAGGCGGCCTAGTGACACTGTGTGATCCAGGGCCTGAGTGCTCACCTGAGGAAAAGCAGGTGCAGCACATGCCGGGGACTGGCAAAGTTCTTGTAGCTTGACAGAAACAGTTGGACATAAGATTGGTCACCACCCAAGACAGCAGGCACCAGGTGCTCCACCCGCTTCTTCAGGGTGCGTGCCGGGACAGGCCACACCATGTGGGTGGCTTCCGAGCTCAATGAAGATGTGTCTTCACTCTAGGACAGGACAGGGGAGAGATACACAGTGACAGCACCGTGAACCCCAAGGAGGGCAGGGGCTGGAGGCCAGTCTTAACCCCAGGGAGGACATGAGAAGACAGCCTGAGGGCCCAGGGTTAATGTACAGGGTGGTGGTTGCCACCCCGGCAGTCCCCGTTCACCCTCCAGCCAGACCTGAGGTGTGAACACACCAGGACCAGCAGGTTTATAAACACCCCACCCTCTGCCCCTGCCCTGGGAGGGTGTCCCATGTCCCCGTTCCCCACACGCTCAGGAGGAGGGGGTGCGGTCACCCAGGGAAGCTCATAGTGCTGGCCTGGCCTTGCCCAACCTCCTCTGGGCCACCTGACATTACCTTTGGGGACCTCCTCCCAGATGGCCACAGGGGTCGAGGGCGAGGGCTGAAGCAGCGCCGGAAGCATTGGACAAGCCTCTCAGCACAGGGCTTCCTGGGGCTACGGCCCCGGGACCTCGGGATACAGCACAACATCTCACTCTACCTGTGGCCAAGTGAGCTGGGGAAGGGGCTGTGTATAGAATGTGGGTGCCAGGTTACCGAGTTCCGAGTTCTGTTGGGGTCTGTCGTCAAGGAAGTGAAGTCACTTCCTGATACCTCATTTCCTGAGCCCCTCCTCTGTGTACCAGACTGCAAATGCCCCTCTGGGTGCCTGTCTGCTGACCCTCCTTCCCCATGAACTCTCTCTATTGCCCACACTTCCACCAACACTGCCTGACCACACCCCTGTGCAAGGCCTGGGTGCAGCCAGCGTCCCAGCTCAGAGGAGATACACGTAGGTTCATCCCCAGCTCCTGCTTCTTATCACTTTATGTGACCCTGGACAAGCCATTGTCACTTTCATGACCTCCCCAGTCTCCCCTTTTGCACATTGGGGATCTTTCTAGCATCTTCTTCCTAGGGATGGCATCAGGCATGTGTGAGAAAACATCTCTGAAACCTATGGCCGGTGTCACATGCAGCTAATAAACAAGACTAGAGATAAAATCCACGATGGTGTGGAAGGTAGCATGGAATACGACTAACGACAGGTCTGGTTCCTGTCATATAATCTTGAAAATGTCACTTTTGCTCTTGGTCTGTTTTCCCTGTCTGCACCATGCGACAGTTGGAATTTCATGCATTCACATACTGCTTTCCTCCATAAAACCTCACAATGGCTTCGTGTGTATTTAGGTTTGGACTCAAGTGCCACATCTCTGTCTGTGTGGTTGGCGACTCGTCAGGGGCTCCCAGTGGTCCCCACCATCTGCTGCACACATCCTCACGTAATCCCCTGCCCTGCAGTGTGGACTGGACTTAGTGACTCACTTCTAACCAATACAGGATCAAAAGTGAGAAGGTGTCACTTTCTAAATGTCATTGTAACACGCCTGTCTCTAGAGTCTTGTGCTCTGTCTCCTCTGTTCTCTCTGTTTGTATCCACCATATGCCAAGCATGGTGCCGAGAGCTGGAGAAAGAGCTGATTCAGCTGCACCCTGGCTTGGGGGATGATCCCAGGATAAGAAAGAGGAGAAGACGTGCTATCGAGTGCCTGACATTCTAAGAGAGGAAAGTGATCTAGGAGGCCATCAGAATATTCTAGATTAGGAAGCTACCTGAAGATGGTAGGAAATGAACACCATTTGCAGAGAAGAACCAGAGGCGTTTGGTCCATTAAGATGACGGCAACATGGAACTGATGTGTAAGATGTAAGTAAGTAAGAAATACTATTCACAAATTCAAATCCTATTTTCAAAATCATTGAATGGCAGGGATAAGTGCTCATGTTCAATGCAAACATAACTAGAATTGAGGAAGATTCCATTTATGGAATAACTTTATATCTCCATTAGATGAAAGTATGCAGATATATGTTCAGCAATTCTTTTCAAATTGTATAAAATATCCGTTGTTGACACAATCAGGATTCCACCCCCATACTTTGGCTTCACACCCCATTTTCTTTACACCAGACACCCATCCATTGCTTTGATGTAGATCCATTGCTGTCAACAATATCACAGCCCACAGCCTACTGGTCCTCGGAGACAGCAACTCTATCACTATATTGTGTGCAGAATCCAGGAAGGGCCTAACACGGGGGCTCCATAAATACTCCCTGAAGTGCTGCACTTGAGAAGAGAGAAGAGTCTATGATTTTATTACCTGGTGCTCTACCTACACATCTTATCACTCTGCATTATGTCATGATCCTTAGTCCCCCTCAACTGACAGTCAGCAACCCAGGAGCAGAGTCTACACCTCGGTCTGCCCCTATTCCAGGCCCCCAGCCCAGCACCTGGCAAGTAATAGGTGCCAAGTACTGATGAATGAATTGTCTGCAAACATGTGAAACAGGATGCATCAAGAATACCCAGATGGAAGGTCACCATGAACATGCTGCCTGATAACCTGCCAGCCCTTTAATTCTGTCTGCCGACCACTTCCTTCAGCCAGGAACTGCCTGGGCACAAAGATTTCCCAGAGTCACCATCCTGCCTTGACTTCTGCCGTTCACTTTAGCCTCCTTGATTGTCCTACTTACTGTGGGTTTCTTCACTCTCAGTCTCAGGGGACACCTCTGAACCCCTAAGGTAGCCCACTGGGTCTTCCTTCTCTGGCCAACACATTCCTCTTGCTTCTGTGCATGGCCTTGATAGCAGTGTCACAGGCAATCCCAGGAAACTGACACCCCAGCATGCTGACCTTGGGAACCCGCACTAGTCAAGGGAGCCCTCTCCCTTCATCCCCTGCAGAATCCCCCTAGGAATAGGGGATGCAGATATGTACACATGTGTAGGGAGGAAAGGGGGTCTCATGACATCTTAGCTAGAAGATGATTACAAATTTCTTAAACATTAGTAGAAAATTATGGTTCATTTGTCCTGGCATGCAACTGAATGAGAAGAAATCTGTGAAAAATTCTGACACCCATGACAAAAGAAATGATCCAAACAATATGACCATCGAGGTGCTTTTCTTTTATGTTTAGGACTATCATTTAAAAATGTGGTATTGGGGAGAATGTCAACAATATTGGGGGAGACTCTGGAACGATGCTGAGTAGAAAATGGACAATAGATTCCTTTTTTGAGAATTGATAGAAGCTATTTTGCAGAAAGTGGCAAATGAGCTTGACTTTTAAAAACGAAGAGCATTAAAGCAAGTAAGTTTAGTGGAAAGTAGATGATATTTGGGAGAGGGTTTAATTAAAAAGCAAAACAAAACAAAAACAGTGTCATCTGCTCCTATTAGGTAAAATATATGATCATTTTGGAATCTTTGTGTGTGTGTGTGTGGCTGGCCAATATAAGGATACACACCCTTGACCTTGGTGATACGAGGCTGTGCTCTAACCAGCTGAGCTACCAGCCAGCCTATACATGATCATATTGGAATAATATGCAACAGAGAGATACTCTGCTGCTATTGAGAATAAGCTGATTGCAAGGAAAAAAGATGCTCACAGATAAGGCAAGGGTAGGCTTTTTGTCCCCCATTGTGGAATAGTACAGGGAACAATGCAAATGTATTGAGGCTGGTAATTCCAAGTCATGGGAGGGAAATTAAAATGATGACTCTGGAAGAATAGTTTCAAATGTCAAGGAGTTTGAGGCAGGTGATCAATTTAGTGAAATGACAATTGCTTTAGGAGAGGCTGCTTCTTTGAAAGGATTGATACATACAGCAAGGCAGGGTAGGTGACTGTGCTGCTAAGTTTTTAATATTGCTATGAGTTTTAACTTTAAATATATTTGTGACTTTGCATGTAGCTCTGAATTTTGAGTGTCATAATTACTTAAGAATCTTTTATGGATTTGATTACTATAGCTATCACTGTAATTTGATGAGGTTTTAGAACTACATTCCATTTCTAATTTTGGTTTTATTATTTCCAAGTGCCAAAATACTTAACACAGAACCACCTCTTATTCTATAATAAAAAGCAATGGAGACAAGCTATTCAGTTGAAAAAAATTACTTTTTTTTTTTTTTTAAAGATGACCGGTAAGGGGATCCTATCCCTTGATGTGGTGTTGTCAGCACCACGCTCTCCCAAGTGAGCCAATCAGCCAACCCTCCATAGGGATCCGAACCCGTGGCCCTGGTGCTGTCAGCACTGCACTCTCCAAGTGCGCACGGGCCGTCCCTGCTCCATGGTAGTTTTAGCTGCTTCCCTCTTTCTTCTCAGAATTTTCATTTTCCCATGTTCTCCTGGACAACTTCAACCCTGCTAACGATTAAAACCCATCACATCTGTCTGTCGTGGTGTGGATTGGTTCCCAAGCAGAAGACTCAGGGCTTCTTTGAACTAGGACTTGCATTGTCTTCAACTCAACCAAGCTGAGGCGCCGATCTTGTGATTACACTCAGCATGTGCTGTGAATGGAGAGAAATGAAGTGAAAAGTGACTATGAGATGCGAAGTCAAACTTGTCACGTTCCTAGTCCTCTCTCTGGGCTTCTCTCCATCTTCAGCTCCACCTCACTGTTTACCCCTTAAAGAAGCCAGATGCTCTCTAATTCGTATGTCCATGAAATACTTTGTTTCAAATAACGGGTATTAAATGACTATTTGTTGGAAGTTCTGTATCCTAAATTTGTAGGTGTCCTTTCTGTGACTCACGATGGCATGAATACCTAGTGTTAACAGTCTTTGGTGTGCTCAGCATTAAGATCCGTTAGGAATTGTCATGGAAACTTGTAAAATTAAAAAAAAAAATCCAAATGCATGTCATCTGGCCTTGGAGTCCAGTTCTTCAGTACACACTCTGCTGATTTGGGCACCTCAGTCAAGAACCCAGTCAAAGAACCTCACAGAGTCACCCACAGGCCACGAAGCCACAGCACAGGAGCAAACTTTCCTGTACTGCCCTGTTAACCATGCGCAGATGCCAAGGGCCCAAGATGTTTCAGCAAATGCTCTAGGTTCAGCAAATCCTCTAATATGAAATAGGCCAAAGCAAACAAACAAAAAAGGAAAAAGCGAATTGGAAGAAATAGAGATCATGCAAGGGAAACAGAAAATACCATTAACTTCCTCAGAGTTATAGGAGAGAAACTGTTGGACTTACTGAAGCAGAACAGACATTGTTAAATTAGAAGAGGGAGAAGATGAATCAAATAACCATGAGGTCATTTAGAAATTAAATACATAACTGCTGAAATTTTTGTTTGTTTGTTTTGTGTGTGTGTGTGTGTGTGTGACAGTTAAGGGGGTTGTAACCCTAGGGGTGGTGTCGCCCGCACCGCGCTCAGCCAGTGAGCGCAAAGGCCATCCCTATGTGGGATCCGAACCCGCGGCAGCGACCCTGCGCTCCCAGCGCCGCTCTCTCCCGAGTGCGCCACGGGGCGGCCCATAAGTGTTGAAATTTAACTTAGAAAAGAACTCACTAGAAAGATGAGAAAATAACACAAGGGAAGCCTGATTAGATCAAAAAGACAAAAGGATAACAAGAAAGATACAATTGAAAGAAAAGCATAAAAAAGTAAAAGGAGTAAAAGGGAAAGAGAGAGAGAAAACGGAAGTGCGTGTTCGGCAGAGCCAGTGTCTGAACAACACGCGCTCCAGGAAGAGCCGCGGAGATGGGCAGGAGGAGAGAACCGTGGGAGAAAGGAGGAAGGGACAGGTCCCGGAGGTCCCCAGAGGTCCCCACGTGGAGAGTGACGATGGGTCCACACGCCGCCCCGCACTGGGGAAGCACAGGGGACACCGTGTCAACTCTGGGTGTGGGGGTCCAGGGGACGGACCCTGAGGAGGAGCCTCAAGAGGGAGACGACAGGGGAGTCCGGCCTTCAGCGTCTCGTGCAGAGTCGGTTCCGATCTCCGCTTTTCCTCGTCAAACGTGAGTCCGACAAGGCGAGGACGGGCCTCTGGACGTTTAGCAGCCCAAGACCGTTTTCTTAGCAGTCTATGGGGGGGCGTTTCCCACTACGGAGAAGACATAAACCCGGACAGGGGACAGGGCCCTGGTGACGGCCACGGGGGATCGTACCGACCCCGACTGCTCGGAGGCTGCAGTGTAGACATCGGCTCCCAGGAGGTGTCGTCCAGAGCACCACATGGGTCCCTGAGGCGTTCACCTGTGGTGACAGCAGCTGCCCTAACCGGGACAGTGCGCGTGCGCAGACGCCACCGCGCACAGAGGACACGCGGTCCGCGCCGGGCTGTCAGCCGCGTCCCCGCAGCCGCCGGTGCGCGGCGCTCAGAGCCGCGGACGGGAAGCCGCCGTCGCGGGGTGCGCTCTCCGTGGCGCCTCCTGGTGGCCCTGAGTGCAGCTGCGCCCCCAGGCCGCCCGTCCCGCCCGGGGACAGGAGCGCACGACCGGCCGCTCTCCACTCCCTGCTCCCGCCCCTCTGCGGCCGATGACAGCGCGTTCCAGAGACACGACGGATTCCCACGGGCGCTCCAGGTCGGTGCAAGGGGTCCGCGCTGACGAGGCGCCGAGCACAGCCGTGAGGGGGACCCGCGTGGGCTGTCGTCGGCCGACGGTCCTGGCGGTTCCTCGGCCCCAGGCTGGCAGGCACAGTCCGCGGCGTGACAGTCCTGACCGCGGAGCCGTGTGCTATTAAAGCCACACGGTCACCACGAGCGACGGTATCTTGTGTACTTTTTCAAAACTGAGTTTTCTATTCTATGCCTTTACTCAACCGTATGAAATATAGAATTAGTAATTTATCAAATTGCGTAAAAAATGTCAATTGTTATTTATATATAAACAAAATTTATAGATTTATTGGGAAGAATTGATATATTTTCCCTACTTATTTTCTCATCTATGAACATGTACATCTCTTCATTGTCTTCAGTTGGTTCGTTTTTTCAATAACATTTTACACTCAGTGTTTAGAAATCATGACTGTAAAAATGCACCCTAATTATTCATGCAAACCTTATGAATGAAAATTTGGGGTGTTTCCAACCCTTAGTAATAGGTATTGTCATATTAACAATCTTGTCGACACCTCACCTTATAATTTTTCAAGGTTACATATGATATAGATTCCTGAATATCGGGTTACAGTGTAAAATAGTAAATATACAAGTATAATTTTGCTAAATTTTGCGAGTTTCTGCTCCTTATGGGCTCTACCATTTGCATTCCACCACAATGTATTATAATACCTGTATCCCCACAGTCTCACTAACAAGTTTGTTATCAAAAAATTAAATTTTGCAAATCTAATAGGTGAAGTATTGTATTTCAATATATTTTAAATGTCTAGTTCTCTATGAGGGATTTTAAGCACCTAATTAAGTATTGATGCCAATTTAAATTTCCTTTTGTGTTATTAGATTGTTCATATATTTTGTTCATTTTTATTTCATTTTGTTGGTCATTTCCATCTCATTTTTTCACACATCATTGTATTAGTGATATTATCCTAGTTTTAGAGGTTTTTTGTTTTTTTGCTTATTTTAAAATTGAAACATTATTGATCACCCATTTTAAGTATTATAGCTTGTAATTACTTTTTGTCGTGTCCTTTTGACCTAGTTGGTGGCATTTACCTTTTGTTTGAGTTTGCTTTGCTTTATTAATTGCTGCTATGCCATCCATGTTAACTGCTGCTACATTAGTAGCAGCATATTTTCACCAGTGATTTGAAATGCTATCTTTCTTAAATACTAAATTTCTATAAATCTTGGGTATCTCTTTGAATTCTCCATTCTTTTTCACTAGGTTTTATATTTACTTATAAACATTCCATATAGTCTTGATAATGAAGAATTTATAAAAAAAAATTTCGATCTCTGGTAGACTTACCCCTCCCTTTTGATTTGTTTCCTCATTTTTTTCTGATGAACGATTAATGTTTCATCAACATTTTATAATCATCTTATTTTGTTGTAGGTGAAGAAACAAATGAGACTATTTTTAATGTGATCATGACACACGTATAAAGTAACTTAGGAGAAAATAAAATCCTTAGGATCATGTGGCTTTCTGGCCAAGAAAATATCTCTGACATTTCTCTATCGTTTGTGTATGTATGTTTTAAGAGTGTTCTAATGCTTAAATCACATAGTTAAACAGGCTTTGTTGAGTTCTTGTTAGCTGTATGCCAAATATTTTAACAATTTTGTGGCTATTGAAAATGGAATCTTGATTTGTGTAATGGAATCTAGATAGTTATTGTTATTACATAAGACATTTATTAATTTTATATGTGAATTTTTCTAAATCGCAACATGTAAATTTTATTTTAGTAAGTCGTCTTGTTTGTAATAGGTTTTTAATTAATTCTTTTTGATTTTCTAAATTCACAATACATTCACATAACACATTTTTCTCCATCTTGAGATATACAAATACGGATGGTCAAACCTTATTTTATCTAGTGTTTTGATATTTATGAGTCTTACATTTTCTCAAAAGTCGTTTTGGCTTCTGTGGAAATTATTATGTGTTTTTCTTTCTTCTAAGGCTTAATACTTTTGCAAAATATTGAAGTTAGTAATTCATCTCAAATTTAATTTTGTGAACGGTACCTAGCAAAAGCATAACTGGATTTAATTTCCAAATAAATAATATTTCAATCCCTGTAATGATGAAGTGCTTTCCCCTAAGTAATCTGAATCCTTTCCACACATACCAGAATCTGTTTCAAAATTCAAACTTTTACTGCACTGAACTATTCGCTTATTCTTTGCCAATCTCATGCACTTTCAAGTACGTTCCTTTGCCTTACATTTTATTAGACGGAGCAAATTTCCTCTTTGTTTTTATTATTATTGTTCTTCTTATGTCTTGAACATTTTGGGGGTCATTTTTGCACATAATTTTTCATATTAACTTTAAGGTTATTTGACAAGTCCCCTAAACATCACTCTTTGGAATTTTTCAAGTTTAGATTTATTGAATCTACTGATTAACATAGGTAGAATACATATATATGTGGCGTAACTTCCTAGCATCACTGCTGCCTGGCACATGGACACACGATGGCATTTTGGTAAGAGCTGATGAGTGGCTCCTGCGACAGGGGTATCTATGAACACATCTCCTGGGGCATCTGCTCGGACCTCTTCTTCCTTCATTCTCACAAGAGCTGGTCGTCACCAGACATACAGACCTGCCATTCTGATGGGGCAAACGCTATCTGAATAGTGAGTAAATTTCTGTGCATAATCATTGGGGAGGCCGCGGATGTCTGACATTTACTGGCCATGTGAATTGCTTCACTGTGGAACTGCAGGAGTATGTCCTTTGTCCCTATGGATAAATGAGAACTCTTTGTACAACTAGGATGCATACTACCCTTTCTCTGCCCATGAAGAATTTTCCAGTCTGGGGTTTGTCTTTTCACCTTTTGACATTATTCTGGTTTTTGTTTGGACCAGGAAAAGTCAGCATTTTCCTCAGTGGCTTCTGGCTCTCTGGTCATTCAAAAGTAGTTCCTATTTCAAGATTATGGCAATAATAACTATCAGGGCTTTGTGTTTCTACATAGAGTCTTTGTTTTTTCTGTAATTTTCCTCTTACTAAAAACATAAAATGAAAATTAATCAGATCTTTCTCATATTATGCGGCCAGATACAGAAGGCCACATAACATATAACGGTACTGATAGGAACAATCCACGATAGGTAAATTCACACACACAGAAAATGGAGTGGTAGTCAGGGACAGGGAGAGGCGGGATGGGGAGTGTCAGCTTAATGGCTACAGAGTCGATGAAGCTGTTCGCTCACTAGATGGTGGTAAGGGTTGCACCGTATTAAAAATGTACTTAATGCCACTGAATGGTAATTTTGAAAATATTAAAAACACTTTATTTTATACAAGGGATATTATTGAAAATAAAAGATGACAAAATTTGAGGAGATGCAGGACACAGACAAAAATGAGGAGAAGCACAGCGTCAAGGAAGGGCAAGAACAGATCTGGAGTGGGGACTGGTCAGGGTGTTTGTGGGAGCTCTGGAGCCAGGGCTCCCCTGGGTGCTGGTGTTTATTCTAATTCTTCTGCTATTTCAGGAACGGTTATGTCAGGTTGCTCTAGCTCTACCTCTGGATCTTGATCTTTCTCCTGCTCTTTCTCTTGCTCTTTCTCCTGATCTTTCTCTTGATCTTTCTGTTGCTCCTGCTCTGGATCTTGCGTCTGATCTACCACTTGCTCTGGATCTTGTTCCTGCTCTACCTCTTGCTCTGGATCTTGCTATTGCTCTACCTCTTGCTCTGGATTTTGCTCCTGCTCTACTTCTTGCTCTGGCTTGGGCTCTGGATCTTGCTCTCACTCTGCCAGTGGAGGTGGAGCTGGAGCTGGAACTCGAGCCAAACATGGCAGCAGCTCTTGGGACAGTTGTTCAGCCTGGGCAGAAGCTGGAACTGGAGAGACAACAATTGAAAATATCAATGTGAATTTCTATGTCTCATCCAATGACACTGTCTTTCCAGAAGCCCAAGTCCAGAGACCCAGCGTCAGGAAGTCTCCCCACACTGCAGAACACTGTATGATTGTTCTGAGTACTCAGTGCCCCTGTCCCCAGCCTGCTTCTGGAAACTCTGCTCTGTGTGGCCCAGCCCAGGCCCCTCCCCAAACCCGCACAGGCACCCACCCTCTTCCTCTTCACCCTCAGTCTCCGCCTCACTAGGCTCCAGGTGCTCCGGCTTCTCCAGCTGCGCCAGAAGAAGATCAGCCTTACGCTCCACCTCTGAACCTCGCATACTGATATGTACGTAGGCCGAAAGAAACTTCAAAGAATGAAATTCAGGAGTCTCGTGGAAATCGGTGGAATAGAATTCCAGCCAGATCTTTAAGACAGAGGACATGGCACTGTGGGAGACAGGTGGGCAACAGCATCAGAGGCCTGGCCTATCCCACTATGCTGCCCTCCCAAGGCTCCCCTGAGTGAGCTGCAGTCTTGTACCCTCTGCCCGTGCCTGTCCATAGACCAGCCCATCCAATGTCCACCCCCAGTATGGCAGTTCTGGCACAGATGGGCCTGGCAGCCAAGGAGGGACTGGCAAAAGCCTCCATGAGAGGAGCCTTCAACCACTGATGTGACCACGTTTCCCTCCTTCAGGGAGACCTGACAACCTCCTCTGTCTGTGTCACTGCCCCATCCCTGCTGGAATGACCTGTCCACCCCAGGAGGGTGCTGTCTGCTCTGGGCATTACTCACTGGCACACAGGAGGTGTCCAGCAATATCTGATAAATGAGGAAACAGAGGGAGGCGCTGCTCCCCTGGCCTACCCAGGGCCCTTGGAAAAGCCCAAACTTGAGCCCAGACGTGAATGTACTGCCCAAGTGTCTGCATGAAAATCTGCATATCCTTTTCCCAGTGACAGCAATCTCTTGGCCCTGACCACACTCTGCACCCTCAGCACCAGCTGAGCATCCCCATGGAGGCTCCAGCCCCGAGTGTGAGCGGGATGCTCTGCACACCTCCTGCTCTGGCTCAGCACGGGCTCTGGGGGTGTGGGCAGGCCTGGGTGGGAGGGCGTGGGGATGGATTCTCTCTGGGCTCACTCTGATCTCCAGCCTCTCGCACACCCTCCGGTGCCTGCGACCACATCCCCAGCCGTCTTGACTCCTTTCCCTGCAGGGAAAGCCTTGAGCCCTCAGCCCTGTAGCAGGAATCATAAGATGTGTGAGAACCAGAGTTCTGCCAGCCCCCCACCCACAGGCCCCCACAGACCACACGCAGTTGTGTTTAGATGGGCGGCCCTCCTTCTGCACCTAAACTCCACTTACCATTTTAGCTGCTCCAGGGATTCGCCATCCCCGTCACAATCAGAAATCATGTTTCCATACCTAGAAGAGGTCAGGAGTGTGTCAAATCTACCATATGGTGGCACTACCTGCTTCTCATGTCTACTGTGACTGTCTCACCTCTGACTAGAATGGAAGCCCAGGAGGGCAGGGAATACAGTCTCCTCGGTTCATTGGATTATGGTCAGTGCCCAGAAAGTGACTGCACATAGTGTGGCTTCACGTACGATTGTTGAAGGAATGAACCCCAACCAACTCCTCCCAATATATCTGGGTGTACCTGAAGCCGCTCTGCCCGCCTCTGGTCTCCCTGCTTTGAATACACCCAGAAGCCTACAGATAGAATCTCAAATTTCCTGTAAAAATGTGAAAACAGTGAAGCCCAAGTCAACGACGTTAGTGAGGGGGTGACAGAGACTTCCTCGTGGGGGTGTCAGGAATCCTGAATGAGGACGACCGTGGCCCCTCCAGCAGACCTTCCACAGGGCTGGACTCAGGAGTAGCACTTTCCATGGGGGACCCACTGGAGCTTGTTCCTGTGACCACCCACTGAACACAGGAGGAAACTGAGGCTCAGAGGGGTGTGGTGACAGTCCTAAGACTCACAGCTAGGAGGCGGCCTAGTGACACTGTGTGATCCAGGGCCTGAGTGCTCACCTGAGGAAAAGCAGGTGCAGCACATGCCGGGGACTGGCAAAGTTCTTGTAGCTTGACAGAAACAGTTGGACATAAGATTGGTCACCACCCAAGACAGCAGGCACCAGGTGCTCCACCCGCTTCTTCAGGGTGCGTGCCGGGACAGGCCACACCATGTGGGTGGCTTCCGAGCTCAATGAAGATGTGTCTTCACTCTAGGACAGGACAGGGGAGAGATACACAGTGACAGCACCGTGAACCCCAAGGAGGGCAGGGGCTGGAGGCCAGTCTTAACCCCAGGGAGGACATGAGAAGACAGCCTGAGGGCCCAGGGTTAATGTACAGGGTGGTGGTTGCCACCCCGGCAGTCCCCGTTCACCCTCCAGCCAGACCTGAGGTGTGAACACACCAGGACCAGCAGGTTTATAAACACCCCACCCTCTGCCCCTGCCCTGGGAGGGTGTCCCATGTCCCCGTTCCCCACACGCTCAGGAGGAGGGGGTGCGGTCACCCAGGGAAGCTCATAGTGCTGGCCTGGCCTTGCCCAACCTCCTCTGGGCCACCTGACATTACCTTTGGGGACCTCCTCCCAGATGGCCACAGGGGTCGAGGGCGAGGGCTGAAGCAGCGCCGGAAGCATTGGACAAGCCTCTCAGCACAGGGCTTCCTGGGGCTACGGCCCCGGGACCTCGGGATACAGCACAACATCTCACTCTACCTGTGGCCAAGTGAGCTGGGGAAGGGGCTGTGTATAGAATGTGGGTGCCAGGTTACCGAGTTCCGAGTTCTGTTGGGGTCTGTCGTCAAGGAAGTGAAGTCACTTCCTGATACCTCATTTCCTGAGCCCCTCCTCTGTGTACCAGACTGCAAATGCCCCTCTGGGTGCCTGTCTGCTGACCCTCCTTCCCCATGAACTCTCTCTATTGCCCACACTTCCACCAACACTGCCTGACCACACCCCTGTGCAAGGCCTGGGTGCAGCCAGCGTCCCAGCTCAGAGGAGATACACGTAGGTTCATCCCCAGCTCCTGCTTCTTATCACTTTATGTGACCCTGGACAAGCCATTGTCACTTTCATGACCTCCCCAGTCTCCCCTTTTGCACATTGGGGATCTTTCTAGCATCTTCTTCCTAGGGATGGCATCAGGCATGTGTGAGAAAACATCTCTGAAACCTATGGCCGGTGTCACATGCAGCTAATAAACAAGACTAGAGATAAAATCCACGATGGTGTGGAAGGTAGCATGGAATACGACTAACGACAGGTCTGGTTCCTGTCATATAATCTTGAAAATGTCACTTTTGCTCTTGGTCTGTTTTCCCTGTCTGCACCATGCGACAGTTGGAATTTCATGCATTCACATACTGCTTTCCTCCATAAAACCTCACAATGGCTTCGTGTGTATTTAGGTTTGGACTCAAGTGCCACATCTCTGTCTGTGTGGTTGGCGACTCGTCAGGGGCTCCCAGTGGTCCCCACCATCTGCTGCACACATCCTCACGTAATCCCCTGCCCTGCAGTGTGGACTGGACTTAGTGACTCACTTCTAACCAATACAGGATCAAAAGTGAGAAGGTGTCACTTTCTAAATGTCATTGTAACACGCCTGTCTCTAGAGTCTTGTGCTCTGTCTCCTCTGTTCTCTCTGTTTGTATCCACCATATGCCAAGCATGGTGCCGAGAGCTGGAGAAAGAGCTGATTCAGCTGCACCCTGGCTTGGGGGATGATCCCAGGATAAGAAAGAGGAGAAGACGTGCTATCGAGTGCCTGACATTCTAAGAGAGGAAAGTGATCTAGGAGGCCATCAGAATATTCTAGATTAGGAAGCTACCTGAAGATGGTAGGAAATGAACACCATTTGCAGAGAAGAACCAGAGGCGTTTGGTCCATTAAGATGACGGCAACATGGAACTGATGTGTAAGATGTAAGTAAGTAAGAAATACTATTCACAAATTCAAATCCTATTTTCAAAATCATTGAATGGCAGGGATAAGTGCTCATGTTCAATGCAAACATAACTAGAATTGAGGAAGATTCCATTTATGGAATAACTTTATATCTCCATTAGATGAAAGTATGCAGATATATGTTCAGCAATTCTTTTCAAATTGTATAAAATATCCGTTGTTGACACAATCAGGATTCCACCCCCATACTTTGGCTTCACACCCCATTTTCTTTACACCAGACACCCATCCATTGCTTTGATGTAGATCCATTGCTGTCAACAATATCACAGCCCACAGCCTACTGGTCCTCGGAGACAGCAACTCTATCACTATATTGTGTGCAGAATCCAGGAAGGGCCTAACACGGGGGCTCCATAAATACTCCCTGAAGTGCTGCACTTGAGAAGAGAGAAGAGTCTATGATTTTATTACCTGGTGCTCTACCTACACATCTTATCACTCTGCATTATGTCATGATCCTTAGTCCCCCTCAACTGACAGTCAGCAACCCAGGAGCAGAGTCTACACCTCGGTCTGCCCCTATTCCAGGCCCCCAGCCCAGCACCTGGCAAGTAATAGGTGCCAAGTACTGATGAATGAATTGTCTGCAAACATGTGAAACAGGATGCATCAAGAATACCCAGATGGAAGGTCACCATGAACATGCTGCCTGATAACCTGCCAGCCCTTTAATTCTGTCTGCCGACCACTTCCTTCAGCCAGGAACTGCCTGGGCACAAAGATTTCCCAGAGTCACCATCCTGCCTTGACTTCTGCCGTTCACTTTAGCCTCCTTGATTGTCCTACTTACTGTGGGTTTCTTCACTCTCAGTCTCAGGGGACACCTCTGAACCCCTAAGGTAGCCCACTGGGTCTTCCTTCTCTGGCCAACACATTCCTCTTGCTTCTGTGCATGGCCTTGATAGCAGTGTCACAGGCAATCCCAGGAAACTGACACCCCAGCATGCTGACCTTGGGAACCCGCACTAGTCAAGGGAGCCCTCTCCCTTCATCCCCTGCAGAATCCCCCTAGGAATAGGGGATGCAGATATGTACACATGTGTAGGGAGGAAAGGGGGTCTCATGACATCTTAGCTAGAAGATGATTACAAATTTCTTAAACATTAGTAGAAAATTATGGTTCATTTGTCCTGGCATGCAACTGAATGAGAAGAAATCTGTGAAAAATTCTGACACCCATGACAAAAGAAATGATCCAAACAATATGACCATCGAGGTGCTTTTCTTTTATGTTTAGGACTATCATTTAAAAATGTGGTATTGGGGAGAATGTCAACAATATTGGGGGAGACTCTGGAACGATGCTGAGTAGAAAATGGACAATAGATTCCTTTTTTGAGAATTGATAGAAGCTATTTTGCAGAAAGTGGCAAATGAGCTTGACTTTTAAAAACGAAGAGCATTAAAGCAAGTAAGTTTAGTGGAAAGTAGATGATATTTGGGAGAGGGTTTAATTAAAAAGCAAAACAAAACAAAAACAGTGTCATCTGCTCCTATTAGGTAAAATATATGATCATTTTGGAATCTTTGTGTGTGTGTGTGTGGCTGGCCAATATAAGGATACACACCCTTGACCTTGGTGATACGAGGCTGTGCTCTAACCAGCTGAGCTACCAGCCAGCCTATACATGATCATATTGGAATAATATGCAACAGAGAGATACTCTGCTGCTATTGAGAATAAGCTGATTGCAAGGAAAAAAGATGCTCACAGATAAGGCAAGGGTAGGCTTTTTGTCCCCCATTGTGGAATAGTACAGGGAACAATGCAAATGTATTGAGGCTGGTAATTCCAAGTCATGGGAGGGAAATTAAAATGATGACTCTGGAAGAATAGATTCAAATGTCAAGGAGTTTGAGGCAGGTGATCAATTTAGTGAAATGACAATTGCTTTAGGAGAGGCTGCTTCTTTGAAAGGATTGATACATACAGCAAGGCAGGGTAGGTGACTGTGCTGCTAAGTTTTTAATATTGCTATGAGTTTTAACTTTAAATATATTTGTGACTTTGCATGTAGCTCTGAATTTTGAGTGTCATAATTACTTAAGAATCTTTTATGGATTTGATTACTATAGCTATCACTGTAATTTGATGAGGTTTTAGAACTACATTCCATTTCTAATTTTGGTTTTATTATTTCCAAGTGCCAAAATACTTAACACAGAACCACCTCTTATTCTATAATAAAAAGCAATGGAGACAAGCTATTCAGTTGAAAAAAATTACTTTTTTTTTTTTTTTAAAGATGACCGGTAAGGGGATCCTATCCCTTGATGTGGTGTTGTCAGCACCACGCTCTCCCAAGTGAGCCAATCAGCCAACCCTCCATAGGGATCCGAACCCGTGGCCCTGGTGCTGTCAGCACTGCACTCTCCAAGTGCGCACGGGCCGTCCCTGCTCCATGGTAGTTTTAGCTGCTTCCCTCTTTCTTCTCAGAATTTTCATTTTCCCATGTTCTCCTGGACAACTTCAACCCTGCTAACGATTAAAACCCATCACATCTGTCTGTCGTGGTGTGGATTGGTTCCCAAGCAGAAGACTCAGGGCTTCTTTGAACTAGGACTTGCATTGTCTTCAACTCAACCAAGCTGAGGCGCCGATCTTGTGATTACACTCAGCATGTGCTGTGAATGGAGAGAAATGAAGTGAAAAGTGACTATGAGATGCGAAGTCAAACTTGTCACGTTCCTAGTCCTCTCTCTGGGCTTCTCTCCATCTTCAGCTCCACCTCACTGTTTACCCCTTAAAGAAGCCAGATGCTCTCTAATTCGTATGTCCATGAAATACTTTGTTTCAAATAACGGGTATTAAATGACTATTTGTTGGAAGTTCTGTATCCTAAATTTGTAGGTGTCCTTTCTGTGACTGACGATGGCATGAATACCTAGTGTTAACAGTCTTTGGTGTGCTCAGCATTAAGATCCGTTAGGAATTGTCATGGAAACTTGTAAAATTAAAAAAAAAAATCCAAATGCATGTCATCTGGCCTTGGAGTCCAGTTCTTCAGTACACACTCTGCTGATTTGGGCACCTCAGTCAAGAACCCAGTCAAAGAACCTCACAGAGTCACCCACAGGCCACGAAGCCACAGCACAGGAGCAAACTTTCCTGTACTGCCCTGTTAACCATACGCAGATGCCAAGGGCCCAAGATGTTTCAGCAAATGCTCTAGGTTCAGCAAATCCTCTAATATGAAATAGGCCAAAGCAAACAAACAAAAAAGGAAAAAGCGAATTGGAAGAAATAGAGATCATGCAAGGGAAACAGAAAATACCATTAACTTCCTCAGAGTTATAGGAGAGAAACTGTTGGACTTACTGAAGCAGAACAGACATTGTTAAATTAGAAGAGGGAGAAGATGAATCAAATAACCATGAGGTCATTTAGAAATTAAATACATAACTGCTGAAATTTTTGTTTGTTTGTTTTGTGTGTGTGTGTGTGTGTGTGTGACAGTTAAGGGGGTTGTAACCCTAGGGGTGGTGTCGCCCGCACCGCGCTCAGCCAGTGAGCGCAAAGGCCATCCCTATGTGGGATCCGAACCCGCGGCAGCGACCCTGCGCTCCCAGCGCCGCTCTCTCCCGAGTGCGCCACGGGGCGGCCCATAAGTGTTGAAATTTAACTTAGAAAAGAACTCACTAGAAAGATGAGAAAATAACACAAGGGAAGCCTGATTAGATCAAAAAGACAAAAGGATAACAAGAAAGATACAATTGAAAGAAAAGCATAAAAAAGTAAAAGGAGTAAAAGGGAAAGAGAGAGAGAAAACGGAAGTGCGTGTTCGGCAGAGCCAGTGTCTGAACAACACGCGCTCCAGGAAGAGCCGCGGAGATGGGCAGGAGGAGAGAACCGTGGGAGAAAGGAGGAAGGGACAGGTCCCGGAGGTCCCCAGAGGTCCCCACGTGGAGAGTGACGATGGGTCCACACGCCGCCCCGCACTGGGGAAGCACAGGGGACACCGTGTCAACTCTGGGTGTGGGGGTCCAGGGGACGGACCCTGAGGAGGAGCCTCAAGAGGGAGACGACAGGGGAGTCCGGCCTTCAGCGTCTCGTGCAGAGTCGGTTCCGATCTCCGCTTTTCCTCGTCAAACGTGAGTCCGACAAGGCGAGGACGGGCCTCTGGACGTTTAGCAGCCCAAGACCGTTTTCTTAGCAGTCTATGGGGGGGCGTTTCCCACTACGGAGAAGACATAAACCCGGACAGGGGACAGGGCCCTGGTGACGGCCACGGGGGATCGTACCGACCCCGACTGCTGGGAGGCTGCAGTGTAGTCATCGGCTCCCAGGAGGTGTCATCCAGAGCACCACATGGGTCCCTGAGGCATTCACCTGTGGTGACAGCAGCTGCCCTAACCGGGACAGTGCGCGTGCGCAGACGCCACCGCGCACAGAGGACACGCGGTCCGCGCCGGGCTGTCAGCCGCGTCCCCGCAGCCGCCGGTGCGCGGCGCTCAGAGCCGCGGACGGGAAGCCGCCGTCGCGGGGTGCGCTCTCCGTGGCGCCTCCTGGTGGCCCTGAGTGCAGCTGCGCCCCCAGGCCGCCCGTCCCGCCCGGGGACAGGAGCGCACGACCGGCCGCTCTCCACTCCCTGCTCCCGCCCCTCTGCGGCCGATGACAGCGCGTTCCAGAGACACGACGGATTCCCACGGGCGCTCCAGGTCGGTGCAAGGGGTCCGCGCTGACGAGGCGCCGAGCACAGCCGTGAGGGGGACCCGCGTGGGCTGTCGTCGGCCGACGGTCCTGGCGGTTCCTCGGCCCCAGGCTGGCAGGCACAGTCCGCGGCGTGACAGTCCTGACCGCGGAGCCGTGTGCTATTAAAGCCACACGGTCACCACGAGCGACGGTATCTTGTGTACTTTTTCAAAACTGAGTTTTCTATTCTATGCCTTTACTCAACCGTATGAAATATAGAATTAGTAATTTATCAAATTGCGTAAAAAATGTCAATTGTTATTTATATATAAACAAAATTTATAGATTTATTGGGAAGAATTGATATATTTTCCCTACTTATTTTCTCATCTATGAACATGTACATCTCTTCATTGTCTTCAGTTGGTTCGTTTTTTCAATAACATTTTACACTCAGTGTTTAGAAATCATGACTGTAAAAATGCACCCTAATTATTCATGCAAACCTTATGAATGAAAATTTGGGGTGTTTCCAACCCTTAGTAATAGGTATTGTCATATTAACAATCTTGTCGACACCTCACCTTATAATTTTTCAAGGTTACATATGATATAGATTCCTGAATATCGGGTTACAGTGTAAAATAGTAAATATACAAGTATAATTTTGCTAAATTTTGCGAGTTTCTGCTCCTTATGGGCTCTACCATTTGCATTCCACCACAATGTATTATAATACCTGTATCCCCACAGTCTCACTAACAAGTTTGTTATCAAAAAATTAAATTTTGCAAATCTAATAGGTGAAGTATTGTATTTCAATATATTTTAAATGTCTAGTTCTCTATGAGGGATTTTAAGCACCTAATTAAGTATTGATGCCAATTTAAATTTCCTTTTGTGTTATTAGATTGTTCATATATTTTGTTCATTTTTATTTCATTTTGTTGGTCATTTCCATCTCATTTTTTCACACATCATTGTATTAGTGATATTATCCTAGTTTTAGAGGTTTTTTGTTTTTTTGCTTATTTTAAAATTGAAACATTATTGATCACCCATTTTAAGTATTATAGCTTGTAATTACTTTTTGTCGTGTCCTTTTGACCTAGTTGGTGGCATTTACCTTTTGTTTGAGTTTGCTTTGCTTTATTAATTGCTGCTATGCCATCCATGTTAACTGCTGCTACATTAGTAGCAGCATATTTTCACCAGTGATTTGAAATGCTATCTTTCTTAAATACTAAATTTCTATAAATCTTGGGTATCTCTTTGAATTCTCCATTCTTTTTCACTAGGTTTTATATTTACTTATAAACATTCCATATAGTCTTGATAATGAAGAATTTATAAAAAAAAATTTCGATCTCTGGTAGACTTACCCCTCCCTTTTGATTTGTTTCCTCATTTTTTTCTGATGAACGATTAATGTTTCATCAACATTTTATAATCATCTTATTTTGTTGTAGGTGAAGAAACAAATGAGACTATTTTTAATGTGATCATGACACACGTATAAAGTAACTTAGGAGAAAATAAAATCCTTAGGATCATGTGGCTTTCTGGCCAAGAAAATATCTCTGACATTTCTCTATCGTTTGTGTATGTATGTTTTAAGAGTGTTCTAATGCTTAAATCACATAGTTAAACAGGCTTTGTTGAGTTCTTGTTAGCTGTATGCCAAATATTTTAACAATTTTGTGGCTATTGAAAATGGAATCTTGATTTGTGTAATGGAATCTAGATAGTTATTGTTATTACATAAGACATTTATTAATTTTATATGTGAATTTTTCTAAATCGCAACATGTAAATTTTATTTTAGTAAGTCGTCTTGTTTGTAATAGGTTTTTAATTAATTCTTTTTGATTTTCTAAATTCACAATACATTCACATAACACATTTTTCTCCATCTTGAGATATACAAATACGGATGGTCAAACCTTATTTTATCTAGTGTTTTGATATTTATGAGTCTTACATTTTCTCAAAAGTCGTTTTGGCTTCTGTGGAAATTATTATGTGTTTTTCTTTCTTCTAAGGCTTAATACTTTTGCAAAATATTGAAGTTAGTAATTCATCTCAAATTTAATTTTGTGAACGGTACCTAGCAAAAGCATAACTGGATTTAATTTCCAAATAAATAATATTTCAATCCCTGTAATGATGAAGTGCTTTCCCCTAAGTAATCTGAATCCTTTCCACACATACCAGAATCTGTTTCAAAATTCAAACTTTTACTGCACTGAACTATTCGCTTATTCTTTGCCAATCTCATGCACTTTCAAGTACGTTCCTTTGCCTTACATTTTATTAGACGGAGCAAATTTCCTCTTTGTTTTTATTATTATTGTTCTTCTTATGTCTTGAACATTTTGGGGGTCATTTTTGCACATAATTTTTCATATTAACTTTAAGGTTATTTGACAAGTCCCCTAAACATCACTCTTTGGAATTTTTCAAGTTTAGATTTATTGAATCTACTGATTAACATAGGTAGAATACATATATATGTGGCGTAACTTCCTAGCATCACTGCTGCCTGGCACATGGACACACGATGGCATTTTGGTAAGAGCTGATGAGTGGCTCCTGCGACAGGGGTATCTATGAACACATCTCCTGGGGCATCTGCTCGGACCTCTTCTTCCTTCATTCTCACAAGAGCTGGTCGTCACCAGACATACAGACCTGCCATTCTGATGGGGCAAACGCTATCTGAATAGTGAGTAAATTTCTGTGCATAATCATTGGGGAGGCCGCGGATGTCTGACATTTACTGGCCATGTGAATTGCTTCACTGTGGAACTGCAGGAGTATGTCCTTTGTCCCTATGGATAAATGAGAACTCTTTGTACAACTAGGATGCATACTACCCTTTCTCTGCCCATGAAGAATTTTCCAGTCTGGGGTTTGTCTTTTCACCTTTTGACATTATTCTGGTTTTTGTTTGGACCAGGAAAAGTCAGCATTTTCCTCAGTGGCTTCTGGCTCTCTGGTCATTCAAAAGTAGTTCCTATTTCAAGATTATGGCAATAATAACTATCAGGGCTTTGTGTTTCTACATAGAGTCTTTGTTTTTTCTGTAATTTTCCTCTTACTAAAAACATAAAATGAAAATTAATCAGATCTTTCTCATATTATGCGGCCAGATACAGAAGGCCACATAACATATAACGGTACTGATAGGAACAATCCACGATAGGTAAATTCACACACACAGAAAATGGAGTGGTAGTCAGGGACAGGGAGAGGCGGGATGGGGAGTGTCAGCTTAATGGCTACAGAGTCGATGAAGCTGTTCGCTCACTAGATGGTGGTAAGGGTTGCACCGTATTAAAAATGTACTTAATGCCACTGAATGGTAATTTTGAAAATATTAAAAACACTTTATTTTATACAAGGGATATTATTGAAAATAAAAGATGACAAAATTTGAGGAGATGCAGGACACAGACAAAAATGAGGAGAAGCACAGCGTCAAGGAAGGGCAAGAACAGATCTGGAGTGGGGACTGGTCAGGGTGTTTGTGGGAGCTCTGGAGCCAGGGCTCCCCTGGGTGCTGGTGTTTATTCTAATTCTTCTGATATTTCAGGAACGGTTATGTCAGGTTGCTCTAGCTCTACCTCTGGATCTTGATCTTTCTCCTGCTCTTTCTCTTGCTCTTTCTCCTGATCTTTCTCTTGATCTTTCTGTTGCTCCTGCTCTGGATCTTGCGTCTGATCTACCACTTGCTCTGGATCTTGTTCCTGCTCTACCTCTTGCTCTGGATCTTGCTATTGCTCTACCTCTTGCTCTGGATTTTGCTCCTGCTCTACTTCTTGCTCTGGCTTGGGCTCTGGATCTTGCTCTCACTCTGCCAGTGGAGGTGGAGCTGGAGCTGGAACTCGAGCCAAACATGGCAGCAGCTCTTGGGACAGTTGTTCAGCCTGGGCAGAAGCTGGAACTGGAGAGACAACAATTGAAAATATCAATGTGAATTTCTATGTCTCATCCAATGACACTGTCTTTCCAGAAGCCCAAGTCCAGAGACCCAGCGTCAGGAAGTCTCCCCACACTGCAGAACACTGTATGATTGTTCTGAGTACTCAGTGCCCCTGTCCCCAGCCTGCTTCTGGAAACTCTGCTCTGTGTGGCCCAGCCCAGGCCCCTCCCCAAACCCGCACAGGCACCCACCCTCTTCCTCTTCACCCTCAGTCTCCGCCTCACTAGGCTCCAGGTGCTCCGGCTTCTCCAGCTGCGCCAGAAGAAGATCAGCCTTACGCTCCACCTCTGAACCTCGCATACTGATATGTACGTAGGCCGAAAGAAACTTCAAAGAATGAAATTCAGGAGTCTCGTGGAAATCGGTGGAATAGAATTCCAGCCAGATCTTTAAGACAGAGGACATGGCACTGTGGGAGACAGGTGGGCAACAGCATCAGAGGCCTGGCCTATCCCACTATGCTGCCCTCCCAAGGCTCCCCTGAGTGAGCTGCAGTCTTGTACCCTCTGCCCGTGCCTGTCCATAGACCAGCCCATCCAATGTCCACCCCCAGTATGGCAGTTCTGGCACAGATGGGCCTGGCAGCCAAGGAGGGACTGGCAAAAGCCTCCATGAGAGGAGCCTTCAACCACTGATGTGACCACGTTTCCCTCCTTCAGGGAGACCTGACAACCTCCTCTGTCTGTGTCACTGCCCCATCCCTGCTGGAATGACCTGTCCACCCCAGGAGGGTGCTGTCTGCTCTGGGCATTACTCACTGGCACACAGGAGGTGTCCAGCAATATCTGATAAATGAGGAAACAGAGGGAGGCGCTGCTCCCCTGGCCTACCCAGGGCCCTTGGAAAAGCCCAAACTTGAGCCCAGACGTGAATGTACTGCCCAAGTGTCTGCATGAAAATCTGCATATCCTTTTCCCAGTGACAGCAATCTCTTGGCCCTGACCACACTCTGCACCCTCAGCACCAGCTGAGCATCCCCATGGAGGCTCCAGCCCCGAGTGTGAGCGGGATGCTCTGCACACCTCCTGCTCTGGCTCAGCACGGGCTCTGGGGGTGTGGGCAGGCCTGGGTGGGAGGGCGTGGGGATGGATTCTCTCTGGGCTCACTCTGATCTCCAGCCTCTCGCACACCCTCCGGTGCCTGCGACCACATCCCCAGCCGTCTTGACTCCTTTCCCTGCAGGGAAAGCCTTGAGCCCTCAGCCCTGTAGCAGGAATCATAAGATGTGTGAGAACCAGAGTTCTGCCAGCCCCCCACCCACAGGCCCCCACAGACCACACGCAGTTGTGTTTAGATGGGCGGCCCTCCTTCTGCACCTAAACTCCACTTACCATTTTAGCTGCTCCAGGGATTCGCCATCCCCGTCACAATCAGAAATCATGTTTCCATACCTAGAAGAGGTCAGGAGTGTGTCAAATCTACCATATGGTGGCACTACCTGCTTCTCATGTCTACTGTGACTGTCTCACCTCTGACTAGAATGGAAGCCCAGGAGGGCAGGGAATACAGTCTCCTCGGTTCATTGGATTATGGTCAGTGCCCAGAAAGTGACTGCACATAGTGTGGCTTCACGTACGATTGTTGAAGGAATGAACCCCAACCAACTCCTCCCAATATATCTGGGTGTACCTGAAGCCGCTCTGCCCGCCTCTGGTCTCCCTGCTTTGAATACACCCAGAAGCCTACAGATAGAATCTCAAATTTCCTGTAAAAATGTGAAAACAGTGAAGCCCAAGTCAACGACGTTAGTGAGGGGGTGACAGAGACTTCCTCGTGGGGGTGTCAGGAATCCTGAATGAGGACGACCGTGGCCCCTCCAGCAGACCTTCCACAGGGCTGGACTCAGGAGTAGCACTTTCCATGGGGGACCCACTGGAGCTTGTTCCTGTGACCACCCACTGAACACAGGAGGAAACTGAGGCTCAGAGGGGTGTGGTGACAGTCCTAAGACTCACAGCTAGGAGGCGGCCTAGTGACACTGTGTGATCCAGGGCCTGAGTGCTCACCTGAGGAAAAGCAGGTGCAGCACATGCCGGGGACTGGCAAAGTTCTTGTAGCTTGACAGAAACAGTTGGACATAAGATTGGTCACCACCCAAGACAGCAGGCACCAGGTGCTCCACCCGCTTCTTCAGGGTGCGTGCCGGGACAGGCCACACCATGTGGGTGGCTTCCGAGCTCAATGAAGATGTGTCTTCACTCTAGGACAGGACAGGGGAGAGATACACAGTGACAGCACCGTGAACCCCAAGGAGGGCAGGGGCTGGAGGCCAGTCTTAACCCCAGGGAGGACATGAGAAGACAGCCTGAGGGCCCAGGGTTAATGTACAGGGTGGTGGTTGCCACCCCGGCAGTCCCCGTTCACCCTCCAGCCAGACCTGAGGTGTGAACACACCAGGACCAGCAGGTTTATAAACACCCCACCCTCTGCCCCTGCCCTGGGAGGGTGTCCCATGTCCCCGTTCCCCACACGCTCAGGAGGAGGGGGTGCGGTCACCCAGGGAAGCTCATAGTGCTGGCCTGGCCTTGCCCAACCTCCTCTGGGCCACCTGACATTACCTTTGGGGACCTCCTCCCAGATGGCCACAGGGGTCGAGGGCGAGGGCTGAAGCAGCGCCGGAAGCATTGGACAAGCCTCTCAGCACAGGGCTTCCTGGGGCTACGGCCCCGGGACCTCGGGATACAGCACAACATCTCACTCTACCTGTGGCCAAGTGAGCTGGGGAAGGGGCTGTGTATAGAATGTGGGTGCCAGGTTACCGAGTTCCGAGTTCTGTTGGGGTCTGTCGTCAAGGAAGTGAAGTCACTTCCTGATACCTCATTTCCTGAGCCCCTCCTCTGTGTACCAGACTGCAAATGCCCCTCTGGGTGCCTGTCTGCTGACCCTCCTTCCCCATGAACTCTCTCTATTGCCCACACTTCCACCAACACTGCCTGACCACACCCCTGTGCAAGGCCTGGGTGCAGCCAGCGTCCCAGCTCAGAGGAGATACACGTAGGTTCATCCCCAGCTCCTGCTTCTTATCACTTTATGTGACCCTGGACAAGCCATTGTCACTTTCATGACCTCCCCAGTCTCCCCTTTTGCACATTGGGGATCTTTCTAGCATCTTCTTCCTAGGGATGGCATCAGGCATGTGTGAGAAAACATCTCTGAAACCTATGGCCGGTGTCACATGCAGCTAATAAACAAGACTAGAGATAAAATCCACGATGGTGTGGAAGGTAGCATGGAATACGACTAACGACAGGTCTGGTTCCTGTCATATAATCTTGAAAATGTCACTTTTGCTCTTGGTCTGTTTTCCCTGTCTGCACCATGCGACAGTTGGAATTTCATGCATTCACATACTGCTTTCCTCCATAAAACCTCACAATGGCTTCGTGTGTATTTAGGTTTGGACTCAAGTGCCACATCTCTGTCTGTGTGGTTGGCGACTCGTCAGGGGCTCCCAGTGGTCCCCACCATCTGCTGCACACATCCTCACGTAATCCCCTGCCCTGCAGTGTGGACTGGACTTAGTGACTCACTTCTAACCAATACAGGATCAAAAGTGAGAAGGTGTCACTTTCTAAATGTCATTGTAACACGCCTGTCTCTAGAGTCTTGTGCTCTGTCTCCTCTGTTCTCTCTGTTTGTATCCACCATATGCCAAGCATGGTGCCGAGAGCTGGAGAAAGAGCTGATTCAGCTGCACCCTGGCTTGGGGGATGATCCCAGGATAAGAAAGAGGAGAAGACGTGCTATCGAGTGCCTGACATTCTAAGAGAGGAAAGTGATCTAGGAGGCCATCAGAATATTCTAGATTAGGAAGCTACCTGAAGATGGTAGGAAATGAACACCATTTGCAGAGAAGAACCAGAGGCGTTTGGTCCATTAAGATGACGGCAACATGGAACTGATGTGTAAGATGTAAGTAAGTAAGAAATACTATTCACAAATTCAAATCCTATTTTCAAAATCATTGAATGGCAGGGATAAGTGCTCATGTTCAATGCAAACATAACTAGAATTGAGGAAGATTCCATTTATGGAATAACTTTATATCTCCATTAGATGAAAGTATGCAGATATATGTTCAGCAATTCTTTTCAAATTGTATAAAATATCCATTGTTGACACAATCAGGATTCCACCCCCATACTTTGGCTTCACACCCCATTTTCTTTACACCAGACACCCATCCATTGCTTTGATGTAGATCCATTGCTGTCAACAATATCACAGCCCACAGCCTACTGGTCCTCGGAGACAGCAACTCTATCACTATATTGTGTGCAGAATCCAGGAAGGGCCTAACACGGGGGCTCCATAAATACTCCCTGAAGTGCTGCACTTGAGAAGAGAGAAGAGTCTATGATTTTATTACCTGGTGCTCTACCTACACATCTTATCACTCTGCATTATGTCATGATCCTTAGTCCCCCTCAACTGACAGTCAGCAACCCAGGAGCAGAGTCTACACCTCGGTCTGCCCCTATTCCAGGCCCCCAGCCCAGCACCTGGCAAGTAATAGGTGCCAAGTACTGATGAATGAATTGTCTGCAAACATGTGAAACAGGATGCATCAAGAATACCCAGATGGAAGGTCACCATGAACATGCTGCCTGATAACCTGCCAGCCCTTTAATTCTGTCTGCCGACCACTTCCTTCAGCCAGGAACTGCCTGGGCACAAAGATTTCCCAGAGTCACCATCCTGCCTTGACTTCTGCCGTTCACTTTAGCCTCCTTGATTGTCCTACTTACTGTGGGTTTCTTCACTCTCAGTCTCAGGGGACACCTCTGAACCCCTAAGGTAGCCCACTGGGTCTTCCTTCTCTGGCCAACACATTCCTCTTGCTTCTGTGCATGGCCTTGATAGCAGTGTCACAGGCAATCCCAGGAAACTGACACCCCAGCATGCTGACCTTGGGAACCCGCACTAGTCAAGGGAGCCCTCTCCCTTCATCCCCTGCAGAATCCCCCTAGGAATAGGGGATGCAGATATGTACACATGTGTAGGGAGGAAAGGGGGTCTCATGACATCTTAGCTAGAAGATGATTACAAATTTCTTAAACATTAGTAGAAAATTATGGTTCATTTGTCCTGGCATGCAACTGAATGAGAAGAAATCTGTGAAAAATTCTGACACCCATGACAAAAGAAATGATCCAAACAATATGACCATCGAGGTGCTTTTCTTTTATGTTTAGGACTATCATTTAAAAATGTGGTATTGGGGAGAATGTCAACAATATTGGGGGAGACTCTGGAACGATGCTGAGTAGAAAATGGACAATAGATTCCTTTTTTGAGAATTGATAGAAGCTATTTTGCAGAAAGTGGCAAATGAGCTTGACTTTTAAAAACGAAGAGCATTAAAGCAAGTAAGTTTAGTGGAAAGTAGATGATATTTGGGAGAGGGTTTAATTAAAAAGCAAAACAAAACAAAAACAGTGTCATCTGCTCCTATTAGGTAAAATATATGATCATTTTGGAATCTTTGTGTGTGTGTGTGTGGCTGGCCAATATAAGGATACACACCCTTGACCTTGGTGATACGAGGCTGTGCTCTAACCAGCTGAGCTACCAGCCAGCCTATACATGATCATATTGGAATAATATGCAACAGAGAGATACTCTGCTGCTATTGAGAATAAGCTGATTGCAAGGAAAAAAGATGCTCACAGATAAGGCAAGGGTAGGCTTTTTGTCCCCCATTGTGGAATAGTACAGGGAACAATGCAAATGTATTGAGGCTGGTAATTCCAAGTCATGGGAGGGAAATTAAAATGATGACTCTGGAAGAATAGTTTCAAATGTCAAGGAGTATGAGGCAGGTGATCAATTTAGTGAAATGACAATTGCTTTAGGAGAGGCTGCTTCTTTGAAAGGATTGATACATACAGCAAGGCAGGGTAGGTGACTGTGCTGCTAAGTTTTTAATATTGCTATGAGTTTTAACTTTAAATATATTTGTGACTTTGCATGTAGCTCTGAATTTTGAGTGTCATAATTACTTAAGAATCTTTTATGGATTTGATTACTATAGCTATCACTGTAATTTGATGAGGTTTTAGAACTACATTCCATTTCTAATTTTGGTTTTATTATTTCCAAGTGCCAAAATACTTAACACAGAACCACCTCTTATTCTATAATAAAAAGCAATGGAGACAAGCTATTCAGTTGAAAAAAATTACTTTTTTTTTTTTTTTAAAGATGACCGGTAAGGGGATCCTATCCCTTGATGTGGTGTTGTCAGCACCACGCTCTCCCAAGTGAGCCAATCAGCCAACCCTCCATAGGGATCCGAACCCGTGGCCCTGGTGCTGTCAGCACTGCACTCTCCAAGTGCGCACGGGCCGTCCCTGCTCCATGGTAGTTTTAGCTGCTTCCCTCTTTCTTCTCAGAATTTTCATTTTCCCATGTTCTCCTGGACAACTTCAACCCTGCTAACGATTAAAACCCATCACATCTGTCTGTCGTGGTGTGGATTGGTTCCCAAGCAGAAGACTCAGGGCTTCTTTGAACTAGGACTTGCATTGTCTTCAACTCAACCAAGCTGAGGCGCCGATCTTGTGATTACACTCAGCATGTGCTGTGAATGGAGAGAAATGAAGTGAAAAGTGACTATGAGATGCGAAGTCAAACTTGTCACGTTCCTAGTCCTCTCTCTGGGCTTCTCTCCATCTTCAGCTCCACCTCACTGTTTACCCCTTAAAGAAGCCAGATGCTCTCTAATTCGTATGTCCATGAAATACTTTGTTTCAAATAACGGGTATTAAATGACTATTTGTTGGAAGTTCTGTATCCTAAATTTGTAGGTGTCCTTTCTGTGACTCACGATGGCATGAATACCTAGTGTTAACAGTCTTTGGTGTGCTCAGCATTAAGATCCGTTAGGAATTGTCATGGAAACTTGTAAAATTAAAAAAAAAAATCCAAATGCATGTCATCTGGCCTTGGAGTCCAGTTCTTCAGTACACACTCTGCTGATTTGGGCACCTCAGTCAAGAACCCAGTCAAAGAACCTCACAGAGTCACCCACAGGCCACGAAGCCACAGCACAGGAGCAAACTTTCCTGTACTGCCCTGTTAACCATACGCAGATGCCAAGGGCCCAAGATGTTTCAGCAAATGCTCTAGGTTCAGCAAATCCTCTAATATGAAATAGGCCAAAGCAAACAAACAAAAAAGGAAAAAGCGAATTGGAAGAAATAGAGATCATGCAAGGGAAACAGAAAATACCATTAACTTCCTCAGAGTTATAGGAGAGAAACTGTTGGACTTACTGAAGCAGAACAGACATTGTTAAATTAGAAGAGGGAGAAGATGAATCAAATAACCATGAGGTCATTTAGAAATTAAATACATAACTGCTGAAATTTTTGTTTGTTTGTTTTGTGTGTGTGTGTGTGTGTGTGACAGTTAAGGGGGTTGTAACCCTAGGGGTGGTGTCGCCCGCACCGCGCTCAGCCAGTGAGCGCAAAGGCCATCCCTATGTGGGATCCGAACCCGCGGCAGCGACCCTGCGCTCCCAGCGCCGCTCTCTCCCGAGTGCGCCACGGGGCGGCCCATAAGTGTTGAAATTTAACTTAGAAAAGAACTCACTAGAAAGATGAGAAAATAACACAAGGGAAGCCTGATTAGATCAAAAAGACAAAAGGATAACAAGAAAGATACAATTGAAAGAAAAGCATAAAAAAGTAAAAGGAGTAAAAGGGAAAGAGAGAGAGAAAACGGAAGTGCGTGTTCGGCAGAGCCAGTGTCTGAACAACACGCGCTCCAGGAAGAGCCGCGGAGATGGGCAGGAGGAGAGAACCGTGGGAGAAAGGAGGAAGGGACAGGTCCCGGAGGTCCCCAGAGGTCCCCACGTGGAGAGTGACGATGGGTCCACACGCCGCCCCGCACTGGGGAAGCACAGGGGACACCGTGTCAACTCTGGGTGTGGGGGTCCAGGGGACGGACCCTGAGGAGGAGCCTCAAGAGGGAGACGACAGGGGAGTCCGGCCTTCAGCGTCTCGTGCAGAGTCGGTTCCGATCTCCGCTTTTCCTCGTCAAACGTGAGTCCGACAAGGCGAGGACGGGCCTCTGGACGTTTAGCAGCCCAAGACCGTTTTCTTAGCAGTCTATGGGGGGGCGTTTCCCACTACGGAGAAGACATAAACCCGGACAGGGGACAGGGCCCTGGTGACGGCCACGGGGGATCGTACCGACCCCGACTGCTCGGAGGCTGCAGTGTAGACATCGGCTCCCAGGAGGTGTCGTCCAGAGCACCACATGGGTCCCTGAGGCGTTCACCTGTGGTGACAGCAGCTGCCCTAACCGGGACAGTGCGCGTGCGCAGACGCCACCGCGCACAGAGGACACGCGGTCCGCGCCGGGCTGTCAGCCGCGTCCCCGCAGCCGCCGGTGCGCGGCGCTCAGAGCCGCGGACGGGAAGCCGCCGTCGCGGGGTGCGCTCTCCGTGGCGCCTCCTGGTGGCCCTGAGTGCAGCTGCGCCCCCAGGCCGCCCGTCCCGCCCGGGGACAGGAGCGCACGACCGGCCGCTCTCCACTCCCTGCTCCCGCCCCTCTGCGGCCGATGACAGCGCGTTCCAGAGACACGACGGATTCCCACGGGCGCTCCAGGTCGGTGCAAGGGGTCCGCGCTGACGAGGCGCCGAGCACAGCCGTGAGGGGGACCCGCGTGGGCTGTCGTCGGCCGACGGTCCTGGCGGTTCCTCGGCCCCAGGCTGGCAGGCACAGTCCGCGGCGTGACAGTCCTGACCGCGGAGCCGTGTGCTATTAAAGCCACACGGTCACCACGAGCGACGGTATCTTGTGTACTTTTTCAAAACTGAGTTTTCTATTCTATGCCTTTACTCAACCGTATGAAATATAGAATTAGTAATTTATCAAATTGCGTAAAAAATGTCAATTGTTATTTATATATAAACAAAATTTATAGATTTATTGGGAAGAATTGATATATTTTCCCTACTTATTTTCTCATCTATGAACATGTACATCTCTTCATTGTCTTCAGTTGGTTCGTTTTTTCAATAACATTTTACACTCAGTGTTTAGAAATCATGACTGTAAAAATGCACCCTAATTATTCATGCAAACCTTATGAATGAAAATTTGGGGTGTTTCCAACCCTTAGTAATAGGTATTGTCATATTAACAATCTTGTCGACACCTCACCTTATAATTTTTCAAGGTTACATATGATATAGATTCCTGAATATTGGGTTACAGTGTAAAATAGTAAATATACAAGTATAATTTTGCTAAATTTTGCGAGTTTCTGCTCCTTATGGGCTCTACCATTTGCATTCCACCACAATGTATTATAATACCTGTATCCCCACAGTCTCACTAACAAGTTTGTTATCAAAAAATTAAATTTTGCAAATCTAATAGGTGAAGTATTGTATTTCAATATATTTTAAATGTCTAGTTCTCTATGAGGGATTTTAAGCACCTAATTAAGTATTGATGCCAATTTAAATTTCCTTTTGTGTTATTAGATTGTTCATATATTTTGTTCATTTTTATTTCATTTTGTTGGTCATTTCCATCTCATTTTTTCACACATCATTGTATTAGTGATATTATCCTAGTTTTAGAGGTTTTTTGTTTTTTTGCTTATTTTAAAATTGAAACATTATTGATCACCCATTTTAAGTATTATAGCTTGTAATTACTTTTTGTCGTGTCCTTTTGACCTAGTTGGTGGCATTTACCTTTTGTTTGAGTTTGCTTTGCTTTATTAATTGCTGCTATGCCATCCATGTTAACTGCTGCTACATTAGTAGCAGCATATTTTCACCAGTGATTTGAAATGCTATCTTTCTTAAATACTAAATTTCTATAAATCTTGGGTATCTCTTTGAATTCTCCATTCTTTTTCATTAGGTTTTATATTTACTTATAAACATTCCATATAGTCTTGATAATGAAGAATTTATAAAAAAAAATTTCGATCTCTGGTAGACTTACCCCTCCCTTTTGATTTGTTTCCTCATTTTTTTCTGATGAACGATTAATGTTTCATCAACATTTTATAATCATCTTATTTTGTTGTAGGTGAAGAAACAAATGAGACTATTTTTAATGTGATCATGACACACGTATAAAGTAACTTAGGAGAAAATAAAATCCTTAGGATCATGTGGCTTTCTGGCCAAGAAAATATCTCTGACATTTCTCTATCGTTTGTGTATGTATGTTTTAAGAGTGTTCTAATGCTTAAATCACATAGTTAAACAGGCTTTGTTGAGTTCTTGTTAGCTGTATGCCAAATATTTTAACAATTTTGTGGCTATTGAAAATGGAATCTTGATTTGTGTAATGGAATCTAGATAGTTATTGTTATTACATAAGACATTTATTAATTTTATATGTGAATTTTTCTAAATCGCAACATGTAAATTTTATTTTAGTAAGTCGTCTTGTTTGTAATAGGTTTTTAATTAATTCTTTTTGATTTTCTAAATTCACAATACATTCACATAACACATTTTTCTCCATCTTGAGATATACAAATACGGATGGTCAAACCTTATTTTATCTAGTGTTTTGATATTTATGAGTCTTACATTTTCTCAAAAGTCGTTTTGGCTTCT
This sequence comes from Cynocephalus volans, assembly GCF_027409185.1. Classification (NCBI taxonomy): domain Eukaryota; kingdom Metazoa; phylum Chordata; class Mammalia; order Dermoptera; family Cynocephalidae; genus Cynocephalus; species Cynocephalus volans. The sequence goes on along the minus strand of NC_084476.1, from coordinate 50,619,087 downwards.
GTGGAAATTATTATGTGTTTTTCTTTCTTCTAAGGCTTAATACTTTTGCAAAATATTGAAGTTAGTAATTCATCTCAAATTTAATTTTGTGAACGGTACCTAGCAAAAGCATAACTGGATTTAATTTCCAAATAAATAATATTTCAATCCCTGTAATGATGAAGTGCTTTCCCCTAAGTAATCTGAATCCTTTCCACACATACCAGAATCTGTTTCAAAATTCAAACTTTTACTGCACTGAACTATTCGCTTATTCTTTGCCAATCTCATGCACTTTCAAGTACGTTCCTTTGCCTTACATTTTATTAGACGGAGCAAATTTCCTCTTTGTTTTTATTATTATTGTTCTTCTTATGTCTTGAACATTTTGGGGGTCATTTTTGCACATAATTTTTCATATTAACTTTAAGGTTATTTGACAAGTCCCCTAAACATCACTCTTTGGAATTTTTCAAGTTTAGATTTATTGAATCTACTGATTAACATAGGTAGAATACATATATATGTGGCGTAACTTCCTAGCATCACTGCTGCCTGGCACATGGACACACGATGGCATTTTGGTAAGAGCTGATGTGTGGCTCCTGCGACAGGGGTATCTATGAACACATCTCCTGGGGCATCTGCTCGGACCTCTTCTTCCTTCATTCTCACAAGAGCTGGTCGTCACCAGACATACAGACCTGCCCATCTGATGGGGCAAACGCTATCTGAATAGTGAGTAAATTTCTCTGCATAATCATTGGGGAGGCCGCGGATGTCTGACATTTACTGGCCATGTGAATTGCTTCACTGTGGAACTGCAGGAGTATGTCCTTTGTCCCTATGGATAAATGAGAACTCTTTGTACAACTAGGATGCATACTACCCTTTCTCTGCCCATGAAGAATTTTCCAGTCTGGGGTTTGTCTTTTCACCTTTTGACATTATTCTGGTTTTTGTTTGGACCAGGAAAAGTCAGCATTTTCCTCAGTGGCTTCTGGCTCTCTGGTCATTCAAAAGTAGTTCCTATTTCAAGATTATGGCAATAATAACTATCAGGGCTTTGTGTTTCTACATAGAGTCTTTGTTTTTTCTGTAATTTTCCTCTTACTAAAAACATAAAATGAAAATTAATCAGATCTTTCTCATATTATGCGGCCAGATACAGAAGGCCACATAACATATAACGGTACTGATAGGAACAATCCACGATAGGTAAATTCACACACACAGAAAATGGAGTGGTAGTCAGGGACAGGGAGAGGCGGGATGGGGAGTGTCAGCTTAATGGCTACAGAGTCGATGAAGCTGTTCGCTCACTAGATGGTGGTAAGGGTTGCACCGTATTAAAAATGTACTTAATGCCACTGAATGGTAATTTTGAAAATATTAAAAACACTTTATTTTATACAAGGGATATTATTGAAAATAAAAGATGACAAAATTTGAGGAGATGCAGGACACAGACAAAAATGAGGAGAAGCACAGCGTCAAGGAAGGGCAAGAACAGATCTGGAGTGGGGACTGGTCAGGGTGTTTGTGGGAGCTCTGGAGCCAGGGCTCCCCTGGGTGCTGGTGTTTATTCTAATTCTTCTGATATTTCAGGAACGGTTATGTCAGGTTGCTCTAGCTCTACCTCTGGATCTTGATCTTTCTCCTGCTCTTTCTCTTGCTCTTTCTCCTGATCTTTCTCTTGATCTTTCTGTTGCTCCTGCTCTGGATCTTGCGTCTGATCTACCACTTGCTCTGGATCTTGTTCCTGCTCTACCTCTTGCTCTGGATCTTGCTATTGCTCTACCTCTTGCTCTGGATTTTGCTCCTGCTCTACTTCTTGCTCTGGCTTGGGCTCTGGATCTTGCTCTCACTCTGCCAGTGGAGGTGGAGCTGGAGCTGGAACTCGAGCCAAACATGGCAGCAGCTCTTGGGACAGTTGTTCAGCCTGGGCAGAAGCTGGAACTGGAGAGACAACAATTGAAAATATCAATGTGAATTTCTATGTCTCATCCAATGACACTGTCTTTCCAGAAGCCCAAGTCCAGAGACCCAGCGTCAGGAAGTCTCCCCACACTGCAGAACACTGTATGATTGTTCTGAGTACTCAGTGCCCCTGTCCCCAGCCTGCTTCTGGAAACTCTGCTCTGTGTGGCCCAGCCCAGGCCCCTCCCCAAACCCGCACAGGCACCCACCCTCTTCCTCTTCACCCTCAGTCTCCGCCTCACTAGGCTCCAGGTGCTCCGGCTTCTCCAGCTGCGCCAGAAGAAGATCAGCCTTACGCTCCACCTCTGAACCTCGCATACTGATATGTACGTAGGCCGAAAGAAACTTCAAAGAATGAAATTCAGGAGTCTCGTGGAAATCGGTGGAATAGAATTCCAGCCAGATCTTTAAGACAGAGGACATGGCACTGTGGGAGACAGGTGGGCAACAGCATCAGAGGCCTGGCCTATCCCACTATGCTGCCCTCCCAAGGCTCCCCTGAGTGAGCTGCAGTCTTGTACCCTCTGCCCGTGCCTGTCCATAGACCAGCCCATCCAATGTCCACCCCCAGTATGGCAGTTCTGGCACAGATGGGCCTGGCAGCCAAGGAGGGACTGGCAAAAGCCTCCATGAGAGGAGCCTTCAACCACTGATGTGACCACGTTTCCCTCCTTCAGGGAGACCTGACAACCTCCTCTGTCTGTGTCACTGCCCCATCCCTGCTGGAATGACCTGTCCACCCCAGGAGGGTGCTGTCTGCTCTGGGCATTACTCACTGGCACACAGGAGGTGTCCAGCAATATCTGATAAATGAGGAAACAGAGGGAGGCGCTGCTCCCCTGGCCTACCCAGGGCCCTTGGAAAAGCCCAAACTTGAGCCCAGACGTGAATGTACTGCCCAAGTGTCTGCATGAAAATCTGCATATCCTTTTCCCAGTGACAGCAATCTCTTGGCCCTGACCACACTCTGCACCCTCAGCACCAGCTGAGCATCCCCATGGAGGCTCCAGCCCCGAGTGTGAGCGGGATGCTCTGCACACCTCCTGCTCTGGCTCAGCACGGGCTCTGGGGGTGTGGGCAGGCCTGGGTGGGAGGGCGTGGGGATGGATTCTCTCTGGGCTCACTCTGATCTCCAGCCTCTCGCACACCCTCCGGTGCCTGCGACCACATCCCCAGCCGTCTTGACTCCTTTCCCTGCAGGGAAAGCCTTGAGCCCTCAGCCCTGTAGCAGGAATCATAAGATGTGTGAGAACCAGAGTTCTGCCAGCCCCCCACCCACAGGCCCCCACAGACCACACGCAGTTGTGTTTAGATGGGAGGCCCTCCTTCTGCACCTAAACTCCACTTACCATTTTAGCTGCTCCAGGGATTCGCCATCCCCGTCACAATCAGAAATCATGTTTCCATACCTAGAAGAGGTCAGGAGTGTGTCAAATCTACCATATGGTGGCACTACCTGCTTCTCATGTCTACTGTGACTGTCTCACCTCTGACTAGAATGGAAGCCCAGGAGGGCAGGGAATACAGTCTCCTCGGTTCATTGGATTATGGTCAGTGCCCAGAAAGTGACTGCACATAGTGTGGCTTCACGTACGATTGTTGAAGGAATGAACCCCAACCAACTCCTCCCAATATATCTGGGTGTACCTGAAGCCGCTCTGCCCGCCTCTGGTCTCCCTGCTTTGAATACACCCAGAAGCCTACAGATAGAATCTCAAATTTCCTGTAAAAATGTGAAAACAGTGAAGCCCAAGTCAACGACGTTAGTGAGGGGGTGACAGAGACTTCCTCGTGGGGGTGTCAGGAATCCTGAATGAGGACGACCGTGGCCCCTCCAGCAGACCTTCCACAGGGCTGGACTCAGGAGTAGCACTTTCCATGGGGGACCCACTGGAGCTTGTTCCTGTGACCACCCACTGAACACAGGAGGAAACTGAGGCTCAGAGGGGTGTGGTGACAGTCCTAAGACTCACAGCTAGGAGGCGGCCTAGTGACACTGTGTGATCCAGGGCCTGAGTGCTCACCTGAGGAAAAGCAGGTGCAGCACATGCCGGGGACTGGCAAAGTTCTTGTAGCTTGACAGAAACAGTTGGACATAAGATTGGTCACCACCCAAGACAGCAGGCACCAGGTGCTCCACCCGCTTCTTCAGGGTGCGTGCCGGGACAGGCCACACCATGTGGGTGGCTTCCGAGCTCAATGAAGATGTGTCTTCACTCTAGGACAGGACAGGGGAGAGATACACAGTGACAGCACCGTGAACCCCAAGGAGGGCAGGGGCTGGAGGCCAGTCTTAACCCCAGGGAGGACATGAGAAGACAGCCTGAGGGCCCAGGGTTAATGTACAGGGTGGTGGTTGCCACCCCGGCAGTCCCCGTTCACCCTCCAGCCAGACCTGAGGTGTGAACACACCAGGACCAGCAGGTTTATAAACACCCCACCCTCTGCCCCTGCCCTGGGAGGGTGTCCCATGTCCCCGTTCCCCACACGCTCAGGAGGAGGGGGTGCGGTCACCCAGGGAAGCTCATAGTGCTGGCCTGGCCTTGCCCAACCTCCTCTGGGCCACCTGACATTACCTTTGGGGACCTCCTCCCAGATGGCCACAGGGGTCGAGGGCGAGGGCTGAAGCAGCGCCGGAAGCATTGGACAAGCCTCTCAGCACAGGGCTTCCTGGGGCTACGGCCCCGGGACCTCGGGATACAGCACAACATCTCACTCTGCCTGTGGCCAAGTGAGCTGGGGAAGGGGCTGGGTATAGAATGTGGGTGCCAGGTTACCGAGTTCCGAGTTCTGTTGGGGTCTGTCGTCAAGGAAGTGAAGTCACTTCCTGATACCTCATTTCCTGAGCCCCTCCTCTGTGTACCAGACTGCAAATGCCCCTCTGGGTACCTGTCTGCTGACCCTCCTTCCCCATGAACTCTCTCTGTTGCCCACACTTCCACCAACACTGCCTGACCACACCCCTGTGCAAGGCCTGGGTGCAGCCAGCGTCCCAGCTCAGAGGAGATACACGTAGGTTCATCCCCAGCTCCTGCTTCTTATCACTTTATGTGACCCTGGACAAGCCATTGTCACTTTCATGACCTCCCCAGTCTCCCCTTTTGCACATTGGGGATCTTTCTAGCATCTTCTTCCTAGGGATGGCATCAGGCATGTGTGAGAAAACATCTCTGAAACCTATGGCCGGTGTCACATGCAGCTAATAAACAAGACTAGAGATAAAATCCACGATGGTGTGGAAGGTAGCATGGAATACGACTAACGACAGGTCTGGTTCCTGTCATATAATCTTGAAAATGTCACTTTTGCTCTTGGTCTGTTTTCCCTGTCTGCACCATGCGACAGTTGGAATTTCATGCATTCACATACTGCTTTCCTCCATAAAACCTCACAATGGCTTCGTGTGTATTTAGGTTTGGACTCAAGTGCCACATCTCTGTCTGTGTGGTTGGCGACTCGTCAGGGGCTCCCAGTGGTCCCCACCATCTGCTGCACACATCCTCACGTAATCCCCTGCCCTGCAGTGTGGACTGGACTTAGTGACTCACTTCTAACCAATACAGGATCAAAAGTGAGAAGGTGTCACTTTCTAAATGTCATTGTAACACGCCTGTCTCTAGAGTCTTGTGCTCTGTCTCCTCTGTTCTCTCTGTTTGTATCCACCATATGCCAAGCATGGTGCCGAGAGCTGGAGAAAGAGCTGATTCAGCTGCACCCTGGCTTGGGGGATGATCCCAGGATAAGAAAGAGGAGAAGACGTGCTATCGAGTGCCTGACATTCTAAGAGAGGAAAGTGATCTAGGAGGCCATCAGAATATTCTAGATTAGGAAGCTACCTGAAGATGGTAGGAAATGAACACCATTTGCAGAGAAGAACCAGAGGCGTTTGGTCCATTAAGATGACGGCAACATGGAACTGATGTGTAAGATGTAAGTAAGTAAGAAATACTATTCACAAATTCAAATCCTATTTTCAAAATCATTGAATGGCAGGGATAAGTGCTCATGTTCAATGCAAACATAACTAGAATTGAGGAAGATTCCATTTATGGAATAACTTTATATCTCCATTAGATGAAAGTATGCAGATATATGTTCAGCAATTCTTTTCAAATTGTATAAAATATCCATTGTTGACACAATCAGGATTCCACCCCCATACTTTGGCTTCACACCCCATTTTCTTTACACCAGACACCCATCCATTGCTTTGATGTAGATCCATTGCTGTCAACAATATCACAGCCCACAGCCTACTGGTCCTCGGAGACAGCAACTCTATCACTATATTGTGTGCAGAATCCAGGAAGGGCCTAACACGGGGGCTCCATAAATACTCCCTGAAGTGCTGCACTTGAGAAGAGAGAAGAGTCTATGATTTTATTACCTGGTGCTCTACCTACACATCTTATCACTCTGCATTATGTCATGATCCTTAGTCCCCCTCAACTGACAGTCAGCAACCCAGGAGCAGAGTCTACACCTCGGTCTGCCCCTATTCCAGGCCCCCAGCCCAGCACCTGGCAAGTAATAGGTGCCAAGTACTGATGAATGAATTGTCTGCAAACATGTGAAACAGGATGCATCAAGAATACCCAGATGGAAGGTCACCATGAACATGCTGCCTGATAACCTGCCAGCCCTTTAATTCTGTCTGCCGACCACTTCCTTCAGCCAGGAACTGCCTGGGCACAAAGATTTCCCAGAGTCACCATCCTGCCTTGACTTCTGCCGTTCACTTTAGCCTCCTTGATTGTCCTACTTACTGTGGGTTTCTTCACTCTCAGTCTCAGGGGACACCTCTGAACCCCTAAGGTAGCCCACTGGGTCTTCCTTCTCTGGCCAACACATTCCTCTTGCTTCTGTGCATGGCCTTGATAGCAGTGTCACAGGCAATCCCAGGAAACTGACACCCCAGCATGCTGACCTTGGGAACCCGCACTAGTCAAGGGAGCCCTCTCCCTTCATCCCCTGCAGAATCCCCCTAGGAATAGGGGATGCAGATATGTACACATGTGTAGGGAGGAAAGGGGGTCTCATGACATCTTAGCTAGAAGATGATTACAAATTTCTTAAACATTAGTAGAAAATTATGGTTCATTTGTCCTGGCATGCAACTGAATGAGAAGAAATCTGTGAAAAATTCTGACACCCATGACAAAAGAAATGATCCAAACAATATGACCATCGAGGTGCTTTTCTTTTATGTTTAGGACTATCATTTAAAAATGTGGTATTGGGGAGAATGTCAACAATATTGGGGGAGACTCTGGAACGATGCTGAGTAGAAAATGGACAATAGATTCCTTTTTTGAGAATTGATAGAAGCTATTTTGCAGAAAGTGGCAAATGAGCTTGACTTTTAAAAACGAAGAGCATTAAAGCAAGTAAGTTTAGTGGAAAGTAGATGATATTTGGGAGAGGGTTTAATTAAAAAGCAAAACAAAACAAAAACAGTGTCATCTGCTCCTATTAGGTAAAATATATGATCATTTTGGAATCTTTGTGTGTGTGTGTGTGGCTGGCCAATATAAGGATACACACCCTTGACCTTGGTGATACGAGGCTGTGCTCTAACCAGCTGAGCTACCAGCCAGCCTATACATGATCATATTGGAATAATATGCAACAGAGAGATACTCTGCTGCTATTGAGAATAAGCTGATTGCAAGGAAAAAAGATGCTCACAGATAAGGCAAGGGTAGGCTTTTTGTCCCCCATTGTGGAATAGTACAGGGAACAATGCAAATGTATTGAGGCTGGTAATTCCAAGTCATGGGAGGGAAATTAAAATGATGACTCTGGAAGAATAGTTTCAAATGTCAAGGAGTATGAGGCAGGTGATCAATTTAGTGAAATGACAATTGCTTTAGGAGAGGCTGCTTCTTTGAAAGGATTGATACATACAGCAAGGCAGGGTAGGTGACTGTGCTGCTAAGTTTTTAATATTGCTATGAGTTTTAACTTTAAATATATTTGTGACTTTGCATGTAGCTCTGAATTTTGAGTGTCATAATTACTTAAGAATCTTTTATGGATTTGATTACTATAGCTATCACTGTAATTTGATGAGGTTTTAGAACTACATTCCATTTCTAATTTTGGTTTTATTATTTCCAAGTGCCAAAATACTTAACACAGAACCACCTCTTATTCTATAATAAAAAGCAATGGAGACAAGCTATTCAGTTGAAAAAAATTACTTTTTTTTTTTTTTTAAAGATGACCGGTAAGGGGATCCTATCCCTTGATGTGGTGTTGTCAGCACCACGCTCTCCCAAGTGAGCCAATCAGCCAACCCTCCATAGGGATCCGAACCCGTGGCCCTGGTGCTGTCAGCACTGCACTCTCCAAGTGCGCACGGGCCGTCCCTGCTCCATGGTAGTTTTAGCTGCTTCCCTCTTTCTTCTCAGAATTTTCATTTTCCCATGTTCTCCTGGACAACTTCAACCCTGCTAACGATTAAAACCCATCACATCTGTCTGTCGTGGTGTGGATTGGTTCCCAAGCAGAAGACTCAGGGCTTCTTTGAACTAGGACTTGCATTGTCTTCAACTCAACCAAGCTGAGGCGCCGATCTTGTGATTACACTCAGCATGTGCTGTGAATGGAGAGAAATGAAGTGAAAAGTGACTATGAGATGCGAAGTCAAACTTGTCACGTTCCTAGTCCCCTCTCTGGGCTTCTCTCCATCTTCAGCTCCACCTCACTGTTTACCCCTTAAAGAAGCCAGATGCTCTCTAATTCGTATGTCCATGAAATACTTTGTTTCAAATAACGGGTATTAAATGACTATTTGTTGGAAGTTCTGTATCCTAAATTTGTAGGTGTCCTTTCTGTGACTGACGATGGCATGAATACCTAGTGTTAACAGTCTTTGGTGTGCTCAGCATTAAGATCCGTTAGGAATTGTCATGGAAACTTGTAAAATTAAAAAAAAAAATCCAAATGCATGTCATCTGGCCTTGGAGTCCAGTTCTTCAGTACACACTCTGCTGATTTGGGCACCTCAGTCAAGAACCCAGTCAAAGAACCTCACAGAGTCACCCACAGGCCACGAAGCCACAGCACAGGAGCAAACTTTCCTGTACTGCCCTGTTAACCATGCGCAGATGCCAAGGGCCCAAGATGTTTCAGCAAATGCTCTAGGTTCAGCAAATCCTCTAATATGAAATAGGCCAAAGCAAACAAACAAAAAAGGAAAAAGCGAATTGGAAGAAATAGAGATCATGCAAGGGAAACAGAAAATACCATTAACTTCCTCAGAGTTATAGGAGAGAAACTGTTGGACTTACTGAAGCAGAACAGACATTGTTAAATTAGAAGAGGGAGAAGATGAATCAAATAACCATGAGGTCATTTAGAAATTAAATACATAACTGCTGAAATTTTTGTTTGTTTGTTTTGTGTGTGTGTGTGTGTGTGTGACAGTTAAGGGGGTTGTAACCCTAGGGGTGGTGTCGCCCGCACCGCGCTCAGCCAGTGAGCGCAAAGGCCATCCCTATGTGGGATCCGAACCCGCGGCAGCGACCCTGCGCTCCCAGCGCCGCTCTCTCCCGAGTGCGCCACGGGGCGGCCCATAAGTGTTGAAATTTAACTTAGAAAAGAACTCACTAGAAAGATGAGAAAATAACACAAGGGAAGCCTGATTAGATCAAAAAGACAAAAGGATAACAAGAAAGATACAATTGAAAGAAAAGCATAAAAAAGTAAAAGGAGTAAAAGGGAAAGAGAGAGAGAAAACGGAAGTGCGTGTTCGGCAGAGCCAGTGTCTGAACAACACGCACTCCAGGAAGAGCCGCGGAGATGGGCAGGAGGAGAGAACCGTGGGAGAAAGGAGGAAGGGACAGGTCCCGGAGGTCCCCAGAGGTCCCCACGTGGAGAGTGACGATGGGTCCACACGCCGCCCCGCACTGGGGAAGCACAGGGGACACCGTGTCAACTCTGGGTGTGGGGGTCCAGGGGACGGACCCTGAGGAGGAGCCTCAAGAGGGAGACGACAGGGGAGTCCGGCCTTCAGCGGATCGTGCAGAGTCGGTTCCGATCTCCGCTTTTCCTCGTCAAACGTGAGTCCGACAAGGCGAGGACGGGCCTCTGGACGTTTAGCAGCCCAAGACCGTTTTCTTAGCAGTCTATGGGGGGGCGTTTCCCACTACGGAGAAGACATAAACCCGGACAGGGGACAGGGCCCTGGTGACGGCCACGGGGGATCGTACCGACCCCGACTGCTGGGAGGCTGCAGTGTAGTCATCGGCTCCCAGGAGGTGTCATCCAGAGCACCACATGGGTCCCTGAGGCATTCACCTGTGGTGACAGCAGCTGCCCTAACCGGGACAGTGCGCGTGCGCAGACGCCACCGCGCACAGAGGACACGCGGTCCGCGCCGGGCTGTCAGCCGCGTCCCCGCAGCCGCCGGTGCGCGGCGCTCAGAGCCGCGGACGGGAAGCCGCCGTCGCGGGGTGCGCTCTCCGTGGCGCCTCCTGGTGGCCCTGAGTGCAGCTGCGCCCCCAGGCCGCCCGTCCCGCCCGGGGACAGGAGCGCACGACCGGCCGCTCTCCACTCCCTGCTCCCGCCCCTCTGCGGCCGATGACAGCGCGTTCCAGAGACACGACGGATTCCCACGGGCGCTCCAGGTCGGTGCAAGGGGTCCGCGCTGACGAGGCGCCGAGCACAGCCGTGAGGGGGACCCGCGTGGGCTGTCGTCGGCCGACGGTCCTGGCGGTTCCTCGGCCCCAGGCTGGCAGGCACAGTCCGCGGCGTGACAGTCCTGACCGCGGAGCCGTGTGCTATTAAAGCCACACGGTCACCACGAGCGACGGTATCTTGTGTACTTTTTCAAAACTGAGTTTTCTATTCTATGCCTTTACTCAACCGTATGAAATATAGAATTAGTAATTTATCAAATTGCGTAAAAAATGTCAATTGTTATTTATATATAAACAAAATTTATAGATTTATTGGGAAGAATTGATATATTTTCCCTACTTATTTTCTCATCTATGAACATGTACATCTCTTCATTGTCTTCAGTTGGTTCGTTTTTTCAATAACATTTTACACTCAGTGTTTAGAAATCATGACTGTAAAAATGCACCCTAATTATTCATGCAAACCTTATGAATGAAAATTTGGGGTGTTTCCAACCCTTAGTAATAGGTATTGTCATATTAACAATCTTGTCGACACCTCACCTTATAATTTTTCAAGGTTACATATGATATAGATTCCTGAATATTGGGTTACAGTGTAAAATAGTAAATATACAAGTATAATTTTGCTAAATTTTGCGAGTTTCTGCTCCTTATGGGCTCTACCATTTGCATTCCACCACAATGTATTATAATACCTGTATCCCCACAGTCTCACTAACAAGTTTGTTATCAAAAAATTAAATTTTGCAAATCTAATAGGTGAAGTATTGTATTTCAATATATTTTAAATGTCTAGTTCTCTATGAGGGATTTTAAGCACCTAATTAAGTATTGATGCCAATTTAAATTTCCTTTTGTGTTATTAGATTGTTCATATATTTTGTTCATTTTTATTTCATTTTGTTGGTCATTTCCATCTCATTTTTTCACACATCATTGTATTAGTGATATTATCCTAGTTTTAGAGGTTTTTTGTTTTTTTGCTTATTTTAAAATTGAAACATTATTGATCACCCATTTTAAGTATTATAGCTTGTAATTACTTTTTGTCGTGTCCTTTTGACCTAGTTGGTGGCATTTACCTTTTGTTTGAGTTTGCTTTGCTTTATTAATTGCTGCTATGCCATCCATGTTAACTGCTGCTACATTAGTAGCAGCATATTTTCACCAGTGATTTGAAATGCTATCTTTCTTAAATACTAAATTTCTATAAATCTTGGGTATCTCTTTGAATTCTCCATTCTTTTTCACTAGGTTTTATATTTACTTATAAACATTCCATATAGTCTTGATAATGAAGAATTTATAAAAAAAAATTTCGATCTCTGGTAGACTTACCCCTCCCTTTTGATTTGTTTCCTCATTTTTTTCTGATGAACGATTAATGTTTCATCAACATTTTATAATCATCTTATTTTGTTGTAGGTGAAGAAACAAATGAGACTATTTTTAATGTGATCATGACACACGTATAAAGTAACTTAGGAGAAAATAAAATCCTTAGGATCATGTGGCTTTCTGGCCAAGAAAATATCTCTGACATTTCTCTATCGTTTGTGTATGTATGTTTTAAGAGTGTTCTAATGCTTAAATCACATAGTTAAACAGGCTTTGTTGAGTTCTTGTTAGCTGTATGCCAAATATTTTAACAATTTTGTGGCTATTGAAAATGGAATCTTGATTTGTGTAATGGAATCTAGATAGTTATTGTTATTACATAAGACATTTATTAATTTTATATGTGAATTTTTCTAAATCGCAACATGTAAATTTTATTTTAGTAAGTCGTCTTGTTTGTAATAGGTTTTTAATTAATTCTTTTTGATTTTCTAAATTCACAATACATTCACATAACACATTTTTCTCCATCTTGAGATATACAAATACGGATGGTCAAACCTTATTTTATCTAGTGTTTTGATATTTATGAGTCTTACATTTTCTCAAAAGTCGTTTTGGCTTCTGTGGAAATTATTATGTGTTTTTCTTTCTTCTAAGGCTTAATACTTTTGCAAAATATTGAAGTTAGTAATTCATCTCAAATTTAATTTTGTGAACGGTACCTAGCAAAAGCATAACTGGATTTAATTTCCAAATAAATAATATTTCAATCCCTGTAATGATGAAGTGCTTTCCCCTAAGTAATCTGAATCCTTTCCACACATACCAGAATCTGTTTCAAAATTCAAACTTTTACTGCACTGAACTATTCGCTTATTCTTTGCCAATCTCATGCACTTTCAAGTACGTTCCTTTGCCTTACATTTTATTAGACGGAGCAAATTTCCTCTTTGTTTTTATTATTATTGTTCTTCTTATGTCTTGAACATTTTGGGGGTCATTTTTGCACATAATTTTTCATATTAACTTTAAGGTTATTTGACAAGTCCCCTAAACATCACTCTTTGGAATTTTTCAAGTTTAGATTTATTGAATCTACTGATTAACATAGGTAGAATACATATATATGTGGCGTAACTTCCTAGCATCACTGCTGCCTGGCACATGGACACACGATGGCATTTTGGTAAGAGCTGATGAGTGGCTCCTGCGACAGGGGTATCTATGAACACATCTCCTGGGGCATCTGCTCGGACCTCTTCTTCCTTCATTCTCACAAGAGCTGGTCGTCACCAGACATACAGACCTGCCCATCTGATGGGGCAAACGCTATCTGAATAGTGAGTAAATTTCTGTGCATAATCATTGGGGAGGCCGCGGATGTCTGACATTTACTGGCCATGTGAATTGCTTCACTGTGGAACTGCAGGAGTATGTCCTTTGTCCCTATGGATAAATGAGAACTCTTTGTACAACTAGGATGCATACTACCCTTTCTCTGCCCATGAAGAATTTTCCAGTCTGGGGTTTGTCTTTTCACCTTTTGACATTATTCTGGTTTTTGTTTGGACCAGGAAAAGTCAGCATTTTCCTCAGTGGCTTCTGGCTCTCTGGTCATTCAAAAGTAGTTCCTATTTCAAGATTATGGCAATAATAACTATCAGGGCTTTGTGTTTCTACATAGAGTCTTTGTTTTTTCTGTAATTTTCCTCTTACTAAAAACATAAAATGAAAATTAATCAGATCTTTCTCATATTATGCGGCCAGATACAGAAGGCCACATAACATATAACGGTACTGATAGGAACAATCCACGATAGGTAAATTCACACACACAGAAAATGGAGTGGTAGTCAGGGACAGGGAGAGGCGGGATGGGGAGTGTCAGCTTAATGGCTACAGAGTCGATGAAGCTGTTCGCTCACTAGATGGTGGTAAGGGTTGCACCGTATTAAAAATGTACTTAATGCCACTGAATGGTAATTTTGAAAATATTAAAAACACTTTATTTTATACAAGGGATATTATTGAAAATAAAAGATGACAAAATTTGAGGAGATGCAGGACACAGACAAAAATGAGGAGAAGCACAGCGTCAAGGAAGGGCAAGAACAGATCTGGAGTGGGGACTGGTCAGGGTGTTTGTGGGAGCTCTGGAGCCAGGGCTCCCCTGGGTGCTGGTGTTTATTCTAATTCTTCTGATATTTCAGGAACGGTTATGTCAGGTTGCTCTAGCTCTACCTCTGGATCTTGATCTTTCTCCTGCTCTTTCTCTTGCTCTTTCTCCTGATCTTTCTCTTGATCTTTCTGTTGCTCCTGCTCTGGATCTTGCGTCTGATCTACCACTTGCTCTGGATCTTGTTCCTGCTCTACCTCTTGCTCTGGATCTTGCTATTGCTCTACCTCTTGCTCTGGATTTTGCTCCTGCTCTACTTCTTGCTCTGGCTTGGGCTCTGGATCTTGCTCTCACTCTGCCAGTGGAGGTGGAGCTGGAGCTGGAACTCGAGCCGAACATTGCAGAAGCTCTTGGGACAGTTGTTCAGCCTGGGCGGAAGCTGGAACTGTAGAGACGACAATTGAAAATATCAATGTGAGTTTCTATGTCTCATCCAATGACACTGTCTTTCCAGAAGCCCAAGTCCATAGACCCAGCCTCAGGAAGTCTCCCCACACTGCAGGACACTGTATGATTGTTCTGAGTACTCAGTGCCCCTGTACCCAGCCTGCTTCTGGAAACTCTGCTCTGTGTGGTCCAGCCCAGGCCCCTCCCCAAACCCGCACAGTCACGCACCCTCTACCTCCTCACCCTCAGTCTCCGCCTCACTAGGCTCCAGGTGCTCCGGCTTCTCCAGCTGCGCCAGAAGAAGATCAGCCTTACGCTCCACCTCTGAACCTCGCATACTGATATGTACGTAGGCCGAAAGAAACTTCAAAGAATGAAATTCAGGAGGCTCGTGGAAATCGGTGGAATAGAATTCCAGCCAGATCTTTAAGACAGAGGACATGGCACTGTGGGAGACAGGTGGGCAACAGCATCAGAGGCCTGGCCTATCCCTCTATGCTGCCCTCCCAAGGCTCCCCTGAGTGAGCTGCAGTCTTGTACCCTCTGCCCGTGCCTGTCCATAGACCAGCCCATTCAATGTCCATCCCCAGTATGGCCGTTCTGGCACAGATGGGCCTGGCAGCCAAGGAGGCGCTGGCAAAAGCCTCCATGGGAGGAGCCTTCAACCACTGATGTGACCACGTTTCCCTTCTTCAGGGAAACCTGACAACCTCCTCTGTCTGTCACGGCCCCATCCCTGCTGGAATGACCTGTCCACCCCAGGAGGGTGCTGTCTGCTCTGGGCATTACTCACTGGCACACAGGAGGTGTCCAGCAATATCTGATAAATGAGGAAACAGAGGGAGGCGCTGCTCCCCTGGCCTACCCAGTGCCCTTGGAAAAGCCCAAACTTGAGCTCACACGTGAATGTACTGCCCAAGTGTCTGCATGAAAATCTGCATATCCTTTTCCCAGTGACAGCAATCTCTTGGCCCTGACCACACTCTGCACCCTCAGCACCAGCTGAGCATCCCCATGGAGGCTCCAGTCCCGAGTGTAAGCGGGATGCTCTGCACACCTCCATCTCTGGCTCAGCACGGGCTCTGGGGGTGTGGGCAGGGCTGGGTGGGAGGGCGTGGGGATGGATTCTCTCTGGGCTCACTCTGCTCTCCAGCCTCTCGCACACATACGGTGCCTGGGATCACATCCCCAGCCGTCTTGACTCCTTTCCCTGCAGGGAAAGCCTTGAGCCCTCAGCCCTGTAGCAGGAATCATAAGATGTGTGAGAGCCAGAGTTCTGCCAGCCCCCCACACACAGGCCCCCGCAAACCACACGCAGTTGTGTGGAGATGGGAGCCCCTCCTTCTGCACCTAAACTCCACTTACCATTTTAGCTGCTCCAGGGATTCGCCATCCCCGTCACAATCAGAAATCATGTTTCCATACCTAGAAGAGGTCAGGGGTGTGTCAAATCTACCATATGGTGGCACTACCTGCTTCTCATGTCTACTGTGACTGTCTCACCTCTGACTAGAATGGAAGCCCAGGAGGGCAGTGAATGCAGTCTCCTCGGTTCATTGGATTATGGTCAGTGCCCAGAAAGTGACTGCACATAGTGTGGCTTCACATATGATTGTTGAAGGAATGAACCCCAACCAACTCCTCCCAAGATATCTGGGTGCACCTGAAGCCGCTCTGCCCGCCTCTGGTCTCCCTGCTTTGAATACACCCAGAAGCCTACAGATAGAATCCCAAATTTCCTGTAAAAATGTGAAAATAGTGAAGCCCTAGTCAACGAGGCCAGTGAGGGGTGACAGAGACTTCCTCGTGGGGGTGTCAGGAATCCTGAATGAGGACGACCGTGGCCCCTCCAGCAGACCTTCCACAGGGCTGGACTCAGGAGCAGCACTTTCCATGGGGGACCCACTGGAGCTTGTTCCTGTGACCACCCACTGAACACAGGAGGAAACTGAGGCTCAGAGGGGTGTGGTGACAGTCCTAAGACTCACAGCTGGGAGGCGGACTAGTGACACTGTGTGATCCAGGGCCTGAGTGCTCACCTGAGGAAAAGCAGGTGCAGCACATGCCGGGGACTGGCAAAGTTCTTGTAGCTTGACAGAAACAGGTGGACATAAGATTGGTCACCACCCAAGACAGCAGGCACCAGGTGCTCCACCCGCTTCTTCAGGGTGCGTGCCGGGACAGGCCACACCATGTGGGTGGCATCCGAGCTCAATGAAGATGTGTCTTCACTCTAGGACAGGACAGGGGAGAGATACACAGTGACAGCACCGTGAACCCCAAGGAGGGCAGGGGCTGGAGGCCAGTCTTAACCCCAGGGAGGACATGAGAAGACAGCCTGAGGGCCCAGGGTTAATGTACAGGGTGGTGGTTGCCACCCCGGCAGTCCCCGTTCACCCTCCAGCCAGACCTGAGGTGTGAACACACCAGGACCAGCAGGTTTATAAACCCCCCACCCTCTGCCCCTGCCCTGGGAGGGTGTCCCATGTCCCCGTTCCCCACACACTCAGGAGGAGGGGCTGCGGTCATCCAGGGAGGCTCATAGTGCTGGCCTGGCCTTGCCCAACCTCCTGTGGGCCACCTGACATTACCTTTGGGGACCTCCTCCCAGACGGCCACAGGGGTCGAGGGCGAGGGCTGAACCAGCGCCGGAAGCATTGGACAAGCCTCTCAGCACAGGGCTTCCTGGGGCTACGGCCCCGGGACCTCGGGATACAGCACAACATCTCACTCTGCCTGTGGCCAAGTGAGCTGGGGAAGGGGCTGGGTATAGAATGTGGGTGCCAGGTTACCGAGTTCCGAGTTCTGTTGGGGTCTGTCGTCAAGGAAGTGAAGTCACTTCCTGATACCTCATTTCCTGAGCCCCTCCTCTGTGTACAAGACTGCAAATGCCCCTCTGGGTACCTGTCTGCTGACCCTCCTTTCCCATGAACTCTCTCTGTTGCCCACACTTCCACCAACACTGCCTGACCACACCCCTGTGCAAGGCCTGGGTGGAGCCAGCGTCATAGCTCGGAGGAGATACACGTAGGTTCATCCCCAGCTCCTGCTTCTTATCACTTTATGGGACCCTGGACAAGCCATTGTCACTCTCATGACCTCCCCAGTCTCCCCTTTTGCACAGTGGGGATCATTCTAGCATCTTCTTCCTAGGGATGGCATCAGGCATGTGTGAGAAAACATCTCTGAAACCTATGGCCGGTGTCACATGCAGCTAATAAACAAGACTAGAGATAAAATCCACGACGGTGTGGAAGGTAGCATGGAATACGACTAACGACAGGTCTGGTTCCTGTCATATAATCTTGAAAATGTCACTTTTGCTCTTGGTCTGTTTTCCCTGTCTGCACCATGCTACAGTTGGAATTTCATGCATTCACATACTGCTTTCCTCCATAAAAACTCACAATGGCTTCGTGTGTATTTAGGTTTGGACTCAAGTGCCACATCACTGTCTGTGTGGTTGGCGACTCGTCAGGGGCTCCCAGTGGTCCCCACCATCTGCTGCACACATCCTCACGTAATCCCCTGCCCTGCAGTGTGGACTGGACTTAGTGACTCATTTCTAACCAATACAGGATCAAAAGTGAGAAGGTGTCACTTTCTAAATGTCATTGTAACACGCCTGTCTCTAGAGTCTTGTGCTCTGTCTCCTCTGTTCTCTCTGTTTTTATCCACCATATGCCAAGCATGGTGCCGAGAGCTGGAGAAAGAGCTGATTCAGCTGCACCCTGGCTTGGGAGATGATCCCAGGATAAGAAAGAGGAGAAGACGTGCTATCGAGTGCCTGACATTCTAAGAGAGGAAAGTGATCTAGGAGGCCATCAGAATATTCTAGATTAGGAAGCTACCTGAAGATGGTAGGAAATGAACACCATTTGCAGAGAAGAACCAGAGGCGTTTGGTCCATTAAGATGACGGCAACATGGAACTGATGTGTAATATGTAAGTAAGTAAGAAATACTATTCACAAATTCAAATCCTCTTTTCAAAATCATTGAATGGCAGGGATAAGTGCTCATGTTCAATGCAAACATAACTAGAATTGAGGAAGATTCCATTTATGGAATAACTTTATATCTCCATTAGATGAAAGTATGAAGATATGTTCAGCAATTCTTTTCAAATTGTATAAAATATCCATTGTTGACACAATCAGGATTCCATCCCCATACTTTGGCTTCTAACCCCATTTTCTTTACACCAGACACACATCCATTGCTGTGATGTAGATCCGTTGCTGTCAACACTATCCCAGCCCACAGCCTACTGGTCCAGGGAGACAGCAACTCTATCACTATATTGTGTGCAGAATCCAGGAAGGGCCTAACACGGGGGCTCCATAAATACTCCCTGAAGTGCTGCACTTGAGAAGAGAGAAGAGTCTATGATTTTATTACCTGGTGCTCTACCTACACATGTTATCACTCTGCATTATGTCATGATCCTTAGTCCCCCTCACCTGACAGTCAGCAACCCAGGAGCAGTGTCTACACCTCGGTCTGCCCCTATTCCAGGCCCCCAGCCCAGCACCTGGCAAGTAATAGGTGCCAAGTACTGATGAATGAATTGTCTGGAAACATGTGAAACAGGATTCATCAAGAATACCCAGATGGAAGGTCACCATGAACATGCTGCCCTTTAATTCTGTCTGCCGACCACTTCCTTCAGCCAGGAACTGCCTGGGCACAAAGATTTCCCAGAGTCACCATCCTGCCTTGACTTCTGCCATTCACTTTAGCCTCCTTGATTGTCCTACTTACTGTGGGTTTCTTCACTCTCAGTCTCAGGGGACACCTCTGAACCCCTAAGGTAGCCCACTGGGTCTTCCTTCTCTGGCCAATACATTCCTCTTGCTTCTGTGCATGGCCTTGATAGCAGGGTCACAGGCAATCCCAGGAAAGTGACACCCCAGCATGCTGAACTTGGACACCCGCACTAGTCAAGGGAGCCCTCTCCCTTCATCTCCTGCAGAATCCCCCTAGGAATAGGGCATGCAGATATGTACACATGTGTAGGGAGGAAAGGGGGTCTCATGACATCTTAGCTAGAAGATGATTACAAATTTCTTAAACATTAGTAGAAAATTATGGTTCATTTGTCCTGGCATGCAACTGAATGAGAAAAAATCTGTGAAAAATTCTGACACCCAGGACAAAAGAAATGATCCAAACAATATGACCATCGAGGTGCTTTTCTTTTATGTTTAGGACTATCAATTAAAAATGTGGTATTGAGGAGAATGTCAACAATATTGGGGGAGGCTCTGGAACGATGCTGAGTAGAAAATGGACAATAGATTCCTTTTTTGAGAATCGATAGAAGCTATTTTGCAGAAAGTGGCAAATGAGCTTGACTTTTAAAAACGAAGAGCATTAAAGCAAGTAAGTTTAGTGGAAAGGAGATGATATTTGGGAGAGGGGTGACGTGTTAAGTTACAAGAGGCAAAGAAATGGAAAGAACGCATGTTTTGCAAAGGGAAAAATCATTCCTGTAAAACATCAGAATTGGAGTTTTCTTGCTGTTCTTTTTGTGCCTATGTAGTATCTTCTTTCTGCTGTAACTTCCAACTTGGGTTCTAGGCACTCTGTGTATGTGTGTGTTTACAAGAGAGAAATTGATAAACCTTAGTAAGCCCTAGAAAATTCTAGAGGTCTGAAATAAACAGATATTTTTCAAGTTTATTTAATTAAAAAGCAAAACAAAACAAAAACAGTGTCATCTGCTCCTATTAGGTAAAATATATGATCATATTGGAATCTTTGTGTGTGTGTGTGGCTGGCCAATATAGGGATCCACACCCTTGACCTTGGTGATACGAGGCTGTGCTCTAACCAGCTGAGCTACCAGCCAGCCTATACATGATCATATTGGAATAATATGCAACAGAGAGATACTCTGCTGCTATGGAGAATAAGCTGATTGCAAGGAAAAAAGATGCTCACAGATAAGGCAAGGGTAGGCTTTTTGTCCCCCATTGTGGAATAGTACAGGGAAAAATGCAAATGTATTGAGGCTGGTAATTCCAAGTCATGGGAGGGAGATTAAAATGATGACTCTGGAAGAATAGTTTCAAATGTCAAGGAGTTTGAGGCAGGTGATCAATTTAGTGAAATGACAAATGCTTTAGGAGAGGCTGCTTCTTTGAAAGGATTGATACATACAGCAAGGCAAGGTAGGTGACTGTGCTGCTAAGTTCTTAATATTGCTATGAGTTTTAACTTTAAATATATTTGTGACTTTGCAGGTAGGTCTGAATTTTGAGTGTCATAATTACTTAAGAATCTTTTATGGATTTGATTACTATAGCTATCACTGTAATTTGATGAGGTTTGAGAACTACATTCCATTTCTAATTTTGGTTTTATTATTTCCAAGTGCCAAAATACTTAACACAGAACCACCTCTTATTCTATAATAAAAAGCAATGGAGACAAGTTATTCAGTTCAAAAAAATTACTTTTTTTTTTTTTTTAAAATGACCGGTAAGGGGATCCTATCCCTTGATGTGGTGTTGTCAGCACCACGCACTCCCAAGTGAGCCAATCAGCCAACCCTCCATAGGGACCCGAACCTGTGGCTCTGGTGCTGTCAGCACCGCACTCTCCAAGTGCGCACGGGCCGGCCGTGCTCCATGGTAGTTTTAGCTGCTTCCCTCCTTTGTTCTCAGAATTTTCATTTTCCCATGTTCTCCTGGACAAGTTCAACCCTGCTAACGATTAAAACCCATCACATCTGTCTGTCTTGGTGTGGATTGGCTCCCAAGCAGAAGACTCAGGGCTTCTTTGAACTAGGACTTTCATTGACTTCAACTCAACCAAGCTGAGGCGCCGATCTTGTGATTACACTTAGCATGTGCTATGAATGGAGAGAAATGAAGTGAAAAGTGCCTATGAGATGCGAAGTCAAACTTGTCACGTTCCTAGTCCCCTCTCTGGGCTTCTCTCCATCTTCAGCTCCACCTCACTGTTTAACCCTTAAAGAAGCCAGATGCTCTCTGATTCGTATGTCCACGAAACACTTGCTTTCAAATAACGGGTATTAAATGACTATTTGTTGGAAGTTCTGTATCCTAAATTTGTAGGTGTCCTTTATGTGACTGACGATGGCATGAATAACTAGTGTTAACAGTCTTTGGTGTGCTCAGCATTAATATACGTTAGGTTTTGTCATGGAATCTTGTAAAATTAAATTAAAATCCAAATGCATGTCATCTGGCCTTGGAGTCCAGTTCTTCAGTACACACTCTGCTGATTTGGGCACCTCAGTCAAGAACCCAGTCAAAGAATCTCACAGAGTCACCCAGAGGCCACGAAGCCACAGCACACGATCAAGACTTTCCCGTGCTGCCCTATTAACCATGAGGAGATGCCAGGGGCCCCAGATGTTTCAGCAAATCCTCTAGTTTCAGCAAGTCCTCTAATATGAAATAGGCCAAAGCAAACAAACAAAAAAGGAAAAAGAGAATTGGAAGAAATAGAGATCATGCAAGGGAAACAGAAAATACCATTAACTTCCTCAGAGTTATAGGAGAGAAACTGTTGGACTTACTGAAGCAGAACAGACATTGTTAAAGTAGAACAGGGAGAAGATGAATCAAATAACCATGAGGTCATTTAGAAATTAAAAATATAACTGTTGAAATTTTTGTTTGTTTGTTTGTTTTGTGTGTGTGTGTGTGTGTGTGTGTGTGTGTGTGTGTGTGTGACAGTTAAATGGGTTGTAACCCTAGGCGTGGTGTCGCACGCAATGCGCTCAGCCAGTGAGCGCACCGGCCATCCCTATGTGGGATCCGAACCCGTGGCAGTGCCGCTACGCTCCCAGCGCCAGTCTCTCCCGAGTGCGCCACGGGGCGGCCCATAAGTGTTGAAATTTAAATTAGAAAACAACTCACTAGAAAGATGAGAAAATAACACAAGGGAAGCCTGATTAGATCAAAAAAACAAAAGGATAACAAGAAAGATACAATTGAAAGAAAAGCATAAAAAAGTAAAAGGAGTAAAAGGGAAAGAGAGAGAGAAAACGGAAGTGCGTGTCCGCAGAGCCAGTGTCTGAACAACAGGCGCTCCAGGAAGAGCCACGGAGATGGGCAAGAGGTGATAACCATGGGAGAAAGGAGGAAGGGACAGGTTCCGGAGGTCCCCAGAGGTCCCCACGTGGAGAGTGACGATGGGTCCACACGCCGCCCCGCACTGGGGAAGCACAGGGGACACCGTGTCAACTCTGGGTGTGGGGGTCCAGGGGACGTACCCTGCGGAGGAGCCTTAAGAGGGAGAGGACAGGGGAGTCCGGCCTTCAGCGTCTGGTGCAGAGTCGGTTCTGATCTCAGCTTTTCCTCGTCAAACGTGAGTCCGACAAGGCGAGGACGGGCCTCTGGACGTTTAGCAGCCCAAGACCGTTTTCTTAGCAGTCTATGGGGGGGCGTCTCCCACTACGGAGAAGACATAAACCCGGACAGGGGACAGGGCCCTGGTGATGGCCACGGGGGATCGTACCGACCCCGACTGCTCGGAGGCTGCAGTGTAGACATCGGCTTCCAGGAGGTGTCGTCCAGAGCACCACATGGGTCCCTGAGGCGTTCACCTGTGGTGACAGCAGCTGCCCTAACCAGGACAGGGCGCGTGCGCAAACGCCACCGCGCACAGAGGACATGCGGTCCGCGCGGGGCTGTCAGCCGTGTCCCCGCAGCCGCCGGTGCCCGGCGCTCAGAGCCGCGGACGGGAAGCCACGGTCGCGGGGTGCGCTCTCCGTGGCGCCTCCTGGTGGCCCTGCCTGTAGCAGCCGCCCCCAGGCCGCCCGTCCCGCCCGGGGACAGGAGCGCACGACCGGCCGCTCTCCACTCCCTGCTCCCGCCCCTCTGCGGCCTATGACAGCGCATTTCAGAGACACGACGGATTCCCACGGGCGCTCCAGGTCGGTGCAAGGGGTCCGCGCTGACGAGGCGCCGAGCACAGCCGTGAGGGGGACCCGCGTGGGCTGTCGTCGGCCGACGGTCCTGGCGGTTCCTCGGCCCCAGGCTGGCAGGCACAGTCCGCGGCGCCGTGTGCTATTAAAGCCACACGGTCACCACGAGCGACGGTATCTTGTGTACTTTTTCAAAACTGAGTTTTCTATTCTATGCCTTTACTCAACCGTATGAAATATAGAATTAGTAATTTATCAAATTGCGCAAAAAATGTCAATTGTTATTTATATACAAACAAAATTTATAGATTTATTTGGAAGAATTGATATATTTTCCCTACTTATTTTCTCATCTATGAACATGTACATCTCTTCATTGTCTTCAGTTGGTTCGTTTTTTCAATAACATTTTACACTCAGTGTTTAGAAATCATGATTGTAAAATTGCAGCCTAATTATTCATGCAAACCTTATGAATGAAAATTTGGGGTGTTTCCAACCCTTAGTAATAGGTATTGTCATATTAACAATCTTGTCGACACCTCACCTTATAATTTTTCAAGGTTACATATGATATAGATTCCTGAATATTGGGTTACAGTATAAAATAGTAAATATACAAGTATAATTTTGCTAAATTTTGCGAGTTTCTGCTCCTTATGGGCTCTACCTTTTGCATTCCACCACAGTGTATTATAATACCTGGATCCCCACAGTCTCACTAACAAGTTTGTTATCAAAAAATTAAATTTTGCAAATCTAATAGGTGAAGTATTGTATTTCAATATATTTTAAATGTCTAGTTCTCTATGAGGGATTTTAAGCACCTAATTAAGTATTGATGCCAATTTAAATTTCCTTTTGTGTTATTAGATTGTTCATATATTTTGTTCATTTTTATTTCCTTTTGTTGGTCATTTCCATCTCATTTTTTCACACATTATTGTATTAGTGATATTATCCTAGTTTAAGAGGTTTTTTGTTTTTTTTGCTTTTTTTAAAATTGAAAAATTATTGATCACCCATTTGAAGTATTATAGCTTGTAATTACTTTTTGTCGTGTCGTTTTGAGCTAGTTGGTGGCATTTACCTTTTGTTTGAGTTTGCTTTGCTTTATTGATTGCAGTTATGCCATCCATGTTAACTGCTGCTACATTAGTAGCAGCATATTTTCACCAGTGATTTGAAATGCTATCTTTCTTAAATACTAAATTTCTATAAATCTTGGGTATCTCTTTGAATTCTCCATTCTTTTTCTTTAGGTTTTATATTTACTTATAAACAAATTCCATATGGTCTTGATAATGAAGAATTTATAAAAAAAAATTTTTCGATCTCTGGTATACTTACCCCTCCCTTTTGATTTGTTTCCTCATTTTTTTCTGATGAACGATTAATGTTTCATCAATATTTTATAATCATCTTATTTTGTTCTAGGTGAAGAAACAAATGAGACTATTTTTAATGTGATCATGACACACGTATAAAGTAACTTAGGAGAAAATAAAATCCTTAGGTTCATGTGGCTTTCTGGCCAAGAAAATATCTCTGACATTTCTCTATCGTTTGTGTATGTATGTTTTAAGAGTGTTCTAATGCTTAAATCACATAGTTAAACAGGCTTTGTTGAGTTCTTGTTAGGTTTATGCCAAATATTTTAACAATTTTGTGGCTATTGAAAATGGAATCTTGATTTGTGTAATGTAATCTAGATATTTATTGTTATTACATAAGACATTTATTAATTTTATATGTGAATTTTTCTAAATCGCAACATGTAAATTTTATTTTAGTAAGTCGTCTTGTTTGTAATAGGTTTTTAATTAATTCTTTTTGATATTCTAAATTCACAATACATACACATAACCCATTTTTCTCCATCTTGACATATACAAATACGTATGGTCAAATCTTATTTTATCTAGTGTTTTGATATTTATGAGTCTTACATTTTCTCAAAAGTACTTTTGGCTTCTGTGGAAATTATTATGTGTTTTTCTTTCTTCTAATGCTTAATACTTTTGCAAAATATTGAAGTTAGTAATTCATCTCAAATTTAATTTTGTGAACGGTACCTAGCAAAAGCATAACTGGATTTAATTTCCAAATAAATAATATTTCAATCCCTGTAATGATGAAGTGCTTTCCCCTAAGGAATCTGAATCCTTTCCACATATACCAGAATCTGTTTCAAAATTCAAACTTTTACTGCACTGAACTATTCGCTTATTCTTTGCCAATCTCATTCACTTTCAAGTATGTTCCTTTGCAATACATTTTATTAGACGGAGCAAATTTCCTCTTTGTTTTTATTATTATTGTTCTTCTTATGTCTTGAACATTTTGGGGGCCATTTTTGCACATAATTTTTTTTCATATTAACTTTGAGGTTATTTGACAAGTCCCCTAAACATCACTCTTTGGAATTTTTCAAGTTTAGATTTATTGAATCTATTGATTAACATAGGTAGAATACTTATATATGTGGCGTAACTTCCTAGCATCACTGCTGCCCGGCACATGGACACACGTGGGCATTTTTCTAGGAGCTGCTGAGTGGCTCCTGCGACAGGGGTATCTATGAACACATCTCCTGGGGCATCCGCTGGGACCTCTTCTTCCTTCATTCTCACAAGAGCTGGTCGTCACCAGACATACAGACCTGCCCATCTGATGGGGCAAACGCTATCTGAATAGTGAGTAAATTTCTGTGCATAATCATTAGGGAGGCCGCGGATGTCTGACATTTACTGGCCATGTGAATTGCTTCCCTGCGGAACTGCAGGAATATGTCATTTGTCCCTATGGATAAATGAGAACTCTTTATACAACTAGGATGCATACTACCCTTTCTCTGCCCATGAAGAATTTTCCAGTCTGGGGTTTGTCTTTTCACCTTTTGACATTATTCTGGTTTTTGTTTGGACCAGGAAAAGTCAGCATTTTCCTCAGTGGCTTCTGGCTCTCTGGTCATTCAAAAGTAGTTCCTATTTCAAGATTATGGCAATAATAACTATCAGGGCTTTGTGTCTCTAAATAGAGTCTTTGATTTTTCTGTAATTTTCCTCTTACTAAAAACATAAAATGAAAATTATTCAGATCTTTCTCATATTATGCGGCCAGATACAGAAGGCCACTTAACATATAACTGTACTGATAGGAACAATCCACGATAGGTAAATTCACACACACAGAAAATGGAGTGGTAGTCAGGGACAGGGAGAGGCGTGATGGGGAGTGACAGCTTAATGGCTACAGAGTTGATGAAGCTGTTCGATCACTAGATGGTTTTAAGGGTTGCACCATATTAAAAATGTACTTAATGCCACTGAATGGTAATTTTGAAAATATTAAAAACACTTTATTTTATACAAGGGATATTATTGAAAATAAAAGATAACAAAATTTGAGGAGATGCAGGACACAGACAAAAATGAGGAGAAGCACAGCGTCAAGGAAGGGCAAGAACAGATCTGGAGTGGGGACTGGTGAGGTTGTTTGTGGGAGCTCTGGAGCCAGGGCTCCCCTGGGTGCTGGTGTTTCTTCTATTTCTTCTGATGTTTCAGGAACGGTTATGTCAGGTTTCTCCAGCTCTACCTCTGGATCTTGATCTTTCTCCTGCTATTTCTCTTGCTCTTTCTACTGATGTTTCTCTTGATCTTTCTGTTGCTCCTGCTCTGGATCTTGCGTCTGATCTACCACTTGCTCTGGATCTTGTTCCTGCTCTACCTCTTGCTCTGGATCTTGCTCCTGCTCTACTTCTTGCTCCGGCTTGGGCTCTGGATCTTGCTCTCGCTCTGCCTCTGGCAGTGGAGGTGGAGCTGGAGCTGGAACTCGAGACGAACATGGCAGCAGCTCTTGGGACAGTTGTTCAGCCTGGGCGGAAGCTGGAACTGTAGAGACGACAATTGAAAATATCAATGTGAGTTTCTATGTCTCATCCAATGACACTGTCTTTCTAGAAGCCCAAGTCCAGAGACCCAGCCTCAGGAAGTCTCCCCACACTGCAGAACACTGTATGATTGTTCTGAGTACTCAGTGCCCCTGTCCCCAGCCTGCTTCTGGAAACTCTGCTCTGTGTGGTCCAGCCCAGGCCCCTCCCCAAACCCGCACAGGCACGCACCCTCTACCTCCTCACCCTCAGTCTCCGCCTCACTAGGCTCCAGGTGCTCCGGCTTCTCCAGCTGCGCCAGAAGAAGATCAGCCTTACGCTCCACCTCTGAACCTCGCATACTGATATGTACATAGGCCGAAAGAAACTTCAAAGAATGAAATTCAGGAGGCTCGTGGAAATCGGTGGAATAGAATTCCAGCCAGATCTTTAAGACAGAGGACATGGCACTGTGGGAGACAGGTGGGCAACAGCATCAGAGGCCTGGCCTATCCCTCTATGCTGCCCTCCCAAGGCTCCCCTGAGTGAGCTGCAGTCTTGTACCCTCTGTCCGTGCCTGTCCATAGACCAGCCCATCCAACGTCCACCTCCAGTATGGCAGTTCTGGCACAGATGGGCCTGGCAGCCAAGGAGGGGCTGGCAAAAGCCTCCATGGGAGGAGCCTTCAACCACTGATGTGACCACGTTTCCCTTCTTCAGGGAAACCTGACAACCTCCTCTGTCTGTCACGGACCCATCCCTGCTGGAATGACCTGTCCACCCCAGGAGGGTGCTGTCTGCTCTGGGCATTACTCACTGGCACACAGGAGGTGTCCAGCAATATCTGATAAATGAGGAAACAGAGGGAGGCGCTGCTCCCCTGGCCTACCCAGTGCCCTTGGAAAAGCCCAAACTTGAGCTCACACGTGAATGTACTGCCCAAGTGTCTGCATGAAAATCTGCATATCCTTTTCCCAGTGACAGCAATCTCTTGGCCCTGACCACACTCTGCACCCTCAGCACCAGCTGAGCATCCCCATGGAGGCTCCAGTTCCGAGTGTAAGCGGGATGCTCTGCACACCTCCATCTCTGGCTCAGCACGGGCTCTGGGGGTGTGGGCAGGGCTGGGTGGGAGGGCGTGGGGATGGATTCTCTCTGGGCTCACTCTGCTCTCCAGCCTCTCGCACACACTACGGTGCCTGGGATCACATCCCCAGCCGTCTTGACTCCTTTCCCTGCAGGGAAAGCCTTGAGCCCTCAGCCCTTTAGCAGGAATCATAAGATGTGTGAGAGCCAGAGTTCTGCCAGCCCCCCACCCACAGGCCCCCGCAGACCACACGCAGTTGTGTGGAGATGGGAGCCCCTCCTTCTGCACCTAAACTCCACTTACCATTTTAGCTGCTCCAGGGATTCGCCATCCCCGTCACAATCAGAAATCATGTTTCCATACCTAGAAGAGGTCAGGGGTGTGTCAAATCTACCATATGGTGGCACTACCTGCTTCTCATGTCTACTGTGACTGTCTCACCTCTGACTAGAATGGAAGCCCAGGAGGGCAGGGAATGCAGTCTCCTCGGTTCATTGGATTATGGTCAGTGCCCAGAAAGTGACTGCACATAGTGTGGCTTCACATATGATTGTTGAAGGAATGAACCCCAACCAACTCCTCCCAAGATATCTGGGTGCACCTGAAGCCGCTCTGCCCGCCTCTGGTCTCCCTGCTTTGAATACACCCAGAAGCCTACAGATAGAATCCCAAATTTCCTGTAAAAATGTGAAAATAGTGAAGCCCTAGTCAACGAGGCCAGTGAGGGGTGACAGAGACTTCCTCGTGGGGGTGTCAGGAATCCTGAATGAGGACGACCGTGGCCCCTCCAGCAGACCTTCCACAGGGCTGGACTCAGGAGCAGCACTTTCCATGGGGGACCCACTGGAGCTTGTTCCTGTGACCACCCACTGAACACAGGAGGAAACTGAGGCTCAGAGGGGTGTGGTGACAGTCCTAAGACTCACAGCTGGGAGGCGGCCTAGTGACACTGTGTGATCCAGGGCCTGAGTGCTCACCTGAGGAAAAGCAGGTGCAGCACATGCCGGGGACTGGCAAAGTTCTTGTAGCTTGACAGAAACAGGTGGACATAAGATTGGTCACCACCCAAGACAGCAGGCACCAGGTGCTCCACCCGCTTCTTCAGGGTGCGTGCCGGGACAGGCCACACCATGTGGGTGGCATCCGAGCTCAATGAAGATGTGTCTTCACTCTAGGACAGGACAGGGGAGAGATACACAGTGACAGCACCGTGAACCCCAAGGAGGGCAGGGGCTGGAGGCCAGTCTTAACCCCAGGGAGGACATGAGAAGACAGCCTGAGGGCCCAGGGTTAATGTACAGGGTGGTGGTTGCCACCCCGGCAGTCCCCGTTCACCCTCCAGCCAGACCTGAGGTGTGAACACACCAGGACCAGCAGGTTTATAAACCCCCCACCCTCTGCCCCTGCCCTGGGAGGGTGTCCCATGTCCCCGTTCCCCACACACTCAGGAGGAGGGGCTGCGGTCATCCAGGGAGGCTCATAGTGCTGGCCTGGCCTTGCCCAACCTCCTGTGGGCCACCTGACATTACCTTTGGGGACCTCCTCCCAGACGGCCACAGGGGTCGAGGGCGAGGGCTGAACCAGCGCCGGAAGCACTGGACAAGCCTCTCAGCACAGGGCTTCCTGGGGCTACGGCCCCGGGACCTCGGGATACAGCACAACATCTCACTCTGCCTGTGGCCAAGTGAGCTGGGGAAGGGGCTGAGTATAGAATGTGGGTGCCAGGTTACCGAGTTCCGAGTTCTGTTGAGGTCTGTCGTCAAGGAAGTGAAGTCACTTCCTGATACCTCATTTCCTGAGCCCCTCCTCTGTGTACAAGACTGCAAATGCCCCTCTGGGTACCTGTCTGCTGACCCTCCTTCCCCATGAACTCTCTCTATTGCCCACACTTCCACCAACACTGCCTGACCACACCACTGTGCAAGGCCTGGGTGCAGTCAGCGTCACAGCTCAGAGGAGATACACGTAGGTTCATCCCCAGCTCCTGCTTCTTATCACTTTATGGGACCCTGGACAAGCCACTGTCACTCTCATGACCTCCCCAGTCTCCCCTTTTGCACAGTGGGGATCTTTCTAGCATCTTCTTCCTAGGGATGGCATCAGGCATGTGTGAGAAAACATCTCTGAAACCTATGGCCGGTGTCACATGCAGCTAATAAACAAGACTAGAGATAAAATCCCCGACGGTGTGGAAGGTAGCATGGAATACGACTAACGACAGGTCTGGTTCCTGTCATATAATCTTGAAAATGTCACTTTTGCTCTTGGTCTGTTTTCCTTGTCTGCACCATGCGACAGTTGGAATTTCATGCATTCACATACTGCTTTCCTCCATAAAACCTCACAATGGCTTCGTGTGTATTTAGGTTTGGACTCAAGTGCCACATCTCTGTCTGTGTGGTTGGCGACCCCTCAGGGGCTCCCAGTGGTCCCCACCATCTGCTGCACACATCCT
The DNA here is from genome assembly GCF_027409185.1 of Cynocephalus volans. Classification (NCBI taxonomy): domain Eukaryota; kingdom Metazoa; phylum Chordata; class Mammalia; order Dermoptera; family Cynocephalidae; genus Cynocephalus; species Cynocephalus volans. Next base: position 50,588,256 of record NC_084476.1, on the reverse strand, counting down.
CACGTAATCCCCTGCCCTGCAGTGTGGACTGGACTTAGTGACTCACTTCTAACCAATACAGGATCAAAAGTGAGAAGGTGTCACTTTCTAAATGTCATTGTAACACGCCTGTCTCTAGAGTCTTGTGCTCTGTCTCCTCTGTTCTCTCTGTTTGTATCCACCATATGCCAAGCATGGTGCCGAGAGCTGGAGAAAGACCTGATTCAGCTGCACCCTGGCTTAGGAGATGATCCCAGGATAAGAAAGAGGAGAAGACGTGCTATCGAGTGCCTGACATTCTAAGAGAGGAAAGTGATCTAGGAGGCCATCAGAATATTCTAGATTAGGAAGCTACCTGAAGATGGTAGGAAATGAACACCATTTGCAGAGAAGAACCAGAGGCGTTTGGTCCATTAAGATGACGGCAACATGTAACTGATGTGTAAGATGTAAGTAAGTAAGAAATACGATTCACAAATTCAAATCCTATTTTCAAAATCATTGAATGGCAGGGATAAGTGCTCATGTTCAATGCAAACATAACTAGAATTGAGGAAGATTCCATTTTTGGAATAACTTTATATCTCCATTAGATGAAAGTATGCAGATATGTTCAGCAATTCTTTTCAAATTGTATAAAATATCCATTGTTGACACAATCAGGATTCCACCCCCATACTTTGGCTTCACACCCCATTTTCTTTACACCAGACACACATCCATTGCTGTGATGTAGATCCATTGCTGTCAACACTATCCCAGCCCACAGCCTGCTGGTCCTGGGAGACAGCAACTCTATCACTATATTGTGTGCAGAATCCAGGAAGGGCCTAACACGGGGGCTCCATAAATACTCCCTGAAGTGCTGCACTTGAGAAGAGTCTATGATTTTATTACCTGGTGCTCTACCTACACATGTTATCACTCTGCATTATGTCATGATCCTTAGTCCCCCTCACCTGACAGTCAGCAACCCAGGAGCAGTGTCTACACCTCGGTCTGCCCCTATTCCAGGCCCCCAGCCCAGCACCTGGCAAGTAATAGGTGCCAAGTACTGATGAATGAATTGTCTGCAAACATGTGAAACAGGATTCATCAAGAATACCCAGATGGAAGGTTACCATGAACATGCTGCCTGATAACCTGCCAGCCCTTTAATTCTGTCTGCCGACCACTTCCTTCAGCCAGAAACTGCCTTGGCACAAAGATTTCCCAGAGTCACTATCCTGCCTTGACTTCTGCCGTTCACTTTAGCCTCCTTGATTGTCCTACTTACTGTGGGTTTCTTCACTCTCAGTCTCAGGGGACACCTCTGAACCCCTAAGGTATCCCACTGGGTCTTCCTTCTCTGGCCAACACATTCCTCTTGCTTCTGTGCATGGCCTTGATAGCAGTGTCACAGGCAATCCCAGGAAACTGACACCCCAGCATGCTGAACTTGGGCACCCGCACTAGTCAAGGGAGCCCTCTCCCTTCATCTCCTGCAGAATCCCCCTAGGAATAGGGGATGCAGATATGTACACATGTGTAGGGAGGAAAGGGTGTCTCATGACATCTTAGCTAGAAGATGATTACAAATTTCTTAAACATTAGTAGAAAATTATGGTTCATTTGTCCTGGCATGCAACTGAATGAGAAAAAAAATCTGTGAAAACTTCTGACACTCATGACAAAAGAAATGATCCAAACAATATGACCATCGAGGTGCTTTACTTTTATGTTTAGGACTATCATTTAAAAATATGGTATTGAGGAGAATGTCAACAATATTGGGGGAGGCTCTGGAACGATGCTGAGTAGAAAATGGACAATAGATTCCTTTTTTGAGAATTGATAGAAGCTATTTTGCAGAAAGTGGCAAATGAGCTTGACTTTTAAAAACGAAGAGCATTAAAGCAAGTAAGTTTAGTGGAAAGTAGAGGATATTCGGGAGAGGGGTGACGTGTTAAGTTACAAAAGGCAAAGAAATGGAAAGAACACATGTTTTGCAAGGGAAAATCATTCCTGTAAAACATCAGAATTGGAGTTTTCTTGCTGTTCTTTTTGTGCCTATGTAGTATCTTCTTTCTGCTGTAACTTCCAACTTGGGTTCTAGGCACTCTGTGTATATGTGTGTTTACAAGAGAGAAATTGATAAACCTTAGTAAGCCCTAGGAAATTCTAGAGGTCTGAAATAAACAGATATTTTTCAAGTTTATTTAATTAAAAAGCAAAACAAAACAAAAACAGTGTCATCTCCTCCTATTAGGTAAAATTTTTGATCATACTGGAATCTTTGTGTGTGTGTGTGGCTGGCCAATATAGGGATCCACACCCTTGTCCTTGGTGATACGAGGCTGTGCTCTAACCAGCTGAGCTACCAGCCAGCCTATACATGATCATATTGGAATAATATGCAACAGAGAGATACACTGCTGCTATGGAGAATAAGCTGATTGCAAGGAAAAAAGATGCTCACAGATAAGGCAAGGGTAGGCTTTTTGTCCCTCATTGTGGAATAGTACAGGGAACAATGCGAATGTATTGAGGCTGGTAATTCCAAGTCATGGGAGGGAAATTAAAATGATGACTCTGGAAGAATAGTTTCAAATGTCAAGGAGTTTGAGGCAGGTGATCAATTTAGTGAAATGACAATTGCTTTAGGAGAGGCTGCTTCTTTGAAAGGATTGATACATACAGCAAGGCAAGGTAGGTGACTGTGCTGCTAAGTTTTTAATATTGCTATGAGTTTTAACTTTAAATATATTTGTGACATTGCATGTAGCTCTGAATTTTAAGTGTCATAATTACTTAAGAATCTTTTATGGATTTGATTACTATAGCTATCACTGTAATTTGATGAGGTTTTAGAACTACATTCCATTTCTAATTTTGGTTTTATTATTTCCAAGTGCCAAAATACTTAACACAGAACCACCTCTTATTCTATAATAAAAAGCAATGGAGACAAGTTATTCAGTTGAAAAAAATTACTTTTTTTTTTTTAAAGATGACCGGTAAGGGGATCCTATCCCTTGATGTGGTGTTGTCAGCACCACGCACTCCCAAGTGAGCCAATCAGCCAACCCTCCATAGGGACCCGAACCTGTGGCTCTGGTGCTGTCAGCACCGCACTCTCCAAGTGCGCACGGGCCGGCCGTGCTCCATGGTAGTTTTAGCTGCTTCCCTCCTTTGTTCTCAGAATTTTCATTTTCCCATGTTCTCCTGGACAAGTTCAACCCTGCTAACGATTAAAACCCATCACATCTGTCTGTCTTGGTGTGGATTGGCTCCCAAGCAGAAGACTCAGGGCTTCTTTGAACTAGGACTTGCATTGACTTCAACTCAACCAAGCTGAGGCGCCGATCTTGTGATTACACTTAGCATGTGCTATGAATGGAGAGAAATGAAGTGAAAAGTGCCTATGAGATGCGAAGTCAAACTTGTCACGTTCCTAGTCCCCTCTCTGGGCTTCTCTCCATCTTCAGCTCCACCTCACTGTTTACCCCTTAAAGAAGCCAGATGCTCTCTAATTCGTATGTCCACGAAACACTTGGTTTCAAATAACGGGTATTAAATGACTATTTGTTGGAAGTTCTGTATCCTAAATTTGTAGGTGTCCTTTATGTGACTGACGATGGCATGAATACCTAGTGTTAACAGTCTTTGGTGTGCTCAGCATTAAGATCCGTTAGGAATTGTCATGGAAACTTGTAAAATTAAAATAAAATCCAAATGCATGTCATCTGGCCTTGGAGTCCAGTTCTTCAGTACACACTCTGCTGATTTGGGCACCTCAGTCAAGAACCCAGTCAAAGAACCTCACAGAGTCACCCACAGGCCACGAAGCCACAGCACACGAGCAAGACTTTCCTGTGCTGCCCTGTTAACCATGAGCAGATGCCAAGGGCCCCAGATGTTTCAGCACATCCTCTAGTTTCAGCAAATCCTCTAATATGAAATAGGCCAAAGCAAACAAACAAAAAAGGTAAAAGCGAATTGGAAGAAATAGAGATCATGCAAGGGAAACAGAAAATACCATTAACTTCCTCAGAGTTATTGGAGAGAAACTGTTGGACTTACTGAAGAAGAACAGACATTGTTAAAGTAGAACAGGGAGAAGATGAATCAAATAACCATGAGGTCATTTAGAAATTAAAAATATAACTGTTGAAATTTTTGTTTGTTTGTTTATTTTGTGTGTGTGTGTGTGTGTGTGTGTGACAGTTAAGGGGGTTGTAACCCTAGGGGTGGTGTCGCCCGCACCGCGCTCAGCCAGTGAGCGCACCGGCCATCCCTATGTGGGATCCGAACCCGCCGCAGCGCCCCTGCGCTCCCAGCGCCGCTCTCTCCCGAGTGCGCCACGGGGCGGCCCATAAGTGTTGAAATTTAACTTAGAAAACAACTCACTAGAAAGATGAGAAAATAACACAAGGGAAGCCTGATTAGATCAAAAAGACAAAAGGATAACAAGAAAGATACAATTGAAAGAAAAGCATAAAAAAGTAAAAGGAGTAAAAGGGAAAGAGAGAGAGAAAACGGAAGTGCGTGTCCGCAGAGCCAGTGTCTGAAGAACACGCGCTCCAGGAAGAGCCGCGGAGATGGGCAGGAGGAGAGAACCGTGGGAGAAAGGAGGAAGGGACAGGTCCCGGAGTTCCCCAGAGGTCCCCACGTGGAGAGTGACGATGGGTCCACACGCCGCCCCGCACTGGGGAAGCACAGGGGACACCGTGTCAACTCTGGGTTTGGGGGTCCAGGGGACGGACCCTGCGGAGGAGCCTCAAGAGGGAGACGACAGGGGAGTCCGGCCTTCAGCGTCTCGTGCAGAGTCGGTTCCGATCTCCGATTTTCCTCGTCAAACGTGAGTCCGACAAGGCGAGGACGGGCCTCTGGACTGGACGTTTAGCAGCCCAAGACCGTTTTCTTAGCAGTCTATGGGGGGGCGTCTCCCACTACGGAGAAGACATAACCCCGGACAGGGGACAGGGCCCTGGTGACGGCCACAGGGGATCGTACCGACCCCGACTGCTCAGAGGCTGCAGTGTAGACATCGGCTCCCAGGAGGTGTCGTCCAGAGCACCACATGGGTCCCTGAGGCGTTCACCTGTGGTGACAGCAGCTGCCCTAACCAGGACAGTGCGCGTGCGCAGACGCCACCTCTGCACAGAGGACACGCGGTCCGCGCCTGGCTGTCAGCCGCGTCCCCGCAGCCGCAGGTGCGCAGCGCTCAGAGCCGCGGAAGGGAAGCCGCGGTCGCGGGGTGCGCTCTCCGTGGCGCCTCCTGGTGGCCCTGCCTGCAGCTGCCGCCCCCAGGCCGCCCGTCCCGCCCGGAGACAGGAGCGCACGACCGGCCGCTCTCCACTCCCTGCTCCCGCCCCTCTGCGGCCTATGACAGCGGGTTCCAGCGAAACGACGGATTCCCACGGGCGCTCCAGGTCGGTGCAAGGGGTCCGCGCTGACGAGGCGCCGAGCACAGCCGTGAGGGGGACCCGCGTGGGCTGTCGTCGGCCGACGGTCCTGGCGGTTCCTCGGCCCCAGGCTGGCAGGCACAGTCCGCGGCGTGACAGTCCTGACCGCGGAGCCGTGTGCTATTAAAGCCACACGGTCACCACGAGCGACGGTATCTTGTGTACTTTTTCAAAACTGAGTTTTCTATTCTATGCCTTTACTCAACCGTATGAAATATAGAATTAGTAATTCATCAAATTGCGTAAAAAATGTCAATTGTTTTTTATATATAAACAAAATTTATAGATTTATTTGGAAGAATTGATATATTTTCCCTACTTATTTTCTCATCTATGAACATGTACATCTCTTCATTGTCTTCAGTTGGTTCGTTTTTTCAATAACATTTTACACTCAGTGTTTAGAAATCATGATTGTAAAAATGCACCCTAATTATTCATGCAAACCTTGTGAATGAAAATTTGGGGTGTTTCCAACCCTTAGTAATAGGTATTGTCATATTAACAATCTTGTCGACACCTCACCTTATAATTTTTCAAGGTTACATATGATATAGATTCCTGAATATTGGGTTACAGTATAAAATAGTAAATATACAAGTATAATTTTGCTAAATTTTGCGAGTTTCTGCTCCTTATGGGCTCTACCTTTTGCATTCCACCACAGTGTATTATAATACCTGGATCCCCACAGTCTCACTAACAAGTTTGTTATCAAAAAATTAAATTTTGCAAATCTAATAGGTGAAGTATTGTATTTCAATATATTTTAAATGTCTAGTTCTCTATGAGGGATTTTAAGCACCTAATTAAGTATTGATGCCAATTTAAATTTCCTTTTGTGTTATTAGATTGTTCATATATTTTGTTCATTTTTATTTCCTTTTGTTGGTCATTTCCATCTCATTTTTTCACACATTATTGTATTAGTGATATTATCCTAGTTTAAGAGGTTTTTTGTTTTTTTTGCTTTTTTTAAAATTGAAACATTATTGATCACCCATTTGAAGTATTATAGCTTGTAATTACTTTTTGTCGTGTCGTTTTGAGCTAGTTGGTGGCATTTACCTTTTGTTTGAGTTTGCTTTGCTTTATTGATTGCAGTTATGCCATCCATGTTAACTGCTGCTACATTAGTAGCAGCATATTTTCACCAGTGATTTGAAATGCTATCTTTCTTAAATACTAAATTTCTATAAATCTTGTGTATCTCTTTGAATTCTCCATTCTTTTTCTTTAGGTTTTATATTTACTTATAAACAAATTCCATATGGTCTTGATAATGAAGAATTTATAAAAAAAAAATTTTCGATCTCTGGTATACTTACCCCTCCCTTTTGATTTGTTTCCTCATTTTTTTCTGATGAACGATTAATGTTTCATCAATATTTTATAATCATCTTATTTTGTTCTAGGTGAAGAAACAAATGAGACTATTTTTAATGTGATCATGACACACGTATAAAGTAACTTAGGAGAAAATAAAATCCTTAGGATCATGTGGCTTTCTGGCCAAGAAAATATCACTGACATTTCTCTATCGTTTGTGTATGTATGTTTTAAGAGTGTTCTAATGCTTAAATCACATAGTTAAATAGGCTTTGTTGAGTTCTTGTTAGCTTTATGCCAAATATTTTGACAATTTTGTGGCTATTGAAAATGGAATCTTGATTTGTGTAATGTAATCTAGATAGTTATTGTTATTACATAAGGCATTTATTAATTTAATATGTGAATTTTTCTAAATCGCAACATGTAAATTTTATTTTAGAAAGTCGTCTTGTTTGTAATAGGTTTTTAATTAATTCTTTTTGATTTTCTAAATTCACAATACATACACATAACACACTTTTCTCCATCTTGACATATACAAATACGTATGGTCAAATCTTATTTTATCTAGTGTTTTGATATTTATGAGTCTTACATTTTCTCAAAAGTACTTTTGGCTTCTGTGGAAATTATTATGTGTTTTTTTTCTTCTAATGCTTAATACTTTTGCAAAATATTGAAGTTAGTAATTCATCTCAAATTTAATTTTGTGAACGGTACCTAGCAAAAGCATAACTGGATTTAATTTCCAAATAAATAATATTTCAATCCCTGTAATGATGAAGTGCTTTCCCCTAAGTAATCTGAATCCTTTCCACATATACCAGAATCTGTTTCAAAATTCAAACTTTTACTGCACTGAACTATTCGCTTACTCTTTGCCAATCTCATTCACTTTCAAGTATGTTCCTTTGCAATACATTTTATTAGACGGAGCAAATTTCCTCTTTGTTTCTATTATTATTGTTCTTCTTATGTCTTGAACATTTTGGGGGCCATTTTTGCACATAATTTTTTTTCATATTAACTTTGAGGTTATTTGACAAGTCCCCTAAACATCACTCTTTGGAATTTTTCAAGTTTAGATTTATTGAATCTATTGATTAACATAGGTAGAATACTTATATATGTGGCGTAACTTCCTAGCATCACTGCTGCCCGGCACATGGACACACGTGGGCATTTTTCTAGGAGCTGCTGAGTGGCTCCTGCGACAGGGGTATCTATGAACACATCTCCTGGGGCATCCGCTGGGACCTCTTCTTCCTTCATTCTCACAAGAGCTGGTCGTCACCAGACATACAGACCTGCCCATCTGATGGGGCAAACGCTATCTGAATAGTGAGTAAATTTCTGTGCATAATCATTAGGGAGGCCGCGGATGTCTGACATTTACTGGCCATGTGAATTGCTTCCCTGCGGAACTGCAGGAATATGTCGTTTGTCCCTATGGATAAATGAGAACTCTTTATACAACTAGGATGCATACTACCCTTTCTCTGCCCATGAAGAATTTTCCAGTCTGGGGTTTGTCTTTTCACCTTTTGACATTATTCTGGTTTTTGTTTGGACCAGGAAAAGTCAGCATTTTCCTCAGTGGCTTCTGGCTCTCTGGTCATTCAAAAGTAGTTCCTATTTCAAGATTATGGCAATAATAACTATCAGGGCTTTGTGTCTCTACATAGAGTCTTTGATTTTTCTGTAATTTTCCTCTTACTAAAAACATAAAATGAAAATTAATCAGATCATTCTCATATTATACGGCCAGATACAAAAGGAAATATAACATATAACTGTACTGATAGGAACAATCCACGATAGGTAAATTCACACACACAGAAAATGGAGTGGTAGTCAGGGACATTGAGAGGCGGGATGGGGAGTGACAGCTTAATGGCTACAGAGTCGATGAAGCTGTTCAATCACTAGATGGTGGTAAGGGTTGCGCCATATTAAAAATGTACGTAATGCCACTGAATGGTAATTTTGAAAATATTAAAAACACTTTATTTTATACAAGGGATATTATTGATAATAAAAGATGAAAAAATTTGAGGAGATGCAGGACACAGACAAAAATGAGGAGAAGCACAGCGTCAAGGAAGGGCAAGAACAGATCTGGAGTGGGGACTGGTGAGGTTGTTTGTGGGAGCTCTGGAGCCAGGGCTCCCTTGGGTGCTGGTTTTTCTTCTAATTCTTCTGATGTTTCAGGAACGGTTATGTCAGGTTGCTCTAGCTCTACCTCTGGATCTTGATCTTTCTCCTGCTCTTTCTCTTGCTCTTTCTCCTGATCTTTCTCTTGATGTTTTGTTGCTCCTCCTCTGGATCTTGCGTCTGATCTACCACTTACTCTGGATCTTGTTCCTGCTCTACCTCTTGCTCTGGATCTTGCGCCTGCTCTACCTCTTGCTCTGGATCTTGCTCCTGCTCTACTTCTTGCTCTAGCTTGGGCTCTGGAGTTTGCTCTCGCTCTGCCTCTGGCAGTGGAGGTGGAGCTGGAGCTGGAACTCGAGCCGAACATGGCAGCAGCTCTTGTGACAGTTGTTCAGCCTGGGCGGAAGCTGGTACTGGAGACACAACAATTGAAAATATCAATGTGAGTTTCTATGTCTCATCCAATGACACTGTCTTTCTAGAAGCCCAAGTCCAGAGACCCAACCTCAGGAAGTCTCCCCACACTGCAGAACACTGTATGATTTTTCTGAGTACTCAGTGCCCCTGTCCCCAGCCTGCTTCTGGAAACTCTGCTCTGTGTGGCCCATCCCAGGCCCCTCCCCAAACCCGCACAGGCACCCACCCTCTTCCTCCTCACCCTCAGTCTCCGCCTCACTAGGCTCCAGGTGCTCTGGCTTCTCCAGCTGCGCCAGAAGAAGATCAGCCTTACGCTCCACCTCTGAAACTCTCATACTGATATGTACATAGGCCGAAAGAAACTTCAAAGTATGAAATTCAGGAGGCTCGTGGAAATCGGTGGAATAGAATTCCAGCCAGATCTTTAAGACAGAGGACATGGCACTGTGGGAGACAAGTGGGCAACAGCATCAGAGGCCTGGCCTATCCCTCTATGCTGCCCTCCCAAGGCTCCCCTGAGTGAGCTGCAGTCTTGTGCCCTCTGCCCGTGCCTGTCCATAGACCAGCCCATCCAATGTCCACCCCCAGTATGGCAGTTCTGGCACAGATGGGCCTGGCAGCCAAGGAGGGGCTGGCAAAAGCCTCCATGGGAGGAGCCTTCAACCACTGATGTGACCACGTTTCCCTTCTTCAGGGAAACCTGACATCCTCCTCTGTCTGTGTCACTGCCCCATCCCTGCTGGAATGACCTGTCCACCCCAGGAGGGTGCTGTCTGCTCTGGGCATTACTCACTGGCACACAGGAGGTGTCCAGCAATATCTGATAAATGAGGAAACAGAGGGAGGCGCTGCTCCCCTGGCCTACCCAGGGCCCTTGGAAAAGCCCAAACTTGAGCTCAGACGTGAATGTACTGCCCAAGTGTCTGCATGAAAATCTGCATATCCTTTTCCCAGTGACAGCAATCTCTTGGCCCTGACCACAATCTGCACCCTCAGCACCAGCTGAGCATCCCCATGGAGGCTCCAACCCCGAGTGTGAGCTGCATGCTCTGCACACCTCCTGCTCTGGCTCAGCACGGGCTCTGGGGGCGTGGGCAGGGCTGGGTGGGAGGGCGTGGGGATGGATTCTCTCTGGGCTCACTCTGCTCTCCAGCCTCTCGCACACCCTACGGTGCCTGGGATCACATACCCAGCCATCTTCACTCCTTTCCCTGCAGGGAAAGCCTTGAGCCCTCAGCCCTGTAGCAGGAATCATAAGATGTGTGAGAGCCAGAGTTCTGCCAGCCCCCCACCCACAGGCCCCCGCCGACCACACGCAGTTGTGTGGAGATGGGAGCCCCTCCTTCTGCACCTAAACTCCACTTACCATTTTAGATGCTCCAGGGATTCGCCATCCCCGTCACAATCAGAAATCATGTTTCTATACCTAGAAGAGATCAGGAGTGTGTCAAATCTACCATATGGTGGCACTACTTGCTTCTCATGTCTACTGTGACTGTCTCACCTCTGACTACAATGGAAGCCCAGGAGGGCAGGGAATGCAGTCTCCTCGGTTCATTGGATTATGGTCAGTGCCCAGAAAGTGACTGCACATAGTGTGACTTCACATATGATTGTTGAAGGAATGAACCCCAACCAACTCCTCCCAAGATATCTGGGTGCACCTGAAGCCGCTCTGCCCGCCTCTGGTCTCCCTGCTTTGAATACACCCAGAAGCCTACAGATAGAATCCCAAATTTCCTGTAAAAATGTGAAAATAGTGAATCCCTAGTCAACGAGGCCAGTGAGGGGTGACAGAGACTTCCTCGTGGGGGTGTCAGGAATCCTGAATGAGGACGACCGTGGCCCCTCCAGCAGACCTTCCACAGGGCTGGACTCAGGAGCAGCACTTTCCATGGGGGACCCACTGGAGCTTGTTCCTGTGACCACCCACTGAACACTGGAGGAAACTGAGGCTCAGAGGGGTGTGGTGACAGTCCTAAGACTCACAGCTGGGAGGCGGCCTAGTGACACTGTGTGATCCAGGGCCTGAGTGCTCACCTGAGGAAAAGCAGGTGCAGCACATGCCGGGGACTGGCAAAGTTCTTGTAGCTTGACAGAAACAGGTGGACATAAGATTGGTCACCACCCAAGACAGCAGGCACCAGGTGCTCCACCCGCTTCTTCAGGGTGCGTGCCGGGACAGGCCACACCATGTGGGTGGCATCCGAGCTCAATGAAGATGTGTCTTCACTCTAGGACAGGACAGGGGAGAGATACACAGTGACAGCACCGTGAACCCCAAGGAGGGCAGGGGCTGGAGGCCAGTCTTAACCCCAGGGAGGACATGAGAAGACAGCCTGAGGGCCCAGGGTTAATGTACAGGGTGGTGGTTGCCACCCCGGCAGTCCCCGTTCACCCTCCAGCCAGACCTGAGGTGTGAACACACCAGGACCAGCAGGTTTATAAACCCCCCACCCTCTGCCCCTGCCCTGGGAGGGTGTCCCATGTCCCCGTTCCCCACACACTCAGGAGGAGGGGCTGCGGTCACCCAGGGAGGCTCATAGTGCTGGCCTGGCCTTGCCCAACCTCCTGTGGGCCACCTGACATTACCTTTGGGGACCTCCTCCCAGACGGCCAAAGGGGTCGAGGGCGAGGGCTGAACCAGCGCCGGAAGCATTGGACAAGCCTCTCAGCACAGGGCTTCCTGGGGCTACGGCCCCGGGACCTCGGGATACAGCACAACATCTCACTCTGCCTGTGGCCAAGTGAGCTGGGGAAGGGGCTGAGTATAGAATGTGGGTGCCAGGTTACCGAGTTCCGAGTTCTGTTGAGGTCTGTCGTCAAGGAAGTGAAGTCACTTCCTGATACCTCATTTCCTGAGCCCCTCCTCTGTGTACAAGACTGCAAATGCCCCTCTGGGTACCTGTCTGCTGACCCTCCTTCCCCATGAGCTCTCTCTATTGCCCACACTTCGACCAACACTGCCTGACCACACCACTGTGCAAGGCCTGGGTGCAGTCAGCGTCACAGCTCAGAGGAGATACACGTAGGTTCATCCCCAGCTCCTGCTTCTTATCACTTTATGGGACCCTGGACAAGCCACTGTCACTCTCATGACCTCCCCAGTCTCCCCTTTTGCACAGTGGGGATCTTTCTAGCATCTTCTTCCTAGGGATGGCATCAGGCATGTGTGAGAAAACATCTCTGAAACCTATGGCCGGTGTCACATGCAGCTAATAAACAAGACTAGAGATAAAATCCCCGACGGTGTGGAAGGTAGCATGGAATACGACTAACAACAGGTCTGGTTCCTGTCATATAATCTTGAAAATGTCACTTTTGCTCTTGGTCTGTTTTCCTTGTCTGCACCATGCGACAGTTGGAATTTCATGCATTCACATACTGCTTTCCTCCATAAAACCTCACAATGGCTTCGTGTGTATTTAGGTTTGGACTCAAGTGCCACATCTCTGTCTGTGTGGTTGGCGACCCCTCAGGGGCTCCCAGTGGTCCCCACCATCTGCTGCACACATCCTCACGTAATCCCCTGCCCTGCAGTGTGGACTGGACTTAGTGACTCACTTCTAACCAATACAGGATCAAAAGTGAGAAGGTGTCACTTTCTAAATGTCATTGTAACACGCCTGTCTCTAGAGTCTTGTGCTCTGTCTCCTCTGTTCTCTCTGTTTGTATCCACCATATGCCAAGCATGGTGCCGAGAGCTGGAGAAAGACCTGATTCAGCTGCACCCTGGCTTAGGAGATGATCCCAGGATAAGAAAGAGGAGAAGACGTGCTATCGAGTGCCTGACATTCTAAGAGAGGAAAGTGATCTAGGAGGCCATCAGAATATTCTAGATTAGGAAGCTACCTGAAGATGGTAGGAAATGAACACCATTTGCAGAGAAGAACCAGAGGCGTTTGGTCCATTAAGATGACGGCAACATGTAACTGATGTGTAAGATGTAAGTAAGTAAGAAATACGATTCACAAATTCAAATCCTCTTTTCAAAATCATTGAATGGCAGGGATAAGTGCTCATGTTCAATGCAAACATAACTAGAATTGAGGAAGATTCCATTTTTGGAATAACTTTATATCTCCATTAGATGAAAGTATGCAGATATGTTCAGCAATTCTTTTCAAATTGTATAAAATATCCATTGTTGACACAATCAGGATTCCACCCCCATACTTTGGCTTCACACCCCATTTTCTTTACACCAGACACACATCCATTGCTGTGATGTAGATCCATTGCTGTCAACACTATCCCAGCCCACAGCCTGCTGGTCCTGGGAGACAGCAACTCTATCACTATATTGTGTGCAGAATCCAGGAAGGGCCTAACACGGGGGCTCCATAAATACTCCCTGAAGTGCTGCACTTGAGAAGAGTCTATGATTTTATTACCTGGTGCTCTACCTACACATGTTATCACTCTGCATTATGTCATGATCCTTAGTCCCCCTCACCTGACAGTCAGCAACCCAGGAGCAGTGTCTACACCTCGGTCTGCCCCTATTCCAGGCCCCCAGCCCAGCACCTGGCAAGTAATAGGTGCCAAGTACTGATGAATGAATTGTCTGCAAACATGTGAAACAGGATTCATCAAGAATACCCAGATGGAAGGTTACCATCAACATGCTGCCTGATAACCTGCCAGCCCTTTAATTCTGTCTGCCGACCACTTCCTTCAGCCAGAAACTGCCTGGGCACAAAGATTTCCCAGAGTCACTATCCTGCCTTGACTTCTGCCGTTCACTTTAGCCTCCTTGATTGTCCTACTTACTGTGGGTTTCTTCACTCTCAGTCTCAGGGGACACCTCTGAACCCCTAAGGTATCCCACTGGGTCTTCCTTCTCTGGCCAACACATTCCTCTTGCTTCTGTGCATGGCCTTGATAGCAGTGTCACAGGCAATCCCAGGAAACTGACACCCCAGCATGCTGAACTTGGGCACCCGCACTAGTCAAGGGAGCCCTCTCCCTTCATCTCCTGCAGAATCCCCCTAGGAATAGGGGATGCAGATATGTACACATGTGTAGGGAGGAAAGGGTGTCTCATGACATCTTAGCTAGAAGATGATTACAAATTTCTTAAACATTAGTAGAAAATTATGGTTCATTTGTCCTGGCATGCAACTGAATGAGAAAAAAAATCTGTGAAAACTTCTGACACTCATGACAAAAGAAATGATCCAAACAATATGACCATCGAGGTGCTTTACTTTTATGTTTAGGACTATCATTTAAAAATATGGTATTGAGGAGAATGTCAACAATATTGGGGGAGGCTCTGGAACGATGCTGAGTAGAAAAGGGACAATAGATTCCTTTTTTGAGAATTGATAGAAGCTATTTTGCAGAAAGTGGCAAATGAGCTTGACTTTTAAAAACGAAGAGCATTAAAGCAAGTAAGTTTAGTGGAAAGTAGATGATATTCGGGAGAGGGGTGACGTGTTAAGTTACAAAAGGCAAAGAAATGGAAAGAACACATGTTTTGCAAGGGAAAATCATTCCTGTAAAACATCAGAATTGGAGTTTTCTTGCTGTTCTTTTTGTGCCTATGTAGTATCTTCTTTCTGCTGTAACTTCCAACTTGGGTTCTAGGCACTCTGTGTATATGTGTGTTTACAAGAGAGAAATTGATAAACCTTAGTAAGCCCTAGGAAATTCTAGAGGTCTGAAATAAACAGATATTTTTCAAGTTTATTTAATTAAAAAGCAAAACAAAACAAAAACAGTGTCATCTGCTCCTATTAGGTAAAATATATGATCATACTGGAATCTTTGTGTGTGTGTGTGGCTGGCCAATATAGGGATCCACACCCTTGTCCTTGGTGATACGAGGCTGTGCTCTAACCAGCTGAGCTACCAGCCAGCCTATACATGATCATATTGGAATAATATGCAACAGAGAGATACTCTGCTGCTATGGAGAATAAGCTGATTGCAAGGAAAAAAGATGCTCACAGATAAGGCAAGTGTAGGCTTTTTGTCCCTCATTGTGGAATAGTACAGGGAACAATGCAAATGTATTGAGGCTGGCAATTCCAAGTCATGGGAGGGAAATTAAAATGATGACTCTGGAAGAATAGTTTCAAATGTCAAGGTGTTTGAGGCAGGTGATCAATTTAGTGAAATGACAATTGCTTTAGGAGAGGCTGCTTCTTTGAAAGGATTGATACATACAGCAAGGCAAGGTAGGTGACTGTGCTGCTAAGTTTTTAATATTGCTATGAGTTTTAACTTTAAATATATTTGTGACATTGCATGTAGCTCTGAATTTTAAGTGTCATAATTACTTAAGAATCTTTTATGGATTTGATTACTATAGCTATCACTGTAATTTGATGAGGGTTTAGAACTACATTCCATTTCTAATTTTGGTTTTATTATTTCCAAGTGCCAAAATACTTAACACAGAACCACCTCTTATTCTATAATAAAAAGCAATGGAGACAAGTTATTCAGTTGAAAAAAATTACTTTTTTTTTTTTTAAAGATGACCGGTAAGGGGATCCTATCCCTTGATGTGGTGTTGTCAGCACCACGCACTCCCAAGTGAGCCAATCAGCCAACCCTCCATAGGCACCCGAACCTGTGGCTCTGGTGCTGTCAGCACCGCACTCTCCAAGTGCGCACGGGCCGGCCGTGCTCCACGGTAGTTTTAGCTGCTTCCCTCCTTTGTTCTCAGAATTTTCATTTTCCCATGTTCTCCTGGACAAGTTCAACCCTGCTAACGATTAAAACCCATCACATCTGTCTGTCTTGGTGTGGATTGGCTCCCAACAGAAGACTCAGGGCTTCTTTGAACTAGGACTTGCATTGACTTCAACTCAACCAAGCTGAAGCGCCGATCTTGTGATTACACTTAGCATGTGCTATGAATGGAGAGAAATGAAGTGAAAAGTGCCTATGAGATGCGAAGTCAAACTTGTCACGTTCCTAGTCCCCTCTCTGGGCTTCTTTCCATCTTCAGCTCCACCTCACTGTTTACCCCTTAAAGAAGCCAGATGCTCTCTAATTCGTATGTCCACGAAACACTTGGTTTCAAATAACGGGTATTAAATGACTATTTGTTGGAAGTTCTGTATCCTAAATTTGTAGGTGTCCTTTATGTGACTGACGATGGCATGAATACCTAGTGTTAACAGTCTTTGGTGTGCTCAGCATTAAGATCCGTTAGGAATTGTCATGGAAACTTGTAAAATTAAAATAAAATCCAAATGCATGTCATCTGGCCTTGGAGTCCAGTTCTTCAGTACACACTCTGCTGATTTGGGCACCTCAGTCAAGAACCCAGTCAAAGAACCTCACAGAGTCACCCACAGGCCACGAAGCCACAGCACACGAGCAAGACTTTCCTGTGCTGCCCTGTTAACCATGAGCAGATGCCAAGGGCCCCAGATGTTTCAGCAAATCCTCTAGTTTCAGCAAATCCTCTAATATGAAATAGGCCAAAGCAAACAAACAAAAAAGGTAAAAGCGAATTGGAAGAAATAGAGATCATGCAAGGGAAACAGAAAATACCATTAACTTCCTCAGAGTTATAGGAGAGAAACTGTTGGACTTACTGAAGAAGAACAGACATTGTTAAAGTAGAACAGGGAGAAGATGAATCAAATAACCATGAGGTCATTTAGAAATTATAAATATAACTGTTGAAATTTTTGTTTGTTTGTTTATTTTGTGTGTGTGTGTGTGTGTGTGACAGTTAAGGGGGTTGTAACCCTAGGGGTGGTGTCGCCCGCACCACGCTCAGCCAGTGAGCGCACCGGCCATCCCTATGTGGGATCCGAACCCGCGGCAGCGCCCCTGCGCTCCCAGCGCCGCTCTCTCCCGAGTGCGCCACGGGGCGGCCCATAAGTGTTGAAATTTAACTTAGAAAAGAACTCACTAGAAAGATGAGAAAATAACACAAGGGAAGCCTGATTAGATCAAAAAGACAAAAGGATAACAAGAAAGATACAATCGAAAGAAAAGCATAAAAAAGCAAAAGGAGTAAAAGGGAAAGAGAGAGAGAAAACGGAAGTGCGTGTCCGCAGAGCCAGTGTCTGAAGAACACGCGCTCCAGGAAGAGCCGCGGAGATGGGCAGGAGGAGAGAACCGTGGGAGAAAGGAGGAAGGGACAGGTCCCGGAGTTCCCCAGAGGTCCCCACGTGGAGAGTGACGATGGGTCCACACGCCGCCCCGCACTGGGGAAGCACAGGGGACACCGTGTCAACTCTGGGTGTGGGGGTCCAGGGGACGGATCCTGCGGAGGAGCCTCAAGAGGGAGACGACAGGGGAGTCCGGCCTTCAGCGTCTCGTGCAGAGTCGGTTCCGATCTCCGCTTTTCCTCGTCAAACGTGAGTCCGACAAGGCGAGGACGGGCCTCTGGACTGGACGTTTAGCAGCCCAAGACCGTTTTCTTAGCAGTCTATGGGGGGCCGTCTCCCACTACGGAGAAGACATAACCCCGGACAGGGGACAGGGCCCTGGTGACGGCCACAGGGGATCGTACCGACCCCGACTGCTCGGAGGCTGCAGTGTAGACATCGGATCCCAGGAGGTGTCGTCCAGAGCACCACATGGGTCCCTGAGGCGTTCACCTGTGGTGACAGCAGCTGCCCTAACCAGGACAGTGCGCGTGCGCAGACGCCACCGCGCACAGAGGACACGCGGTCCGCGCCTGGCTGTCAGCCGCGTCCCCGCGGCCGCAGGTGCGCGGCGCTCAGAGCCGCGGACGGGAAGCCGCGGTCGCGGGGTGCGCTCTCCGTGGCGCCTCCTGGTGGCCCTGCCTGCAGCTGCCGCCCCCAGGCCGCCCGTCCCGCCCGGAGACAGGAGCGCACGACCGGCCGCTCTCCACTCCCTGCTCCCGCCCCTCTGCGGCCTATGACAGCGGGTTCCAGCGAAACGACGGATTCCCACGGGCGCTCCAGGTCGGTGCAAGGGGTCCGCGCTGACGAGGCGCCGAGCACAGCCGTGAGGGGGACCCGCGTGGGCTGTCGTCGGCCGACGGTCCTGGCGGTTCCTCGGCCCCAGGCTGGCAGGCACAGTCCGCGGCGTGACAGTCCTGACCGCGGAGCCGTGTGCTATTAAAGCCACACGGTCACCACGAGCGACGGTATCTTGTGTACTTTTTCAAAACTGAGTTTTCTATTCTATGCCTTTACTCAACCGTATGAAATATAGAATTAGTAATTTATCAAATTGCGTAAAAAATGTCAATTGTTATTTATATATAAACAAAATTTATAGATTTATTTGGAAGAATTGATATATTTTCCCTACTTATTTTCTCATCTATGAACATGTACATCTCTTCATTGTCTTCAGTTGGTTCGTTTTTTCAATAACATTTTACACTCAGTGTTTAGAAATCATGATTGTAAAAATGCACCCTAATTATTCATGCAAACCTTGTGAATGAAAATTTGGTGTGTTTCCAACCCTTAGTAATAGGTATTGTCATATTAACAATCTTGTCGACACCTCACCTTATAATTTTTCAAGGTTACATATGATATAGATTCCTGAATATTGGGTTACAGTATAAAATAGTAAATATACAAGTATAATTTTGCTAAATTTTGCGAGTTTCTGCTCCTTATGGGCTCTACCTTTTGCATTCCACCACAGTGTATTATAATACCTGGATCCCCACAGTCTCACTAACAAGTTTGTTATCAAAAAATTAAATTTTGCAAATCTAATAGGTGAAGACTTGTATTTCAATATATTTTAAATGTCTAGTTCTCTATGAGGGATTTTAAGCACCTAATTAAGTATTGATGCCAATTTAAATTTCCTTTTGTGTTATTAGATTGTTCATATATTTTGTTCATTTTTATTTCCTTTTGTTGGTCATTTCCATCTCATTTTTTCACACATCATTGTATTAGTGATATTATCCTAGTTTAAGAGGCTTTTTGTTTTTTTGCTTTTTTTAAAATTGAAACATTATTGATCACCCATTTTAAGTATTATAGCTTGTAATTACTTTTTGTCGTGTCCTTTTGACCTAGTTGGTGGCATTTACCTTTGGTTTGAGTTTGCTTTGCTTTATTAATTGCTGCTATGCCATCCATGTTAACTGCTGCTACATTAGTAGCAGCATATTTTCACCAGTGATTTGAAATGCTATCTTTCTTAAATACTAAATTTCTATAAATCTTGGGTATCTCTTTGAATTCTCCATTCTTTTTCATTAGGTTTTATATTTACTTATAAACAAATTCCATATGGTCTTGATAATGAAGAATTTATAAAAAAAAATTTCGATCTCTGGTAGACTTACCCCTCCCTTTTGATTTGTTTCCTCACTTTTTTCTGATGAACGATTAATGTTTCATCAACATTTTATAATCATCTTATTTTGTTCTAGGTGAAGAAACAAATGAGACTATTTTTAATGTGATCATGACACACGTATAAAGTAACTTAGGAGAAAATAAAATCCTTAGGATCATGTGGCTTTCTGGCCAAGAAAATATCTCTGACATTTCTCTATCGTTTGTGTATGTATGTTTTAAGAGTGTTCTAATGCTTAAATCACATAGTTAAACAGGCTTTGTTGAGTTCTTGTTAGGTTTATGCCAAATATTTTAACAATGTTGTGGCTATTGAAAATGGAATCTTGATTTGTGTAATGTAATCTAGATAGTTATTGTTATTACATAAGACATTTATTAATTTTATATGTGAATTTTTCTAAATCGCAACGTGTAAATTTTATTTTAGTAAGTCGTCTTGTTTGTAATAGGTTTTTAATTAATTCTTTTTGATTTTCTAAATTCACAATACATACACATAACCCATTTTTCTCCATCTTGACATATACAAATACGTATGGTCAAATCTTATTTTATCTAGTGTTTTGATATTTATGAGTCTTACATTTTCTCAAAAGTACTTTTGGCTTCTGTGGAAATTATTATGTGTTTTTCTTTCTTCTAATGCTTAATACTTTTGCAAAATATTGAAGTTAGTAATTCATCTCAAATTTAATTTTGTGAACGGTACCTAGCAAAAGCATAACTGGATTTAATTTCCAAATAAATAATATTTCAATCCCTGTAATGATGAAGTGCTTTCCCCTAAGGAATCTGAATCCTTTCCACATATACCAGAATCTGTTTCAAAATTCAAACTTTTACTCCACTGAACTATTCGCTTATTCTTTGCCAATCTCATTCACTTTCAAGTATGTTCCTTTGCAATACATTTTATTAGACGGAGCAAATTTCCTCTTTGTTTTTATTATTATTGTTCTTCTTATGTCTTGAACAATTTGGGGGCCATTTTTGCACATAATTCTTTTTCATATTAACTTTGAGGTTATTTGACAAGTCCCCTAAACATCACTCTTTGGAATTTTTCAAGTTGAGATTTATTGAATCTATTGATTAACATAGGGAGAATACATATATATGTGGCGTAACTTCCTAGCATCACTGCTGCCCGGCACATGGACACACGTGGGCATTTTGCTAGGAGCTGCTGAGTGGCTCCTGCGACAGGGGTATCTATGAACACATCTCCTGGGGCATCCGCTGGGACCTCTTCTTCCTTCATTCTCACAAGAGCTGGTCGTCACCAGACATACAGACCTGCCCATCTGATGGGGCAAATGCTATCTGAATAGTGAGTAAATTTCTGTGCATAATCATTAGGTATGCCGCGGATGTCTGACATTTACTGGC
The DNA here is from genome assembly GCF_027409185.1 of Cynocephalus volans. Lineage (NCBI taxonomy): Eukaryota > Metazoa > Chordata > Mammalia > Dermoptera > Cynocephalidae > Cynocephalus > Cynocephalus volans. Next base: position 50,567,258 of record NC_084476.1, on the reverse strand, counting down.
CATGTGAATTGCTTCCCTGCGGAACTGCAGGAATATGTCGTTTGTCCCTATGGATAAATGAGAACTCTTTGTACAACTAGGATGCATACTACCCTTTCTCTGCTCATGAAGAATTTTCCAGTCTGGGGTTTGTCTTTTCACCTTTTGACATTATTCTGGTTTTTGTTTGGACCAGGAAAAGTCAGCATTTTCCTCAGTGGCTTCTGGCTCTCTGGTCATTCAAAAGTAGTTCCTATTTCAAGATTATGGCAATAATAACTATCAGGGCTTTGTGTCTCTAAATAGAGTCTTTGATTTTTCTGTAATTTTCCTCTTACTAAACACCTAAAATGAAAATTATTCAGATCTTTCTCATATTATGCGGCCAGATACAAAAGGCCACATAACATATAACTGTACTGATAGGAACAATCCACGATAGGTAAATTCACACACACAGAAAATGGAGTGGTAGTCAGGGACAGGGAGAGGCGGGATGGGGAGTGACAGCTTAATGGCTACAGAGTTGATGAAGCTGTTCGATCACTAGATGGTGGTAAGGGTTGCACCATATTAAAAATGTACTTAATGCCACTGAATGGTAATTTTGAAAATATTAAAAACACTTTATTTTATACAAGGGATATTATTGAAAATAAAAGATGACAAAATTTGAGGAGATGCAGGACACAGACAAAAAGGAGGAGAAGCACAGCGTCAAGGAAAGGCAAGAACAGATCTGGAGTGGGGACTGGTGAGGTTGTTTGTGGGAGCTCTGGAGCCAGGGCTCCCCTGGGTGCTGGTGTTTCTTCTAATTCTTCTGATGTTTCAGGAACGGTTATGTCAGGTTGCTCTAGCTCTACCTCCGGATCTTGATCTTTCTCCTGCTCTTTATCTTGCTCTTTCTACTGATCTTTCTCTTGATCTTTCTGTTGCTCCTGCTCTGGATCTTGCGTCTGATCTACCACTTGCTCTGGATCTTGTTCCTGCTCTACCTCTTGCTCTGGATCTTGCTCCTGCTCTACTTCTTGCTCTGGCTTGGGCTCTGGATCTTGCTTTCGCTCTGCCTCTGGCAGTGGAGGTGGAGCTGGAGCTGGAACTCGAGCCGAACATGGCAGCAGCTCTTGGGACTATTGTTCAGCCTGGGCGGAAGCTGGAACTGTAGAGACAACAATTGAAAATATCAATGTGAGTTTCTATGTCTCATCCAATGACACTGTCTTTCTAGAAGCCCAAGTCCAGAGACCCAGCCTCAGGAAGTCTCCCCACACCGCAGAACACTGTATGATTGTTCTGAGTACTCAGTGCCCCTGTCCCCAGCCTGCTTCTGGAAACTCTGCTCTGTGTGGCCCAGCCCAGGCCCCTCCCCAAACCCACACAGGCACGCACCCTCTACCTCCTCACCCTCAGTCTCCGCCTCACTAGGCTCCAGGTGCTCCGGGTTCTCCAGCTGCGCCAGAAGAAGATCAGCCTTACGCTCCACCTCTGAACCTCGCATACTGATATGTACGTAGGCCGAAAGAAACTTCAAAGAATGAAATTCAGGAGGCTCGTGGAAATCGGTGGAATAGAATTCCAGCCAGATCTTTAAGACAGAGGACATGGCACTGTGGGAGACAAGTGGGCAACAGCATCAGAGGCCTGGCCTATCCCTCTATGCTGCCCTCCCAAGGCTCCCCTGAGTGAGCTGCAGTCTTGTGCCCTCTGCCCGTGCCTGTCCATAGACCAGCCCATCCAATGTCCACCCCCAGTATGGCAGTTCTGGCACAGATGGGCCTGGCAGCCAAGGAGGGGCTGGCAAAAGCCTCCATGGGAGGAGCCTTCAACCACTGATGTGACCACGTTTCCCTTCTTCAGGGAAACCTGACAACCTCCTCTGTCTGTGTCACTGCCCCATCCCTGCTGGAATGACCTGTCCACCCCAGGAGGGTGCTGTCTGCTCTGGGCATTACTCACTGGCACACAGGGGGTGTCCAGCAATATCTGATAAATGAGGAAACAGAGGGAGGCGCTGCTCCCCTGGCCTACCCAGGGCCCTTGGAAAAGCCCAAACTTGAGCTCACACGTGAATGTACTGCCCAAGTGTCTGCATGAAAATCTGCATATCCTTTTCCCAGTGACAGCAATCTCTTGGCCCTGAACACACTCTGCACCCTCAGCACCAGCTGAGCATCCCCATGGAGGCTCCAGTCCCGAGTGTAAGCGGGATGCTCTGCACACCTCCATCTCTGGCTCAGCACGGGCTCTGGGGGTGCGGGCAGGGCTGGGTGGGAGGGCGTGGGGATGGATTCTCTCTGGGCTCACTCTGCTCTCCAGCCTCTCGCACACACTACGGTGCCTGGGATCACATCCCCAGCCGTCTTGACTCCTTTCCCTGCAGAGAAAGCCTTGAGCCCTCAGCCCTTTAGCAGGAATCATAAGATGTGTGAGAGCCAGAGTTCTGCCAGCCCCCCACCCACAGGCCCCCGCAGACCACACGCAGTTGTGTGGAGATGGGAGCCCCTCCTTCTGCACCTAAACTCCACTTACCATTTTAGCTGCTCCAGGGATTCGCCATCCCCGTCACAATCAGAAATCATGTTTCCATACCTAGAAGAGGTCAGGGGTGTGTCAAATCTACCATATGGTGGCACTACCTGCTTCTCATGTCTACTGTGACTGTCTCACCTCTGACTAGAATGGAAGCCCAGGAGGGCAGGGAATGCAGTCTCCTCGGTTCATTGGATTATGGTCAGTGCCCAGAAAGTGACTGCACATAGTGTGGCTTCACATATGATTGTTGAAGGAATGAACCCCAACCAACTCCTCCCAAGATATCTGGGTGCACCTGAAGCCGCTCTGCCCGCCTCTGGTCTCCCTGCTTTGAATACACCCAGAAGCCTACAGATAGAATCCCAAATTTCCTGTAAAAATGTGAAAATAGTGAAGCCCTAGTCAACGAGGCCAGTGAGGGGTGACAGAGACTTCCTCGTGGGGGTGTCAGGAATCCTGAATGAGGACGACCGTGGCCCCTCCAGCAGACCTTCCACAGGGCTGGACTCAGGAGCAGCACTTTCCATGGGGGACCCACTGGAGCTTGTTCCTGTGACCACCCACTGAACACAGGAGGAAACTGAGGCTCAGAGGGGTGTGGTGACAGTCCTAAGACTCACAGCTGGGAGGCGGCCTAGTGACACTGTGTGATCCAGGGCCTGAGTGCTCACCTGAGGAAAAGCAGGTGCAGCACATGCCGGGGACTGGCAAAGTTCTTGTAGCTTGACAGAAACAGGTGGACATAAGATTGGTCACCACCCAAGACAGCAGGCACCAGGTGCTCCACCCGCTTCTTCAGGGTGCGTGCCGGGACAGGCCACACCATGTGGGTGGCATCCGAGCTCAATGAAGATGTGTCTTCACTCTAGGACAGGACAGGGGAGAGATACACAGTGACAGCACCGTGAACCCCAAGGAGGGCAGGGGCTGGAGGCCAGTCTTAACCCCAGGGAGGACATGAGAAGACAGCCTGAGGGCCCAGGGTTAATGTACAGGGTGGTGGTTGCCACCCCGGCAGTCCCCGTTCACCCTCCAGCCAGACCTGAGGTGTGAACACACCAGGACCAGCAGGTTTATAAACCCCCCACCCTCTGCCCCTGCCCTGGGAGGGTGTCCCATGTCCCCGTTCCCCACACACTCAGGAGGAGGGGCTGCGGTCATCCAGGGAGGCTCATAGTGCTGGCCTGGCCTTGCCCAACCTCCTGTGGGCCACCTGACATTACCTTTGGGGACCTCCTCCCAGACGGCCACAGGGGTCGAGGGCGAGGGCTGAACCAGCGCCGGAAGCACTGGACAAGCCTCTCAGCACAGGGCTTCCTGGGGCTACGGCCCCGGGACCTCGGGATACAGCACAACATCTCACTCTGCCTGTGGCCAAGTGAGCTGGGGAAGGGGCTGTGTATAGAATGTGGGTGCCAGGTTACCGAGTTCCGAGTTCTGTTGGGGTCTGTCGTCAAGGAAGTGAAGTCACTTCCTGATACCTCATTTCCTGAGCCCCTCCTCTGTGTACAAGACTGCAAATGCCCCTCTGGGTACCTGTCTGCTGACCCTCCTTTCCCATGAACTCTCTCTGTTGCCCACACTTCCACCAACACTGCCTGACCACACCCCTGTGCAAGGCCTGGGTGGAGCCAGTGTCATAGCTCGGAGGAGATACACGTAGGTTCATCCCCAGCTCCTGCTTCTTATCACTTTATGGGACCCTGGACAAGCCATTGTCACTCTCATGACCTCCCCAGTCTCCCCTTTTGCACAGTGGGGATCATTCTAGCATCTTCTTCCTAGGGATGGCATCAGGCATGTGTGAGAAAACATCTCTGAAACCTATGGCCGGTGTCACATGCAGCTCATAAACAAGACTAGAGATAAAATCCACGACGGTGTGGAAGGTAGCATGGAATACGACTAACGACAGGTCTGGTTCCTGTCATATAATCTTGAAAATGTCACTTTTGCTCTTGGTCTGTTTTCCCTGTCTGCACCATGCTACAGTTGGAATTTCATGCATTCACATACTGCTTTCCTCCATAAAACCTCACAATGGCTTCGTGTGTATTTAGGTTTGGACTCAAGTGCCACATCTCTTTCTGTGTGGTTGGCGACTCGTCAGGGGCTCCCAGTGGTCCCCACCATCTGCTGCACACATCCTCACGTAATCCCCTGCCCTGCAGTGTGGACTGGACTTAGTGACTCACTTCTAACCAATACAGGATCAAAAGTGAGAAGGTGTCACTTTCTAAATGTCATTGTAACACGCCTGTCTCTAGAGTCTTGTGCTCTGTCTCCTCTGTTCTCTCTGTTTGTATCCACCATATGCCAAGCATGGTGCCGAGAGCTGGAGAAAGAGCTGATTCAGCTGCACCCTGGCTTGGGAGATGATCCCAGGATAAGAAAGAGGAGAAGACGTACTATCGAGTGCCTGACATTCTAAGAGAGGAAAGTGATCTAGGAGGCCATCAGAATATTCTAGATTAGGAAGCTACCTGAAGATGGTAGGAAATGAACACCATTTGCAGAGAAGAACCAGAGGCGTTTGGTCCATTAAGATGACGGCAACATGGAACTGATGTGTAAGATGTAAGTAAGTAAGAAATACTATTCACAAATTCAAATCCTCTTTTCAAAATCATTGAATGGCAGGGATAAGTGCTCATGTTCAAAGCAAACATAACTAGAATTGAGGAAGATTCCATTTATGGAATAACTTTACATCTCCATTAGATGAAAGTATGCAGATATGTTCAGCAATTCTTTTCAAATTGTATAAAATATCCATTGTTGACACAATCAGGATTCCACCCCCATACTTTGGCTTCACACCCCATTTTCTTTACACCAGACACACATCCATTGCTGTGATGTAGATCCATTGCTGTCAACACTATCCCAGCCCACAGCCTACTGGTCCAGGGAGACAGCAACTCTATCACTATATTGTGTGCAGAATCCAGGAAGGGCCTAACACGGGGGCTCCATAAATATTCCCTGAAGTGCTGCACTTGAGAAGAGAGAAGAGTCTATGATTTTATTACCTGGTGCTCTACCTACACATGTTATCACTCTGCATTATGTCATGATCCTTAGTCCCCCTCACCTGACAGTCAGCAACCCAGGAGCAGTGTCTACACCTCGGTCTGCCCCTATTCCAGGCCCCCAGCCCAGCACCTGGCAAGTAATAGGTGCCAAGTACTGATGAATGAATTGTCTGGAAACATGTGAAACAGGATTCATCAAGAATACCCAGATGGAAGGTCACCATGAACATGCTGCCCTTTAATTCTGTCTGCCGACCACTTCCTTCAGCCAGGAACTGCCTGGGCACAAAGATTTCCCAGAGTCACCATCCTGCCTTGACTTCTGCCATTCACTTTAGCCTCCTTGATTGTCCTACTTACTGTGGGTTTCTTCACTCTCAGTCTCAGGGGACACCTCTGAACCCCTAAGGTAGCCCACTGGGTCTTCCTTCTCTGGCCAACACATTCCTCTTGCTTCTGTGCATGGCCTTGATAGCAGGGTCACAGGCAATCCCAGGAAAGTGACACCCCAGCATGCTGAACTTGGACACCCGCACTAGTCAAGGGAGCCCTCTCCCTTCATCTCCTGCAGAATCCCCCTAGGAATAGGGCATGCAGATATGTACACATGTGTAGGGAGGAAAGGGGGTCTCATGACATCTTAGCTAGAAGATGATTACAAATTTCTTAAACATTACTAGAAAATTATGGTTCATTTGTCCTGGCATGCAACTGAATGAGAAAAAATCTGTGAAAAATTCTGACACCCATGACAAAAGAAATGATCCAAACAATATGACCATCGAGGTGCTTTTCTTTTATGTTTAGGACTATCAATTAAAAATGTGGTATTGAGGAGAATGTCAACAATATTGGGGGAGGCTCTGGGACGATGCTGAGTAGAAAATGGACAATAGATTCCTTTTTTGAGAATTGATAGAAGCTATTTTGCAGAAAGTGGCAAATGAGCTTGACTTTTAAAAACGAAGAGCATTAAAGCAAGTAAGTTTAGTGGAAAGTAGATGATATTTGGGAGAGGGGTGACGTGTTAAGTTACAAGAGGCAAAGAAATGGAAAGAACACATGTTTTGCAAAGGGAAAAATCATTCCTGTAAAACATCAGAATTGGAGTTTTCTTGCTGTTCTTTTTGTGCCTATGTAGTATCTTCTTTCTGCTGTAACTTCCAACTTGGGTTCTAGGCACTCTGTGTATGTGTGTGTTTACAAGAGAGAAATTGATAAACCTTAGTAAGCCCTAGAAAATTCTAGAGGTCTGAAATAAACAGATATTTTTCAAGTTTATTTAATTAAAAAGCAAAACAAAACAAAAACAGTGTCATCTGCTCCTATTAGGTAAAATATATGATCATATTGGAATCTTTGTGTGTGTGTGAGGCTGGCCAATATAGGGATCCACACCCTTGACCTTGGTGATACGAGGCTGTGCTCTAACCAGCTGAGCTACCAGCCAGCCTATACATGATCATATTGGAATAATATGCAACAGAGAGATACTCTGCTGCTATGGAGAATAAGCTGATTGCAAGGAAAAAAGATGCTCACAGATAAGGCAAGGGTAGGCTTTTTGTCCCCCATTGTGGAATAGTACAGGGAAAAATGCAAATGTATTGAGGCTGGTAATTCCAAGTCATGGGAGGGAAATTAAAATGATGACTCTGGAAGAATAGTTTCAAATGTCAAGGAGTTTGAGGCAGGTGATCAATTTAGTGAAATGACAAATGCTTTAGGAGATGCTGCTTCTTTGAAAGGATTGATACATACAGCAAGGCAAGGTAGGTGACTGTGCTGCTAAGTTCTTAATATTGCTATGAGTTTTAACTTTAAATATATTTGTGACTTTGCAGGTAGATCTGAATTTTGAGTGTCATAATTACTTAAGACTCTTTTATGGATTTGATTACTATAGCTATCACTGTAATTTGATGAGGTTTTAGAACTACATTCCATTTCTAATTTTGGTTTTATTATTTCCAAGTGCCAAAATACTTAACACAGAACCACCTCTTATTCTATAATAAAAAGCAATGGAGACAAGTTATTCAGTTGAAAAAAATTACTTTTTTTTTTTTAAAGATGACCGGTAAGGGGATCCTATCCCTTGATGTGGTGTTGTCAGCACCACGCACTCCCAAGTGAGCCAATCAGCCAACCCTCCATAGGGACCCGAACCTGTGGCTCTGGTGCTGTCAGCACCGCACTCTCCAAGTGCGCACGGGCCGGCCGTGCTCCATGGTAGTTTTAGCTGCTTCCCTCCTTTGTTCTCAGAATTTTCATTTTCCCATGTTCTCCTGGACAAGTTCAACCCTGCTAACGATTAAAACCCATCACATCTGTCTGTCTTGGTGTGGATTGGCTCCCAACAGAAGACTCAGGGCTTCTTTGAACTAGGACTTGCATTGACTTCAACTCAACCAAGCTGAAGCGCCGATCTTGTGATTACACTTAGCATGTGCTATGAATGGAGAGAAATGAAGTGAAAAGTGCCTATGAGATGCGAAGTCAAGCTTGTCACGTTCCTAGTCCCCTCTCTGGGCTTCTCTCCATCTTCAGCTCCACCTCACTGTTTACCCCTTAAAGAAGCCAGATGCTCTCTAATTCGTATGTCCACGAAACACTTGGTTTCAAATAACGGGTATTAAATGACTATTTGTTGGAAGTTCTGTATCCTAAATTTGTAGGTGTCCTTTATGTGACTGACGATGGCATGAATAACTAGTGTTAACAGTCTTTGGTGTGCTCAGCATTAAGATCCGTTAGGAATTGTCATGGAAACTTGTAAAATTAAAATAAAATCCAAATGCATGTCATCTGGCCTTGGAGTCCAGTTCTTCAGTACACACTCTGCTGATTTGGGCACCTCAGTCAAGAACCCAGTCAAAGAACCTCACAGAGTCACCCACAGGCCACGAAGCCACAGCACACGAGCAAGACTTTCCTGTGCTGCCCTGTTAACCATGAGCAGATGCCAAGGGCCCCAGATGTTACAGCAAATCCTCTAGTTTCAGCAAATCCTCTAATATGAAATAGGCCAAAGCAAACAAACAAAAAAGGTAAAAGCGAATTGGAAGAAATAGAGATCATGCAAGGGAAACAGAAAATACCATTAACTTCCTCAGAGTTATAGGAGAGAAACTGTTGGACTTACTGAAGAAGAACAGACATTGTTAAAGTAGAACAGGGAGAAGATGAATCAAATAACCATGAGGTCATTTAGAAATTATAAATATAACTGTTGAAATTTTTGTTTGTTTGTTTATTTTGTGTGTGTGTGTGTGTGTGTGACAGTTAAGGGGGTTGTAACCCTAGGGGTGGTGTCGCCCGCACCACGCTCAGCCAGTGAGCGCACCGGCCATCCCTATGTGGGATCCGAACCCGCGGCAGCGCCCCTGCGCTCCCAGCGCCGCTCTCTCCCGAGTGCGCCACGGGGCGGCCCATAAGTGTTGAAATTTAACTTAGAAAAGAACTCACTAGAAAGATGAGAAAATAACACAAGGGAAGCCTGATTAGATCAAAAAGACAAAAGGATAACAAGAAAGATACAATCGAAAGAAAAGCATAAAAAAGCAAAAGGAGTAAAAGGGAAAGAGAGAGAGAAAACGGAAGTGCGTGTCCGCAGAGCCAGTGTCTGAAGAACACGCGCTCCAGGAAGAGCCGCGGAGATGGGCAGGAGGAGAGAACCGTGGGAGAAAGGAGGAAGGGACAGGTCCCGGAGTTCCCCAGAGGTCCCCACGTGGAGAGTGACGATGGGTCCACACGCCACCCCGCACTGGGGAAGCACAGGGGACACCGTGTCAACTCTGGGTGTGGGGGTCCAGGGGACGGATCCTGCGGAGGAGCCTCAAGAGGGAGACGACAGGGGAGTCCGGCCTTCAGCGTCTCGTGCAGAGTCGGTTCCGATCTCCGCTTTTCCTCGTCAAACGTGAGTCCGACAAGGCGAGGACCGGCCTCTGGACTGGACGTTTAGCAGCCCAAGACCGTTTTCTTAGCAGTCTATGGGGGGCCGTCTCCCACTACGGAGAAGACATAACCCCGGACAGGGGACAGGGCCCTGGTGACGGCCACAGGGGATCGTACCGACCCCGACTGCTCGGAGGCTGCAGTGTAGACACCGGATCCCAGGAGGTGTCGTCCAGAGCACCACATGGGTCCCTGAGGCGTTCACCTGTGGTGACAGCAGCTGCCCTAACCAGGACAGTGCGCGTGCGCAGACGCCACCGCGCACAGAGGACACGCGGTCCGCGCCTGGCTGTCAGCCGCGTCCCCGCGGCCGCAGGTGCGCGGCGCTCAGAGCCGCGGACGGGAAGCCGCGGTCGCGGGGTGCGCTCTCCGTGGCGCCTCCTGGTGGCCCTGCCTGCAGCTGCCGCCCCCAGGCCGCCCGTCCCGCCCGGAGACAGGAGCGCACGACCGGCCGCTCTCCACTCCCTGCTCCCGCCCCTCTGCGGCCTATGACAGCGGGTTCCAGCGAAACGACGGATTCCCACGGGCGCTCCAGGTCGGTGCAAGGGGTCCGCGCTGACGAGGCGCCGAGCACAGCCGTGAGGGGGACCCGCGTGGGCTGTCGTCGGCCGACGGTCCTGGCGGTTCCTCGGCCCCAGGCTGGCAGGCACAGTCCGCGGCGTGACAGTCCTGACCGCGGAGCCGTGTGCTATTAAAGCCACACGGTCACCACGAGCGACGGTATCTTGTGTACTTTTTCAAAACTGAGTTTTCTATTCTATGCCTTTACTCAACCGTATGAAATATAGAATTAGTAATTTATCAAATTGCGTAAAAAATGTCAATTGTTATTTATATATAAACAAAATTTATAGATTTATTTGGAAGAATTGATATATTTTCCCTACTTATTTTCTCATCTATGAACATGTACATCTCTTCATTGTCTTCAGTTGGTTCGTTTTTTCAATAACATTTTACACTCAGTGTTTAGAAATCATGATTGTAAAAATGCACCCTAATTATTCATGCAAACCTTGTGAATGAAAATTTGGGGTGTTTCCAACCCTTAGTAATAGGTATTGTCATATTAACAATCTTGTCGACACCTCACCTTATAATTTTTCAAGGTTACATATGATATAGATTCCTGAATATTGGGTTACAGTATAAAATAGTAAATATACAAGTATAATTTTGCTAAATTTTGCGAGTTTCTGCTCCTTATGGGCTCTACCTTTTGCATTCCACCACAGTGTATTATAATACCTGGATCCCCACAGTCTCACTAACAAGTTTGTTATCAAAAAATTAAATTTTGCAAATCTAATAGGTGAAGACTTGTATTTCAATATATTTTAAATGTCTAGTTCTCTATGAGGGATTTTAAGCACCTAATTAAGTATTGATGCCAATTTAAATTTCCTTTTGTGTTATTAGATTGTTCATATATTTTGTTCATTTTTATTTCCTTTTGTTGGTCATTTCCATCTCATTTTTTCACACATCATTGTATTAGTGATATTATCCTAGTTTAAGAGGCTTTTTGTTTTTTTGCTTTTTTTAAAATTGAAACATTATTGATCACCCATTTTAAGTATTATAGCTTGTAATTACTTTTTGTCGTGTCCTTTTGACCTAGTTGGTGGCATTTACCTTTGGTTTGAGTTTGCTTTGCTTTATTAATTGCTGCTATGCCATCCATGTTAACTGCTGCTACATTAGTAGCAGCATATTTTCACCAGTGATTTGAAATGCTATCTTTCTTAAATACTAAATTTCTATAAATCTTGGGTATCTCTTTGAATTCTCCATTCTTTTTCATTAGGTTTTATATTTACTTATAAACAAATTCCATATGGTCTTGATAATGAAGAATTTATAAAAAAAAATTTCGATCTCTGGTAGACTTACCCCTCCCTTTTGATTTGTTTCCTCACTTTTTTCTGATGAACGATTAATGTTTCATCAACATTTTATAATCATCTTATTTTGTTCTAGGTGAAGAAACAAATGAGACTATTTTTAATGTGATCATGACACACGTATAAAGTAACTTAGGAGAAAATAAAATCCTTAGGATCATGTGGCTTTCTGGCCAAGAAAATATCTCTGACATTTCTCTATCGTTTGTGTATGTATGTTTTAAGAGTGTTCTAATGCTTAAATCACATAGTTAAACAGGCTTTGTTGAGTTCTTGTTAGGTTTATGCCAAATATTTTAACAATGTTGTGGCTATTGAAAATGGAATCTTGATTTGTGTAATGTAATCTAGATAGTTATTGTTATTACATAAGACATTTATTAATTTTATATGTGAATTTTTCTAAATCGCAACGTGTAAATTTTATTTTAGTAAGTCGTCTTGTTTGTAATAGGTTTTTAATTAATTCTTTTTGATTTTCTAAATTCACAATACATACACATAACCCATTTTTCTCCATCTTGACATATACAAATACGTATGGTCAAATCTTATTTTATCTAGTGTTTTGATATTTATGAGTCTTACATTTTCTCAAAAGTACTTTTGGCTTCTGTGGAAATTATTATGTGTTTTTCTTTCTTCTAATGCTTAATACTTTTGCAAAATATTGAAGTTAGTAATTCATCTCAAATTTAATTTTGTGAACGGTACCTAGCAAAAGCATAACTGGATTTAATTTCCAAATAAATAATATTTCAATCCCTGTAATGATGAAGTGCTTTCCCCTAAGGAATCTGAATCCTTTCCACATATACCAGAATCTGTTTCAAAATTCAAACTTTTACTCCACTGAACTATTCGCTTATTCTTTGCCAATCTCATTCACTTTCAAGTATGTTCCTTTGCAATACATTTTATTAGACGGAGCAAATTTCCTCTTTGTTTTTATTATTATTGTTCTTCTTATGTCTTGAACAATTTGGGGGCCATTTTTGCACATAATTCTTTTTCATATTAACTTTGAGGTTATTTGACAAGTCCCCTAAACATCACTCTTTGGAATTTTTCAAGTTGAGATTTATTGAATCTATTGATTAACATAGGGAGAATACATATATATGTGGCGTAACTTCCTAGCATCACTGCTGCCCGGCACATGGACACACGTGGGCATTTTGCTAGGAGCTGCTGAGTGGCTCCTGCGACAGGGGTATCTATGAACACATCTCCTGGGGCATCCGCTGGGACCTCTTCTTCCTTCATTCTCACAAGAGCTGGTCGTCACCAGACATACAGACCTGCCCATCTGATGGGGCAAATGCTATCTGAATAGTGAGTAAATTTCTGTGCATAATCATTAGGTATGCCGCGGATGTCTGACATTTACTGGCCATGTGAATTGCTTCCCTGCGGAACTGCAGGAATATGTCGTTTGTCCCTATGGATAAATGAGAACTCTTTGTACAACTAGGATGCATACTACCCTTTCTCTGCTCATGAAGAATTTTCCAGTCTGGGGTTTGTCTTTTCACCTTTTGACATTATTCTGGTTTTTGTTTGGACCAGGAAAAGTCAGCATTTTCCTCAGTGGCTTCTGGCTCTCTGGTCATTCAAAAGTAGTTCCTATTTCAAGATTATGGCAATAATAACTATCAGGGCTTTGTGTCTCTAAATAGAGTCTTTGATTTTTCTGTAATTTTCCTCTTACTAAACACCTAAAATGAAAATTATTCAGATCTTTCTCATATTATGCGGCCAGATACAAAAGGCCACATAACATATAACTGTACTGATAGGAACAATCCACGATAGGTAAATTCACACACACAGAAAATGGAGTGGTAGTCAGGGACAGGGAGAGGCGGGATGGGGAGTGACAGCTTAATGGCTACAGAGTTGATGAAGCTGTTCGATCACTAGATGGTGGTAAGGGTTGCACCATATTAAAAATGTACTTAATGCCACTGAATGGTAATTTTGAAAATATTAAAAACACTTTATTTTATACAAGGGATATTATTGAAAATAAAAGATGACAAAATTTGAGGAGATGCAGGACACAGACAAAAAGGAGGAGAAGCACAGCGTCAAGGAAAGGCAAGAACAGATCTGGAGTGGGGACTGGTGAGGTTGTTTGTGGGAGCTCTGGAGCCAGGGCTCCCCTGGGTGCTGGTGTTTCTTCTAATTCTTCTGATGTTTCAGGAACGGTTATGTCAGGTTGCTCTAGCTCTACCTCCGGATCTTGATCTTTCTCCTGCTCTTTATCTTGCTCTTTCTACTGATCTTTCTCTTGATCTTTCTGTTGCTCCTGCTCTGGATCTTGCGTCTGATCTACCACTTGCTCTGGATCTTGTTCCTGCTCTACCTCTTGCTCTGGATCTTGCTCCTGCTCTACTTCTTGCTCTGGCTTGGGCTCTGGATCTTGCTTTCGCTCTGCCTCTGGCAGTGGAGGTGGAGCTGGAGCTGGAACTCGAGCCGAACATGGCAGCAGCTCTTGGGACTATTGTTCAGCCTGGGCGGAAGCTGGAACTGTAGAGACAACAATTGAAAATATCAATGTGAGTTTCTATGTCTCATCCAATGACACTGTCTTTCTAGAAGCCCAAGTCCAGAGACCCAGCCTCAGGAAGTCTCCCCACACCGCAGAACACTGTATGATTGTTCTGAGTACTCAGTGCCCCTGTCCCCAGCCTGCTTCTGGAAACTCTGCTCTGTGTGGCCCAGCCCAGGCCCCTCCCCAAACACACACAGGCACGCACCCTCTACCTCCTCACCCTCAGTCTCCGCCTCACTAGGCTCCAGGTGCTCCGGGTTCTCCAGCTGCGCCAGAAGAAGATCAGCCTTACGCTCCACCTCTGAACCTCGCATACTGATATGTACGTAGGCCGAAAGAAACTTCAAAGAATGAAATTCAGGAGGCTCGTGGAAATCGGTGGAATAGAATTCCAGCCAGATCTTTAAGACAGAGGACATGGCACTGTGGGAGACAAGTGGGCAACAGCATCAGAGGCCTGGCCTATCCCTCTATGCTGCCCTCCCAAGGCTCCCCTGAGTGAGCTGCAGTCTTGTGCCCTCTGCCCGTGCCTGTCCATAGACCAGCCCATCCAATGTCCACCCCCAGTATGGCAGTTCTGGCACAGATGGGCCTGGCAGCCAAGGAGGGGCTGGCAAAAGCCTCCATGGGAGGAGCCTTCAACCACTGATGTGACCACGTTTCCCTTCTTCAGGGAAACCTGACAACCTCCTCTGTCTGTGTCACTGCCCCATCCCTGCTGGAATGACCTGTCCACCCCAGGAGGGTGCTGTCTGCTCTGGGCATTACTCACTGGCACACAGGGGGTGTCCAGCAATATCTGATAAATGAGGAAACAGAGGGAGGCGCTGCTCCCCTGGCCTACCCAGGGCCCTTGGAAAAGCCCAAACTTGAGCTCACACGTGAATGTACTGCCCAAGTGTCTGCATGAAAATCTGCATATCCTTTTCCCAGTGACAGCAATCTCTTGGCCCTGAACACACTCTGCACCCTCGGCACCAGCTGAGCATCCCCATGGAGGCTCCAGTCCCGAGTGTAAGCGGGATGCTCTGCACACCTCCATCTCTGGCTCAGCACGGGCTCTGGGGGTGCGGGCAGGGCTGGGTGGGAGGGCGTGGGGATGGATTCTCTCTGGGCTCACTCTGCTCTCCAGCCTCTCGCACACACTACGGTGCCTGGGATCACATCCCCAGCCGTCTTGACTCCTTTCCCTGCAGAGAAAGCCTTGAGCCCTCAGCCCTTTAGCAGGAATCATAAGATGTGTGAGAGCCAGAGTTCTGCCAGCCCCCCACCCACAGGCCCCCGCAGACCACACGCAGTTGTGTGGAGATGGGAGCCCCTCCTTCTGCACCTAAACTCCACTTACCATTTTAGCTGCTCCAGGGATTCGCCATCCCCGTCACAATCAGAAATCATGTTTCCATACCTAGAAGAGGTCAGGGGTGTGTCAAATCTACCATATGGTGGCACTACCTGCTTCTCATGTCTACTGTGACTGTCTCACCTCTGACTAGAATGGAAGCCCAGGAGGGCAGGGAATGCAGTCTCCTCGGTTCATTGGATTATGGTCAGTGCCCAGAAAGTGACTGCACATAGTGTGGCTTCACATATGATTGTTGAAGGAATGAACCCCAACCAACTCCTCCCAAGATATCTGGGTGCACCTGAAGCCGCTCTGCCCGCCTCTGGTCTCCCTGCTTTGAATACACCCAGAAGCCTACAGATAGAATCCCAAATTTCCTGTAAAAATGTGAAAATAGTGAAGCCCTAGTCAACGAGGCCAGTGAGGGGTGACAGAGACTTCCTCGTGGGGGTGTCAGGAATCCTGAATGAGGACGACCGTGGCCCCTCCAGCAGACCTTCCACAGGGCTGGACTCAGGAGCAGCACTTTCCATGGGGGACCCACTGGAGCTTGTTCCTGTGACCACCCACTGAACACAGGAGGAAACTGAGGCTCAGAGGGGTGTGGTGACAGTCCTAAGACTCACAGCTGGGAGGCGGCCTAGTGACACTGTGTGATCCAGGGCCTGAGTGCTCACCTGAGGAAAAGCAGGTGCAGCACATGCCGGGGACTGGCAAAGTTCTTGTAGCTTGACAGAAACAGGTGGACATAAGATTGGTCACCACCCAAGACAGCAGGCACCAGGTGCTCCACCCGCTTCTTCAGGGTGCGTGCCGGGACAGGCCACACCATGTGGGTGGCATCCGAGCTCAATGAAGATGTGTCTTCACTCTAGGACAGGACAGGGGAGAGATACACAGTGACAGCACCGTGAACCCCAAGGAGGGCAGGGGCTGGAGGCCAGTCTTAACCCCAGGGAGGACATGAGAAGACAGCCTGAGGGCCCAGGGTTAATGTACAGGGTGGTGGTTGCCACCCCGGCAGTCCCCGTTCACCCTCCAGCCAGACCTGAGGTGTGAACACACCAGGACCAGCAGGTTTATAAACCCCCCACCCTCTGCCCCTGCCCTGGGAGGGTGTCCCATGTCCCCGTTCCCCACACACTCAGGAGGAGGGGCTGCGGTCATCCAGGGAGGCTCATAGTGCTGGCCTGGCCTTGCCCAACCTCCTGTGGGCCACCTGACATTACCTTTGGGGACCTCCTCCCAGACGGCCACAGGGGTCGAGGGCGAGGGCTGAACCAGCGCCGGAAGCACTGGACAAGCCTCTCAGCACAGGGCTTCCTGGGGCTACGGCCCCGGGACCTCGGGATACAGCACAACATCTCACTCTGCCTGTGGCCAAGTGAGCTGGGGAAGGGGCTGTGTATAGAATGTGGGTGCCAGGTTACCGAGTTCCGAGTTCTGTTGGGGTCTGTCGTCAAGGAAGTGAAGTCACTTCCTGATACCTCATTTCCTGAGCCCCTCCTCTGTGTACAAGACTGCAAATGCCCCTCTGGGTACCTGTCTGCTGACCCTCCTTTCCCATGAACTCTCTCTGTTGCCCACACTTCCACCAACACTGCCTGACCACACCCCTGTGCAAGGCCTGGGTGGAGCCAGTGTCATAGCTCGGAGGAGATACACGTAGGTTCATCCCCAGCTCCTGCTTCTTATCACTTTATGGGACCCTGGACAAGCCATTGTCACTCTCATGACCTCCCCAGTCTCCCCTTTTGCACAGTGGGGATCATTCTAGCATCTTCTTCCTAGGGATGGCATCAGGCATGTGTGAGAAAACATCTCTGAAACCTATGGCCGGTGTCACATGCAGCTCATAAACAAGACTAGAGATAAAATCCACGACGGTGTGGAAGGTAGCATGGAATACGACTAACGACAGGTCTGGTTCCTGTCATATAATCTTGAAAATGTCACTTTTGCTCTTGGTCTGTTTTCCCTGTCTGCACCATGCTACAGTTGGAATTTCATGCATTCACATACTGCTTTCCTCCATAAAACCTCACAATGGCTTCGTGTGTATTTAGGTTTGGACTCAAGTGCCACATCTCTTTCTGTGTGGTTGGCGACTCGTCAGGGGCTCCCAGTGGTCCCCACCATCTGCTGCACACATCCTCACGTAATCCCCTGCCCTGCAGTGTGGACTGGACTTAGTGACTCACTTCTAACCAATACAGGATCAAAAGTGAGAAGGTGTCACTTTCTAAATGTCATTGTAACACGCCTGTCTCTAGAGTCTTGTGCTCTGTCTCCTCTGTTCTCTCTGTTTGTATCCACCATATGCCAAGCATGGTGCCGAGAGCTGGAGAAAGAGCTGATTCAGCTGCACCCTGGCTTGGGAGATGATCCCAGGATAAGAAAGAGGAGAAGACGTACTATCGAGTGCCTGACATTCTAAGAGAGGAAAGTGATCTAGGAGGCCATCAGAATATTCTAGATTAGGAAGCTACCTGAAGATGGTAGGAAATGAACACCATTTGCAGAGAAGAACCAGAGGCGTTTGGTCCATTAAGATGACGGCAACATGGAACTGATGTGTAAGATGTAAGTAAGTAAGAAATACTATTCACAAATTCAAATCCTCTTTTCAAAATCATTGAATGGCAGGGATAAGTGCTCATGTTCAAAGCAAACATAACTAGAATTGAGGAAGATTCCATTTATGGAATAACTTTACATCTCCATTAGATGAAAGTATGCAGATATGTTCAGCAATTCTTTTCAAATTGTATAAAATATCCATTGTTGACACAATCAGGATTCCACCCCCATACTTTGGCTTCACACCCCATTTTCTTTACACCAGACACACATCCATTGCTGTGATGTAGATCCATTGCTGTCAACACTATCCCAGCCCACAGCCTACTGGTCCAGGGAGACAGCAACTCTATCACTATATTGTGTGCAGAATCCAGGAAGGGCCTAACACGGGGGCTCCATAAATATTCCCTGAAGTGCTGCACTTGAGAAGAGAGAAGAGTCTATGATTTTATTACCTGGTGCTCTACCTACACATGTTATCACTCTGCATTATGTCATGATCCTTAGTCCCCCTCACCTGACAGTCAGCAACCCAGGAGCAGTGTCTACACCTCGGTCTGCCCCTATTCCAGGCCCCCAGCCCAGCACCTGGCAAGTAATAGGTGCCAAGTACTGATGAATGAATTGTCTGGAAACATGTGAAACAGGATTCATCAAGAATACCCAGATGGAAGGTCACCATGAACATGCTGCCCTTTAATTCTGTCTGCCGACCACTTCCTTCAGCCAGGAACTGCCTGGGCACAAAGATTTCCCAGAGTCACCATCCTGCCTTGACTTCTGCCATTCACTTTAGCCTCCTTGATTGTCCTACTTACTGTGGGTTTCTTCACTCTCAGTCTCAGGGGACACCTCTGAACCCCTAAGGTAGCCCACTGGGTCTTCCTTCTCTGGCCAACACATTCCTCTTGCTTCTGTGCATGGCCTTGATAGCAGGGTCACAGGCAATCCCAGGAAAGTGACACCCCAGCATGCTGAACGTGGACACCCGCACTAGTCAAGGGAGCCCTCTCCCTTCATCTCCTGCAGAATCCCCCTAGGAATAGGGCATGCAGATATGTACACATGTGTAGGGAGGAAAGGGGGTCTCATGACATCTTAGCTAGAAGATGATTACAAATTTCTTAAACATTACTAGAAAATTATGGTTCATTTGTCCTGGCATGCAACTGAATGAGAAAAAATCTGTGAAAAATTCTGACACCCATGACAAAAGAAATGATCCAAACAATATGACCATCGAGGTGCTTTTCTTTTATGTTTAGGACTATCAATTAAAAATGTGGTATTGAGGAGAATGTCAACAATATTGGGGGAGGCTCTGGAACGATGCTGAGTAGAAAATGGACAATAGATTCCTTTTTTGAGAATTGATAGAAGCTATTTTGCAGAAAGTGGCAAATGAGCTTGACTTTTAAAAACGAAGAGCATTAAAGCAAGTAAGTTTAGTGGAAAGTAGATGATATTTGGGAGAGGGGTGACGTGTTAAGTTACAAGAGGCAAAGAAATGGAAAGAACACATGTTTTGCAAAGGGAAAAATCATTCCTGTAAAACATCAGAATTGGAGTTTTCTTGCTGTTCTTTTTGTGCCTATGTAGTATCTTCTTTCTGCTGTAACTTCCAACTTGGGTTCTAGGCACTCTGTGTATGTGTGTGTTTACAAGAGAGAAATTGATAAACCTTAGTAAGCCCTAGAAAATTCTAGAGGTCTGAAATAAACAGATATTTTTCAAGTTTATTTAATTAAAAAGCAAAACAAAACAAAAACAGTGTCATCTGCTCCTATTAGGTAAAATATATGATCATACTGGAATCTTTGTGTGTGTGTGTGGCTGGCCAATATAGGGATCCACACCCTTGTCCTTGGTGATACGAGGCTGTGCTCTAACCAGCTGAGCTACCAGCCAGCCTATACATGATCATATTGGAATAATATGCAACAGAGAGATACTCTGCTGCTATGGAGAATAAGCTGATTGCAAGGAAAAAAGATGCTCACAGATAAGGCAAGTGTAGGCTTTTTGTCCCTCATTGTGGAATAGTACAGGGAACAATGCAAATGTATTGAGGCTGGCAATTCCAAGTCATGGGAGGGAAATTAAAATGATGACTCTGGAAGAATAGTTTCAAATGTCAAGGTGTTTGAGGCAGGTGATCAATTTAGTGAAATGACAATTGCTTTAGGAGAGGCTGCTTCTTTGAAAGGATTGATACATACAGCAAGGCAAGGTAGGTGACTGTGCTGCTAAGTTTTTAATATTGCTATGAGTTTTAACTTTAAATATATTTGTGACATTGCATGTAGCTCTGAATTTTAAGTGTCATAATTACTTAAGAATCTTTTATGGATTTGATTACTATAGCTATCACTGTAATTTGATGAGGGTTTAGAACTACATTCCATTTCTAATTTTGGTTTTATTATTTCCAAGTGCCAAAATACTTAACACAGAACCACCTCTTATTCTATAATAAAAAGCAATGGAGACAAGTTATTCAGTTGAAAAAAATTACTTTTTTTTTTTTTAAAGATGACCGGTAAGGGGATCCTATCCCTTGATGTGGTGTTGTCAGCACCACGCACTCCCAAGTGAGCCAATCAGCCAACCCTCCATAGGCACCCGAACCTGTGGCTCTGGTGCTGTCAGCACCGCACTCTCCAAGTGCGCACGGGCCGGCCGTGCTCCACGGTAGTTTTAGCTGCTTCCCTCCTTTGTTCTCAGAATTTTCATTTTCCCATGTTCTCCTGGACAAGTTCAACCCTGCTAACGATTAAAACCCATCACATCTGTCTGTCTTGGTGTGGATTGGCTCCCAACAGAAGACTCAGGGCTTCTTTGAACTAGGACTTGCATTGACTTCAACTCAACCAAGCTGAAGCGCCGATCTTGTGATTACACTTAGCATGTGCTATGAATGGAGAGAAATGAAGTGAAAAGTGCCTATGAGATGCGAAGTCAAACTTGTCACGTTCCTAGTCCCCTCTCTGGGCTTCTTTCCATCTTCAGCTCCACCTCACTGTTTACCCCTTAAAGAAGCCAGATGCTCTCTAATTCGTATGTCCACGAAACACTTGGTTTCAAATAACGGGTATTAAATGACTATTTGTTGGAAGTTCTGTATCCTAAATTTGTAGGTGTCCTTTATGTGACTGACGATGGCATGAATACCTAGTGTTAACAGTCTTTGGTGTGCTCAGCATTAAGATCCGTTAGGAATTGTCATGGAAACTTGTAAAATTAAAATAAAATCCAAATGCATGTCATCTGGCCTTGGAGTCCAGTTCTTCAGTACACACTCTGCTGATTTGGGCACCTCAGTCAAGAACCCAGTCAAAGAACCTCACAGAGTCACCCACAGGCCACGAAGCCACAGCACACGAGCAAGACTTTCCTGTGCTGCCCTGTTAACCATGAGCAGATGCCAAGGGCCCCAGATGTTTCAGCAAATCCTCTAGTTTCAGCAAATCCTCTAATATGAAATAGGCCAAAGCAAACAAACAAAAAAGGTAAAAGCGAATTGGAAGAAATAGAGATCATGCAAGGGAAACAGAAAATACCATTAACTTCCTCAGAGTTATAGGAGAGAAACTGTTGGACTTACTGAAGAAGAACAGACATTGTTAAAGTAGAACAGGGAGAAGATGAATCAAATAACCATGAGGTCATTTAGAAATTATAAATATAACTGTTGAAATTTTTGTTTGTTTGTTTATTTTGTGTGTGTGTGTGTGTGTGTGACAGTTAAGGGGGTTGTAACCCTAGGGGTGGTGTCGCCCGCACCACGCTCAGCCAGTGAGCGCACCGGCCATCCCTATGTGGGATCCGAACCCGCGGCAGCGCCCCTGCGCTCCCAGCGCCGCTCTCTCCCGAGTGCGCCACGGGGCGGCCCATAAGTGTTGAAATTTAACTTAGAAAAGAACTCACTAGAAAGATGAGAAAATAACACAAGGGAAGCCTGATTAGATCAAAAAGACAAAAGGATAACAAGAAAGATACAATCGAAAGAAAAGCATAAAAAAGCAAAAGGAGTAAAAGGGAAAGAGAGAGAGAAAACGGAAGTGCGTGTCCGCAGAGCCAGTGTCTGAAGAACACGCGCTCCAGGAAGAGCCGCGGAGATGGGCAGGAGGAGAGAACCGTGGGAGAAAGGAGGAAGGGACAGGTCCCGGAGTTCCCCAGAGGTCCCCACGTGGAGAGTGACGATGGGTCCACACGCCGCCCCGCACTGGGGAAGCACAGGGGACACCGTGTCAACTCTGGGTGTGGGGGTCCAGGGGACGGATCCTGCGGAGGAGCCTCAAGAGGGAGACGACAGGGGAGTCCGGCCTTCAGCGTCTCGTGCAGAGTCGGTTCCGATCTCCGCTTTTCCTCGTCAAACGTGAGTCCGACAAGGCGAGGACGGGCCTCTGGACTGGACGTTTAGCAGCCCAAGACCGTTTTCTTAGCAGTCTATGGGGGGCCGTCTCCCACTACGGAGAAGACATAACCCCGGACAGGGGACAGGGCCCTGGTGACGGCCACAGGGGATCGTACCGACCCCGACTGCTCGGAGGCTGCAGTGTAGACATCGGATCCCAGGAGGTGTCGTCCAGAGCACCACATGGGTCCCTGAGGCGTTCACCTGTGGTGACAGCAGCTGCCCTAACCAGGACAGTGCGCGTGCGCAGACGCCACCGCGCACAGAGGACACGCGGTCCGCGCCTGGCTGTCAGCCGCGTCCCCGCGGCCGCAGGTGCGCGGCGCTCAGAGCCGCGGACGGGAAGCCGCGGTCGCGGGGTGCGCTCTCCGTGGCGCCTCCTGGTGGCCCTGCCTGCAGCTGCCGCCCCCAGGCCGCCCGTCCCGCCCGGAGACAGGAGCGCACGACCGGCCGCTCTCCACTCCCTGCTCCCGCCCCTCTGCGGCCTATGACAGCGGGTTCCAGCGAAACGACGGATTCCCACGGGCGCTCCAGGTCGGTGCAAGGGGTCCGCGCTGACGAGGCGCCGAGCACAGCCGTGAGGGGGACCCGCGTGGGCTGTCGTCGGCCGACGGTCCTGGCGGTTCCTCGGCCCCAGGCTGGCAGGCACAGTCCGCGGCGTGACAGTCCTGACCGCGGAGCCGTGTGCTATTAAAGCCACACGGTCACCACGAGCGACGGTATCTTGTGTACTTTTTCAAAACTGAGTTTTCTATTCTATGCCTTTACTCAACCGTATGAAATATAGAATTAGTAATTTATCAAATTGCGTAAAAAATGTCAATTGTTATTTATATATAAACAAAATTTATAGATTTATTTGGAAGAATTGATATATTTTCCCTACTTATTTTCTCATCTATGAACATGTACATCTCTTCATTGTCTTCAGTTGGTTCGTTTTTTCAATAACATTTTACACTCAGTGTTTAGAAATCATGATTGTAAAAATGCACCCTAATTATTCATGCAAACCTTGTGAATGAAAATTTGGGGTGTTTCCAACCCTTAGTAATAGGTATTGTCATATTAACAATCTTGTCGACACCTCACCTTATAATTTTTCAAGGTTACATATGATATAGATTCCTGAATATTGGGTTACAGTATAAAATAGTAAATATACAAGTATAATTTTGCTAAATTTTGCGAGTTTCTGCTCCTTATGGGCTCTACCTTTTGCATTCCACCACAGTGTATTATAATACCTGGATCCCCACAGTCTCACTAACAAGTTTGTTATCAAAAAATTAAATTTTGCAAATCTAATAGGTGAAGACTTGTATTTCAATATATTTTAAATGTCTAGTTCTCTATGAGGGATTTTAAGCACCTAATTAAGTATTGATGCCAATTTAAATTTCCTTTTGTGTTATTAGATTGTTCATATATTTTGTTCATTTTTATTTCCTTTTGTTGGTCATTTCCATCTCATTTTTTCACACATCATTGTATTAGTGATATTATCCTAGTTTAAGAGGCTTTTTGTTTTTTTGCTTTTTTTAAAATTGAAACATTATTGATCACCCATTTTAAGTATTATAGCTTGTAATTACTTTTTGTCGTGTCCTTTTGACCTAGTTGGTGGCATTTACCTTTGGTTTGAGTTTGCTTTGCTTTATTAATTGCTGCTATGCCATCCATGTTAACTGCTGCTACATTAGTAGCAGCATATTTTCACCAGTGATTTGAAATGCTATCTTTCTTAAATACTAAATTTCTATAAATCTTGGGTATCTCTTTGAATTCTCCATTCTTTTTCATTAGGTTTTATATTTACTTATAAACAAATTCCATATGGTCTTGATAATGAAGAATTTATAAAAAAAAATTTCGATCTCTGGTAGACTTACCCCTCCCTTTTGATTTGTTTCCTCACTTTTTTCTGATGAACGATTAATGTTTCATCAACATTTTATAATCATCTTATTTTGTTCTAGGTGAAGAAACAAATGAGACTATTTTTAATGTGATCATGACACACGTATAAAGTAACTTAGGAGAAAATAAAATCCTTAGGATCATGTGGCTTTCTGGCCAAGAAAATATCTCTGACATTTCTCTATCGTTTGTGTATGTATGTTTTAAGAGTGTTCTAATGCTTAAATCACATAGTTAAACAGGCTTTGTTGAGTTCTTGTTAGGTTTATGCCAAATATTTTAACAATGTTGTGGCTATTGAAAATGGAATCTTGATTTGTGTAATGTAATCTAGATAGTTATTGTTATTACATAAGACATTTATTAATTTTATATGTGAATTTTTCTAAATCGCAACGTGTAAATTTTATTTTAGTAAGTCGTCTTGTTTGTAATAGGTTTTTAATTAATTCTTTTTGATTTTCTAAATTCACAATACATACACATAACCCATTTTTCTCCATCTTGACATATACAAATACGTATGGTCAAATCTTATTTTATCTAGTGTTTTGATATTTATGAGTCTTACATTTTCTCAAAAGTACTTTTGGCTTCTGTGGAAATTATTATGTGTTTTTCTTTCTTCTAATGCTTAATACTTTTGCAAAATATTGAAGTTAGTAATTCATCTCAAATTTAATTTTGTGAACGGTACCTAGCAAAAGCATAACTGGATTTAATTTCCAAATAAATAATATTTCAATCCCTGTAATGATGAAGTGCTTTCCCCTAAGGAATCTGAATCCTTTCCACATATACCAGAATCTGTTTCAAAATTCAAACTTTTACTCCACTGAACTATTCGCTTATTCTTTGCCAATCTCATTCACTTTCAAGTATGTTCCTTTGCAATACATTTTATTAGACGGAGCAAATTTCCTCTTTGTTTTTATTATTATTGTTCTTCTTATGTCTTGAACAATTTGGGGGCCATTTTTGCACATAATTCTTTTTCATATTAACTTTGAGGTTATTTGACAAGTCCCCTAAACATCACTCTTTGGAATTTTTCAAGTTGAGATTTATTGAATCTATTGATTAACATAGGGAGAATACATATATATGTGGCGTAACTTCCTAGCATCACTGCTGCCCGGCACATGGACACACGTGGGCATTTTGCTAGGAGCTGCTGAGTGGCTCCTGCGACAGGGGTATCTATGAACACATCTCCTGGGGCATCCGCTGGGACCTCTTCTTCCTTCATTCTCACAAGAGCTGGTCGTCACCAGACATACAGACCTGCCCATCTGATGGGGCAAATGCTATCTGAATAGTGAGTAAATTTCTGTGCATAATCATTAGGTATGCCGCGGATGTCTGACATTTACTGGCCATGTGAATTGCTTCCCTGCGGAACTGCAGGAATATGTCGTTTGTCCCTATGGATAAATGAGAACTCTTTGTACAACTAGGATGCATACTACCCTTTCTCTGCTCATGAAGAATTTTCCAGTCTGGGGTTTGTCTTTTCACCTTTTGACATTATTCTGGTTTTTGTTTGGACCAGGAAAAGTCAGCATTTTCCTCAGTGGCTTCTGGCTCTCTGGTCATTCAAAAGTAGTTCCTATTTCAAGATTATGGCAATAATAACTATCAGGGCTTTGTGTCTCTAAATAGAGTCTTTGATTTTTCTGTAATTTTCCTCTTACTAAACACCTAAAATGAAAATTATTCAGATCTTTCTCATATTATGCGGCCAGATACAAAAGGCCACATAACATATAACTGTACTGATAGGAACAATCCACGATAGGTAAATTCACACACACAGAAAATGGAGTGGTAGTCAGGGACAGGGAGAGGCGGGATGGGGAGTGACAGCTTAATGGCTACAGAGTTGATGAAGCTGTTCGATCACTAGATGGTGGTAAGGGTTGCACCATATTAAAAATGTACTTAATGCCACTGAATGGTAATTTTGAAAATATTAAAAACACTTTATTTTATACAAGGGATATTATTGAAAATAAAAGATGACAAAATTTGAGGAGATGCAGGACACAGACAAAAAGGAGGAGAAGCACAGCGTCAAGGAAAGGCAAGAACAGATCTGGAGTGGGGACTGGTGAGGTTGTTTGTGGGAGCTCTGGAGCCAGGGCTCCCCTGGGTGCTGGTGTTTCTTCTAATTCTTCTGATGTTTCAGGAACGGTTATGTCAGGTTGCTCTAGCTCTACCTCCGGATCTTGATCTTTCTCCTGCTCTTTATCTTGCTCTTTCTACTGATCTTTCTCTTGATCTTTCTGTTGCTCCTGCTCTGGATCTTGCGTCTGATCTACCACTTGCTCTGGATCTTGTTCCTGCTCTACCTCTTGCTCTGGATCTTGCTCCTGCTCTACTTCTTGCTCTGGCTTGGGCTCTGGATCTTGCTTTCGCTCTGCCTCTGGCAGTGGAGGTGGAGCTGGAGCTGGAACTCGAGCCGAACATGGCAGCAGCTCTTGGGACTATTGTTCAGCCTGGGCGGAAGCTGGAACTGTAGAGACAACAATTGAAAATATCAATGTGAGTTTCTATGTCTCATCCAATGACACTGTCTTTCTAGAAGCCCAAGTCCAGAGACCCAGCCTCAGGAAGTCTCCCCACACCGCAGAACACTGTATGATTGTTCTGAGTACTCAGTGCCCCTGTCCCCAGCCTGCTTCTGGAAACTCTGCTCTGTGTGGCCCAGCCCAGGCCCCTCCCCAAACACACACAGGCACGCACCCTCTACCTCCTCACCCTCAGTCTCCGCCTCACTAGGCTCCAGGTGCTCCGGGTTCTCCAGCTGCGCCAGAAGAAGATCAGCCTTACGCTCCACCTCTGAACCTCGCATACTGATATGTACGTAGGCCGAAAGAAACTTCAAAGAATGAAATTCAGGAGGCTCGTGGAAATCGGTGGAATAGAATTCCAGCCAGATCTTTAAGACAGAGGACATGGCACTGTGGGAGACAAGTGGGCAACAGCATCAGAGGCCTGGCCTATCCCTCTATGCTGCCCTCCCAAGGCTCCCCTGAGTGAGCTGCAGTCTTGTGCCCTCTGCCCGTGCCTGTCCATAGACCAGCCCATCCAATGTCCACCCCCAGTATGGCAGTTCTGGCACAGATGGGCCTGGCAGCCAAGGAGGGGCTGGCAAAAGCCTCCATGGGAGGAGCCTTCAACCACTGATGTGACCACGTTTCCCTTCTTCAGGGAAACCTGACAACCTCCTCTGTCTGTGTCACTGCCCCATCCCTGCTGGAATGACCTGTCCACCCCAGGAGGGTGCTGTCTGCTCTGGGCATTACTCACTGGCACACAGGGGGTGTCCAGCAATATCTGATAAATGAGGAAACAGAGGGAGGCGCTGCTCCCCTGGCCTACCCAGGGCCCTTGGAAAAGCCCAAACTTGAGCTCACACGTGAATGTACTGCCCAAGTGTCTGCATGAAAATCTGCATATCCTTTTCCCAGTGACAGCAATCTCTTGGCCCTGAACACACTCTGCACCCTCGGCACCAGCTGAGCATCCCCATGGAGGCTCCAGTCCCGAGTGTAAGCGGGATGCTCTGCACACCTCCATCTCTGGCTCAGCACGGGCTCTGGGGGTGCGGGCAGGGCTGGGTGGGAGGGCGTGGGGATGGATTCTCTCTGGGCTCACTCTGCTCTCCAGCCTCTCGCACACACTACGGTGCCTGGGATCACATCCCCAGCCGTCTTGACTCCTTTCCCTGCAGAGAAAGCCTTGAGCCCTCAGCCCTTTAGCAGGAATCATAAGATGTGTGAGAGCCAGAGTTCTGCCAGCCCCCCACCCACAGGCCCCCGCAGACCACACGCAGTTGTGTGGAGATGGGAGCCCCTCCTTCTGCACCTAAACTCCACTTACCATTTTAGCTGCTCCAGGGATTCGCCATCCCCGTCACAATCAGAAATCATGTTTCCATACCTAGAAGAGGTCAGGGGTGTGTCAAATCTACCATATGGTGGCACTACCTGCTTCTCATGTCTACTGTGACTGTCTCACCTCTGACTAGAATGGAAGCCCAGGAGGGCAGGGAATGCAGTCTCCTCGGTTCATTGGATTATGGTCAGTGCCCAGAAAGTGACTGCACATAGTGTGGCTTCACATATGATTGTTGAAGGAATGAACCCCAACCAACTCCTCCCAAGATATCTGGGTGCACCTGAAGCCGCTCTGCCCGCCTCTGGTCTCCCTGCTTTGAATACACCCAGAAGCCTACAGATAGAATCCCAAATTTCCTGTAAAAATGTGAAAATAGTGAAGCCCTAGTCAACGAGGCCAGTGAGGGGTGACAGAGACTTCCTCGTGGGGGTGTCAGGAATCCTGAATGAGGACGACCGTGGCCCCTCCAGCAGACCTTCCACAGGGCTGGACTCAGG
Organism: Cynocephalus volans; assembly: GCF_027409185.1. NCBI lineage: Eukaryota > Metazoa > Chordata > Mammalia > Dermoptera > Cynocephalidae > Cynocephalus > Cynocephalus volans. Next base: position 50,538,632 of record NC_084476.1, on the reverse strand, counting down.
AGCAGCACTTTCCATGGGGGACCCACTGGAGCTTGTTCCTGTGACCACCCACTGAACACAGGAGGAAACTGAGGCTCAGAGGGGTGTGGTGACAGTCCTAAGACTCACAGCTGGGAGGCGGCCTAGTGACACTGTGTGATCCAGGGCCTGAGTGCTCACCTGAGGAAAAGCAGGTGCAGCACATGCCGGGGACTGGCAAAGTTCTTGTAGCTTGACAGAAACAGGTGGACATAAGATTGGTCACCACCCAAGACAGCAGGCACCAGGTGCTCCACCCGCTTCTTCAGGGTGCGTGCCGGGACAGGCCACACCATGTGGGTGGCATCCGAGCTCAATGAAGATGTGTCTTCACTCTAGGACAGGACAGGGGAGAGATACACAGTGACAGCACCGTGAACCCCAAGGAGGGCAGGGGCTGGAGGCCAGTCTTAACCCCAGGGAGGACATGAGAAGACAGCCTGAGGGCCCAGGGTTAATGTACAGGGTGGTGGTTGCCACCCCGGCAGTCCCCGTTCACCCTCCAGCCAGACCTGAGGTGTGAACACACCAGGACCAGCAGGTTTATAAACCCCCCACCCTCTGCCCCTGCCCTGGGAGGGTGTCCCATGTCCCCGTTCCCCACACACTCAGGAGGAGGGGCTGCGGTCATCCAGGGAGGCTCATAGTGCTGGCCTGGCCTTGCCCAACCTCCTGTGGGCCACCTGACATTACCTTTGGGGACCTCCTCCCAGACGGCCACAGGGGTCGAGGGCGAGGGCTGAACCAGCGCCGGAAGCACTGGACAAGCCTCTCAGCACAGGGCTTCCTGGGGCTACGGCCCCGGGACCTCGGGATACAGCACAACATCTCACTCTGCCTGTGGCCAAGTGAGCTGGGGAAGGGGCTGTGTATAGAATGTGGGTGCCAGGTTACCGAGTTCCGAGTTCTGTTGGGGTCTGTCGTCAAGGAAGTGAAGTCACTTCCTGATACCTCATTTCCTGAGCCCCTCCTCTGTGTACAAGACTGCAAATGCCCCTCTGGGTACCTGTCTGCTGACCCTCCTTTCCCATGAACTCTCTCTGTTGCCCACACTTCCACCAACACTGCCTGACCACACCCCTGTGCAAGGCCTGGGTGGAGCCAGTGTCATAGCTCGGAGGAGATACACGTAGGTTCATCCCCAGCTCCTGCTTCTTATCACTTTATGGGACCCTGGACAAGCCATTGTCACTCTCATGACCTCCCCAGTCTCCCCTTTTGCACAGTGGGGATCATTCTAGCATCTTCTTCCTAGGGATGGCATCAGGCATGTGTGAGAAAACATCTCTGAAACCTATGGCCGGTGTCACATGCAGCTCATAAACAAGACTAGAGATAAAATCCACGACGGTGTGGAAGGTAGCATGGAATACGACTAACGACAGGTCTGGTTCCTGTCATATAATCTTGAAAATGTCACTTTTGCTCTTGGTCTGTTTTCCCTGTCTGCACCATGCTACAGTTGGAATTTCATGCATTCACATACTGCTTTCCTCCATAAAACCTCACAATGGCTTCGTGTGTATTTAGGTTTGGACTCAAGTGCCACATCTCTTTCTGTGTGGTTGGCGACTCGTCAGGGGCTCCCAGTGGTCCCCACCATCTGCTGCACACATCCTCACGTAATCCCCTGCCCTGCAGTGTGGACTGGACTTAGTGACTCACTTCTAACCAATACAGGATCAAAAGTGAGAAGGTGTCACTTTCTAAATGTCATTGTAACACGCCTGTCTCTAGAGTCTTGTGCTCTGTCTCCTCTGTTCTCTCTGTTTGTATCCACCATATGCCAAGCATGGTGCCGAGAGCTGGAGAAAGAGCTGATTCAGCTGCACCCTGGCTTGGGAGATGATCCCAGGATAAGAAAGAGGAGAAGACGTACTATCGAGTGCCTGACATTCTAAGAGAGGAAAGTGATCTAGGAGGCCATCAGAATATTCTAGATTAGGAAGCTACCTGAAGATGGTAGGAAATGAACACCATTTGCAGAGAAGAACCAGAGGCGTTTGGTCCATTAAGATGACGGCAACATGGAACTGATGTGTAAGATGTAAGTAAGTAAGAAATACTATTCACAAATTCAAATCCTCTTTTCAAAATCATTGAATGGCAGGGATAAGTGCTCATGTTCAAAGCAAACATAACTAGAATTGAGGAAGATTCCATTTATGGAATAACTTTACATCTCCATTAGATGAAAGTATGCAGATATGTTCAGCAATTCTTTTCAAATTGTATAAAATATCCATTGTTGACACAATCAGGATTCCACCCCCATACTTTGGCTTCACACCCCATTTTCTTTACACCAGACACACATCCATTGCTGTGATGTAGATCCATTGCTGTCAACACTATCCCAGCCCACAGCCTACTGGTCCAGGGAGACAGCAACTCTATCACTATATTGTGTGCAGAATCCAGGAAGGGCCTAACACGGGGGCTCCATAAATATTCCCTGAAGTGCTGCACTTGAGAAGAGAGAAGAGTCTATGATTTTATTACCTGGTGCTCTACCTACACATGTTATCACTCTGCATTATGTCATGATCCTTAGTCCCCCTCACCTGACAGTCAGCAACCCAGGAGCAGTGTCTACACCTCGGTCTGCCCCTATTCCAGGCCCCCAGCCCAGCACCTGGCAAGTAATAGGTGCCAAGTACTGATGAATGAATTGTCTGGAAACATGTGAAACAGGATTCATCAAGAATACCCAGATGGAAGGTCACCATGAACATGCTGCCCTTTAATTCTGTCTGCCGACCACTTCCTTCAGCCAGGAACTGCCTGGGCACAAAGATTTCCCAGAGTCACCATCCTGCCTTGACTTCTGCCATTCACTTTAGCCTCCTTGATTGTCCTACTTACTGTGGGTTTCTTCACTCTCAGTCTCAGGGGACACCTCTGAACCCCTAAGGTAGCCCACTGGGTCTTCCTTCTCTGGCCAACACATTCCTCTTGCTTCTGTGCATGGCCTTGATAGCAGGGTCACAGGCAATCCCAGGAAAGTGACACCCCAGCATGCTGAACGTGGACACCCGCACTAGTCAAGGGAGCCCTCTCCCTTCATCTCCTGCAGAATCCCCCTAGGAATAGGGCATGCAGATATGTACACATGTGTAGGGAGGAAAGGGGGTCTCATGACATCTTAGCTAGAAGATGATTACAAATTTCTTAAACATTACTAGAAAATTATGGTTCATTTGTCCTGGCATGCAACTGAATGAGAAAAAATCTGTGAAAAATTCTGACACCCATGACAAAAGAAATGATCCAAACAATATGACCATCGAGGTGCTTTTCTTTTATGTTTAGGACTATCAATTAAAAATGTGGTATTGAGGAGAATGTCAACAATATTGGGGGAGGCTCTGGAACGATGCTGAGTAGAAAATGGACAATAGATTCCTTTTTTGAGAATTGATAGAAGCTATTTTGCAGAAAGTGGCAAATGAGCTTGACTTTTAAAAACGAAGAGCATTAAAGCAAGTAAGTTTAGTGGAAAGTAGATGATATTTGGGAGAGGGGTGACGTGTTAAGTTACAAGAGGCAAAGAAATGGAAAGAACACATGTTTTGCAAAGGGAAAAATCATTCCTGTAAAACATCAGAATTGGAGTTTTCTTGCTGTTCTTTTTGTGCCTATGTAGTATCTTCTTTCTGCTGTAACTTCCAACTTGGGTTCTAGGCACTCTGTGTATGTGTGTGTTTACAAGAGAGAAATTGATAAACCTTAGTAAGCCCTAGAAAATTCTAGAGGTCTGAAATAAACAGATATTTTTCAAGTTTATTTAATTAAAAAGCAAAACAAAACAAAAACAGTGTCATCTGCTCCTATTAGGTAAAATATATGATCATATTGGAATCTTTGTGTGTGTGTGAGGCTGGCCAATATAGGGATCCACACCCTTGACCTTGGTGATACGAGGCTGTGCTCTAACCAGCTGAGCTACCAGCCAGCCTATACATGATCATATTGGAATAATATGCAACAGAGAGATACTCTGCTGCTATGGAGAATAAGCTGATTGCAAGGAAAAAAGATGCTCACAGATAAGGCAAGGGTAGGCTTTTTGTCCCCCATTGTGGAATAGTACAGGGAAAAATGCAAATGTATTGAGGCTGGTAATTCCAAGTCATGGGAGGGAAATTAAAATGATGACTCTGGAAGAATAGTTTCAAATGTCAAGGAGTTTGAGGCAGGTGATCAATTTAGTGAAATGACAAATGCTTTAGGAGATGCTGCTTCTTTGAAAGGATTGATACATACAGCAAGGCAAGGTAGGTGACTGTGCTGCTAAGTTCTTAATATTGCTATGAGTTTTAACTTTAAATATATTTGTGACTTTGCAGGTAGATCTGAATTTTGAGTGTCATAATTACTTAAGACTCTTTTATGGATTTGATTACTATAGCTATCACTGTAATTTGATGAGGATTTAGAACTACATTCCATTTCTAATTTTGGTTTTATTATTTCCAAGTGCCAAAATACTTAACACAGAACCACCTCTTATTCTATAATAAAAAGCAATGGAGACAAGTTATTCAGTTGAAAAAAATTACTTTTTTTTTTTTAAAGATGACCGGTAAGGGGATCCTATCCCTTGATGTGGTGTTGTCAGCACCACGCACTCCCAAGTGAGCCAATCAGCCAACCCTCCATAGGGACCCGAACCTGTGGCTCTGGTGCTGTCAGCACCGCACTCTCCAAGTGCGCACGGGCCGGCCGTGCTCCATGGTAGTTTTAGCTGCTTCCCTCCTTTGTTCTCAGAATTTTCATTTTCCGATGTTCTCCTGGACAAGTTCAACCCTGCTAACGATTAAAACCCATCACATCTGTCTGTCTTGGTGTGGATTGGCTCCCAACAGAAGACTCAGGGCTTCTTTGAACTAGGACTTGCATTGACTTCAACTCAACCAAGCTGAAGCGCCGATCTTGTGATTACACTTAGCATGTGCTATGAATGGAGAGAAATGAAGTGAAAAGTGCCTATGAGATGCGAAGTCAAGCTTGTCACGTTCCTAGTCCCCTCTCTGGGCTTCTCTCCATCTTCAGCTCCACCTCACTGTTTACCCCTTAAAGAAGCCAGATGCTCTCTAATTCGTATGTCCACGAAACACTTGGTTTCAAATAACGGGTATTAAATGACTATTTGTTGGAAGTTCTGTATCCTAAATTTGTAGGTGTCCTTTATGTGACTGACGATGGCATGAATACCTAGTGTTAACAGTCTTTGGTGTGCTCAGCATTAAGATCCGTTAGGAATTGTCATGGAAACTTGTAAAATTAAAATAAAATCCAAATGCATGTCATCTGGCCTTGGAGTCCAGTTCTTCAGTACACACTCTGCTGATTTGGGCACCTCAGTCAAGAACCCAGTCAAAGAACCTCACAGAGTCACCCACAGGCCACGAAGCCACAGCACACGAGCAAGACTTTCCTGTGCTGCCCTGTTAACCATGAGCAGATGCCAAGGGCCCCAGATGTTTCAGCAAATCCTCTAGTTTCAGCAAATCCTCTAATATGAAATAGGCCAAAGCAAACAAACAAAAAAGGTAAAAGCGAATTGGAAGAAATAGAGATCATGCAAGGGAAACAGAAAATACCATTAACTTCCTCAGAGTTATAGGAGAGAAACTGTTGGACTTACTGAAGAAGAACAGACATTGTTAAAGTAGAACAGGGAGAAGATGAATCAAATAACCATGAGGTCATTTAGAAATTATAAATATAACTGTTGAAATTTTTGTTTGTTTGTTTATTTTGTGTGTGTGTGTGTGTGTGTGACAGTTAAGGGGGTTGTAACCCTAGGGGTGGTGTCGCCCGCACCACGCTCAGCCAGTGAGCGCACCGGCCATCCCTATGTGGGATCCGAACCCGCGGCAGCGCCCCTGCGCTCCCAGCGCCGCTCTCTCCCGAGTGCGCCACGGGGCGGCCCATAAGTGTTGAAATTTAACTTAGAAAAGAACTCACTAGAAAGATGAGAAAATAACACAAGGGAAGCCTGATTAGATCAAAAAGACAAAAGGATAACAAGAAAGATACAATCGAAAGAAAAGCATAAAAAAGCAAAAGGAGTAAAAGGGAAAGAGAGAGAGAAAACGGAAGTGCGTGTCCGCAGAGCCAGTGTCTGAAGAACACGCGCTCCAGGAAGAGCCGCGGAGATGGGCAGGAGGAGAGAACCGTGGGAGAAAGGAGGAAGGGACAGGTCCCGGAGTTCCCCAGAGGTCCCCACGTGGAGAGTGACGATGGGTCCACACGCCACCCCGCACTGGGGAAGCACAGGGGACACCGTGTCAACTCTGGGTGTGGGGGTCCAGGGGACGGATCCTGCGGAGGAGCCTCAAGAGGGAGACGACAGGGGAGTCCGGCCTTCAGCGTCTCGTGCAGAGTCGGTTCCGATCTCCGCTTTTCCTCGTCAAACGTGAGTCCGACAAGGCGAGGACCGGCCTCTGGACTGGACGTTTAGCAGCCCAAGACCGTTTTCTTAGCAGTCTATGGGGGGCCGTCTCCCACTACGGAGAAGACATAACCCCGGACAGGGGACAGGGCCCTGGTGACGGCCACAGGGGATCGTACCGACCCCGACTGCTCGGAGGCTGCAGTGTAGACACCGGATCCCAGGAGGTGTCGTCCAGAGCACCACATGGGTCCCTGAGGCGTTCACCTGTGGTGACAGCAGCTGCCCTAACCAGGACAGTGCGCGTGCGCAGACGCCACCGCGCACAGAGGACACGCGGTCCGCGCCTGGCTGTCAGCCGCGTCCCCGCGGCCGCAGGTGCGCGGCGCTCAGAGCCGCGGACGGGAAGCCGCGGTCGCGGGGTGCGCTCTCCGTGGCGCCTCCTGGTGGCCCTGCCTGCAGCTGCCGCCCCCAGGCCGCCCGTCCCGCCCGGAGACAGGAGCGCACGACCGGCCGCTCTCCACTCCCTGCTCCCGCCCCTCTGCGGCCTATGACAGCGGGTTCCAGCGAAACGACGGATTCCCACGGGCGCTCCAGGTCGGTGCAAGGGGTCCGCGCTGACGAGGCGCCGAGCACAGCCGTGAGGGGGACCCGCGTGGGCTGTCGTCGGCCGACGGTCCTGGCGGTTCCTCGGCCCCAGGCTGGCAGGCACAGTCCGCGGCGTGACAGTCCTGACCGCGGAGCCGTGTGCTATTAAAGCCACACGGTCACCACGAGCGACGGTATCTTGTGTACTTTTTCAAAACTGAGTTTTCTATTCTATGCCTTTACTCAACCGTATGAAATATAGAATTAGTAATTTATCAAATTGCGTAAAAAATGTCAATTGTTATTTATATATAAACAAAATTTATAGATTTATTTGGAAGAATTGATATATTTTCCCTACTTATTTTCTCATCTATGAACATGTACATCTCTTCATTGTCTTCAGTTGGTTCGTTTTTTCAATAACATTTTACACTCAGTGTTTAGAAATCATGATTGTAAAAATGCACCCTAATTATTCATGCAAACCTTGTGAATGAAAATTTGGGGTGTTTCCAACCCTTAGTAATAGGTATTGTCATATTAACAATCTTGTCGACACCTCACCTTATAATTTTTCAAGGTTACATATGATATAGATTCCTGAATATTGGGTTACAGTATAAAATAGTAAATATACAAGTATAATTTTGCTAAATTTTGCGAGTTTCTGCTCCTTATGGGCTCTACCTTTTGCATTCCACCACAGTGTATTATAATACCTGGATCCCCACAGTCTCACTAACAAGTTTGTTATCAAAAAATTAAATTTTGCAAATCTAATAGGTGAAGACTTGTATTTCAATATATTTTAAATGTCTAGTTCTCTATGAGGGATTTTAAGCACCTAATTAAGTATTGATGCCAATTTAAATTTCCTTTTGTGTTATTAGATTGTTCATATATTTTGTTCATTTTTATTTCCTTTTGTTGGTCATTTCCATCTCATTTTTTCACACATCATTGTATTAGTGATATTATCCTAGTTTAAGAGGCTTTTTGTTTTTTTGCTTTTTTTAAAATTGAAACATTATTGATCACCCATTTTAAGTATTATAGCTTGTAATTACTTTTTGTCGTGTCCTTTTGACCTAGTTGGTGGCATTTACCTTTGGTTTGAGTTTGCTTTGCTTTATTAATTGCTGCTATGCCATCCATGTTAACTGCTGCTACATTAGTAGCAGCATATTTTCACCAGTGATTTGAAATGCTATCTTTCTTAAATACTAAATTTCTATAAATCTTGGGTATCTCTTTGAATTCTCCATTCTTTTTCATTAGGTTTTATATTTACTTATAAACAAATTCCATATGGTCTTGATAATGAAGAATTTATAAAAAAAAATTTCGATCTCTGGTAGACTTACCCCTCCCTTTTGATTTGTTTCCTCACTTTTTTCTGATGAACGATTAATGTTTCATCAACATTTTATAATCATCTTATTTTGTTCTAGGTGAAGAAACAAATGAGACTATTTTTAATGTGATCATGACACACGTATAAAGTAACTTAGGAGAAAATAAAATCCTTAGGATCATGTGGCTTTCTGGCCAAGAAAATATCTCTGACATTTCTCTATCGTTTGTGTATGTATGTTTTAAGAGTGTTCTAATGCTTAAATCACATAGTTAAACAGGCTTTGTTGAGTTCTTGTTAGGTTTATGCCAAATATTTTAACAATGTTGTGGCTATTGAAAATGGAATCTTGATTTGTGTAATGTAATCTAGATAGTTATTGTTATTACATAAGACATTTATTAATTTTATATGTGAATTTTTCTAAATCGCAACGTGTAAATTTTATTTTAGTAAGTCGTCTTGTTTGTAATAGGTTTTTAATTAATTCTTTTTGATTTTCTAAATTCACAATACATACACATAACCCATTTTTCTCCATCTTGACATATACAAATACGTATGGTCAAATCTTATTTTATCTAGTGTTTTGATATTTATGAGTCTTACATTTTCTCAAAAGTACTTTTGGCTTCTGTGGAAATTATTATGTGTTTTTCTTTCTTCTAATGCTTAATACTTTTGCAAAATATTGAAGTTAGTAATTCATCTCAAATTTAATTTTGTGAACGGTACCTAGCAAAAGCATAACTGGATTTAATTTCCAAATAAATAATATTTCAATCCCTGTAATGATGAAGTGCTTTCCCCTAAGGAATCTGAATCCTTTCCACATATACCAGAATCTGTTTCAAAATTCAAACTTTTACTCCACTGAACTATTCGCTTATTCTTTGCCAATCTCATTCACTTTCAAGTATGTTCCTTTGCAATACATTTTATTAGACGGAGCAAATTTCCTCTTTGTTTTTATTATTATTGTTCTTCTTATGTCTTGAACAATTTGGGGGCCATTTTTGCACATAATTCTTTTTCATATTAACTTTGAGGTTATTTGACAAGTCCCCTAAACATCACTCTTTGGAATTTTTCAAGTTGAGATTTATTGAATCTATTGATTAACATAGGGAGAATACATATATATGTGGCGTAACTTCCTAGCATCACTGCTGCCCGGCACATGGACACACGTGGGCATTTTGCTAGGAGCTGCTGAGTGGCTCCTGCGACAGGGGTATCTATGAACACATCTCCTGGGGCATCCGCTGGGACCTCTTCTTCCTTCATTCTCACAAGAGCTGGTCGTCACCAGACATACAGACCTGCCCATCTGATGGGGCAAATGCTATCTGAATAGTGAGTAAATTTCTGTGCATAATCATTAGGTATGCCGCGGATGTCTGACATTTACTGGCCATGTGAATTGCTTCCCTGCGGAACTGCAGGAATATGTCGTTTGTCCCTATGGATAAATGAGAACTCTTTGTACAACTAGGATGCATACTACCCTTTCTCTGCTCATGAAGAATTTTCCAGTCTGGGGTTTGTCTTTTCACCTTTTGACATTATTCTGGTTTTTGTTTGGACCAGGAAAAGTCAGCATTTTCCTCAGTGGCTTCTGGCTCTCTGGTCATTCAAAAGTAGTTCCTATTTCAAGATTATGGCAATAATAACTATCAGGGCTTTGTGTCTCTAAATAGAGTCTTTGATTTTTCTGTAATTTTCCTCTTACTAAACACCTAAAATGAAAATTATTCAGATCTTTCTCATATTATGCGGCCAGATACAAAAGGCCACATAACATATAACTGTACTGATAGGAACAATCCACGATAGGTAAATTCACACACACAGAAAATGGAGTGGTAGTCAGGGACAGGGAGAGGCGGGATGGGGAGTGACAGCTTAATGGCTACAGAGTTGATGAAGCTGTTCGATCACTAGATGGTGGTAAGGGTTGCACCATATTAAAAATGTACTTAATGCCACTGAATGGTAATTTTGAAAATATTAAAAACACTTTATTTTATACAAGGGATATTATTGAAAATAAAAGATGACAAAATTTGAGGAGATGCAGGACACAGACAAAAAGGAGGAGAAGCACAGCGTCAAGGAAAGGCAAGAACAGATCTGGAGTGGGGACTGGTGAGGTTGTTTGTGGGAGCTCTGGAGCCAGGGCTCCCCTGGGTGCTGGTGTTTCTTCTAATTCTTCTGATGTTTCAGGAACGGTTATGTCAGGTTGCTCTAGCTCTACCTCCGGATCTTGATCTTTCTCCTGCTCTTTATCTTGCTCTTTCTACTGATCTTTCTCTTGATCTTTCTGTTGCTCCTGCTCTGGATCTTGCGTCTGATCTACCACTTGCTCTGGATCTTGTTCCTGCTCTACCTCTTGCTCTGGATCTTGCTCCTGCTCTACTTCTTGCTCTGGCTTGGGCTCTGGATCTTGCTTTCGCTCTGCCTCTGGCAGTGGAGGTGGAGCTGGAGCTGGAACTCGAGCCGAACATGGCAGCAGCTCTTGGGACTATTGTTCAGCCTGGGCGGAAGCTGGAACTGTAGAGACAACAATTGAAAATATCAATGTGAGTTTCTATGTCTCATCCAATGACACTGTCTTTCTAGAAGCCCAAGTCCAGAGACCCAGCCTCAGGAAGTCTCCCCACACCGCAGAACACTGTATGATTGTTCTGAGTACTCAGTGCCCCTGTCCCCAGCCTGCTTCTGGAAACTCTGCTCTGTGTGGCCCAGCCCAGGCCCCTCCCCAAACCCACACAGGCACGCACCCTCTACCTCCTCACCCTCAGTCTCCGCCTCACTAGGCTCCAGGTGCTCCGGGTTCTCCAGCTGCGCCAGAAGAAGATCAGCCTTACGCTCCACCTCTGAACCTCGCATACTGATATGTACGTAGGCCGAAAGAAACTTCAAAGAATGAAATTCAGGAGGCTCGTGGAAATCGGTGGAATAGAATTCCAGCCAGATCTTTAAGACAGAGGACATGGCACTGTGGGAGACAAGTGGGCAACAGCATCAGAGGCCTGGCCTATCCCTCTATGCTGCCCTCCCAAGGCTCCCCTGAGTGAGCTGCAGTCTTGTGCCCTCTGCCCGTGCCTGTCCATAGACCAGCCCATCCAATGTCCACCCCCAGTATGGCAGTTCTGGCACAGATGGGCCTGGCAGCCAAGGAGGGGCTGGCAAAAGCCTCCATGGGAGGAGCCTTCAACCACTGATGTGACCACGTTTCCCTTCTTCAGGGAAACCTGACAACCTCCTCTGTCTGTGTCACTGCCCCATCCCTGCTGGAATGACCTGTCCACCCCAGGAGGGTGCTGTCTGCTCTGGGCATTACTCACTGGCACACAGGGGGTGTCCAGCAATATCTGATAAATGAGGAAACAGAGGGAGGCGCTGCTCCCCTGGCCTACCCAGGGCCCTTGGAAAAGCCCAAACTTGAGCTCACACGTGAATGTACTGCCCAAGTGTCTGCATGAAAATCTGCATATCCTTTTCCCAGTGACAGCAATCTCTTGGCCCTGAACACACTCTGCACCCTCGGCACCAGCTGAGCATCCCCATGGAGGCTCCAGTCCCGAGTGTAAGCGGGATGCTCTGCACACCTCCATCTCTGGCTCAGCACGGGCTCTGGGGGTGCGGGCAGGGCTGGGTGGGAGGGCGTGGGGATGGATTCTCTCTGGGCTCACTCTGCTCTCCAGCCTCTCGCACACACTACGGTGCCTGGGATCACATCCCCAGCCGTCTTGACTCCTTTCCCTGCAGAGAAAGCCTTGAGCCCTCAGCCCTTTAGCAGGAATCATAAGATGTGTGAGAGCCAGAGTTCTGCCAGCCCCCCACCCACAGGCCCCCGCAGACCACACGCAGTTGTGTGGAGATGGGAGCCCCTCCTTCTGCACCTAAACTCCACTTACCATTTTAGCTGCTCCAGGGATTCGCCATCCCCGTCACAATCAGAAATCATGTTTCCATACCTAGAAGAGGTCAGGGGTGTGTCAAATCTACCATATGGTGGCACTACCTGCTTCTCATGTCTACTGTGACTGTCTCACCTCTGACTAGAATGGAAGCCCAGGAGGGCAGGGAATGCAGTCTCCTCGGTTCATTGGATTATGGTCAGTGCCCAGAAAGTGACTGCACATAGTGTGGCTTCACATATGATTGTTGAAGGAATGAACCCCAACCAACTCCTCCCAAGATATCTGGGTGCACCTGAAGCCGCTCTGCCCGCCTCTGGTCTCCCTGCTTTGAATACACCCAGAAGCCTACAGATAGAATCCCAAATTTCCTGTAAAAATGTGAAAATAGTGAAGCCCTAGTCAACGAGGCCAGTGAGGGGTGACAGAGACTTCCTCGTGGGGGTGTCAGGAATCCTGAATGAGGACGACCGTGGCCCCTCCAGCAGACCTTCCACAGGGCTGGACTCAGGAGCAGCACTTTCCATGGGGGACCCACTGGAGCTTGTTCCTGTGACCACCCACTGAACACAGGAGGAAACTGAGGCTCAGAGGGGTGTGGTGACAGTCCTAAGACTCACAGCTGGGAGGCGGCCTAGTGACACTGTGTGATCCAGGGCCTGAGTGCTCACCTGAGGAAAAGCAGGTGCAGCACATGCCGGGGACTGGCAAAGTTCTTGTAGCTTGACAGAAACAGGTGGACATAAGATTGGTCACCACCCAAGACAGCAGGCACCAGGTGCTCCACCCGCTTCTTCAGGGTGCGTGCCGGGACAGGCCACACCATGTGGGTGGCATCCGAGCTCAATGAAGATGTGTCTTCACTCTAGGACAGGACAGGGGAGAGATACACAGTGACAGCACCGTGAACCCCAAGGAGGGCAGGGGCTGGAGGCCAGTCTTAACCCCAGGGAGGACATGAGAAGACAGCCTGAGGGCCCAGGGTTAATGTACAGGGTGGTGGTTGCCACCCCGGCAGTCCCCGTTCACCCTCCAGCCAGACCTGAGGTGTGAACACACCAGGACCAGCAGGTTTATAAACCCCCCACCCTCTGCCCCTGCCCTGGGAGGGTGTCCCATGTCCCCGTTCCCCACACACTCAGGAGGAGGGGCTGCGGTCATCCAGGGAGGCTCATAGTGCTGGCCTGGCCTTGCCCAACCTCCTGTGGGCCACCTGACATTACCTTTGGGGACCTCCTCCCAGACGGCCACAGGGGTCGAGGGCGAGGGCTGAACCAGCGCCGGAAGCACTGGACAAGCCTCTCAGCACAGGGCTTCCTGGGGCTACGGCCCCGGGACCTCGGGATACAGCACAACATCTCACTCTGCCTGTGGCCAAGTGAGCTGGGGAAGGGGCTGTGTATAGAATGTGGGTGCCAGGTTACCGAGTTCCGAGTTCTGTTGGGGTCTGTCGTCAAGGAAGTGAAGTCACTTCCTGATACCTCATTTCCTGAGCCCCTCCTCTGTGTACAAGACTGCAAATGCCCCTCTGGGTACCTGTCTGCTGACCCTCCTTTCCCATGAACTCTCTCTGTTGCCCACACTTCCACCAACACTGCCTGACCACACCCCTGTGCAAGGCCTGGGTGGAGCCAGTGTCATAGCTCGGAGGAGATACACGTAGGTTCATCCCCAGCTCCTGCTTCTTATCACTTTATGGGACCCTGGACAAGCCATTGTCACTCTCATGACCTCCCCAGTCTCCCCTTTTGCACAGTGGGGATCATTCTAGCATCTTCTTCCTAGGGATGGCATCAGGCATGTGTGAGAAAACATCTCTGAAACCTATGGCCGGTGTCACATGCAGCTCATAAACAAGACTAGAGATAAAATCCACGACGGTGTGGAAGGTAGCATGGAATACGACTAACGACAGGTCTGGTTCCTGTCATATAATCTTGAAAATGTCACTTTTGCTCTTGGTCTGTTTTCCCTGTCTGCACCATGCTACAGTTGGAATTTCATGCATTCACATACTGCTTTCCTCCATAAAACCTCACAATGGCTTCGTGTGTATTTAGGTTTGGACTCAAGTGCCACATCTCTTTCTGTGTGGTTGGCGACTCGTCAGGGGCTCCCAGTGGTCCCCACCATCTGCTGCACACATCCTCACGTAATCCCCTGCCCTGCAGTGTGGACTGGACTTAGTGACTCACTTCTAACCAATACAGGATCAAAAGTGAGAAGGTGTCACTTTCTAAATGTCATTGTAACACGCCTGTCTCTAGAGTCTTGTGCTCTGTCTCCTCTGTTCTCTCTGTTTGTATCCACCATATGCCAAGCATGGTGCCGAGAGCTGGAGAAAGAGCTGATTCAGCTGCACCCTGGCTTGGGAGATGATCCCAGGATAAGAAAGAGGAGAAGACGTACTATCGAGTGCCTGACATTCTAAGAGAGGAAAGTGATCTAGGAGGCCATCAGAATATTCTAGATTAGGAAGCTACCTGAAGATGGTAGGAAATGAACACCATTTGCAGAGAAGAACCAGAGGCGTTTGGTCCATTAAGATGACGGCAACATGGAACTGATGTGTAAGATGTAAGTAAGTAAGAAATACTATTCACAAATTCAAATCCTCTTTTCAAAATCATTGAATGGCAGGGATAAGTGCTCATGTTCAAAGCAAACATAACTAGAATTGAGGAAGATTCCATTTATGGAATAACTTTACATCTCCATTAGATGAAAGTATGCAGATATGTTCAGCAATTCTTTTCAAATTGTATAAAATATCCATTGTTGACACAATCAGGATTCCACCCCCATACTTTGGCTTCACACCCCATTTTCTTTACACCAGACACACATCCATTGCTGTGATGTAGATCCATTGCTGTCAACACTATCCCAGCCCACAGCCTACTGGTCCAGGGAGACAGCAACTCTATCACTATATTGTGTGCAGAATCCAGGAAGGGCCTAACACGGGGGCTCCATAAATATTCCCTGAAGTGCTGCACTTGAGAAGAGAGAAGAGTCTATGATTTTATTACCTGGTGCTCTACCTACACATGTTATCACTCTGCATTATGTCATGATCCTTAGTCCCCCTCACCTGACAGTCAGCAACCCAGGAGCAGTGTCTACACCTCGGTCTGCCCCTATTCCAGGCCCCCAGCCCAGCACCTGGCAAGTAATAGGTGCCAAGTACTGATGAATGAATTGTCTGGAAACATGTGAAACAGGATTCATCAAGAATACCCAGATGGAAGGTCACCATGAACATGCTGCCCTTTAATTCTGTCTGCCGACCACTTCCTTCAGCCAGGAACTGCCTGGGCACAAAGATTTCCCAGAGTCACCATCCTGCCTTGACTTCTGCCATTCACTTTAGCCTCCTTGATTGTCCTACTTACTGTGGGTTTCTTCACTCTCAGTCTCAGGGGACACCTCTGAACCCCTAAGGTAGCCCACTGGGTCTTCCTTCTCTGGCCAACACATTCCTCTTGCTTCTGTGCATGGCCTTGATAGCAGGGTCACAGGCAATCCCAGGAAAGTGACACCCCAGCATGCTGAACGTGGACACCCGCACTAGTCAAGGGAGCCCTCTCCCTTCATCTCCTGCAGAATCCCCCTAGGAATAGGGCATGCAGATATGTACACATGTGTAGGGAGGAAAGGGGGTCTCATGACATCTTAGCTAGAAGATGATTACAAATTTCTTAAACATTACTAGAAAATTATGGTTCATTTGTCCTGGCATGCAACTGAATGAGAAAAAATCTGTGAAAAATTCTGACACCCATGACAAAAGAAATGATCCAAACAATATGACCATCGAGGTGCTTTTCTTTTATGTTTAGGACTATCAATTAAAAATGTGGTATTGAGGAGAATGTCAACAATATTGGGGGAGGCTCTGGAACGATGCTGAGTAGAAAATGGACAATAGATTCCTTTTTTGAGAATTGATAGAAGCTATTTTGCAGAAAGTGGCAAATGAGCTTGACTTTTAAAAACGAAGAGCATTAAAGCAAGTAAGTTTAGTGGAAAGTAGATGATATTTGGGAGAGGGGTGACGTGTTAAGTTACAAGAGGCAAAGAAATGGAAAGAACACATGTTTTGCAAAGGGAAAAATCATTCCTGTAAAACATCAGAATTGGAGTTTTCTTGCTGTTCTTTTTGTGCCTATGTAGTATCTTCTTTCTGCTGTAACTTCCAACTTGGGTTCTAGGCACTCTGTGTATGTGTGTGTTTACAAGAGAGAAATTGATAAACCTTAGTAAGCCCTAGAAAATTCTAGAGGTCTGAAATAAACAGATATTTTTCAAGTTTATTTAATTAAAAAGCAAAACAAAACAAAAACAGTGTCATCTGCTCCTATTAGGTAAAATATATGATCATATTGGAATCTTTGTGTGTGTGTGAGGCTGGCCAATATAGGGATCCACACCCTTGACCTTGGTGATACGAGGCTGTGCTCTAACCAGCTGAGCTACCAGCCAGCCTATACATGATCATATTGGAATAATATGCAACAGAGAGATACTCTGCTGCTATGGAGAATAAGCTGATTGCAAGGAAAAAAGATGCTCACAGATAAGGCAAGGGTAGGCTTTTTGTCCCCCATTGTGGAATAGTACAGGGAAAAATGCAAATGTATTGAGGCTGGTAATTCCAAGTCATGGGAGGGAAATTAAAATGATGACTCTGGAAGAATAGTTTCAAATGTCAAGGAGTTTGAGGCAGGTGATCAATTTAGTGAAATGACAAATGCTTTAGGAGATGCTGCTTCTTTGAAAGGATTGATACATACAGCAAGGCAAGGTAGGTGACTGTGCTGCTAAGTTCTTAATATTGCTATGAGTTTTAACTTTAAATATATTTGTGACTTTGCAGGTAGATCTGAATTTTGAGTGTCATAATTACTTAAGACTCTTTTATGGATTTGATTACTATAGCTATCACTGTAATTTGATGAGGTTTTAGAACTACATTCCATTTCTAATTTTGGTTTTATTATTTCCAAGTGCCAAAATACTTAACACAGAACCACCTCTTATTCTATAATAAAAAGCAATGGAGACAAGTTATTCAGTTGAAAAAAATTACTTTTTTTTTTTTAAAGATGACCGGTAAGGGGATCCTATCCCTTGATGTGGTGTTGTCAGCACCACGCACTCCCAAGTGAGCCAATCAGCCAACCCTCCATAGGGACCCGAACCTGTGGCTCTGGTGCTGTCAGCACCGCACTCTCCAAGTGCGCACGGGCCGGCCGTGCTCCATGGTAGTTTTAGCTGCTTCCCTCCTTTGTTCTCAGAATTTTCATTTTCCGATGTTCTCCTGGACAAGTTCAACCCTGCTAACGATTAAAACCCATCACATCTGTCTGTCTTGGTGTGGATTGGCTCCCAACAGAAGACTCAGGGCTTCTTTGAACTAGGACTTGCATTGACTTCAACTCAACCAAGCTGAAGCGCCGATCTTGTGATTACACTTAGCATGTGCTATGAATGGAGAGAAATGAAGTGAAAAGTGCCTATGAGATGCGAAGTCAAGCTTGTCACGTTCCTAGTCCCCTCTCTGGGCTTCTCTCCATCTTCAGCTCCACCTCACTGTTTACCCCTTAAAGAAGCCAGATGCTCTCTAATTCGTATGTCCACGAAACACTTGGTTTCAAATAACGGGTATTAAATGACTATTTGTTGGAAGTTCTGTATCCTAAATTTGTAGGTGTCCTTTATGTGACTGACGATGGCATGAATACCTAGTGTTAACAGTCTTTGGTGTGCTCAGCATTAAGATCCGTTAGGAATTGTCATGGAAACTTGTAAAATTAAAATAAAATCCAAATGCATGTCATCTGGCCTTGGAGTCCAGTTCTTCAGTACACACTCTGCTGATTTGGGCACCTCAGTCAAGAACCCAGTCAAAGAACCTCACAGAGTCACCCACAGGCCACGAAGCCACAGCACACGAGCAAGACTTTCCTGTGCTGCCCTGTTAACCATGAGCAGATGCCAAGGGCCCCAGATGTTTCAGCAAATCCTCTAGTTTCAGCAAATCCTCTAATATGAAATAGGCCAAAGCAAACAAACAAAAAAGGTAAAAGCGAATTGGAAGAAATAGAGATCATGCAAGGGAAACAGAAAATACCATTAACTTCCTCAGAGTTATAGGAGAGAAACTGTTGGACTTACTGAAGAAGAACAGACATTGTTAAAGTAGAACAGGGAGAAGATGAATCAAATAACCATGAGGTCATTTAGAAATTATAAATATAACTGTTGAAATTTTTGTTTGTTTGTTTATTTTGTGTGTGTGTGTGTGTGTGTGACAGTTAAGGGGGTTGTAACCCTAGGGGTGGTGTCGCCCGCACCACGCTCAGCCAGTGAGCGCACCGGCCATCCCTATGTGGGATCCGAACCCGCGGCAGCGCCCCTGCGCTCCCAGCGCCGCTCTCTCCCGAGTGCGCCACGGGGCGGCCCATAAGTGTTGAAATTTAACTTAGAAAAGAACTCACTAGAAAGATGAGAAAATAACACAAGGGAAGCCTGATTAGATCAAAAAGACAAAAGGATAACAAGAAAGATACAATCGAAAGAAAAGCATAAAAAAGCAAAAGGAGTAAAAGGGAAAGAGAGAGAGAAAACGGAAGTGCGTGTCCGCAGAGCCAGTGTCTGAAGAACACGCGCTCCAGGAAGAGCCGCGGAGATGGGCAGGAGGAGAGAACCGTGGGAGAAAGGAGGAAGGGACAGGTCCCGGAGTTCCCCAGAGGTCCCCACGTGGAGAGTGACGATGGGTCCACACGCCACCCCGCACTGGGGAAGCACAGGGGACACCGTGTCAACTCTGGGTGTGGGGGTCCAGGGGACGGATCCTGCGGAGGAGCCTCAAGAGGGAGACGACAGGGGAGTCCGGCCTTCAGCGTCTCGTGCAGAGTCGGTTCCGATCTCCGCTTTTCCTCGTCAAACGTGAGTCCGACAAGGCGAGGACCGGCCTCTGGACTGGACGTTTAGCAGCCCAAGACCGTTTTCTTAGCAGTCTATGGGGGGCCGTCTCCCACTACGGAGAAGACATAACCCCGGACAGGGGACAGGGCCCTGGTGACGGCCACAGGGGATCGTACCGACCCCGACTGCTCGGAGGCTGCAGTGTAGACACCGGATCCCAGGAGGTGTCGTCCAGAGCACCACATGGGTCCCTGAGGCGTTCACCTGTGGTGACAGCAGCTGCCCTAACCAGGACAGTGCGCGTGCGCAGACGCCACCGCGCACAGAGGACACGCGGTCCGCGCCTGGCTGTCAGCCGCGTCCCCGCGGCCGCAGGTGCGCGGCGCTCAGAGCCGCGGACGGGAAGCCGCGGTCGCGGGGTGCGCTCTCCGTGGCGCCTCCTGGTGGCCCTGCCTGCAGCTGCCGCCCCCAGGCCGCCCGTCCCGCCCGGAGACAGGAGCGCACGACCGGCCGCTCTCCACTCCCTGCTCCCGCCCCTCTGCGGCCTATGACAGCGGGTTCCAGCGAAACGACGGATTCCCACGGGCGCTCCAGGTCGGTGCAAGGGGTCCGCGCTGACGAGGCGCCGAGCACAGCCGTGAGGGGGACCCGCGTGGGCTGTCGTCGGCCGACGGTCCTGGCGGTTCCTCGGCCCCAGGCTGGCAGGCACAGTCCGCGGCGTGACAGTCCTGACCGCGGAGCCGTGTGCTATTAAAGCCACACGGTCACCACGAGCGACGGTATCTTGTGTACTTTTTCAAAACTGAGTTTTCTATTCTATGCCTTTACTCAACCGTATGAAATATAGAATTAGTAATTTATCAAATTGCGTAAAAAATGTCAATTGTTATTTATATATAAACAAAATTTATAGATTTATTTGGAAGAATTGATATATTTTCCCTACTTATTTTCTCATCTATGAACATGTACATCTCTTCATTGTCTTCAGTTGGTTCGTTTTTTCAATAACATTTTACACTCAGTGTTTAGAAATCATGATTGTAAAAATGCACCCTAATTATTCATGCAAACCTTGTGAATGAAAATTTGGGGTGTTTCCAACCCTTAGTAATAGGTATTGTCATATTAACAATCTTGTCGACACCTCACCTTATAATTTTTCAAGGTTACATATGATATAGATTCCTGAATATTGGGTTACAGTATAAAATAGTAAATATACAAGTATAATTTTGCTAAATTTTGCGAGTTTCTGCTCCTTATGGGCTCTACCTTTTGCATTCCACCACAGTGTATTATAATACCTGGATCCCCACAGTCTCACTAACAAGTTTGTTATCAAAAAATTAAATTTTGCAAATCTAATAGGTGAAGACTTGTATTTCAATATATTTTAAATGTCTAGTTCTCTATGAGGGATTTTAAGCACCTAATTAAGTATTGATGCCAATTTAAATTTCCTTTTGTGTTATTAGATTGTTCATATATTTTGTTCATTTTTATTTCCTTCTGTTGGTCATTTCCATCTCATTTTTTCACACATCATTGTATTAGTGATATTATCCTAGTTTAAGAGGCTTTTTGTTTTTTTGCTTTTTTTAAAATTGAAACATTATTGATCACCCATTTTAAGTATTATAGCTTGTAATTACTTTTTGTCGTGTCCTTTTGACCTAGTTGGTGGCATTTACCTTTGGTTTGAGTTTGCTTTGCTTTATTAATTGCTGCTATGCCATCCATGTTAACTGCTGCTACATTAGTAGCAGCATATTTTCACCAGTGATTTGAAATGCTATCTTTCTTAAATACTAAATTTCTATAAATCTTGGGTATCTCTTTGAATTCTCCATTCTTTTTCATTAGGTTTTATATTTACTTATAAACAAATTCCATATGGTCTTGATAATGAAGAATTTATAAAAAAAAATTTCGATCTCTGGTAGACTTACCCCTCCCTTTTGATTTGTTTCCTCACTTTTTTCTGATGAACGATTAATGTTTCATCAACATTTTATAATCATCTTATTTTGTTCTAGGTGAAGAAACAAATGAGACTATTTTTAATGTGATCATGACACACGTATAAAGTAACTTAGGAGAAAATAAAATCCTTAGGATCATGTGGCTTTCTGGCCAAGAAAATATCTCTGACATTTCTCTATCGTTTGTGTATGTATGTTTTAAGAGTGTTCTAATGCTTAAATCACATAGTTAAACAGGCTTTGTTGAGTTCTTGTTAGGTTTATGCCAAATATTTTAACAATGTTGTGGCTATTGAAAATGGAATCTTGATTTGTGTAATGTAATCTAGATAGTTATTGTTATTACATAAGACATTTATTAATTTTATATGTGAATTTTTCTAAATCGCAACGTGTAAATTTTATTTTAGTAAGTCGTCTTGTTTGTAATAGGTTTTTAATTAATTCTTTTTGATTTTCTAAATTCACAATACATACACATAACCCATTTTTCTCCATCTTGACATATACAAATACGTATGGTCAAATCTTATTTTATCTAGTGTTTTGATATTTATGAGTCTTACATTTTCTCAAAAGTACTTTTGGCTTCTGTGGAAATTATTATGTGTTTTTCTTTCTTCTAATGCTTAATACTTTTGCAAAATATTGAAGTTAGTAATTCATCTCAAATTTAATTTTGTGAACGGTACCTAGCAAAAGCATAACTGGATTTAATTTCCAAATAAATAATATTTCAATCCCTGTAATGATGAAGTGCTTTCCCCTAAGGAATCTGAATCCTTTCCACATATACCAGAATCTGTTTCAAAATTCAAACTTTTACTCCACTGAACTATTCGCTTATTCTTTGCCAATCTCATTCACTTTCAAGTATGTTCCTTTGCAATACATTTTATTAGACGGAGCAAATTTCCTCTTTGTTTTTATTATTATTGTTCTTCTTATGTCTTGAACAATTTGGGGGCCATTTTTGCACATAATTCTTTTTCATATTAACTTTGAGGTTATTTGACAAGTCCCCTAAACATCACTCTTTGGAATTTTTCAAGTTGAGATTTATTGAATCTATTGATTAACATAGGGAGAATACATATATATGTGGCGTAACTTCCTAGCATCACTGCTGCCCGGCACATGGACACACGTGGGCATTTTGCTAGGAGCTGCTGAGTGGCTCCTGCGACAGGGGTATCTATGAACACATCTCCTGGGGCATCCGCTGGGACCTCTTCTTCCTTCATTCTCACAAGAGCTGGTCGTCACCAGACATACAGACCTGCCCATCTGATGGGGCAAATGCTATCTGAATAGTGAGTAAATTTCTGTGCATAATCATTAGGTATGCCGCGGATGTCTGACATTTACTGGCCATGTGAATTGCTTCCCTGCGGAACTGCAGGAATATGTCGTTTGTCCCTATGGATAAATGAGAACTCTTTGTACAACTAGGATGCATACTACCCTTTCTCTGCTCATGAAGAATTTTCCAGTCTGGGGTTTGTCTTTTCACCTTTTGACATTATTCTGGTTTTTGTTTGGACCAGGAAAAGTCAGCATTTTCCTCAGTGGCTTCTGGCTCTCTGGTCATTCAAAAGTAGTTCCTATTTCAAGATTATGGCAATAATAACTATCAGGGCTTTGTGTCTCTAAATAGAGTCTTTGATTTTTCTGTAATTTTCCTCTTACTAAACACCTAAAATGAAAATTATTCAGATCTTTCTCATATTATGCGGCCAGATACAAAAGGCCACATAACATATAACTGTACTGATAGGAACAATCCACGATAGGTAAATTCACACACACAGAAAATGGAGTGGTAGTCAGGGACAGGGAGAGGCGGGATGGGGAGTGACAGCTTAATGGCTACAGAGTTGATGAAGCTGTTCGATCACTAGATGGTGGTAAGGGTTGCACCATATTAAAAATGTACTTAATGCCACTGAATGGTAATTTTGAAAATATTAAAAACACTTTATTTTATACAAGGGATATTATTGAAAATAAAAGATGACAAAATTTGAGGAGATGCAGGACACAGACAAAAAGGAGGAGAAGCACAGCGTCAAGGAAAGGCAAGAACAGATCTGGAGTGGGGACTGGTGAGGTTGTTTGTGGGAGCTCTGGAGCCAGGGCTCCCCTGGGTGCTGGTGTTTCTTCTAATTCTTCTGATGTTTCAGGAACGGTTATGTCAGGTTGCTCTAGCTCTACCTCCGGATCTTGATCTTTCTCCTGCTCTTTATCTTGCTCTTTCTACTGATCTTTCTCTTGATCTTTCTGTTGCTCCTGCTCTGGATCTTGCGTCTGATCTACCACTTGCTCTGGATCTTGTTCCTGCTCTACCTCTTGCTCTGGATCTTGCTCCTGCTCTACTTCTTGCTCTGGCTTGGGCTCTGGATCTTGCTTTCGCTCTGCCTCTGGCAGTGGAGGTGGAGCTGGAGCTGGAACTCGAGCCGAACATGGCAGCAGCTCTTGGGACTATTGTTCAGCCTGGGCGGAAGCTGGAACTGTAGAGACAACAATTGAAAATATCAATGTGAGTTTCTATGTCTCATCCAATGACACTGTCTTTCTAGAAGCCCAAGTCCAGAGACCCAGCCTCAGGAAGTCTCCCCACACCGCAGAACACTGTATGATTGTTCTGAGTACTCAGTGCCCCTGTCCCCAGCCTGCTTCTGGAAACTCTGCTCTGTGTGGCCCAGCCCAGGCCCCTCCCCAAACACACACAGGCACGCACCCTCTACCTCCTCACCCTCAGTCTCCGCCTCACTAGGCTCCAGGTGCTCCGGGTTCTCCAGCTGCGCCAGAAGAAGATCAGCCTTACGCTCCACCTCTGAACCTCGCATACTGATATGTACGTAGGCCGAAAGAAACTTCAAAGAATGAAATTCAGGAGGCTCGTGGAAATCGGTGGAATAGAATTCCAGCCAGATCTTTAAGACAGAGGACATGGCACTGTGGGAGACAAGTGGGCAACAGCATCAGAGGCCTGGCCTATCCCTCTATGCTGCCCTCCCAAGGCTCCCCTGAGTGAGCTGCAGTCTTGTGCCCTCTGCCCGTGCCTGTCCATAGACCAGCCCATCCAATGTCCACCCCCAGTATGGCAGTTCTGGCACAGATGGGCCTGGCAGCCAAGGAGGGGCTGGCAAAAGCCTCCATGGGAGGAGCCTTCAACCACTGATGTGACCACGTTTCCCTTCTTCAGGGAAACCTGACAACCTCCTCTGTCTGTGTCACTGCCCCATCCCTGCTGGAATGACCTGTCCACCCCAGGAGGGTGCTGTCTGCTCTGGGCATTACTCACTGGCACACAGGGGGTGTCCAGCAATATCTGATAAATGAGGAAACAGAGGGAGGCGCTGCTCCCCTGGCCTACCCAGGGCCCTTGGAAAAGCCCAAACTTGAGCTCACACGTGAATGTACTGCCCAAGTGTCTGCATGAAAATCTGCATATCCTTTTCCCAGTGACAGCAATCTCTTGGCCCTGAACACACTCTGCACCCTCAGCACCAGCTGAGCATCCCCATGGAGGCTCCAGTCCCGAGTGTAAGCGGGATGCTCTGCACACCTCCATCTCTGGCTCAGCACGGGCTCTGGGGGTGCGGGCAGGGCTGGGTGGGAGGGCGTGGGGATGGATTCTCTCTGGGCTCACTCTGCTCTCCAGCCTCTCGCACACACTACGGTGCCTGGGATCACATCCCCAGCCGTCTTGACTCCTTTCCCTGCAGAGAAAGCCTTGAGCCCTCAGCCCTTTAGCAGGAATCATAAGATGTGTGAGAGCCAGAGTTCTGCCAGCCCCCCACCCACAGGCCCCCGCAGACCACACGCAGTTGTGTGGAGATGGGAGCCCCTCCTTCTGCACCTAAACTCCACTTACCATTTTAGCTGCTCCAGGGATTCGCCATCCCCGTCACAATCAGAAATCATGTTTCCATACCTAGAAGAGGTCAGGGGTGTGTCAAATCTACCATATGGTGGCACTACCTGCTTCTCATGTCTACTGTGACTGTCTCACCTCTGACTAGAATGGAAGCCCAGGAGGGCAGGGAATGCAGTCTCCTCGGTTCATTGGATTATGGTCAGTGCCCAGAAAGTGACTGCACATAGTGTGGCTTCACATATGATTGTTGAAGGAATGAACCCCAACCAACTCCTCCCAAGATATCTGGGTGCACCTGAAGCCGCTCTGCCCGCCTCTGGTCTCCCTGCTTTGAATACACCCAGAAGCCTACAGATAGAATCCCAAATTTCCTGTAAAAATGTGAAAATAGTGAAGCCCTAGTCAACGAGGCCAGTGAGGGGTGACAGAGACTTCCTCGTGGGGGTGTCAGGAATCCTGAATGAGGACGACCGTGGCCCCTCCAGCAGACCTTCCACAGGGCTGGACTCAGGAGCAGCACTTTCCATGGGGGACCCACTGGAGCTTGTTCCTGTGACCACCCACTGAACACAGGAGGAAACTGAGGCTCAGAGGGGTGTGGTGACAGTCCTAAGACTCACAGCTGGGAGGCGGCCTAGTGACACTGTGTGATCCAGGGCCTGAGTGCTCACCTGAGGAAAAGCAGGTGCAGCACATGCCGGGGACTGGCAAAGTTCTTGTAGCTTGACAGAAACAGGTGGACATAAGATTGGTCACCACCCAAGACAGCAGGCACCAGGTGCTCCACCCGCTTCTTCAGGGTGCGTGCCGGGACAGGCCACACCATGTGGGTGGCATCCGAGCTCAATGAAGATGTGTCTTCACTCTAGGACAGGACAGGGGAGAGATACACAGTGACAGCACCGTGAACCCCAAGGAGGGCAGGGGCTGGAGGCCAGTCTTAACCCCAGGGAGGACATGAGAAGACAGCCTGAGGGCCCAGGGTTAATGTACAGGGTGGTGGTTGCCACCCCGGCAGTCCCCGTTCACCCTCCAGCCAGACCTGAGGTGTGAACACACCAGGACCAGCAGGTTTATAAACCCCCCACCCTCTGCCCCTGCCCTGGGAGGGTGTCCCATGTCCCCGTTCCCCACACACTCAGGAGGAGGGGCTGCGGTCATCCAGGGAGGCTCATAGTGCTGGCCTGGCCTTGCCCAACCTCCTGTGGGCCACCTGACATTACCTTTGGGGACCTCCTCCCAGACGGCCACAGGGGTCGAGGGCGAGGGCTGAACCAGCGCCGGAAGCACTGGACAAGCCTCTCAGCACAGGGCTTCCTGGGGCTACGGCCCCGGGACCTCGGGATACAGCACAACATCTCACTCTGCCTGTGGCCAAGTGAGCTGGGGAAGGGGCTGTGTATAGAATGTGGGTGCCAGGTTACCGAGTTCCGAGTTCTGTTGGGGTCTGTCGTCAAGGAAGTGAAGTCACTTCCTGATACCTCATTTCCTGAGCCCCTCCTCTGTGTACAAGACTGCAAATGCCCCTCTGGGTACCTGTCTGCTGACCCTCCTTTCCCATGAACTCTCTCTGTTGCCCACACTTCCACCAACACTGCCTGACCACACCCCTGTGCAAGGCCTGGGTGGAGCCAGTGTCATAGCTCGGAGGAGATACACGTAGGTTCATCCCCAGCTCCTGCTTCTTATCACTTTATGGGACCCTGGACAAGCCATTGTCACTCTCATGACCTCCCCAGTCTCCCCTTTTGCACAGTGGGGATCATTCTAGCATCTTCTTCCTAGGGATGGCATCAGGCATGTGTGAGAAAACATCTCTGAAACCTATGGCCGGTGTCACATGCAGCTCATAAACAAGACTAGAGATAAAATCCACGACGGTGTGGAAGGTAGCATGGAATACGACTAACGACAGGTCTGGTTCCTGTCATATAATCTTGAAAATGTCACTTTTGCTCTTGGTCTGTTTTCCCTGTCTGCACCATGCTACAGTTGGAATTTCATGCATTCACATACTGCTTTCCTCCATAAAACCTCACAATGGCTTCGTGTGTATTTAGGTTTGGACTCAAGTGCCACATCTCTTTCTGTGTGGTTGGCGACTCGTCAGGGGCTCCCAGTGGTCCCCACCATCTGCTGCACACATCCTCACGTAATCCCCTGCCCTGCAGTGTGGACTGGACTTAGTGACTCACTTCTAACCAATACAGGATCAAAAGTGAGAAGGTGTCACTTTCTAAATGTCATTGTAACACGCCTGTCTCTAGAGTCTTGTGCTCTGTCTCCTCTGTTCTCTCTGTTTGTATCCACCATATGCCAAGCATGGTGCCGAGAGCTGGAGAAAGAGCTGATTCAGCTGCACCCTGGCTTGGGAGATGATCCCAGGATAAGAAAGAGGAGAAGACGTACTATCGAGTGCCTGACATTCTAAGAGAGGAAAGTGATCTAGGAGGCCATCAGAATATTCTAGATTAGGAAGCTACCTGAAGATGGTAGGAAATGAACACCATTTGCAGAGAAGAACCAGAGGCGTTTGGTCCATTAAGATGACGGCAACATGGAACTGATGTGTAAGATGTAAGTAAGTAAGAAATACTATTCACAAATTCAAATCCTCTTTTCAAAATCATTGAATGGCAGGGATAAGTGCTCATGTTCAAAGCAAACATAACTAGAATTGAGGAAGATTCCATTTATGGAATAACTTTACATCTCCATTAGATGAAAGTATGCAGATATGTTCAGCAATTCTTTTCAAATTGTATAAAATATCCATTGTTGACACAATCAGGATTCCACCCCCATACTTTGGCTTCACACCCCATTTTCTTTACACCAGACACACATCCATTGCTGTGATGTAGATCCATTGCTGTCAACACTATCCCAGCCCACAGCCTACTGGTCCAGGGAGACAGCAACTCTATCACTATATTGTGTGCAGAATCCAGGAAGGGCCTAACACGGGGGCTCCATAAATATTCCCTGAAGTGCTGCACTTGAGAAGAGAGAAGAGTCTATGATTTTATTACCTGGTGCTCTACCTACACATGTTATCACTCTGCATTATGTCATGATCCTTAGTCCCCCTCACCTGACAGTCAGCAACCCAGGAGCAGTGTCTACACCTCGGTCTGCCCCTATTCCAGGCCCCCAGCCCAGCACCTGGCAAGTAATAGGTGCCAAGTACTGATGAATGAATTGTCTGGAAACATGTGAAACAGGATTCATCAAGAATACCCAGATGGAAGGTCACCATGAACATGCTGCCCTTTAATTCTGTCTGCCGACCACTTCCTTCAGCCAGGAACTGCCTGGGCACAAAGATTTCCCAGAGTCACCATCCTGCCTTGACTTCTGCCATTCACTTTAGCCTCCTTGATTGTCCTACTTACTGTGGGTTTCTTCACTCTCAGTCTCAGGGGACACCTCTGAACCCCTAAGGTAGCCCACTGGGTCTTCCTTCTCTGGCCAACACATTCCTCTTGCTTCTGTGCATGGCCTTGATAGCAGGGTCACAGGCAATCCCAGGAAAGTGACACCCCAGCATGCTGAACGTGGACACCCGCACTAGTCAAGGGAGCCCTCTCCCTTCATCTCCTGCAGAATCCCCCTAGGAATAGGGCATGCAGATATGTACACATGTGTAGGGAGGAAAGGGGGTCTCATGACATCTTAGCTAGAAGATGATTACAAATTTCTTAAACATTACTAGAAAATTATGGTTCATTTGTCCTGGCATGCAACTGAATGAGAAAAAATCTGTGAAAAATTCTGACACCCATGACAAAAGAAATGATCCAAACAATATGACCATCGAGGTGCTTTTCTTTTATGTTTAGGACTATCAATTAAAAATGTGGTATTGAGGAGAATGTCAACAATATTGGGGGAGGCTCTGGAACGATGCTGAGTAGAAAATGGACAATAGATTCCTTTTTTGAGAATTGATAGAAGCTATTTTGCAGAAAGTGGCAAATGAGCTTGACTTTTAAAAACGAAGAGCATTAAAGCAAGTAAGTTTAGTGGAAAGTAGATGATATTTGGGAGAGGGGTGACGTGTTAAGTTACAAGAGGCAAAGAAATGGAAAGAACACATGTTTTGCAAAGGGAAAAATCATTCCTGTAAAACATCAGAATTGGAGTTTTCTTGCTGTTCGTTTTGTGCCTATGTAGTATCTTCTTTCTGCTGTAACTTCCAACTTGGGTTCTAGGCACTCTGTGTATGTGTGTGTTTACAAGAGAGAAATTGATAAACCTTAGTAAGCCCTAGAAAATTCTAGAGGTCTGAAATAAACAGATATTTTTCAAGTTTATTTAATTAAAAAGCAAAACAAAACAAAAACAGTGTCATCTGCTCCTATTAGGTAAAATATATGATCATATTGGAATCTTTGTGTGTGTGTGAGGCTGGCCAATATAGGGATCCACACCCTTGACCTTGGTGATACGAGGCTGTGCTCTAACCAGCTGAGCTACCAGCCAGCCTATACATGATCATATTGGAATAATATGCAACAGAGAGATACTCTGCTGCTATGGAGAATAAGCTGATTGCAAGGAAAAAAGATGCTCACAGATAAGGCAAGGGTAGGCTTTTTGTCCCCCATTGTGGAATAGTACAGGGAACAATGCAAATGTATTGAGGCTGGTAATTCCAAGTCATGGGAGGGAAATTAAAATGATGACTCTGGAAGAATAGTTTCAAATGTCAAGGAGTTTGAGGCAGGTGATCAATTTAGTGAAATGACAAATGCTTTAGGAGATGCTGCTTCTTTGAAAGGATTGATACATACAGCAAGGCAAGGTAGGTGACTGTGCTGCTAAGTTCTTAATATTGCTATGAGTTTTAACTTTAAATATATTTGTGACTTTGCAGGTAGATCTGAATTTTGAGTGTCATAATTACTTAAGACTCTTTTATGGATTTGATTACTATAGCTATCACTGTAATTTGATGAGGTTTTAGAACTACATTCCATTTCTAATTTTGGTTTTATTATTTCCAAGTGCCAAAATACTTAACACAGAACCACCTCTTATTCTATAATAAAAAGCAATGGAGACAAGTTATTCAGTTGAAAAAAATTACTTTTTTTTTTTTAAAGATGACCGGTAAGGGGATCCTATCCCTTGATGTGGTGTTGTCAGCACCACGCACTCCCAAGTGAGCCAATCAGCCAACCCTCCATAGGGACCCGAACCTGTGGCTCTGGTGCTGTCAGCACCGCACTCTCCAAGTGCGCACGGGCCGGCCGTGCTCCATGGTAGTTTTAGCTGCTTCCCTCCTTTGTTCTCAGAATTTTCATTTTCCCATGTTCTCCTGGACAAGTTCAACCCTGCTAACGATTAAAACCCATCACATCTGTCTGTCTTGGTGTGGATTGGCTCCCAACAGAAGACTCAGGGCTTCTTTGAACTAGGACTTGCATTGACTTCAACTCAACCAAGCTGAAGCGCCGATCTTGTGATTACACTTAGCATGTGCTATGAATGGAGAGAAATGAAGTGAAAAGTGCCTATGAGATGCGAAGTCAAGCTTGTCACGTTCCTAGTCCCCTCTCTGGGCTTCTCTCCATCTTCAGCTCCACCTCACTGTTTACCCCTTAAAGAAGCCAGATGCTCTCTAATTCGTATGTCCACGAAACACTTGGTTTCAAATAACGGGTATTAAATGACTATTTGTTGGAAGTTCTGTATCCTAAATTTGTAGGTGTCCTTTATGTGACTGACGATGGCATGAATACCTAGTGTTAACAGTCTTTGGTGTGCTCAGCATTAAGATCCGTTAGGAATTGTCATGGAAACTTGTAAAATTAAAATAAAATCCAAATGCATGTCATCTGGCCTTGGAGTCCAGTTCTTCAGTACACACTCTGCTGATTTGGGCACCTCAGTCAAGAACCCAGTCAAAGAACCTCACAGAGTCACCCACAGGCCACGAAGCCACAGCACACGAGCAAGACTTTCCTGTGCTGCCCTGTTAACCATGAGCAGATGCCAAGGGCCCCAGATGTTTCAGCAAATCCTCTAGTTTCAGCAAATCCTCTAATATGAAATAGGCCAAAGCAAACAAACAAAAAAGGTAAAAGCGAATTGGAAGAAATAGAGATCATGCAAGGGAAACAGAAAATATCATTAACTTCCTCAGAGTTATAGGAGAGAAACTGTTGGACTTACTGAAGAAGAACAGACATTGTTAAAGTAGAACAGGGAGAAGATGAATCAAATAACCATGAGGTCATTTAGAAATTATAAATATAACTGTTGAAATTTTTGTTTGTTTGTTTATTTTGTGTGTGTGTGTGTGTGTGTGACAGTTAAGGGGGTTGTAACCCTAGGGGTGGTGTCGCCCGCACCACGCTCAGCCAGTGAGCGCACCGGCCATCCCTATGTGGGATCCGAACCCGCGGCAGCGCCCCTGCGCTCCCAGCGCCGCTCTCTCCCGAGTGCGCCACGGGGCGGCCCATAAGTGTTGAAATTTAACTTAGAAAAGAACTCACTAGAAAGATGAGAAAATAACACAAGGGAAGCCTGATTAGATCAAAAAGACAAAAGGATAACAAGAAAGATACAATCGAAAGAAAAGCATAAAAAAGCAAAAGGAGTAAAAGGGAAAGAGAGAGAGAAAACGGAAGTGGGTGTCCGCAGAGCCAGTGTCTGAAGAACACGCGCTCCAGGAAGAGCCGCGGAGATGGGCAGGAGGAGAGAACTGTGGGAGAAAGGAGGAAGGGACAGGTCCCGGAGTTCCCCAGAGGTCCCCACGTGGAGAGTGACGATGGGTCCACACGCCGCCCCGCACTGGGGAAGCACAGGGGACACCGTGTCAACTCTGGGTGTGGGGGTCCAGGGGACGGATCCTGCAGAGGAGCCTCAAGAGGGAGACGACAGGGGAGTCCGGCCTTCAGCGTCTCGTGCAGAGTCGGTTCCGATCTCCGCTTTTCCTCGTCAAACGTGAGTCCGACAAGGCGAGGACCGGCCTCTGGACTGGACGTTTAGCAGCCCAAGACCGTTTTCTTAGCAGTCTATGGGGGGCCGTCTCCCACTACGGAGAAGACATAACCCCGGACAGGGGACAGGGCCCTGGTGACGGCCACAGGGGATCGTACCGACCCCGACTGCTCGGAGGCTGCAGTGTAGACATCGGATCCCAGGAGGTGTCGTCCAGAGCACCACATGGGTCCCTGAGGCGTTCACCTGTGGTGACAGCAGCTGCCCTAACCAGGACAGTGCGCGTGCGCAGACGCCACCGCGCACAGAGGACACGCGGTCCGCGCCTGGCTGTCAGCCGCGTCCCCGCGGCCGCAGGTGCGCGGCGCTCAGAGCCGCGGACGGGAAGCCGCGGTCGCGGGGTGCGCTCTCCGTGGCGCCTCCTGGTGGCCCTGCCTGCAGCTGCCGCCCCCAGGCCGCCCGTCCCGCCCGGAGACAGGAGCGCACGACCGGCCGCTCTCCACTCCCTGCTCCCGCCCCTCTGCGGCCTATGACAGCGGGTTCCAGCGAAACGACGGATTCCCACGGGCGCTCCAGGTCGGTGCAAGGGGTCCGCGCTGACGAGGCGCCGAGCACAGCCGTGAGGGGGACCCGCGTGGGCTGTCGTCGGCCGACGGTCCTGGCGGTTCCTCGGCCCCAGGCTGGCAGGCACAGTCCGCGGCGTGACAGTCCTGACCGCGGAGCCGTGTGCTATTAAAGCCACACGGTCACCACGAGCGACGGTATCTTGTGTACTTTTTCAAAACTGAGTTTTCTATTCTATGCCTTTACTCAACCGTATGAAATATAGAATTAGTAATTTATCAAATTGCGTAAAAAATGTCAATTGTTATTTATATATAAACAAAATTTATAGATTTATTTGGAAGAATTGATATATTTTCCCTACTTATTTTCTCATCTATGAACATGTACATCTCTTCATTGTCTTCAGTTGGTTCGTTTTTTCAATAACATTTTACACTCAGTGTTTAGAAATCATGATTGTAAAAATGCACCCTAATTATTCATGCAAACCTTGTGAATGAAAATTTGGGGTGTTTCCAACCCTTAGTAATAGGTATTGTCATATTAACAATCTTGTCGACACCTCACCTTATAATTTTTCAAGGTTACATATGATATAGATTCCTGAATATTGGGTTACAGTATAAAATAGTAAATATACAAGTATAATTTTGCTAAATTTTGCGAGTTTCTGCTCCTTATGGGCTCTACCTTTTGCATTCCACCACAGTGTATTATAATACCTGGATCCCCACAGTCTCACTAACAAGTTTGTTATCAAAAAATTAAATTTTGCAAATCTAATAGGTGAAGACTTGTATTTCAATATATTTTAAATGTCTAGTTCTCTATGAGGGATTTTAAGCACCTAATTAAGTATTGATGCCAATTTAAATTTCCTTTTGTGTTATTAGATTGTTCATATATTTTGTTCATTTTTATTTCCTTTTGTTGGTCATTTCCATCTCATTTTTTCACACATCATTGTATTAGTGATATTATCCTAGTTTAAGAGGCTTTTTGTTTTTTTGCTTTTTTTAAAATTGAAACATTATTGATCACCCATTTTAAGTATTATAGCTTGTAATTACTTTTTGTCGTGTCCTTTTGACCTAGTTGGTGGCATTTACCTTTGGTTTGAGTTTGCTTTGCTTTATTAATTGCTGCTATGCCATCCATGTTAACTGCTGCTACATTAGTAGCAGCATATTTTCACCAGTGATTTGAAATGCTATCTTTCTTAAATACTAAATTTCTATAAATCTTGGGTATCTCTTTGAATTCTCCATTCTTTTTCATTAGGTTTTATATTTACTTATAAACAAATTCCATATGGTCTTGATAATGAAGAATTTATAAAAAAAAATTTCGATCTCTGGTAGACTTACCCCTCCCTTTTGATTTGTTTCCTCACTTTTTTCTGATGAACGATTAATGTTTCATCAACATTTTATAATCATCTTATTTTGTTCTAGGTGAAGAAACAAATGAGACTATTTTTAATGTGATCATGACACACGTATAAAGTAACTTAGGAGAAAATAAAATCCTTAGGATCATGTGGCTTTCTGGCCAAGAAAATATCTCTGACATTTCTCTATCGTTTGTGTATGTATGTTTTAAGAGTGTTCTAATGCTTAAATCACATAGTTAAACAGGCTTTGTTGAGTTCTTGTTAGGTTTATGCCAAATATTTTAACAATGTTGTGGCTATTGAAAATGGAATCTTGATTTGTGTAATGTAATCTAGATAGTTATTGTTATTACATAAGACATTTATTAATTTTATATGTGAATTTTTCTAAATCGCAACGTGTAAATTTTATTTTAGTAAGTCGTCTTGTTTGTAATAGGTTTTTAATTAATTCTTTTTGATTTTCTAAATTCACAATACATACACATAACCCATTTTTCTCCATCTTGACATATACAAATACGTATGGTCAAATCTTATTTTATCTAGTGTTTTGATATTTATGAGTCTTACATTTTCTCAAAAGTACTTTTGGCTTCTGTGGAAATTATTATGTGTTTTTCTTTCTTCTAATGCTTAATACTTTTGCAAAATATTGAAGTTAGTAATTCATCTCAAATTTAATTTTGTGAACGGTACCTAGCAAAAGCATAACTGGATTTAATTTCCAAATAAATAATATTTCAATCCCTGTAATGATGAAGTGCTTTCCCCTAAGGAATCTGAATCCTTTCCACATATACCAGAATCTGTTTCAAAATTCAAACTTTTACTCCACTGAACTATTCGCTTATTCTTTGCCAATCTCATTCACTTTCAAGTATGTTCCTTTGCAATACATTTTATTAGACGGAGCAAATTTCCTCTTTGTTTTTATTATTATTGTTCTTCTTATGTCTTGAACAATTTGGGGGCCATTTTTGCACATAATTCTTTTTCATATTAACTTTGAGGTTATTTGACAAGTCCCCTAAACATCACTCTTTGGAATTTTTCAAGTTGAGATTTATTGAATCTATTGATTAACATAGGGAGAATACATATATATGTGGCGTAACTTCCTAGCATCACTGCTGCCCGGCACATGGACACACGTGGGCATTTTGCTAGGAGCTGCTGAGTGGCTCCTGCGACAGGGGTATCTATGAACACATCTCCTGGGGCATCCGCTGGGACCTCTTCTTCCTTCATTCTCACAAGAGCTGGTCGTCACCAGACATACAGACCTGCCCATCTGATGGGGCAAATGCTATCTGAATAGTGAGTAAATTTCTGTGCATAATCATTAGGTATGCCGCGGATGTCTGACATTTACTGGCCATGTGAATTGCTTCCCTGCGGAACTGCAGGAATATGTCGTTTGTCCCTATGGATAAATGAGAACTCTTTGTACAACTAGGATGCATACTACCCTTTCTCTGCTCATGAAGAATTTTCCAGTCTGGGGTTTGTCTTTTCACCTTTTGACATTATTCTGGTTTTTGTTTGGACCAGGAAAAGTCAGCATTTTCCTCAGTGGCTTCTGGCTCTCTGGTCATTCAAAAGTAGTTCCTATTTCAAGATTATGGCAATAATAACTATCAGGGCTTTGTGTCTCTAAATAGAGTCTTTGATTTTTCTGTAATTTTCCTCTTACTAAACACCTAAAATGAAAATTATTCAGATCTTTCTCATATTATGCGGCCAGATACAAAAGGCCACATAACATATAACTGTACTGATAGGAACAATCCACGATAGGTAAATTCACACACACAGAAAATGGAGTGGTAGTCAGGGACAGGGAGAGGCGGGATGGGGAGTGACAGCTTAATGGCTACAGAGTTGATGAAGCTGTTCGATCACTAGATGGTGGTAAGGGTTGCACCATATTAAAAATGTACTTAATGCCACTGAATGGTAATTTTGAAAATATTAAAAACACTTTATTTTATACAAGGGATATTATTGAAAATAAAAGATGACAAAATTTGAGGAGATGCAGGACACAGACAAAAAGGAGGAGAAGCACAGCGTCAAGGAAAGGCAAGAACAGATCTGGAGTGGGGACTGGTGAGGTTGTTTGTGGGAGCTCTGGAGCCAGGGCTCCCCTGGGTGCTGGTGTTTCTTCTAATTCTTCTGATGTTTCAGGAACGGTTATGTCAGGTTGCTCTAGCTCTACCTCCGGATCTTGATCTTTCTCCTGCTCTTTATCTTGCTCTTTCTACTGATCTTTCTCTTGATCTTTCTGTTGCTCCTGCTCTGGATCTTGCGTCTGATCTACCACTTGCTCTGGATCTTGTTCCTGCTCTACCTCTTGCTCTGGATCTTGCTCCTGCTCTACTTCTTGCTCTGGCTTGGGCTCTGGATCTTGCTTTCGCTCTGCCTCTGGCAGTGGAGGTGGAGCTGGAGCTGGAACTCGAGCCGAACATGGCAGCAGCTCTTGGGACTATTGTTCAGCCTGGGCGGAAGCTGGAACTGTAGAGACAACAATTGAAAATATCAATGTGAGTTTCTATGTCTCATCCAATGACACTGTCTTTCTAGAAGCCCAAGTCCAGAGACCCAGCCTCAGGAAGTCTCCCCACACCGCAGAACACTGTATGATTGTTCTGAGTACTCAGTGCCCCTGTCCCCAGCCTGCTTCTGGAAACTCTGCTCTGTGTGGCCCAGCCCAGGCCCCTCCCCAAACCCACACAGGCACGCACCCTCTACCTCCTCACCCTCAGTCTCCGCCTCACTAGGCTCCAGGTGCTCCGGGTTCTCCAGCTGCGCCAGAAGAAGATCAGCCTTACGCTCCACCTCTGAACCTCGCATACTGATATGTACGTAGGCCGAAAGAAACTTCAAAGAATGAAATTCAGGAGGCTCGTGGAAATCGGTGGAATAGAATTCCAGCCAGATCTTTAAGACAGAGGACATGGCACTGTGGGAGACAAGTGGGCAACAGCATCAGAGGCCTGGCCTATCCCTCTATGCTGCCCTCCCAAGGCTCCCCTGAGTGAGCTGCAGTCTTGTGCCCTCTGCCCGTGCCTGTCCATAGACCAGCCCATCCAATGTCCACCCCCAGTATGGCAGTTCTGGCACAGATGGGCCTGGCAGCCAAGGAGGGGCTGGCAAAAGCCTCCATGGGAGGAGCCTTCAACCACTGATGTGACCACGTTTCCCTTCTTCAGGGAAACCTGACAACCTCCTCTGTCTGTGTCACTGCCCCATCCCTGCTGGAATGACCTGTCCACCCCAGGAGGGTGCTGTCTGCTCTGGGCATTACTCACTGGCACACAGGGGGTGTCCAGCAATATCTGATAAATGAGGAAACAGAGGGAGGCGCTGCTCCCCTGGCCTACCCAGGGCCCTTGGAAAAGCCCAAACTTGAGCTCACACGTGAATGTACTGCCCAAGTGTCTGCATGAAAATCTGCATATCCTTTTCCCAGTGACAGCAATCTCTTGGCCCTGAACACACTCTGCACCCTCAGCACCAGCTGAGCATCCCCATGGAGGCTCCAGTCCCGAGTGTAAGCGGGATGCTCTGCACACCTCCATCTCTGGCTCAGCACGGGCTCTGGGGGTGCGGGCAGGGCTGGGTGGGAGGGCGTGGGGATGGATTCTCTCTGGGCTCACTCTGCTCTCCAGCCTCTCGCACACACTACGGTGCCTGGGATCACATCCCCAGCCGTCTTGACTCCTTTCCCTGCAGAGAAAGCCTTGAGCCCTCAGCCCTTTAGCAGGAATCATAAGATGTGTGAGAGCCAGAGTTCTGCCAGCCCCCCACCCACAGGCCCCCGCAGACCACACGCAGTTGTGTGGAGATGGGAGCCCCTCCTTCTGCACCTAAACTCCACTTACCATTTTAGCTGCTCCAGGGATTCGCCATCCCCGTCACAATCAGAAATCATGTTTCCATACCTAGAAGAGGTCAGGGGTGTGTCAAATCTACCATATGGTGGCACTACCTGCTTCTCATGTCTACTGTGACTGTCTCACCTCTGACTAGAATGGAAGCCCAGGAGGGCAGGGAATGCAGTCTCCTCGGTTCATTGGATTATGGTCAGTGCCCAGAAAGTGACTGCACATAGTGTGGCTTCACATATGATTGTTGAAGGAATGAACCCCAACCAACTCCTCCCAAGATATCTGGGTGCACCTGAAGCCGCTCTGCCCGCCTCTGGTCTCCCTGCTTTGAATACACCCAGAAGCCTACAGATAGAATCCCAAATTTCCTGTAAAAATGTGAAAATAGTGAAGCCCTAGTCAACGAGGCCAGTGAGGGGTGACAGAGACTTCCTCGTGGGGGTGTCAGGAATCCTGAATGAGGACGACCGTGGCCCCTCCAGCAGACCTTCCACAGGGCTGGACTCAGGAGCAGCACTTTCCATGGGGGACCCACTGGAGCTTGTTCCTGTGACCACCCACTGAACACAGGAGGAAACTGAGGCTCAGAGGGGTGTGGTGACAGTCCTAAGACTCACAGCTGGGAGGCGGCCTAGTGACACTGTGTGATCCAGGGCCTGAGTGCTCACCTGAGGAAAAGCAGGTGCAGCACATGCCGGGGACTGGCAAAGTTCTTGTAGCTTGACAGAAACAGGTGGACATAAGATTGGTCACCACCCAAGACAGCAGGCACCAGGTGCTCCACCCGCTTCTTCAGGGTGCGTGCCGGGACAGGCCACACCATGTGGGTGGCATCCGAGCTCAATGAAGATGTGTCTTCACTCTAGGACAGGACAGGGGAGAGATACACAGTGACAGCACCGTGAACCCCAAGGAGGGCAGGGGCTGGAGGCCAGTCTTAACCCCAGGGAGGACATGAGAAGACAGCCTGAGGGCCCAGGGTTAATGTACAGGGTGGTGGTTGCCACCCCGGCAGTCCCCGTTCACCCTCCAGCCAGACCTGAGGTGTGAACACACCAGGACCAGCAGGTTTATAAACCCCCCACCCTCTGCCCCTGCCCTGGGAGGGTGTCCCATGTCCCCGTTCCCCACACACTCAGGAGGAGGGGCTGCGGTCATCCAGGGAGGCTCATAGTGCTGGCCTGGCCTTGCCCAACCTCCTGTGGGCCACCTGACATTACCTTTGGGGACCTCCTCCCAGACGGCCACAGGGGTCGAGGGCGAGGGCTGAACCAGCGCCGGAAGCACTGGACAAGCCTCTCAGCACAGGGCTTCCTGGGGCTACGGCCCCGGGACCTCGGGATACAGCACAACATCTCACTCTGCCTGTGGCCAAGTGAGCTGGGGAAGGGGCTGTGTATAGAATGTGGGTGCCAGGTTACCGAGTTCCGAGTTCTGTTGGGGTCTGTCGTCAAGGAAGTGAAGTCACTTCCTGATACCTCATTTCCTGAGCCCCTCCTCTGTGTACAAGACTGCAAATGCCCCTCTGGGTACCTGTCTGCTGACCCTCCTTTCCCATGAACTCTCTCTGTTGCCCACACTTCCACCAACACTGCCTGACCACACCCCTGTGCAAGGCCTGGGTGGAGCCAGTGTCATAGCTCGGAGGAGATACACGTAGGTTCATCCCCAGCTCCTGCTTCTTATCACTTTATGGGACCCTGGACAAGCCATTGTCACTCTCATGACCTCCCCAGTCTCCCCTTTTGCACAGTGGGGATCATTCTAGCATCTTCTTCCTAGGGATGGCATCAGGCATGTGTGAGAAAACATCTCTGAAACCTATGGCCGGTGTCACATGCAGCTAATAAACAAGACTAGAGATAAAATCCACGACGGTGTGGAAGGTAGCATGGAATACGACTAACGACAGGTCTGGTTCCTGTCATATAATCTTGAAAATGTCACTTTTGCTCTTGGTCTGTTTTCCCTGTCTGCACCATGCTACAGTTGGAATTTCATGCATTCACATACTGCTTTCCTCCATAAAACCTCACAATGGCTTCGTGTGTATTTAGGTTTGGACTCAAGTGCCACATCTCTTTCTGTGTGGTTGGCGACTCGTCAGGGGCTCCCAGTGGTCCCCACCATCTGCTGCACACATCCTCACGTAATCCCCTGCCCTGCAGTGTGGACTGGACTTAGTGACTCACTTCTAACCAATACAGGATCAAAAGTGAGAAGGTGTCACTTTCTAAATGTCATTGTAACACGCCTGTCTCTAGAGTCTTGTGCTCTGTCTCCTCTGTTCTCTCTGTTTGTATCCACCATATGCCAAGCATGGTGCCGAGAGCTGGAGAAAGAGCTGATTCAGCTGCACCCTGGCTTGGGAGATGATCCCAGGATAAGAAAGAGGAGAAGACGTACTATCGAGTGCCTGACATTCTAAGAGAGGAAAGTGATCTAGGAGGCCATCAGAATATTCTAGATTAGGAAGCTACCTGAAGATGGTAGGAAATGAACACCATTTGCAGAGAAGAACCAGAGGCGTTTGGTCCATTAAGATGACGGCAACATGGAACTGATGTGTAAGATGTAAGTAAGTAAGAAATACTATTCACAAATTCAAATCCTCTTTTCAAAATCATTGAATGGCAGGGATAAGTGCTCATGTTCAAAGCAAACATAACTAGAATTGAGGAAGATTCCATTTATGGAATAACTTTACATCTCCATTAGATGAAAGTATGCAGATATGTTCAGCAATTCTTTTCAAATTGTATAAAATATCCATTGTTGACACAATCAGGATTCCACCCCCATACTTTGGCTTCACACCCCATTTTCTTTACACCAGACACACATCCATTGCTGTGATGTAGATCCATTGCTGTCAACACTATCCCAGCCCACAGCCTACTGGTCCAGGGAGACAGCAACTCTATCACTATATTGTGTGCAGAATCCAGGAAGGGCCTAACACGGGGGCTCCATAAATATTCCCTGAAGTGCTGCACTTGAGAAGAGAGAAGAGTCTATGATTTTATTACCTGGTGCTCTACCTACACATGTTATCACTCTGCATTATGTCATGATCCTTAGTCCCCCTCACCTGACAGTCAGCAACCCAGGAGCAGTGTCTACACCTCGGTCTGCCCCTATTCCAGGCCCCCAGCCCAGCACCTGGCAAGTAATAGGTGCCAAGTACTGATGAATGAATTGTCTGGAAACATGTGAAACAGGATTCATCAAGAATACCCAGATGGAAGGTCACCATGAACATGCTGCCCTTTAATTCTGTCTGCCGACCACTTCCTTCAGCCAGGAACTGCCTGGGCACAAAGATTTCCCAGAGTCACCATCCTGCCTTGACTTCTGCCATTCACTTTAGCCTCCTTGATTGTCCTACTTACTGTGGGTTTCTTCACTCTCAGTCTCAGGGGACACCTCTGAACCCCTAAGGTAGCCCACTGGGTCTTCCTTCTCTGGCCAACACATTCCTCTTGCTTCTGTGCATGGCCTTGATAGCAGGGTCACAGGCAATCCCAGGAAAGTGACACCCCAGCATGCTGAACGTGGACACCCGCACTAGTCAAGGGAGCCCTCTCCCTTCATCTCCTGCAGAATCCCCCTAGGAATAGGGCATGCAGATATGTACACATGTGTAGGGAGGAAAGGGGGTCTCATGACATCTTAGCTAGAAGATGATTACAAATTTCTTAAACATTACTAGAAAATTATGGTTCATTTGTCCTGGCATGCAACTGAATGAGAAAAAATCTGTGAAAAATTCTGACACCCATGACAAAAGAAATGATCCAAACAATATGACCATCGAGGTGCTTTTCTTTTATGTTTAGGACTATCAATTAAAAATGTGGTATTGAGGAGAATGTCAACAATATTGGGGGAGGCTCTGGAACGATGCTGAGTAGAAAATGGACAATAGATTCCTTTTTTGAGAATTGATAGAAGCTATTTTGCAGAAAGTGGCAAATGAGCTTGACTTTTAAAAACGAAGAGCATTAAAGCAAGTAAGTTTAGTGGAAAGTAGATGATATTTGGGAGAGGGGTGACGTGTTAAGTTACAAGAGGCAAAGAAATGGAAAGAACACATGTTTTGCAAAGGGAAAAATCATTCCTGTAAAACATCAGAATTGGAGTTTTCTTGCTGTTCGTTTTGTGCCTATGTAGTATCTTCTTTCTGCTGTAACTTCCAACTTGGGTTCTAGGCACTCTGTGTATGTGTGTGTTTACAAGAGAGAAATTGATAAACCTTAGTAAGCCCTAGAAAATTCTAGAGGTCTGAAATAAACAGATATTTTTCAAGTTTATTTAATTAAAAAGCAAAACAAAACAAAAACAGTGTCATCTGCTCCTATTAGGTAAAATATATGATCATATTGGAATCTTTGTGTGTGTGTGAGGCTGGCCAATATAGGGATCCACACCCTTGACCTTGGTGATACGAGGCTGTGCTCTAACCAGCTGAGCTACCAGCCAGCCTATACATGATCATATTGGAATAATATGCAACAGAGAGATACTCTGCTGCTATGGAGAATAAGCTGATTGCAAGGAAAAAAGATGCTCACAGATAAGGCAAGGGTAGGCTTTTTGTCCCCCATTGTGGAATAGTACAGGGAACAATGCAAATGTATTGAGGCTGGTAATTCCAAGTCATGGGAGGGAAATTAAAATGATGACTCTGGAAGAATAGTTTCAAATGTCAAGGAGTTTGAGGCAGGTGATCAATTTAGTGAAATGACAAATGCTTTAGGAGATGCTGCTTCTTTGAAAGGATTGATACATACAGCAAGGCAAGGTAGGTGACTGTGCTGCTAAGTTCTTAATATTGCTATGAGTTTTAACTTTAAATATATTTGTGACTTTGCAGGTAGATCTGAATTTTGAGTGTCATAATTACTTAAGACTCTTTTATGGATTTGATTACTATAGCTATCACTGTAATTTGATGAGGTTTTAGAACTACATTCCATTTCTAATTTTGGTTTTATTATTTCCAAGTGCCAAAATACTTAACACAGAACCACCTCTTATTCTATAATAAAAAGCAATGGAGACAAGTTATTCAGTTGAAAAAAATTACTTTTTTTTTTTTAAAGATGACCGGTAAGGGGATCCTATCCCTTGATGTGGTGTTGTCAGCACCACGCACTCCCAAGTGAGCCAATCAGCCA
This sequence comes from Cynocephalus volans, assembly GCF_027409185.1. Lineage (NCBI taxonomy): Eukaryota > Metazoa > Chordata > Mammalia > Dermoptera > Cynocephalidae > Cynocephalus > Cynocephalus volans. The sequence goes on along the minus strand of NC_084476.1, from coordinate 50,495,558 downwards.
ACCCTCCATAGGGACCCGAACCTGTGGCTCTGGTGCTGTCAGCACCGCACTCTCCAAGTGCGCACGGGCCGGCCGTGCTCCATGGTAGTTTTAGCTGCTTCCCTCCTTTGTTCTCAGAATTTTCATTTTCCGATGTTCTCCTGGACAAGTTCAACCCTGCTAACGATTAAAACCCATCACATCTGTCTGTCTTGGTGTGGATTGGCTCCCAACAGAAGACTCAGGGCTTCTTTGAACTAGGACTTGCATTGACTTCAACTCAACCAAGCTGAAGCGCCGATCTTGTGATTACACTTAGCATGTGCTATGAATGGAGAGAAATGAAGTGAAAAGTGCCTATGAGATGCGAAGTCAAACTTGTCACGTTCCTAGTCCCCTCTCTGGGCTTCTCTCCATCTTCAGCTCCACCTCACTGTTTACCCCTTAAAGAAGCCAGATGCTCTCTAATTCGTATGTCCACGAAACACTTGGTTTCAAATAACGGGTATTAAATGACTATTTGTTGGAAGTTCTGTATCCTAAATTTGTAGGTGTCCTTTATGTGACTGATGATGGCATGAATACCTAGTGTTAACAGTCTTTGGTGTGCTCAGCATTAAGATCCGTTAGGAATTGTCATGGAAACTTGTAAAATTAAAATAAAATCCAAATGCATGTCATCTGGCCTTGGAGTCCAGTTCTTCAGTACACACTCTGCTGATTTGGGCACCTCAGTCAAGAACCCAGTCAAAGAACCTCACAGAGTCACCCACAGGCCACGAAGCCACAGCACACGAGCAAGACTTTCCTGTGCTGCCCTGTTAACCATGAGCAGATGCCAAGGGCCCCAGATGTTACAGCAAATCCTCTAGTTTCAGCAAATCCTCTAATATGAAATAGGCCAAAGCAAACAAACAAAAAAGGTAAAAGCGAATTGGAAGATATAGAGATCATGCAAGGGAAACAGAAAATACCATTAACTTCCTCAGAGTTATAGGAGAGAAACTGTTGGACTTACTGAAGAAGAACAGACATTGTTAAAGTAGAACAGGGAGAAGATGAATCAAATAACCATGAGGTCATTTAGAAATTATAAATATAACTGTTGAAATTTTTGTTTGTTTGTTTATTTTGTGTGTGTGTGTGTGTGTGTGACAGTTAAGGGGGTTGTAACCCTAGGGGTGGTGTCGTCCGCACCGCGCTCATCCAGTGATCGCACCGGCCATCCCTATGTGGGATCCTAACCCGCGGCAGCGCCCCTGCGCTCCCAGCGCCGCTCTCTCCCGAGTGCGCCACGGGGCGGCCCATAAGTGTTGAAATTTAACTTAGAAAAGAACTCACTAGAAAGATGAGAAAATAACACAAGGGAAGCCTGATTAGATCAAAAAGACAAAAGGATAACAAGAAAGATACAATTGAAAGAAAAGCATAAAAAAGTAAAAGGAGTAAAAGGGAAAGAGAGAGAGAAAACGGAAGTGGGTGTCCGCAGAGCCAGTGTCTGAAGAACACGCGCTCCAGGAAGAGCCGTGGAGATGGGCAGGAGGAAAGAACCGTGGGAGAAAGGAGGAAGGGACAGGTCCCGGAGTTCCCCAGAGGTCCCCACGTGGAGAGTGACGATGGGTCCACACGCCGCCCCGCACTGGGGAAGCACAGGGGACACCGTGTCAACTCTGGGTGTGGGGGTCCAGGGGACGGATCCTGCGGAGGAGCCTCAAGAGGGAGACGACAGGGGAGTCCGGCCTTCAGCGTCTCGTGCAGAGTCGGTTCCGATCTCCGCTTTTCCTCGTCAAACGTGAGTCCGACAAGGCGAGGACCGGCCTCTGGACTGGACGTTTAGCAGCCCAAGACCGTTTTCTTAGCAGTCTATGGGGGGCCGTCTCCCACTACGGAGAAGACATAACCCCGGACAGGGGACAGGGCCCTGGTGACGGCCACAGGGGATCGTACCGACCCCGACTGCTCGGAGGCTGCAGTGTAGACATCGGATCCCAGGAGGTGTCGTCCAGAGCACCACATGGGTCCCTGAGGCGTTCACCTGTGGTGACAGCAGCTGCCCTAACCAGGACAGTGCGCGTGCGCAGACGCCACCGCGCACAGAGGACAAGCGGTCCGCGCCTGGCTGTCAGCCGCGTCCCCGCGGCCGCAGGTGCGCGGCGCTCAGAGCCGCGGACGGGAAGCCGCGGTCGCGGGGTGCGCTCTCCGTGGCGCCTCCTGGTGGCCCTGCCTGCAGCTGCCGCCCCCAGGCCGCCCGTCCCGCCCGGAGACAGGAGCGCACGACCGGCCGCTCTCCACTCCCTGCTCCCGCCCCTCTGCGGCCTATGACAGCGGGTTCCAGCGAAACGACGGATTCCCACGGGCGCTCCAGGTCGGTGCAAGGGGTCCGCGCTGACGAGGCGCCGAGCACAGCCGTGAGGGGGACCCGCGTGGGCTGTCGTCGGCCGACGGTCCTGGCGGTTCCTCGGCCCCAGGCTGGCAGGCACAGTCCGCGGCGTGACAGTCCTGACCGCGGAGCCGTGTGCTATTAAAGCCACACGGTCACCACGAGCGACGGTATCTTGTGTACTTTTTCAAAACTGAGTTTTCTATTCTATGCCTTTACTCAACCGTATGAAATATAGAATTAGTAATTTATCAAATTGCGTAAAAAATGTCAATTGTTATTTATATATAAACAAAATTTATAGATTTATTTGGAAGAATTGATATATTTTCCCTACTTATTTTCTCATCTATGAACATGTACATCTCTTCATTGTCTTCAGTTGGTTCGTTTTTTCAATAACATTTTACACTCAGTGTTTAGAAATCATGATTGTAAAAATGCACCCTAATTATTCATGCAAACCTTGTGAATGAAAATTTGGGGTGTTTCCAACCCTTAGTAATAGGTATTGTCATATTAACAATCTTGTCGACACCTCACCTTATAATTTTTCAAGGTTACATATGATATAGATTCCTGAATATTGGGTTACAGTATAAAATAGTAAATATACAAGTATAATTTTGCTAAATTTTGCGAGTTTCTGCTCCTTATGGGCTCTACCTTTTGCATTCCACCACAGTGTATTATAATACCTGGATCCCCACAGTCTCACTAACAAGTTTGTTATCAAAAAATTAAATTTTGCAAATCTAATAGGTGAAGACTTGTATTTCAATATATTTTAAATGTCTAGTTCTCTATGAGGGATTTTAAGCACCTAATTAAGTATTGATGCCAATTTAAATTTCCTTTTGTGTTATTAGATTGTTCATATATTTTGTTCATTTTTATTTCCTTTTGTTGGTCATTTCCATCTCATTTTTTCACACATCATTGTATTAGTGATATTATCCTAGTTTAAGAGGCTTTTTGTTTTTTTGCTTTTTTTAAAATTGAAACATTATTGATCACCCATTTTAAGTATTATAGCTTGTAATTACTTTTTGTCGTGTCCTTTTGACCTAGTTGGTGGCATTTACCTTTGGTTTGAGTTTGCTTTGCTTTATTAATTGCTGCTATGCTATCCATGTTAACTGCTGCTACATTAGTAGCAGCATATTTTCACCAGTGATTTGAAATGCTATCTTTCTTAAATACTAAATTTCTATAAATCTTGGGTATCTCTTTGAATTCTCCATTCTTTTTCATTAGGTTTTATATTTACTTATAAACAAATTCCATATGGTCTTGATAATGAAGAATTTATAAAAAAAAATTTCGATCTCTGGTAGACTTACCCCTCCCTTTTGATTTGTTTCCTCACTTTTTTCTGATGAACGATTAATGTTTCATCAACATTTTATAATCATCTTATTTTGTTCTAGGTGAAGAAACAAATGAGACTATTTTTAATGTGATCATGACACACGTATAAAGTAACTTAGGAGAAAATAAAATCCTTAGGATCATGTGGCTTTCTGGCCAAGAAAATATCTCTGACATTTCTCTATCGTTTGTGTATGTATGTTTTAAGAGTGTTCTAATGATTAAATCACATAGTTAAACAGGCTTTGTTGAGTTCTTGTTAGGTTTATGCCAAATATTTTAACAATGTTGTGGCTATTGAAAATGGAATCTTGATTTGTGTAATGTAATCTAGATAGTTATTGTTATTACATAAGACATTTATTAATTTTATATGTGAATTTTTCTAAATCGCAACGTGTAAATTTTATTTTAGTAAGTCGTCTTGTTTGTAATAGGTTTTTAATTAATTCTTTTTGATTTTCTAAATTCACAATACATACACATAACCCATTTTTCTCCATCTTGACATATACAAATACGTATGGTCAAATCTTATTTTATCTAGTGTTTTGATATTTATGAGTCTTACATTTTCTCAAAAGTACTTTTGGCTTCTGTGGAAATTATTATGTGTTTTTCTTTCTTCTAATGCTTAATACTTTTGCAAAATATTGAAGTTAGTAATTCATCTCAAATTTAATTTTGTGAACGGTACCTAGCAAAAGCATAACTGGATTTAATTTCCAAATAAATAATATTTCAATCCCTGTAATGATGAAGTGCTTTCCCCTAAGGAATCTGAATCCTTTCCACATATACCAGAATCTGTTTCAAAATTCAAACTTTTACTCCACTGAACTATTCGCTTATTCTTTGCCAATCTCATTCACTTTCAAGTATGTTCCTTTGCAATACATTTTATTAGACGGAGCAAATTTCCTCTTTGTTTTTATTATTATTGTTCTTCTTATGTCTTGAACAATTTGGGGGCCATTTTTGCACATAATTCTTTTTCATATTAACTTTGAGGTTATTTGACAAGTCCCCTAAACATCACTCTTTGGAATTTTTCAAGTTGAGATTTATTGAATCTATTGATTAACATAGGGAGAATACATATATATGTGGCGTAACTTCCTAGCATCACTGCTGCCCGGCACATGGACACACGTGGGCATTTTGCTAGGAGCTGCTGAGTGGCTCCTGCGACAGGGGTATCTATGAACACATCTCCTGGGGCATCCGCTGGGACCTCTTCTTCCTTCATTCTCACAAGAGCTGGTCGTCACCAGACATACAGACCTGCCCATCTGATGGGGCAAATGCTATCTGAATAGTGAGTAAATTTCTGTGCATAATCATTAGGTATGCCGCGGATGTCTGACATTTACTGGCCATGTGAATTGCTTCCCTGCGGAACTGCAGGAATATGTCGTTTGTCCCTATGGATAAATGAGAACTCTTTGTACAACTAGGATGCATACTACCCTTTCTCTGCTCATGAAGAATTTTCCAGTCTGGGGTTTGTCTTTTCACCTTTTGACATTATTCTGGTTTTTGTTTGGACCAGGAAAAGTCAGCATTTTCCTCAGTGGCTTCTGGCTCTCTGGTCATTCAAAAGTAGTTCCTATTTCAAGATTATGGCAATAATAACTATCAGGGCTTTGTGTCTCTAAATAGAGTCTTTGATTTTTCTGTAATTTTCCTCTTACTAAACACCTAAAATGAAAATTATTCAGATCTTTCTCATATTATGCGGCCAGATACAAAAGGCCACATAACATATAACTGTACTGATAGGAACAATCCACGATAGGTAAATTCACACACACAGAAAATGGAGTGGTAGTCAGGGACAGGGAGAGGCGGGATGGGGAGTGACAGCTTAATGGCTACAGAGTTGATGAAGCTGTTCGATCACTAGATGGTGGTAAGGGTTGCACCATATTAAAAATGTACTTAATGCCACTGAATGGTAATTTTGAAAATATTAAAAACACTTTATTTTATACAAGGGATATTATTGAAAATAAAAGATGACAAAATTTGAGGAGATGCAGGACACAGACAAAAAGGAGGAGAAGCACAGCGTCAAGGAAAGGCAAGAACAGATCTGGAGTGGGGACTGGTGAGGTTGTTTGTGGGAGCTCTGGAGCCAGGGCTCCCCTGGGTGCTGGTGTTTCTTCTAATTCTTCTGATGTTTCAGGAACGGTTATGTCAGGTTGCTCTAGCTCTACCTCCGGATCTTGATCTTTCTCCTGCTCTTTATCTTGCTCTTTCTACTGATCTTTCTCTTGATCTTTCTGTTGCTCCTGCTCTGGATCTTGCGTCTGATCTACCACTTGCTCTGGATCTTGTTCCTGCTCTACCTCTTGCTCTGGATCTTGCTCCTGCTCTACTTCTTGCTCTGGCTTGGGCTCTGGATCTTGCTTTCGCTCTGCCTCTGGCAGTGGAGGTGGAGCTGGAGCTGGAACTCGAGCCGAACATGGCAGCAGCTCTTGGGACTATTGTTCAGCCTGGACGGAAGCTGGAACTGGAGAGACAACAATTGAAAATATCAATGTGAGTTTCTATGTCTCATCCAATGACACTGTCTTTCTAGAAGCCCAAGTCCAGAGACCCAGCCTCAGGAAGTCTCCCCACACCGCAGAACACTGTATGATTGTTCTGAGTACTCAGTGCCCCTGTCCCCAGCCTGCTTCTGGAAACTCTGCTCTGTGTGGCCCAGCCCAGGCCCCTCCCCAAACACACACAGGCACGCACCCTCTACCTCCTCACCCTCAGTCTCCGCCTCACTAGGCTCCAGGTGCTCCGGGTTCTCCAGCTGCGCCAGAAGAAGATCAGCCTTACGCTCCACCTCTGAACCTCGCATACTGATATGTACGTAGGCCGAAAGAAACTTCAAAGAATGAAATTCAGGAGGCTCGTGGAAATCGGTGGAATAGAATTCCAGCCAGATCTTTAAGACAGAGGACATGGCACTGTGGGAGACAAGTGGGCAACAGCATCAGAGGCCTGGCCTATCCCTCTATGCTGCCCTCCCAAGGCTCCCCTGAGTGAGCTGCAGTCTTGTGCCCTCTGCCCGTGCCTGTCCATAGACCAGCCCATCCAATGTCCACCCCCAGTATGGCAGTTCTGGCACAGATGGGCCTGGCAGCCAAGGAGGGGCTGGCAAAAGCCTCCATGGGAGGAGCCTTCAACCACTGATGTGACCACGTTTCCCTTCTTCAGGGAAACCTGACAACCTCCTCTGTCTGTGTCACTGCCCCATCCCTGCTGGAATGACCTGTCCACCCCAGGAGGGTGCTGTCTGCTCTGGGCATTACTCACTGGCACACAGGGGGTGTCCAGCAATATCTGATAAATGAGGAAACAGAGGGAGGCGCTGCTCCCCTGGCCTACCCAGGGCCCTTGGAAAAGCCCAAACTTGAGCTCACACGTGAATGTACTGCCCAAGTGTCTGCATGAAAATCTGCATATCCTTTTCCCAGTGACAGCAATCTCTTGGCCCTGAACACACTCTGCACCCTCAGCACCAGCTGAGCATCCCCATGGAGGCTCCAGTCCCGAGTGTAAGCGGGATGCTCTGCACACCTCCATCTCTGGCTCAGCACGGGCTCTGGGGGTGCGGGCAGGGCTGGGTGGGAGGGCGTGGGGATGGATTCTCTCTGGGCTCACTCTGCTCTCCAGCCTCTCGCACACACTACGGTGCCTGGGATCACATCCCCAGCCGTCTTGACTCCTTTCCCTGCAGAGAAAGCCTTGAGCCCTCAGCCCTTTAGCAGGAATCATAAGATGTGTGAGAGCCAGAGTTCTGCCAGCCCCCCACCCACAGGCCCCCGCAGACCACACGCAGTTGTGTGGAGATGGGAGCCCCTCCTTCTGCACCAAAACTCCACTTACCATTTTAGCTGCTCCAGGGATTCGCCATCCCCGTCACAATCAGAAATCATGTTTCCATACCTAGAAGAGGTCAGGGGTGTGTCAAATCTACCATATGGTGGCACTACCTGCTTCTCATGTCTACTGTGACTGTCTCACCTCTGACTAGAATGGAAGCCCAGGAGGGCAGGGAATGCAGTCTCCTCGGTTCATTGGATTATGGTCAGTGCCCAGAAAGTGACTGCACATAGTGTGGCTTCACATATGATTGTTGAAGGAATGAACCCCAACCAACTCCTCCCAAGATATCTGGGTGCACCTGAAGCCGCTCTGCCCGCCTCTGGTCTCCCTGCTTTGAATACACCCAGAAGCCTACAGATAGAATCCCAAATTTCCTGTAAAAATGTGAAAATAGTGAAGCCCTAGTCAACGAGGCCAGTGAGGGGTGACAGAGACTTCCTCGTGGGGGTGTCAGGAATCCTGAATGAGGACGACCGTGGCCCCTCCAGCAGACCTTCCACAGGGCTGGACTCAGGAGCAGCACTTTCCATGGGGGACCCACTGGAGCTTGTTCCTGTGACCACCCACTGAACACAGGAGGAAACTGAGGCTCAGAGGGGTGTGGTGACAGTCCTAAGACTCACAGCTGGGAGGCGGCCTAGTGACACTGTGTGATCCAGGGCCTGAGTGCTCACCTGAGGAAAAGCAGGTGCAGCACATGCCGGGGACTGGCAAAGTTCTTGTAGCTTGACAGAAACAGGTGGACATAAGATTGGTCACCACCCAAGACAGCAGGCACCAGGTGCTCCACCCGCTTCTTCAGGGTGCGTGCCGGGACAGGCCACACCATGTGGGTGGCATCCGAGCTCAATGAAGATGTGTCTTCACTCTAGGACAGGACAGGGGAGAGATACACAGTGACAGCACCGTGAACCCCAAGGAGGGCAGGGGCTGGAGGCCAGTCTTAACCCCAGGGAGGACATGAGAAGACAGCCTGAGGGCCCAGGGTTAATGTACAGGGTGGTGGTTGCCACCCCGGCAGTCCCCGTTCACCCTCCAGCCAGACCTGAGGTGTGAACACACCAGGACCAGCAGGTTTATAAACCCCCCACCCTCTGCCCCTGCCCTGGGAGGGTGTCCCATGTCCCCGTTCCCCACACACTCAGGAGGAGGGGCTGCGGTCATCCAGGGAGGCTCATAGTGCTGGCCTGGCCTTGCCCAACCTCCTGTGGGCCACCTGACATTACCTTTGGGGACCTCCTCCCAGACGGCCACAGGGGTCGAGGGCGAGGGCTGAACCAGCGCCGGAAGCACTGGACAAGCCTCTCAGCACAGGGCTTCCTGGGGCTACGGCCCCGGGACCTCGGGATACAGCACAACATCTCACTCTGCCTGTGGCCAAGTGAGCTGGGGAAGGGGCTGTGTATAGAATGTGGGTGCCAGGTTACCGAGTTCCGAGTTCTGTTGGGGTCTGTCGTCAAGGAAGTGAAGTCACTTCCTGATACCTCATTTCCTGAGCCCCTCCTCTGTGTACAAGACTGCAAATGCCCCTCTGGGTACCTGTCTGCTGACCCTCCTTTCCCATGAACTCTCTCTGTTGCCCACACTTCCACCAACACTGCCTGACCACACCCCTGTGCAAGGCCTGGGTGGAGCCAGTGTCATAGCTCGGAGGAGATACACGTAGGTTCATCCCCAGCTCCTGCTTCTTATCACTTTATGGGACCCTGGACAAGCCATTGTCACTCTCATGACCTCCCCAGTCTCCCCTTTTGCACAGTGGGGATCATTCTAGCATCTTCTTCCTAGGGATGGCATCAGGCATGTGTGAGAAAACATCTCTGAAACCTATGGCCGGTGTCACATGCAGCTAATAAACAAGACTAGAGATAAAATCCACGACGGTGTGGAAGGTAGCATGGAATACGACTAACGACAGGTCTGGTTCCTGTCATATAATCTTGAAAATGTCACTTTTGCTCTTGGTCTGTTTTCCCTGTCTGCACCATGCTACAGTTGGAATTTCATGCATTCACATACTGCTTTCCTCCATAAAACCTCACAATGGCTTCGTGTGTATTTAGGTTTGGACTCAAGTGCCACATCTCTTTCTGTGTGGTTGGCGACTCGTCAGGGGCTCCCAGTGGTCCCCACCATCTGCTGCACACATCCTCACGTAATCCCCTGCCCTGCAGTGTGGACTGGACTTAGTGACTCACTTCTAACCAATACAGGATCAAAAGTGAGAAGGTGTCACTTTCTAAATGTCATTGTAACACGCCTGTCTCTAGAGTCTTGTGCTCTGTCTCCTCTGTTCTCTCTGTTTGTATCCACCATATGCCAAGCATGGTGCCGAGAGCTGGAGAAAGAGCTGATTCAGCTGCACCCTGGCTTGGGAGATGATCCCAGGATAAGAAAGAGGAGAAGACGTACTATCGAGTGCCTGACATTCTAAGAGAGGAAAGTGATCTAGGAGGCCATCAGAATATTCTAGATTAGGAAGCTACCTGAAGATGGTAGGAAATGAACACCATTTGCAGAGAAGAACCAGAGGCGTTTGGTCCATTAAGATGACGGCAACATGGAACTGATGTGTAAGATGTAAGTAAGTAAGAAATACTATTCACAAATTCAAATCCTCTTTTCAAAATCATTGAATGGCAGGGATAAGTGCTCATGTTCAAAGCAAACATAACTAGAATTGAGGAAGATTCCATTTATGGAATAACTTTACATCTCCATTAGATGAAAGTATGCAGATATGTTCAGCAATTCTTTTCAAATTGTATAAAATATCCATTGTTGACACAATCAGGATTCCACCCCCATACTTTGGCTTCACACCCCATTTTCTTTACACCAGACACACATCCATTGCTGTGATGTAGATCCATTGCTGTCAACACTATCCCAGCCCACAGCCTACTGGTCCAGGGAGACAGCAACTCTATCACTATATTGTGTGCAGAATCCAGGAAGGGCCTAACACGGGGGCTCCATAAATATTCCCTGAAGTGCTGCACTTGAGAAGAGAGAAGAGTCTATGATTTTATTACCTGGTGCTCTACCTACACATGTTATCACTCTGCATTATGTCATGATCCTTAGTCCCCCTCACCTGACAGTCAGCAACCCAGGAGCAGTGTCTACACCTCGGTCTGCCCCTATTCCAGGCCCCCAGCCCAGCACCTGGCAAGTAATAGGTGCCAAGTACTGATGAATGAATTGTCTGGAAACATGTGAAACAGGATTCATCAAGAATACCCAGATGGAAGGTCACCATGAACATGCTGCCCTTTAATTCTGTCTGCCGACCACTTCCTTCAGCCAGGAACTGCCTGGGCACAAAGATTTCCCAGAGTCACCATCCTGCCTTGACTTCTGCCATTCACTTTAGCCTCCTTGATTGTCCTACTTACTGTGGGTTTCTTCACTCTCAGTCTCAGGGGACACCTCTGAACCCCTAAGGTAGCCCACTGGGTCTTCCTTCTCTGGCCAACACATTCCTCTTGCTTCTGTGCATGGCCTTGATAGCAGGGTCACAGGCAATCCCAGGAAAGTGACACCCCAGCATGCTGAACGTGGACACCCGCACTAGTCAAGGGAGCCCTCTCCCTTCATCTCCTGCAGAATCCCCCTAGGAATAGGGCATGCAGATATGTACACATGTGTAGGGAGGAAAGGGGGTCTCATGACATCTTAGCTAGAAGATGATTACAAATTTCTTAAACATTACTAGAAAATTATGGTTCATTTGTCCTGGCATGCAACTGAATGAGAAAAAATCTGTGAAAAATTCTGACACCCATGACAAAAGAAATGATCCAAACAATATGACCATCGAGGTGCTTTTCTTTTATGTTTAGGACTATCAATTAAAAATGTGGTATTGAGGAGAATGTCAACAATATTGGGGGAGGCTCTGGAACGATGCTGAGTAGAAAATGGACAATAGATTCCTTTTTTGAGAATTGATAGAAGCTATTTTGCAGAAAGTGGCAAATGAGCTTGACTTTTAAAAACGAAGAGCATTAAAGCAAGTAAGTTTAGTGGAAAGTAGATGATATTTGGGAGAGGGGTGACGTGTTAAGTTACAAGAGGCAAAGAAATGGAAAGAACACATGTTTTGCAAAGGGAAAAATCATTCCTGTAAAACATCAGAATTGGAGTTTTCTTGCTGTTCGTTTTGTGCCTATGTAGTATCTTCTTTCTGCTGTAACTTCCAACTTGGGTTCTAGGCACTCTGTGTATGTGTGTGTTTACAAGAGAGAAATTGATAAACCTTAGTAAGCCCTAGAAAATTCTAGAGGTCTGAAATAAACAGATATTTTTCAAGTTTATTTAATTAAAAAGCAAAACAAAACAAAAACAGTGTCATCTGCTCCTATTAGGTAAAATATATGATCATATTGGAATCTTTGTGTGTGTGTGAGGCTGGCCAATATAGGGATCCACACCCTTGACCTTGGTGATACGAGGCTGTGCTCTAACCAGCTGAGCTACCAGCCAGCCTATACATGATCATATTGGAATAATATGCAACAGAGAGATACTCTGCTGCTATGGAGAATAAGCTGATTGCAAGGAAAAAAGATGCTCACAGATAAGGCAAGGGTAGGCTTTTTGTCCCCCATTGTGGAATAGTACAGGGAACAATGCAAATGTATTGAGGCTGGTAATTCCAAGTCATGGGAGGGAAATTAAAATGATGACTCTGGAAGAATAGTTTCAAATGTCAAGGAGTTTGAGGCAGGTGATCAATTTAGTGAAATGACAAATGCTTTAGGAGATGCTGCTTCTTTGAAAGGATTGATACATACAGCAAGGCAAGGTAGGTGACTGTGCTGCTAAGTTCTTAATATTGCTATGAGTTTTAACTTTAAATATATTTGTGACTTTGCAGGTAGATCTGAATTTTGAGTGTCATAATTACTTAAGACTCTTTTATGGATTTGATTACTATAGCTATCACTGTAATTTGATGAGGTTTTAGAACTACATTCCATTTCTAATTTTGGTTTTATTATTTCCAAGTGCCAAAATACTTAACACAGAACCACCTCTTATTCTATAATAAAAAGCAATGGAGACAAGTTATTCAGTTGAAAAAAATTACTTTTTTTTTTTTAAAGATGACCGGTAAGGGGATCCTATCCCTTGATGTGGTGTTGTCAGCACCACGCACTCCCAAGTGAGCCAATCAGCCAACCCTCCATAGGGACCCGAACCTGTGGCTCTGGTGCTGTCAGCACCGCACTCTCCAAGTGCGCACGGGCCGGCCGTGCTCCATGGTAGTTTTAGCTGCTTCCCTCCTTTGTTCTCAGAATTTTCATTTTCCGATGTTCTCCTGGACAAGTTCAACCCTGCTAACGATTAAAACCCATCACATCTGTCTGTCTTGGTGTGGATTGGCTCCCAACAGAAGACTCAGGGCTTCTTTGAACTAGGACTTGCATTGACTTCAACTCAACCAAGCTGAAGCGCCGATCTTGTGATTACACTTAGCATGTGCTATGAATGGAGAGAAATGAAGTGAAAAGTGCCTATGAGATGCGAAGTCAAACTTGTCACGTTCCTAGTCCCCTCTCTGGGCTTCTCTCCATCTTCAGCTCCACCTCACTGTTTACCCCTTAAAGAAGCCAGATGCTCTCTAATTCGTATGTCCACGAAACACTTGGTTTCAAATAACGGGTATTAAATGACTATTTGTTGGAAGTTCTGTATCCTAAATTTGTAGGTGTCCTTTATGTGACTGATGATGGCATGAATACCTAGTGTTAACAGTCTTTGGTGTGCTCAGCATTAAGATCCGTTAGGAATTGTCATGGAAACTTGTAAAATTAAAATAAAATCCAAATGCATGTCATCTGGCCTTGGAGTCCAGTTCTTCAGTACACACTCTGCTGATTTGGGCACCTCAGTCAAGAACCCAGTCAAAGAACCTCACAGAGTCACCCACAGGCCACGAAGCCACAGCACACGAGCAAGACTTTCCTGTGCTGCCCTGTTAACCATGAGCAGATGCCAAGGGCCCCAGATGTTACAGCAAATCCTCTAGTTTCAGCAAATCCTCTAATATGAAATAGGCCAAAGCAAACAAACAAAAAAGGTAAAAGCGAATTGGAAGATATAGAGATCATGCAAGGGAAACAGAAAATACCATTAACTTCCTCAGAGTTATAGGAGAGAAACTGTTGGACTTACTGAAGAAGAACAGACATTGTTAAAGTAGAACAGGGAGAAGATGAATCAAATAACCATGAGGTCATTTAGAAATTATAAATATAACTGTTGAAATTTTTGTTTGTTTGTTTATTTTGTGTGTGTGTGTGTGTGTGTGACAGTTAAGGGGGTTGTAACCCTAGGGGTGGTGTCGTCCGCACCGCGCTCATCCAGTGATCGCACCGGCCATCCCTATGTGGGATCCTAACCCGCGGCAGCGCCCCTGCGCTCCCAGCGCCGCTCTCTCCCGAGTGCGCCACGGGGCGGCCCATAAGTGTTGAAATTTAACTTAGAAAAGAACTCACTAGAAAGATGAGAAAATAACACAAGGGAAGCCTGATTAGATCAAAAAGACAAAAGGATAACAAGAAAGATACAATTGAAAGAAAAGCATAAAAAAGTAAAAGGAGTAAAAGGGAAAGAGAGAGAGAAAACGGAAGTGGGTGTCCGCAGAGCCAGTGTCTGAAGAACACGCGCTCCAGGAAGAGCCGTGGAGATGGGCAGAAGGAAAGAACCGTGGGAGAAAGGAGGAAGGGACAGGTCCCGGAGTTCCCCAGAGGTCCCCACGTGGAGAGTGACGATGGGTCCACACGCCGCCCCGCACTGGGGAAGCACAGGGGACACCGTGTCAACTCTGGGTGTGGGGGTCCAGGGGACGGATCCTGCGGAGGAGCCTCAAGAGGGAGACGACAGGGGAGTCCGGCCTTCAGCGTCTCGTGCAGAGTCGGTTCCGATCTCCGCTTTTCCTCGTCAAACGTGAGTCCGACAAGGCGAGGACCGGCCTCTGGACTGGACGTTTAGCAGCCCAAGACCGTTTTCTTAGCAGTCTATGGGGGGCCGTCTCCCACTACGGAGAAGACATAACCCCGGACAGGGGACAGGGCCCTGGTGACGGCCACAGGGGATCGTACCGACCCCGACTGCTCGGAGGCTGCAGTGTAGACATCGGATCCCAGGAGGTGTCGTCCAGAGCACCACATGGGTCCCTGAGGCGTTCACCTGTGGTGACAGCAGCTGCCCTAACCAGGACAGTGCGCGTGCGCAGACGCCACCGCGCACAGAGGACACGCGGTCCGCGCCTGGCTGTCAGCCGCGTCCCCGCGGCCGCAGGTGCGCGGCGCTCAGAGCCGCGGACGGGAAGCCGCGGTCGCGGGGTGCGCTCTCCGTGGCGCCTCCTGGTGGCCCTGCCTGCAGCTGCCGCCCCCAGGCCGCCCGTCCCGCCCGGAGACAGGAGCGCACGACCGGCCGCTCTCCACTCCCTGCTCCCGCCCCTCTGCGGCCTATGACAGCGGGTTCCAGCGAAACGACGGATTCCCACGGGCGCTCCAGGTCGGTGCAAGGGGTCCGCGCTGACGAGGCGCCGAGCACAGCCGTGAGGGGGACCCGCGTGGGCTGTCGTCGGCCGACGGTCCTGGCGGTTCCTCGGCCCCAGGCTGGCAGGCACAGTCCGCGGCGTGACAGTCCTGACCGCGGAGCCGTGTGCTATTAAAGCCACACGGTCACCACGAGCGACGGTATCTTGTGTACTTTTTCAAAACTGAGTTTTCTATTCTATGCCTTTACTCAACCGTATGAAATATAGAATTAGTAATTTATCAAATTGCGTAAAAAATGTCAATTGTTATTTATATATAAACAAAATTTATAGATTTATTTGGAAGAATTGATATATTTTCCCTACTTATTTTCTCATCTATGAACATGTACATCTCTTCATTGTCTTCAGTTGGTTCGTTTTTTCAATAACATTTTACACTCAGTGTTTAGAAATCATGATTGTAAAAATGCACCCTAATTATTCATGCAAACCTTGTGAATGAAAATTTGGGGTGTTTCCAACCCTTAGTAATAGGTATTGTCATATTAACAATCTTGTCGACACCTCACCTTATAATTTTTCAAGGTTACATATGATATAGATTCCTGAATATTGGGTTACAGTATAAAATAGTAAATATACAAGTATAATTTTGCTAAATTTTGCGAGTTTCTGCTCCTTATGGGCTCTACCTTTTGCATTCCACCACAGTGTATTATAATACCTGGATCCCCACAGTCTCACTAACAAGTTTGTTATCAAAAAATTAAATTTTGCAAATCTAATAGGTGAAGACTTGTATTTCAATATATTTTAAATGTCTAGTTCTCTATGAGGGATTTTAAGCACCTAATTAAGTATTGATGCCAATTTAAATTTCCTTTTGTGTTATTAGATTGTTCATATATTTTGTTCATTTTTATTTCCTTTTGTTGGTCATTTCCATCTCATTTTTTCACACATCATTGTATTAGTGATATTATCCTAGTTTAAGAGGCTTTTTGTTTTTTTGCTTTTTTTAAAATTGAAACATTATTGATCACCCATTTTAAGTATTATAGCTTGTAATTACTTTTTGTCGTGTCCTTTTGACCTAGTTGGTGGCATTTACCTTTGGTTTGAGTTTGCTTTGCTTTATTAATTGCTGCTATGCTATCCATGTTAACTGCTGCTACATTAGTAGCAGCATATTTTCACCAGTGATTTGAAATGCTATCTTTCTTAAATACTAAATTTCTATAAATCTTGGGTATCTCTTTGAATTCTCCATTCTTTTTCATTAGGTTTTATATTTACTTATAAACAAATTCCATATGGTCTTGATAATGAAGAATTTATAAAAAAAAATTTCGATCTCTGGTAGACTTACCCCTCCCTTTTGATTTGTTTCCTCACTTTTTTCTGATGAACGATTAATGTTTCATCAACATTTTATAATCATCTTATTTTGTTCTAGGTGAAGAAACAAATGAGACTATTTTTAATGTGATCATGACACACGTATAAAGTAACTTAGGAGAAAATAAAATCCTTAGGATCATGTGGCTTTCTGGCCAAGAAAATATCTCTGACATTTCTCTATCGTTTGTGTATGTATGTTTTAAGAGTGTTCTAATGATTAAATCACATAGTTAAACAGGCTTTGTTGAGTTCTTGTTAGGTTTATGCCAAATATTTTAACAATGTTGTGGCTATTGAAAATGGAATCTTGATTTGTGTAATGTAATCTAGATAGTTATTGTTATTACATAAGACATTTATTAATTTTATATGTGAATTTTTCTAAATCGCAACGTGTAAATTTTATTTTAGTAAGTCGTCTTGTTTGTAATAGGTTTTTAATTAATTCTTTTTGATTTTCTAAATTCACAATACATACACATAACCCATTTTTCTCCATCTTGACATATACAAATACGTATGGTCAAATCTTATTTTATCTAGTGTTTTGATATTTATGAGTCTTACATTTTCTCAAAAGTACTTTTGGCTTCTGTGGAAATTATTATGTGTTTTTCTTTCTTCTAATGCTTAATACTTTTGCAAAATATTGAAGTTAGTAATTCATCTCAAATTTAATTTTGTGAACGGTACCTAGCAAAAGCATAACTGGATTTAATTTCCAAATAAATAATATTTCAATCCCTGTAATGATGAAGTGCTTTCCCCTAAGGAATCTGAATCCTTTCCACATATACCAGAATCTGTTTCAAAATTCAAACTTTTACTCCACTGAACTATTCGCTTATTCTTTGCCAATCTCATTCACTTTCAAGTATGTTCCTTTGCAATACATTTTATTAGACGGAGCAAATTTCCTCTTTGTTTTTATTATTATTGTTCTTCTTATGTCTTGAACAATTTGGGGGCCATTTTTGCACATAATTCTTTTTCATATTAACTTTGAGGTTATTTGACAAGTCCCCTAAACATCACTCTTTGGAATTTTTCAAGTTGAGATTTATTGAATCTATTGATTAACATAGGGAGAATACATATATATGTGGCGTAACTTCCTAGCATCACTGCTGCCCGGCACATGGACACACGTGGGCATTTTGCTAGGAGCTGCTGAGTGGCTCCTGCGACAGGGGTATCTATGAACACATCTCCTGGGGCATCCGCTGGGACCTCTTCTTCCTTCATTCTCACAAGAGCTGGTCGTCACCAGACATACAGACCTGCCCATCTGATGGGGCAAATGCTATCTGAATAGTGAGTAAATTTCTGTGCATAATCATTAGGTATGCCGCGGATGTCTGACATTTACTGGCCATGTGAATTGCTTCCCTGCGGAACTGCAGGAATATGTCGTTTGTCCCTATGGATAAATGAGAACTCTTTGTACAACTAGGATGCATACTACCCTTTCTCTGCTCATGAAGAATTTTCCAGTCTGGGGTTTGTCTTTTCACCTTTTGACATTATTCTGGTTTTTGTTTGGACCAGGAAAAGTCAGCATTTTCCTCAGTGGCTTCTGGCTCTCTGGTCATTCAAAAGTAGTTCCTATTTCAAGATTATGGCAATAATAACTATCAGGGCTTTGTGTCTCTAAATAGAGTCTTTGATTTTTCTGTAATTTTCCTCTTACTAAACACCTAAAATGAAAATTATTCAGATCTTTCTCATATTATGCGGCCAGATACAAAAGGCCACATAACATATAACTGTACTGATAGGAACAATCCACGATAGGTAAATTCACACACACAGAAAATGGAGTGGTAGTCAGGGACAGGGAGAGGCGGGATGGGGAGTGATAGCTTAATGGCTACAGAGTTGATGAAGCTGTTCGATCACTAGATGGTGGTAAGGGTTGCACCATATTAAAAATGTACTTAATGCCACTGAATGGTAATTTTGAAAATATTAAAAACACTTTATTTTATACAAGGGATATTATTGAAAATAAAAGATGACAAAATTTGAGGAGATGCAGGACACAGACAAAAAGGAGGAGAAGCACAGCGTCAAGGAAAGGCAAGAACAGATCTGGAGTGGGGACTGGTGAGGTTGTTTGTGGGAGCTCTGGAGCCAGGGCTCCCCTGGGTGCTGGTGTTTCTTCTAATTCTTCTGATGTTTCAGGAACGGTTATGTCAGGTTGCTCTAGCTCTACCTCCGGATCTTGATCTTTCTCCTGCTCTTTATCTTGCTCTTTCTACTGATCTTTCTCTTGATCTTTCTGTTGCTCCTGCTCTGGATCTTGCGTCTGATCTACCACTTGCTCTGGATCTTGTTCCTGCTCTACCTCTTGCTCTGGATCTTGCTCCTGCTCTACTTCTTGCTCTGGCTTGGGCTCTGGATCTTGCTTTCGCTCTGCCTCTGGCAGTGGAGGTGGAGCTGGAGCTGGAACTCGAGCCGAACATGGCAGCAGCTCTTGGGACTATTGTTCAGCCTGGACGGAAGCTGGAACTGGAGAGACAACAATTGAAAATATCAATGTGAGTTTCTATGTCTCATCCAATGACACTGTCTTTCTAGAAGCCCAAGTCCAGAGACCCAGCCTCAGGAAGTCTCCCCACACCGCAGAACACTGTATGATTGTTCTGAGTACTCAGTGCCCCTGTCCCCAGCCTGCTTCTGGAAACTCTGCTCTGTGTGGCCCAGCCCAGGCCCCTCCCCAAACACACACAGGCACGCACCCTCTACCTCCTCACCCTCAGTCTCCGCCTCACTAGGCTCCAGGTGCTCCGGGTTCTCCAGCTGCGCCAGAAGAAGATCAGCCTTACGCTCCACCTCTGAACCTCGCATACTGATATGTACGTAGGCCGAAAGAAACTTCAAAGAATGAAATTCAGGAGGCTCGTGGAAATCGGTGGAATAGAATTCCAGCCAGATCTTTAAGACAGAGGACATGGCACTGTGGGAGACAAGTGGGCAACAGCATCAGAGGCCTGGCCTATCCCTCTATGCTGCCCTCCCAAGGCTCCCCTGAGTGAGCTGCAGTCTTGTGCCCTCTGCCCGTGCCTGTCCATAGACCAGCCCATCCAATGTCCACCCCCAGTATGGCAGTTCTGGCACAGATGGGCCTGGCAGCCAAGGAGGGGCTGGCAAAAGCCTCCATGGGAGGAGCCTTCAACCACTGATGTGACCACGTTTCCCTTCTTCAGGGAAACCTGACAACCTCCTCTGTCTGTGTCACTGCCCCATCCCTGCTGGAATGACCTGTCCACCCCAGGAGGGTGCTGTCTGCTCTGGGCATTACTCACTGGCACACAGGGGGTGTCCAGCAATATCTGATAAATGAGGAAACAGAGGGAGGCGCTGCTCCCCTGGCCTACCCAGGGCCCTTGGAAAAGCCCAAACTTGAGCTCACACGTGAATGTACTGCCCAAGTGTCTGCATGAAAATCTGCATATCCTTTTCCCAGTGACAGCAATCTCTTGGCCCTGAACACACTCTGCACCCTCAGCACCAGCTGAGCATCCCCATGGAGGCTCCAGTCCCGAGTGTAAGCGGGATGCTCTGCACACCTCCATCTCTGGCTCAGCACGGGCTCTGGGGGTGCGGGCAGGGCTGGGTGGGAGGGCGTGGGGATGGATTCTCTCTGGGCTCACTCTGCTCTCCAGCCTCTCGCACACACTACGGTGCCTGGGATCACATCCCCAGCCGTCTTGACTCCTTTCCCTGCAGAGAAAGCCTTGAGCCCTCAGCCCTTTAGCAGGAATCATAAGATGTGTGAGAGCCAGAGTTCTGCCAGCCCCCCACCCACAGGCCCCCGCAGACCACACGCAGTTGTGTGGAGATGGGAGCCCCTCCTTCTGCACCTAAACTCCACTTACCATTTTAGCTGCTCCAGGGATTCGCCATCCCCGTCACAATCAGAAATCATGTTTCCATACCTAGAAGAGGTCAGGGGTGTGTCAAATCTACCATATGGTGGCACTACCTGCTTCTCATGTCTACTGTGACTGTCTCACCTCTGACTAGAATGGAAGCCCAGGAGGGCAGGGAATGCAGTCTCCTCGGTTCATTGGATTATGGTCAGTGCCCAGAAAGTGACTGCACATAGTGTGGCTTCACATATGATTGTTGAAGGAATGAACCCCAACCAACTCCTCCCAAGATATCTGGGTGCACCTGAAGCCGCTCTGCCCGCCTCTGGTCTCCCTGCTTTGAATACACCCAGAAGCCTACAGATAGAATCCCAAATTTCCTGTAAAAATGTGAAAATAGTGAAGCCCTAGTCAACGAGGCCAGTGAGGGGTGACAGAGACTTCCTCGTGGGGGTGTCAGGAATCCTGAATGAGGACGACCGTGGCCCCTCCAGCAGACCTTCCACAGGGCTGGACTCAGGAGCAGCACTTTCCATGGGGGACCCACTGGAGCTTGTTCCTGTGACCACCCACTGAACACAGGAGGAAACTGAGGCTCAGAGGGGTGTGGTGACAGTCCTAAGACTCACAGCTGGGAGGCGGCCTAGTGACACTGTGTGATCCAGGGCCTGAGTGCTCACCTGAGGAAAAGCAGGTGCAGCACATGCCGGGGACTGGCAAAGTTCTTGTAGCTTGACAGAAACAGGTGGACATAAGATTGGTCACCACCCAAGACAGCAGGCACCAGGTGCTCCACCCGCTTCTTCAGGGTGCGTGCCGGGACAGGCCACACCATGTGGGTGGCATCCGAGCTCAATGAAGATGTGTCTTCACTCTAGGACAGGACAGGGGAGAGATACACAGTGACAGCACCGTGAACCCCAAGGAGGGCAGGGGCTGGAGGCCAGTCTTAACCCCAGGGAGGACATGAGAAGACAGCCTGAGGGCCCAGGGTTAATGTACAGGGTGGTCGTTGCCACCCCGGCAGTCCCCGTTCACCCTCCAGCCAGACCTGAGGTGTGAACACACCAGGACCAGCAGGTTTATAAACCCCCCACCCTCTGCCCCTGCCCTGGGAGGGTGTCCCATGTCCCCGTTCCCCACACACTCAGGAGGAGGGGCTGCGGTCATCCAGGGAGGCTCATAGTGCTGGCCTGGCCTTGCCCAACCTCCTGTGGGCCACCTGACATTACCTTTGGGGACCTCCTCCCAGACGGCCACAGGGGTCGAGGGCGAGGGCTGAACCAGCGCCGGAAGCACTGGACAAGCCTCTCAGCACAGGGCTTCCTGGGGCTACGGCCCCGGGACCTCGGGATACAGCACAACATCTCACTCTGCCTGTGGCCAAGTGAGCTGGGGAAGGGGCTGTGTATAGAATGTGGGTGCCAGGTTACCGAGTTCCGAGTTCTGTTGGGGTCTGTCGTCAAGGAAGTGAAGTCACTTCCTGATACCTCATTTCCTGAGCCCCTCCTCTGTGTACAAGACTGCAAATGCCCCTCTGGGTACCTGTCTGCTGACCCTCCTTTCCCATGAACTCTCTCTGTTGCCCACACTTCCACCAACACTGCCTGACCACACCCCTGTGCAAGGCCTGGGTGGAGCCAGCGTCATAGCTCGGAGGAGATACACGTAGGTTCATCCCCAGCTCCTGCTTCTTATCACTTTATGGGACCCTGGACAAGCCATTGTCACTCTCATGACCTCCCCAGTCTCCCCTTTTGCACAGTGAGGATCATTCTAGCATCTTCTTCCTAGGGATGGCATCAGGCATGTGTGAGAAAACATCTCTGAAACCTATGGCCGGTGTCACATGCAGCTAATAAACAAGACTAGAGATAAAATCCACGACGGTGTGGAAGGTAGCATGGAATACGACTAACGACAGGTCTGGTTCCTGTCATATAATCTTGAAAATGTCACTTTTGCTCTTGGTCTGTTTTCCCTGTCTGCACCATGCTACAGTTGGAATTTCATGCATTCACATACTGCTTTCCTCCATAAAACCTCACAATGGCTTCGTGTGTATTTAGGTTTGGACTCAAGTGCCACATCACTGTCTGTGTGGTTGGCGACTCGTCAGGGGCTCCCAGTGGTCCCCACCATCTGCTGCACACATCCTCACGTAATCCCCTGCCCTGCAGTGTGGACTGGACTTAGTGACTCACTTCTAACCAATACAGGATCAAAAGTGAGAAGGTGTCACTTTCTAAATGTCATTGTAACACGCCTGTCTCTAGAGTCTTGTGCTCTGTCTCCTCTGTTCTCTCTGTTTGTATCCACCATATGCCAAGCATGGTGCCGAGAGCTGGAGAAAGAGCTGATTCAGCTGCACCCTGGCTTGGGAGATGATCCCAGGATAAGAAAGAGGAGAAGACGTACTATCGAGTGCCTGACATTCTAAGAGAGGAAAGTGATCTAGGAGGCCATCAGAATATTCTAGATTAGGAAGCTACCTGAAGATGGTAGGAAGTGAACACCATTTGCAGAGAAGAACCAGAGGCGTTTGGTCCATTAAGATGACGGCAACATGGAACTGATGTGTAAGATGTAAGTAAGTAAGAAATACTATTCACAAATTCAAATCCTCTTTTCAAAATCATTGAATGGCAGGGATAAGTGCTCATGTTCAATGCAAACATAACTAGAATTGAGGAAGATTCCATTTATGGAATAACTTTACATCTCCATTAGATGAAAGTATGCAGATATGTTCAGCAATTCTTTTCAAATTGTATAAAATATCCATTGTTGACACAATCAGGATTCCACCCCCATACTTTGGCTTCACACCCCATTTTCTTTACACCAGACACACATCCATTGCTGTGATGTAGATCCATTGCTGTCAACACTATCCCAGCCCACAGCCTACTGGTCCAGGGAGACAGCAACTCTATCACTATATTGTGTGCAGAATCCAGGAAGGGCCTAACACGGGGGCTCCATAAATATTCCCTGAAGTGCTGCACTTGAGAAGAGAGAAGAGTCTATGATTTTATTACCTGGTGCTCTACCTACACATGTTATCACTCTGCATTATGTCATGATCCTTAGTCCCCCTCACCTGACAGTCAGCAACCCAGGAGCAGTGTCTACACCTCGGTCTGCCCCTATTCCAGGCCCCCAGCCCAGCACCTGGCAAGTAATAGGTGCCAAGTACTGATGAATGAATTGTCTGGAAACATGTGAAACAGGATTCATCAAGAATACCCAGATGGAAGGTCACCATGAACATGCTGCCCTTTAATTCTGTCTGCCGACCACTTCCTTCAGCCAGGAACTGCCTGGGCACAAAGATTTCCCAGAGTCACCATCCTGCCTTGACTTCTGCCATTCACTTTAGCCTCCTTGATTGTCCTACTTACTGTGGGTTTCTTCACTCTCAGTCTCAGGGGACACCTCTGAACCCCTAAGGTAGCCCACTGGGTCTTCCTTCTCTGGCCAACACATTCCTCTTGCTTCTGTGCATGGCCTTGATAGCAGGGTCACAGGCAATCCCAGGAAAGTGACACCCCAGCATGCTGAACTTGGACACCCGCACTAGTCAAGGGAGCCCTCTCCCTTCATCTCCTGCAGAATCCCCCTAGGAATAGGGCATGCAGATATGTACACATGTGTAGGGAGGAAAGGGGGTCTCATGACATCTTAGCTAGAAGATGATTACAAATTTCTTAAACATTAGTAGAAAATTATGGTTCATTTGTCCTGGCATGCAACTGAATGAGAAAAAATCTGTGAAAAATTCTGACACCCATGACAAAAGAAATGATCCAAACAATATGACCATCGAGGTGCTTTTCTTTTATGTTTAGGACTATCAATTAAAAATGTGGTATTGAGGAGAATGTCAACAATATTGGGGGAGGCTCTGGAACGATGCTGAGTAGAAAATGGACAATAGATTCCTTTTTTGAGAATTGATAGAAGCTATTTTGCAGAAAGTGGCAAATGAGCTTGACTTTTAAAAACGAAGAGCATTAAAGCAAGTAAGTTTA
Source organism: Cynocephalus volans (assembly GCF_027409185.1). Classification (NCBI taxonomy): domain Eukaryota; kingdom Metazoa; phylum Chordata; class Mammalia; order Dermoptera; family Cynocephalidae; genus Cynocephalus; species Cynocephalus volans. The sequence continues at coordinate 50,471,114 of NC_084476.1, read as the reverse complement.
GTGGAAAGTAGATGATATTTGGGAGAGGGGTGACGTGTTAAGTTACAAGAGGCAAAGAAATGGAAAGAACACATGTTTTGCAAAGGGAAAAATCATTCCTGTAAAACATCAGAATTGGAGTTTTCTTGCTGTTCTTTTTGTGCCTATGTAGTATCTTCTTTCTGCTGTAACTTCCAACTTGGGTTCTAGGCACTCTGTGTATGTGTGTGTTTACAAGAGAGAAATTGATAAACCTTAGTAAGCCCTAGAAAATTCTAGAGGTCTGAAATAAACAGATATTTTTCAAGTTTATTTAATTAAAAAGCAAAACAAAACAAAAACAGTGTCATCTGCTCCTATTAGGTAAAATATATGATCATATTGGAATCTTTGTGTGTGTGTGAGGCTGGCCAATATAGGGATCCACACCCTTGACCTTGGTGATACGAGGCTGTGCTCTAACCAGCTGAGCTACCAGCCAGCCTATACATGATCATATTGGAATAATATGCAACAGAGAGATACTCTGCTGCTATGGAGAATAAGCTGATTGCAAGGAAAAAAGATGCTCACAGATAAGGCAAGGGTAGGCTTTTTGTCCCCCATTGTGGAATAGTACAGGGAACAATGCAAATGTATTGAGGCTGGTAATTCCAAGTCATGGGAGGGAAATTAAAATGATGACTCTGGAAGAATAGTTTCAAATGTCAAGGAGTTTGAGGCAGGTGATCAATTTAGTGAAATGACAAATGCTTTAGGAGATGCTGCTTCTTTGAAAGGATTGATACATACAGCAAGGCAAGGTAGGTGACTGTGCTGCTAAGTTCTTAATATTGCTATGAGTTTTAACTTTAAATATATTTGTGACTTTGCAGGTAGATCTGAATTTTGAGTGTCATAATTACTTAAGACTCTTTTATGGATTTGATTACTATAGCTATCACTGTAATTTGATGAGGTTTTAGAACTACATTCCATTTCTAATTTTGGTTTTATTATTTCCAAGTGCCAAAATACTTAACACAGAACCACCTCTTATTCTATAATAAAAAGCAATGGAGACAAGTTATTCAGTTGAAAAAAATTACTTTTTTTTTTTTAAAGATGACCGGTAAGGGGATCCTATCCCTTGATGTGGTGTTGTCAGCACCACGCACTCCCAAGTGAGCCAATCAGCCAACCCTCCATAGGGACCCGAACCTGTGGCTCTGGTGCTGTCAGCACCGCACTCTCCAAGTGCGCACGGGCCGGCCGTGCTCCATGGTAGTTTTAGCTGCTTCCCTCCTTTGTTCTCAGAATTTTCATTTTCCCATGTTCTCCTGGACAAGTTCAACCCTGCTAACGATTAAAACCCATCACATCTGTCTGTCTTGGTGTGGATTGGCTCCCAACAGAAGACTCAGGGCTTCTTTGAACTAGGACTTGCATTGACTTCAACTCAACCAAGCTGAAGCGCCGATCTTGTGATTACACTTAGCATGTGCTATGAATGGAGAGAAATGAAGTGAAAAGTGCCTATGAGATGCGAAGTCAAACTTGTCACGTTCCTAGTCCCCTCTCTGGGCTTCTCTCCATCTTCAGCTCCACCTCACTGTTTACCCCTTAAAGAAGCCAGATGCTCTCTAATTCGTATGTCCACGAAACACTTGGTTTCAAATAACGGGTATTAAATGACTATTTGTTGGAAGTTCTGTATCCTAAATTTGTAGGTGTCCTTTATGTGACTGACGATGGCATGAATACCTAGTGTTAACAGTCTTTGGTGTGCTCAGCATTAAGATCCGTTAGGAATTGTCATGGAAACTTGTAAAATTAAAATAAAATCCAAATGCATGTCATCTGGCCTTGGAGTCCAGTTCTTCAGTACACACTCTGCTGATTTGGGCACCTCAGTCAAGAACCCAGTCAAAGAACCTCACAGAGTCACCCACAGGCCACGAAGCCACAGCACACGAGCAAGACTTTCCTGTGCTGCCCTGTTAACCATGAGCAGATGCCAAGGGCCCCAGATGTTTCAGCAAATCCTCTAGTTTCAGCAAATCCTCTAATATGAAATAGGCCAAAGCAAACAAACAAAAAAGGTAAAAGCGAATTGGAAGAAATAGAGATCATGCAAGGGAAACAGAAAATACCATTAACTTCCTCAGAGTTATAGGAGAGAAACTGTTGGACTTACTGAAGAAGAACAGACATTGTTAAAGTAGAACAGGGAGAAGATGAATCAAATAACCATGAGGTCATTTAGAAATTATAAATATAACTGTTGAAATTTTTGTTTGTTTGTTTATTTTGTGTGTGTGTGTGTGTGTGTGACAGTTAAGGGGGTTGTAACCCTAGGGGTGGTGTCGCCCGCACCACGCTCAGCCAGTGAGCGCACCGGCCATCCCTATGTGGGATCCGAACCCGCAGCAGCGCCCCTGCGCTCCCAGCGCCGCTCTCTCCCGAGTGTGCCACGGGGCGGCCCATAAGTGTTGAAATTTAACTTAGAAAAGAACTCACTAGAAAGATGAGAAAATAACACAAGGGAAGCCTGATTAGATCAAAAAGACAAAAGGATAACAAGAAAGATACAATCGAAAGAAAAGCATAAAAAAGCAAAAGGAGTAAAAGGGAAAGAGAGAGAGAAAACGGAAGTGCGTGTCCGCAGAGCCAGTGTGTGAAGAACACGCGCTCCAGGAAGAGCCGCGGAGATGGGCAGGAGGAGAGAACTGTGGGAGAAAGGAGGAAGGGACAGGTCCCGGAGTTCCCCAGAGGTCCCCACGTGGAGAGTGACGATGGGTCCACACGCCGCCCCGCACTGGGGAAGCACAGGGGACACCGTGTCAACTCTGGGTGTGGGGGTCCAGGGGACGGATCCTGCGGAGGAGCCTCAAGAGGGAGACGACAGGGGAGTCCGGCCTTCAGCGTCTCGTGCAGAGTCGGTTCCGATCTCCGCTTTTCCTCGTCAAACGTGAGTCCGACAAGGCGAGGACCGGCCTCTGGACTGGACGTTTAGCAGCCCAAGACCGTTTTCTTAGCAGTCTATGGGGGGCCGTCTCCCACTACGGAGAAGACATAACCCCGGACAGGGGACAGGGCCCTGGTGACGGCCACAGGGGATCGTACCGACCCCGACTGCTCGGAGGCTGCAGTGTAGACATCGGCTCCCAGGAGGTGTCGTCCAGAGCACCACATGGGTCCCTGAGGCGTTCACCTGTGGTGACAGCAGCTGCCCTAACCAGGACAGTGCGCGTGCGCAGACGCCACCGCGCACAGAGGACACGCGGTCCGCGCCTGGCTGTCAGCCGCGTCCCCGCAGCCGCCGGTGCGCGGCGCTCAGAGCCGCGGAAGGGAAGCCGCGGTCGCGGGGTGCGCTCTCCGTGGCGCCTCCTGGTGGCCCTGCCTGCAGCTGCCGCCCCCAGGCCGCCCGTCCCGCCCGGAGACAGGAGCGCACGACCGGCCGCTCTCCACTCCCTGCTCCCGCCCCTCTGCGGCCTATGACAGCGGGTTCCAGCGAAACGACGGATTCCCACGGGCGCTCCAGGTCGGTGCAAGGGGTCCGCGCTGACGAGGCGCCGAGCACAGCCGTGAGGGGGACCCGCGTGGGCTGTCGTCGGCCGACGGTCCTGGCGGTTCCTCGGCCCCAGGCTGGCAGGCACAGTCCGCGGCGTGACAGTCCTGACGGCGGAGCCGTGTGCTATTAAAGCCACACGGTCACCACGAGCGACGGTATCTTGTGTACTTTTTCAAAACTGAGTTTTCTATTCTATGCCTTTACTCAACCGTATGAAATATAGAATTAGTAATTTATCAAATTGCGTAAAAAATGTCAATTGTTATTTATATATAAACAAAATTTATAGATTTATTTGGAAGAATTGATATATTTTCCCTACTTATTTTCTCATCTATGAACATGTACATCTCTTCATTGTCTTCAGTTGGTTCGTTTTTTCAATAACATTTTACACTCAGTGTTTAGAAATCATGATTGTAAAAATGCACCCTAATTATTCATGCAAACCTTGTGAATGAAAATTTGGGGTGTTTCCAACCCTTAGTAATAGGTATTGTCATATTAACAATCTTGTCGACACCTCACCTTATAATTTTTCAAGGTTACATATGATATAGATTCCTGAATATTGGGTTACAGTATAAAATAGTAAATATACAAGTATAATTTTGCTAAATTTTGCGAGTTTCTGCTCCTTATGGGCTCTACCTTTTGCATTCCACCACAGTGTATTATAATACCTGGATCCCCACAGTCTCACTAACAAGTTTGTTATCAAAAAATTAAATTTTGCAAATCTAATAGGTGAAGACTTGTATTTCAATATATTTTAAATGTCTAGTTCTCTATGAGGGATTTTAAGCACCTAATTAAGTATTGATGCCAATTTAAATTTCCTTTTGTGTTATTAGATTGTTCATATATTTTGTTCATTTTTATTTCCTTTTGTTGGTCATTTCCATCTCATTTTTTCACACATCATTGTATTAGTGATATTATCCTAGTTTAAGAGGCTTTTTGTTTTTTTGCTTTTTTTAAAATTGAAACATTATTGATCACCCATTTTAAGTATTATAGCTTGTAATTACTTTTTGTCGTGTCCTTTTGACCTAGTTGGTGGCATTTACCTTTGGTTTGAGTTTGCTTTGCTTTATTAATTGCTGCTATGCCATCCATGTTAACTGCTGCTACATTAGTAGCAGCATATTTTCACCAGTGATTTGAAATGCTATCTTTCTTAAATACTAAATTTCTATAAATCTTGGGTATCTCTTTGAATTCTCCATTCTTTTTCATTAGGTTTTATATTTACTTATAAACAAATTCCATATGGTCTTGATAATGAAGAATTTATAAAAAAAAATTTCGATCTCTGGTAGACTTACCCCTCCCTTTTGATTTGTTTCCTCACTTTTTTCTGATGAACGATTAATGTTTCATCAACATTTTATAATCATCTTATTTTGTTGTAGGTGAAGAAACAAATGAGACTATTTTTAATGTGATCATGACACACGTATAAAGTAACTTAGGAGAAAATAAAATCCTTAGGATCATGTGGCTTTCTGGCCAAGAAAATATCTCTGACATTTCTCTATCGTTTGTGTATGTATGTTTTAAGAGTGTTCTAATGATTAAATCACATAGTTAAACAGGCTTTGTTGAGTTCTTGTTAGGTTTATGCCAAATATTTTAACAATGTTGTGGCTATTGAAAATGGAATCTTGATTTGTGTAATGTAATCTAGATAGTTATTGTTATTACATAAGACATTTATTAATTTTATATGTGAATTTTTCTAAATCGCAACGTGTAAATTTTATTTTAGTAAGTCGTCTTGTTTGTAATAGGTTTTTAATTAATTCTTTTTGATTTTCTAAATTCACAATACATACACATAACCCATTTTTCTCCATCTTGACATATACAAATACGTATGGTCAAATCTTATTTTATCTAGTGTTTTGATATTTATGAGTCTTACATTTTCTCAAAAGTACTTTTGGCTTCTGTGGAAATTATTATGTGTTTTTCTTTCTTCTAATGCTTAATACTTTTGCAAAATATTGAAGTTAGTAATTCATCTCAAATTTAATTTTGTGAACGGTACCTAGCAAAAGCATAACTGGATTTAATTTCCAAATAAATAATATTTCAATCCCTGTAATGATGAAGTGCTTTCCCCTAAGTAATCTGAATCCTTTCCACATATACCAGAATCTGTTTCAAAATTCAAACTTTTACTCCACTGAACTATTCGCTTATTCTTTGCCAATCTCATTCACTTTCAAGTATGTTCCTTTGCAATACATTTTATTAGACGGAGCAAATTTCCTCTTTGTTTTTATTATTATTGTTCTTCTTATGTCTTGAACAATTTGGGGGCCATTTTTGCACATAATTCTTTTTCATATTAACTTTGAGGTTATTTGACAAGTCCCCTAAACATCACTCTTTGGAATTTTTCAAGTTGAGATTTATTGAATCTATTGATTAACATAGGGAGAATACATATATATGTGGCGTAACTTCCTAGCATCACTGCTGCCCGGCACATGGACACACGTGGGCATTTTGCTAGGAGCTGCTGAGTGGCTCCTGCGACAGGGGTATCTATGAACACATCTCCTGGGGCATCCGCTGGGACCTCTTCTTCCTTCATTCTCACAAGAGCTGGTCGTCACCAGACATACAGACCTGCCCATCTGATGGGGCAAATGCTATCTGAATAGTGAGTAAATTTCTGTGCATAATCATTAGGTATGCCGCGGATGTCTGACATTTACTGGCCATGTGAATTGCTTCCCTGCGGAACTGCAGGAATATGTCGTTTGTCCCTATGGATAAATGAGAACTCTTTGTACAACTAGGATGCATACTACCCTTTCTCTGCTCATGAAGAATTTTCCAGTCTGGGGTATGTCTTTTCACCTTTTGACATTATTCTGGTTTTTGTTTGGACCAGGAAAAGTCAGCATTTTCCTCAGTGGCTTCTGGCTCTCTGGTCATTCAAAAGTAGTTCCTATTTCAAGATTATGGCAATAATAACTATCAGGGCTTTGTGTCTCTAAATAGAGTCTTTGATTTTTCTGTAATTTTCCTCTTACTAAACACCTAAAATGAAAATTATTCAGATCTTTCTCATATTATGCGGCCAGATACAAAAGGCCACATAACATATAACTGTACTGATAGGAACAATCCACGATAGGTAAATTCACACACACAGAAAATGGAGTGGTAGTCAGGGACAGGGAGAGGCGGGATGGGGAGTGACAGCTTAATGGCTACAGAGTTCATGAAGCTGTTCGATCACTAGATGGTGGTAAGGGTTGCACCATATTAAAAATGTACTTAATGCCACTGAATGGTAATTTTGAAAATATTAAAAACACTTTATTTTATACAAGGGATATTATTGAAAATAAAAGATGACAAAATTTGAGGAGATGCAGGACACAGACAAAAAGGAGGAGAAGCACAGCGTCAAGGAAAGGCAAGAACAGATCTGGAGTGGGGACTGGTGAGGTTGTTTGTGGGAGCTCTGGAGCCAGGGCTCCCCTGGGTGCTGGTGTTTCTTCTAATTCTTCTGATGTTTCAGGAACGGTTATGCCAGGTTGCTCTAGCTCTACCTCCGGATCTTGATCTTTCTCCTGCTCTTTATCTTGCTCTTTCTACTGATCTTTCTCTTGATCTTTCTGTTGCTCCTGCTCTGGATCTTGCGTCTGATCTACCACTTGCTCTGGATCTTGTTCCTGCTCTACCTCTTGCTCTGGATCTTGCTCCTGCTCTACTTCTTGCTCTGGCTTGGGCTCTGGATCTTGCTTTCGCTCTGCCTCTGGCAGTGGAGGTGGAGCTGGAGCTGGAACTCGAGCCGAACATGGCAGCAGCTCTTGGGACTATTGTTCAGCCTGGGCGGAAGCTGGAACTGTAGAGACAACAATTGAAAATATCAATGTGAGTTTCTATGTCTCATCCAATGACACTGTCTTTCTAGAAGCCCAAGTCCAGAGACCCAGCCTCAGGAAGTCTCCCCACACCGCAGAACACTGTATGATTGTTCTGAGTACTCAGTGCCCCTGTCCCCAGCCTGCTTCTGGAAACTCTGCTCTGTGTGGCCCAGCCCAGGCCCCTCCCCAAACCCACACAGGCACCCACCCTCTACCTCCTCACCCTCAGTCTCCGCCTCACTAGGCTCCAGGTGCTCCGGGTTCTCCAGCTGCGCCAGAAGAAGATCAGCCTTACGCTCCACCTCTGAACCTCGCATACTGATATGTACGTAGGCCGAAAGAAACTTCAAAGAATGAAATTCAGGAGGCTCGTGGAAATCGGTGGAATAGAATTCCAGCCAGATCTTTAAGACAGAGGACATGGCACTGTGGGAGACAAGTGGGCAACAGCATCAGAGGCCTGGCCTATCCCTCTATGCTGCCCTCCCAAGGCTCCCCTGAGTGAGCTGCAGTCTTGTGCCCTCTGCCCGTGCCTGTCCATAGACCAGCCCATCCAATGTCCACCCCCAGTATGGCAGTTCTGGCACAGATGGGCCTGGCAGCCAAGGAGGGGCTGGCAAAAGCCTCCATGGGAGGAGCCTTCAACCACTGATGTGACCACGTTTCCCTTATTCAGGGAAACCTGACAACCTCCTCTGTCTGTGTCACTGCCCCATCCCTGCTGGAATGACCTGTCCACCCCAGGAGGGTGCTGTCTGCTCTGGGCATTACTCACTGGCACACAGGGGGTGTCCAGCAATATCTGATAAATGAGGAAACAGAGGGAGGCGCTGCTCCCCTGGCCTACCCAGGGCCCTTGGAAAAGCCCAAACTTGAGCTCACACGTGAATGTACTGCCCAAGTGTCTGCATGAAAATCTGCATATCCTTTTCCCAGTGACAGCAATCTCTTGGCCCTGAACACACTCTGCACCCTCAGCACCAGCTGAGCATCCCCATGGAGGCTCCAGTCCCGAGTGTAAGCGGGATGCTCTGCACACCTCCATCTCTGGCTCAGCACGGGCTCTGGGGGTGCGGGCAGGGCTGGGTGGGAGGGCGTGGGGATGGATTCTCTCTGGGGCTCACTCTGCTCTCCAGCCTCTCGCACACACTACGGTGCCTGGGATCACATCCCCAGCCGTCTTGACTCCTTTCCCTGCAGAGAAAGCCTTGAGCCCTCAGCCCTTTAGCAGGAATCATAAGATGTGTGAGAGCCAGAGTTCTGCCAGCCCCCCACCCACAGGCCCCCGCAGACCACACGCAGTTGTGTGGAGATGGGAGCCCCTCCTTCTGCACCAAAACTCCACTTACCATTTTAGCTGCTCCAGGGATTCGCCATCCCCGTCACAATCAGAAATCATGTTTCCATACCTAGAAGAGGTCAGGGGTGTGTCAAATCTACCATATGGTGGCACTACCTGCTTCTCATGTCTACTGTGACTGTCTCACCTCTGATTAGAATGGAAGCCCAGGAGGGCAGGGAATGCAGTCTCCTCGGTTCATTGGATTATGGTCAGTGCCCAGAAAGTGACTGCACATAGTGTGGCTTCACATATGATTGTGAACACATTCCTCTTGCTTCTGTGCATGGCCTTGATAGCAGGGTCACAGGCAATCCCAGGAAAGTGACACCCCAGCATGCTGAACTTGGACACCCGCACTAGTCAAGGGAGCCCTCTCCCTTCATCTCCTGCAGAATCCCCCTAGGAATAGGGCATGCAGATATGTACACATGTGTAGGGAGGAAAGGGGGTCTCATGACATCTTAGCTAGAAGATGATTACAAATTTCTTAAACATTACTAGAAAATTATGGTTCATTTGTCCTGGCATGCAACTGAATGAGAAAAAATCTGTGAAAAATTCTGACACCCATGACAAAAGAAATGATCCAAACAATATGACCATCGAGGTGCTTTTCTTTTATGTTTAGGACTATCAATTAAAAATGTGGTATTGAGGAGAATGTCAACAATATTGGGGGAGGCTCTGGAACGATGCTGAGTAGAAAATGGACAATAGATTCCTTTTTTGAGAATCGATAGAAGCTATTTTGCAGAAAGTGGCAAATGAGCTTGACTTTTAAAAACGAAGAGCATTAAAGCAAGTAAGTTTAGTGGAAAGTAGATGATATTTGGGAGAGGGGTGACATGTTAAGTTACAAGAGGCAAAGAAATGGAAAGAACACATGTTTTGCAAAGGGAAAAATCATTCCTGTAAAACATCAGAATTGGAGTTTTCTTGCTGTTCTTTTTGTGCCTATGTAGTATCTTCTTTCTGCTGTAACTTCCAACTTGGGTTCTAGGCACTCTGTGTATGTGTGTGTTTACAAGAGAGAAATTGATAAACCTTAGTAAGCCCTAGAAAATTCTAGAGGTCTGAAATAAACAGATATTTTTCAAGTTTATTTAATTAAAAAGCAAAACAAAACAAAAACAGTGTCATCTGCTCCTATTAGGTAAAATATATGATCATATTGGAATCTTTGTGTGTGTGTGAGGCTGGCCAATATAGGGATCCACACCCTTGACCTTGGTGATACGAGGCTGTGCTCTAACCAGCTGAGCTACCAGCCAGCCTATACATGATCATATTGGAATAATATGCAACAGAGAGATACTCTGCTGCTATGGAGAATAAGCTGATTGCAAGGAAAAAAGATGCTCACAGATAAGGCAAGGGTAGGCTTTTTGTCCCCCATTGTGGAATAGTACAGGGAAAAATGCAAATGTATTGAGGCTGGTAATTCCAAGTCATGGGAGGGAAATTAAAATGATGACTCTGGAAGAATAGTTTCAAATGTCAAGGAGTTTGAGGCAGGTGATCAATTTAGTGAAATGACAAATGCTTTAGGAGATGCTGCTTCTTTGAAAGGATTGATACATACAGCAAGGCAAGGTAGGTGACTGTGCTGCTAAGTTCTTAATATTGCTATGAGTTTTAACTTTAAATATATTTGTGACTTTGCAGGTAGATCTGAATTTTGAGTGTCATAATTACTTAAGACTCTTTTATGGATTTGATTACTATAGCTATCACTGTAATTTGATGAGGTTTTAGAACTACACTCCATTTCTAATTTTGGTTTTATTATTTCCAAGTGCCAAAATACTTAACACAGAACCACCTCTTATTCTATAATAAAAAGCAATGGAGACAAGTTATTCAGTTGAAAAAAATTACTTTTTTTTTTTTTTTAAAGATGACCGGTAAGGGGATCCTATCCCTTGATGTGGTGTTGTCAGCACCACGCACTCCCAAGTGAGCCAATCAGCCAACCCTCCATAGGGACCCGAACCTGTGGCTCTGGTGCTGTCAGCACCGCACTCTCCAAGTGCGCACGGGCCGGCCGTGCTCCATGGTAGTTTTAGCTGCTTCCCTCCTTTGTTCTCAGAATTTTCATTTTCCCATGTTCTCCTGGACAAGTTCAACCCTGCTAACGATTAAAACCCATCACATCTGTCTGTCTTGGTGTGGATTGGCTCCCAACAGAAGACTCAGGGCTTCTTTGAACTAGGACTTGCATTGACTTCATCTCAACCAAGCTGAGGCGCCGATCTTGTGATTACACTTAGCATGTGCTATGAATGGAGAGAAATGAAGTGAAAAGTGCCTATGAGATGCGAAGTCAAACTTGTCACGTTCCTAGTCCCCTCTCTGGGCTTCTCTCCATCTTCAGCTCCACCTCACTGTTTACCCCTTAAAGAAGCCAGATGCTCTCTAATTCGTATGTCCACGAAACACTTGGTTTCAAATAACGGGTATTAAATGACTATTTGTTGGAAGTTCTGTATCCTAAATTTGTAGGTGTCCTTTATGTGACTGACGATGGCATGAATACCTAGTGTTAACAGTCTTTGGTGTGCTCAGCATTAAGATCCGTTAGGAATTGTCATGGAAACTTGTAAAATTAAAATAAAATCCAAATGCATGTCATCTGGCCTTGGAGTCCAGTTCTTCAGTACACACTCTGCTGATTTGGGCACCTCAGTCAAGAACCCAGTCAAAGAACCTCACAGAGTCACCCACAGGCCACGAAGCCACAGCACACGAGCAAGACTTTCCTGTGCTGCCCTGTTAACCATGAGCAGATGCCAAGGGCCCCAGATGTTTCAGCAAATCCTCTAGTTTCAGCAAATCCTCTAATATGAAATAGGCCAAAGCAAACAAACAAAAAAGGTAAAAGCGAATTGGAAGAAATAGAGATCATGCAAGGGAAACAGAAAATACCATTAACTTCCTCAGAGTTATAGGAGAGAAACTGTTGGACTTACTGAAGAAGAACAGACATTGTTAAAGTAGAACAGGGAGAAGATGAATCAAATAACCATGAGGTCATTTAGAAATTATAAATATAACTGTTGAAATTTTTGTTTGTTTGTTTATTTTGTGTGTGTGTGTGTGTGTGTGACAGTTAAGGGGGTTGTAACCCTAGGGGTGGTGTCGCCCGCACCGCGCTCAGCCAGTGAGCGCACCGGCCATCCCTATGTGGGATCCGAACCCGCGGCAGCGCCCCTGCGCTCCCAGCGCCGCTCTCTCCCGAGTGCGCCACGGGGCGGCCCATAAGTGTTGAAATTTAACTTAGAAAAGAACTCACTAGAAAGATGAGAAAATAACACAAGGGAAGCCTGATTAGATCAAAAAGACAAAAGGATAACAAGAAAGATACAATTGAAAGAAAAGCATAAAAAAGTAAAAGGAGTAAAAGGGAAAGAGAGAGAGAAAACGGAAGTGCGTGTCCGCAGAGCCAGTGTCTGAAGAACACGCGCTCCAGGAAGAGCCGCGGAGATGGGCAGGAGGAGAGAACCGTGGGAGAAAGGAGGAAGGGACAGGTCCCGGAGTTCCCCAGAGGTCCCCACGTGGAGAGTGACGATGGGTCCACACGCCGCCCCGCACTGGGGAAGCACAGGGGACACCGTGTCAACTCTGGGTGTGGGGGTCCAGGGGACGGATCCTGCGGAGGAGCCTCAAGAGGGAGACGACAGGGGAGTCCGGCCTTCAGCGTCTCGTGCAGAGTCGGTTCCGATCTCCGCTTTTCCTCGTCAAACGTGAGTCCGACAAGGCGAGGACCGGCCTCTGGACTGGACGTTTAGCAGCCCAAGACCGTTTTCTTAGCAGTCTATGGGGGGCCGTCTCCCACTACGGAGAAGACATAACCCCGGACAGGGGACAGGGCCCTGGTGACGGCCACAGGGGATCGTACCGACCCCGACTGCTCGGAGGCTGCATTGTAGACATCGGCTCCCAGGAGGTGTCGTCCAGAGCACCACATGGGTCCCTGAGGCGTTCACCTGTGGTGACAGCAGCTGCCCTAACCAGGACAGTGCGCGTGCGCAGACGCCACCGCGCACAGAGGACACGCGGTCCGCGCCTGGCTGTCAGCCGCGTCCCCGCGGCCGCAGGTGCGCGGCGCTCAGAGCCGCGGACGGGAAGCCGCGGTCGCGGGGTGCGCTCTCCGTGGCGCCTCCTGGTGGCCCTGCCTGCAGCTGCCGCCCCCAGGCCGCCCGTCCCGCCCGGAGACAGGAGCGCACGACCGGCCGCTCTCCACTCCCTGCTCCCGCCCCTCTGCGGCCTATGACAGCGGGTTCCAGCGAAACGACGGATTCCCACGGGCGCTCCAGGTCGGTGCAAGGGGTCCGCGCTGACGAGGCGCCGAGCACAGCCGTGAGGGGGACCCGCGTGGGCTGTCGTCGGCCGACGGTCCTGGCGGTTCCTCGGCCCCAGGCTGGCAGGCACAGTCCGCGGCGTGACAGTCCTGACCGCGGAGCCGTGTGCTGTTAAAGCCCCACGGTCACCACGAGCGACGGTATCTTGTGTACTTTTTCAAAACTGAGTTTTCTATTCTATGCCTTTACTCAACCGTATGAAATATAGAATTAGTAATTTATCAAATTGCGTAAAAAATGTCAATTGTTATTTATATATAAACAAAATTTATAGATTTATTTGGAAGAATTGATATATTTTCCCTACTTATTTTCTCATCTATGAACATGTACATCTCTTCATTGTCTTCAGTTGGTTCGTTTTTTCAATAACATTTTACACTCAGTGTTTAGAAATCATGATTGTAAAAATGCACCCTAATTATTCATGCAAACCTTGTGAATGAAAATTTGGGGTGTTTCCAACCCTTAGTAATAGGTATTGTCATATTAACAATCTTGTCGACACCTCACCTTATAATTTTTCAAGGTTACATATGATATAGATTCCTGAATATTGGGTTACAGTATAAAATAGTAAATATACAAGTATAATTTTGCTAAATTTTGCGAGTTTCTGCTCCTTATGGGCTCTACCTTTTGCATTCCACCACAGTGTATTATAATACCTGGATCCCCACAGTCTCACTAACAAGTTTGTTATCAAAAAATTAAATTTTGCAAATCTAATAGGTGAAGACTTGTATTTCAATATATTTTAAATGTCTAGTTCTCTATGAGGGATTTTAAGCACCTAATTAAGTATTGATGCCAATTTAAATTTCCTTTTGTGTTATTAGATTGTTCATATATTTTGTTCATTTTTATTTCCTTTTGTTGGTCATTTCCATCTCATTTTTTCACACATCATTGTATTAGTGATATTATCCTAGTTTAAGAGGCTTTTTGTTTTTTTGCTTTTTTTAAAATTGAAACATTATTGATCACCCATTTTAAGTATTATAGCTTGTAATTACTTTTTGTCGTGTCCTTTTGACCTAGTTGGTGGCATTTACCTTTGATTTGAGTTTGCTTTGCTTTATTGATTGCTGCTATGCCATCCATGTTAACTGCTGCTACATTAGTAGCAGCATATTTTCACCAGTGATTTGAAATGCTATCTTTCTTAAATACTAAATTTCTATAAATCTTGGGTATCTCTTTGAATTCTCCATTCTTTTTCATTAGGTTTTATATTTACTTATAAACAAATTCCATATGGTCTTGATAATGAAGAATTTATAAAAAAAATTTTCGATCTCTGGTAGACTTACCCCTCCCTTTTGATTTGTTTCCTCACTTTTTTCTGATGAACGATTAATGTTTCATCAACATTTTATAATCATCTTATTTTGTTCTAGGTGAAGAAACAAATGAGACTATTTTTAATGTGATCATGACACACGTATAAAGTAACTTAGGAGAAAATAAAATCCTTAGGATCATGTGGCTTTCTGGCCAAGAAAATATCTCTGACATTTCTCTATCGTTTGTGTATGTATGTTTTAAGAGTGTTCTAATGCTTAAATCACATAGTTAAACAGGCTTTGTTGAGTTCTTGTTAGGTTTATGCCAAATATTTTACCAATGTTGTGGCAATTGAAAATGGAATCTTGATTTGTGTAATGTAATCTAGATAGTTATTGTTATTACATAAGACATTTATTAATTTTATATGTGAATTTTTCTAAATCGCAACGTGTAAATTTTATTTTAGTAAGTCGTCTTGTTTGTAATAGGTTTTTAATTAATTCTTTTTGATTTTCTAAATTCACAATACATACACATAACCCATTTTTCTCCATCTTGACATATACAAATACGTATGGTCAAATCTTATTTTATCTAGTGTTTTGATATTTATGAGTCTTACATTTTCTCAAAAGTACTTTTGGCTTCTGTGGAAATTATTATGTGTTTTTCTTTCTTCTAATGCTTAATACTTTTGCAAAATATTGAAGTTAGTAATTCATCTCAAATTTAATTTTGTGAACGGTACCTAGCAAAAGCATAACTGGATTTAATTTCCAAATAAATAATATTTCAATCCCTGTAATGATGAAGTGCTTTCCCCTAAGGAATCTGAATCCTTTCCACATATACCAGAATCTGTTTCAAAATTCAAACTTTTACTCCACTGAACTATTCGCTTATTCTTTGCCAATCTCATTCACTTTCAAGTATGTTCCTTTGCAATACATTTTATTAGACGGAGCAAATTTCCTCTTTGTTTTTATTATTATTGTTCTTCTTATGTCTTGAACAATTTGGGGGCCATTTTTGCACATAATTCTTTTTCATATTAACTTTGAGGTTATTTGACAAGTCCCCTAAACATCACTCTTTGGAATTTTTCAAGTTGAGATTTATTGAATCTATTGATTAACATAGGGAGAATACATATATATGTGGCGTAACTTCCTAGCATCACTGCTGCCCGGCACATGGACACACGTGGGCATTTTGCTAGGAGCTGCTGAGTGGCTCCTGCGACAGGGGTATCTATGAACACATCTCCTGGGGCATCCGCTGGGACCTCTTCTTCCTTCATTCTCACAAGAGCTGGTCGTCACCAGACATACAGACCTGCCCATCTGATGGGGCAAATGCTATCTGAATAGTGAGTAAATTTCTGTGCATAATCATTAGGTATGCCGCGGATGTCTGACATTTACTGGCCATGTGAATTGCTTCCCTGCGGAACTGCAGGAATATGTCGTTTGTCCCTATGGATAAATGAGAACTCTTTGTACAACTAGGATGCATACTACCCTTTCTCTGCTCATGAAGAATTTTCCAGTCTGGGGTTTGTCTTTTCACCTTTTGACATTATTCTGGTTTTTGTTTGGACCAGGAAAAGTCAGCATTTTCCTCAGTGGCTTCTGGCTCTCTGGTCATTCAAAAGTAGTTCCTATTTCAAGATTATGGCAATAATAACTATCAGGGCTTTGTGTCTCTAAATAGAGTCTTTGATTTTTCTGTAATTTTCCTCTTACTAAACACCTAAAATGAAAATTATTCAGATCTTTCTCATATTATGCGGCCAGATACAAAAGGCCACATAACATATAACTGTACTGATAGGAACAATCCACGATAGGTAAATTCACACACACAGAAAATGGAGTGGTAGTCAGGGACAGGGAGAGGCGGGATGGGGAGTGACAGCTTAATGGCTACAGAGTTGATGAAGCTGTTCAATCACTAGATGGTGGTAAGGGTTGCACCATATTAAAAATGTACTTAATGCCACTGAATGGTAATTTTGAAAATATTAAAAACACTTTATTTTATACAAGGGATATTATTGAAAATAAAAGATGACAAAATTTGAGGAGATGCAGGACACAGACAAAAAGGAGGAGAAGCACAGCGTCAAGGAAAGGCAAGAACAGATCTGGAGTGGGGACTGGTGAGGTTGTTTGTGGGAGCTCTGGAGCCAGGGCTCCCCTGGGTGCTGGTGTTTCTTCTAATTCTTCTGATGTTTCAGGAACGGTTATGTCAGGTCGCTCTAGCTCTACCTCCGGATCTTGATCTTTCTCCTGCTCTTTATCTTGCTCTTTCTACTGATCTTTCTCTTGATCTTTCTGTTGCTCCTGCTCTGGATCTTGCGTCTGATCTACCACTTGCTCTGGATCTTGTTCCTGCTCTACCTCTTGCTCTGGATCTTGCTCCTGCTCTACTTCTTGCTCTGGCTTGGGCTCTGGATCTTGCTTTCGCTCTGCCTCTGGCAGTGGAGGTGGAGCTGGAGCTGGAACTCGAGCCGAACATGGCAGCAGCTCTTGGGACTATTGTTCAGCCTGGGCGGAAGCTGGAACTGTAGAGACAACAATTGAAAATATCAATGTGAGTTTCTATGTCTCATCCAATGACACTGTCTTTCTAGAAGCCCAAGTCCAGAGACCCAGCCTCAGGAAGTCTCCCCACACCGCAGAACACTGTATGATTGTTCTGAGTACTCAGTGCCCCTGTCCCCAGCCTGCTTCTGGAAACTCTGCTCTGTGTGGCCCAGCCCAGGCCCCTCCCCAAACACACACAGGCACGCACCCTCTACCTCCTCACCCTCAGTCTCCGCCTCACTAGGCTCCAGGTGCTCCGGGTTCTCCAGCTGCGCCAGAAGAAGATCAGCCTTACGCTCCACCTCTGAACCTCGCATACTGATATGTACGTAGGCCGAAAGAAACTTCAAAGAATGAAATTCAGGAGGCTCGTGGAAATCGGTGGAATAGAATTCCAGCCAGATCTTTAAGACAGAGGACATGGCACTGTGGGAGACAAGTGGGCAACAGCATCAGAGGCCTGGCCTATCCCTCTATGCTGCCCTCCCAAGGCTCCCCTGAGTGAGCTGCAGTCTTGTGCCCTCTGCCCGTGCCTGTCCATAGACCAGCCCATCCAATGTCCACCCCCAGTATGGCAGTTCTGGCACAGATGGGCCTGGCAGCCAAGGAGGGGCTGGCAAAAGCCTCCATGGGAGGAGCCTTCAACCACTGATGTGACCACGTTTCCCTTCTTCAGGGAAACCTGACAACCTCCTCTGTCTGTGTCACTGCCCCATCCCTGCTGGAATGACCTGTCCACCCCAGGAGGGTGCTGTCTGCTCTGGGCATTACTCACTGGCACACAGGGGGTGTCCAGCAATATCTGATAAATGAGGAAACAGAGGGAGGCGCTGCTCCCCTGGCCTACCCAGGGCCCTTGGAAAAGCCCAAACTTGAGCTCACACGTGAATGTACTGCCCAAGTGTCTGCATGAAAATCTGCATATCCTTTTCCCAGTGACAGCAATCTCTTGGCCCTGAACACACTCTGCACCCTCAGCACCAGCTGAGCATCCCCATGGAGGCTCCAGTCCCGAGTGTAAGCGGGATGCTCTGCACACCTCCATCTCTGGCTCAGCACGGGCTCTGGGGGTGCGGGCAGGGCTGGGTGGGAGGGCGTGGGGATGGATTCTCTCTGGGCTCACTCTGCTCTCCAGCCTCTCGCACACACTACGGTGCCTGGGATCACATCCCCAGCCGTCTTGACTCCTTTCCCTGCAGAGAAAGCCTTGAGCCCTCAGCCCTTTAGCAGGAATCATAAGATGTGTGAGAGCCAGAGTTCTGCCAGCCCCCCACCCACAGGCCACCGCAGACCACACGCAGTTGTGTGGAGATGGGAGCCCCTCCTTCTGCACCTAAACTCCACTTACCATTTTAGCTGCTCCAGGGATTCGCCATCCCCGTCACAATCAGAAATCATGTTTCCATACCTAGAAGAGGTCAGGGGTGTGTCAAATCTACCATATGGTGGCACTACCTGCTTCTCATGTCTACTGTGACTGTCTCACCTCTGACTAGAATGGAAGCCCAGGAGGGCAGGGAATGCAGTCTCCTCGGTTCATTGGATTATGGTCAGTGCCCAGAAAGTGACTGCACATAGTGTGGCTTCACATATGATTGTTGAAGGAATGAACCCCAACCAACTCCTCCCAAGATATCTGGGTGCACCTGAAGCCGCTCTGCCCGCCTCTGGTCTCCCTGCTTTGAATACACCCAGAAGCCTACAGATAGAATCCCAAATTTCCTGTAAAAATGTGAAAATAGTGAAGCCCTAGTCAACGAGGCCAGTGAGGGGTGACAGAGACTTCCTCGTGGGGGTGTCAGGAATCCTGAATGAGGACGACCGTGGCCCCTCCAGCAGACCTTCCACAGGGCTGGACTCAGGAGCAGCACTTTCCATGGGGGACCCACTGGAGCTTGTTCCTGTGACCACCCACTGAACACAGGAGGAAACTGAGGCTCAGAGGGGTGTGGTGACAGTCCTAAGACTCACAGCTGGGAGGCGGCCTAGTGACACTGTGTGATCCAGGGCCTGAGTGCTCACCTGAGGAAAAGCAGGTGCAGCACATGCCGGGGACTGGCAAAGTTCTTGTAGCTTGACAGAAACAGGTGGACATAAGATTGGTCACCACCCAAGACAGCAGGCACCAGGTGCTCCACCCGCTTCTTCAGGGTGCGTGCCGGGACAGGCCACACCATGTGGGTGGCATCCGAGCTCAATGAAGATGTGTCTTCACTCTAGGACAGGACAGGGGAGAGATACACAGTGACAGCACCGTGAACCCCAAGGAGGGCAGGGGCTGGAGGCCAGTCTTAACCCCAGGGAGGACATGAGAAGACAGCCTGAGGGCCCAGGGTTAATGTACAGGGTGGTCGTTGCCACCCCGGCAGTCCCCGTTCACCCTCCAGCCAGACCTGAGGTGTGAACACACCAGGACCAGCAGGTTTATAAACCCCCCACCCTCTGCCCCTGCCCTGGGAGGGTGTCCCATGTCCCCGTTCCCCACACACTCAGGAGGAGGGGCTGCGGTCATCCAGGGAGGCTCATAGTGCTGGCCTGGCCTTGCCCAACCTCCTGTGGGCCACCTGACATTACCTTTGGGGACCTCCTCCCAGACGGCCACAGGGGTCGAGGGCGAGGGCTGAACCAGCGCCGGAAGCATTGGACAAGCCTCTCAGCACAGGGCTTCCTGGGGCTACGGCCCCGGGACCTCGGGATACAGCACAACATCTCACTCTGCCTGTGGCCAAGTGAGCTGGGGAAGGGGCTGTGTATAGAATGTGGGTGCCAGGTTACCGAGTTCCGAGTTCTGTTGGGGTCTGTCGTCAAGGAAGTGAAGTCACTTCCTGATACCTCATTTCCTGAGCCCCTCCTCTGTGTACAAGACTGCAAATGCCCCTCTGGGTACCTGTCTGCTGACCCTCCTTTCCCATGAACTCTCTCTGTTGCCCACACTTCCACCAACACTGCCTGACCACACCCCTGTGCAAGGCCTGGGTGGAGCCAGCGTCATAGCTCGGAGGAGATACACGTAGGTTCATCCCCAGCTCCTGCTTCTTATCACTTTATGGGACCCTGGACAAGCCATTGTCACTCTCATGACCTCCCCAGTCTCCCCTTTTGCACAGTGAGGATCATTCTAGCATCTTCTTCCTAGGGATGGCATCAGGCATGTGTGAGAAAACATCTCTGAAACCTATGGCCGGTGTCACATGCAGCTAATAAACAAGACTAGAGATAAAATCCACGACGGTGTGGAAGGTAGCATGGAATACGACTAACGACAGGTCTGGTTCCTGTCATATAATCTTGAAAATGTCACTTTTGCTCTTGGTCTGTTTTCCCTGTCTGCACCATGCTACAGTTGGAATTTCATGCATTCACATACTGCTTTCCTCCATAAAACCTCACAATGGCTTCGTGTGTATTTAGGTTTGGACTCAAGTGCCACATCACTGTCTGTGTGGTTGGCGACTCGTCAGGGGCTCCCAGTGGTCCCCACCATCTGCTGCACACATCCTCACGTAATCCCCTGCCCTGCAGTGTGGACTGGACTTAGTGACTCACTTCTAACCAATACAGGATCAAAAGTGAGAAGGTGTCACTTTCTAAATGTCATTGTAACACGCCTGTCTCTAGAGTCTTGTGCTCTGTCTCCTCTGTTCTCTCTGTTTGTATCCACCATATGCCAAGCATGGTGCCGAGAGCTGGAGAAAGAGCTGATTCAGCTGCACCCTGGCTTGGGAGATGATCCCAGGATAAGAAAGAGGAGAAGACGTACTATCGAGTGCCTGACATTCTAAGAGAGGAAAGTGATCTAGGAGGCCATCAGAATATTCTAGATTAGGAAGCTACCTGAAGATGGTAGGAAGTGAACACCATTTGCAGAGAAGAACCAGAGGCGTTTGGTCCATTAAGATGACGGCAACATGGAACTGATGTGTAAGATGTAAGTAAGTAAGAAATACTATTCACAAATTCAAATCCTCTTTTCAAAATCATTGAATGGCAGGGATAAGTGCTCATGTTCAATGCAAACATAACTAGAATTGAGGAAGATTCCATTTATGGAATAACTTTACATCTCCATTAGATGAAAGTATGCAGATATGTTCAGCAATTCTTTTCAAATTGTATAAAATATCCATTGTTGACACAATCAGGATTCCACCCCCATACTTTGGCTTCACACCCCATTTTCTTTACACCAGACACACATCCATTGCTGTGATGTAGATCCATTGCTGTCAACACTATCCCAGCCCACAGCCTACTGGTCCAGGGAGACAGCAACTCTATCACTATATTGTGTGCAGAATCCAGGAAGGGCCTAACACGGGGGCTCCATAAATATTCCCTGAAGTGCTGCACTTGAGAAGAGAGAAGAGTCTATGATTTTATTACCTGGTGCTCTACCTACACATGTTATCACTCTGCATTATGTCATGATCCTTAGTCCCCCTCACCTGACAGTCAGCAACCCAGGAGCAGTGTCTACACCTCGGTCTGCCCCTATTCCAGGCCCCCAGCCCAGCACCTGGCAAGTAATAGGTGCCAAGTACTGATGAATGAATTGTCTGGAAACATGTGAAACAGGATTCATCAAGAATACCCAGATGGAAGGTCACCATGAACATGCTGCCCTTTAATTCTGTCTGCCGACCACTTCCTTCAGCCAGGAACTGCCTGGGCACAAAGATTTCCCAGAGTCACCATCCTGCCTTGACTTCTGCCATTCACTTTAGCCTCCTTGATTGTCCTACTTACTGTGGGTTTCTTCACTCTCAGTCTCAGGGGACACCTCTGAACCCCTAAGGTAGCCCACTGGGTCTTCCTTCTCTGGCCAACACATTCCTCTTGCTTCTGTGCATGGCCTTGATAGCAGGGTCACAGGCAATCCCAGGAAAGTGACACCCCAGCATGCTGAACTTGGACACCCGCACTAGTCAAGGGAGCCCTCTCCCTTCATCTCCTGCAGAATCCCCCTAGGAATAGGGCATGCAGATATGTACACATGTGTAGGGAGGAAAGGGG
This sequence comes from Cynocephalus volans, assembly GCF_027409185.1. NCBI lineage: Eukaryota > Metazoa > Chordata > Mammalia > Dermoptera > Cynocephalidae > Cynocephalus > Cynocephalus volans. Next base: position 50,449,095 of record NC_084476.1, on the reverse strand, counting down.
GTCTCATGACATCTTAGCTAGAAGATGATTACAAATTTCTTAAACATTAGTAGAAAATTATGGTTCATTTGTCCTGGCATGCAACTGAATGAGAAAAAATCTGTGAAAAATTCTGACACCCATGACAAAAGAAATGATCCAAACAATATGACCATCGAGGTGCTTTTCTTTTATGTTTAGGACTATCAATTAAAAATGTGGTATTGAGGAGAATGTCAACAATATTGGGGGAGGCTCTGGAACGATGCTGAGTAGAAAATGGACAATAGATTCCTTTTTTGAGAATTGATAGAAGCTATTTTGCAGAAAGTGGCAAATGAGCTTGACTTTTAAAAACGAAGAGCATTAAAGCAAGTAAGTTTAGTGGAAAGTAGATGATATTTGGGAGAGGGGTGACGTGTTAAGTTACAAGAGGCAAAGAAATGGAAAGAACACATGTTTTGCAAAGGGAAAAATCATTCCTGTAAAACATCAGAATTGGAGTTTTCTTGCTGTTCTTTTTGTGCCTATGTAGTATCTTCTTTCTGCTGTAACTTCCAACTTGGGTTCTAGGCACTCTGTGTATGTGTGTGTTTACAAGAGAGAAATTGATAAACCTTAGTAAGCCCTAGAAAATTCTAGAGGTCTGAAATAAACAGATATTTTTCAAGTTTATTTAATTAAAAAGCAAAACAAAACAAAAACAGTGTCATCTGCTCCTATTAGGTAAAATATATGATCATATTGGAATCTTTGTGTGTGTGTGAGGCTGGCCAATATAGGGATCCACACCCTTGACCTTGGTGATACGAGGCTGTGCTCTAACCAGCTGAGCTACCAGCCAGCCTATACATGATCATATTGGAATAATATGCAACAGAGAGATACTCTGCTGCTATGGAGAATAAGCTGATTGCAAGGAAAAAAGATGCTCACAGATAAGGCAAGGGTAGGCTTTTTGTCCCCCATTGTGGAATAGTACAGGGAACAATGCAAATGTATTGAGGCTGGTAATTCCAAGTCATGGGAGGGAAATTAAAATGATGACTCTGGAAGAATAGTTTCAAATGTCAAGGAGTTTGAGGCAGGTGATCAATTTAGTGAAATGACAAATGCTTTAGGAGATGCTGCTTCTTTGAAAGGATTGATACATACAGCAAGGCAAGGTAGGTGACTGTGCTGCTAAGTTCTTAATATTGCTATGAGTTTTAACTTTAAATATATTTGTGACTTTGCAGGTAGATCTGAATTTTGAGTGTCATAATTACTTAAGACTCTTTTATGGATTTGATTACTATAGCTATCACTGTAATTTGATGAGGTTTTAGAACTACATTCCATTTCTAATTTTGGTTTTATTATTTCCAAGTGCCAAAATACTTAACACAGAACCACCTCTTATTCTATAATAAAAAGCAATGGAGACAAGTTATTCAGTTGAAAAAAATTACTTTTTTTTTTTTAAAGATGACCGGTAAGGGGATCCTATCCCTTGATGTGGTGTTGTCAGCACCACGCACTCCCAAGTGAGCCAATCAGCCAACCCTCCATAGGGACCCGAACCTGTGGCTCTGGTGCTGTCAGCACCGCACTCTCCAAGTGCGCACGGGCCGGCCGTGCTCCATGGTAGTTTTAGCTGCTTCCCTCCTTTGTTCTCAGAATTTTCATTTTCCGATGTTCTCCTGGACAAGTTCAACCCTGCTAACGATTAAAACCCATCACATCTGTCTGTCTTGGTGTGGATTGGCTCCCAACAGAAGACTCAGGGCTTCTTTGAACTAGGACTTGCATTGACTTCAACTCAACCAAGCTGAAGCGCCGATCTTGTGATTACACTTAGCATGTGCTATGAATGGAGAGAAATGAAGTGAAAAGTGCCTATGAGATGCGAAGTCAAACTTGTCACGTTCCTAGTCCCCTCTCTGGGCTTCTCTCCATCTTCAGCTCCACCTCACTGTTTACCCCTTAAAGAAGCCAGATGCTCTCTAATTCGTATGTCCACGAAACACTTGGTTTCAAATAACGGGTATTAAATGACTATTTGTTGGAAGTTCTGTATCCTAAATTTGTAGGTGTCCTTTATGTGACTGACGATGGCATGAATACCTAGTGTTAACAGTCTTTGGTGTGCTCAGCATTAAGATCCGTTAGGAATTGTCATGGAAACTTGTAAAATTAAAATAAAATCCAAATGCATGTCATCTGGCCTTGGAGTCCAGTTCTTCAGTACACACTCTGCTGATTTGGGCACCTCAGTCAAGAACCCAGTCAAAGAACCTCACAGAGTCACCCACAGGCCACGAAGCCACAGCACACGAGCAAGACTTTCCTGTGCTGCCCTGTTAACCATGAGCAGATGCCAAGGGCCCCAGATGTTTCAGCAAATCCTCTAGTTTCAGCAAATCCTCTAATATGAAATAGGCCAAAGCAAACAAACAAAAAAGGTAAAAGCGAATTGGAAGAAATAGAGATCATGCAAGGGAAACAGAAAATACCATTAACTTCCTCAGAGTTATAGGAGAGAAACTGTTGGACTTACTGAAGAAGAACAGACATTGTTAAAGTAGAACAGGGAGAAGATGAATCAAATAACCATGAGGTCATTTAGAAATTATAAATATAACTGTTGAAATTTTTGTTTGTTTGTTTATTTTGTGTGTGTGTGTGTGTGTGTGACAGTTAAGGGGGTTGTAACCCTAGGGGTGGTGTCGCCCGCACCACGCTCAGCCAGTGAGCGCACCGGCCATCCCTATGTGGGATCCGAACCCGCGGCAGCGCCCCTGCGCTCCCAGCGCCGCTCTCTCCCGAGTGTGCCACGGGGCGGCCCATAAGTGTTGAAATTTAACTTAGAAAAGAACTCACTAGAAAGATGAGAAAATAACACAAGGGAAGCCTGATTAGATCAAAAAGACAAAAGGATAACAAGAAAGATACAATCGAAAGAAAAGCATAAAAAAGCAAAAGGAGTAAAAGGGAAAGAGAGAGAGAAAACGGAAGTGCGTGTCCGCAGAGCCAGTGTCTGAAGAACACGCGCTCCAGGAAGAGCCGCGGAGATGGGCAGGAGGAGAGAACTGTGGGAGAAAGGAGGAAGGGACAGGTCCCGGAGTTCCCCAGAGGTCCCCACGTGGAGAGTGACGATGGGTCCACACGCCGCCCCGCACTGGGGAAGCACAGGGGACACCGTGTCAACTCTGGGTGTGGGGGTCCAGGGGACGGATCCTGCGGAGGAGCCTCAAGAGGGAGACGACAGGGGAGTCCGGCCTTCAGCGTCTCGTGCAGAGTCGGTTCCGATCTCCGCTTTTCCTCGTCAAACGTGAGTCCGACAAGGCGAGGACCGGCCTCTGGACTGGACGTTTAGCAGCCCAAGACCGTTTTCTTAGCAGTCTATGGGGGGCCGTCTCCCACTACGGAGAAGACATAACCCCGGACAGGGGACAGGGCCCTGGTGACGGCCACAGGGGATCGTACCGACCCCGACTGCTCGGAGGCTGCAGTGTAGACATCGGATCCCAGGAGGTGTCGTCCAGAGCACCACATGGGTCCCTGAGGCGTTCACCTGTGGTGACAGCAGCTGCCCTAACCAGGACAGTGCGCGTGCGCAGACGCCACCGCGCACAGAGGACACGCGGTCCGCGCCTGGCTGTCAGCCGCGTCCCCGCGGCCGCAGGTGCGCGGCGCTCAGAGCCGCGGACGGGAAGCCGCGGTCGCGGGGTGCGCTCTCCGTGGCGCCTCCTGGTGGCCCTGCCTGCAGCTGCCGCCCCCAGGCCGCCCGTCCCGCCCGGAGACAGGAGCGCACGACCGGCCGCTCTCCACTCCCTGCTCCCGCCCCTCTGCGGCCTATGACAGCGGGTTCCAGCGAAACGACGGATTCCCACGGGCGCTCCAGGTCGGTGCAAGGGGTCCGCGCTGACGAGGCGCCGAGCACAGCCGTGAGGGGGACCCGCGTGGGCTGTCGTCGGCCGACGGTCCTGGCGGTTCCTCGGCCCCAGGCTGGCAGGCACAGTCCGCGGCGTGACAGTCCTGACCGCGGAGCCGTGTGCTATTAAAGCCACACGGTCACCACGAGCGACGGTATCTTGTGTACTTTTTCAAAACTGAGTTTTCTATTCTATGCCTTTACTCAACCGTATGAAATATAGAATTAGTAATTTATCAAATTGCGTAAAAAATGTCAATTGTTATTTATATATAAACAAAATTTATAGATTTATTTGGAAGAATTGATATATTTTCCCTACTTATTTTCTCATCTATGAACATGTACATCTCTTCATTGTCTTCAGTTGGTTCGTTTTTTCAATAACATTTTACACTCAGTGTTTAGAAATCATGATTGTAAAAATGCACCCTAATTATTCATGCAAACCTTGTGAATGAAAATTTGGGGTGTTTCCAACCCTTAGTAATAGGTATTGTCATATTAACAATCTTGTCGACACCTCACCTTATAATTTTTCAAGGTTACATATGATATAGATTCCTGAATATTGGGTTACAGTATAAAATAGTAAATATACAAGTATAATTTTGCTAAATTTTGCGAGTTTCTGCTCCTTATGGGCTCTACCTTTTGCATTCCACCACAGTGTATTATAATACCTGGATCCCCACAGTCTCACTAACAAGTTTGTTATCAAAAAATTAAATTTTGCAAATCTAATAGGTGAAGACTTGTATTTCAATATATTTTAAATGTCTAGTTCTCTATGAGGGATTTTAAGCACCTAATTAAGTATTGATGCCAATTTAAATTTCCTTTTGTGTTATTAGATTGTTCATATATTTTGTTCATTTTTATTTCCTTTTGTTGGTCATTTCCATCTCATTTTTTCACACATCATTGTATTAGTGATATTATCCTAGTTTAAGAGGCTTTTTGTTTTTTTGCTTTTTTTAAAATTGAAACATTATTGATCACCCATTTTAAGTATTATAGCTTGTAATTACTTTTTGTCGTGTCCTTTTGACCTAGTTGGTGGCATTTACCTTTGGTTTGAGTTTGCTTTGCTTTATTAATTGCTGCTATGCCATCCATGTTAACTGCTGCTACATTAGTAGCAGCATATTTTCACCAGTGATTTGAAATGCTATCTTTCTTAAATACTAAATTTCTATAAATCTTGGGTATCTCTTTGAATTCTCCATTCTTTTTCATTAGGTTTTATATTTACTTATAAACAAATTCCATATGGTCTTGATAATGAAGAATTTATAAAAAAAAATTTCGATCTCTGGTAGACTTACCCCTCCCTTTTGATTTGTTTCCTCACTTTTTTCTGATGAACGATTAATGTTTCATCAACATTTTATAATCATCTTATTTTGTTCTAGGTGAAGAAACAAATGAGACTATTTTTAATGTGATCATGACACACGTATAAAGTAACTTAGGAGAAAATAAAATCCTTAGGATCATGTGGCTTTCTGGCCAAGAAAATATCTCTGACATTTCTCTATCGTTTGTGTATGTATGTTTTAAGAGTGTTCTAATGCTTAAATCACATAGTTAAACAGGCTTTGTTGAGTTCTTGTTAGGTTTATGCCAAATATTTTAACAATTTTGTGGCTATTGAAAATGGAATCTTGATTTGTGTAATGTAATCTAGATAGTTATTGTTATTACATAAGACATTTATTAATTTTATATGTGAATTTTTCTAAATCGCAACGTGTAAATTTTATTTTAGTAAGTCGTCTTGTTTGTAATAGGTTTTTAATTAATTCTTTTTGATTTTCTAAATTCACAATACATACACATAACCCATTTTTCTCCATCTTGACATATACAAATACGTATGGTCAAATCTTATTTTATCTAGTGTTTTGATATTTATGAGTCTTACATTTTCTCAAAAGTACTTTTGGCTTCTGTGGAAATTATTATGTGTTTTTCTTTCTTCTAATGCTTAATACTTTTGCAAAATATTGAAGTTAGTAATTCATCTCAAATTTAATTTTGTGAACGGTACCTAGCAAAAGCATAACTGGATTTAATTTCCAAATAAATAATATTTCAATCCCTGTAATGATGAAGTGCTTTCCCCTAAGGAATCTGAATCCTTTCCACATATACCAGAATCTGTTTCAAAATTCAAACTTTTACTCCACTGAACTATTCGCTTATTCTTTGCCAATCTCATTCACTTTCAAGTATGTTCCTTTGCAATACATTTTATTAGACGGAGCAAATTTCCTCTTTGTTTTTATTATTATTGTTCTTCTTATGTCTTGAACAATTTGGGGGCCATTTTTGCACATAATTCTTTTTCATATTAACTTTGAGGTTATTTGACAAGTCCCCTAAACATCACTCTTTGGAATTTTTCAAGTTGAGATTTATTGAATCTATTGATTAACATAGGGAGAATACATATATATGTGGCGTAACTTCCTAGCATCACTGCTGCCCGGCACATGGACACACGTGGGCATTTTGCTAGGAGCTGCTGAGTGGCTCCTGCGACAGGGGTATCTATGAACACATCTCCTGGGGCATCCGCTGGGACCTCTTCTTCCTTCATTCTCACAAGAGCTGGTCGTCACCAGACATACAGACCTGCCCATCTGATGGGGCAAATGCTATCTGAATAGTGAGTAAATTTCTGTGCATAATCATTAGGTATGCCGCGGATGTCTGACATTTACTGGCCATGTGAATTGCTTCCCTGCGGAACTGCAGGAATATGTCGTTTGTCCCTATGGATAAATGAGAACTCTTTGTACAACTAGGATGCATACTACCCTTTCTCTGCTCATGAAGAATTTTCCAGTCTGGGGTATGTCTTTTCACCTTTTGACATTATTCTGGTTTTTGTTTGGACCAGGAAAAGTCAGCATTTTCCTCAGTGGCTTCTGGCTCTCTGGTCATTCAAAAGTAGTTCCTATTTCAAGATTATGGCAATAATAACTATCAGGGCTTTGTGTCTCTAAATAGAGTCTTTGATTTTTCTGTAATTTTCCTCTTACTAAACACCTAAAATGAAAATTATTCAGATCTTTCTCATATTATGCGGCCAGATACAAAAGGCCACATAACATATAACTGTACTGATAGGAACAATCCACGATAGGTAAATTCACACACACAGAAAATGGAGTGGTAGTCAGGGACAGGGAGAGGCGGGATGGGGAGTGACAGCTTAATGGCTACAGAGTTGATGAAGCTGTTCGATCACTAGATGGTGGTAAGGGTTGCACCATATTAAAAATGTACTTAATGCCACTGAATGGTAATTTTGAAAATATTAAAAACACTTTATTTTATACAAGGGATATTATTGAAAATAAAAGATGACAAAATTTGAGGAGATGCAGGACACAGACAAAAAGGAGGAGAAGCACAGCGTCAAGGAAAGGCAAGAACAGATCTGGAGTGGGGACTGGTGAGGTTGTTTGTGGGAGCTCTGGAGCCAGGGCTCCCCTGGGTGCTGGTGTTTCTTCTAATTCTTCTGATGTTTCAGGAACGGTTATGCCAGGTTGCTCTAGCTCTACCTCCGGATCTTGATCTTTCTCCTGCTCTTTATCTTGCTCTTTCTACTGATCTTTCTCTTGATCTTTCTGTTGCTCCTGCTCTGGATCTTGCGTCTGATCTACCACTTGCTCTGGATCTTGTTCCTGCTCTACCTCTTGCTCTGGATCTTGCTCCTGCTCTACTTCTTGCTCTGGCTTGGGCTCTGGATCTTGCTTTCGCTCTGCCTCTGGCAGTGGAGGTGGAGCTGGAGCTGGAACTCGAGCCGAACATGGCAGCAGCTCTTGGGACTATTGTTCAGCCTGGGCGGAAGCTGGAACTGTAGAGACAACAATTGAAAATATCAATGTGAGTTTCTATGTCTCATCCAATGACACTGTCTTTCTAGAAGCCCAAGTCCAGAGACCCAGCCTCAGGAAGTCTCCCCACACCGCAGAACACTGTATGATTGTTCTGAGTACTCAGTGCCCCTGTCCCCAGCCTGCTTCTGGAAACTCTGCTCTGTGTGGCCCAGCCCAGGCCCCTCCCCAAACCCACACAGGCACCCACCCTCTACCTCCTCACCCTCAGTCTCCGCCTCACTAGGCTCCAGGTGCTCCGGGTTCTCCAGCTGCGCCAGAAGAAGATCAGCCTTACGCTCCACCTCTGAACCTCGCATACTGATATGTACGTAGGCCGAAAGAAACTTCAAAGAATGAAATTCAGGAGGCTCGTGGAAATCGGTGGAATAGAATTCCAGCCAGATCTTTAAGACAGAGGACATGGCACTGTGGGAGACAAGTGGGCAACAGCATCAGAGGCCTGGCCTATCCCTCTATGCTGCCCTCCCAAGGCTCCCCTGAGTGAGCTGCAGTCTTGTGCCCTCTGCCCGTGCCTGTCCATAGACCAGCCCATCCAATGTCCACCCCCAGTATGGCAGTTCTGGCACAGATGGGCCTGGCAGCCAAGGAGGGGCTGGCAAAAGCCTCCATGGGAGGAGCCTTCAACCACTGATGTGACCACGTTTCCCTTCTTCAGGGAAACCTGACAACCTCCTCTGTCTGTGTCACTGCCCCATCCCTGCTGGAATGACCTGTCCACCCCAGGAGGGTGCTGTCTGCTCTGGGCATTACTCACTGGCACACAGGGGGTGTCCAGCAATATCTGATAAATGAGGAAACAGAGGGAGGCGCTGCTCCCCTGGCCTACCCAGGGCCCTTGGAAAAGCCCAAACTTGAGCTCACACGTGAATGTACTGCCCAAGTGTCTGCATGAAAATCTGCATATCCTTTTCCCAGTGACAGCAATCTCTTGGCCCTGAACACACTCTGCACCCTCAGCACCAGCTGAGCATCCCCATGGAGGCTCCAGTCCCGAGTGTAAGCGGGATGCTCTGCACACCTCCATCTCTGGCTCAGCACGGGCTCTGGGGGTGCGGGCAGGGCTGGGTGGGAGGGCGTGGGGATGGATTCTCTCTGGGGCTCACTCTGCTCTCCAGCCTCTCGCACACACTACGGTGCCTGGGATCACATCCCCAGCCGTCTTGACTCCTTTCCCTGCAGAGAAAGCCTTGAGCCCTCAGCCCTTTAGCAGGAATCATAAGATGTGTGAGAGCCAGAGTTCTGCCAGCCCCCCACCCACAGGCCCCCGCAGACCACACGCAGTTGTGTGGAGATGGGAGCCCCTCCTTCTGCACCAAAACTCCACTTACCATTTTAGCTGCTCCAGGGATTCGCCATCCCCGTCACAATCAGAAATCATGTTTCCATACCTAGAAGAGGTCAGGGGTGTGTCAAATCTACCATATGGTGGCACTACCTGCTTCTCATGTCTACTGTGACTGTCTCACCTCTGATTAGAATGGAAGCCCAGGAGGGCAGGGAATGCAGTCTCCTCGGTTCATTGGATTATGGTCAGTGCCCAGAAAGTGACTGCACATAGTGTGGCTTCACATATGATTGTGAACACATTCCTCTTGCTTCTGTGCATGGCCTTGATAGCAGGGTCACAGGCAATCCCAGGAAAGTGACACCCCAGCATGCTGAACTTGGACACCCGCACTAGTCAAGGGAGCCCTCTCCCTTCATCTCCTGCAGAATCCCCCTAGGAATAGGGCATGCAGATATGTACACATGTGTAGGGAGGAAAGGGGGTCTCATGACATCTTAGCTAGAAGATGATTACAAATTTCTTAAACATTACTAGAAAATTATGGTTCATTTGTCCTGGCATGCAACTGAATGAGAAAAAATCTGTGAAAAATTCTGACACCCATGACAAAAGAAATGATCCAAACAATATGACCATCGAGGTGCTTTTCTTTTATGTTTAGGACTATCAATTAAAAATGTGGTATTGAGGAGAATGTCAACAATATTGGGGGAGGCTCTGGAACGATGCTGAGTAGAAAATGGACAATAGATTCCTTTTTTGAGAATCGATAGAAGCTATTTTGCAGAAAGTGGCAAATGAGCTTGACTTTTAAAAACGAAGAGCATTAAAGCAAGTAAGTTTAGTGGATAGTAGATGATATTTGGGAGAGGGGTGACATGTTAAGTTACAAGAGGCAAAGAAATGGAAAGAACACATGTTTTGCAAAGGGAAAAATCATTCCTGTAAAACATCAGAATTGGAGTTTTCTTGCTGTTCTTTTTGTGCCTATGTAGTATCTTCTTTCTGCTGTAACTTCCAACTTGGGTTCTAGGCACTCTGTGTATGTGTGTGTTTACAAGAGAGAAATTGATAAACCTTAGTAAGCCCTAGAAAATTCTAGAGGTCTGAAATAAACAGATATTTTTCAAGTTTATTTAATTAAAAAGCAAAACAAAACAAAAACAGTGTCATCTGCTCCTATTAGGTAAAATATATGATCATATTGGAATCTTTGTGTGTGTGTGAGGCTGGCCAATATAGGGATCCACACCCTTGACCTTGGTGATACGAGGCTGTGCTCTAACCAGCTGAGCTACCAGCCAGCCTATACATGATCATATTGGAATAATATGCAACAGAGAGATACTCTGCTGCTATGGAGAATAAGCTGATTGCAAGGAAAAAAGATGCTCACAGATAAGGCAAGGGTAGGCTTTTTGTCCCCCATTGTGGAATAGTACAGGGAAAAATGCAAATGTATTGAGGCTGGTAATTCCAAGTCATGGGAGGGAAATTAAAATGATGACTCTGGAAGAATAGTTTCAAATGTCAAGGAGTTTGAGGCAGGTGATCAATTTAGTGAAATGACAAATGCTTTAGGAGATGCTGCTTCTTTGAAAGGATTGATACATACAGCAAGGCAAGGTAGGTGACTGTGCTGCTAAGTTCTTAATATTGCTATGAGTTTTAACTTTAAATATATTTGTGACTTTGCAGGTAGATCTGAATTTTGAGTGTCATAATTACTTAAGACTCTTTTATGGATTTGATTACTATAGCTATCACTGTAATTTGATGAGGTTTTAGAACTACACTCCATTTCTAATTTTGGTTTTATTATTTCCAAGTGCCAAAATACTTAACACAGAACCACCTCTTATTCTATAATAAAAAGCAATGGAGACAAGTTATTCAGTTGAAAAAAATTACTTTTTTTTTTTTTTTAAAGATGACCGGTAAGGGGATCCTATCCCTTGATGTGGTGTTGTCAGCACCACGCACTCCCAAGTGAGCCAATCAGCCAACCCTCCATAGGGACCCGAACCTGTGGCTCTGGTGCTGTCAGCACCGCACTCTCCAAGTGCGCACGGGCCGGCCGTGCTCCATGGTAGTTTTAGCTGCTTCCCTCCTTTGTTCTCAGAATTTTCATTTTCCCATGTTCTCCTGGACAAGTTCAACCCTGCTAACGATTAAAACCCATCACATCTGTCTGTCTTGGTGTGGATTGGCTCCCAACAGAAGACTCAGGGCTTCTTTGAACTAGGACTTGCATTGACTTCATCTCAACCAAGCTGAGGCGCCGATCTTGTGATTACACTTAGCATGTGCTATGAATGGAGAGAAATGAAGTGAAAAGTGCCTATGAGATGCGAAGTCAAACTTGTCACGTTCCTAGTCCCCTCTCTGGGCTTCTCTCCATCTTCAGCTCCACCTCACTGTTTACCCCTTAAAGAAGCCAGATGCTCTCTAATTCGTATGTCCACGAAACACTTGGTTTCAAATAACGGGTATTAAATGACTATTTGTTGGAAGTTCTGTATCCTAAATTTGTAGGTGTCCTTTATGTGACTGACGATGGCATGAATACCTAGTGTTAACAGTCTTTGGTGTGCTCAGCATTAAGATCCGTTAGGAATTGTCATGGAAACTTGTAAAATTAAAATAAAATCCAAATGCATGTCATCTGGCCTTGGAGTCCAGTTCTTCAGTACACACTCTGCTGATTTGGGCACCTCAGTCAAGAACCCAGTCAAAGAACCTCACAGAGTCACCCACAGGCCACGAAGCCACAGCACACGAGCAAGACTTTCCTGTGCTGCCCTGTTAACCATGAGCAGATGCCAAGGGCCCCAGATGTTTCAGCAAATCCTCTAGTTTCAGCAAATCCTCTAATATGAAATAGGCCAAAGCAAACAAACAAAAAAGGTAAAAGCGAATTGGAAGAAATAGAGATCATGCAAGGGAAACAGAAAATACCATTAACTTCCTCAGAGTTATAGGAGAGAAACTGTTGGACTTACTGAAGAAGAACAGACATTGTTAAAGTAGAACAGGGAGAAGATGAATCAAATAACCATGAGGTCATTTAGAAATTATAAATATAACTGTTGAAATTTTTGTTTGTTTGTTTATTTTGTGTGTGTGTGTGTGTGTGTGTGACAGTTAAGGGGGTTGTAACCCTAGGGGTGGTGTCGCCCGCACCGCGCTCAGCCAGTGAGCGCACCGGCCATCCCTATGTGGGATCCGAACCCGCGGCAGCGCCCCTGCGCTCCCAGCGCCGCTCTCTCCCGAGTGCGCCACGGGGCGGCCCATAAGTGTTGAAATTTAACTTAGAAAAGAACTCACTAGAAAGATGAGAAAATAACACAAGGGAAGCCTGATTAGATCAAAAAGACAAAAGGATAACAAGAAAGATACAATTGAAAGAAAAGCATAAAAAAGTAAAAGGAGTAAAAGGGAAAGAGAGAGAGAAAACGGAAGTGCGTGTCCGCAGAGCCAGTGTCTGAAGAACACGCGCTCCAGGAAGAGCCGCGGAGATGGGCAGGAGGAGAGAACCGTGGGAGAAAGGAGGAAGGGACAGGTCCCGGAGTTCCCCAGAGGTCCCCACGTGGAGAGTGACGATGGGTCCACACGCCGCCCCGCACTGGGGAAGCACAGGGGACACCGTGTCAACTCTGGGTGTGGGGGTCCAGGGGACGGATCCTGCGGAGGAGCCTCAAGAGGGAGACGACAGGGGAGTCCGGCCTTCAGCGTCTCGTGCAGAGTCGGTTCCGATCTCCGCTTTTCCTCGTCAAACGTGAGTCCGACAAGGCGAGGACGGGCCTCTGGACTGGACGTTTAGCAGCCCAAGACCGTTTTCTTAGCAGTCTATGGGGGGCCGTCTCCCACTACGGAGAAGACATAACCCCGGACAGGGGACAGGGCCCTGGTGACGGCCACAGGGGATCGTACCGACCCCGACTGCTCGGAGGCTGCATTGTAGACATCGGCTCCCAGGAGGTGTCGTCCAGAGCACCACATGGGTCCCTGAGGCGTTCACCTGTGGTGACAGCAGCTGCCCTAACCAGGACAGTGCGCGTGCGCAGACGCCACCGCGCACAGAGGACACGCGGTCCGCGCCTGGCTGTCAGCCGCGTCCCCGCGGCCGCAGGTGCGCGGCGCTCAGAGCCGCGGACGGGAAGCCGCGGTCGCGGGGTGCGCTCTCCGTGGCGCCTCCTGGTGGCCCTGCCTGCAGCTGCCGCCCCCAGGCCGCCCGTCCCGCCCGGAGACAGGAGCGCACGACCGGCCGCTCTCCACTCCCTGCTCCCGCCCCTCTGCGGCCTATGACAGCGGGTTCCAGCGAAACGACGGATTCCCACGGGCGCTCCAGGTCGGTGCAAGGGGTCCGCGCTGACGAGGCGCCGAGCACAGCCGTGAGGGGGACCCGCGTGGGCTGTCGTCGGCCGACGGTCCTGGCGGTTCCTCGGCCCCAGGCTGGCAGGCACAGTCCGCGGCGTGACAGTCCTGACCGCGGAGCCGTGTGCTGTTAAAGCCCCACGGTCACCACGAGCGACGGTATCTTGTGTACTTTTTCAAAACTGAGTTTTCTATTCTATGCCTTTACTCAACCGTATGAAATATAGAATTAGTAATTTATCAAATTGCGTAAAAAATGTCAATTGTTATTTATATATAAACAAAATTTATAGATTTATTTGGAAGAATTGATATATTTTCCCTACTTATTTTCTCATCTATGAACATGTACATCTCTTCATTGTCTTCAGTTGGTTCGTTTTTTCAATAACATTTTACACTCAGTGTTTAGAAATCATGATTGTAAAAATGCACCCTAATTATTCATGCAAACCTTGTGAATGAAAATTTGGGGTGTTTCCAACCCTTAGTAATAGGTATTGTCATATTAACAATCTTGTCGACACCTCACCTTATAATTTTTCAAGGTTACATATGATATAGATTCCTGAATATTGGGTTACAGTATAAAATAGTAAATATACAAGTATAATTTTGCTAAATTTTGCGAGTTTCTGCTCCTTATGGACTCTACCTTTTGCATTCCACCACAGTGTATTATAATACCTGGATCCCCACAGTCTCACTAACAAGTTTGTTATCAAAAAATTAAATTTTGCAAATCTAATAGGTGAAGACTTGTATTTCAATATATTTTAAATGTCTAGTTCTCTATGAGGGATTTTAAGCACCTAATTAAGTATTGATGCCAATTTAAATTTCCTTTTGTGTTATTAGATTGTTCATATATTTTGTTCATTTTTATTTCCTTTTGTTGGTCATTTCCATCTCATTTTTTCACACATCATTGTATTAGTGATATTATCCTAGTTTAAGAGGCTTTTTGTTTTTTTGCTTTTTTTAAAATTGAAACATTATTGATCACCCATTTTAAGTATTATAGCTTGTAATTACTTTTTGTCGTGTCCTTTTGACCTAGTTGGTGGCATTTACCTTTGATTTGAGTTTGCTTTGCTTTATTGATTGCTGCTATGCCATCCATGTTAACTGCTGCTACATTAGTAGCAGCATATTTTCACCAGTGATTTGAAATGCTATCTTTCTTAAATACTAAATTTCTATAAATCTTGGGTATCTCTTTGAATTCTCCATTCTTTTTCATTAGGTTTTATATTTACTTATAAACAAATTCCATATGGTCTTGATAATGAAGAATTTATAAAAAAAATTTTCGATCTCTGGTAGACTTACCCCTCCCTTTTGATTTGTTTCCTCACTTTTTTCTGATGAACGATTAATGTTTCATCAACATTTTATAATCATCTTATTTTGTTCTAGGTGAAGAAACAAATGAGACTATTTTTAATGTGATCATGACACACGTATAAAGTAACTTAGGAGAAAATAAAATCCTTAGGATCATGTGGCTTTCTGGCCAAGAAAATATCTCTGACATTTCTCTATCGTTTGTGTATGTATGTTTTAAGAGTGTTCTAATGCTTAAATCACATAGTTAAACAGGCTTTGTTGAGTTCTTGTTAGGTTTATGCCAAATATTTTACCAATGTTGTGGCAATTGAAAATGGAATCTTGATTTGTGTAATGTAATCTAGATAGTTATTGTTATTACATAAGACATTTATTAATTTTATATGTGAATTTTTCTAAATCGCAACGTGTAAATTTTATTTTAGTAAGTCGTCTTGTTTGTAATAGGTTTTTAATTAATTCTTTTTGATTTTCTAAATTCACAATACATACACATAACCCATTTTTCTCCATCTTGACATATACAAATACGTATGGTCAAATCTTATTTTATCTAGTGTTTTGATATTTATGAGTCTTACATTTTCTCAAAAGTACTTTTGGCTTCTGTGGAAATTATTATGTGTTTTTCTTTCTTCTAATGCTTAATACTTTTGCAAAATATTGAAGTTAGTAATTCATCTCAAATTTAATTTTGTGAACGGTACCTAGCAAAAGCATAACTGGATTTAATTTCCAAATAAATAATATTTCAATCCCTGTAATGATGAAGTGCTTTCCCCTAAGGAATCTGAATCCTTTCCACATATACCAGAATCTGTTTCAAAATTCAAACTTTTACTCCACTGAACTATTCGCTTATTCTTTGCCAATCTCATTCACTTTCAAGTATGTTCCTTTGCAATACATTTTATTAGACGGAGCAAATTTCCTCTTTGTTTTTATTATTATTGTTCTTCTTATGTCTTGAACAATTTGGGGGCCATTTTTGCACATAATTCTTTTTCATATTAACTTTGAGGTTATTTGACAAGTCCCCTAAACATCACTCTTTGGAATTTTTCAAGTTGAGATTTATTGAATCTATTGATTAACATAGGGAGAATACATATATATGTGGCGTAACTTCCTAGCATCACTGCTGCCCGGCACATGGACACACGTGGGCATTTTGCTAGGAGCTGCTGAGTGGCTCCTGCGACAGGGGTATCTATGAACACATCTCCTGGGGCATCCGCTGGGACCTCTTCTTCCTTCATTCTCACAAGAGCTGGTCGTCACCAGACATACAGACCTGCCCATCTGATGGGGCAAATGCTATCTGAATAGTGAGTAAATTTCTGTGCATAATCATTAGGTATGCCGCGGATGTCTGACATTTACTGGCCATGTGAATTGCTTCCCTGCGGAACTGCAGGAATATGTCGTTTGTCCCTATGGATAAATGAGAACTCTTTGTACAACTAGGATGCATACTACCCTTTCTCTGCTCATGAAGAATTTTCCAGTCTGGGGTTTGTCTTTTCACCTTTTGACATTATTCTGGTTTTTGTTTGGACCAGGAAAAGTCAGCATTTTCCTCAGTGGCTTCTGGCTCTCTGGTCATTCAAAAGTAGTTCCTATTTCAAGATTATGGCAATAATAACTATCAGGGCTTTGTGTCTCTAAATAGAGTCTTTGATTTTTCTGTAATTTTCCTCTTACTAAACACCTAAAATGAAAATTATTCAGATCTTTCTCATATTATGCGGCCAGATACAAAAGGCCACATAACATATAACTGTATTGATAGGAACAATCCACGATAGGTAAATTCACACACACAGAAAATGGAGTGGTAGTCAGGGACAGGGAGAGGCGGGATGGGGAGTGACAGCTTAATGGCTACAGAGTTCATGAAGCTGTTCGATCACTAGATGGTGGTAAGGGTTGCACCATATTAAAAATGTACTTAATGCCACTGAATGGTAATTTTGAAAATATTAAAAACACTTTATTTTATACAAGGGATATTATTGAAAATAAAAGATGACAAAATTTGAGGAGATGCAGGACACAGACAAAAAGGAGGAGAAGCACAGCGTCAAGGAAAGGCAAGAACAGATCTGGAGTGGGGACTGGTGAGGTTGTTTGTGGGAGCTCTGGAGCCAGGGCTCCCCTGGGTGCTGGTGTTTCTTCTAATTCTTCTGATGTTTCAGGAACGGTTATGTCAGGTTGCTCTAGCTCTACCTCCGGATCTTGATCTTTCTCCTGCTCTTTATCTTGCTCTTTCTACTGATCTTTCTCTTGATCTTTCTGTTGCTCCTGCTCTGGATCTTGCGTCTGATCTACCACTTGCTCTGGATCTTGTTCCTGCTCTACCTCTTGCTCTGGATCTTGCTCCTGCTCTACTTCTTGCTCTGGCTTGGGCTCTGGATCTTGCTTTCGCTCTGCCTCTGGCAGTGGAGGTGGAGCTGGAGCTGGAACTCGAGCCGAACATGGCAGCAGCTCTTGGGACTATTGTTCAGCCTGGGCGGAAGCTGGAACTGTAGAGACAACAATTGAAAATATCAATGTGAGTTTCTATGTCTCATCCAATGACACTGTCTTTCTAGAAGCCCAAGTCCAGAGACCCAGCCTCAGGAAGTCTCCCCACACCGCAGAACACTGTATGATTGTTCTGAGTACTCAGTGCCCCTGTCCCCAGCCTGCTTCTGGAAACTCTGCTCTGTGTGGCCCAGCCCAGGCCCCTCCCCAAACCCACACAGGCACGCACCCTCTACCTCCTCACCCTCAGTCTCCGCCTCACTAGGCTCCAGGTGCTCCGGGTTCTCCAGCTGCGCCAGAAGAAGATCAGCCTTACGCTCCACCTCTGAACCTCGCATACTGATATGTACGTAGGCCGAAAGAAACTTCAAAGAATGAAATTCAGGAGGCTCGTGGAAATCGGTGGAATAGAATTCCAGCCAGATCTTTAAGACAGAGGACATGGCACTGTGGGAGACAAGTGGGCAACAGCATCAGAGGCCTGGCCTATCCCTCTATGCTGCCCTCCCAAGGCTCCCCTGAGTGAGCTGCAGTCTTGTGCCCTCTGCCCGTGCCTGTCCATAGACCAGCCCATCCAATGTCCACCCCCAGTATGGCAGTTCTGGCACAGATGGGCCTGGCAGCCAAGGAGGGGCTGGCAAAAGCCTCCATGGGAGGAGCCTTCAACCACTGATGTGACCACGTTTCCCTTCTTCAGGGAAACCTGACAACCTCCTCTGTCTGTGTCACTGCCCCATCCCTGCTGGAATGACCTGTCCACCCCAGGAGGGTGCTGTCTGCTCTGGGCATTACTCACTGGCACACAGGGGGTGTCCAGCAATATCTGATAAATGAGGAAACAGAGGGAGGCGCTGCTCCCCTGGCCTACCCAGGGCCCTTGGAAAAGCCCAAACTTGAGCTCACACGTGAATGTACTGCCCAAGTGTCTGCATGAAAATCTGCATATCCTTTTCCCAGTGACAGCAATCTCTTGGCCCTGAACACACTCTGCACCCTCAGCACCAGCTGAGCATCCCCATGGAGGCTCCAGTCCCGAGTGTAAGCGGGATGCTCTGCACACCTCCATCTCTGGCTCAGCACGGGCTCTGGGGGTGCGGGCAGGGCTGGGTGGGAGGGCGTGGGGATGGATTCTCTCTGGGCTCACTCTGCTCTCCAGCCTCTCGCACACACTACGGTGCCTGGGATCACATCCCCAGCCGTCTTGACTCCTTTCCCTGCAGAGAAAGCCTTGAGCCCTCAGCCCTTTAGCAGGAATCATAAGATGTGTGAGAGCCAGAGTTCTGCCAGCCCCCCACCCACAGGCCACCGCAGACCACACGCAGTTGTGTGGAGATGGGAGCCCCTCCTTCTGCACCTAAACTCCACTTACCATTTTAGCTGCTCCAGGGATTCGCCATCCCCGTCACAATCAGAAATCATGTTTCCATACCTAGAAGAGGTCAGGGGTGTGTCAAATCTACCATATGGTGGCACTACCTGCTTCTCATGTCTACTGTGACTGTCTCACCTCTGACTAGAATGGAAGCCCAGGAGGGCAGGGAATGCAGTCTCCTCGGTTCATTGGATTATGGTCAGTGCCCAGAAAGTGACTGCACATAGTGTGGCTTCACATATGATTGTTGAAGGAATGAACCCCAACCAACTCCTCCCAAGATATCTGGGTGCACCTGAAGCCGCTCTGCCCGCCTCTGGTCTCCCTGCTTTGAATACACCCAGAAGCCTACAGATAGAATCCCAAATTTCCTGTAAAAATGTGAAAATAGTGAAGCCCTAGTCAACGAGGCCAGTGAGGGGTGACAGAGACTTCCTCGTGGGGGTGTCAGGAATCCTGAATGAGGACGACCGTGGCCCCTCCAGCAGACCTTCCACAGGGCTGGACTCAGGAGCAGCACTTTCCATGGGGGACCCACTGGAGCTTGTTCCTGTGACCACCCACTGAACACAGGAGGAAACTGAGGCTCAGAGGGGTGTGGTGACAGTCCTAAGACTCACAGCTGGGAGGCGGCCTAGTGACACTGTGTGATCCAGGGCCTGAGTGCTCACCTGAGGAAAAGCAGGTGCAGCACATGCCGGGGACTGGCAAAGTTCTTGTAGCTTGACAGAAACAGGTGGACATAAGATTGGTCACCACCCAAGACAGCAGGCACCAGGTGCTCCACCCGCTTCTTCAGGGTGCGTGCCGGGACAGGCCACACCATGTGGGTGGCATCCGAGCTCAATGAAGATGTGTCTTCACTCTAGGACAGGACAGGGGAGAGATACACAGTGACAGCACCGTGAACCCCAAGGAGGGCAGGGGCTGGAGGCCAGTCTTAACCCCAGGGAGGACATGAGAAGACAGCCTGAGGGCCCAGGGTTAATGTACAGGGTGGTGGTTGCCACCCCGGCAGTCCCCGTTCACCCTCCAGCCAGACCTGAGGTGTGAACACACCAGGACCAGCAGGTTTATAAACCCCCCACCCTCTGCCCCTGCCCTGGGAGGGTGTCCCATGTCCCCGTTCCCCACACACTCAGGAGGAGGGGCTGCGGTCATCCAGGGAGGCTCATAGTGCTGGCCTGGCCTTGCCCAACCTCCTGTGGGCCACCTGACATTACCTTTGGGGACCTCCTCCCAGACGGCCACAGGGGTCGAGGGCGAGGGCTGAACCAGCGCCGGAAGCACTGGACAAGCCTCTCAGCACAGGGCTTCCTGGGGCTACGGCCCCGGGACCTCGGGATACAGCACAACATCTCACTCTGCCTGTGGCCAAGTGAGCTGGGGAAGGGGCTGTGTATAGAATGTGGGTGCCAGGTTACCGAGTTCCGAGTTCTGTTGGGGTCTGTCGTCAAGGAAGTGAAGTCACTTCCTGATACCTCATTTCCTGAGCCCCTCCTCTGTGTACAAGACTGCAAATGCCCCTCTGGGTACCTGTCTGCTGACCCTCCTTTCCCATGAACTCTCTCTGTTGCCCACACTTCCACCAACACTGCCTGACCACACCCCTGTGCAAGGCCTGGGTGGAGCCAGTGTCATAGCTCGGAGGAGATACACGTAGGTTCATCCCCAGCTCCTGCTTCTTATCACTTTATGGGACCCTGGACAAGCCATTGTCACTCTCATGACCTCCCCAGTCTCCCCTTTTGCACAGTGGGGATCATTCTAGCATCTTCTTCCTAGGGATGGCATCAGGCATGTGTGAGAAAACATCTCTGAAACCTATGGCCGGTGTCACATGCAGCTCATAAACAAGACTAGAGATAAAATCCACGACGGTGTGGAAGGTAGCATGGAATACGACTAACGACAGGTCTGGTTCCTGTCATATAATCTTGAAAATGTCACTTTTGCTCTTGGTCTGTTTTCCCTGTCTGCACCATGCTACAGTTGGAATTTCATGCATTCACATACTGCTTTCCTCCATAAAACCTCACAATGGCTTCGTGTGTATTTAGGTTTGGACTCAAGTGCCACATCTCTTTCTGTGTGGTTGGCGACTCGTCAGGGGCTCCCAGTGGTCCCCACCATCTGCTGCACACATCCTCACGTAATCCCCTGCCCTGCAGTGTGGACTGGACTTAGTGACTCACTTCTAACCAATACAGGATCAAAAGTGAGAAGGTGTCACTTTCTAAATGTCATTGTAACACGCCTGTCTCTAGAGTCTTGTGCTCTGTCTCCTCTGTTCTCTCTGTTTGTATCCACCATATGCCAAGCATGGTGCCGAGAGCTGGAGAAAGAGCTGATTCAGCTGCACCCTGGCTTGGGAGATGATCCCAGGATAAGAAAGAGGAGAAGACGTACTATCGAGTGCCTGACATTCTAAGAGAGGAAAGTGATCTAGGAGGCCATCAGAATATTCTAGATTAGGAAGCTACCTGAAGATGGTAGGAAATGAACACCATTTGCAGAGAAGAACCAGAGGCGTTTGGTCCATTAAGATGACGGCAACATGGAACTGATGTGTAAGATGTAAGTAAGTAAGAAATACTATTCACAAATTCAAATCCTCTTTTCAAAATCATTGAATGGCAGGGATAAGTGCTCATGTTCAAAGCAAACATAACTAGAATTGAGGAAGATTCCATTTATGGAATAACTTTACATCTCCATTAGATGAAAGTATGCAGATATGTTCAGCAATTCTTTTCAAATTGTATAAAATATCCATTGTTGACACAATCAGGATTCCACCCCCATACTTTGGCTTCACACCCCATTTTCTTTACACCAGACACACATCCATTGCTGTGATGTAGATCCATTGCTGTCAACACTATCCCAGCCCACAGCCTACTGGTCCAGGGAGACAGCAACTCTATCACTATATTGTGTGCAGAATCCAGGAAGGGCCTAACACGGGGGCTCCATAAATATTCCCTGAAGTGCTGCACTTGAGAAGAGAGAAGAGTCTATGATTTTATTACCTGGTGCTCTACCTACACATGTTATCACTCTGCATTATGTCATGATCCTTAGTCCCCCTCACCTGACAGTCAGCAACCCAGGAGCAGTGTCTACACCTCGGTCTGCCCCTATTCCAGGCCCCCAGCCCAGCACCTGGCAAGTAATAGGTGCCAAGTACTGATGAATGAATTGTCTGGAAACATGTGAAACAGGATTCATCAAGAATACCCAGATGGAAGGTCACCATGAACATGCTGCCCTTTAATTCTGTCTGCCGACCACTTCCTTCAGCCAGGAACTGCCTGGGCACAAAGATTTCCCAGAGTCACCATCCTGCCTTGACTTCTGCCATTCACTTTAGCCTCCTTGATTGTCCTACTTACTGTGGGTTTCTTCACTCTCAGTCTCAGGGGACACCTCTGAACCCCTAAGGTAGCCCACTGGGTCTTCCTTCTCTGGCCAACACATTCCTCTTGCTTCTGTGCATGGCCTTGATAGCAGGGTCACAGGCAATCCCAGGAAAGTGACACCCCAGCATGCTGAACGTGGACACCCGCACTAGTCAAGGGAGCCCTCTCCCTTCATCTCCTGCAGAATCCCCCTAGGAATAGGGCATGCAGATATGTACACATGTGTAGGGAGGAAAGGGGGTCTCATGACATCTTAGCTAGAAGATGATTACAAATTTCTTAAACATTACTAGAAAATTATGGTTCATTTGTCCTGGCATGCAACTGAATGAGAAAAAATCTGTGAAAAATTCTGACACCCATGACAAAAGAAATGATCCAAACAATATGACCATCGAGGTGCTTTTCTTTTATGTTTAGGACTATCAATTAAAAATGTGGTATTGAGGAGAATGTCAACAATATTGGGGGAGGCTCTGGAACGATGCTGAGTAGAAAATGGACAATAGATTCCTTTTTTGAGAATTGATAGAAGCTATTTTGCAGAAAGTGGCAAATGAGCTTGACTTTTAAAAACGAAGAGCATTAAAGCAAGTAAGTTTAGTGGAAAGTAGATGATATTTGGGAGAGGGGTGACGTGTTAAGTTACAAGAGGCAAAGAAATGGAAAGAACACATGTTTTGCAAAGGGAAAAATCATTCCTGTAAAACATCAGAATTGGAGTTTTCTTGCTGTTCTTTTTGTGCCTATGTAGTATCTTCTTTCTGCTGTAACTTCCAACTTGGGTTCTAGGCACTCTGTGTATGTGTGTGTTTACAAGAGAGAAATTGATAAACCTTAGTAAGCCCTAGAAAATTCTAGAGGTCTGAAATAAACAGATATTTTTCAAGTTTATTTAATTAAAAAGCAAAACAAAACAAAAACAGTGTCATCTGCTCCTATTAGGTAAAATATATGATCATATTGGAATCTTTGTGTGTGTGTGAGGCTGGCCAATATAGGGATCCACACCCTTGACCTTGGTGATACGAGGCTGTGCTCTAACCAGCTGAGCTACCAGCCAGCCTATACATGATCATATTGGAATAATATGCAACAGAGAGATACTCTGCTGCTATGGAGAATAAGCTGATTGCAAGGAAAAAAGATGCTCACAGATAAGGCAAGGGTAGGCTTTTTGTCCCCCATTGTGGAATAGTACAGGGAAAAATGCAAATGTATTGAGGCTGGTAATTCCAAGTCATGGGAGGGAAATTAAAATGATGACTCTGGAAGAATAGTTTCAAATGTCAAGGAGTTTGAGGCAGGTGATCAATTTAGTGAAATGACAAATGCTTTAGGAGATGCTGCTTCTTTGAAAGGATTGATACATACAGCAAGGCAAGGTAGGTGACTGTGCTGCTAAGTTCTTAATATTGCTATGAGTTTTAACTTTAAATATATTTGTGACTTTGCAGGTAGATCTGAATTTTGAGTGTCATAATTACTTAAGACTCTTTTATGGATTTGATTACTATAGCTATCACTGTAATTTGATGAGGATTTAGAACTACATTCCATTTCTAATTTTGGTTTTATTATTTCCAAGTGCCAAAATACTTAACACAGAACCACCTCTTATTCTATAATAAAAAGCAATGGAGACAAGTTATTCAGTTGAAAAAAATTACTTTTTTTTTTTTAAAGATGACCGGTAAGGGGATCCTATCCCTTGATGTGGTGTTGTCAGCACCACGCACTCCCAAGTGAGCCAATCAGCCAACCCTCCATAGGGACCCGAACCTGTGGCTCTGGTGCTGTCAGCACCGCACTCTCCAAGTGCGCACGGGCCGGCCGTGCTCCATGGTAGTTTTAGCTGCTTCCCTCCTTTGTTCTCAGAATTTTCATTTTCCGATGTTCTCCTGGACAAGTTCAACCCTGCTAACGATTAAAACCCATCACATCTGTCTGTCTTGGTGTGGATTGGCTCCCAACAGAAGACTCAGGGCTTCTTTGAACTAGGACTTGCATTGACTTCAACTCAACCAAGCTGAAGCGCCGATCTTGTGATTACACTTAGCATGTGCTATGAATGGAGAGAAATGAAGTGAAAAGTGCCTATGAGATGCGAAGTCAAGCTTGTCACGTTCCTAGTCCCCTCTCTGGGCTTCTCTCCATCTTCAGCTCCACCTCACTGTTTACCCCTTAAAGAAGCCAGATGCTCTCTAATTCGTATGTCCACGAAACACTTGGTTTCAAATAACGGGTATTAAATGACTATTTGTTGGAAGTTCTGTATCCTAAATTTGTAGGTGTCCTTTATGTGACTGACGATGGCATGAATACCTAGTGTTAACAGTCTTTGGTGTGCTCAGCATTAAGATCCGTTAGGAATTGTCATGGAAACTTGTAAAATTAAAATAAAATCCAAATGCATGTCATCTGGCCTTGGAGTCCAGTTCTTCAGTACACACTCTGCTGATTTGGGCACCTCAGTCAAGAACCCAGTCAAAGAACCTCACAGAGTCACCCACAGGCCACGAAGCCACAGCACACGAGCAAGACTTTCCTGTGCTGCCCTGTTAACCATGAGCAGATGCCAAGGGCCCCAGATGTTTCAGCAAATCCTCTAGTTTCAGCAAATCCTCTAATATGAAATAGGCCAAAGCAAACAAACAAAAAAGGTAAAAGCGAATTGGAAGAAATAGAGATCATGCAAGGGAAACAGAAAATACCATTAACTTCCTCAGAGTTATAGGAGAGAAACTGTTGGACTTACTGAAGAAGAACAGACATTGTTAAAGTAGAACAGGGAGAAGATGAATCAAATAACCATGAGGTCATTTAGAAATTATAAATATAACTGTTGAAATTTTTGTTTGTTTGTTTATTTTGTGTGTGTGTGTGTGTGTGTGACAGTTAAGGGGGTTGTAACCCTAGGGGTGGTGTCGCCCGCACCACGCTCAGCCAGTGAGCGCACCGGCCATCCCTATGTGGGATCCGAACCCGCGGCAGCGCCCCTGCGCTCCCAGCGCCGCTCTCTCCCGAGTGCGCCACGGGGCGGCCCATAAGTGTTGAAATTTAACTTAGAAAAGAACTCACTAGAAAGATGAGAAAATAACACAAGGGAAGCCTGATTAGATCAAAAAGACAAAAGGATAACAAGAAAGATACAATCGAAAGAAAAGCATAAAAAAGCAAAAGGAGTAAAAGGGAAAGAGAGAGAGAAAACGGAAGTGCGTGTCCGCAGAGCCAGTGTCTGAAGAACACGCGCTCCAGGAAGAGCCGCGGAGATGGGCAGGAGGAGAGAACCGTGGGAGAAAGGAGGAAGGGACAGGTCCCGGAGTTCCCCAGAGGTCCCCACGTGGAGAGTGACGATGGGTCCACACGCCACCCCGCACTGGGGAAGCACAGGGGACACCGTGTCAACTCTGGGTGTGGGGGTCCAGGGGACGGATCCTGCGGAGGAGCCTCAAGAGGGAGACGACAGGGGAGTCCGGCCTTCAGCGTCTCGTGCAGAGTCGGTTCCGATCTCCGCTTTTCCTCGTCAAACGTGAGTCCGACAAGGCGAGGACCGGCCTCTGGACTGGACGTTTAGCAGCCCAAGACCGTTTTCTTAGCAGTCTATGGGGGGCCGTCTCCCACTACGGAGAAGACATAACCCCGGACAGGGGACAGGGCCCTGGTGACGGCCACAGGGGATCGTACCGACCCCGACTGCTCGGAGGCTGCAGTGTAGACACCGGATCCCAGGAGGTGTCGTCCAGAGCACCACATGGGTCCCTGAGGCGTTCACCTGTGGTGACAGCAGCTGCCCTAACCAGGACAGTGCGCGTGCGCAGACGCCACCGCGCACAGAGGACACGCGGTCCGCGCCTGGCTGTCAGCCGCGTCCCCGCGGCCGCAGGTGCGCGGCGCTCAGAGCCGCGGACGGGAAGCCGCGGTCGCGGGGTGCGCTCTCCGTGGCGCCTCCTGGTGGCCCTGCCTGCAGCTGCCGCCCCCAGGCCGCCCGTCCCGCCCGGAGACAGGAGCGCACGACCGGCCGCTCTCCACTCCCTGCTCCCGCCCCTCTGCGGCCTATGACAGCGGGTTCCAGCGAAACGACGGATTCCCACGGGCGCTCCAGGTCGGTGCAAGGGGTCCGCGCTGACGAGGCGCCGAGCACAGCCGTGAGGGGGACCCGCGTGGGCTGTCGTCGGCCGACGGTCCTGGCGGTTCCTCGGCCCCAGGCTGGCAGGCACAGTCCGCGGCGTGACAGTCCTGACCGCGGAGCCGTGTGCTATTAAAGCCACACGGTCACCACGAGCGACGGTATCTTGTGTACTTTTTCAAAACTGAGTTTTCTATTCTATGCCTTTACTCAACCGTATGAAATATAGAATTAGTAATTTATCAAATTGCGTAAAAAATGTCAATTGTTATTTATATATAAACAAAATTTATAGATTTATTTGGAAGAATTGATATATTTTCCCTACTTATTTTCTCATCTATGAACATGTACATCTCTTCATTGTCTTCAGTTGGTTCGTTTTTTCAATAACATTTTACACTCAGTGTTTAGAAATCATGATTGTAAAAATGCACCCTAATTATTCATGCAAACCTTGTGAATGAAAATTTGGGGTGTTTCCAACCCTTAGTAATAGGTATTGTCATATTAACAATCTTGTCGACACCTCACCTTATAATTTTTCAAGGTTACATATGATATAGATTCCTGAATATTGGGTTACAGTATAAAATAGTAAATATACAAGTATAATTTTGCTAAATTTTGCGAGTTTCTGCTCCTTATGGGCTCTACCTTTTGCATTCCACCACAGTGTATTATAATACCTGGATCCCCACAGTCTCACTAACAAGTTTGTTATCAAAAAATTAAATTTTGCAAATCTAATAGGTGAAGACTTGTATTTCAATATATTTTAAATGTCTAGTTCTCTATGAGGGATTTTAAGCACCTAATTAAGTATTGATGCCAATTTAAATTTCCTTTTGTGTTATTAGATTGTTCATATATTTTGTTCATTTTTATTTCCTTTTGTTGGTCATTTCCATCTCATTTTTTCACACATCATTGTATTAGTGATATTATCCTAGTTTAAGAGGCTTTTTGTTTTTTTGCTTTTTTTAAAATTGAAACATTATTGATCACCCATTTTAAGTATTATAGCTTGTAATTACTTTTTGTCGTGTCCTTTTGACCTAGTTGGTGGCATTTACCTTTGGTTTGAGTTTGCTTTGCTTTATTAATTGCTGCTATGCCATCCATGTTAACTGCTGCTACATTAGTAGCAGCATATTTTCACCAGTGATTTGAAATGCTATCTTTCTTAAATACTAAATTTCTATAAATCTTGGGTATCTCTTTGAATTCTCCATTCTTTTTCATTAGGTTTTATATTTACTTATAAACAAATTCCATATGGTCTTGATAATGAAGAATTTATAAAAAAAAAATTCGATCTCTGGTAGACTTACCCCTCCCTTTTGATTTGTTTCCTCACTTTTTTCTGATGAACGATTAATGTTTCATCAACATTTTATAATCATCTTATTTTGTTCTAGGTGAAGAAACAAATGAGACTATTTTTAATGTGATCATGACACACGTATAAAGTAACTTAGGAGAAAATAAAATCCTTAGGATCATGTGGCTTTCTGGCCAAGAAAATATCTCTGACATTTCTCTATCGTTTGTGTATGTATGTTTTAAGAGTGTTCTAATGCTTAAATCACATAGTTAAACAGGCTTTGTTGAGTTCTTGTTAGGTTTATGCCAAATATTTTAACAATGTTGTGGCTATTGAAAATGGAATCTTGATTTGTGTAATGTAATCTAGATAGTTATTGTTATTACATAAGACATTTATTAATTTTATATGTGAATTTTTCTAAATCGCAACGTGTAAATTTTATTTTAGTAAGTCGTCTTGTTTGTAATAGGTTTTTAATTAATTCTTTTTGATTTTCTAAATTCACAATACATACACATAACCCATTTTTCTCCATCTTGACATATACAAATACGTATGGTCAAATCTTATTTTATCTAGTGTTTTGATATTTATGAGTCTTACATTTTCTCAAAAGTACTTTTGGCTTCTGTGGAAATTATTATGTGTTTTTCTTTCTTCTAATGCTTAATACTTTTGCAAAATATTGAAGTTAGTAATTCATCTCAAATTTAATTTTGTGAACGGTACCTAGCAAAAGCATAACTGGATTTAATTTCCAAATAAATAATATTTCAATCCCTGTAATGATGAAGTGCTTTCCCCTAAGGAATCTGAATCCTTTCCACATATACCAGAATCTGTTTCAAAATTCAAACTTTTACTCCACTGAACTATTCGCTTATTCTTTGCCAATCTCATTCACTTTCAAGTATGTTCCTTTGCAATACATTTTATTAGACGGAGCAAATTTCCTCTTTGTTTTTATTATTATTGTTCTTCTTATGTCTTGAACAATTTGGGGGCCATTTTTGCACATAATTCTTTTTCATATTAACTTTGAGGTTATTTGACAAGTCCCCTAAACATCACTCTTTGGAATTTTTCAAGTTGAGATTTATTGAATCTATTGATTAACATAGGGAGAATACATATATATGTGGCGTAACTTCCTAGCATCACTGCTGCCCGGCACATGGACACACGTGGGCATTTTGCTAGGAGCTGCTGAGTGGCTCCTGCGACAGGGGTATCTATGAACACATCTCCTGGGGCATCCGCTGGGACCTCTTCTTCCTTCATTCTCACAAGAGCTGGTCGTCACCAGACATACAGACCTGCCCATCTGATGGGGCAAATGCTATCTGAATAGTGAGTAAATTTCTGTGCATAATCATTAGGTATGCCGCGGATGTCTGACATTTACTGGCCATGTGAATTGCTTCCCTGCGGAACTGCAGGAATATGTCGTTTGTCCCTATGGATAAATGAGAACTCTTTGTACAACTAGGATGCATACTACCCTTTCTCTGCTCATGAAGAATTTTCCAGTCTGGGGTTTGTCTTTTCACCTTTTGACATTATTCTGGTTTTTGTTTGGACCAGGAAAAGTCAGCATTTTCCTCAGTGGCTTCTGGCTCTCTGGTCATTCAAAAGTAGTTCCTATTTCAAGATTATGGCAATAATAACTATCAGGGCTTTGTGTCTCTAAATAGAGTCTTTGATTTTTCTGTAATTTTCCTCTTACTAAACACCTAAAATGAAAATTATTCAGATCTTTCTCATATTATGCGGCCAGATACAAAAGGCCACATAACATATAACTGTACTGATAGGAACAATCCACGATAGGTAAATTCACACACACAGAAAATGGAGTGGTAGTCAGGGACAGGGAGAGGCGGGATGGGGAGTGACAGCTTAATGGCTACAGAGTTGATGAAGCTGTTCGATCACTAGATGGTGGTAAGGGTTGCACCATATTAAAAATGTACTTAATGCCACTGAATGGTAATTTTGAAAATATTAAAAACACTTTATTTTATACAAGGGATATTATTGAAAATAAAAGATGACAAAATTTGAGGAGATGCAGGACACAGACAAAAAGGAGGAGAAGCACAGCGTCAAGGAAAGGCAAGAACAGATCTGGAGTGGGGACTGGTGAGGTTGTTTGTGGGAGCTCTGGAGCCAGGGCTCCCCTGGGTGCTGGTGTTTCTTCTAATTCTTCTGATGTTTCAGGAACGGTTATGTCAGGTTGCTCTAGCTCTACCTCCGGATCTTGATCTTTCTCCTGCTCTTTATCTTGCTCTTTCTACTGATCTTTCTCTTGATCTTTCTGTTGCTCCTGCTCTGGATCTTGCGTCTGATCTACCACTTGCTCTGGATCTTGTTCCTGCTCTACCTCTTGCTCTGGATCTTGCTCCTGCTCTACTTCTTGCTCTGGCTTGGGCTCTGGATCTTGCTTTCGCTCTGCCTCTGGCAGTGGAGGTGGAGCTGGAGCTGGAACTCGAGCCGAACATGGCAGCAGCTCTTGGGACTATTGTTCAGCCTGGGCGGAAGCTGGAACTGTAGAGACAACAATTGAAAATATCAATGTGAGTTTCTATGTCTCATCCAATGACACTGTCTTTCTAGAAGCCCAAGTCCAGAGACCCAGCCTCAGGAAGTCTCCCCACACCGCAGAACACTGTATGATTGTTCTGAGTACTCAGTGCCCCTGTCCCCAGCCTGCTTCTGGAAACTCTGCTCTGTGTGGCCCAGCCCAGGCCCCTCCCCAAACACACACAGGCACGCACCCTCTACCTCCTCACCCTCAGTCTCCGCCTCACTAGGCTCCAGGTGCTCCGGGTTCTCCAGCTGCGCCAGAAGAAGATCAGCCTTACGCTCCACCTCTGAACCTCGCATACTGATATGTACGTAGGCCGAAAGAAACTTCAAAGAATGAAATTCAGGAGGCTCGTGGAAATCGGTGGAATAGAATTCCAGCCAGATCTTTAAGACAGAGGACATGGCACTGTGGGAGACAAGTGGGCAACAGCATCAGAGGCCTGGCCTATCCCTCTATGCTGCCCTCCCAAGGCTCCCCTGAGTGAGCTGCAGTCTTGTGCCCTCTGCCCGTGCCTGTCCATAGACCAGCCCATCCAATGTCCACCCCCAGTATGGCAGTTCTGGCACAGATGGGCCTGGCAGCCAAGGAGGGGCTGGCAAAAGCCTCCATGGGAGGAGCCTTCAACCACTGATGTGACCACGTTTCCCTTCTTCAGGGAAACCTGACAACCTCCTCTGTCTGTGTCACTGCCCCATCCCTGCTGGAATGACCTGTCCACCCCAGGAGGGTGCTGTCTGCTCTGGGCATTACTCACTGGCACACAGGGGGTGTCCAGCAATATCTGATAAATGAGGAAACAGAGGGAGGCGCTGCTCCCCTGGCCTACCCAGGGCCCTTGGAAAAGCCCAAACTTGAGCTCACACGTGAATGTACTGCCCAAGTGTCTGCATGAAAATCTGCATATCCTTTTCCCAGTGACAGCAATCTCTTGGCCCTGAACACACTCTGCACCCTCAGCACCAGCTGAGCATCCCCATGGAGGCTCCAGTCCCGAGTGTAAGCGGGATGCTCTGCACACCTCCATCTCTGGCTCAGCACGGGCTCTGGGGGTGCGGGCAGGGCTGGGTGGGAGGGCGTGGGGATGGATTCTCTCTGGGCTCACTCTGCTCTCCAGCCTCTCGCACACACTACGGTGCCTGGGATCACATCCCCAGCCGTCTTGACTCCTTTCCCTGCAGAGAAAGCCTTGAGCCCTCAGCCCTTTAGCAGGAATCATAAGATGTGTGAGAGCCAGAGTTCTGCCAGCCCCCCACCCACAGGCCCCCGCAGACCACACGCAGTTGTGTGGAGATGGGAGCCCCTCCTTCTGCACCTAAACTCCACTTACCATTTTAGCTGCTCCAGGGATTCGCCATCCCCGTCACAATCAGAAATCATGTTTCCATACCTAGAAGAGGTCAGGGGTGTGTCAAATCTACCATATGGTGGCACTACCTGCTTCTCATGTCTACTGTGACTGTCTCACCTCTGACTAGAATGGAAGCCCAGGAGGGCAGGGAATGCAGTCTCCTCGGTTCATTGGATTATGGTCAGTGCCCAGAAAGTGACTGCACATAGTGTGGCTTCACATATGATTGTTGAAGGAATGAACCCCAACCAACTCCTCCCAAGATATCTGGGTGCACCTGAAGCCGCTCTGCCCGCCTCTGGTCTCCCTGCTTTGAATACACCCAGAAGCCTACAGATAGAATCCCAAATTTCCTGTAAAAATGTGAAAATAGTGAAGCCCTAGTCAACGAGGCCAGTGAGGGGTGACAGAGACTTCCTCGTGGGGGTGTCAGGAATCCTGAATGAGGACGACCGTGGCCCCTCCAGCAGACCTTCCACAGGGCTGGACTCAGGAGCAGCACTTTCCATGGGGGACCCACTGGAGCTTGTTCCTGTGACCACCCACTGAACACAGGAGGAAACTGAGGCTCAGAGGGGTGTGGTGACAGTCCTAAGACTCACAGCTGGGAGGCGGCCTAGTGACACTGTGTGATCCAGGGCCTGAGTGCTCACCTGAGGAAAAGCAGGTGCAGCACATGCCGGGGACTGGCAAAGTTCTTGTAGCTTGACAGAAACAGGTGGACATAAGATTGGTCACCACCCAAGACAGCAGGCACCAGGTGCTCCACCCGCTTCTTCAGGGTGCGTGCCGGGACAGGCCACACCATGTGGGTGGCATCCGAGCTCAATGAAGATGTGTCTTCACTCTAGGACAGGACAGGGGAGAGATACACAGTGACAGCACCGTGAACCCCAAGGAGGGCAGGGGCTGGAGGCCAGTCTTAACCCCAGGGAGGACATGAGAAGACAGCCTGAGGGCCCAGGGTTAATGTACAGGGTGGTGGTTGCCACCCCGGCAGTCCCCGTTCACCCTCCAGCCAGACCTGAGGTGTGAACACACCAGGACCAGCAGGTTTATAAACCCCCCACCCTCTGCCCCTGCCCTGGGAGGGTGTCCCATGTCCCCGTTCCCCACACACTCAGGAGGAGGGGCTGCGGTCATCCAGGGAGGCTCATAGTGCTGGCCTGGCCTTGCCCAACCTCCTGTGGGCCACCTGACATTACCTTTGGGGACCTCCTCCCAGACGGCCACAGGGGTCGAGGGCGAGGGCTGAACCAGCGCCGGAAGCACTGGACAAGCCTCTCAGCACAGGGCTTCCTGGGGCTACGGCCCCGGGACCTCGGGATACAGCACAACATCTCACTCTGCCTGTGGCCAAGTGAGCTGGGGAAGGGGCTGTGTATAGAATGTGGGTGCCAGGTTACCGAGTTCCGAGTTCTGTTGGGGTCTGTCGTCAAGGAAGTGAAGTCACTTCCTGATACCTCATTTCCTGAGCCCCTCCTCTGTGTACAAGACTGCAAATGCCCCTCTGGGTACCTGTCTGCTGACCCTCCTTTCCCATGAACTCTCTCTGTTGCCCACACTTCCACCAACACTGCCTGACCACACCCCTGTGCAAGGCCTGGGTGGAGCCAGTGTCATAGCTCGGAGGAGATACACGTAGGTTCATCCCCAGCTCCTGCTTCTTATCACTTTATGGGACCCTGGACAAGCCATTGTCACTCTCATGACCTCCCCAGTCTCCCCTTTTGCACAGTGGGGATCATTCTAGCATCTTCTTCCTAGGGATGGCATCAGGCATGTGTGAGAAAACATCTCTGAAACCTATGGCCGGTGTCACATGCAGCTCATAAACAAGACTAGAGATAAAATCCACGACGGTGTGGAAGGTAGCATGGAATACGACTAACGACAGGTCTGGTTCCTGTCATATAATCTTGAAAATGTCACTTTTGCTCTTGGTCTGTTTTCCCTGTCTGCACCATGCTACAGTTGGAATTTCATGCATTCACATACTGCTTTCCTCCATAAAACCTCACAATGGCTTCGTGTGTATTTAGGTTTGGACTCAAGTGCCACATCTCTTTCTGTGTGGTTGGCGACTCGTCAGGGGCTCCCAGTGGTCCCCACCATCTGCTGCACACATCCTCACGTAATCCCCTGCCCTGCAGTGTGGACTGGACTTAGTGACTCACTTCTAACCAATACAGGATCAAAAGTGAGAAGGTGTCACTTTCTAAATGTCATTGTAACACGCCTGTCTCTAGAGTCTTGTGCTCTGTCTCCTCTGTTCTCTCTGTTTGTATCCACCATATGCCAAGCATGGTGCCGAGAGCTGGAGAAAGAGCTGATTCAGCTGCACCCTGGCTTGGGAGATGATCCCAGGATAAGAAAGAGGAGAAGACGTACTATCGAGTGCCTGACATTCTAAGAGAGGAAAGTGATCTAGGAGGCCATCAGAATATTCTAGATTAGGAAGCTACCTGAAGATGGTAGGAAATGAACACCATTTGCAGAGAAGAACCAGAGGCGTTTGGTCCATTAAGATGACGGCAACATGGAACTGATGTGTAAGATGTAAGTAAGTAAGAAATACTATTCACAAATTCAAATCCTCTTTTCAAAATCATTGAATGGCAGGGATAAGTGCTCATGTTCAAAGCAAACATAACTAGAATTGAGGAAGATTCCATTTATGGAATAACTTTACATCTCCATTAGATGAAAGTATGCAGATATGTTCAGCAATTCTTTTCAAATTGTATAAAATATCCATTGTTGACACAATCAGGATTCCACCCCCATACTTTGGCTTCACACCCCATTTTCTTTACACCAGACACACATCCATTGCTGTGATGTAGATCCATTGCTGTCAACACTATCCCAGCCCACAGCCTACTGGTCCAGGGAGACAGCAACTCTATCACTATATTGTGTGCAGAATCCAGGAAGGGCCTAACACGGGGGCTCCATAAATATTCCCTGAAGTGCTGCACTTGAGAAGAGAGAAGAGTCTATGATTTTATTACCTGGTGCTCTACCTACACATGTTATCACTCTGCATTATGTCATGATCCTTAGTCCCCCTCACCTGACAGTCAGCAACCCAGGAGCAGTGTCTACACCTCGGTCTGCCCCTATTCCAGGCCCCCAGCCCAGCACCTGGCAAGTAATAGGTGCCAAGTACTGATGAATGAATTGTCTGGAAACATGTGAAACAGGATTCATCAAGAATACCCAGATGGAAGGTCACCATGAACATGCTGCCCTTTAATTCTGTCTGCCGACCACTTCCTTCAGCCAGGAACTGCCTGGGCACAAAGATTTCCCAGAGTCACCATCCTGCCTTGACTTCTGCCATTCACTTTAGCCTCCTTGATTGTCCTACTTACTGTGGGTTTCTTCACTCTCAGTCTCAGGGGACACCTCTGAACCCCTAAGGTAGCCCACTGGGTCTTCCTTCTCTGGCCAACACATTCCTCTTGCTTCTGTGCATGGCCTTGATAGCAGGGTCACAGGCAATCCCAGGAAAGTGACACCCCAGCATGCTGAACGTGGACACCCGCACTAGTCAAGGGAGCCCTCTCCCTTCATCTCCTGCAGAATCCCCCTAGGAATAGGGCATGCAGATATGTACACATGTGTAGGGAGGAAAGGGGGTCTCATGACATCTTAGCTAGAAGATGATTACAAATTTCTTAAACATTAGTAGAAAATTATGGTTCATTTGTCCTGGCATGCAACTGAATGAGAAAAAATCTGTGAAAAATTCTGACACCCATGACAAAAGAAATGATCCAAACAATATGACCATCGAGGTGCTTTTCTTTTATGTTTAGGACTATCAATTAAAAATGTGGTATTGAGGAGAATGTCAACAATATTGGGGGAGGCTCTGGAACGATGCTGAGTAGAAAATGGACAATAGATTCCTTTTTTGAGAATTGATAGAAGCTATTTTGCAGAAAGTGGCAAATGAGCTTGACTTTTAAAAACGAAGAGCATTAAAGCAAGTAAGTTTAGTGGAAAGTAGATGATATTTGGGAGAGGGGTGACGTGTTAAGTTACAAGAGGCAAAGAAATGGAAAGAACACATGTTTTGCAAAGGGAAAAATCATTCCTGTAAAACATCAGAATTGGAGTTTTCTTGCTGTTCGTTTTGTGCCTATGTAGTATCTTCTTTCTGCTGTAACTTCCAACTTGGGTTCTAGGCACTCTGTGTATGTGTGTGTTTACAAGAGAGAAATTGATAAACCTTAGTAAGCCCTAGAAAATTCTAGAGGTCTGAAATAAACAGATATTTTTCAAGTTTATTTAATTAAAAAGCAAAACAAAACAAAAACAGTGTCATCTGCTCCTATTAGGTAAAATATATGATCATATTGGAATCTTTGTGTGTGTGTGAGGCTGGCCAATATAGGGATCCACACCCTTGACCTTGGTGATACGAGGCTGTGCTCTAACCAGCTGAGCTACCAGCCAGCCTATACATGATCATATTGGAATAATATGCAACAGAGAGATACTCTGCTGCTATGGAGAATAAGCTGATTGCAAGGAAAAAAGATGCTCACAGATAAGGCAAGGGTAGGCTTTTTGTCCCCCATTGTGGAATAGTACAGGGAAAAATGCAAATGTATTGAGGCTGGTAATTCCAAGTCATGGGAGGGAAATTAAAATGATGACTCTGGAAGAATAGTTTCAAATGTCAAGGAGTTTGAGGCAGGTGATCAATTTAGTGAAATGACAAATGCTTTAGGAGATGCTGCTTCTTTGAAAGGATTGATACATACAGCAAGGCAAGGTAGGTGACTGTGCTGCTAAGTTCTTAATATTGCTATGAGTTTTAACTTTAAATATATTTGTGACTTTGCAGGTAGATCTGAATTTTGAGTGTCATAATTACTTAAGACTCTTTTATGGATTTGATTACTATAGCTATCACTGTAATTTGATGAGGTTTTAGAACTACATTCCATTTCTAATTTTGGTTTTATTATTTCCAAGTGCCAAAATACTTAACACAGAACCACCTCTTATTCTATAATAAAAAGCAATGGAGACAAGTTATTCAGTTGAAAAAAATTACTTTTTTTTTTTTAAAGATGACCGGTAAGGGGATCCTATCCCTTGATGTGGTGTTGTCAGCACCACGCACTCCCAAGTGAGCCAATCAGCCAACCCTCCATAGGGACCCGAACCTGTGGCTCTGGTGCTGTCAGCACCGCACTCTCCAAGTGCGCACGGGCCGGCCGTGCTCCATGGTAGTTTTAGCTGCTTCCCTCCTTTGTTCTCAGAATTTTCATTTTCCCATGTTCTCCTGGACAAGTTCAACCCTGCTAACGATTAAAACCCATCACATCTGTCTGTCTTGGTGTGGATTGGCTCCCAACAGAAGACTCAGGGCTTCTTTGAACTAGGACTTGCATTGACTTCAACTCAACCAAGCTGAAGCGCCGATCTTGTGATTACACTTAGCATGTGCTATGAATGGAGAGAAATGAAGTGAAAAGTGCCTATGAGATGCGAAGTCAAGCTTGTCACGTTCCTAGTCCCCTCTCTGGGCTTCTCTCCATCTTCAGCTCCACCTCACTGTTTACCCCTTAAAGAAGCCAGATGCTCTCTAATTCGTATGTCCACGAAACACTTGGTTTCAAATAACGGGTATTAAATGACTATTTGTTGGAAGTTCTGTATCCTAAATTTGTAGGTGTCCTTTATGTGACTGACGATGGCATGAATACCTAGTGTTAACAGTCTTTGGTGTGCTCAGCATTAAGATCCGTTAGGAATTGTCATGGAAACTTGTAAAATTAAAATAAAATCCAAATGCATGTCATCTGGCCTTGGAGTCCAGTTCTTCAGTACACACTCTGCTGATTTGGGCACCTCAGTCAAGAACCCAGTCAAAGAACCTCACAGAGTCACCCACAGGCCACGAAGCCACAGCACACGAGCAAGACTTTCCTGTGCTGCCCTGTTAACCATGAGCAGATGCCAAGGGCCCCAGATGTTTCAGCAAATCCTCTAGTTTCAGCAAATCCTCTAATATGAAATAGGCCAAAGCAAACAAACAAAAAAGGTAAAAGCGAATTGGAAGAAATAGAGATCATGCAAGGGAAACAGAAAATATCATTAACTTCCTCAGAGTTATAGGAGAGAAACTGTTGGACTTACTGAAGAAGAACAGACATTGTTAAAGTAGAACAGGGAGAAGATGAATCAAATAACCATGAGGTCATTTAGAAATTATAAATATAACTGTTGAAATTTTTGTTTGTTTGTTTATTTTGTGTGTGTGTGTGTGTGTGTGACAGTTAAGGGGGTTGTAACCCTAGGGGTGGTGTCGCCCGCACCACGCTCAGCCAGTGAGCGCACCGGCCATCCCTATGTGGGATCCGAACCCGCGGCAGCGCCCCTGCGCTCCCAGCGCCGCTCTCTCCCGAGTGCGCCACGGGGCGGCCCATAAGTGTTGAAATTTAACTTAGAAAAGAACTCACTAGAAAGATGAGAAAATAACACAAGGGAAGCCTGATTAGATCAAAAAGACAAAAGGATAACAAGAAAGATACAATCGAAAGAAAAGCATAAAAAAGCAAAAGGAGTAAAAGGGAAAGAGAGAGAGAAAACGGAAGTGCGTGTCCGCAGAGCCAGTGTCTGAAGAACACGCGCTCCAGGAAGAGCCGCGGAGATGGGCAGGAGGAGAGAACTGTGGGAGAAAGGAGGAAGGGACAGGTCCCGGAGTTCCCCAGAGGTCCCCACGTGGAGAGTGACGATGGGTCCACACGCCACCCCGCACTGGGGAAGCACAGGGGACACCGTGTCAACTCTGGGTGTGGGGGTCCAGGGGACGGATCCTGCGGAGGAGCCTCAAGAGGGAGACGACAGGGGAGTCCGGCCTTCAGCGTCTCGTGCAGAGTCGGTTCCGATCTCCGCTTTTCCTCGTCAAACGTGAGTCCGACAAGGCGAGGACCGGCCTCTGGACTGGACGTTTAGCAGCCCAAGACCGTTTTCTTAGCAGTCTATGGGGGGCCGTCTCCCACTACGGAGAAGACATAACCCCGGACAGGGGACAGGGCCCTGGTGACGGCCACAGGGGATCGTACCGACCCCGACTGCTCGGAGGCTGCAGTGTAGACATCGGATCCCAGGAGGTGTCGTCCAGAGCACCACATGGGTCCCTGAGGCGTTCACCTGTGGTGACAGCAGCTGCCCTAACCAGGACAGTGCGCGTGCGCAGACGCCACCGCGCACAGAGGACACGCGGTCCGCGCCTGGCTGTCAGCCGCGTCCCCGCGGCCGCAGGTGCGCGGCGCTCAGAGCCGCGGACGGGAAGCCGCGGTCGCGGGGTGCGCTCTCCGTGGCGCCTCCTGGTGGCCCTGCCTGCAGCTGCCGCCCCCAGGCCGCCCGTCCCGCCCGGAGACAGGAGCGCACGACCGGCCGCTCTCCACTCCCTGCTCCCGCCCCTCTGCGGCCTATGACAGCGGGTTCCAGCGAAACGACGGATTCCCACGGGCGCTCCAGGTCGGTGCAAGGGGTCCGCGCTGACGAGGCGCCGAGCACAGCCGTGAGGGGGACCCGCGTGGGCTGTCGTCGGCCGACGGTCCTGGCGGTTCCTCGGCCCCAGGCTGGCAGGCACAGTCCGCGGCGTGACAGTCCTGACCGCGGAGCCGTGTGCTATTAAAGCCACACGGTCACCACGAGCGACGGTATCTTGTGTACTTTTTCAAAACTGAGTTTTCTATTCTATGCCTTTACTCAACCGTATGAAATATAGAATTAGTAATTTATCAAATTGCGTAAAAAATGTCAATTGTTATTTATATATAAACAAAATTTATAGATTTATTTGGAAGAATTGATATATTTTCCCTACTTATTTTCTCATCTATGAACATGTACATCTCTTCATTGTCTTCAGTTGGTTCGTTTTTTCAATAACATTTTACACTCAGTGTTTAGAAATCATGATTGTAAAAATGCACCCTAATTATTCATGCAAACCTTGTGAATGAAAATTTGGGGTGTTTCCAACCCTTAGTAATAGGTATTGTCATATTAACAATCTTGTCGACACCTCACCTTATAATTTTTCAAGGTTACATATGATATAGATTCCTGAATATTGGGTTACAGTATAAAATAGTAAATATACAAGTATAATTTTGCTAAATTTTGCGAGTTTCTGCTCCTTATGGGCTCTACCTTTTGCATTCCACCACAGTGTATTATAATACCTGGATCCCCACAGTCTCACTAACAAGTTTGTTATCAAAAAATTAAATTTTGCAAATCTAATAGGTGAAGACTTGTATTTCAATATATTTTAAATGTCTAGTTCTCTATGAGGGATTTTAAGCACCTAATTAAGTATTGATGCCAATTTAAATTTCCTTTTGTGTTATTAGATTGTTCATATATTTTGTTCATTTTTATTTCCTTTTGTTGGTCATTTCCATCTCATTTTTTCACACATCATTGTATTAGTGATATTATCCTAGTTTAAGAGGCTTTTTGTTTTTTTGCTTTTTTTAAAATTGAAACATTATTGATCACCCATTTTAAGTATTATAGCTTGTAATTACTTTTTGTCGTGTCCTTTTGACCTAGTTGGTGGCATTTACCTTTGGTTTGAGTTTGCTTTGCTTTATTAATTGCTGCTATGCCATCCATGTTAACTGCTGCTACATTAGTAGCAGCATATTTTCACCAGTGATTTGAAATGCTATCTTTCTTAAATACTAAATTTCTATAAATCTTGGGTATCTCTTTGAATTCTCCATTCTTTTTCATTAGGTTTTATATTTACTTATAAACAAATTCCATATGGTCTTGATAATGAAGAATTTATAAAAAAAAATTTCGATCTCTGGTAGACTTACCCCTCCCTTTTGATTTGTTTCCTCACTTTTTTCTGATGAACGATTAATGTTTCATCAACATTTTATAATCATCTTATTTTGTTCTAGGTGAAGAAACAAATGAGACTATTTTTAATGTGATCATGACACACGTATAAAGTAACTTAGGAGAAAATAAAATCCTTAGGATCATGTGGCTTTCTGGCCAAGAAAATATCTCTGACATTTCTCTATCGTTTGTGTATGTATGTTTTAAGAGTGTTCTAATGCTTAAATCACATAGTTAAACAGGCTTTGTTGAGTTCTTGTTAGGTTTATGCCAAATATTTTAACAATGTTGTGGCTATTGAAAATGGAATCTTGATTTGTGTAATGTAATCTAGATAGTTATTGTTATTACATAAGACATTTATTAATTTTATATGTGAATTTTTCTAAATCGCAACGTGTAAATTTTATTTTAGTAAGTCGTCTTGTTTGTAATAGGTTTTTAATTAATTCTTTTTGATTTTCTAAATTCACAATACATACACATAACCCATTTTTCTCCATCTTGACATATACAAATACGTATGGTCAAATCTTATTTTATCTAGTGTTTTGATATTTATGAGTCTTACATTTTCTCAAAAGTACTTTTGGCTTCTGTGGAAATTATTATGTGTTTTTCTTTCTTCTAATGCTTAATACTTTTGCAAAATATTGAAGTTAGTAATTCATCTCAAATTTAATTTTGTGAACGGTACCTAGCAAAAGCATAACTGGATTTAATTTCCAAATAAATAATATTTCAATCCCTGTAATGATGAAGTGCTTTCCCCTAAGGAATCTGAATCCTTTCCACATATACCAGAATCTGTTTCAAAATTCAAACTTTTACTCCACTGAACTATTCGCTTATTCTTTGCCAATCTCATTCACTTTCAAGTATGTTCCTTTGCAATACATTTTATTAGACGGAGCAAATTTCCTCTTTGTTTTTATTATTATTGTTCTTCTTATGTCTTGAACAATTTGGGGGCCATTTTTGCACATAATTCTTTTTCATATTAACTTTGAGGTTATTTGACAAGTCCCCTAAACATCACTCTTTGGAATTTTTCAAGTTGAGATTTATTGAATCTATTGATTAACATAGGGAGAATACATATATATGTGGCGTAACTTCCTAGCATCACTGCTGCCCGGCACATGGACACACGTGGGCATTTTGCTAGGAGCTGCTGAGTGGCTCCTGCGACAGGGGTATCTATGAACACATCTCCTGGGGCATCCGCTGGGACCTCTTCTTCCTTCATTCTCACAAGAGCTGGTCGTCACCAGACATACAGACCTGCCCATCTGATGGGGCAAATGCTATCTGAATAGTGAGTAAATTTCTGTGCATAATCATTAGGTATGCCGCGGATGTCTGACATTTACTGGCCATGTGAATTGCTTCCCTGCGGAACTGCAGGAATATGTCGTTTGTCCCTATGGATAAATGAGAACTCTTTGTACAACTAGGATGCATACTACCCTTTCTCTGCTCATGAAGAATTTTCCAGTCTGGGGTTTGTCTTTTCACCTTTTGACATTATTCTGGTTTTTGTTTGGACCAGGAAAAGTCAGCATTTTCCTCAGTGGCTTCTGGCTCTCTGGTCATTCAAAAGTAGTTCCTATTTCAAGATTATGGCAATAATAACTATCAGGGCTTTGTGTCTCTAAATAGAGTCTTTGATTTTTCTGTAATTTTCCTCTTACTAAACACCTAAAATGAAAATTATTCAGATCTTTCTCATATTATGCGGCCAGATACAAAAGGCCACATAACATATAACTGTACTGATAGGAACAATCCACGATAGGTAAATTCACACACACAGAAAATGGAGTGGTAGTCAGGGACAGGGAGAGGCGGGATGGGGAGTGACAGCTTAATGGCTACAGAGTTGATGAAGCTGTTCGATCACTAGATGGTGGTAAGGGTTGCACCATATTAAAAATGTACTTAATGCCACTGAATGGTAATTTTGAAAATATTAAAAACACTTTATTTTATACAAGGGATATTATTGAAAATAAAAGATGACAAAATTTGAGGAGATGCAGGACACAGACAAAAAGGAGGAGAAGCACAGCGTCAAGGAAAGGCAAGAACAGATCTGGAGTGGGGACTGGTGAGGTTGTTTGTGGGAGCTCTGGAGCCAGGGCTCCCCTGGGTGCTGGTGTTTCTTCTAATTCTTCTGATGTTTCAGGAACGGTTATGTCAGGTTGCTCTAGCTCTACCTCCGGATCTTGATCTTTCTCCTGCTCTTTATCTTGCTCTTTCTACTGATCTTTCTCTTGATCTTTCTGTTGCTCCTGCTCTGGATCTTGCGTCTGATCTACCACTTGCTCTGGATCTTGTTCCTGCTCTACCTCTTGCTCTGGATCTTGCTCCTGCTCTACTTCTTGCTCTGGCTTGGGCTCTGGATCTTGCTTTCGCTCTGCCTCTGGCAGTGGAGGTGGAGCTGGAGCTGGAACTCGAGCCGAACATGGCAGCAGCTCTTGGGACTATTGTTCAGCCTGGGCGGAAGCTGGAACTGTAGAGACAACAATTGAAAATATCAATGTGAGTTTCTATGTCTCATCCAATGACACTGTCTTTCTAGAAGCCCAAGTCCAGAGACCCAGCCTCAGGAAGTCTCCCCACACCGCAGAACACTGTATGATTGTTCTGAGTACTCAGTGCCCCTGTCCCCAGCCTGCTTCTGGAAACTCTGCTCTGTGTGGCCCAGCCCAGGCCCCTCCCCAAACCCACACAGGCACGCACCCTCTACCTCCTCACCCTCAGTCTCCGCCTCACTAGGCTCCAGGTGCTCCGGGTTCTCCAGCTGCGCCAGAAGAAGATCAGCCTTACGCTCCACCTCTGAACCTCGCATACTGATATGTACGTAGGCCGAAAGAAACTTCAAAGAATGAAATTCAGGAGGCTCGTGGAAATCGGTGGAATAGAATTCCAGCCAGATCTTTAAGACAGAGGACATGGCACTGTGGGAGACAAGTGGGCAACAGCATCAGAGGCCTGGCCTATCCCTCTATGCTGCCCTCCCAAGGCTCCCCTGAGTGAGCTGCAGTCTTGTGCCCTCTGCCCGTGCCTGTCCATAGACCAGCCCATCCAATGTCCACCCCCAGTATGGCAGTTCTGGCACAGATGGGCCTGGCAGCCAAGGAGGGGCTGGCAAAAGCCTCCATGGGAGGAGCCTTCAACCACTGATGTGACCACGTTTCCCTTCTTCAGGGAAACCTGACAACCTCCTCTGTCTGTGTCACTGCCCCATCCCTGCTGGAATGACCTGTCCAACCCAGGAGGGTGCTGTCTGCTCTGGGCATTACTCACTGGCACACAGGGGGTGTCCAGCAATATCTGATAAATGAGGAAACAGAGGGAGGCGCTGCTCCCCTGGCCTACCCAGGGCCCTTGGAAAAGCCCAAACTTGAGCTCACACGTGAATGTACTGCCCAAGTGTCTGCATGAAAATCTGCATATCCTTTTCCCAGTGACAGCAATCTCTTGGCCCTGAACACACTCTGCACCCTCAGCACCAGCTGAGCATCCCCATGGAGGCTCCAGTCCCGAGTGTAAGCGGGATGCTCTGCACACCTCCATCTCTGGCTCAGCACGGGCTCTGGGGGTGCGGGCAGGGCTGGGTGGGAGGGCGTGGGGATGGATTCTCTCTGGGCTCACTCTGCTCTCCAGCCTCTCGCACACACTACGGTGCCTGGGATCACATCCCCAGCCGTCTTGACTCCTTTCCCTGCAGAGAAAGCCTTGAGCCCTCAGCCCTTTAGCAGGAATCATAAGATGTGTGAGAGCCAGAGTTCTGCCAGCCCCCCACCCACAGGCCCCCGCAGACCACACGCAGTTGTGTGGAGATGGGAGCCCCTCCTTCTGCACCTAAACTCCACTTACCATTTTAGCTGCTCCAGGGATTCGCCATCCCCGTCACAATCAGAAATCATGTTTCCATACCTAGAAGAGGTCAGGGGTGTGTCAAATCTACCATATGGTGGCACTACCTGCTTCTCATGTCTACTGTGACTGTCTCACCTCTGACTAGAATGGAAGCCCAGGAGGGCAGGGAATGCAGTCTCCTCGGTTCATTGGATTATGGTCAGTGCCCAGAAAGTGACTGCACATAGTGTGGCTTCACATATGATTGTTGAAGGAATGAACCCCAACCAACTCCTCCCAAGATATCTGGGTGCACCTGAAGCCGCTCTGCCCGCCTCTGGTCTCCCTGCTTTGAATACACCCAGAAGCCTACAGATAGAATCCCAAATTTCCTGTAAAAATGTGAAAATAGTGAAGCCCTAGTCAACGAGGCCAGTGAGGGGTGACAGAGACTTCCTCGTGGGGGTGTCAGGAATCCTGAATGAGGACGACCGTGGCCCCTCCAGCAGACCTTCCACAGGGCTGGACT
Source organism: Cynocephalus volans (assembly GCF_027409185.1). Taxonomy (NCBI): domain Eukaryota; kingdom Metazoa; phylum Chordata; class Mammalia; order Dermoptera; family Cynocephalidae; genus Cynocephalus; species Cynocephalus volans. The sequence continues at coordinate 50,404,263 of NC_084476.1, read as the reverse complement.
CAGGAGCAGCACTTTCCATGGGGGACCCACTGGAGCTTGTTCCTGTGACCACCCACTGAACACAGGAGGAAACTGAGGCTCAGAGGGGTGTGGTGACAGTCCTAAGACTCACAGCTGGGAGGCGGCCTAGTGACACTGTGTGATCCAGGGCCTGAGTGCTCACCTGAGGAAAAGCAGGTGCAGCACATGCCGGGGACTGGCAAAGTTCTTGTAGCTTGACAGAAACAGGTGGACATAAGATTGGTCACCACCCAAGACAGCAGGCACCAGGTGCTCCACCCGCTTCTTCAGGGTGCGTGCCGGGACAGGCCACACCATGTGGGTGGCATCCGAGCTCAATGAAGATGTGTCTTCACTCTAGGACAGGACAGGGGAGAGATACACAGTGACAGCACCGTGAACCCCAAGGAGGGCAGGGGCTGGAGGCCAGTCTTAACCCCAGGGAGGACATGAGAAAACAGCCTGAGGGCCCAGGGTTAATGTACAGGGTGGTGGTTGCCACCCCGGCAGTCCCCGTTCACCCTCCAGCCAGACCTGAGGTGTGAACACACCAGGACCAGCAGGTTTATAAACCCCCCACCCTCTGCCCCTGCCCTGGGAGGGTGTCCCATGTCCCCGTTCCCCACACACTCAGGAGGAGGGGCTGCGGTCATCCAGGGAGGCTCATAGTGCTGGCCTGGCCTTGCCCAACCTCCTGTGGGCCACCTGACATTACCTTTGGGGACCTCCTCCCAGACGGCCACAGGGGTCGAGGGCGAGGGCTGAACCAGCGCCGGAAGCACTGGACAAGCCTCTCAGCACAGGGCTTCCTGGGGCTACGGCCCCGGGACCTCGGGATACAGCACAACATCTCACTCTGCCTGTGGCCAAGTGAGCTGGGGAAGGGGCTGTGTATAGAATGTGGGTGCCAGGTTACCGAGTTCCGAGTTCTGTTGGGGTCTGTCGTCAAGGAAGTGAAGTCACTTCCTGATACCTCATTTCCTGAGCCCCTCCTCTGTGTACAAGACTGCAAATGCCCCTCTGGGTACCTGTCTGCTGACCCTCCTTTCCCATGAACTCTCTCTGTTGCCCACACTTCCACCAACACTGCCTGACCACACCCCTGTGCAAGGCCTGGGTGGAGCCAGTGTCATAGCTCGGAGGAGATACACGTAGGTTCATCCCCAGCTCCTGCTTCTTATCACTTTATGGGACCCTGGACAAGCCATTGTCACTCTCATGACCTCCCCAGTCTCCCCTTTTGCACAGTGGGGATCATTCTAGCATCTTCTTCCTAGGGATGGCATCAGGCATGTGTGAGAAAACATCTCTGAAACCTATGGCCGGTGTCACATGCAGCTAATAAACAAGACTAGAGATAAAATCCACGACGGTGTGGAAGGTAGCATGGAATACGACTAACGACAGGTCTGGTTCCTGTCATATAATCTTGAAAATGTCACTTTTGCTCTTGGTCTGTTTTCCCTGTCTGCACCATGCTACAGTTGGAATTTCATGCATTCACATACTGCTTTCCTCCATAAAACCTCACAATGGCTTCGTGTGTATTTAGGTTTGGACTCAAGTGCCACATCTCTTTCTGTGTGGTTGGCGACTCGTCAGGGGCTCCCAGTGGTCCCCACCATCTGCTGCACACATCCTCACGTAATCCCCTGCCCTGCAGTGTGGACTGGACTTAGTGACTCACTTCTAACCAATACAGGATCAAAAGTGAGAAGGTGTCACTTTCTAAATGTCATTGTAACACGCCTGTCTCTAGAGTCTTGTGCTCTGTCTCCTCTGTTCTCTCTGTTTGTATCCACCATATGCCAAGCATGGTGCCGAGAGCTGGAGAAAGAGCTGATTCAGCTGCACCCTGGCTTGGGAGATGATCCCAGGATAAGAAAGAGGAGAAGACGTACTATCGAGTGCCTGACATTCTAAGAGAGGAAAGTGATCTAGGAGGCCATCAGAATATTCTAGATTAGGAAGCTACCTGAAGATGGTAGGAAATGAACACCATTTGCAGAGAAGAACCAGAGGCGTTTGGTCCATTAAGATGACGGCAACATGGAACTGATGTGTAAGATGTAAGTAAGTAAGAAATACTATTCACAAATTCAAATCCTCTTTTCAAAATCATTGAATGGCAGGGATAAGTGCTCATGTTCAAAGCAAACATAACTAGAATTGAGGAAGATTCCATTTATGGAATAACTTTACATCTCCATTAGATGAAAGTATGCAGATATGTTCAGCAATTCTTTTCAAATTGTATAAAATATCCATTGTTGACACAATCAGGATTCCACCCCCATACTTTGGCTTCACACCCCATTTTCTTTACACCAGACACACATCCATTGCTGTGATGTAGATCCATTGCTGTCAACACTATCCCAGCCCACAGCCTACTGGTCCAGGGAGACAGCAACTCTATCACTATATTGTGTGCAGAATCCAGGAAGGGCCTAACACGGGGGCTCCATAAATATTCCCTGAAGTGCTGCACTTGAGAAGAGAGAAGAGTCTATGATTTTATTACCTGGTGCTCTACCTACACATGTTATCACTCTGCATTATGTCATGATCCTTAGTCCCCCTCACCTGACAGTCAGCAACCCAGGAGCAGTGTCTACACCTCGGTCTGCCCCTATTCCAGGCCCCCAGCCCAGCACCTGGCAAGTAATAGGTGCCAAGTACTGATGAATGAATTGTCTGGAAACATGTGAAACAGGATTCATCAAGAATACCCAGATGGAAGGTCACCATGAACATGCTGCCCTTTAATTCTGTCTGCCGACCACTTCCTTCAGCCAGGAACTGCCTGGGCACAAAGATTTCCCAGAGTCACCATCCTGCCTTGACTTCTGCCATTCACTTTAGCCTCCTTGATTGTCCTACTTACTGTGGGTTTCTTCACTCTCAGTCTCAGGGGACACCTCTGAACCCCTAAGGTAGCCCACTGGGTCTTCCTTCTCTGGCCAACACATTCCTCTTGCTTCTGTGCATGGCCTTGATAGCAGGGTCACAGGCAATCCCAGGAAAGTGACACCCCAGCATGCTGAACTTGGACACCCGCACTAGTCAAGGGAGCCCTCTCCCTTCATCTCCTGCAGAATCCCCCTAGGAATAGGGCATGCAGATATGTACACATGTGTAGGGAGGAAAGGGGGTCTCATGACATCTTAGCTAGAAGATGATTACAAATTTCTTAAACATTACTAGAAAATTATGGTTCATTTGTCCTGGCATGCAACTGAATGAGAAAAAATCTGTGAAAAATTCTGACACCCATGACAAAAGAAATGATCCAAACAATATGACCATCGAGGTGCTTTTCTTTTATGTTTAGGACTATCAATTAAAAATGTGGTATTGAGGAGAATGTCAACAATATTGGGGGAGGCTCTGGAACGATGCTGAGTAGAAAATGGACAATAGATTCCTTTTTTGAGAATTGATAGAAGCTATTTTGCAGAAAGTGGCAAATGAGCTTGACTTTTAAAAACGAAGAGCATTAAAGCAAGTAAGTTTAGTGGAAAGTAGATGATATTTGGGAGAGGGGTGACGTGTTAAGTTACAAGAGGCAAAGAAATGGAAAGAACACATGTTTTGCAAAGGGAAAAATCATTCCTGTAAAACATCAGAATTGGAGTTTTCTTGCTGTTCGTTTTGTGCCTATGTAGTATCTTCTTTCTGCTGTAACTTCCAACTTGGGTTCTAGGCACTCTGTGTATGTGTGTGTTTACAAGAGAGAAATTGATAAACCTTAGTAAGCCCTAGAAAATTCTAGAGGTCTGAAATAAACAGATATTTTTCAAGTTTATTTAATTAAAAAGCAAAACAAAACAAAAACAGTGTCATCTGCTCCTATTAGGTAAAATATATGATCATATTGGAATCTTTGTGTGTGTGTGAGGCTGGCCAATATAGGGATCCACACCCTTGACCTTGGTGATACGAGGCTGTGCTCTAACCAGCTGAGCTACCAGCCAGCCTATACATGATCATATTGGAATAATATGCAACAGAGAGATACTCTGCTGCTATGGAGAATAAGCTGATTGCAAGGAAAAAAGATGCTCACAGATAAGGCAAGGGTAGGCTTTTTGTCCCCCATTGTGGAATAGTACAGGGAACAATGCAAATGTATTGAGGCTGGTAATTCCAAGTCATGGGAGGGAAATTAAAATGATGACTCTGGAAGAATAGTTTCAAATGTCAAGGAGTTTGAGGCAGGTGATCAATTTAGTGAAATGACAAATGCTTTAGGAGATGCTGCTTCTTTGAAAGGATTGATACATACAGCAAGGCAAGGTAGGTGACTGTGCTGCTAAGTTCTTAATATTGCTATGAGTTTTAACTTTAAATATATTTGTGACTTTGCAGGTAGATCTGAATTTTGAGTGTCATAATTACTTAAGACTCTTTTATGGATTTGATTACTATAGCTATCACTGTAATTTGATGAGGTTTTAGAACTACATTCCATTTCTAATTTTGGTTTTATTATTTCCAAGTGCCAAAATACTTAACACAGAACCACCTCTTATTCTATAATAAAAAGCAATGGAGACAAGTTATTCAGTTGAAAAAAATTACTTTTTTTTTTTTAAAGATGACCGGTAAGGGGATCCTATCCCTTGATGTGGTGTTGTCAGCACCACGCACTCCCAAGTGAGCCAATCAGCCAACCCTCCATAGGGACCCGAACCTGTGGCTCTGGTGCTGTCAGCACCGCACTCTCCAAGTGCGCACGGGCCGGCCGTGCTCCATGGTAGTTTTAGCTGCTTCCCTCCTTTGTTCTGAGAATTTTCATTTTCCGATGTTCTCCTGGACAAGTTCAACCCTGCTAACGATTAAAACCCATCACATCTGTCTGTCTTGGTGTGGATTGGCTCCCAACAGAAGACTCAGGGCTTCTTTGAACTAGGACTTGCATTGACTTCAACTCAACCAAGCTGAAGCGCCGATCTTGTGATTACACTTAGCATGTGCTATGAATGGAGAGAAATGAAGTGAAAAGTGCCTATGAGATGCGAAGTCAAACTTGTCACGTTCCTAGTCCCCTCTCTGGGCTTCTCTCCATCTTCAGCTCCACCTCACTGTTTACCCCTTAAAGAAGCCAGATGCTCTCTAATTCGTATGTCCACGAAACACTTGGTTTCAAATAACGGGTATTAAATGACTATTTGTTGGAAGTTCTGTATCCTAAATTTGTAGGTGTCCTTTATGTGACTGATGATGGCATGAATACCTAGTGTTAACAGTCTTTGGTGTGCTCAGCATTAAGATCCGTTAGGAATTGTCATGGAAACTTGTAAAATTAAAATAAAATCCAAATGCATGTCATCTGGCCTTGGAGTCCAGTTCTTCAGTACACACTCTGCTGATTTGGGCACCTCAGTCAAGAACCCAGTCAAAGAACCTCACAGAGTCACCCACAGGCCACGAAGCCACAGCACACGAGCAAGACTTTCCTGTGCTGCCCTGTTAACCATGAGCAGATGCCAAGGGCCCCAGATGTTACAGCAAATCCTCTAGTTTCAGCAAATCCTCTAATATGAAATAGGCCAAAGCAAACAAACAAAAAAGGTAAAAGCGAATTGGAAGATATAGAGATCATGCAAGGGAAACAGAAAATACCATTAACTTCCTCAGAGTTATAGGAGAGAAACTGTTGGACTTACTGAAGAAGAACAGACATTGTTAAAGTAGAACAGGGAGAAGATGAATCAAATAACCATGAGGTCATTTAGAAATTATAAATATAACTGTTGAAATTTTTGTTTGTTTGTTTATTTTGTGTGTGTGTGTGTGTGTGTGACAGTTAAGGGGGTTGTAACCCTAGGGGTGGTGTCGTCCGCACCGCGCTCATCCAGTGAGCGCACCGGCCATCCCTATGTGGGATCCTAACCCGCGGCAGCGCCCCTGCGCTCCCAGCGCCGCTCTCTCCCGAGTGCGCCACGGGGCGGCCCATAAGTGTTGAAATTTAACTTAGAAAAGAACTCACTAGAAAGATGAGAAAATAACACAAGGGAAGCCTGATTAGATCAAAAAGACAAAAGGATAACAAGAAAGATACAATTGAAAGAAAAGCATAAAAAAGTAAAAGGAGTAAAAGGGAAAGAGAGAGAGAAAACGGAAGTGGGTGTCCGCAGAGCCAGTGTCTGAAGAACACGCGCTCCAGGAAGAGCCGCGGAGATGGGCAGGAGGAAAGAACCGTGGGAGAAAGGAGGAAGGGACAGGTCCCGGAGTTCCCCAGAGGTCCCCACGTGGAGAGTGACGATGGGTCCACACGCCGCCCCGCACTGGGGAAGCACAGGGGACACCGTGTCAACTCTGGGTGTGGGGGTCCAGGGGACGGATCCTGCGGAGGAGCCTCAAGAGGGAGACGACAGGGGAGTCCGGCCTTCAGCGTCTCGTGCAGAGTCGGTTCCGATCTCCGCTTTTCCTCGTCAAACGTGAGTCCGACAAGGCGAGGACCGGCCTCTGGACTGGACGTTTAGCAGCCCAAGACCGTTTTCTTAGCAGTCTATGGGGGGCCGTCTCCCACTACGGAGAAGACATAACCCCGGACAGGGGACAGGGCCCTGGTGACGGCCACAGGGGATCGTACCGACCCCGACTGCTCGGAGGCTGCAGTGTAGACATCGGATCCCAGGAGGTGTCGTCCAGAGCACCACATGGGTCCCTGAGGCGTTCACCTGTGGTGACAGCAGCTGCCCTAACCAGGACAGTGCGCGTGCGCAGACGCCACCGCGCACAGAGGACACGCGGTCCGCGCCTGGCTGTCAGCCGCGTCCCCGCGGCCGCAGGTGCGCGGCGCTCAGAGCCGCGGACGGGAAGCCGCGGTCGCGGGGTGCGCTCTCCGTGGCGCCTCCTGGTGGCCCTGCCTGCAGCTGCCGCCCCCAGGCCGCCCGTCCCGCCCGGAGACAGGAGCGCACGACCGGCCGCTCTCCACTCCCTGCTCCCGCCCCTCTGCGGCCTATGACAGCGGGTTCCAGCGAAACGACGGATTCCCACGGGCGCTCCAGGTCGGTGCAAGGGGTCCGCGCTGACGAGGCGCCGAGCTCAGCCGTGAGGGGGACCCGCGTGGGCTGTCGTCGGCCGACGGTCCTGGCGGTTCCTCGGCCCCAGGCTGGCAGGCACAGTCCGCGGCGTGACAGTCCTGACAGCGGAGCCGTGTGCTATTAAAGCCACACGGTCACCACGAGCGACGGTATCTTGTGTACTTTTTCAAAACTGAGTTTTCTATTCTATGCCTTTACTCAACCGTATGAAATATAGAATTAGTAATTTATCAAATTGCGTAAAAAATGTCAATTGTTATTTATATATAAACAAAATTTATAGATTTATTTGGAAGAATTGATATATTTTCCCTACTTATTTTCTCATCTATGAACATGTACATCTCTTCATTGTCTTCAGTTGGTTCGTTTTTTCAATAACATTTTACACTCAGTGTTTAGAAATCATGATTGTAAAAATGCACCCTAATTATTCATGCAAACCTTGTGAATGAAAATTTGGGGTGTTTCCAACCCTTAGTAATAGGTATTGTCATATTAACAATCTTGTCGACACCTCACCTTATAATTTTTCAAGGTTACATATGATATAGATTCCTGAATATTGGGTTACAGTATAAAATAGTAAATATACAAGTATAATTTTGCTAAATTTTGCGAGTTTCTGCTCCTTATGGGCTCTACCTTTTGCATTCCACCACAGTGTATTATAATACCTGGATCCCCACAGTCTCACTAACAAGTTTGTTATCAAAAAATTAAATTTTGCAAATCTAATAGGTGAAGACTTGTATTTCAATATATTTTAAATGTCTAGTTCTCTATGAGGGATTTTAAGCACCTAATTAAGTATTGATGCCAATTTAAATTTCCTTTTGTGTTATTAGATTGTTCATATATTTTGTTCATTTTTATTTCCTTTTGTTGGTCATTTCCATCTCATTTTTTCACACATCATTGTATTAGTGATATTATCCTAGTTTAAGAGGCTTTTTGTTTTTTTGCTTTTTTTAAAATTGAAACATTATTGATCACCCATTTTAAGTATTATAGCTTGTAATTACTTTTTGTCGTGTCCTTTTGACCTAGTTGGTGGCATTTACCTTTGGTTTGAGTTTGCTTTGCTTTATTAATTGCTGCTATGCTATCCATGTTAACTGCTGCTACATTAGTAGCAGCATATTTTCACCAGTGATTTGAAATGCTATCTTTCTTAAATACTAAATTTCTATAAATCTTGGGTATCTCTTTGAATTCTCCATTCTTTTTCATTAGGTTTTATATTTACTTATAAACAAATTCCATATGGTCTTGATAATGAAGAATTTATAAAAAAAAATTTCGATCTCTGGTAGACTTACCCCTCCCTTTTGATTTGTTTCCTCACTTTTTTCTGATGAACGATTAATGTTTCATCAACATTTTATAATCATCTTATTTTGTTCTAGGTGAAGAAACAAATGAGACTATTTTTAATGTGATCATGACACACGTATAAAGTAACTTAGGAGAAAATAAAATCCTTAGGATCATGTGGCTTTCTGGCCAAGAAAATATCTCTGACATTTCTCTATCGTTTGTGTATGTATGTTTTAAGAGTGTTCTAATGATTAAATCACATAGTTAAACAGGCTTTGTTGAGTTCTTGTTAGGTTTATGCCAAATATTTTAACAATGTTGTGGCTATTGAAAATGGAATCTTGATTTGTGTAATGTAATCTAGATAGTTATTGTTATTACATAAGACATTTATTAATTTTATATGTGAATTTTTCTAAATCGCAACGTGTAAATTTTATTTTAGTAAGTCGTCTTGTTTGTAATAGGTTTTTAATTAATTCTTTTTGATTTTCTAAATTCACAATACATACACATAACCCATTTTTCTCCATCTTGACATATACAAATACGTATGGTCAAATCTTATTTTATCTAGTGTTTTGATATTTATGAGTCTTACATTTTCTCAAAAGTACTTTTGGCTTCTGTGGAAATTATTATGTGTTTTTCTTTCTTCTAATGCTTAATACTTTTGCAAAATATTGAAGTTAGTAATTCATCTCAAATTTAATTTTGTGAACGGTACCTAGCAAAAGCATAACTGGATTTAATTTCCAAATAAATAATATTTCAATCCCTGTAATGATGAAGTGCTTTCCCCTAAGGAATCTGAATCCTTTCCACATATACCAGAATCTGTTTCAAAATTCAAACTTTTACTCCACTGAACTATTCGCTTATTCTTTGCCAATCTCATTCACTTTCAAGTATGTTCCTTTGCAATACATTTTATTAGACGGAGCAAATTTCCTCTTTGTTTTTATTATTATTGTTCTTCTTATGTCTTGAACAATTTGGGGGCCATTTTTGCACATAATTCTTTTTCATATTAACTTTGAGGTTATTTGACAAGTCCCCTAAACATCACTCTTTGGAATTTTTCAAGTTGAGATTTATTGAATCTATTGATTAACATAGGGAGAATACATATATATGTGGCGTAACTTCCTAGCATCACTGCTGCCCGGCACATGGACACACGTGGGCATTTTGCTAGGAGCTGCTGAGTGGCTCCTGCGACAGGGGTATCTATGAACACATCTCCTGGGGCATCCGCTGGGATCTCTTCTTCCTTCATTCTCACAAGAGCTGGTCGTCACCAGACATACAGACCTGCCCATCTGATGGGGCAAATGCTATCTGAATAGTGAGTAAATTTCTGTGCATAATCATTAGGTATGCCGCGGATGTCTGACATTTACTGGCCATGTGAATTGCTTCCCTGCGGAACTGCAGGAATATGTCGTTTGTCCCTATGGATAAATGAGAACTCTTTGTACAACTAGGATGCATACTACCCTTTCTCTGCTCATGAAGAATTTTCCAGTCTGGGGTTTGTCTTTTCACCTTTTGACATTATTCTGGTTTTTGTTTGGACCAGGAAAAGTCAGCATTTTCCTCAGTGGCTTCTGGCTCTCTGGTCATTCAAAAGTAGTTCCTATTTCAAGATTATGGCAATAATAACTATCAGGGCTTTGTGTCTCTAAATAGAGTCTTTGATTTTTCTGTAATTTTCCTCTTACTAAACACCTAAAATGAAAATTATTCAGATCTTTCTCATATTATGCGGCCAGATACAAAAGGCCACATAACATATAACTGTACTGATAGGAACAATCCACGATAGGTAAATTCACACACACAGAAAATGGAGTGGTAGTCAGGGACAGGGAGAGGCGGGATGGGGAGTGACAGCTTAATGGCTACAGAGTTCATGAAGCTGTTCGATCACTAGATGGTGGTAAGGGTTGCACCATATTAAAAATGTACTTAATGCCACTGAATGGTAATTTTGAAAATATTAAAAACACTTTATTTTATACAAGGGATATTATTGAAAATAAAAGATGACAAAATTTGAGGAGATGCAGGACACAGACAAAAAGGAGGAGAAGCACAGCGTCAAGGAAAGGCAAGAACAGATCTGGAGTGGGGACTGGTGAGGTTGTTTGTGGGAGCTCTGGAGCCAGGGCTCCCCTGGGTGCTGGTGTTTCTTCTAATTCTTCTGATGTTTCAGGAACGGTTATGTCAGGTTGCTCTAGCTCTACCTCCGGATCTTGATCTTTCTCCTGCTCTTTATCTTGCTCTTTCTACTGATCTTTCTCTTGATCTTTCTGTTGCTCCTGCTCTGGATCTTGCGTCTGATCTACCACTTGCTCTGGATCTTGTTCCTGCTCTACCTCTTGCTCTGGATCTTGCTCCTGCTCTACTTCTTGCTCTGGCTTGGGCTCTGGATCTTGCTTTCGCTCTGCCTCTGGCAGTGGAGGTGGAGCTGGAGCTGGAACTCGAGCCGAACATGGCAGCAGCTCTTGGGACTATTGTTCAGCCTGGACGGAAGCTGGAACTGGAGAGACAACAATTGAAAATATCAATGTGAGTTTCTATGTCTCATCCAATGACACTGTCTTTCTAGAAGCCCAAGTCCAGAGACCCAGCCTCAGGAAGTCTCCCCACACCGCAGAACACTGTATGATTGTTCTGAGTACTCAGTGCCCCTGTCCCCAGCCTGCTTCTGGAAACTCTGCTCTGTGTGGCCCAGCCCAGGCCCCTCCCCAAACCCACACAGGCACGCACCCTCTACCTCCTCACCCTCAGTCTCCGCCTCACTAGGCTCCAGGTGCTCCGGGTTCTCCAGCTGCGCCAGAAGAAGATCAGCCTTACGCTCCACCTCTGAACCTCGCATACTGATATGTACGTAGGCCGAAAGAAACTTCAAAGAATGAAATTCAGGAGGCTCGTGGAAATTGGTGGAATAGAATTCCAGCCAGATCTTTAAGACAGAGGACATGGCACTGTGGGAGACAAGTGGGCAACAGCATCAGAGGCCTGGCCTATCCCTCTATGCTGCCCTCCCAAGGCTCCCCTGAGTGAGCTGCAGTCTTGTGCCCTCTGCCCGTGCCTGTCCATAGACCAGCCCATCCAATGTCCACCCCCAGTATGGCAGTTCTGGCACAGATGGGCCTGGCAGCCAAGGAGGGGCTGGCAAAAGCCTCCATGGGAGGAGCCTTCAACCACTGATGTGACCACGTTTCCCTTCTTCAGGGAAACCTGACAACCTCCTCTGTCTGTGTCACTGCCCCATCCCTGCTGGAATGACCTGTCCACCCCAGGAGGGTGCTGTCTGCTCTGGGCATTACTCACTGGCACACAGGGGGTGTCCAGCAATATCTGATAAATGAGGAAACAGAGGGAGGCGCTGCTCCCCTGGCCTACCCAGGGCCCTTGGAAAAGCCCAAACTTGAGCTCACACGTGAATGTACTGCCCAAGTGTCTGCATGAAAATCTGCATATCCTTTTCCCAGTGACAGCAATCTCTTGGCCCTGAACACACTCTGCACCCTCAGCACCAGCTGAGCATCCCCATGGAGGCTCCAGTCCCGAGTGTAAGCGGGATGCTCTGCACACCTCCATCTCTGGCTCAGCACGGGCTCTGGGGGTGCGGGCAGGGCTGGGTGGGAGGGCGTGGGGATGGATTCTCTCTGGGCTCACTCTGCTCTCCAGCCTCTCGCACACACTACGGTGCCTGGGATCACATCCCCAGCCGTCTTGACTCCTTTCCCTGCAGAGAAAGCCTTGAGCCCTCAGCCCTTTAGCAGGAATCATAAGATGTGTGAGAGCCAGAGTTCTGCCAGCCCCCCACCCACAGGCCCCCGCAGACCACACGCAGTTGTGTGGAGATGGGAGCCCCTCCTTCTGCACCTAAACTCCACTTACCATTTTAGCTGCTCCAGGGATTCGCCATCCCCGTCACAATCAGAAATCATGTTTCCATACCTAGAAGAGGTCAGGGGTGTGTCAAATCTACCATATGGTGGCACTACCTGCTTCTCATGTCTACTGTGACTGTCTCACCTCTGACTAGAATGGAAGCCCAGGAGGGCAGGGAATGCAGTCTCCTCGGTTCATTGGATTATGGTCAGTGCCCAGAAAGTGACTGCACATAGTGTGGCTTCACATATGATTGTTGAAGGAATGAACCCCAACCAACTCCTCCCAAGATATCTGGGTGCACCTGAAGCCGCTCTGCCCGCCTCTGGTCTCCCTGCTTTGAATACACCCAGAAGCCTACAGATAGAATCCCAAATTTCCTGTAAAAATGTGAAAATAGTGAAGCCCTAGTCAACGAGGCCAGTGAGGGGTGACAGAGACTTCCTCGTGGGGGTGTCAGGAATCCTGAATGAGGACGACCGTGGCCCCTCCAGCAGACCTTCCACAGGGCTGGACTCAGGAGCAGCACTTTCCATGGGGGACCCACTGGAGCTTGTTCCTGTGACCACCCACTGAACACAGGAGGAAACTGAGGCTCAGAGGGGTGTGGTGACAGTCCTAAGACTCACAGCTGGGAGGCGGCCTAGTGACACTGTGTGATCCAGGGCCTGAGTGCTCACCTGAGGAAAAGCAGGTGCAGCACATGCCGGGGACTGGCAAAGTTCTTGTAGCTTGACAGAAACAGGTGGACATAAGATTGGTCACCACCCAAGACAGCAGGCACCAGGTGCTCCACCCGCTTCTTCAGGGTGCGTGCCGGGACAGGCCACACCATGTGGGTGGCATCCGAGCTCAATGAAGATGTGTCTTCACTCTAGGACAGGACAGGGGAGAGATACACAGTGACAGCACCGTGAACCCCAAGGAGGGCAGGGGCTGGAGGCCAGTCTTAACCCCAGGGAGGACATGAGAAGACAGCCTGAGGGCCCAGGGTTAATGTACAGGGTGGTCGTTGCCACCCCGGCAGTCCCCGTTCACCCTCCAGCCAGACCTGAGGTGTGAACACACCAGGACCAGCAGGTTTATAAACCCCCCACCCTCTGCCCCTGCCCTGGGAGGGTGTCCCATGTCCCCGTTCCCCACACACTCAGGAGGAGGGGCTGCGGTCATCCAGGGAGGCTCATAGTGCTGGCCTGGCCTTGCCCAACCTCCTGTGGGCCACCTGACATTACCTTTGGGGACCTCCTCCCAGACGGCCACAGGGGTCGAGGGCGAGGGCTGAACCAGCGCCGGAAGCATTGGACAAGCCTCTCAGCACAGGGCTTCCTGGGGCTACGGCCCCGGGACCTCGGGATACAGCACAACATCTCACTCTGCCTGTGGCCAAGTGAGCTGGGGAAGGGGCTGTGTATAGAATGTGGGTGCCAGGTTACCGAGTTCCGAGTTCTGTTGGGGTCTGTCGTCAAGGAAGTGAAGTCACTTCCTGATACCTCATTTCCTGAGCCCCTCCTCTGTGTACAAGACTGCAAATGCCCCTCTGGGTACCTGTCTGCTGACCCTCCTTTCCCATGAACTCTCTCTGTTGCCCACACTTCCACCAACACTGCCTGACCACACCCCTGTGCAAGGCCTGGGTGGAGCCAGCGTCATAGCTCGGAGGAGATACACGTAGGTTCATCCCCAGCTCCTGCTTCTTATCACTTTATGGGACCCTGGACAAGCCATTGTCACTCTCATGACCTCCCCAGTCTCCCCTTTTGCACAGTGAGGATCATTCTAGCATCTTCTTCCTAGGGATGGCATCAGGCATGTGTGAGAAAACATCTCTGAAACCTATGGCCGGTGTCACATGCAGCTAATAAACAAGACTAGAGATAAAATCCACGACGGTGTGGAAGGTAGCATGGAATACGACTAACGACAGGTCTGGTTCCTGTCATATAATCTTGAAAATGTCACTTTTGCTCTTGGTCTGTTTTCCCTGTCTGCACCATGCTACAGTTGGAATTTCATGCATTCACATACTGCTTTCCTCCATAAAACCTCACAATGGCTTCGTGTGTATTTAGGTTTGGACTCAAGTGCCACATCACTGTCTGTGTGGTTGGCGACTCGTCAGGGGCTCCCAGTGGTCCCCACCATCTGCTGCACACATCCTCACGTAATCCCCTGCCCTGCAGTGTGGACTGGACTTAGTGACTCACTTCTAACCAATACAGGATCAAAAGTGAGAAGGTGTCACTTTCTAAATGTCATTGTAACACGCCTGTCTCTAGAGTCTTGTGCTCTGTCTCCTCTGTTCTCTCTGTTTGTATCCACCATATGCCAAGCATGGTGCCGAGAGCTGGAGAAAGAGCTGATTCAGCTGCACCCTGGCTTGGGAGATGATCCCAGGATAAGAAAGAGGAGAAGACGTACTATCGAGTGCCTGACATTCTAAGAGAGGAAAGTGATCTAGGAGGCCATCAGAATATTCTAGATTAGGAAGCTACCTGAAGATGGTAGGAAGTGAACACCATTTGCAGAGAAGAACCAGAGGCGTTTGGTCCATTAAGATGACGGCAACATGGAACTGATGTGTAAGATGTAAGTAAGTAAGAAATACTATTCACAAATTCAAATCCTCTTTTCAAAATCATTGAATGGCAGGGATAAGTGCTCATGTTCAATGCAAACATAACTAGAATTGAGGAAGATTCCATTTATGGAATAACTTTACATCTCCATTAGATGAAAGTATGCAGATATGTTCAGCAATTCTTTTCAAATTGTATAAAATATCCATTGTTGACACAATCAGGATTCCACCCCCATACTTTGGCTTCACACCCCATTTTCTTTACACCAGACACACATCCATTGCTGTGATGTAGATCCATTGCTGTCAACACTATCCCAGCCCACAGCCTACTGGTCCAGGGAGACAGCAACTCTATCACTATATTGTGTGCAGAATCCAGGAAGGGCCTAACACGGGGGCTCCATAAATATTCCCTGAAGTGCTGCACTTGAGAAGAGAGAAGAGTCTATGATTTTATTACCTGGTGCTCTACCTACACATGTTATCACTCTGCATTATGTCATGATCCTTAGTCCCCCTCACCTGACAGTCAGCAACCCAGGAGCAGTGTCTACACCTCGGTCTGCCCCTATTCCAGGCCCCCAGCCCAGCACCTGGCAAGTAATAGGTGCCAAGTACTGATGAATGAATTGTCTGGAAACATGTGAAACAGGATTCATCAAGAATACCCAGATGGAAGGTCACCATGAACATGCTGCCCTTTAATTCTGTCTGCCGACCACTTCCTTCAGCCAGGAACTGCCTGGGCACAAAGATTTCCCAGAGTCACCATCCTGCCTTGACTTCTGCCATTCACTTTAGCCTCCTTGATTGTCCTACTTACTGTGGGTTTCTTCACTCTCAGTCTCAGGGGACACCTCTGAACCCCTAAGGTAGCCCACTGGGTCTTCCTTCTCTGGCCAACACATTCCTCTTGCTTCTGTGCATGGCCTTGATAGCAGGGTCACAGGCAATCCCAGGAAAGTGACACCCCAGCATGCTGAACTTGGACACCCGCACTAGTCAAGGGAGCCCTCTCCCTTCATCTCCTGCAGAATCCCCCTAGGAATAGGGCATGCAGATATGTACACATGTGTAGGGAGGAAAGGGGGTCTCATGACATCTTAGCTAGAAGATGATTACAAATTTCTTAAACATTAGTAGAAAATTATGGTTCATTTGTCCTGGCATGCAACTGAATGAGAAAAAATCTGTGAAAAATTCTGACACCCATGACAAAAGAAATGATCCAAACAATATGACCATCGAGGTGCTTTTCTTTTATGTTTAGGACTATCAATTAAAAATGTGGTATTGAGGAGAATGTCAACAATATTGGGGGAGGCTCTGGAACGATGCTGAGTAGAAAATGGACAATAGATTCCTTTTTTGAGAATTGATAGAAGCTATTTTGCAGAAAGTGGCAAATGAGCTTGACTTTTAAAAACGAAGAGCATTAAAGCAAGTAAGTTTAGTGGAAAGTAGATGATATTTGGGAGAGGGGTGACGTGTTAAGTTACAAGAGGCAAAGAAATGGAAAGAACACATGTTTTGCAAAGGGAAAAATCATTCCTGTAAAACATCAGAATTGGAGTTTTCTTGCTGTTCTTTTTGTGCCTATGTAGTATCTTCTTTCTGCTGTAACTTCCAACTTGGGTTCTAGGCACTCTGTGTATGTGTGTGTTTACAAGAGAGAAATTGATAAACCTTAGTAAGCCCTAGAAAATTCTAGAGGTCTGAAATAAACAGATATTTTTCAAGTTTATTTAATTAAAAAGCAAAACAAAACAAAAACAGTGTCATCTGCTCCTATTAGGTAAAATATATGATCATATTGGAATCTTTGTGTGTGTGTGAGGCTGGCCAATATAGGGATCCACACCCTTGACCTTGGTGATACGAGGCTGTGCTCTAACCAGCTGAGCTACCAGCCAGCCTATACATGATCATATTGGAATAATATGCAACAGAGAGATACTCTGCTGCTATGGAGAATAAGCTGATTGCAAGGAAAAAAGATGCTCACAGATAAGGCAAGGGTAGGCTTTTTGTCCCCCATTGTGGAATAGTACAGGGAACAATGCAAATGTATTGAGGCTGGTAATTCCAAGTCATGGGAGGGAAATTAAAATGATGACTCTGGAAGAATAGTTTCAAATGTCAAGGAGTTTGAGGCAGGTGATCAATTTAGTGAAATGACAAATGCTTTAGGAGATGCTGCTTCTTTGAAAGGATTGATACATACAGCAAGGCAAGGTAGGTGACTGTGCTGCTAAGTTCTTAATATTGCTATGAGTTTTAACTTTAAATATATTTGTGACTTTGCAGGTAGATCTGAATTTTGAGTGTCATAATTACTTAAGACTCTTTTATGGATTTGATTACTATAGCTATCACTGTAATTTGATGAGGTTTTAGAACTACATTCCATTTCTAATTTTGGTTTTATTATTTCCAAGTGCCAAAATACTTAACACAGAACCACCTCTTATTCTATAATAAAAAGCAATGGAGACAAGTTATTCAGTTGAAAAAAATTACTTTTTTTTTTTAAAAGATGACCGGTAAGGGGATCCTATCCCTTGATGTGGTGTTGTCAGCACCACGCACTCCCAAGTGAGCCAATCAGCCAACCCTCCATAGGGACCCGAACCTGTGGCTCTGGTGCTGTCAGCACCGCACTCTCCAAGTGCGCACGGGCCGGCCGTGCTCCATGGTAGTTTTAGCTGCTTCCCTCCTTTGTTCTGAGAATTTTCATTTTCCGATGTTCTCCTGGACAAGTTCAACCCTGCTAACGATTAAAACCCATCACATCTGTCTGTCTTGGTGTGGATTGGCTCCCAACAGAAGACTCAGGGCTTCTTTGAACTAGGACTTGCATTGACTTCAACTCAACCAAGCTGAAGCGCCGATCTTGTGATTACACTTAGCATGTGCTATGAATGGAGAGAAATGAAGTGAAAAGTGCCTATGAGATGCGAAGTCAAACTTGTCACGTTCCTAGTCCCCTCTCTGGGCTTCTCTCCATCTTCAGCTCCACCTCACTGTTTACCCCTTAAAGAAGCCAGATGCTCTCTAATTCGTATGTCCACGAAACACTTGGTTTCAAATAACGGGTATTAAATGACTATTTGTTGGAAGTTCTGTATCCTAAATTTGTAGGTGTCCTTTATGTGACTGACGATGGCATGAATACCTAGTGTTAACAGTCTTTGGTGTGCTCAGCATTAAGATCCGTTAGGAATTGTCATGGAAACTTGTAAAATTAAAATAAAATCCAAATGCATGTCATCTGGCCTTGGAGTCCAGTTCTTCAGTACACACTCTGCTGATTTGGGCACCTCAGTCAAGAACCCAGTCAAAGAACCTCACAGAGTCACCCACAGGCCACGAAGCCACAGCACACGAGCAAGACTTTCCTGTGCTGCCCTGTTAACCATGAGCAGATGCCAAGGGCCCCAGATGTTTCAGCAAATCCTCTAGTTTCAGCAAATCCTCTAATATGAAATAGGCCAAAGCAAACAAACAAAAAAGGTAAAAGCGAATTGGAAGAAATAGAGATCATGCAAGGGAAACAGAAAATACCATTAACTTCCTCAGAGTTATAGGAGAGAAACTGTTGGACTTACTGAAGAAGAACAGACATTGTTAAAGTAGAACAGGGAGAAGATGAATCAAATAACCATGAGGTCATTTAGAAATTATAAATATAACTGTTGAAATTTTTGTTTGTTTGTTTATTTTGTGTGTGTGTGTGTGTGTGTGACAGTTAAGGGGGTTGTAACCCTAGGGGTGGTGTCGCCCGCACCACGCTCAGCCAGTGAGCGCACCGGCCATCCCTATGTGGGATCCGAACCCGCGGCAGCGCCCCTGCGCTCCCAGCGCCGCTCTCTCCCGAGTGTGCCACGGGGCGGCCCATAAGTGTTGAAATTTAACTTAGAAAAGAACTCACTAGAAAGATGAGAAAATAACACAAGGGAAGCCTGATTAGATCAAAAAGACAAAAGGATAACAAGAAAGATACAATCGAAAGAAAAGCATAAAAAAGCAAAAGGAGTAAAAGGGAAAGAGAGAGAGAAAACGGAAGTGCGTGTCCGCAGAGCCAGTGTCTGAAGAACACGCGCTCCAGGAAGAGCCGCGGAGATGGGCAGGAGGAGAGAACTGTGGGAGAAAGGAGGAAGGGACAGGTCCCGGAGTTCCCCAGAGGTCCCCACGTGGAGAGTGACGATGGGTCCACACGCCGCCCCGCACTGGGGAAGCACAGGGGACACCGTGTCAACTCTGGGTGTGGGGGTCCAGGGGACGGATCCTGCGGAGGAGCCTCAAGAGGGAGACGACAGGGGAGTCCGGCCTTCAGCGTCTCGTGCAGAGTCGGTTCCGATCTCCGCTTTTCCTCGTCAAACGTGAGTCCGACAAGGCGACGACCGGCCTCTGGACTGGACGTTTAGCAGCCCAAGACCGTTTTCTTAGCAGTCTATGGGGGGCCGTCTCCCACTACGGAGAAGACATAACCCCGGACAGGGGACAGGGCCCTGGTGACGGCCACAGGGGATCGTACCGACCCCGACTGCTCGGAGGCTGCAGTGTAGACATCGGCTCCCAGGAGGTGTCGTCCAGAGCACCACATGGGTCCCTGAGGCGTTCACCTGTGGTGACAGCAGCTGCCCTAACCAGGACAGTGCGCGTGCGCAGACGCCACCGCGCACAGAGGACACGCGGTCCGCGCCTGGCTGTCAGCCGCGTCCCCGCAGCCGCCGGTGCGCGGCGCTCAGAGCCGCGGAAGGGAAGCCGCGGTCGCGGGGTGCGCTCTCCGTGGCGCCTCCTGGTGGCCCTGCCTGCAGCTGCCGCCCCCAGGCCGCCCGTCCCGCCCGGAGACAGGAGCGCACGACCGGCCGCTCTCCACTCCCTGCTCCCGCCCCTCTGCGGCCTATGACAGCGGGTTCCAGCGAAACGACGGATTCCCACGGGCGCTCCAGGTCGGTGCAAGGGGTCCGCGCTGACGAGGCGCCGAGCACAGCCGTGAGGGGGACCCGCGTGGGCTGTCGTCGGCCGACGGTCCTGGCGGTTCCTCGGCCCCAGGCTGGCAGGCACAGTCCGCGGCGTGACAGTCCTGACCGCGGAGCCGTGTGCTATTAAAGCCACACGGTCACCACGAGCGACGGTATCTTGTGTACTTTTTCAAAACTGAGTTTTCTATTCTATGCCTTTACTCAACCGTATGAAATATAGAATTAGTAATTTATCAAATTGCGTAAAAAATGTCAATTGTTATTTATATATAAACAAAATTTATAGATTTATTTGGAAGAATTGATATATTTTCCCTACTTATTTTCTCATCTATGAACATGTACATCTCTTCATTGTCTTCAGTTGGTTCGTTTTTTCAATAACATTTTACACTCAGTGTTTAGAAATCATGATTGTAAAAATGCACCCTAATTATTCATGCAAACCTTGTGAATGAAAATTTGGGGTGTTTCCAACCCTTAGTAATAGGTATTGTCATATTAACAATCTTGTCGACACCTCACCTTATAATTTTTCAAGGTTACATATGATATAGATTCCTGAATATTGGGTTACAGTATAAAATAGTAAATATACAAGTATAATTTTGCTAAATTTTGCGAGTTTCTGCTCCTTATGGGCTCTACCTTTTGCATTCCACCACAGTGTATTATAATACCTGGATCCCCACAGTCTCACTAACAAGTTTGTGTTATCAAAAAATTAAATTTTGCAAATCTAATAGGTGAAGACTTGTATTTCAATATATTTTAAATGTCTAGTTCTCTATGAGGGATTTTAAGCACCTAATTAAGTATTGATGCAATTTAAATTTCCTTTTGTGTTATTAGATTGTTCATATATTTTGTTCATTTTTATTTCCTTTTGTTGGTCATTTCCATCTCATTTTTTCACACATCATTGTATTAGTGATATTATCCTAGTTTAAGAGGCTTTTTGTTTTTTGCTTTTTTTAAAATTGAAACATTATTGATCACCCATTTTAAGTATTATAGCTTGTAATTACTTTTTGTCGTGTCCTTTTGACCTAGTTGGTGGCATTTACCTTTGGTTTGAGTTTGCTTTGCTTTATTAATTGCTGCTATTCCATCCATGTTAACTGCTGCTACATTAGTAGCAGCATATTTTCACCAGTGATTTGAAATGCTATCTTTCTTAAATACTAAATTTCTATAAATCTTGGGTATCTCTTTGAATTCTCCATTCTTTTTCATTAGGTTTTATATTTACTTATAAACAAATTCCATATGGTCTTGATAATGAAGAATTTATAAAAAAAAATTTCGATCTCTGGTAGACTTACCCCTCCCTTTTGATTTGTTTCCTCACTTTTTTCTGATGAACGATTAATTGTTTCATCAACATTTTATAATCATCTTATTTTGTTGTAGGTGAAGAAACAAATGAGACTATTTTTAATGTGATCATGACACACGTATAAAGTAACTTAGGAGAAAATAAAATCCTTAGGATCATGTGGCTTTCTGGCCAAGAAAATATCTCTGACATTTCTCTATCGTTTGTGTATGTATGTTTTAAGAGTGTTCTAATGATTAAATCACATAGTTAAACAGGCTTTGTTGAGTTCTTGTTAGGTTTATGCCAAATATTTTAACAATGTTGTGGCTATTGAAAATGGAATCTTGATTTGTGTAATGTAATCTAGATAGTTATTGTTATTACATAAGACATTTATTAATTTTATATGTGAATTTTTCTAAATCGCAACGTGTAAATTTTATTTTAGTAAGTCGTCTTGTTTGTAATAGGTTTTTAATTAATTCTTTTTGATTTTCTAAATTCACAATACATACACATAACCCATTTTTCTCCATCTTGACATATACAAATACGTATGGTCAAATCTTATTTTATCTAGTGTTTTGATATTTATGAGTCTTACATTTTCTCAAAAGTACTTTTGGCTTCTGTGGAAATTATTATGTGTTTTTCTTTCTTCTAATGCTTAATACTTTTGCAAAATATTGAAGTTAGTAATTCATCTCAAATTTAATTTTGTGAACGGTACCTAGCAAAAGCATAACTGGATTTAATTTCCAAATAAATAATATTTCAATCCCTGTAATGATGAAGTGCTTTCCCCTAAGTAATCTGAATCCTTTCCACATATACCAGAATCTGTTTCAAAATTCAAACTTTTACTCCACTGAACGATTCGCTTATTCTTTGCCAATCTCATTCACTTTCAAGTATGTTCCTTTGCAATACATTTTATTAGACGGAGCAAATTTCCTCTTTGTTTTTATTATTATTGTTCTTCTTATGTCTTGAACAATTTGGGGGCCATTTTTGCACATAATTCTTTTTCATATTAACTTTGAGGTTATTTGACAAGTCCCCTAAACATCACTCTTTGGAATTTTTCAAGTTGAGATTTATTGAATCTATTGATTAACATAGGGAGAATACATATATATGTGGCGTAACTTCCTAGCATCACTGCTGCCCGGCACATGGACACACGTGGGCATTTTGCTAGGAGCTGCTGAGTGGCTCCTGCGACAGGGGTATCTATGAACACATCTCCTGGGGCATCCGCTGGGACCTCTTCTTCCTTCATTCTCACAAGAGCTGGTCGTCACCAGACATACAGACCTGCCCATCTGATGGGGCAAATGCTATCTGAATAGTGAGTAAATTTCTGTGCATAATCATTAGGTATGCCGCGGATGTCTGACATTTACTGGCCATGTGAATTGCTTCCCTGCGGAACTGCAGGAATATGTCGTTTGTCCCTATGGATAAATGAGAACTCTTTGTACAACTAGGATGCATACTACCCTTTCTCTGCTCATGAAGAATTTTCCAGTCTGGGGTATGTCTTTTCACCTTTTGACATTATTCTGGTTTTTGTTTGGACCAGGAAAAGTCAGCATTTTCCTCAGTGGCTTCTGGCTCTCTGGTCATTCAAAAGTAGTTCCTATTTCAAGATTATGGCAATAATAACTATCAGGGCTTTGTGTCTCTAAATAGAGTCTTTGATTTTTCTGTAATTTTCCTCTTACTAAACACCTAAAATGAAAATTATTCAGATCTTTCTCATATTATGCGGCCAGATACAAAAGGCCACATAACATATAACTGTACTGATAGGAACAATCCACGATAGGTAAATTCACACACACAGAAAATGGAGTGGTAGTCAGGGACAGGGAGAGGCGGGATGGGGAGTGACAGCTTAATGGCTACAGAGTTCATGAAGCTGTTCGATCACTAGATGGTGGTAAGGGTTGCACCATATTAAAAATGTACTTAATGCCACTGAATGGTAATTTTGAAAATATTAAAAACACTTTATTTTATACAAGGGATATTATTGAAAATAAAAGATGACAAAATTTGAGGAGATGCAGGACACAGACAAAAAGGAGGAGAAGCACAGCGTCAAGGAAAGGCAAGAACAGATCTGGAGTGGGGACTGGTGAGGTTGTTTGTGGGAGCTCTGGAGCCAGGGCTCCCCTGGGTGCTGGTGTTTCTTCTAATTCTTCTGATGTTTCAGGAACGGTTATGCCAGGTTGCTCTAGCTCTACCTCCGGATCTTGATCTTTCTCCTGCTCTTTATCTTGCTCTTTCTACTGATCTTTCTCTTGATCTTTCTGTTGCTCCTGCTCTGGATCTTGCGTCTGATCTACCACTTGCTCTGGATCTTGTTCCTGCTCTACCTCTTGCTCTGGATCTTGCTCCTGCTCTACTTCTTGCTCTGGCTTGGGCTCTGGATCTTGCTTTCGCTCTGCCTCTGGCAGTGGAGGTGGAGCTGGAGCTGGAACTCGAGCCGAACATGGCAGCAGCTCTTGGGACTATTGTTCAGCCTGGGCGGAAGCTGGAACTGTAGAGACAACAATTGAAAATATCAATGTGAGTTTCTATGTCTCATCCAATGACACTGTCTTTCTAGAAGCCCAAGTCCAGAGACCCAGCCTCAGGAAGTCTCCCCACACCGCAGAACACTGTATGATTGTTCTGAGTACTCAGTGCCCCTGTCCCCAGCCTGCTTCTGGAAACTCTGCTCTGTGTGGCCCAGCCCAGGCCCCTCCCCAAACCCAAACAGGCACCCACCCTCTACCTCCTCACCCTCAGTCTCCGCCTCACTAGGCTCCAGGTGCTCCGGGTTCTCCAGCTGCGCCAGAAGAAGATCAGCCTTACGCTCCACCTCTGAACCTCGCATACTGATATGTACGTAGGCCGAAAGAAACTTCAAAGAATGAAATTCAGGAGGCTCGTGGAAATCGGTGGAATAGAATTCCAGCCAGATCTTTAAGACAGAGGACATGGCACTGTGGGAGACAAGTGGGCAACAGCATCAGAGGCCTGGCCTATCCCTCTATGCTGCCCTCCCAAGGCTCCCCTGAGTGAGCTGCAGTCTTGTGCCCTCTGCCCGTGCCTGTCCATAGACCAGCCCATCCAATGTCCACCCCCAGTATGGCAGTTCTGGCACAGATGGGCCTGGCAGCCAAGGAGGGGCTGGCAAAAGCCTCCATGGGAGGAGCCTTCAACCACTGATGTGACCACGTTTCCCTTCTTCAGGGAAACCTGACAACCTCCTCTGTCTGTGTCACTGCCCCATCCCTGCTGGAATGACCTGTCCACCCCAGGAGGGTGCTGTCTGCTCTGGGCATTACTCACTGGCACACAGGGGGTGTCCAGCAATATCTGATAAATGAGGAAACAGAGGGAGGCGCTGCTCCCCTGGCCTACCCAGGGCCCTTGGAAAAGCCCAAACTTGAGCTCACACGTGAATGTACTGCCCAAGTGTCTGCATGAAAATCTGCATATCCTTTTCCCAGTGACAGCAATCTCTTGGCCCTGAACACACTCTGCACCCTCAGCACCAGCTGAGCATCCCCATGGAGGCTCCAGTCCCGAGTGTAAGCGGGATGCTCTGCACACCTCCATCTCTGGCTCAGCACGGGCTCTGGGGGTGCGGGCAGGGCTGGGTGGGAGGGCGTGGGGATGGATTCTCTCTGGGGCTCACTCTGCTCTCCAGCCTCTCGCACACACTACGGTGCCTGGGATCACATCCCCAGCCGTCTTGACTCCTTTCCCTGCAGAGAAAGCCTTGAGCCCTCAGCCCTTTAGCAGGAATCATAAGATGTGTGAGAGCCAGAGTTCTGCCAGCCCCCCACCCACAGGCCCCCGCAGACCACACGCAGTTGTGTGGAGATGGGAGCCCCTCCTTCTGCACCAAAACTCCACTTACCATTTTAGCTGCTCCAGGGATTCGCCATCCCCGTCACAATCAGAAATCATGTTTCCATACCTAGAAGAGGTCAGGGGTGTGTCAAATCTACCATATGGTGGCACTACCTGCTTCTCATGTCTACTGTGACTGTCTCACCTCTGATTAGAATGGAAGCCCAGGAGGGCAGGGAATGCAGTCTCCTCGGTTCATTGGATTATGGTCAGTGCCCAGAAAGTGACTGCACATAGTGTGGCTTCACATATGATTGTGAACACATTCCTCTTGCTTCTGTGCATGGCCTTGATAGCAGGGTCACAGGCAATCCCAGGAAAGTGACACCCCAGCATGCTGAACTTGGACACCCGCACTAGTCAAGGGAGCCCTCTCCCTTCATCTCCTGCAGAATCCCCCTAGGAATAGGGCATGCAGATATGTACACATGTGTAGGGAGGAAAGGGGGTCTCATGACATCTTAGCTAGAAGATGATTACAAATTTCTTAAACATTACTAGAAAATTATGGTTCATTTGTCCTGGCATGCAACTGAATGAGAAAAAATCTGTGAAAAATTCTGACACCCATGACAAAAGAAATGATCCAAACAATATGACCATCGAGGTGCTTTTCTTTTATGTTTAGGACTATCAATTAAAAATGTGGTATTGAGGAGAATGTCAACAATATTGGGGGAGGCTCTGGAACGATGCTGAGTAGAAAATGGACAATAGATTCCTTTTTTGAGAATCGATAGAAGCTATTTTGCAGAAAGTGGCAAATGAGCTTGACTTTTAAAAACGAAGAGCATTAAAGCAAGTAAGTTTAGTGGAAAGTAGATGATATTTGGGAGAGGGGTGACATGTTAAGTTACAAGAGGCAAAGAAATGGAAAGAACACATGTTTTGCAAAGGGAAAAATCATTCCTGTAAAACATCAGAATTGGAGTTTTCTTGCTGTTCTTTTTGTGCCTATGTAGTATCTTCTTTCTGCTGTAACTTCCAACTTGGGTTCTAGGCACTCTGTGTATGTGTGTGTTTACAAGAGAGAAATTGATAAACCTTAGTAAGCCCTAGAAAATTCTAGAGGTCTGAAATAAACAGATATTTTTCAAGTTTATTTAATTAAAAAGCAAAACAAAACAAAAACAGTGTCATCTGCTCCTATTAGGTAAAATATATGATCATATTGGAATCTTTGTGTGTGTGTGAGGCTGGCCAATATAGGGATCCACACCCTTGACCTTGGTGATACGAGGCTGTGCTCTAACCAGCTGAGCTACCAGCCAGCCTATACATGATCATATTGGAATAATATGCAACAGAGAGATACTCTGCTGCTATGGAGAATAAGCTGATTGCAAGGAAAAAAGATGCTCACAGATAAGGCAAGGGTAGGCTTTTTGTCCCCCATTGTGGAATAGTACAGGGAAAAATGCAAATGTATTGAGGCTGGTAATTCCAAGTCATGGGAGGGAAATTAAAATGATGACTCTGGAAGAATAGTTTCAAATGTCAAGGAGTTTGAGGCAGGTGATCAATTTAGTGAAATGACAAATGCTTTAGGAGATGCTGCTTCTTTGAAAGGATTGATACATACAGCAAGGCAAGGTAGGTGACTGTGCTGCTAAGTTCTTAATATTGCTATGAGTTTTAACTTTAAATATATTTGTGACTTTGCAGGTAGATCTGAATTTTGAGTGTCATAATTACTTAAGACTCTTTTATGGATTTGATTACTATAGCTATCACTGTAATTTGATGAGGTTTTAGAACTACACTCCATTTCTAATTTTGGTTTTATTATTTCCAAGTGCCAAAATACTTAACACAGAACCACCTCTTATTCTATAATAAAAAGCAATGGAGACAAGTTATTCAGTTGAAAAAAATTACTTTTTTTTTTTTTTTAAAGATGACCGGTAAGGGGATCCTATCCCTTGATGTGGTGTTGTCAGCACCACGCACTCCCAAGTGAGCCAATCAGCCAACCCTCCATAGGGACCCGAACCTGTGGCTCTGGTGCTGTCAGCACCGCACTCTCCAAGTGCGCACGGGCCGGCCGTGCTCCATGGTAGTTTTAGCTGCTTCCCTCCTTTGTTCTCAGAATTTTCATTTTCCCATGTTCTCCTGGACAAGTTCAACCCTGCTAACGATTAAAACCCATCACATCTGTCTGTCTTGGTGTGGATTGGCTCCCAACAGAAGACTCAGGGCTTCTTTGAACTAGGACTTGCATTGACTTCAACTCAACCAAGCTGAAGCGCCGATCTTGTGATTACACTTAGCATGTGCTATGAATGGAGAGAAATGAAGTGAAAAGTGCCTATGAGATGCGAAGTCAAACTTGTCACGTTCCTAGTCCCCTCTCTGGGCTTCTCTCCATCTTCAGCTCCACCTCACTGTTTACCCCTTAAAGAAGCCAGATGCTCTCTAATTCGTATGTCCACGAAACACTTGGTTTCAAATAACGGGTATTAAATGACTATTTGTTGGAAGTTCTGTATCCTAAATTTGTAGGTGTCCTTTATGTGACTGACGATGGCATGAATACCTAGTGTTAACAGTCTTTGGTGTGCTCAGCATTAAGATCCGTTAGGAATTGTCATGGAAACTTGTAAAATTAAAATAAAATCCAAATGCATGTCATCTGGCCTTGGAGTCCAGTTCTTCAGTACACACTCTGCTGATTTGGGCACCTCAGTCAAGAACCCAGTCAAAGAACCTCACAGAGTCACCCACAGGCCACGAAGCCACAGCACACGAGCAAGACTTTCCTGTGCTGCCCTGTTAACCATGAGCAGATGCCAAGGGCCCCAGATGTTTCAGCAAATCCTCTAGTTTCAGCAAATCCTCTAATATGAAATAGGCCAAAGCAAACAAACAAAAAAGGTAAAAGCGAATTGGAAGAAATAGAGATCATGCAAGGGAAACAGAAAATACCATTAACTTCCTCAGAGTTATAGGAGAGAAACTGTTGGACTTACTGAAGAAGAACAGACATTGTTAAAGTAGAACAGGGAGAAGATGAATCAAATAACCATGAGGTCATTTAGAAATTATAAATATAACTGTTGAAATTTTTGTTTGTTTGTTTATTTTGTGTGTGTGTGTGTGTGTGTGACAGTTAAGGGGGTTGTAACCCTAGGGGTGGTGTCGCCCGCACCACGCTCAGCCAGTGAGCGCACCGGCCATCCCTATGTGGGATCCGAACCCGCGGCAGCGCCCCTGCGCTCCCAGCGCCGCTCTCTCCCGAGTGTGCCACGGGGCGGCCCATAAGTGTTGAAATTTAACTTAGAAAAGAACTCACTAGAAAGATGAGAAAATAACACAAGGGAAGCCTGATTAGATCAAAAAGACAAAAGGATAACAAGAAAGATACAATCGAAAGAAAAGCATAAAAAAGCAAAAGGAGTAAAAGGGAAAGAGAGAGAGAAAACGGAAGTGCGTGTCCGCAGAGCCAGTGTCTGAAGAACACGCGCTCCAGGAAGAGCCGCGGAGATGGGCAGGAGGAGAGAACTGTGGGAGAAAGGAGGAAGGGACAGGTCCCGGAGTTCCCCAGAGGTCCCCACGTGGAGAGTGACGATGGGTCCACACGCCGCCCCGCACTGGGGAAGCACAGGGGACACCGTGTCAACTCTGGGTGTGGGGGTCCAGGGGACGGATCCTGCGGAGGAGCCTCAAGAGGGAGACGACAGGGGAGTCCGGCCTTCAGCGTCTCGTGCAGAGTCGGTTCCGATCTCCGCTTTTCCTCGTCAAACGTGAGTCCGACAAGGCGACGACCGGCCTCTGGACTGGACGTTTAGCAGCCCAAGACCGTTTTCTTAGCAGTCTATGGGGGGCCGTCTCCCACTACGGAGAAGACATAACCCCGGACAGGGGACAGGGCCCTGGTGACGGCCACAGGGGATCGTACCGACCCCGACTGCTCGGAGGCTGCAGTGTAGACATCGGCTCCCAGGAGGTGTCGTCCAGAGCACCACATGGGTCCCTGAGGCGTTCACCTGTGGTGACAGCAGCTGCCCTAACCAGGACAGTGCGCGTGCGCAGACGCCACCGCGCACAGAGGACACGCGGTCCGCGCCTGGCTGTCAGCCGCGTCCCCGCAGCCGCCGGTGCGCGGCGCTCAGAGCCGCGGAAGGGAAGCCGCGGTCGCGGGGTGCGCTCTCCGTGGCGCCTCCTGGTGGCCCTGCCTGCAGCTGCCGCCCCCAGGCCGCCCGTCCCGCCCGGAGACAGGAGCGCACGACCGGCCGCTCTCCACTCCCTGCTCCCGCCCCTCTGCGGCCTATGACAGCGGGTTCCAGCGAAACGACGGATTCCCACGGGCGCTCCAGGTCGGTGCAAGGGGTCCGCGCTGACGAGGCGCCGAGCACAGCCGTGAGGGGGACCCGCGTGGGCTGTCGTCGGCCGACGGTCCTGGCGGTTCCTCGGCCCCAGGCTGGCAGGCACAGTCCGCGGCGTGACAGTCCTGACCGCGGAGCCGTGTGCTATTAAAGCCACACGGTCACCACGAGCGACGGTATCTTGTGTACTTTTTCAAAACTGAGTTTTCTATTCTATGCCTTTACTCAACCGTATGAAATATAGAATTAGTAATTTATCAAATTGCGTAAAAAATGTCAATTGTTATTTATATATAAACAAAATTTATAGATTTATTTGGAAGAATTGATATATTTTCCCTACTTATTTTCTCATCTATGAACATGTACATCTCTTCATTGTCTTCAGTTGGTTCGTTTTTTCAATAACATTTTACACTCAGTGTTTAGAAATCATGATTGTAAAAATGCACCCTAATTATTCATGCAAACCTTGTGAATGAAAATTTGGGGTGTTTCCAACCCTTAGTAATAGGTATTGTCATATTAACAATCTTGTCGACACCTCACCTTATAATTTTTCAAGGTTACATATGATATAGATTCCTGAATATTGGGTTACAGTATAAAATAGTAAATATACAAGTATAATTTTGCTAAATTTTGCGAGTTTCTGCTCCTTATGGGCTCTACCTTTTGCATTCCACCACAGTGTATTATAATACCTGGATCCCCACAGTCTCACTAACAAGTTTGTTATCAAAAAATTAAATTTTGCAAATCTAATAGGTGAAGACTTGTATTTCAATATATTTTAAATGTCTAGTTCTCTATGAGGGATTTTAAGCACCTAATTAAGTATTGATGCCAATTTAAATTTCCTTTTGTGTTATTAGATTGTTCATATATTTTGTTCATTTTTATTTCCTTTTGTTGGTCATTTCCATCTCATTTTTTCACACATCATTGTATTAGTGATATTATCCTAGTTTAAGAGGCTTTTTGTTTTTTTGCTTTTTTTAAAATTGAAACATTATTGATCACCCATTTTAAGTATTATAGCTTGTAATTACTTTTTGTCGTGTCCTTTTGACCTAGTTGGTGGCATTTACCTTTGGTTTGAGTTTGCTTTGCTTTATTAATTGCTGCTATTCCATCCATGTTAACTGCTGCTACATTAGTAGCAGCATATTTTCACCAGTGATTTGAAATGCTATCTTTCTTAAATACTAAATTTCTATAAATCTTGGGTATCTCTTTGAATTCTCCATTCTTTTTCATTAGGTTTTATATTTACTTATAAACAAATTCCATATGGTCTTGATAATGAAGAATTTATAAAAAAAAATTTCGATCTCTGGTAGACTTACCCCTCCCTTTTGATTTGTTTCCTCACTTTTTTCTGATGAACGATTAATGTTTCATCAACATTTTATAATCATCTTATTTTGTTGTAGGTGAAGAAACAAATGAGACTATTTTTAATGTGATCATGACACACGTATAAAGTAACTTAGGAGAAAATAAAATCCTTAGGATCATGTGGCTTTCTGGCCAAGAAAATATCTCTGACATTTCTCTATCGTTTGTGTATGTATGTTTTAAGAGTGTTCTAATGATTAAATCACATAGTTAAACAGGCTTTGTTGAGTTCTTGTTAGGTTTATGCCAAATATTTTAACAATGTTGTGGCTATTGAAAATGGAATCTTGATTTGTGTAATGTAATCTAGATAGTTATTGTTATTACATAAGACATTTATTAATTTTATATGTGAATTTTTCTAAATCGCAACGTGTAAATTTTATTTTAGTAAGTCGTCTTGTTTGTAATAGGTTTTTAATTAATTCTTTTTGATTTTCTAAATTCACAATACATACACATAACCCATTTTTCTCCATCTTGACATATACAAATACGTATGGTCAAATCTTATTTTATCTAGTGTTTTGATATTTATGAGTCTTACATTTTCTCAAAAGTACTTTTGGCTTCTGTGGAAATTATTATGTGTTTTTCTTTCTTCTAATGCTTAATACTTTTGCAAAATATTGAAGTTAGTAATTCATCTCAAATTTAATTTTGTGAACGGTACCTAGCAAAAGCATAACTGGATTTAATTTCCAAATAAATAATATTTCAATCCCTGTAATGATGAAGTGCTTTCCCCTAAGTAATCTGAATCCTTTCCACATATACCAGAATCTGTTTCAAAATTCAAACTTTTACTCCACTGAACGATTCGCTTATTCTTTGCCAATCTCATTCACTTTCAAGTATGTTCCTTTGCAATACATTTTATTAGACGGAGCAAATTTCCTCTTTGTTTTTATTATTATTGTTCTTCTTATGTCTTGAACAATTTGGGGGCCATTTTTGCACATAATTCTTTTTCATATTAACTTTGAGGTTATTTGACAAGTCCCCTAAACATCACTCTTTGGAATTTTTCAAGTTGAGATTTATTGAATCTATTGATTAACATAGGGAGAATACATATATATGTGGCGTAACTTCCTAGCATCACTGCTGCCCGGCACATGGACACACGTGGGCATTTTGCTAGGAGCTGCTGAGTGGCTCCTGCGACAGGGGTATCTATGAACACATCTCCTGGGGCATCCGCTGGGACCTCTTCTTCCTTCATTCTCACAAGAGCTGGTCGTCACCAGACATACAGACCTGCCCATCTGATGGGGCAAATGCTATCTGAATAGTGAGTAAATTTCTGTGCATAATCATTAGGTATGCCGCGGATGTCTGACATTTACTGGCCATGTGAATTGCTTCCCTGCGGAACTGCAGGAATATGTCG
The DNA here is from genome assembly GCF_027409185.1 of Cynocephalus volans. Taxonomy (NCBI): domain Eukaryota; kingdom Metazoa; phylum Chordata; class Mammalia; order Dermoptera; family Cynocephalidae; genus Cynocephalus; species Cynocephalus volans. The sequence continues at coordinate 50,372,058 of NC_084476.1, read as the reverse complement.
TTTGTCCCTATGGATAAATGAGAACTCTTTGTACAACTAGGATGCATACTACCCTTTCTCTGCTCATGAAGAATTTTCCAGTCTGGGGTATGTCTTTTCACCTTTTGACATTATTCTGGTTTTTGTTTGGACCAGGAAAAGTCAGCATTTTCCTCAGTGGCTTCTGGCTCTCTGGTCATTCAAAAGTAGTTCCTATTTCAAGATTATGGCAATAATAACTATCAGGGCTTTGTGTCTCTAAATAGAGTCTTTGATTTTTCTGTAATTTTCCTCTTACTAAACACCTAAAATGAAAATTATTCAGATCTTTCTCATATTATGCGGCCAGATACAAAAGGCCACATAACATATAACTGTACTGATAGGAACAATCCACGATAGGTAAATTCACACACACAGAAAATGGAGTGGTAGTCAGGGACAGGGAGAGGCGGGATGGGGAGTGACAGCTTAATGGCTACAGAGTTCATGAAGCTGTTCGATCACTAGATGGTGGTAAGGGTTGCACCATATTAAAAATGTACTTAATGCCACTGAATGGTAATTTTGAAAATATTAAAAACACTTTATTTTATACAAGGGATATTATTGAAAATAAAAGATGACAAAATTTGAGGAGATGCAGGACACAGACAAAAAGGAGGAGAAGCACAGCGTCAAGGAAAGGCAAGAACAGATCTGGAGTGGGGACTGGTGAGGTTGTTTGTGGGAGCTCTGGAGCCAGGGCTCCCCTGGGTGCTGGTGTTTCTTCTAATTCTTCTGATGTTTCAGGAACGGTTATGCCAGGTTGCTCTAGCTCTACCTCCGGATCTTGATCTTTCTCCTGCTCTTTATCTTGCTCTTTCTACTGATCTTTCTCTTGATCTTTCTGTTGCTCCTGCTCTGGATCTTGCGTCTGATCTACCACTTGCTCTGGATCTTGTTCCTGCTCTACCTCTTGCTCTGGATCTTGCTCCTGCTCTACTTCTTGCTCTGGCTTGGGCTCTGGATCTTGCTTTCGCTCTGCCTCTGGCAGTGGAGGTGGAGCTGGAGCTGGAACTCGAGCCGAACATGGCAGCAGCTCTTGGGACTATTGTTCAGCCTGGGCGGAAGCTGGAACTGTAGAGACAACAATTGAAAATATCAATGTGAGTTTCTATGTCTCATCCAATGACACTGTCTTTCTAGAAGCCCAAGTCCAGAGACCCAGCCTCAGGAAGTCTCCCCACACCGCAGAACACTGTATGATTGTTCTGAGTACTCAGTGCCCCTGTCCCCAGCCTGCTTCTGGAAACTCTGCTCTGTGTGGCCCAGCCCAGGCCCCTCCCCAAACCCAAACAGGCACCCACCCTCTACCTCCTCACCCTCAGTCTCCGCCTCACTAGGCTCCAGGTGCTCCGGGTTCTCCAGCTGCGCCAGAAGAAGATCAGCCTTACGCTCCACCTCTGAACCTCGCATACTGATATGTACGTAGGCCGAAAGAAACTTCAAAGAATGAAATTCAGGAGGCTCGTGGAAATCGGTGGAATAGAATTCCAGCCAGATCTTTAAGACAGAGGACATGGCACTGTGGGAGACAAGTGGGCAACAGCATCAGAGGCCTGGCCTATCCCTCTATGCTGCCCTCCCAAGGCTCCCCTGAGTGAGCTGCAGTCTTGTGCCCTCTGCCCGTGCCTGTCCATAGACCAGCCCATCCAATGTCCACCCCCAGTATGGCAGTTCTGGCACAGATGGGCCTGGCAGCCAAGGAGGGGCTGGCAAAAGCCTCCATGGGAGGAGCCTTCAACCACTGATGTGACCACGTTTCCCTTCTTCAGGGAAACCTGACAACCTCCTCTGTCTGTGTCACTGCCCCATCCCTGCTGGAATGACCTGTCCACCCCAGGAGGGTGCTGTCTGCTCTGGGCATTACTCACTGGCACACAGGGGGTGTCCAGCAATATCTGATAAATGAGGAAACAGAGGGAGGCGCTGCTCCCCTGGCCTACCCAGGGCCCTTGGAAAAGCCCAAACTTGAGCTCACACGTGAATGTACTGCCCAAGTGTCTGCATGAAAATCTGCATATCCTTTTCCCAGTGACAGCAATCTCTTGGCCCTGAACACACTCTGCACCCTCAGCACCAGCTGAGCATCCCCATGGAGGCTCCAGTCCCGAGTGTAAGCGGGATGCTCTGCACACCTCCATCTCTGGCTCAGCACGGGCTCTGGGGGTGCGGGCAGGGCTGGGTGGGAGGGCGTGGGGATGGATTCTCTCTGGGGCTCACTCTGCTCTCCAGCCTCTCGCACACACTACGGTGCCTGGGATCACATCCCCAGCCGTCTTGACTCCTTTCCCTGCAGAGAAAGCCTTGAGCCCTCAGCCCTTTAGCAGGAATCATAAGATGTGTGAGAGCCAGAGTTCTGCCAGCCCCCCACCCACAGGCCCCCGCAGACCACACGCAGTTGTGTGGAGATGGGAGCCCCTCCTTCTGCACCAAAACTCCACTTACCATTTTAGCTGCTCCAGGGATTCGCCATCCCCGTCACAATCAGAAATCATGTTTCCATACCTAGAAGAGGTCAGGGGTGTGTCAAATCTACCATATGGTGGCACTACCTGCTTCTCATGTCTACTGTGACTGTCTCACCTCTGATTAGAATGGAAGCCCAGGAGGGCAGGGAATGCAGTCTCCTCGGTTCATTGGATTATGGTCAGTGCCCAGAAAGTGACTGCACATAGTGTGGCTTCACATATGATTGTGAACACATTCCTCTTGCTTCTGTGCATGGCCTTGATAGCAGGGTCACAGGCAATCCCAGGAAAGTGACACCCCAGCATGCTGAACTTGGACACCCGCACTAGTCAAGGGAGCCCTCTCCCTTCATCTCCTGCAGAATCCCCCTAGGAATAGGGCATGCAGATATGTACACATGTGTAGGGAGGAAAGGGGGTCTCATGACATCTTAGCTAGAAGATGATTACAAATTTCTTAAACATTACTAGAAAATTATGGTTCATTTGTCCTGGCATGCAACTGAATGAGAAAAAATCTGTGAAAAATTCTGACACCCATGACAAAAGAAATGATCCAAACAATATGACCATCGAGGTGCTTTTCTTTTATGTTTAGGACTATCAATTAAAAATGTGGTATTGAGGAGAATGTCAACAATATTGGGGGAGGCTCTGGAACGATGCTGAGTAGAAAATGGACAATAGATTCCTTTTTTGAGAATCGATAGAAGCTATTTTGCAGAAAGTGGCAAATGAGCTTGACTTTTAAAAACGAAGAGCATTAAAGCAAGTAAGTTTAGTGGAAAGTAGATGATATTTGGGAGAGGGGTGACATGTTAAGTTACAAGAGGCAAAGAAATGGAAAGAACACATGTTTTGCAAAGGGAAAAATCATTCCTGTAAAACATCAGAATTGGAGTTTTCTTGCTGTTCTTTTTGTGCCTATGTAGTATCTTCTTTCTGCTGTAACTTCCAACTTGGGTTCTAGGCACTCTGTGTATGTGTGTGTTTACAAGAGAGAAATTGATAAACCTTAGTAAGCCCTAGAAAATTCTAGAGGTCTGAAATAAACAGATATTTTTCAAGTTTATTTAATTAAAAAGCAAAACAAAACAAAAACAGTGTCATCTGCTCCTATTAGGTAAAATATATGATCATATTGGAATCTTTGTGTGTGTGTGAGGCTGGCCAATATAGGGATCCACACCCTTGACCTTGGTGATACGAGGCTGTGCTCTAACCAGCTGAGCTACCAGCCAGCCTATACATGATCATATTGGAATAATATGCAACAGAGAGATACTCTGCTGCTATGGAGAATAAGCTGATTGCAAGGAAAAAAGATGCTCACAGATAAGGCAAGGGTAGGCTTTTTGTCCCCCATTGTGGAATAGTACAGGGAAAAATGCAAATGTATTGAGGCTGGTAATTCCAAGTCATGGGAGGGAAATTAAAATGATGACTCTGGAAGAATAGTTTCAAATGTCAAGGAGTTTGAGGCAGGTGATCAATTTAGTGAAATGACAAATGCTTTAGGAGATGCTGCTTCTTTGAAAGGATTGATACATACAGCAAGGCAAGGTAGGTGACTGTGCTGCTAAGTTCTTAATATTGCTATGAGTTTTAACTTTAAATATATTTGTGACTTTGCAGGTAGATCTGAATTTTGAGTGTCATAATTACTTAAGACTCTTTTATGGATTTGATTACTATAGCTATCACTGTAATTTGATGAGGTTTTAGAACTACACTCCATTTCTAATTTTGGTTTTATTATTTCCAAGTGCCAAAATACTTAACACAGAACCACCTCTTATTCTATAATAAAAAGCAATGGAGACAAGTTATTCAGTTGAAAAAAATTACTTTTTTTTTTTTTTTAAAGATGACCGGTAAGGGGATCCTATCCCTTGATGTGGTGTTGTCAGCACCACGCACTCCCAAGTGAGCCAATCAGCCAACCCTCCATAGGGACCCGAACCTGTGGCTCTGGTGCTGTCAGCACCGCACTCTCCAAGTGCGCACGGGCCGGCCGTGCTCCATGGTAGTTTTAGCTGCTTCCCTCCTTTGTTCTCAGAATTTTCATTTTCCCATGTTCTCCTGGACAAGTTCAACCCTGCTAACGATTAAAACCCATCACATCTGTCTGTCTTGGTGTGGATTGGCTCCCAACAGAAGACTCAGGGCTTCTTTGAACTAGGACTTGCATTGACTTCAACTCAACCAAGCTGAAGCGCCGATCTTGTGATTACACTTAGCATGTGCTATGAATGGAGAGAAATGAAGTGAAAAGTGCCTATGAGATGCGAAGTCAAACTTGTCACGTTCCTAGTCCCCTCTCTGGGCTTCTCTCCATCTTCAGCTCCACCTCACTGTTTACCCCTTAAAGAAGCCAGATGCTCTCTAATTCGTATGTCCACGAAACACTTGGTTTCAAATAACGGGTATTAAATGACTATTTGTTGGAAGTTCTGTATCCTAAATTTGTAGGTGTCCTTTATGTGACTGACGATGGCATGAATACCTAGTGTTAACAGTCTTTGGTGTGCTCAGCATTAAGATCCGTTAGGAATTGTCATGGAAACTTGTAAAATTAAAATAAAATCCAAATGCATGTCATCTGGCCTTGGAGTCCAGTTCTTCAGTACACACTCTGCTGATTTGGGCACCTCAGTCAAGAACCCAGTCAAAGAACCTCACAGAGTCACCCACAGGCCACGAAGCCACAGCACACGAGCAAGACTTTCCTGTGCTGCCCTGTTAACCATGAGCAGATGCCAAGGGCCCCAGATGTTTCAGCAAATCCTCTAGTTTCAGCAAATCCTCTAATATGAAATAGGCCAAAGCAAACAAACAAAAAAGGTAAAAGCGAATTGGAAGAAATAGAGATCATGCAAGGGAAACAGAAAATACCATTAACTTCCTCAGAGTTATAGGAGAGAAACTGTTGGACTTACTGAAGAAGAACAGACATTGTTAAAGTAGAACAGGGAGAAGATGAATCAAATAACCATGAGGTCATTTAGAAATTATAAATATAACTGTTGAAATTTTTGTTTGTTTGTTTATTTTGTGTGTGTGTGTGTGTGTGTGACAGTTAAGGGGGTTGTAACCCTAGGGGTGGTGTCGCCCGCACCACGCTCAGCCAGTGAGCGCACCGGCCATCCCTATGTGGGATCCGAACCCGCGGCAGCGCCCCTGCGCTCCCAGCGCCGCTCTCTCCCGAGTGTGCCACGGGGCGGCCCATAAGTGTTGAAATTTAACTTAGAAAAGAACTCACTAGAAAGATGAGAAAATAACACAAGGGAAGCCTGATTAGATCAAAAAGACAAAAGGATAACAAGAAAGATACAATCGAAAGAAAAGCATAAAAAAGCAAAAGGAGTAAAAGGGAAAGAGAGAGAGAAAACGGAAGTGCGTGTCCGCAGAGCCAGTGTCTGAAGAACACGCGCTCCAGGAAGAGCCGCGGAGATGGGCAGGAGGAGAGAACTGTGGGAGAAAGGAGGAAGGGACAGGTCCCGGAGTTCCCCAGAGGTCCCCACGTGGAGAGTGACGATGGGTCCACACGCCGCCCCGCACTGGGGAAGCACAGGGGACACCGTGTCAACTCTGGGTGTGGGGGTCCAGGGGACGGATCCTGCGGAGGAGCCTCAAGAGGGAGACGACAGGGGAGTCCGGCCTTCAGCGTCTCGTGCAGAGTCGGTTCCGATCTCCGCTTTTCCTCGTCAAACGTGAGTCCGACAAGGCGACGACCGGCCTCTGGACTGGACGTTTAGCAGCCCAAGACCGTTTTCTTAGCAGTCTATGGGGGGCCGTCTCCCACTACGGAGAAGACATAACCCCGGACAGGGGACAGGGCCCTGGTGACGGCCACAGGGGATCGTACCGACCCCGACTGCTCGGAGGCTGCAGTGTAGACATCGGCTCCCAGGAGGTGTCGTCCAGAGCACCACATGGGTCCCTGAGGCGTTCACCTGTGGTGACAGCAGCTGCCCTAACCAGGACAGTGCGCGTGCGCAGACGCCACCGCGCACAGAGGACACGCGGTCCGCGCCTGGCTGTCAGCCGCGTCCCCGCAGCCGCCGGTGCGCGGCGCTCAGAGCCGCGGAAGGGAAGCCGCGGTCGCGGGGTGCGCTCTCCGTGGCGCCTCCTGGTGGCCCTGCCTGCAGCTGCCGCCCCCAGGCCGCCCGTCCCGCCCGGAGACAGGAGCGCACGACCGGCCGCTCTCCACTCCCTGCTCCCGCCCCTCTGCGGCCTATGACAGCGGGTTCCAGCGAAACGACGGATTCCCACGGGCGCTCCAGGTCGGTGCAAGGGGTCCGCGCTGACGAGGCGCCGAGCACAGCCGTGAGGGGGACCCGCGTGGGCTGTCGTCGGCCGACGGTCCTGGCGGTTCCTCGGCCCCAGGCTGGCAGGCACAGTCCGCGGCGTGACAGTCCTGACCGCGGAGCCGTGTGCTATTAAAGCCACACGGTCACCACGAGCGACGGTATCTTGTGTACTTTTTCAAAACTGAGTTTTCTATTCTATGCCTTTACTCAACCGTATGAAATATAGAATTAGTAATTTATCAAATTGCGTAAAAAATGTCAATTGTTATTTATATATAAACAAAATTTATAGATTTATTTGGAAGAATTGATATATTTTCCCTACTTATTTTCTCATCTATGAACATGTACATCTCTTCATTGTCTTCAGTTGGTTCGTTTTTTCAATAACATTTTACACTCAGTGTTTAGAAATCATGATTGTAAAAATGCACCCTAATTATTCATGCAAACCTTGTGAATGAAAATTTGGGGTGTTTCCAACCCTTAGTAATAGGTATTGTCATATTAACAATCTTGTCGACACCTCACCTTATAATTTTTCAAGGTTACATATGATATAGATTCCTGAATATTGGGTTACAGTATAAAATAGTAAATATACAAGTATAATTTTGCTAAATTTTGCGAGTTTCTGCTCCTTATGGGCTCTACCTTTTGCATTCCACCACAGTGTATTATAATACCTGGATCCCCACAGTCTCACTAACAAGTTTGTTATCAAAAAATTAAATTTTGCAAATCTAATAGGTGAAGACTTGTATTTCAATATATTTTAAATGTCTAGTTCTCTATGAGGGATTTTAAGCACCTAATTAAGTATTGATGCCAATTTAAATTTCCTTTTGTGTTATTAGATTGTTCATATATTTTGTTCATTTTTATTTCCTTTTGTTGGTCATTTCCATCTCATTTTTTCACACATCATTGTATTAGTGATATTATCCTAGTTTAAGAGGCTTTTTGTTTTTTTGCTTTTTTTAAAATTGAAACATTATTGATCACCCATTTTAAGTATTATAGCTTGTAATTACTTTTTGTCGTGTCCTTTTGACCTAGTTGGTGGCATTTACCTTTGGTTTGAGTTTGCTTTGCTTTATTAATTGCTGCTATTCCATCCATGTTAACTGCTGCTACATTAGTAGCAGCATATTTTCACCAGTGATTTGAAATGCTATCTTTCTTAAATACTAAATTTCTATAAATCTTGGGTATCTCTTTGAATTCTCCATTCTTTTTCATTAGGTTTTATATTTACTTATAAACAAATTCCATATGGTCTTGATAATGAAGAATTTATAAAAAAAAATTTCGATCTCTGGTAGACTTACCCCTCCCTTTTGATTTGTTTCCTCACTTTTTTCTGATGAACGATTAATGTTTCATCAACATTTTATAATCATCTTATTTTGTTGTAGGTGAAGAAACAAATGAGACTATTTTTAATGTGATCATGACACACGTATAAAGTAACTTAGGAGAAAATAAAATCCTTAGGATCATGTGGCTTTCTGGCCAAGAAAATATCTCTGACATTTCTCTATCGTTTGTGTATGTATGTTTTAAGAGTGTTCTAATGATTAAATCACATAGTTAAACAGGCTTTGTTGAGTTCTTGTTAGGTTTATGCCAAATATTTTAACAATGTTGTGGCTATTGAAAATGGAATCTTGATTTGTGTAATGTAATCTAGATAGTTATTGTTATTACATAAGACATTTATTAATTTTATATGTGAATTTTTCTAAATCGCAACGTGTAAATTTTATTTTAGTAAGTCGTCTTGTTTGTAATAGGTTTTTAATTAATTCTTTTTGATTTTCTAAATTCACAATACATACACATAACCCATTTTTCTCCATCTTGACATATACAAATACGTATGGTCAAATCTTATTTTATCTAGTGTTTTGATATTTATGAGTCTTACATTTTCTCAAAAGTACTTTTGGCTTCTGTGGAAATTATTATGTGTTTTTCTTTCTTCTAATGCTTAATACTTTTGCAAAATATTGAAGTTAGTAATTCATCTCAAATTTAATTTTGTGAACGGTACCTAGCAAAAGCATAACTGGATTTAATTTCCAAATAAATAATATTTCAATCCCTGTAATGATGAAGTGCTTTCCCCTAAGTAATCTGAATCCTTTCCACATATACCAGAATCTGTTTCAAAATTCAAACTTTTACTCCACTGAACGATTCGCTTATTCTTTGCCAATCTCATTCACTTTCAAGTATGTTCCTTTGCAATACATTTTATTAGACGGAGCAAATTTCCTCTTTGTTTTTATTATTATTGTTCTTCTTATGTCTTGAACAATTTGGGGGCCATTTTTGCACATAATTCTTTTTCATATTAACTTTGAGGTTATTTGACAAGTCCCCTAAACATCACTCTTTGGAATTTTTCAAGTTGAGATTTATTGAATCTATTGATTAACATAGGGAGAATACATATATATGTGGCGTAACTTCCTAGCATCACTGCTGCCCGGCACATGGACACACGTGGGCATTTTGCTAGGAGCTGCTGAGTGGCTCCTGCGACAGGGGTATCTATGAACACATCTCCTGGGGCATCCGCTGGGACCTCTTCTTCCTTCATTCTCACAAGAGCTGGTCGTCACCAGACATACAGACCTGCCCATCTGATGGGGCAAATGCTATCTGAATAGTGAGTAAATTTCTGTGCATAATCATTAGGTATGCCGCGGATGTCTGACATTTACTGGCCATGTGAATTGCTTCCCTGCGGAACTGCAGGAATATGTCGTTTGTCCCTATGGATAAATGAGAACTCTTTGTACAACTAGGATGCATACTACCCTTTCTCTGCTCATGAAGAATTTTCCAGTCTGGGGTATGTCTTTTCACCTTTTGACATTATTCTGGTTTTTGTTTGGACCAGGAAAAGTCAGCATTTTCCTCAGTGGCTTCTGGCTCTCTGGTCATTCAAAAGTAGTTCCTATTTCAAGATTATGGCAATAATAACTATCAGGGCTTTGTGTCTCTAAATAGAGTCTTTGATTTTTCTGTAATTTTCCTCTTACTAAACACCTAAAATGAAAATTATTCAGATCTTTCTCATATTATGCGGCCAGATACAAAAGGCCACATAACATATAACTGTACTGATAGGAACAATCCACGATAGGTAAATTCACACACACAGAAAATGGAGTGGTAGTCAGGGACAGGGAGAGGCGGGATGGGGAGTGACAGCTTAATGGCTACAGAGTTCATGAAGCTGTTCGATCACTAGATGGTGGTAAGGGTTGCACCATATTAAAAATGTACTTAATGCCACTGAATGGTAATTTTGAAAATATTAAAAACACTTTATTTTATACAAGGGATATTATTGAAAATAAAAGATGACAAAATTTGAGGAGATGCAGGACACAGACAAAAAGGAGGAGAAGCACAGCGTCAAGGAAAGGCAAGAACAGATCTGGAGTGGGGACTGGTGAGGTTGTTTGTGGGAGCTCTGGAGCCAGGGCTCCCCTGGGTGCTGGTGTTTCTTCTAATTCTTCTGATGTTTCAGGAACGGTTATGCCAGGTTGCTCTAGCTCTACCTCCGGATCTTGATCTTTCTCCTGCTCTTTATCTTGCTCTTTCTACTGATCTTTCTCTTGATCTTTCTGTTGCTCCTGCTCTGGATCTTGCGTCTGATCTACCACTTGCTCTGGATCTTGTTCCTGCTCTACCTCTTGCTCTGGATCTTGCTCCTGCTCTACTTCTTGCTCTGGCTTGGGCTCTGGATCTTGCTTTCGCTCTGCCTCTGGCAGTGGAGGTGGAGCTGGAGCTGGAACTCGAGCCGAACATGGCAGCAGCTCTTGGGACTATTGTTCAGCCTGGGCGGAAGCTGGAACTGTAGAGACAACAATTGAAAATATCAATGTGAGTTTCTATGTCTCATCCAATGACACTGTCTTTCTAGAAGCCCAAGTCCAGAGACCCAGCCTCAGGAAGTCTCCCCACACCGCAGAACACTGTATGATTGTTCTGAGTACTCAGTGCCCCTGTCCCCAGCCTGCTTCTGGAAACTCTGCTCTGTGTGGCCCAGCCCAGGCCCCTCCCCAAACCCAAACAGGCACCCACCCTCTACCTCCTCACCCTCAGTCTCCGCCTCACTAGGCTCCAGGTGCTCCGGGTTCTCCAGCTGCGCCAGAAGAAGATCAGCCTTACGCTCCACCTCTGAACCTCGCATACTGATATGTACGTAGGCCGAAAGAAACTTCAAAGAATGAAATTCAGGAGGCTCGTGGAAATCGGTGGAATAGAATTCCAGCCAGATCTTTAAGACAGAGGACATGGCACTGTGGGAGACAAGTGGGCAACAGCATCAGAGGCCTGGCCTATCCCTCTATGCTGCCCTCCCAAGGCTCCCCTGAGTGAGCTGCAGTCTTGTGCCCTCTGCCCGTGCCTGTCCATAGACCAGCCCATCCAATGTCCACCCCCAGTATGGCAGTTCTGGCACAGATGGGCCTGGCAGCCAAGGAGGGGCTGGCAAAAGCCTCCATGGGAGGAGCCTTCAACCACTGATGTGACCACGTTTCCCTTCTTCAGGGAAACCTGACAACCTCCTCTGTCTGTGTCACTGCCCCATCCCTGCTGGAATGACCTGTCCACCCCAGGAGGGTGCTGTCTGCTCTGGGCATTACTCACTGGCACACAGGGGGTGTCCAGCAATATCTGATAAATGAGGAAACAGAGGGAGGCGCTGCTCCCCTGGCCTACCCAGGGCCCTTGGAAAAGCCCAAACTTGAGCTCACACGTGAATGTACTGCCCAAGTGTCTGCATGAAAATCTGCATATCCTTTTCCCAGTGACAGCAATCTCTTGGCCCTGAACACACTCTGCACCCTCAGCACCAGCTGAGCATCCCCATGGAGGCTCCAGTCCCGAGTGTAAGCGGGATGCTCTGCACACCTCCATCTCTGGCTCAGCACGGGCTCTGGGGGTGCGGGCAGGGCTGGGTGGGAGGGCGTGGGGATGGATTCTCTCTGGGGCTCACTCTGCTCTCCAGCCTCTCGCACACACTACGGTGCCTGGGATCACATCCCCAGCCGTCTTGACTCCTTTCCCTGCAGAGAAAGCCTTGAGCCCTCAGCCCTTTAGCAGGAATCATAAGATGTGTGAGAGCCAGAGTTCTGCCAGCCCCCCACCCACAGGCCCCCGCAGACCACACGCAGTTGTGTGGAGATGGGAGCCCCTCCTTCTGCACCAAAACTCCACTTACCATTTTAGCTGCTCCAGGGATTCGCCATCCCCGTCACAATCAGAAATCATGTTTCCATACCTAGAAGAGGTCAGGGGTGTGTCAAATCTACCATATGGTGGCACTACCTGCTTCTCATGTCTACTGTGACTGTCTCACCTCTGATTAGAATGGAAGCCCAGGAGGGCAGGGAATGCAGTCTCCTCGGTTCATTGGATTATGGTCAGTGCCCAGAAAGTGACTGCACATAGTGTGGCTTCACATATGATTGTGAACACATTCCTCTTGCTTCTGTGCATGGCCTTGATAGCAGGGTCACAGGCAATCCCAGGAAAGTGACACCCCAGCATGCTGAACTTGGACACCCGCACTAGTCAAGGGAGCCCTCTCCCTTCATCTCCTGCAGAATCCCCCTAGGAATAGGGCATGCAGATATGTACACATGTGTAGGGAGGAAAGGGGGTCTCATGACATCTTAGCTAGAAGATGATTACAAATTTCTTAAACATTACTAGAAAATTATGGTTCATTTGTCCTGGCATGCAACTGAATGAGAAAAAATCTGTGAAAAATTCTGACACCCATGACAAAAGAAATGATCCAAACAATATGACCATCGAGGTGCTTTTCTTTTATGTTTAGGACTATCAATTAAAAATGTGGTATTGAGGAGAATGTCAACAATATTGGGGGAGGCTCTGGAACGATGCTGAGTAGAAAATGGACAATAGATTCCTTTTTTGAGAATCGATAGAAGCTATTTTGCAGAAAGTGGCAAATGAGCTTGACTTTTAAAAACGAAGAGCATTAAAGCAAGTAAGTTTAGTGGAAAGTAGATGATATTTGGGAGAGGGGTGACATGTTAAGTTACAAGAGGCAAAGAAATGGAAAGAACACATGTTTTGCAAAGGGAAAAATCATTCCTGTAAAACATCAGAATTGGAGTTTTCTTGCTGTTCTTTTTGTGCCTATGTAGTATCTTCTTTCTGCTGTAACTTCCAACTTGGGTTCTAGGCACTCTGTGTATGTGTGTGTTTACAAGAGAGAAATTGATAAACCTTAGTAAGCCCTAGAAAATTCTAGAGGTCTGAAATAAACAGATATTTTTCAAGTTTATTTAATTAAAAAGCAAAACAAAACAAAAACAGTGTCATCTGCTCCTATTAGGTAAAATATATGATCATATTGGAATCTTTGTGTGTGTGTGAGGCTGGCCAATATAGGGATCCACACCCTTGACCTTGGTGATACGAGGCTGTGCTCTAACCAGCTGAGCTACCAGCCAGCCTATACATGATCATATTGGAATAATATGCAACAGAGAGATACTCTGCTGCTATGGAGAATAAGCTGATTGCAAGGAAAAAAGATGCTCACAGATAAGGCAAGGGTAGGCTTTTTGTCCCCCATTGTGGAATAGTACAGGGAAAAATGCAAATGTATTGAGGCTGGTAATTCCAAGTCATGGGAGGGAAATTAAAATGATGACTCTGGAAGAATAGTTTCAAATGTCAAGGAGTTTGAGGCAGGTGATCAATTTAGTGAAATGACAAATGCTTTAGGAGATGCTGCTTCTTTGAAAGGATTGATACATACAGCAAGGCAAGGTAGGTGACTGTGCTGCTAAGTTCTTAATATTGCTATGAGTTTTAACTTTAAATATATTTGTGACTTTGCAGGTAGATCTGAATTTTGAGTGTCATAATTACTTAAGACTCTTTTATGGATTTGATTACTATAGCTATCACTGTAATTTGATGAGGTTTTAGAACTACACTCCATTTCTAATTTTGGTTTTATTATTTCCAAGTGCCAAAATACTTAACACAGAACCACCTCTTATTCTATAATAAAAAGCAATGGAGACAAGTTATTCAGTTGAAAAAAATTACTTTTTTTTTTTTTTTAAAGATGACCGGTAAGGGGATCCTATCCCTTGATGTGGTGTTGTCAGCACCACGCACTCCCAAGTGAGCCAATCAGCCAACCCTCCATAGGGACCCGAACCTGTGGCTCTGGTGCTGTCAGCACCGCACTCTCCAAGTGCGCACGGGCCGGCCGTGCTCCATGGTAGTTTTAGCTGCTTCCCTCCTTTGTTCTCAGAATTTTCATTTTCCCATGTTCTCCTGGACAAGTTCAACCCTGCTAACGATTAAAACCCATCACATCTGTCTGTCTTGGTGTGGATTGGCTCCCAACAGAAGACTCAGGGCTTCTTTGAACTAGGACTTGCATTGACTTCAACTCAACCAAGCTGAAGCGCCGATCTTGTGATTACACTTAGCATGTGCTATGAATGGAGAGAAATGAAGTGAAAAGTGCCTATGAGATGCGAAGTCAAACTTGTCACGTTCCTAGTCCCCTCTCTGGGCTTCTCTCCATCTTCAGCTCCACCTCACTGTTTACCCCTTAAAGAAGCCAGATGCTCTCTAATTCGTATGTCCACGAAACACTTGGTTTCAAATAACGGGTATTAAATGACTATTTGTTGGAAGTTCTGTATCCTAAATTTGTAGGTGTCCTTTATGTGACTGACGATGGCATGAATACCTAGTGTTAACAGTCTTTGGTGTGCTCAGCATTAAGATCCGTTAGGAATTGTCATGGAAACTTGTAAAATTAAAATAAAATCCAAATGCATGTCATCTGGCCTTGGAGTCCAGTTCTTCAGTACACACTCTGCTGATTTGGGCACCTCAGTCAAGAACCCAGTCAAAGAACCTCACAGAGTCACCCACAGGCCACGAAGCCACAGCACACGAGCAAGACTTTCCTGTGCTGCCCTGTTAACCATGAGCAGATGCCAAGGGCCCCAGATGTTTCAGCAAATCCTCTAGTTTCAGCAAATCCTCTAATATGAAATAGGCCAAAGCAAACAAACAAAAAAGGTAAAAGCGAATTGGAAGAAATAGAGATCATGCAAGGGAAACAGAAAATACCATTAACTTCCTCAGAGTTATAGGAGAGAAACTGTTGGACTTACTGAAGAAGAACAGACATTGTTAAAGTAGAACAGGGAGAAGATGAATCAAATAACCATGAGGTCATTTAGAAATTATAAATATAACTGTTGAAATTTTTGTTTGTTTGTTTATTTTGTGTGTGTGTGTGTGTGTGTGACAGTTAAGGGGGTTGTAACCCTAGGGGTGGTGTCGCCCGCACCGCGCTCAGCCAGTGAGCGCACCGGCCATCCCTATGTGGGATCCGAACCCGCGGCAGCGCCCCTGCGCTCCCAGCGCCGCTCTCTCCCGAGTGCGCCACGGGGCGGCCCATAAGTGTTGAAATTTAACTTAGAAAAGAACTCACTAGAAAGATGAGAAAATAACACAAGGGAAGCCTGATTAGATCAAAAAGACAAAAGGATAACAAGAAAGATACAATTGAAAGAAAAGCATAAAAAAGTAAAAGGAGTAAAAGGGAAAGAGAGAGAGAAAACGGAAGTGCGTGTCCGCAGAGCCAGTGTCTGAAGAACACGCGCTCCAGGAAGAGCCGCGGAGATGGGCAGGAGGAGAGAACCGTGGGAGAAAGGAGGAAGGGACAGGTCCCGGAGTTCCCCAGAGGTCCCCACGTGGAGAGTGACGATGGGTCCACACGCCGCCCCGCACTGGGGAAGCACAGGGGACACCGTGTCAACTCTGGGTGTGGGGGTCCAGGGGACGGATCCTGCGGAGGAGCCTCAAGAGGGAGACGACAGGGGAGTCCGGCCTTCAGCGTCTCGTGCAGAGTCGGTTCCGATCTCCGCTTTTCCTCGTCAAACGTGAGTCCGACAAGGCGAGGACGGGCCTCTGGACTGGACGTTTAGCAGCCCAAGACCGTTTTCTTAGCAGTCTATGGGGGGCCGTCTCCCACTACGGAGAAGACATAACCCCGGACAGGGGACAGGGCCCTGGTGACGGCCACAGGGGATCGTACCGACCCCGACTGCTCGGAGGCTGCATTGTAGACATCGGCTCCCAGGAGGTGTCGTCCAGAGCACCACATGGGTCCCTGAGGCGATCACCTGTGGTGACAGCAGCTGCCCTAACCAGGACAGTGCGCGTGCGCAGACGCCACCGCGCACAGAGGACACGCGGTCCGCGCCTGGCTGTCAGCCGCGTCCCCGCGGCCGCAGGTGCGCGGCGCTCAGAGCCGCGGACGGGAAGCCGCGGTCGCGGGGTGCGCTCTCCGTGGCGCCTCCTGGTGGCCCTGCCTGCAGCTGCCGCCCCCAGGCCGCCCGTCCCGCCCGGAGACAGGAGCGCACGACCGGCCGCTCTCCACTCCCTGCTCCCGCCCCTCTGCGGCCTATGACAGCGGGTTCCAGCGAAACGACGGATTCCCACGGGCGCTCCAGGTCGGTGCAAGGGGTCCGCGCTGACGAGGCGCCGAGCACAGCCGTGAGGGGGACCCGCGTGGGCTGTCGTCGGCCGACGGTCCTGGCGGTTCCTCGGCCCCAGGCTGGCAGGCACAGTCCGCGGCGTGACAGTCCTGACCGCGGAGCCGTGTGCTGTTAAAGCCCCACGGTCACCACGAGCGACGGTATCTTGTGTACTTTTTCAAAACTGAGTTTTCTATTCTATGCCTTTACTCAACCGTATGAAATATAGAATTAGTAATTTATCAAATTGCGTAAAAAATGTCAATTGTTATTTATATATAAACAAAATTTATAGATTTATTTGGAAGAATTGATATATTTTCCCTACTTATTTTCTCATCTATGAACATGTACATCTCTTCATTGTCTGCAGTTGGTTCGTTTTTTCAATAACATTTTACACTCAGTGTTTAGAAATCATGATTGTAAAAATGCACCCTAATTATTCATGCAAACCTTGTGAATGAAAATTTGGGGTGTTTCCAACCCTTAGTAATAGGTATTGTCATATTAACAATCTTGTCGACACCTCACCTTATAATTTTTCAAGGTTACATATGATATAGATTCCTGAATATTGGGTTACAGTATAAAATAGTAAATATACAAGTATAATTTTGCTAAATTTTGCGAGTTTCTGCTCCTTATGGGCTCTACCTTTTGCATTCCACCACAGTGTATTATAATACCTGGATCCCCACAGTCTCACTAACAAGTTTGTTATCAAAAAATTAAATTTTGCAAATCTAATAGGTGAAGACTTGTATTTCAATATATTTTAAATGTCTAGTTCTCTATGAGGGATTTTAAGCACCTAATTAAGTATTGATGCCAATTTAAATTTCCTTTTGTGTTATTAGATTGTTCATATATTTTGTTCATTTTTATTTCCTTTTGTTGGTCATTTCCATCTCATTTTTTCACACATCATTGTATTAGTGATATTATCCTAGTTTAAGAGGCTTTTTGTTTTTTTGCTTTTTTTAAAATTGAAACATTATTGATCACCCATTTTAAGTATTATAGCTTGTAATTACTTTTTGTCGTGTCCTTTTGACCTAGTTGGTGGCATTTACCTTTGATTTGAGTTTGCTTTGCTTTATTGATTGCTGCTATGCCATCCATGTTAACTGCTGCTACATTAGTAGCAGCATATTTTCACCAGTGATTTGAAATGCTATCTTTCTTAAATACTAAATTTCTATAAATCTTGGGTATCTCTTTGAATTCTCCATTCTTTTTCATTAGGTTTTATATTTACTTATAAACAAATTCCATATGGTCTTGATAATGAAGAATTTATAAAAAAAATTTTCGATCTCTGGTAGACTTACCCCTCCCTTTTGATTTGTTTCCTCACTTTTTTCTGATGAACGATTAATGTTTCATCAACATTTTATAATCATCTTATTTTGTTCTAGGTGAAGAAACAAATGAGACTATTTTTAATGTGATCATGACACACGTATAAAGTAACTTAGGAGAAAATAAAATCCTTAGGATCATGTGGCTTTCTGGCCAAGAAAATATCTCTGACATTTCTCTATCGTTTGTGTATGTATGTTTTAAGAGTGTTCTAATGCTTAAATCACATAGTTAAACAGGCTTTGTTGAGTTCTTGTTAGGTTTATGCCAAATATTTTACCAATGTTGTGGCAATTGAAAATGGAATCTTGATTTGTGTAATGTAATCTAGATAGTTATTGTTATTACATAAGACATTTATTAATTTTATATGTGAATTTTTCTAAATCGCAACGTGTAAATTTTATTTTAGTAAGTCGTCTTGTTTGTAATAGGTTTTTAATTAATTCTTTTTGATTTTCTAAATTCACAATACATACACATAACCCATTTTTCTCCATCTTGACATATACAAATACGTATGGTCAAATCTTATTTTATCTAGTGTTTTGATATTTATGAGTCTTACATTTTCTCAAAAGTACTTTTGGCTTCTGTGGAAATTATTATGTGTTTTTCTTTCTTCTAATGCTTAATACTTTTGCAAAATATTGAAGTTAGTAATTCATCTCAAATTTAATTTTGTGAACGGTACCTAGCAAAAGCATAACTGGATTTAATTTCCAAATAAATAATATTTCAATCCCTGTAATGATGAAGTGCTTTCCCCTAAGGAATCTGAATCCTTTCCACATATACCAGAATCTGTTTCAAAATTCAAACTTTTACTCCACTGAACTATTCGCTTATTCTTTGCCAATCTCATTCACTTTCAAGTATGTTCCTTTGCAATACATTTTATTAGACGGAGCAAATTTCCTCTTTGTTTTTATTATTATTGTTCTTCTTATGTCTTGAACAATTTGGGGGCCATTTTTGCACATAATTCTTTTTCATATTAACTTTGAGGTTATTTGACAAGTCCCCTAAACATCACTCTTTGGAATTTTTCAAGTTGAGATTTATTGAATCTATTGATTAACATAGGGAGAATACATATATATGTGGCGTAACTTCCTAGCATCACTGCTGCCCGGCACATGGACACACGTGGGCATTTTGCTAGGAGCTGCTGAGTGGCTCCTGCGACAGGGGTATCTATGAACACATCTCCTGGGGCATCCGCTGGGACCTCTTCTTCCTTCATTCTCACAAGAGCTGGTCGTCACCAGACATACAGACCTGCCCATCTGATGGGGCAAATGCTATCTGAATAGTGAGTAAATTTCTGTGCATAATCATTAGGTATGCCGCGGATGTCTGACATTTACTGGCCATGTGAATTGCTTCCCTGCGGAACTGCAGGAATATGTCGTTTGTCCCTATGGATAAATGAGAACTCTTTGTACAACTAGGATGCATACTACCCTTTCTCTGCTCATGAAGAATTTTCCAGTCTGGGGTTTGTCTTTTCACCTTTTGACATTATTCTGGTTTTTGTTTGGACCAGGAAAAGTCAGCATTTTCCTCAGTGGCTTCTGGCTCTCTGGTCATTCAAAAGTAGTTCCTAGTTCAAGATTATGGCAATAATAACTATCAGGGCTTTGTGTCTCTAAATAGAGTCTTTGATTTTTCTGTAATTTTCCTCTTACTAAACACCTAAAATGAAAATTATTCAGATCTTTCTCATATTATGCGGCCAGATACAAAAGGCCACATAACATATAACTGTACTGATAGGAACAATCCACGATAGGTAAATTCACACACACAGAAAATGGAGTGGTAGTCAGGGACAGGGAGAGGCGGGATGGGGAGTGACAGCTTAATGGCTACAGAGTTGATGAAGCTGTTCGATCACTAGATGGTGGTAAGGGTTGCACCATATTAAAAATGTACTTAATGCCACTGAATGGTAATTTTGAAAATATTAAAAACACTTTATTTTATACAAGGGATATTATTGAAAATAAAAGATGACAAAATTTGAGGAGATGCAGGACACAGACAAAAAGGAGGAGAAGCACAGCGTCAAGGAAAGGCAAGAACAGATCTGGAGTGGGGACTGGTGAGGTTGTTTGTGGGAGCTCTGGAGCCAGGGCTCCCCTGGGTGCTGGTGTTTCTTCTAATTCTTCTGATGTTTCAGGAACGGTTATGTCAGGTTGCTCTAGCTCTACCTCCGGATCTTGATCTTTCTCCTGCTCTTTATCTTGCTCTTTCTACTGATCTTTCTCTTGATCTTTCTGTTGCTCCTGCTCTGGATCTTGCGTCTGATCTACCACTTGCTCTGGATCTTGTTCCTGCTCTACCTCTTGCTCTGGATCTTGCTCCTGCTCTACTTCTTGCTCTGGCTTGGGCTCTGGATCTTGCTTTCGCTCTGCCTCTGGCAGTGGAGGTGGAGCTGGAGCTGGAACTCGAGCCGAACATGGCAGCAGCTCTTGGGACTATTGTTCAGCCTGGGCGGAAGCTGGAACTGTAGAGACAACAATTGAAAATATCAATGTGAGTTTCTATGTCTCATCCAATGACACTGTCTTTCTAGAAGCCCAAGTCCAGAGACCCAGCCTCAGGAAGTCTCCCCACACCGCAGAACACTGTATGATTGTTCTGAGTACTCAGTGCCCCTGTCCCCAGCCTGCTTCTGGAAACTCTGCTCTGTGTGGCCCAGCCCAGGCCCCTCCCCAAACACACACAGGCACGCACCCTCTACCTCCTCACCCTCAGTCTCCGCCTCACTAGGCTCCAGGTGCTCCGGGTTCTCCAGCTGCGCCAGAAGAAGATCAGCCTTACGCTCCACCTCTGAACCTCGCATACTGATATGTACGTAGGCCGAAAGAAACTTCAAAGAATGAAATTCAGGAGGCTCGTGGAAATCGGTGGAATAGAATTCCAGCCAGATCTTTAAGACAGAGGACATGGCACTGTGGGAGACAAGTGGGCAACAGCATCAGAGGCCTGGCCTATCCCTCTATGCTGCCCTCCCAAGGCTCCCCTGAGTGAGCTGCAGTCTTGTGCCCTCTGCCCGTGCCTGTCCATAGACCAGCCCATCCAATGTCCACCCCCAGTATGGCAGTTCTGGCACAGATGGGCCTGGCAGCCAAGGAGGGGCTGGCAAAAGCCTCCATGGGAGGAGCCTTCAACCACTGATGTGACCACGTTTCCCTTCTTCAGGGAAACCTGACAACCTCCTCTGTCTGTGTCACTGCCCCATCCCTGCTGGAATGACCTGTCCACCCCAGGAGGGTGCTGTCTGCTCTGGGCATTACTCACTGGCACACAGGGGGTGTCCAGCAATATCTGATAAATGAGGAAACAGAGGGAGGCGCTGCTCCCCTGGCCTACCCAGGGCCCTTGGAAAAGCCCAAACTTGAGCTCACACGTGAATGTACTGCCCAAGTGTCTGCATGAAAATCTGCATATCCTTTTCCCAGTGACAGCAATCTCTTGGCCGTGAACACACTCTGCACCCTCAGCACCAGCTGAGCATCCCCATGGAGGCTCCAGTCCCGAGTGTAAGCGGGATGCTCTGCACACCTCCATCTCTGGCTCAGCACGGGCTCTGGGGGTGCGGGCAGGGCTGGGTGGGAGGGCGTGGGGATGGATTCTCTCTGGGCTCACTCTGCTCTCCAGCCTCTCGCACACACTACGGTGCCTGGGATCACATCCCCAGCCGTCTTGACTCCTTTCCCTGCAGAGAAAGCCTTGAGCCCTCAGCCCTTTAGCAGGAATCATAAGATGTGTGAGAGCCAGAGTTCTGCCAGCCCCCCACCCACAGGCCACCGCAGACCACACGCAGTTGTGTGGAGATGGGAGCCCCTCCTTCTGCACCTAAACTCCACTTACCATTTTAGCTGCTCCAGGGATTCGCCATCCCCGTCACAATCAGAAATCATGTTTCCATACCTAGAAGAGGTCAGGGGTGTGTCAAATCTACCATATGGTGGCACTACCTGCTTCTCATGTCTACTGTGACTGTCTCACCTCTGACTAGAATGGAAGCCCAGGAGGGCAGGGAATGCAGTCTCCTCGGTTCATTGGATTATGGTCAGTGCCCAGAAAGTGACTGCACATAGTGTGGCTTCACATATGATTGTTGAAGGAATGAACCCCAACCAACTCCTCCCAAGATATCTGGGTGCACCTGAAGCCGCTCTGCCCGCCTCTGGTCTCCCTGCTTTGAATACACCCAGAAGCCTACAGATAGAATCCCAAATTTCCTGTAAAAATGTGAAAATAGTGAAGCCCTAGTCAACGAGGCCAGTGAGGGGTGACAGAGACTTCCTCGTGGGGGTGTCAGGAATCCTGAATGAGGACGACCGTGGCCCCTCCAGCAGACCTTCCACAGGGCTGGACTCAGGAGCAGCACTTTCCATGGGGGACCCACTGGAGCTTGTTCCTGTGACCACCCACTGAACACAGGAGGAAACTGAGGCTCAGAGGGGTGTGGTGACAGTCCTAAGACTCACAGCTGGGAGGCGGCCTAGTGACACTGTGTGATCCAGGGCCTGAGTGCTCACCTGAGGAAAAGCAGGTGCAGCACATGCCGGGGACTGGCAAAGTTCTTGTAGCTTGACAGAAACAGGTGGACATAAGATTGGTCACCACCCAAGACAGCAGGCACCAGGTGCTCCACCCGCTTCTTCAGGGTGCGTGCCGGGACAGGCCACACCATGTGGGTGGCATCCGAGCTCAATGAAGATGTGTCTTCACTCTAGGACAGGACAGGGGAGAGATACACAGTGACAGCACCGTGAACCCCAAGGAGGGCAGGGGCTGGAGGCCAGTCTTAACCCCAGGGAGGACATGAGAAGACAGCCTGAGGGCCCAGGGTTAATGTACAGGGTGGTCGTTGCCACCCCGGCAGTCCCCGTTCACCCTCCAGCCAGACCTGAGGTGTGAACACACCAGGACCAGCAGGTTTATAAACCCCCCACCCTCTGCCCCTGCCCTGGGAGGGTGTCCCATGTCCCCGTTCCCCACACACTCAGGAGGAGGGGCTGCGGTCATCCAGGGAGGCTCATAGTGCTGGCCTGGCCTTGCCCAACCTCCTGTGGGCCACCTGACATTACCTTTGGGGACCTCCTCCCAGACGGCCACAGGGGTCGAGGGCGAGGGCTGAACCAGCGCCGGAAGCATTGGACAAGCCTCTCAGCACAGGGCTTCCTGGGGCTACGGCCCCGGGACCTCGGGATACAGCACAACATCTCACTCTGCCTGTGGCCAAGTGAGCTGGGGAAGGGGCTGTGTATAGAATGTGGGTGCCAGGTTACCGAGTTCCGAGTTCTGTTGGGGTCTGTCGTCAAGGAAGTGAAGTCACTTCCTGATACCTCATTTCCTGAGCCCCTCCTCTGTGTACAAGACTGCAAATGCCCCTCTGGGTACCTGTCTGCTGACCCTCCTTTCCCATGAACTCTCTCTGTTGCCCACACTTCCACCAACACTGCCTGACCACACCCCTGTGCAAGGCCTGGGTGGAGCCAGCGTCATAGCTCGGAGGAGATACACGTAGGTTCATCCCCAGCTCCTGCTTCTTATCACTTTATGGGACCCTGGACAAGCCATTGTCACTCTCATGACCTCCCCAGTCTCCCCTTTTGCACAGTGAGGATCATTCTAGCATCTTCTTCCTAGGGATGGCATCAGGCATGTGTGAGAAAACATCTCTGAAACCTATGGCCGGTGTCACATGCAGCTAATAAACAAGACTAGAGATAAAATCCACGACGGTGTGGAAGGTAGCATGGAATACGACTAACGACAGGTCTGGTTCCTGTCATATAATCTTGAAAATGTCACTTTTGCTCTTGGTCTGTTTTCCCTGTCTGCACCATGCTACAGTTGGAATTTCATGCATTCACATACTGCTTTCCTCCATAAAACCTCACAATGGCTTCGTGTGTATTTAGGTTTGGACTCAAGTGCCACATCACTGTCTGTGTGGTTGGCGACTCGTCAGGGGCTCCCAGTGGTCCCCACCATCTGCTGCACACATCCTCACGTAATCCCCTGCCCTGCAGTGTGGACTGGACTTAGTGACTCACTTCTAACCAATACAGGATCAAAAGTGAGAAGGTGTCACTTTCTAAATGTCATTGTAACACGCCTGTCTCTAGAGTCTTGTGCTCTGTCTCCTCTGTTCTCTCTGTTTGTATCCACCATATGCCAAGCATGGTGCCGAGAGCTGGAGAAAGAGCTGATTCAGCTGCACCCTGGCTTGGGAGATGATCCCAGGATAAGAAAGAGGAGAAGACGTACTATCGAGTGCCTGACATTCTAAGAGAGGAAAGTGATCTAGGAGGCCATCAGAATATTCTAGATTAGGAAGCTACCTGAAGATGGTAGGAAGTGAACACCATTTGCAGAGAAGAACCAGAGGCGTTTGGTCCATTAAGATGACGGCAACATGGAACTGATGTGTAAGATGTAAGTAACTAAGAAATACTATTCACAAATTCAAATCCTCTTTTCAAAATCATTGAATGGCAGGGATAAGTGCTCATGTTCAATGCAAACATAACTAGAATTGAGGAAGATTCCATTTATGGAATAACTTTACATCTCCATTAGATGAAAGTATGCAGATATGTTCAGCAATTCTTTTCAAATTGTATAAAATATCCATTGTTGACACAATCAGGATTCCACCCCCATACTTTGGCTTCACACCCCATTTTCTTTACACCAGACACACATCCATTGCTGTGATGTAGATCCATTGCTGTCAACACTATCCCAGCCCACAGCCTACTGGTCCAGGGAGACAGCAACTCTATCACTATATTGTGTGCAGAATCCAGGAAGGGCCTAACACGGGGGCTCCATAAATATTCCCTGAAGTGCTGCACTTGAGAAGAGAGAAGAGTCTATGATTTTATTACCTGGTGCTCTACCTACACATGTTATCACTCTGCATTATGTCATGATCCTTAGTCCCCCTCACCTGACAGTCAGCAACCCAGGAGCAGTGTCTACACCTCGGTCTGCCCCTATTCCAGGCCCCCAGCCCAGCACCTGGCAAGTAATAGGTGCCAAGTACTGATGAATGAATTGTCTGGAAACATGTGAAACAGGATTCATCAAGAATACCCAGATGGAAGGTCACCATGAACATGCTGCCCTTTAATTCTGTCTGCCGACCACTTCCTTCAGCCAGGAACTGCCTGGGCACAAAGATTTCCCAGAGTCACCATCCTGCCTTGACTTCTGCCATTCACTTTAGCCTCCTTGATTGTCCTACTTACTGTGGGTTTCTTCACTCTCAGTCTCAGGGGACACCTCTGAACCCCTAAGGTAGCCCACTGGGTCTTCCTTCTCTGGCCAACACATTCCTCTTGCTTCTGTGCATGGCCTTGATAGCAGGGTCACAGGCAATCCCAGGAAAGTGACACCCCAGCATGCTGAACTTGGACACCCGCACTAGTCAAGGGAGCCCTCTCCCTTCATCTCCTGCAGAATCCCCCTAGGAATAGGGCATGCAGATATGTACACATGTGTAGGGAGGAAAGGGGGTCTCATGACATCTTAGCTAGAAGATGATTACAAATTTCTTAAACATTAGTAGAAAATTATGGTTCATTTGTCCTGGCATGCAACTGAATGAGAAAAAATCTGTGAAAAATTCTGACACCCATGACAAAAGAAATGATCCAAACAATATGACCATCGAGGTGCTTTTCTTTTATGTTTAGGACTATCAATTAAAAATGTGGTATTGAGGAGAATGTCAACAATATTGGGGGAGGCTCTGGAACGATGCTGAGTAGAAAATGGACAATAGATTCCTTTTTTGAGAATTGATAGAAGCTATTTTGCAGAAAGTGGCAAATGAGCTTGACTTTTAAAAACGAAGAGCATTAAAGCAAGTAAGTTTAGTGGAAAGTAGATGATATTTGGGAGAGGGGTGACGTGTTAAGTTACAAGAGGCAAAGAAATGGAAAGAACACATGTTTTGCAAAGGGAAAAATCATTCCTGTAAAACATCAGAATTGGAGTTTTCTTGCTGTTCTTTTTGTGCCTATGTAGTATCTTCTTTCTGCTGTAACTTCCAACTTGGGTTCTAGGCACTCTGTGTATGTGTGTGTTTACAAGAGAGAAATTGATAAACCTTAGTAAGCCCTAGAAAATTCTAGAGGTCTGAAATAAACAGATATTTTTCAAGTTTATTTAATTAAAAAGCAAAACAAAACAAAAACAGTGTCATCTGCTCCTATTAGGTAAAATATATGATCATATTGGAATCTTTGTGTGTGTGTGAGGCTGGCCAATATAGGGATCCACACCCTTGACCTTGGTGATACGAGGCTGTGCTCTAACCAGCTGAGCTACCAGCCAGCCTATACATGATCATATTGGAATAATATGCAACAGAGAGATACTCTGCTGCTATGGAGAATAAGCTGATTGCAAGGAAAAAAGATGCTCACAGATAAGGCAAGGGTAGGCTTTTTGTCCCCCATTGTGGAATAGTACAGGGAACAATGCAAATGTATTGAGGCTGGTAATTCCAAGTCATGGGAGGGAAATTAAAATGATGACTCTGGAAGAATAGTTTCAAATGTCAAGGAGTTTGAGGCAGGTGATCAATTTAGTGAAATGACAAATGCTTTAGGAGATGCTGCTTCTTTGAAAGGATTGATACATACAGCAAGGCAAGGTAGGTGACTGTGCTGCTAAGTTCTTAATATTGCTATGAGTTTTAACTTTAAATATATTTGTGACTTTGCAGGTAGATCTGAATTTTGAGTGTCATAATTACTTAAGACTCTTTTATGGCTTTGATTACTATAGCTATCACTGTAATTTGATGAGGTTTTAGAACTACATTCCATTTCTAATTTTGGTTTTATTATTTCCAAGTGCCAAAATACTTAACACAGAACCACCTCTTATTCTATAATAAAAAGCAATGGAGACAAGTTATTCAGTTGAAAAAAATTACTTTTTTTTTTTTAAAGATGACCGGTAAGGGGATCCTATCCCTTGATGTGGTGTTGTCAGCACCACGCACTCCCAAGTGAGCCAATCAGCCAACCCTCCATAGGGACCCGAACCTGTGGCTCTGGTGCTGTCAGCACCGCACTCTCCAAGTGCGCACGGGCCGGCCGTGCTCCATGGTAGTTTTAGCTGCTTCCCTCCTTTGTTCTCAGAATTTTCATTTTCCGATGTTCTCCTGGACAAGTTCAACCCTGCTAACGATTAAAACCCATCACATCTGTCTGTCTTGGTGTGGATTGGCTCCCAACAGAAGACTCAGGGCTTCTTTGAACTAGGACTTGCATTGACTTCAACTCAACCAAGCTGAAGCGCCGATCTTGTGATTACACTTAGCATGTGCTATGAATGGAGAGAAATGAAGTGAAAAGTGCCTATGAGATGCGAAGTCAAACTTGTCACGTTCCTAGTCCCCTCTCTGGGCTTCTCTCCATCTTCAGCTCCACCTCACTGTTTACCCCTTAAAGAAGCCAGATGCTCTCTAATTCGTATGTCCACGAAACACTTGGTTTCAAATAACGGGTATTAAATGACTATTTGTTGGAAGTTCTGTATCCTAAATTTGTAGGTGTCCTTTATGTGACTGACGATGGCATGAATACCTAGTGTTAACAGTCTTTGGTGTGCTCAGCATTAAGATCCGTTAGGAATTGTCATGGAAACTTGTAAAATTAAAATAAAATCCAAATGCATGTCATCTGGCCTTGGAGTCCAGTTCTTCAGTACACACTCTGCTGATTTGGGCACCTCAGTCAAGAACCCAGTCAAAGAACCTCACAGAGTCACCCACAGGCCACGAAGCCACAGCACACGAGCAAGACTTTCCTGTGCTGCCCTGTTAACCATGAGCAGATGCCAAGGGCCCCAGATGTTTCAGCAAATCCTCTAGTTTCAGCAAATCCTCTAATATGAAATAGGCCAAAGCAAACAAACAAAAAAGGTAAAAGCGAATTGGAAGAAATAGAGATCATGCAAGGGAAACAGAAAATACCATTAACTTCCTCAGAGTTATAGGAGAGAAACTGTTGGACTTACTGAAGAAGAACAGACATTGTTAAAGTAGAACAGGGAGAAGATGAATCAAATAACCATGAGGTCATTTAGAAATTATAAATATAACTGTTGAAATTTTTGTTTGTTTGTTTATTTTGTGTGTGTGTGTGTGTGTGTGACAGTTAAGGGGGTTGTAACCCTAGGGGTGGTGTCGCCCGCACCACGCTCAGCCAGTGAGCGCACCGGCCATCCCTATGTGGGATCCGAACCCGCGGCAGCGCCCCTGCGCTCCCAGCGCCGCTCTCTCCCGAGTGTGCCACGGGGCGGCCCATAAGTGTTGAAATTTAACTTAGAAAAGAACTCACTAGAAAGATGAGAAAATAACACAAGGGAAGCCTGATTAGATCAAAAAGACAAAAGGATAACAAGAAAGAAACAATCGAAAGAAAAGCATAAAAAAGCAAAAGGAGTAAAAGGGAAAGAGAGAGAGAAAACGGAAGTGCGTGTCCGCAGAGCCAGTGTCTGAAGAACACGCGCTCCAGGAAGAGCCGCGGAGATGGGCAGGAGGAGAGAACTGTGGGAGAAAGGAGGAAGGGACAGGTCCCGGAGTTCCCCAGAGGTCCCCACGTGGAGAGTGACGATGGGTCCACACGCCGCCCCGCACTGGGGAAGCACAGGGGACACCGTGTCAACTCTGGGTGTGGGGGTCCAGGGGACGGATCCTGCGGAGGAGCCTCAAGAGGGAGACGACAGGGGAGTCCGGCCTTCAGCGTCTCGTGCAGAGTCGGTTCCGATCTCCGCTTTTCCTCGTCAAACGTGAGTCCGACAAGGCGAGGACCGGCCTCTGGACTGGACGTTTAGCAGCCCAAGACCGTTTTCTTAGCAGTCTATGGGGGGCCGTCTCCCACTACGGAGAAGACATAACCCCGGACAGGGGACAGGGCCCTGGTGACGGCCACAGGGGATCGTACCGACCCCGACTGCTCGGAGGCTGCAGTGTAGACATCGGCTCCCAGGAGGTGTCGTCCAGAGCACCACATGGGTCCCTGAGGCGTTCACCTGTGGTGACAGCAGCTGCCCTAACCAGGACAGTGCGCGTGCGCAGACGCCACCGCGCACAGAGGACACGCGGTCCGCGCCTGGCTGTCAGCCGCGTCCCCGCGGCCGCAGGTGCGCGGCGCTCAGAGCCGCGGACGGGAAGCCGCGGTCGCGGGGTGCGCTCTCCGTGGCGCCTCCTGGTGGCCCTGCCTGCAGCTGCCGCCCCCAGGCCGCCCGTCCCGCCCGGAGACAGGAGCGCACGACCGGCCGCTCTCCACTCCCTGCTCCCGCCCCTCTGCGGCCTATGACAGCGGGTTCCAGCGAAACGACGGATTCCCACGGGCGCTCCAGGTCGGTGCAAGGGGTCCGCGCTGACGAGGCGCCGAGCACAGCCGTGAGGGGGACCCGCGTGGGCTGTCGTCGGCCGACGGTCCTGGCGGTTCCTCGGCCCCAGGCTGGCAGGCACAGTCCGCGGCGTGACAGTCCTGACGGCGGAGCCGTGTGCTATTAAAGCCACACGGTCACCACGAGCGACGGTATCTTGTGTACTTTTTCAAAACTGAGTTTTCTATTCTATGCCTTTACTCAACCGTATGAAATATAGAATTAGTAATTTATCAAATTGCGTAAAAAATGTCAATTGTTATTTATATATAAACAAAATTTATAGATTTATTTGGAAGAATTGATATATTTTCCCTACTTATTTTCTCATCTATGAACATGTACATCTCTTCATTGTCTTCAGTTGGTTCGTTTTTTCAATAACATTTTACACTCAGTGTTTAGAAATCATGATTGTAAAAATGCACCCTAATTATTCATGCAAACCTTGTGAATGAAAATTTGGGGTGTTTCCAACCCTTAGTAATAGGTATTGTCATATTAACAATCTTGTCGACACCTCACCTTATAATTTTTCAAGGTTACATATGATATAGATTCCTGAATATTGGGTTACAGTATAAAATAGTAAATATACAAGTATAATTTTGCTAAATTTTGCGAGTTTCTGCTCCTTATGGGCTCTACCTTTTGCATTCCACCACAGTGTATTATAATACCTGGATCCCCACAGTCTCACTAACAAGTTTGTTATCAAAAAATTAAATTTTGCAAATCTAATAGGTGAAGACTTGTATTTCAATATATTTTAAATGTCTAGTTCTCTATGAGGGATTTTAAGCACCTAATTAAGTATTGATGCCAATTTAAATTTCCTTTTGTGTTATTAGATTGTTCATATATTTTGTTCATTTTTATTTCCTTTTGTTGGTCATTTCCATCTCATTTTTTCACACATCATTGTATTAGTGATATTATCCTAGTTTAAGAGGCTTTTTGTTTTTTTGCTTTTTTTAAAATTGAAACATTATTGATCACCCATTTTAAGTATTATAGCTTGTAATTACTTTTTGTCGTGTCCTTTTGACCTAGTTGGTGGCATTTACCTTTGGTTTGAGTTTGCTTTGCTTTATTAATTGCTGCTATGCCATCCATGTTAACTGCTGCTACATTAGTAGCAGCATATTTTCACCAGTGATTTGAAATGCTATCTTTCTTAAATACTAAATTTCTATAAATCTTGGGTATCTCTTTGAATTCTCCATTCTTTTTCATTAGGTTTTATATTTACTTATAAACAAATTCCATATGGTCTTGATAATGAAGAATTTATAAAAAAAAATTTCGATCTCTGGTAGACTTACCCCTCCCTTTTGATTTGTTTCCTCACTTTTTTCTGATGAACGATTAATGTTTCATCAACATTTTATAATCATCTTATTTTGTTCTAGGTGAAGAAACAAATGAGACTATTTTTAATGTGATCATGACACACGTATAAAGTAACTTAGGAGAAAATAAAATCCTTAGGATCATGTGGCTTTCTGGCCAAGAAAATATCTCTGACATTTCTCTATCGTTTGTGTATGTATGTTTTAAGAGTGTTCTAATGATTAAATCACATAGTTAAACAGGCTTTGTTGAGTTCTTGTTAGGTTTATGCCAAATATTTTAACAATGTTGTGGCTATTGAAAATGGAATCTTGATTTGTGTAATGTAATCTAGATAGTTATTGTTATTACATAAGACATTTATTAATTTTATATGTGAATTTTTCTAAATCGCAACGTGTAAATTTTATTTTAGTAAGTCGTCTTGTTTGTAATAGGTTTTTAATTAATTCTTTTTGATTTTCTAAATTCACAATACATACACATAACCCATTTTTCTCCATCTTGACATATACAAATACGTATGGTCAAATCTTATTTTATCTAGTGTTTTGATATTTATGAGTCTTACATTTTCTCAAAAGTACTTTTGGCTTCTGTGGAAATTATTATGTGTTTTTCTTTCTTCTAATGCTTAATACTTTTGCAAAATATTGAAGTTAGTAATTCATCTCAAATTTAATTTTGTGAACGGTACCTAGCAAAAGCATAACTGGATTTAATTTCCAAATAAATAATATTTCAATCCCTGTAATGATGAAGTGCTTTCCCCTAAGTAATCTGAATCCTTTCCACATATACCAGAATCTGTTTCAAAATTCAAACTTTTACTCCACTGAACTATTCGCTTATTCTTTGCCAATCTCATTCACTTTCAAGTATGTTCCTTTGCAATACATTTTATTAGACGGAGCAAATTTCCTCTTTGTTTTTATTATTATTGTTCTTCTTATGTCTTGAACAATTTGGGGGCCATATTTGCACATAATTCTTTTTCATATTAACTTTGAGGTTATTTGACAAGTCCCCTAAACATCACTCTTTGGAATTTTTCAAGTTGAGATTTATTGAATCTATTGATTAACATAGGGAGAATACATATATATGTGGCGTAACTTCCTAGCATCACTGCTGCCCGGCACATGGACACACGTGGGCATTTTGCTAGGAGCTGCTGAGTGGCTCCTGCGACAGGGGTATCTATGAACACATCTCCTGGGGCATCCGCTGGGACCTCTTCTTCCTTCATTCTCACAAGAGCTGGTCGTCACCAGACATACAGACCTGCCCATCTGATGGGGCAAATGCTATCTGAATAGTGAGTAAATTTCTGTGCATAATCATTAGGTATGCCGCGGATGTCTGACATTTACTGGCCATGTGAATTGCTTCCCTGCGGAACTGCAGGAATATGTCGTTTGTCCCTATGGATAAATGAGAACTCTTTGTACAACTAGGATGCATACTACCCTTTCTCTGCTCATGAAGAATTTTCCAGTCTGGGGTATGTCTTTTCACCTTTTGACATTATTCTGGTTTTTGTTTGGACCAGGAAAAGTCAGCATTTTCCTCAGTGGCTTCTGGCTCTCTGGTCATTCAAAAGTAGTTCCTATTTCAAGATTATGGCAATAATAACTATCAGGGCTTTGTGTCTCTAAATAGAGTCTTTGATTTTTCTGTAATTTTCCTCTTACTAAACACCTAAAATGAAAATTATTCAGATCTTTCTCATATTATGCGGCCAGATACAAAAGGCCACATAACATATAACTGTACTGATAGGAACAATCCACGATAGGTAAATTCACACACACAGAAAATGGAGTGGTAGTCAGGGACAGGGAGAGGCGGGATGGGGAGTGACAGCTTAATGGCTACAGAGTTCATGAAGCTGTTCGATCACTAGATGGTGGTAAGGGTTGCACCATATTAAAAATGTACTTAATGCCACTGAATGGTAATTTTGAAAATATTAAAAACACTTTATTTTATACAAGGGATATTATTGAAAATAAAAGATGACAAAATTTGAGGAGATGCAGGACACAGACAAAAAGGAGGAGAAGCACAGCGTCAAGGAAAGGCAAGAACAGATCTGGAGTGGGGACTGGTGAGGTTGTTTGTGGGAGCTCTGGAGCCAGGGCTCCCCTGGGTGCTGGTGTTTCTTCTAATTCTTCTGATGTTTCAGGAACGGTTATGCCAGGTTGCTCTAGCTCTACCTCCGGATCTTGATCTTTCTCCTGCTCTTTATCTTGCTCTTTCTACTGATCTTTCTCTTGATCTTTCTGTTGCTCCTGCTCTGGATCTTGCGTCTGATCTACCACTTGCTCTGGATCTTGTTCCTGCTCTACCTCTTGCTCTGGATCTTGCTCCTGCTCTACTTCTTGCTCTGGCTTGGGCTCTGGATCTTGCTTTCGCTCTGCCTCTGGCAGTGGAGGTGGAGCTGGAGCTGGAACTCGAGCCGAACATGGCAGCAGCTCTTGGGACTATTGTTCAGCCTGGGCGGAAGCTGGAACTGTAGAGACAACAATTGAAAATATCAATGTGAGTTTCTATGTCTCATCCAATGACACTGTCTTTCTAGAAGCCCAAGTCCAGAGACCCAGCCTCAGGAAGTCTCCCCACACCGCAGAACACTGTATGATTGTTCTGAGTACTCAGTGCCCCTGTCCCCAGCCTGCTTCTGGAAACTCTGCTCTGTGTGGCCCAGCCCAGGCCCCTCCCCAAACCCACACAGGCACCCACCCTCTACCTCCTCACCCTCAGTCTCCGCCTCACTAGGCTCCAGGTGCTCCGGGTTCTCCAGCTGCGCCAGAAGAAGATCAGCCTTACGCTCCACCTCTGAACCTCGCATACTGATATGTACGTAGGCCGAAAGAAACTTCAAAGAATGAAATTCAGGAGGCTCGTGGAAATCGGTGGAATAGAATTCCAGCCAGATCTTTAAGACAGAGGACATGGCACTGTGGGAGACAAGTGGGCAACAGCATCAGAGGCCTGGCCTATCCCTCTATGCTGCCCTCCCAAGGCTCCCCTGAGTGAGCTGCAGTCTTGTGCCCTCTGCCCGTGCCTGTCCATAGACCAGCCCATCCAATGTCCACCCCCAGTATGGCAGTTCTGGCACAGATGGGCCTGGCAGCCAAGGAGGGGCTGGCAAAAGCCTCCATGGGAGGAGCCTTCAACCACTGATGTGACCACGTTTCCCTTCTTCAGGGAAACCTGACAACCTCCTCTGTCTGTGTCACTGCCCCATCCCTGCTGGAATGACCTGTCCACCCCAGGAGGGTGCTGTCTGCTCTGGGCATTACTCACTGGCACACAGGGGGTGTCCAGCAATATCTGATAAATGAGGAAACAGAGGGAGGCGCTGCTCCCCTGGCCTACCCAGGGCCCTTGGAAAAGCCCAAACTTGAGCTCACACGTGAATGTACTGCCCAAGTGTCTGCATGAAAATCTGCATATCCTTTTCCCAGTGACAGCAATCTCTTGGCCCTGAACACACTCTGCACCCTCAGCACCAGCTGAGCATCCCCATGGAGGCTCCAGTCCCGAGTGTAAGCGGGATGCTCTGCACACCTCCATCTCTGGCTCAGCACGGGCTCTGGGGGTGCGGGCAGGGCTGGGTGGGAGGGCGTGGGGATGGATTCTCTCTGGGGCTCACTCTGCTCTCCAGCCTCTCGCACACACTACGGTGCCTGGGATCACATCCCCAGCCGTCTTGACTCCTTTCCCTGCAGAGAAAGCCTTGAGCCCTCAGCCCTTTAGCAGGAATCATAAGATGTGTGAGAGCCAGAGTTCTGCCAGCCCCCCACCCACAGGCCCCCGCAGACCACACGCAGTTGTGTGGAGATGGGAGCCCCTCCTTCTGCACCAAAACTCCACTTACCATTTTAGCTGCTCCAGGGATTCGCCATCCCCGTCACAATCAGAAATCATGTTTCCATACCTAGAAGAGGTCAGGGGTGTGTCAAATCTACCATATGGTGGCACTACCTGCTTCTCATGTCTACTGTGACTGTCTCACCTCTGATTAGAATGGAAGCCCAGGAGGGCAGGGAATGCAGTCTCCTCGGTTCATTGGATTATGGTCAGTGCCCAGAAAGTGACTGCACATAGTGTGGCTTCACATATGATTGTGAACACATTCCTCTTGCTTCTGTGCATGGCCTTGATAGCAGGGTCACAGGCAATCCCAGGAAAGTGACACCCCAGCATGCTGAACTTGGACACCCGCACTAGTCAAGGGAGCCCTCTCCCTTCATCTCCTGCAGAATCCCCCTAGGAATAGGGCATGCAGATATGTACACATGTGTAGGGAGGAAAGGGGGTCTCATGACATCTTAGCTAGAAGATGATTACAAATTTCTTAAACATTACTAGAAAATTATGGTTCATTTGTCCTGGCATGCAACTGAATGAGAAAAAATCTGTGAAAAATTCTGACACCCATGACAAAAGAAATGATCCAAACAATATGACCATCGAGGTGCTTTTCTTTTATGTTTAGGACTATCAATTAAAAATGTGGTATTGAGGAGAATGTCAACAATATTGGGGGAGGCTCTGGAACGATGCTGAGTAGAAAATGGACAATAGATTCCTTTTTTGAGAATCGATAGAAGCTATTTTGCAGAAAGTGGCAAATGAGCTTGACTTTTAAAAACGAAGAGCATTAAAGCAAGTAAGTTTAGTGGAAAGTAGATGATATTTGGGAGAGGGGTGACGTGTTAAGTTACAAGAGGCAAAGAAATGGAAAGAACACATGTTTTGCAAAGGGAAAAATCATTCCTGTAAAACATCAGAATTGGAGTTTTCTTGCTGTTCTTTTTGTGCCTATGTAGTATCTTCTTTCTGCTGTAACTTCCAACTTGGGTTCTAGGCACTCTGTGTATGTGTGTGTTTACAAGAGAGAAATTGATAAACCTTAGTAAGCCCTAGAAAATTCTAGAGGTCTGAAATAAACAGATATTTTTCAAGTTTATTTAATTAAAAAGCAAAACAAAACAAAAACAGTGTCATCTGCTCCTATTAGGTAAAATATATGATCATATTGGAATCTTTGTGTGTGTGTGAGGCTGGCCAATATAGGGATCCACACCCTTGACCTTGGTGATACGAGGCTGTGCTCTAACCAGCTGAGCTACCAGCCAGCCTATACATGATCATATTGGAATAATATGCAACAGAGAGATACTCTGCTGCTATGGAGAATAAGCTGATTGCAAGGAAAAAAGATGCTCACAGATAAGGCAAGGGTAGGCTTTTTGTCCCCCATTGTGGAATAGTACAGGGAAAAATGCAAATGTATTGAGGCTGGTAATTCCAAGTCATGGGAGGGAAATTAAAATGATGACTCTGGAAGAATAGTTTCAAATGTCAAGGAGTTTGAGGCAGGTGATCAATTTAGTGAAATGACAAATGCTTTAGGAGATGCTGCTTCTTTGAAAGGATTGATACATACAGCAAGGCAAGGTAGGTGACTGTGCTGCTAAGTTCTTAATATTGCTATGAGTTTTAACTTTAAATATATTTGTGACTTTGCAGGTAGATCTGAATTTTGAGTGTCATAATTACTTAAGACTCTTTTATGGATTTGATTACTATAGCTATCACTGTAATTTGATGAGGTTTTAGAACTACACTCCATTTCTAATTTTGGTTTTATTATTTCCAAGTGCCAAAATACTTAACACAGAACCACCTCTTATTCTATAATAAAAAGCAATGGAGACAAGTTATTCAGTTGAAAAAAATTACTTTTTTTTTTTTTTTAAAGATGACCGGTAAGGGGATCCTATCCCTTGATGTGGTGTTGTCAGCACCACGCACTCCCAAGTGAGCCAATCAGCCAACCCTCCATAGGGACCCGAACCTGTGGCTCTGGTGCTGTCAGCACCGCACTCTCCAAGTGCGCACGGGCCGGCCGTGCTCCATGGTAGTTTTAGCTGCTTCCCTCCTTTGTTCTCAGAATTTTCATTTTCCCATGTTCTCCTGGACAAGTTCAACCCTGCTAACGATTAAAACCCATCACATCTGTCTGTCTTGGTGTGGATTGGCTCCCAAGCAGAAGACTCAGGGCTTCTTTGAACTAGGACTTGCATTGACTTCATCTCAACCAAGCTGAGGCGCCGATCTTGTGATTACACTTAGCATGTGCTATGAATGGAGAGAAATGAAGTGAAAAGTGCCTATGAGATGCGAAGTCAAACTTGTCACGTTCCTAGTCCCCTCTCTGGGCTTCTCTCCATCTTCAGCTCCACCTCACTGTTTACCCCTTAAAGAAGCCAGATGCTCTCTAATTCGTATGTCCACGAAACACTTGGTTTCAAATAACGGGTATTAAATGACTATTTGTTGGAAGTTCTGTATCCTAAATTTGTAGGTGTCCTTTATGTGACTGACGATGGCATGAATACCTAGTGTTAACAGTCTTTGGTGTGCTCAGCATTAAGATCCGTTAGGAATTGTCATGGAAACTTGTAAAATTAAAATAAAATCCAAATGCATGTCATCTGGCCTTGGAGTCCAGTTCTTCAGTACACACTCTGCTGATTTGGGCACCTCAGTCAAGAACCCAGTCAAAGAACCTCACAGAGTCACCCACAGGCCACGAAGCCACAGCACACGAGCAAGACTTTCCTGTGCTGCCCTGTTAACCATGAGCAGATGCCAAGGGCCCCAGATGTTTCAGCAAATCCTCTAGTTTCAGCAAATCCTCTAATATGAAATAGGCCAAAGCAAACAAACAAAAAAGGTAAAAGCGAATTGGAAGAAATAGAGATCATGCAAGGGAAACAGAAAATACCATTAACTTCCTCAGAGTTATAGGAGAGAAACTGTTGGACTTACTGAAGAAGAACAGACATTGTTAAAGTAGAACAGGGAGAAGATGAATCAAATAACCATGAGGTCATTTAGAAATTATAAATATAACTGTTGAAATTTTTGTTTGTTTGTTTATTTTGTGTGTGTGTGTGTGTGTGTGTGACAGTTAAGGGGGTTGTAACCCTAGGGGTGGTGTCGCCCGCACCGCGCTCAGCCAGTGAGCGCACCGGCCATCCCTATGTGGGATCCGAACCCGCGGCAGCGCCCCTGCGCTCCCAGCGCCGCTCTCTCCCGAGTGCGCCACGGGGCGGCCCATAAGTGTTGAAATTTAACTTAGAAAAGAACTCACTAGAAAGATGAGAAAATAACACAAGGGAAGCCTGATTAGATCAAAAAGACAAAAGGATAACAAGAAAGATACAATTGAAAGAAAAGCATAAAAAAGTAAAAGGAGTAAAAGGGAAAGAGAGAGAGAAAACGGAAGTGCGTGTCCGCAGAGCCAGTGTCTGAAGAACACGCGCTCCAGGAAGAGCCGCGGAGATGGGCAGGAGGAGAGAACCGTGGGAGAAAGGAGGAAGGGACAGGTCCCGGAGTTCCCCAGAGGTCCCCACGTGGAGAGTGACGATGGGTCCACACGCCGCCCCGCACTGGGGAAGCACAGGGGACACCGTGTCAACTCTGGGTGTGGGGGTCCAGGGGACGGATCCTGCGGAGGAGCCTCAAGAGGGAGACGACAGGGGAGTCCGGCCTTCAGCGTCTCGTGCAGAGTCGGTTCCGATCTCCGCTTTTCCTCGTCAAACGTGAGTCCGACAAGGCGAGGACGGGCCTCTGGACTGGACGTTTAGCAGCCCAAGACCGTTTTCTTAGCAGTCTATGGGGGGCCGTCTCCCACTACGGAGAAGACATAACCCCGGACAGGGGACAGGGCCCTGGTGACGGCCACAGGGGATCGTACCGACCCCGACTGCTCGGAGGCTGCATTGTAGACATCGGCTCCCAGGAGGTGTCGTCCAGAGCACCACATGGGTCCCTGAGGCGTTCACCTGTGGTGACAGCAGCTGCCCTAACCAGGACAGTGCGCGTGCGCAGACGCCACCGCGCACAGAGGACACGCGGTCCGCGCCTGGCTGTCAGCCGCGTCCCCGCGGCCGCAGGTGCGCGGCGCTCAGAGCCGCGGACGGGAAGCCGCGGTCGCGGGGTGCGCTCTCCGTGGCGCCTCCTGGTGGCCCTGCCTGCAGCTGCCGCCCCCAGGCCGCCCGTCCCGCCCGGAGACAGGAGCGCACGACCGGCCGCTCTCCACTCCCTGCTCCCGCCCCTCTGCGGCCTATGACAGCGGGTTCCAGCGAAACGACGGATTCCCACGGGCGCTCCAGGTCGGTGCAAGGGGTCCGCGCTGACGAGGCGCCGAGCACAGCCGTGAGGGGGACCCGCGTGGGCTGTCGTCGGCCGACGGTCCTGGCGGTTCCTCGGCCCCAGGCTGGCAGGCACAGTCCGCGGCGTGACAGTCCTGACCGCGGAGCCGTGTGCTGTTAAAGCCCCACGGTCACCACGAGCGACGGTATCTTGTGTACTTTTTCAAAACTGAGTTTTCTATTCTATGCCTTTACTCAACCGTATGAAATATAGAATTAGTAATTTATCAAATTGCGTAAAAAATGTCAATTGTTATTTATATATAAACAAAATTTATAGATTTATTTGGAAGAATTGATATATTTTCCCTACTTATTTTCTCATCTATGAACATGTACATCTCTTCATTGTCTGCAGTTGGTTCGTTTTTTCAATAACATTTTACACTCAGTGTTTAGAAATCATGATTGTAAAAATGCACCCTAATTATTCATGCAAACCTTGTGAATGAAAATTTGGGGTGTTTCCAACCCTTAGTAATAGGTATTGTCATATTAACAATCTTGTCGACACCTCACCTTATAATTTTTCAAGGTTACATATGATATAGATTCCTGAATATTGGGTTACAGTATAAAATAGTAAATATACAAGTATAATTTTGCTAAATTTTGCGAGTTTCTGCTCCTTATGGGCTCTACCTTTTGCATTCCACCACAGTGTATTATAATACCTGGATCCCCACAGTCTCACTAACAAGTTTGTTATCAAAAAATTAAATTTTGCAAATCTAATAGGTGAAGACTTGTATTTCAATATATTTTAAATGTCTAGTTCTCTATGAGGGATTTTAAGCACCTAATTAAGTATTGATGCCAATTTAAATTTCCTTTTGTGTTATTAGATTGTTCATATATTTTGTTCATTTTTATTTCCTTTTGTTGGTCATTTCCATCTCATTTTTTCACACATCATTGTATTAGTGATATTATCCTAGTTTAAGAGGCTTTTTGTTTTTTTGCTTTTTTTAAAATTGAAACATTATTGATCACCCATTTTAAGTATTATAGCTTGTAATTACTTTTTGTCGTGTCCTTTTGACCTAGTTGGTGGCATTTACCTTTGATTTGAGTTTGCTTTGCTTTATTGATTGCTGCTATGCCATCCATGTTAACTGCTGCTACATTAGTAGCAGCATATTTTCACCAGTGATTTGAAATGCTATCTTTCTTAAATACTAAATTTCTATAAATCTTGGGTATCTCTTTGAATTCTCCATTCTTTTTCATTAGGTTTTATATTTACTTATAAACAAATTCCATATGGTCTTGATAATGAAGAATTTATAAAAAAAATTTTCGATCTCTGGTAGACTTACCCCTCCCTTTTGATTTGTTTCCTCACTTTTTTCTGATGAACGATTAATGTTTCATCAACATTTTATAATCATCTTATTTTGTTCTAGGTGAAGAAACAAATGAGACTATTTTTAATGTGATCATGACACACGTATAAAGTAACTTAGGAGAAAATAAAATCCTTAGGATCATGTGGCTTTCTGGCCAAGAAAATATCTCTGACATTTCTCTATCGTTTGTGTATGTATGTTTTAAGAGTGTTCTAATGCTTAAATCACATAGTTAAACAGGCTTTGTTGAGTTCTTGTTAGGTTTATGCCAAATATTTTACCAATGTTGTGGCAATTGAAAATGGAATCTTGATTTGTGTAATGTAATCTAGATAGTTATTGTTATTACATAAGACATTTATTAATTTTATATGTGAATTTTTCTAAATCGCAACGTGTAAATTTTATTTTAGTAAGTCGTCTTGTTTGTAATAGGTTTTTAATTAATTCTTTTTGATTTTCTAAATTCACAATACATACACATAACCCATTTTTCTCCATCTTGACATATACAAATACGTATGGTCAAATCTTATTTTATCTAGTGTTTTGATATTTATGAGTCTTACATTTTCTCAAAAGTACTTTTGGCTTCTGTGGAAATTATTATGTGTTTTTCTTTCTTCTAATGCTTAATACTTTTGCAAAATATTGAAGTTAGTAATTCATCTCAAATTTAATTTTGTGAACGGTACCTAGCAAAAGCATAACTGGATTTAATTTCCAAATAAATAATATTTCAATCCCTGTAATGATGAAGTGCTTTCCCCTAAGGAATCTGAATCCTTTCCACATATACCAGAATCTGTTTCAAAATTCAAACTTTTACTCCACTGAACTATTCGCTTATTCTTTGCCAATCTCATTCACTTTCAAGTATGTTCCTTTGCAATACATTTTATTAGACGGAGCAAATTTCCTCTTTGTTTTTATTATTATTGTTCTTCTTATGTCTTGAACAATTTGGGGGCCATTTTTGCACATAATTCTTTTTCATATTAACTTTGAGGTTATTTGACAAGTCCCCTAAACATCACTCTTTGGAATTTTTCAAGTTGAGATTTATTGAATCTATTGATTAACATAGGGAGAATACATATATATGTGGCGTAACTTCCTAGCATCACTGCTGCCCGGCACATGGACACACGTGGGCATTTTGCTAGGAGCTGCTGAGTGGCTCCTGCGACAGGGGTATCTATGAACACATCTCCTGGGGCATCCGCTGGGACCTCTTCTTCCTTCATTCTCACAAGAGCTGGTCGTCACCAGACATACAGACCTGCCCATCTGATGGGGCAAATGCTATCTGAATAGTGAGTAAATTTCTGTGCATAATCATTAGGTATGCCGCGGATGTCTGACATTTACTGGCCATGTGAATTGCTTCCCTGCGGAACTGCAGGAATATGTCGTTTGTCCCTATGGATAAATGAGAACTCTTTGTACAACTAGGATGCATACTACCCTTTCTCTGCTCATGAAGAATTTTCCAGTCTGGGGTTTGTCTTTTCACCTTTTGACATTATTCTGGTTTTTGTTTGGACCAGGAAAAGTCAGCATTTTCCTCAGTGGCTTCTGGCTCTCTGGTCATTCAAAAGTAGTTCCTATTTCAAGATTATGGCAATAATAACTATCAGGGCTTTGTGTCTCTAAATAGAGTCTTTGATTTTTCTGTAATTTTCCTCTTACTAAACACCTAAAATGAAAATTATTCAGATCTTTCTCATATTATGCGGCCAGATACAAAAGGCCACATAACATATAACTGTACTGATAGGAACAATCCACGATAGGTAAATTCACACACACAGAAAATGGAGTGGTAGTCAGGGACAGGGAGAGGCGGGATGGGGAGTGACAGCTTAATGGCTACAGAGTTCATGAAGCTGTTCGATCACTAGATGGTGGTAAGGGTTGCACCATATTAAAAATGTACTTAATGCCACTGAATGGTAATTTTGAAAATATTAAAAACACTTTATTTTATACAAGGGATATTATTGAAAATAAAAGATGACAAAATTTGAGGAGATGCAGGACA
This sequence comes from Cynocephalus volans, assembly GCF_027409185.1. NCBI lineage: Eukaryota > Metazoa > Chordata > Mammalia > Dermoptera > Cynocephalidae > Cynocephalus > Cynocephalus volans. Next base: position 50,329,882 of record NC_084476.1, on the reverse strand, counting down.
CAGACAAAAAGGAGGAGAAGCACAGCGTCAAGGAAAGGCAAGAACAGATCTGGAGTGGGGACTGGTGAGGTTGTTTGTGGGAGCTCTGGAGCCAGGGCTCCCCTGGGTGCTGGTGTTTCTTCTAATTCTTCTGATGTTTCAGGAACGGTTATGTCAGGTTGCTCTAGCTCTACCTCCGGATCTTGATCTTTCTCCTGCTCTTTATCTTGCTCTTTCTACTGATCTTTCTCTTGATCTTTCTGTTGCTCCTGCTCTGGATCTTGCGTCTGATCTACCACTTGCTCTGGATCTTGTTCCTGCTCTACCTCTTGCTCTGGATCTTGCTCCTGCTCTACTTCTTGCTCTGGCTTGGGCTCTGGATCTTGCTTTCGCTCTGCCTCTGGCAGTGGAGGTGGAGCTGGAGCTGGAACTCGAGCCGAACATGGCAGCAGCTCTTGGGACAGTTGTTCAGCCTGGGCGGAAGCTGGAACTGTAGAGACAACAATTGAAAATATCAATGTGAGTTTCTATGTCTCATCCAATGACACTGTCTTTCTAGAAGCCCAAGTCCAGAGACCCAGCCTCAGGAAGTCTCCCCACACCGCAGAACACTGTATGATTGTTCTGAGTACTCAGTGCCCCTGTCCCCAGCCTGCTTCTGGAAACTCTGCTCTGTGTGGCCCAGCCCAGGCCCCTCCCCAAACCCACACAGGCACGCACCCTCTACCTCCTCACCCTCAGTCTCCGCCTCACTAGGCTCCAGGTGCTCCGGGTTCTCCAGCTGCGCCAGAAGAAGATCAGCCTTACGCTCCACCTCTGAACCTCGCATACTGATATGTACGTAGGCCGAAAGAAACTTCAAAGAATGAAATTCAGGAGGCTCGTGGAAATCGGTGGAATAGAATTCCAGCCAGATCTTTAAGACAGAGGACATGGCACTGTGGGAGACAAGTGGGCAACAGCATCAGAGGCCTGGCCTATCCCTCTATGCTGCCCTCCCAAGGCTCCCCTGAGTGAGCTGCAGTCTTGTGCCCTCTGCCCGTGCCTGTCCATAGACCAGCCCATCCAATGTCCACCCCCAGTATGGCAGTTCTGGCACAGATGGGCCTGGCAGCCAAGGAGGGGCTGGCAAAAGCCTCCATGGGAGGAGCCTTCAACCACTGATGTGACCACGTTTCCCTTCTTCAGGGAAACCTGACAACCTCCTCTGTCTGTGTCACTGCCCCATCCCTGCTGGAATGACCTGTCCACCCCAGGAGGGTGCTGTCTGCTCTGGGCATTACTCACTGGCACACAGGGGGTGTCCAGCAATATCTGATAAATGAGGAAACAGAGGGAGGCGCTGCTCCCCTGGCCTACCCAGGGCCCTTGGAAAAGCCCAAACTTGAGCTCACACGTGAATGTACTGCCCAAGTGTCTGCATGAAAATCTGCATATCCTTTTCCCAGTGACAGCAATCTCTTGGCCGTGAACACACTCTGCACCCTCAGCACCAGCTGAGCATCCCCATGGAGGCTCCAGTCCCGAGTGTAAGCGGGATGCTCTGCACACCTCCATCTCTGGCTCAGCACGGGCTCTGGGGGTGCGGGCAGGGCTGGGTGGGAGGGCGTGGGGATGGATTCTCTCTGGGCTCACTCTGCTCTCCAGCCTCTCGCACACACTACGGTGCCTGGGATCACATCCCCAGCCGTCTTGACTCCTTTCCCTGCAGAGAAAGCCTTGAGCCCTCAGCCCTTTAGCAGGAATCATAAGATGTGTGAGAGCCAGAGTTCTGCCAGCCCCCCACCCACAGGCCACCGCAGACCACACGCAGTTGTGTGGAGATGGGAGCCCCTCCTTCTGCACCTAAACTCCACTTACCATTTTAGCTGCTCCAGGGATTCGCCATCCCCGTCACAATCAGAAATCATGTTTCCATACCTAGAAGAGGTCAGGGGTGTGTCAAATCTACCATATGGTGGCACTACCTGCTTCTCATGTCTACTGTGACTGTCTCACCTCTGACTAGAATGGAAGCCCAGGAGGGCAGGGAATGCAGTCTCCTCGGTTCATTGGATTATGGTCAGTGCCCAGAAAGTGACTGCACATAGTGTGGCTTCACATATGATTGTTGAAGGAATGAACCCCAACCAACTCCTCCCAAGATATCTGGGTGCACCTGAAGCCGCTCTGCCCGCCTCTGGTCTCCCTGCTTTGAATACACCCAGAAGCCTACAGATAGAATCCCAAATTTCCTGTAAAAATGTGAAAATAGTGAAGCCCTAGTCAACGAGGCCAGTGAGGGGTGACAGAGACTTCCTCGTGGGGGTGTCAGGAATCCTGAATGAGGACGACCGTGGCCCCTCCAGCAGACCTTCCACAGGGCTGGACTCAGGAGCAGCACTTTCCATGGGGGACCCACTGGAGCTTGTTCCTGTGACCACCCACTGAACACAGGAGGAAACTGAGGCTCAGAGGGGTGTGGTGACAGTCCTAAGACTCACAGCTGGGAGGCGGCCTAGTGACACTGTGTGATCCAGGGCCTGAGTGCTCACCTGAGGAAAAGCAGGTGCAGCACATGCCGGGGACTGGCAAAGTTCTTGTAGCTTGACAGAAACAGGTGGACATAAGATTGGTCACCACCCAAGACAGCAGGCACCAGGTGCTCCACCCGCTTCTTCAGGGTGCGTGCCGGGACAGGCCACACCATGTGGGTGGCATCCGAGCTCAATGAAGATGTGTCTTCACTCTAGGACAGGACAGGGGAGAGATACACAGTGACAGCACCGTGAACCCCAAGGAGGGCAGGGGCTGGAGGCCAGTCTTAACCCCAGGGAGGACATGAGAAGACAGCCTGAGGGCCCAGGGTTAATGTACAGGGTGGTCGTTGCCACCCCGGCAGTCCCCGTTCACCCTCCAGCCAGACCTGAGGTGTGAACACACCAGGACCAGCAGGTTTATAAACCCCCCACCCTCTGCCCCTGCCCTGGGAGGGTGTCCCATGTCCCCGTTCCCCACACACTCAGGAGGAGGGGCTGCGGTCATCCAGGGAGGCTCATAGTGCTGGCCTGGCCTTGCCCAACCTCCTGTGGGCCACCTGACATTACCTTTGGGGACCTCCTCCCAGACGGCCACAGGGGTCGAGGGCGAGGGCTGAACCAGCGCCGGAAGCATTGGACAAGCCTCTCAGCACAGGGCTTCCTGGGGCTACGGCCCCGGGACCTCGGGATACAGCACAACATCTCACTCTGCCTGTGGCCAAGTGAGCTGGGGAAGGGGCTGTGTATAGAATGTGGGTGCCAGGTTACCGAGTTCCGAGTTCTGTTGGGGTCTGTCGTCAAGGAAGTGAAGTCACTTCCTGATACCTCATTTCCTGAGCCCCTCCTCTGTGTACAAGACTGCAAATGCCCCTCTGGGTACCTGTCTGCTGACCCTCCTTTCCCATGAACTCTCTCTGTTGCCCACACTTCCACCAACACTGCCTGACCACACCCCTGTGCAAGGCCTGGGTGGAGCCAGCGTCATAGCTCGGAGGAGATACACGTAGGTTCATCCCCAGCTCCTGCTTCTTATCACTTTATGGGACCCTGGACAAGCCATTGTCACTCTCATGACCTCCCCAGTCTCCCCTTTTGCACAGTGAGGATCATTCTAGCATCTTCTTCCTAGGGATGGCATCAGGCATGTGTGAGAAAACATCTCTGAAACCTATGGCCGGTGTCACATGCAGCTAATAAACAAGACTAGAGATAAAATCCACGACGGTGTGGAAGGTAGCATGGAATACGACTAACGACAGGTCTGGTTCCTGTCATATAATCTTGAAAATGTCACTTTTGCTCTTGGTCTGTTTTCCCTGTCTGCACCATGCTACAGTTGGAATTTCATGCATTCACATACTGCTTTCCTCCATAAAACCTCACAATGGCTTCGTGTGTATTTAGGTTTGGACTCAAGTGCCACATCACTGTCTGTGTGGTTGGCGACTCGTCAGGGGCTCCCAGTGGTCCCCACCATCTGCTGCACACATCCTCACGTAATCCCCTGCCCTGCAGTGTGGACTGGACTTAGTGACTCACTTCTAACCAATACAGGATCAAAAGTGAGAAGGTGTCACTTTCTAAATGTCATTGTAACACGCCTGTCTCTAGAGTCTTGTGCTCTGTCTCCTCTGTTCTCTCTGTTTGTATCCACCATATGCCAAGCATGGTGCCGAGAGCTGGAGAAAGAGCTGATTCAGCTGCACCCTGGCTTGGGAGATGATCCCAGGATAAGAAAGAGGAGAAGACGTACTATCGAGTGCCTGACATTCTAAGAGAGGAAAGTGATCTAGGAGGCCATCAGAATATTCTAGATTAGGAAGCTACCTGAAGATGGTAGGAAGTGAACACCATTTGCAGAGAAGAACCAGAGGCGTTTGGTCCATTAAGATGACGGCAACATGGAACTGATGTGTAAGATGTAAGTAACTAAGAAATACTATTCACAAATTCAAATCCTCTTTTCAAAATCATTGAATGGCAGGGATAAGTGCTCATGTTCAATGCAAACATAACTAGAATTGAGGAAGATTCCATTTATGGAATAACTTTACATCTCCATTAGATGAAAGTATGCAGATATGTTCAGCAATTCTTTTCAAATTGTATAAAATATCCATTGTTGACACAATCAGGATTCCACCCCCATACTTTGGCTTCACACCCCATTTTCTTTACACCAGACACACATCCATTGCTGTGATGTAGATCCATTGCTGTCAACACTATCCCAGCCCACAGCCTACTGGTCCAGGGAGACAGCAACTCTATCACTATATTGTGTGCAGAATCCAGGAAGGGCCTAACACGGGGGCTCCATAAATATTCCCTGAAGTGCTGCACTTGAGAAGAGAGAAGAGTCTATGATTTTATTACCTGGTGCTCTACCTACACATGTTATCACTCTGCATTATGTCATGATCCTTAGTCCCCCTCACCTGACAGTCAGCAACCCAGGAGCAGTGTCTACACCTCGGTCTGCCCCTATTCCAGGCCCCCAGCCCAGCACCTGGCAAGTAATAGGTGCCAAGTACTGATGAATGAATTGTCTGGAAACATGTGAAACAGGATTCATCAAGAATACCCAGATGGAAGGTCACCATGAACATGCTGCCCTTTAATTCTGTCTGCCGACCACTTCCTTCAGCCAGGAACTGCCTGGGCACAAAGATTTCCCAGAGTCACCATCCTGCCTTGACTTCTGCCATTCACTTTAGCCTCCTTGATTGTCCTACTTACTGTGGGTTTCTTCACTCTCAGTCTCAGGGGACACCTCTGAACCCCTAAGGTAGCCCACTGGGTCTTCCTTCTCTGGCCAACACATTCCTCTTGCTTCTGTGCATGGCCTTGATAGCAGGGTCACAGGCAATCCCAGGAAAGTGACACCCCAGCATGCTGAACTTGGACACCCGCACTAGTCAAGGGAGCCCTCTCCCTTCATCTCCTGCAGAATCCCCCTAGGAATAGGGCATGCAGATATGTACACATGTGTAGGGAGGAAAGGGGGTCTCATGACATCTTAGCTAGAAGATGATTACAAATTTCTTAAACATTAGTAGAAAATTATGGTTCATTTGTCCTGGCATGCAACTGAATGAGAAAAAATCTGTGAAAAATTCTGACACCCATGACAAAAGAAATGATCCAAACAATATGACCATCGAGGTGCTTTTCTTTTATGTTTAGGACTATCAATTAAAAATGTGGTATTGAGGAGAATGTCAACAATATTGGGGGAGGCTCTGGAACGATGCTGAGTAGAAAATGGACAATAGATTCCTTTTTTGAGAATTGATAGAAGCTATTTTGCAGAAAGTGGCAAATGAGCTTGACTTTTAAAAACGAAGAGCATTAAAGCAAGTAAGTTTAGTGGAAAGTAGATGATATTTGGGAGAGGGGTGACGTGTTAAGTTACAAGAGGCAAAGAAATGGAAAGAACACATGTTTTGCAAAGGGAAAAATCATTCCTGTAAAACATCAGAATTGGAGTTTTCTTGCTGTTCTTTTTGTGCCTATGTAGTATCTTCTTTCTGCTGTAACTTCCAACTTGGGTTCTAGGCACTCTGTGTATGTGTGTGTTTACAAGAGAGAAATTGATAAACCTTAGTAAGCCCTAGAAAATTCTAGAGGTCTGAAATAAACAGATATTTTTCAAGTTTATTTAATTAAAAAGCAAAACAAAACAAAAACAGTGTCATCTGCTCCTATTAGGTAAAATATATGATCATATTGGAATCTTTGTGTGTGTGTGAGGCTGGCCAATATAGGGATCCACACCCTTGACCTTGGTGATACGAGGCTGTGCTCTAACCAGCTGAGCTACCAGCCAGCCTATACATGATCATATTGGAATAATATGCAACAGAGAGATACTCTGCTGCTATGGAGAATAAGCTGATTGCAAGGAAAAAAGATGCTCACAGATAAGGCAAGGGTAGGCTTTTTGTCCCCCATTGTGGAATAGTACAGGGAACAATGCAAATGTATTGAGGCTGGTAATTCCAAGTCATGGGAGGGAAATTAAAATGATGACTCTGGAAGAATAGTTTCAAATGTCAAGGAGTTTGAGGCAGGTGATCAATTTAGTGAAATGACAAATGCTTTAGGAGATGCTGCTTCTTTGAAAGGATTGATACATACAGCAAGGCAAGGTAGGTGACTGTGCTGCTAAGTTCTTAATATTGCTATGAGTTTTAACTTTAAATATATTTGTGACTTTGCAGGTAGATCTGAATTTTGAGTGTCATAATTACTTAAGACTCTTTTATGGCTTTGATTACTATAGCTATCACTGTAATTTGATGAGGTTTTAGAACTACATTCCATTTCTAATTTTGGTTTTATTATTTCCAAGTGCCAAAATACTTAACACAGAACCACCTCTTATTCTATAATAAAAAGCAATGGAGACAAGTTATTCAGTTGAAAAAAATTACTTTTTTTTTTTTAAAGATGACCGGTAAGGGGATCCTATCCCTTGATGTGGTGTTGTCAGCACCACGCACTCCCAAGTGAGCCAATCAGCCAACCCTCCATAGGGACCCGAACCTGTGGCTCTGGTGCTGTCAGCACCGCACTCTCCAAGTGCGCACGGGCCGGCCGTGCTCCATGGTAGTTTTAGCTGCTTCCCTCCTTTGTTCTCAGAATTTTCATTTTCCGATGTTCTCCTGGACAAGTTCAACCCTGCTAACGATTAAAACCCATCACATCTGTCTGTCTTGGTGTGGATTGGCTCCCAACAGAAGACTCAGGGCTTCTTTGAACTAGGACTTGCATTGACTTCAACTCAACCAAGCTGAAGCGCCGATCTTGTGATTACACTTAGCATGTGCTATGAATGGAGAGAAATGAAGTGAAAAGTGCCTATGAGATGCGAAGTCAAACTTGTCACGTTCCTAGTCCCCTCTCTGGGCTTCTCTCCATCTTCAGCTCCACCTCACTGTTTACCCCTTAAAGAAGCCAGATGCTCTCTAATTCGTATGTCCACGAAACACTTGGTTTCAAATAACGGGTATTAAATGACTATTTGTTGGAAGTTCTGTATCCTAAATTTGTAGGTGTCCTTTATGTGACTGACGATGGCATGAATACCTAGTGTTAACAGTCTTTGGTGTGCTCAGCATTAAGATCCGTTAGGAATTGTCATGGAAACTTGTAAAATTAAAATAAAATCCAAATGCATGTCATCTGGCCTTGGAGTCCAGTTCTTCAGTACACACTCTGCTGATTTGGGCACCTCAGTCAAGAACCCAGTCAAAGAACCTCACAGAGTCACCCACAGGCCACGAAGCCACAGCACACGAGCAAGACTTTCCTGTGCTGCCCTGTTAACCATGAGCAGATGCCAAGGGCCCCAGATGTTTCAGCAAATCCTCTAGTTTCAGCAAATCCTCTAATATGAAATAGGCCAAAGCAAACAAACAAAAAAGGTAAAAGCGAATTGGAAGAAATAGAGATCATGCAAGGGAAACAGAAAATACCATTAACTTCCTCAGAGTTATAGGAGAGAAACTGTTGGACTTACTGAAGAAGAACAGACATTGTTAAAGTAGAACAGGGAGAAGATGAATCAAATAACCATGAGGTCATTTAGAAATTATAAATATAACTGTTGAAATTTTTGTTTGTTTGTTTATTTTGTGTGTGTGTGTGTGTGTGTGACAGTTAAGGGGGTTGTAACCCTAGGGGTGGTGTCGCCCGCACCACGCTCAGCCAGTGAGCGCACCGGCCATCCCTATGTGGGATCCGAACCCGCGGCAGCGCCCCTGCGCTCCCAGCGCCGCTCTCTCCCGAGTGTGCCACGGGGCGGCCCATAAGTGTTGAAATTTAACTTAGAAAAGAACTCACTAGAAAGATGAGAAAATAACACAAGGGAAGCCTGATTAGATCAAAAAGACAAAAGGATAACAAGAAAGAAACAATCGAAAGAAAAGCATAAAAAAGCAAAAGGAGTAAAAGGGAAAGAGAGAGAGAAAACGGAAGTGCGTGTCCGCAGAGCCAGTGTCTGAAGAACACGCGCTCCAGGAAGAGCCGCGGAGATGGGCAGGAGGAGAGAACTGTGGGAGAAAGGAGGAAGGGACAGGTCCCGGAGTTCCCCAGAGGTCCCCACGTGGAGAGTGACGATGGGTCCACACGCCGCCCCGCACTGGGGAAGCACAGGGGACACCGTGTCAACTCTGGGTGTGGGGGTCCAGGGGACGGATCCTGCGGAGGAGCCTCAAGAGGGAGACGACAGGGGAGTCCGGCCTTCAGCGTCTCGTGCAGAGTCGGTTCCGATCTCCGCTTTTCCTCGTCAAACGTGAGTCCGACAAGGCGAGGACCGGCCTCTGGACTGGACGTTTAGCAGCCCAAGACCGTTTTCTTAGCAGTCTATGGGGGGCCGTCTCCCACTACGGAGAAGACATAACCCCGGACAGGGGACAGGGCCCTGGTGACGGCCACAGGGGATCGTACCGACCCCGACTGCTCGGAGGCTGCAGTGTAGACATCGGCTCCCAGGAGGTGTCGTCCAGAGCACCACATGGGTCCCTGAGGCGTTCACCTGTGGTGACAGCAGCTGCCCTAACCAGGACAGTGCGCGTGCGCAGACGCCACCGCGCACAGAGGACACGCGGTCCGCGCCTGGCTGTCAGCCGCGTCCCCGCGGCCGCAGGTGCGCGGCGCTCAGAGCCGCGGACGGGAAGCCGCGGTCGCGGGGTGCGCTCTCCGTGGCGCCTCCTGGTGGCCCTGCCTGCAGCTGCCGCCCCCAGGCCGCCCGTCCCGCCCGGAGACAGGAGCGCACGACCGGCCGCTCTCCACTCCCTGCTCCCGCCCCTCTGCGGCCTATGACAGCGGGTTCCAGCGAAACGACGGATTCCCACGGGCGCTCCAGGTCGGTGCAAGGGGTCCGCGCTGACGAGGCGCCGAGCACAGCCGTGAGGGGGACCCGCGTGGGCTGTCGTCGGCCGACGGTCCTGGCGGTTCCTCGGCCCCAGGCTGGCAGGCACAGTCCGCGGCGTGACAGTCCTGACGGCGGAGCCGTGTGCTATTAAAGCCACACGGTCACCACGAGCGACGGTATCTTGTGTACTTTTTCAAAACTGAGTTTTCTATTCTATGCCTTTACTCAACCGTATGAAATATAGAATTAGTAATTTATCAAATTGCGTAAAAAATGTCAATTGTTATTTATATATAAACAAAATTTATAGATTTATTTGGAAGAATTGATATATTTTCCCTACTTATTTTCTCATCTATGAACATGTACATCTCTTCATTGTCTTCAGTTGGTTCGTTTTTTCAATAACATTTTACACTCAGTGTTTAGAAATCATGATTGTAAAAATGCACCCTAATTATTCATGCAAACCTTGTGAATGAAAATTTGGGGTGTTTCCAACCCTTAGTAATAGGTATTGTCATATTAACAATCTTGTCGACACCTCACCTTATAATTTTTCAAGGTTACATATGATATAGATTCCTGAATATTGGGTTACAGTATAAAATAGTAAATATACAAGTATAATTTTGCTAAATTTTGCGAGTTTCTGCTCCTTATGGGCTCTACCTTTTGCATTCCACCACAGTGTATTATAATACCTGGATCCCCACAGTCTCACTAACAAGTTTGTTATCAAAAAATTAAATTTTGCAAATCTAATAGGTGAAGACTTGTATTTCAATATATTTTAAATGTCTAGTTCTCTATGAGGGATTTTAAGCACCTAATTAAGTATTGATGCCAATTTAAATTTCCTTTTGTGTTATTAGATTGTTCATATATTTTGTTCATTTTTATTTCCTTTTGTTGGTCATTTCCATCTCATTTTTTCACACATCATTGTATTAGTGATATTATCCTAGTTTAAGAGGCTTTTTGTTTTTTTGCTTTTTTTAAAATTGAAACATTATTGATCACCCATTTTAAGTATTATAGCTTGTAATTACTTTTTGTCGTGTCCTTTTGACCTAGTTGGTGGCATTTACCTTTGGTTTGAGTTTGCTTTGCTTTATTAATTGCTGCTATGCCATCCATGTTAACTGCTGCTACATTAGTAGCAGCATATTTTCACCAGTGATTTGAAATGCTATCTTTCTTAAATACTAAATTTCTATAAATCTTGGGTATCTCTTTGAATTCTCCATTCTTTTTCATTAGGTTTTATATTTACTTATAAACAAATTCCATATGGTCTTGATAATGAAGAATTTATAAAAAAAAATTTCGATCTCTGGTAGACTTACCCCTCCCTTTTGATTTGTTTCCTCACTTTTTTCTGATGAACGATTAATGTTTCATCAACATTTTATAATCATCTTATTTTGTTCTAGGTGAAGAAACAAATGAGACTATTTTTAATGTGATCATGACACACGTATAAAGTAACTTAGGAGAAAATAAAATCCTTAGGATCATGTGGCTTTCTGGCCAAGAAAATATCTCTGACATTTCTCTATCGTTTGTGTATGTATGTTTTAAGAGTGTTCTAATGATTAAATCACATAGTTAAACAGGCTTTGTTGAGTTCTTGTTAGGTTTATGCCAAATATTTTAACAATGTTGTGGCTATTGAAAATGGAATCTTGATTTGTGTAATGTAATCTAGATAGTTATTGTTATTACATAAGACATTTATTAATTTTATATGTGAATTTTTCTAAATCGCAACGTGTAAATTTTATTTTAGTAAGTCGTCTTGTTTGTAATAGGTTTTTAATTAATTCTTTTTGATTTTCTAAATTCACAATACATACACATAACCCATTTTTCTCCATCTTGACATATACAAATACGTATGGTCAAATCTTATTTTATCTAGTGTTTTGATATTTATGAGTCTTACATTTTCTCAAAAGTACTTTTGGCTTCTGTGGAAATTATTATGTGTTTTTCTTTCTTCTAATGCTTAATACTTTTGCAAAATATTGAAGTTAGTAATTCATCTCAAATTTAATTTTGTGAACGGTACCTAGCAAAAGCATAACTGGATTTAATTTCCAAATAAATAATATTTCAATCCCTGTAATGATGAAGTGCTTTCCCCTAAGTAATCTGAATCCTTTCCACATATACCAGAATCTGTTTCAAAATTCAAACTTTTACTCCACTGAACTATTCGCTTATTCTTTGCCAATCTCATTCACTTTCAAGTATGTTCCTTTGCAATACATTTTATTAGACGGAGCAAATTTCCTCTTTGTTTTTATTATTATTGTTCTTCTTATGTCTTGAACAATTTGGGGGCCATATTTGCACATAATTCTTTTTCATATTAACTTTGAGGTTATTTGACAAGTCCCCTAAACATCACTCTTTGGAATTTTTCAAGTTGAGATTTATTGAATCTATTGATTAACATAGGGAGAATACATATATATGTGGCGTAACTTCCTAGCATCACTGCTGCCCGGCACATGGACACACGTGGGCATTTTGCTAGGAGCTGCTGAGTGGCTCCTGCGACAGGGGTATCTATGAACACATCTCCTGGGGCATCCGCTGGGACCTCTTCTTCCTTCATTCTCACAAGAGCTGGTCGTCACCAGACATACAGACCTGCCCATCTGATGGGGCAAATGCTATCTGAATAGTGAGTAAATTTCTGTGCATAATCATTAGGTATGCCGCGGATGTCTGACATTTACTGGCCATGTGAATTGCTTCCCTGCGGAACTGCAGGAATATGTCGTTTGTCCCTATGGATAAATGAGAACTCTTTGTACAACTAGGATGCATACTACCCTTTCTCTGCTCATGAAGAATTTTCCAGTCTGGGGTATGTCTTTTCACCTTTTGACATTATTCTGGTTTTTGTTTGGACCAGGAAAAGTCAGCATTTTCCTCAGTGGCTTCTGGCTCTCTGGTCATTCAAAAGTAGTTCCTATTTCAAGATTATGGCAATAATAACTATCAGGGCTTTGTGTCTCTAAATAGAGTCTTTGATTTTTCTGTAATTTTCCTCTTACTAAACACCTAAAATGAAAATTATTCAGATCTTTCTCATATTATGCGGCCAGATACAAAAGGCCACATAACATATAACTGTACTGATAGGAACAATCCACGATAGGTAAATTCACACACACAGAAAATGGAGTGGTAGTCAGGGACAGGGAGAGGCGGGATGGGGAGTGACAGCTTAATGGCTACAGAGTTCATGAAGCTGTTCGATCACTAGATGGTGGTAAGGGTTGCACCATATTAAAAATGTACTTAATGCCACTGAATGGTAATTTTGAAAATATTAAAAACACTTTATTTTATACAAGGGATATTATTGAAAATAAAAGATGACAAAATTTGAGGAGATGCAGGACACAGACAAAAAGGAGGAGAAGCACAGCGTCAAGGAAAGGCAAGAACAGATCTGGAGTGGGGACTGGTGAGGTTGTTTGTGGGAGCTCTGGAGCCAGGGCTCCCCTGGGTGCTGGTGTTTCTTCTAATTCTTCTGATGTTTCAGGAACGGTTATGCCAGGTTGCTCTAGCTCTACCTCCGGATCTTGATCTTTCTCCTGCTCTTTATCTTGCTCTTTCTACTGATCTTTCTCTTGATCTTTCTGTTGCTCCTGCTCTGGATCTTGCGTCTGATCTACCACTTGCTCTGGATCTTGTTCCTGCTCTACCTCTTGCTCTGGATCTTGCTCCTGCTCTACTTCTTGCTCTGGCTTGGGCTCTGGATCTTGCTTTCGCTCTGCCTCTGGCAGTGGAGGTGGAGCTGGAGCTGGAACTCGAGCCGAACATGGCAGCAGCTCTTGGGACTATTGTTCAGCCTGGGCGGAAGCTGGAACTGTAGAGACAACAATTGAAAATATCAATGTGAGTTTCTATGTCTCATCCAATGACACTGTCTTTCTAGAAGCCCAAGTCCAGAGACCCAGCCTCAGGAAGTCTCCCCACACCGCAGAACACTGTATGATTGTTCTGAGTACTCAGTGCCCCTGTCCCCAGCCTGCTTCTGGAAACTCTGCTCTGTGTGGCCCAGCCCAGGCCCCTCCCCAAACCCACACAGGCACCCACCCTCTACCTCCTCACCCTCAGTCTCCGCCTCACTAGGCTCCAGGTGCTCCGGGTTCTCCAGCTGCGCCAGAAGAAGATCAGCCTTACGCTCCACCTCTGAACCTCGCATACTGATATGTACGTAGGCCGAAAGAAACTTCAAAGAATGAAATTCAGGAGGCTCGTGGAAATCGGTGGAATAGAATTCCAGCCAGATCTTTAAGACAGAGGACATGGCACTGTGGGAGACAAGTGGGCAACAGCATCAGAGGCCTGGCCTATCCCTCTATGCTGCCCTCCCAAGGCTCCCCTGAGTGAGCTGCAGTCTTGTGCCCTCTGCCCGTGCCTGTCCATAGACCAGCCCATCCAATGTCCACCCCCAGTATGGCAGTTCTGGCACAGATGGGCCTGGCAGCCAAGGAGGGGCTGGCAAAAGCCTCCATGGGAGGAGCCTTCAACCACTGATGTGACCACGTTTCCCTTCTTCAGGGAAACCTGACAACCTCCTCTGTCTGTGTCACTGCCCCATCCCTGCTGGAATGACCTGTCCACCCCAGGAGGGTGCTGTCTGCTCTGGGCATTACTCACTGGCACACAGGGGGTGTCCAGCAATATCTGATAAATGAGGAAACAGAGGGAGGCGCTGCTCCCCTGGCCTACCCAGGGCCCTTGGAAAAGCCCAAACTTGAGCTCACACGTGAATGTACTGCCCAAGTGTCTGCATGAAAATCTGCATATCCTTTTCCCAGTGACAGCAATCTCTTGGCCCTGAACACACTCTGCACCCTCAGCACCAGCTGAGCATCCCCATGGAGGCTCCAGTCCCGAGTGTAAGCGGGATGCTCTGCACACCTCCATCTCTGGCTCAGCACGGGCTCTGGGGGTGCGGGCAGGGCTGGGTGGGAGGGCGTGGGGATGGATTCTCTCTGGGGCTCACTCTGCTCTCCAGCCTCTCGCACACACTACGGTGCCTGGGATCACATCCCCAGCCGTCTTGACTCCTTTCCCTGCAGAGAAAGCCTTGAGCCCTCAGCCCTTTAGCAGGAATCATAAGATGTGTGAGAGCCAGAGTTCTGCCAGCCCCCCACCCACAGGCCCCCGCAGACCACACGCAGTTGTGTGGAGATGGGAGCCCCTCCTTCTGCACCAAAACTCCACTTACCATTTTAGCTGCTCCAGGGATTCGCCATCCCCGTCACAATCAGAAATCATGTTTCCATACCTAGAAGAGGTCAGGGGTGTGTCAAATCTACCATATGGTGGCACTACCTGCTTCTCATGTCTACTGTGACTGTCTCACCTCTGATTAGAATGGAAGCCCAGGAGGGCAGGGAATGCAGTCTCCTCGGTTCATTGGATTATGGTCAGTGCCCAGAAAGTGACTGCACATAGTGTGGCTTCACATATGATTGTGAACACATTCCTCTTGCTTCTGTGCATGGCCTTGATAGCAGGGTCACAGGCAATCCCAGGAAAGTGACACCCCAGCATGCTGAACTTGGACACCCGCACTAGTCAAGGGAGCCCTCTCCCTTCATCTCCTGCAGAATCCCCCTAGGAATAGGGCATGCAGATATGTACACATGTGTAGGGAGGAAAGGGGGTCTCATGACATCTTAGCTAGAAGATGATTACAAATTTCTTAAACATTACTAGAAAATTATGGTTCATTTGTCCTGGCATGCAACTGAATGAGAAAAAATCTGTGAAAAATTCTGACACCCATGACAAAAGAAATGATCCAAACAATATGACCATCGAGGTGCTTTTCTTTTATGTTTAGGACTATCAATTAAAAATGTGGTATTGAGGAGAATGTCAACAATATTGGGGGAGGCTCTGGAACGATGCTGAGTAGAAAATGGACAATAGATTCCTTTTTTGAGAATCGATAGAAGCTATTTTGCAGAAAGTGGCAAATGAGCTTGACTTTTAAAAACGAAGAGCATTAAAGCAAGTAAGTTTAGTGGAAAGTAGATGATATTTGGGAGAGGGGTGACGTGTTAAGTTACAAGAGGCAAAGAAATGGAAAGAACACATGTTTTGCAAAGGGAAAAATCATTCCTGTAAAACATCAGAATTGGAGTTTTCTTGCTGTTCTTTTTGTGCCTATGTAGTATCTTCTTTCTGCTGTAACTTCCAACTTGGGTTCTAGGCACTCTGTGTATGTGTGTGTTTACAAGAGAGAAATTGATAAACCTTAGTAAGCCCTAGAAAATTCTAGAGGTCTGAAATAAACAGATATTTTTCAAGTTTATTTAATTAAAAAGCAAAACAAAACAAAAACAGTGTCATCTGCTCCTATTAGGTAAAATATATGATCATATTGGAATCTTTGTGTGTGTGTGAGGCTGGCCAATATAGGGATCCACACCCTTGACCTTGGTGATACGAGGCTGTGCTCTAACCAGCTGAGCTACCAGCCAGCCTATACATGATCATATTGGAATAATATGCAACAGAGAGATACTCTGCTGCTATGGAGAATAAGCTGATTGCAAGGAAAAAAGATGCTCACAGATAAGGCAAGGGTAGGCTTTTTGTCCCCCATTGTGGAATAGTACAGGGAAAAATGCAAATGTATTGAGGCTGGTAATTCCAAGTCATGGGAGGGAAATTAAAATGATGACTCTGGAAGAATAGTTTCAAATGTCAAGGAGTTTGAGGCAGGTGATCAATTTAGTGAAATGACAAATGCTTTAGGAGATGCTGCTTCTTTGAAAGGATTGATACATACAGCAAGGCAAGGTAGGTGACTGTGCTGCTAAGTTCTTAATATTGCTATGAGTTTTAACTTTAAATATATTTGTGACTTTGCAGGTAGATCTGAATTTTGAGTGTCATAATTACTTAAGACTCTTTTATGGATTTGATTACTATAGCTATCACTGTAATTTGATGAGGTTTTAGAACTACACTCCATTTCTAATTTTGGTTTTATTATTTCCAAGTGCCAAAATACTTAACACAGAACCACCTCTTATTCTATAATAAAAAGCAATGGAGACAAGTTATTCAGTTGAAAAAAATTACTTTTTTTTTTTTTTTAAAGATGACCGGTAAGGGGATCCTATCCCTTGATGTGGTGTTGTCAGCACCACGCACTCCCAAGTGAGCCAATCAGCCAACCCTCCATAGGGACCCGAACCTGTGGCTCTGGTGCTGTCAGCACCGCACTCTCCAAGTGCGCACGGGCCGGCCGTGCTCCATGGTAGTTTTAGCTGCTTCCCTCCTTTGTTCTCAGAATTTTCATTTTCCCATGTTCTCCTGGACAAGTTCAACCCTGCTAACGATTAAAACCCATCACATCTGTCTGTCTTGGTGTGGATTGGCTCCCAAGCAGAAGACTCAGGGCTTCTTTGAACTAGGACTTGCATTGACTTCATCTCAACCAAGCTGAGGCGCCGATCTTGTGATTACACTTAGCATGTGCTATGAATGGAGAGAAATGAAGTGAAAAGTGCCTATGAGATGCGAAGTCAAACTTGTCACGTTCCTAGTCCCCTCTCTGGGCTTCTCTCCATCTTCAGCTCCACCTCACTGTTTACCCCTTAAAGAAGCCAGATGCTCTCTAATTCGTATGTCCACGAAACACTTGGTTTCAAATAACGGGTATTAAATGACTATTTGTTGGAAGTTCTGTATCCTAAATTTGTAGGTGTCCTTTATGTGACTGACGATGGCATGAATACCTAGTGTTAACAGTCTTTGGTGTGCTCAGCATTAAGATCCGTTAGGAATTGTCATGGAAACTTGTAAAATTAAAATAAAATCCAAATGCATGTCATCTGGCCTTGGAGTCCAGTTCTTCAGTACACACTCTGCTGATTTGGGCACCTCAGTCAAGAACCCAGTCAAAGAACCTCACAGAGTCACCCACAGGCCACGAAGCCACAGCACACGAGCAAGACTTTCCTGTGCTGCCCTGTTAACCATGAGCAGATGCCAAGGGCCCCAGATGTTTCAGCAAATCCTCTAGTTTCAGCAAATCCTCTAATATGAAATAGGCCAAAGCAAACAAACAAAAAAGGTAAAAGCGAATTGGAAGAAATAGAGATCATGCAAGGGAAACAGAAAATACCATTAACTTCCTCAGAGTTATAGGAGAGAAACTGTTGGACTTACTGAAGAAGAACAGACATTGTTAAAGTAGAACAGGGAGAAGATGAATCAAATAACCATGAGGTCATTTAGAAATTATAAATATAACTGTTGAAATTTTTGTTTGTTTGTTTATTTTGTGTGTGTGTGTGTGTGTGTGTGACAGTTAAGGGGGTTGTAACCCTAGGGGTGGTGTCGCCCGCACCGCGCTCAGCCAGTGAGCGCACCGGCCATCCCTATGTGGGATCCGAACCCGCGGCAGCGCCCCTGCGCTCCCAGCGCCGCTCTCTCCCGAGTGCGCCACGGGGCGGCCCATAAGTGTTGAAATTTAACTTAGAAAAGAACTCACTAGAAAGATGAGAAAATAACACAAGGGAAGCCTGATTAGATCAAAAAGACAAAAGGATAACAAGAAAGATACAATTGAAAGAAAAGCATAAAAAAGTAAAAGGAGTAAAAGGGAAAGAGAGAGAGAAAACGGAAGTGCGTGTCCGCAGAGCCAGTGTCTGAAGAACACGCGCTCCAGGAAGAGCCGCGGAGATGGGCAGGAGGAGAGAACCGTGGGAGAAAGGAGGAAGGGACAGGTCCCGGAGTTCCCCAGAGGTCCCCACGTGGAGAGTGACGATGGGTCCACACGCCGCCCCGCACTGGGGAAGCACAGGGGACACCGTGTCAACTCTGGGTGTGGGGGTCCAGGGGACGGATCCTGCGGAGGAGCCTCAAGAGGGAGACGACAGGGGAGTCCGGCCTTCAGCGTCTCGTGCAGAGTCGGTTCCGATCTCCGCTTTTCCTCGTCAAACGTGAGTCCGACAAGGCGAGGACGGGCCTCTGGACTGGACGTTTAGCAGCCCAAGACCGTTTTCTTAGCAGTCTATGGGGGGCCGTCTCCCACTACGGAGAAGACATAACCCCGGACAGGGGACAGGGCCCTGGTGACGGCCACAGGGGATCGTACCGACCCCGACTGCTCGGAGGCTGCATTGTAGACATCGGCTCCCAGGAGGTGTCGTCCAGAGCACCACATGGGTCCCTGAGGCGTTCACCTGTGGTGACAGCAGCTGCCCTAACCAGGACAGTGCGCGTGCGCAGACGCCACCGCGCACAGAGGACACGCGGTCCGCGCCTGGCTGTCAGCCGCGTCCCCGCGGCCGCAGGTGCGCGGCGCTCAGAGCCGCGGACGGGAAGCCGCGGTCGCGGGGTGCGCTCTCCGTGGCGCCTCCTGGTGGCCCTGCCTGCAGCTGCCGCCCCCAGGCCGCCCGTCCCGCCCGGAGACAGGAGCGCACGACCGGCCGCTCTCCACTCCCTGCTCCCGCCCCTCTGCGGCCTATGACAGCGGGTTCCAGCGAAACGACGGATTCCCACGGGCGCTCCAGGTCGGTGCAAGGGGTCCGCGCTGACGAGGCGCCGAGCACAGCCGTGAGGGGGACCCGCGTGGGCTGTCGTCGGCCGACGGTCCTGGCGGTTCCTCGGCCCCAGGCTGGCAGGCACAGTCCGCGGCGTGACAGTCCTGACCGCGGAGCCGTGTGCTGTTAAAGCCCCACGGTCACCACGAGCGACGGTATCTTGTGTACTTTTTCAAAACTGAGTTTTCTATTCTATGCCTTTACTCAACCGTATGAAATATAGAATTAGTAATTTATCAAATTGCGTAAAAAATGTCAATTGTTATTTATATATAAACAAAATTTATAGATTTATTTGGAAGAATTGATATATTTTCCCTACTTATTTTCTCATCTATGAACATGTACATCTCTTCATTGTCTTCAGTTGGTTCGTTTTTTCAATAACATTTTACACTCAGTGTTTAGAAATCATGATTGTAAAAATGCACCCTAATTATTCATGCAAACCTTGTGAATGAAAATTTGGGGTGTTTCCAACCCTTAGTAATAGGTATTGTCATATTAACAATCTTGTCGACACCTCACCTTATAATTTTTCAAGGTTACATATGATATAGATTCCTGAATATTGGGTTACAGTATAAAATAGTAAATATACAAGTATAATTTTGCTAAATTTTGCGAGTTTCTGCTCCTTATGGGCTCTACCTTTTGCATTCCACCACAGTGTATTATAATACCTGGATCCCCACAGTCTCACTAACAAGTTTGTTATCAAAAAATTAAATTTTGCAAATCTAATAGGTGAAGACTTGTATTTCAATATATTTTAAATGTCTAGTTCTCTATGAGGGATTTTAAGCACCTAATTAAGTATTGATGCCAATTTAAATTTCCTTTTGTGTTATTAGATTGTTCATATATTTTGTTCATTTTTATTTCCTTTTGTTGGTCATTTCCATCTCATTTTTTCACACATCATTGTATTAGTGATATTATCCTAGTTTAAGAGGCTTTTTGTTTTTTTGCTTTTTTTAAAATTGAAACATTATTGATCACCCATTTTAAGTATTATAGCTTGTAATTACTTTTTGTCGTGTCCTTTTGACCTAGTTGGTGGCATTTACCTTTGATTTGAGTTTGCTTTGCTTTATTGATTGCTGCTATGCCATCCATGTTAACTGCTGCTACATTAGTAGCAGCATATTTTCACCAGTGATTTGAAATGCTATCTTTCTTAAATACTAAATTTCTATAAATCTTGGGTATCTCTTTGAATTCTCCATTCTTTTTCATTAGGTTTTATATTTACTTATAAACAAATTCCATATGGTCTTGATAATGAAGAATTTATAAAAAAAATTTTCGATCTCTGGTAGACTTACCCCTCCCTTTTGATTTGTTTCCTCACTTTTTTCTGATGAACGATTAATGTTTCATCAACATTTTATAATCATCTTATTTTGTTCTAGGTGAAGAAACAAATGAGACTATTTTTAATGTGATCATGACACACGTATAAAGTAACTTAGGAGAAAATAAAATCCTTAGGATCATGTGGCTTTCTGGCCAAGAAAATATCTCTGACATTTCTCTATCGTTTGTGTATGTATGTTTTAAGAGTGTTCTAATGCTTAAATCACATAGTTAAACAGGCTTTGTTGAGTTCTTGTTAGGTTTATGCCAAATATTTTACCAATGTTGTGGCAATTGAAAATGGAATCTTGATTTGTGTAATGTAATCTAGATAGTTATTGTTATTACATAAGACATTTATTAATTTTATATGTGAATTTTTCTAAATCGCAACGTGTAAATTTTATTTTAGTAAGTCGTCTTGTTTGTAATAGGTTTTTAATTAATTCTTTTTGATTTTCTAAATTCACAATACATACACATAACCCATTTTTCTCCATCTTGACATATACAAATACGTATGGTCAAATCTTATTTTATCTAGTGTTTTGATATTTATGAGTCTTACATTTTCTCAAAAGTACTTTTGGCTTCTGTGGAAATTATTATGTGTTTTTCTTTCTTCTAATGCTTAATACTTTTGCAAAATATTGAAGTTAGTAATTCATCTCAAATTTAATTTTGTGAACGGTACCTAGCAAAAGCATAACTGGATTTAATTTCCAAATAAATAATATTTCAATCCCTGTAATGATGAAGTGCTTTCCCCTAAGGAATCTGAATCCTTTCCACATATACCAGAATCTGTTTCAAAATTCAAACTTTTACTCCACTGAACTATTCGCTTATTCTTTGCCAATCTCATTCACTTTCAAGTATGTTCCTTTGCAATACATTTTATTAGACGGAGCAAATTTCCTCTTTGTTTTTATTATTATTGTTCTTCTTATGTCTTGAACAATTTGGGGGCCATTTTTGCACATAATTCTTTTTCATATTAACTTTGAGGTTATTTGACAAGTCCCCTAAACATCACTCTTTGGAATTTTTCAAGTTGAGATTTATTGAATCTATTGATTAACATAGGGAGAATACATATATATGTGGCGTAACTTCCTAGCATCACTGCTGCCCGGCACATGGACACACGTGGGCATTTTGCTAGGAGCTGCTGAGTGGCTCCTGCGACAGGGGTATCTATGAACACATCTCCTGGGGCATCCGCTGGGACCTCTTCTTCCTTCATTCTCACAAGAGCTGGTCGTCACCAGACATACAGACCTGCCCATCTGATGGGGCAAATGCTATCTGAATAGTGAGTAAATTTCTGTGCATAATCATTAGGTATGCCGCGGATGTCTGACATTTACTGGCCATGTGAATTGCTTCCCTGCGGAACTGCAGGAATATGTCGTTTGTCCCTATGGATAAATGAGAACTCTTTGTACAACTAGGATGCATACTACCCTTTCTCTGCTCATGAAGAATTTTCCAGTCTGGGGTTTGTCTTTTCACCTTTTGACATTATTCTGGTTTTTGTTTGGACCAGGAAAAGTCAGCATTTTCCTCAGTGGCTTCTGGCTCTCTGGTCATTCAAAAGTAGTTCCTATTTCAAGATTATGGCAATAATAACTATCAGGGCTTTGTGTCTCTAAATAGAGTCTTTGATTTTTCTGTAATTTTCCTCTTACTAAACACCTAAAATGAAAATTATTCAGATCTTTCTCATATTATGCGGCCAGATACAAAAGGCCACATAACATATAACTGTACTGATAGGAACAATCCACGATAGGTAAATTCACACACACAGAAAATGGAGTGGTAGTCAGGGACAGGGAGAGGCGGGATGGGGAGTGACAGCTTAATGGCTACAGAGTTCATGAAGCTGTTCGATCACTAGATGGTGGTAAGGGTTGCACCATATTAAAAATGTACTTAATGCCACTGAATGGTAATTTTGAAAATATTAAAAACACTTTATTTTATACAAGGGATATTATTGAAAATAAAAGATGACAAAATTTGAGGAGATGCAGGACACAGACAAAAAGGAGGAGAAGCACAGCGTCAAGGAAAGGCAAGAACAGATCTGGAGTGGGGACTGGTGAGGTTGTTTGTGGGAGCTCTGGAGCCAGGGCTCCCCTGGGTGCTGGTGTTTCTTCTAATTCTTCTGATGTTTCAGGAACGGTTATGTCAGGTTGCTCTAGCTCTACCTCCGGATCTTGATCTTTCTCCTGCTCTTTATCTTGCTCTTTCTACTGATCTTTCTCTTGATCTTTCTGTTGCTCCTGCTCTGGATCTTGCGTCTGATCTACCACTTGCTCTGGATCTTGTTCCTGCTCTACCTCTTGCTCTGGATCTTGCTCCTGCTCTACTTCTTGCTCTGGCTTGGGCTCTGGATCTTGCTTTCGCTCTGCCTCTGGCAGTGGAGGTGGAGCTGGAGCTGGAACTCGAGCCGAACATGGCAGCAGCTCTTGGGACAGTTGTTCAGCCTGGGCGGAAGCTGGAACTGTAGAGACAACAATTGAAAATATCAATGTGAGTTTCTATGTCTCATCCAATGACACTGTCTTTCTAGAAGCCCAAGTCCAGAGACCCAGCCTCAGGAAGTCTCCCCACACCGCAGAACACTGTATGATTGTTCTGAGTACTCAGTGCCCCTGTCCCCAGCCTGCTTCTGGAAACTCTGCTCTGTGTGGCCCAGCCCAGGCCCCTCCCCAAACCCACACAGGCACGCACCCTCTACCTCCTCACCCTCAGTCTCCGCCTCACTAGGCTCCAGGTGCTCCGGGTTCTCCAGCTGCGCCAGAAGAAGATCAGCCTTACGCTCCACCTCTGAACCTCGCATACTGATATGTACGTAGGCCGAAAGAAACTTCAAAGAATGAAATTCAGGAGGCTCGTGGAAATCGGTGGAATAGAATTCCAGCCAGATCTTTAAGACAGAGGACATGGCACTGTGGGAGACAAGTGGGCAACAGCATCAGAGGCCTGGCCTATCCCTCTATGCTGCCCTCCCAAGGCTCCCCTGAGTGAGCTGCAGTCTTGTGCCCTCTGCCCGTGCCTGTCCATAGACCAGCCCATCCAATGTCCACCCCCAGTATGGCAGTTCTGGCACAGATGGGCCTGGCAGCCAAGGAGGGGCTGGCAAAAGCCTCCATGGGAGGAGCCTTCAACCACTGATGTGACCACGTTTCCCTTCTTCAGGGAAACCTGACAACCTCCTCTGTCTGTGTCACTGCCCCATCCCTGCTGGAATGACCTGTCCACCCCAGGAGGGTGCTGTCTGCTCTGGGCATTACTCACTGGCACACAGGGGGTGTCCAGCAATATCTGATAAATGAGGAAACAGAGGGAGGCGCTGCTCCCCTGGCCTACCCAGGGCCCTTGGAAAAGCCCAAACTTGAGCTCACACGTGAATGTACTGCCCAAGTGTCTGCATGAAAATCTGCATATCCTTTTCCCAGTGACAGCAATCTCTTGGCCCTGAACACACTCTGCACCCTCAGCACCAGCTGAGCATCCCCATGGAGGCTCCAGCCCCGAGTGTGAGCGGCATGCTCTGCACACCTCCTGCTCTGGCTCAGCACGGGCTCTGGGGGTGTGGGCAGGGCTGGGTGGGAGGGCGTGGGGATGGATTCTCTCTGGGCTCACTCTGCTCTCCACCCTCTCGCACACCCTACGGTGCCTGGGACCACATCCCCTGCCGTCTTGACTCCTTTCCCTGCAGGGAAAGCCTTGAGCCCTCAGCCCTGTAGCAGGAATCATAAGATGTGTGAGAGCCAGAGTTCTGCCAGCCCCCCACCCACAGGCCCCCGCAGACCACACGCAGTTGTGTGGAGATGGGAGCCCCTCCTTCTGCACCTAAACTCCACTTACCATTTTAGATGCTCCAGGGATTCGCCATCCCCGTCACAATCAGAAATCATGTTTCCATACCTAGAAGAGGTCAGGAGTGTGTCAAATCTACCATATGGTGGCACTACTTGCTTCTCATGTCTACTGTGACTGTCTCACCTCTGACTAGAATGGAAGCCCAGGAGGGCAGGGAATGCAGTCTCCTCGGTTCATTGGATTATGGTCAGTGCCCAGAAAGTGACTGCACATAGTGTGGCTTCACATATGATTGTTGAAGGAATGAACCCCAACCAACTCCTCCCAAGATATCTGGGTGCACCTGAAGCCGCTCTGCCCGCCTCTGGTCTCCCTGCTTTGAATACACCCAGAAGCCTACAGATAGAATCCCTAATTTCCTGTAAAAATGTGAAAAGAGTGAAGCCCTAGTCAACGAGGCCAGTGAGGGGTGACAGAGACTTCCTCGTGGGGGTGTCAGGAATCCTGAATGAGGACGACCGTGGCCCCTCCAGCAGACCTTCCACAGGGCTGGACTCAGGAGCAGCACTTTCCATGGGGGACCCACTGGAGCTTGTTCCTGTGACCACCCACTGAACACAGGAGGAAACTGAGGCTCAGAGGGGTGTGGTGACAGTCCTAAGACTCACAGCTGGGAGGCGGCCTAGTGACACTGTGTGATCCAGGGCCTGAGTGCTCACCTGAGGAAAAGCAGGTGCAGCACATGCCGGGGACTGGCAAAGTTCTTGTAGCTTGACAGAAACAGGTGGACATAAGATTGGTCACCACCCAAGACAGCAGGCACCAGGTGCTCCACCCGCTTCTTCAGGGTGCGTGCCGGGACAGGCCACACCATGTGGGTGGCATCCGAGCTCAATGAAGATGTGTCTTCATCTAGGACAGGACAGGGGAGAGATACACAGTGACAGCACCGTGAACCCCAAGGAGGGCAGGGGCTGGAGGCCAGTCTTAACCCCAGGGAGGACATGAGAAGACAGCCTGAGGGCCCAGGGTTAATGTACAGGGTGGTGGTTGCCACCCCGGCAGTCCCCGTTCACCCTCCAGCCAGACCTGAGGTGTGAACACACCAGGACAAGCAGGTTTATAAACCCCCCACCCTCTGCCCCTGCCCTGGGAGGGTGTCCCATGTCCCCGTTCCCCACACACTCAGGAGGAGGGGCTGCGGTCACCCAGGGAGGCTCATAGTGCTGGCCTGGCCTTGCCCAACCTCCTGTGGGCCACCTGACATTACCTTTGGGGACCTCCTCCCAGACGGCCACAGGGGTCGAGGGCGAGGGCTGAACCAGCGCCGGAAGCATTGGACAAGCCTCTCAGCACAGGGCTTCCTGGGGCTACGGCCCCGGGACCTCGGGATACAGCACAACATCTCACTCTGCCTGTGGCCAAGTGAGCTGGGGAAGGGGCTGGGTATAGAATGTGGGTGCCAGGTTACCGAGTTCCGAGTTCTGTTGGGGTCTGTCGTCAAGGAAGTGAAGTCACTTCCTGATACCTCATTTCCTGAGCCCCTCCTCTGTGTACAAGACTGCAAATGCCCCTCTGGGTACCTGTCTGCTGACCCTCCTTACCCATGAACTCTCTCTGTTGCCCACACTTCCACCAACACTGCCTGACCACACCCCTGTGCAAGGCCTGGGTGGAGCCAGCGTCATAGCTCGGAGGAGATACACGTAGGTTCATCCCCAGCTCCTGGTTCTTATCACTTTATGGGACCCTGGACAAGCCATTGTCACTCTCATGACCTCCCCAGTCTCCCCTTTTGCACAGTGGGGATCATTCTAGCATCTTCTTCCTAGGGATGGCATCAGGCATGTGTGAGAAAACATCTCTGAAACCTATGGCTGGTGTCACATGCAGCTAATAAACAAGACTAGAGATAAAATCCACGACGGTGTGGAAGGTAGCATGGAATACGACTAACGACAGGTCTGGTTCCTGTCATATAATCTTGAAAATGTCACTTTTGCTCTTGGTCTGTTTTCCCTGTCTGCACCATGCTACAGTTGGAATTTCAGGCATTCACATACTGCTTTGCTCCATAAAACCTCACAATGGCTTCGTGTGTATTTAGGTTTGGACTCAAGTGCCACATCACTGTCTGTGTGGTTGGCGACTCGTCAGGGGCTCCCAGTGGTCCCCACCATCGGCTGCACACATCCTCACGTAATCCCCTGCCCTGCAGTGTGGACTGGACTTAGTGACTCACTTCTAACCAATACAGGATCAAAAGTGAGAAGGTGTCACTTTCTAAATGTCATTGGAACACGCCTGTCTCTAGAGTCTTGTGCTCTGTCTCCTCTGTTCTCTCTGTTTGTATCCACCATATGCCAAGCATGGTGCCGAGAGCTGGAGAAAGAGCTGATTCAGCTGCACCCTGGCTTGGGAGATGATCCCAGGATAAGAAAGAGGAGAAGACGTACTATCGAGTGCCTGACATTCTAAGAGAGGAAAGTGATCTAGGAGGCCATCAGAATATTCTAGATTAGGAAGCTACCTGAAGATGGTAGGAAATGAACACCATTTGCAGAGATGAACCAGAGGCGTTTGGTCCATTAAGATGACGGCAACATGGAACTGATGTGTAAGATGTAAGTAAGTAAGAAATACTATTCACAAATTCAAATCCTCTTTTCAAAATCATTGAATGGCAGGGATAAGTGCTCATGTTCAATGCAAACATAACTAGAATTGAGGAAGATTCCATTTATGGAATAACTTTATATCTCCATTAGATGAAAGTATGCAGATATGTTCAGCAATTCTTTTCAAATTGTATAAAATATCCATTGTTGACACAATCAGGATTCCACCCCCATACTTTGGCTTCACACCCCATTTTCTTTACACCAGACACACATCCATTGCTGTGATGTAGATCCATTGCTGTCAACACTATCCCAGCCCACAGCCTACTGGTCCAGGGAGACAGCAACTCTATCACTATATTGTGTGCAGAATCCAGGAAGGGCCTAACACGGGGGCTCCATAAATACTCCCTGAAGTGCTGCACTTGAGAAGAGAGAAGAGTCTATGATTTTATTACCTGGTGCTCTACCTACACATGTTATCACTCTGCATTATGTCATGATCCTTAGTCCCCCTCACCTGACAGTCAGCAACCCAGGAGCAGTGTCTACACCTCGGTCTGCCCCTATTCCAGGCCCCCAGCCCAGCACCTGGCAAGTAATAGGTGCCAAGTACTGATGAATGAATTGTCTGGAAACATGTGAAACAGGATTCATCAAGAATACCCAGATGGAAGGTTACCATGAACATGCTGCCCTTTAATTCTGTCTGCCGACCACTTCCTTCAGCCAGGAACTGCCTGGGCACAAAGATTTCCCAGAGTCACCATCCTGCTTTGACTTCTGCCATTCACTTTAGCCTCCTTGATTGTCCTACTTACTGTGGGTTTCTTCACTCTCAGTCTCAGGGGACACCTCTGAACCCCTAAGGTAGCCCACTGGGTCTTCCTTCTCTGGCCAACACATTCCTCTTGCTTCTGTGCATGGCCTTGATAGCAGGGTCACAGGCAATCCCAGGAAAGTGACACCCCAGCATGCTGAACTTGGACACCCGCACTAGTCAAGGGAGCCCTCTCCCTTCATCTCCTGCAGAATCCCCCTAGGAATAGGGCATGCAGATATGTACACATGTGTAGGGAGGAAAGGGGGTCTCATGACATCTTAGCTAGAAGATGATTACAAATTTCTTAAACATTACTAGAAAATTATGGTTCATTTGTCCTGGCATGCAACTGAATGAGAAAAAAATCTGTGAAAAATTCTGACACCCATGACAAAAGAAATGATCCAAACAATATGACCATCGAGGTGCTTTTCTTTTATGTTTAGGACTATCAATTAAAAATGTGGTATTGAGGAGAATGTCAACAATATTGGGGGAGGCTCTGGGACGATGCTGAGTAGAAAATGGACAATAGATTCCTTTTTTGAGAATCGATAGAAGCTATTTTGCAGAAAGTGGCAAATGAGCTTGACTTTTAAAAACGAAGAGCATTAAAGCAAGTAAGTTTAGTGGAAAGTAGATGATATTTGGGAGAGGGGTGACGTGTTAAGTTACAAGAGGCAAAGAAATGGAAAGAACACATGTTTTGCAAAGGGAAAAATCATTCCTGTAAAACATCAGAATTGGAGTTTTCTTGCTGTTCTTTTTGTGCCTATGTAGTATCTTCTTTCTGCTGTATCTTCCAACTTGGGTTTTAGGCACTCTGTGTATGTGTTTGTTTACAAGAGAGAAATTGATAAACCTTAGTAAGCCCTAGAAAATTCTAGAGGTCTGAAATAAACAGACATTTTTCAAGTTTATTTAATTAAAAAGCAAAACAAAACAAAAACAGTGTCATCTGCTCCTATTAGGTAAAATATATGATCATATTGGAATCTTTGTGTGTGTGTGTGGCTGGCCAATATAGGGATCCACACCCTTGACCTTGGTGATACGAGGCTGTGCTCTAACCAGCTGAGCTACCAGCCAGCCTATACATGATCATATTGGAATAATATGCAACAGAGAGATACTCTGCTGCTATGGAGAATAAGCTGATTGCAAGGAAAAAAGATGCTCACAGATAAGGCAAGGGTAGGCTTTTTGTCCCCCATTGTGGAATAGCACAGGGAAAAATGCAAATGTATTGAGGCTGGTAATTCCAAGTCATGGGAGGGAAATTAAAATGATGACTCTGGAAGAATAGTTTCAAATGTCAAGGAGTTTGAGGCAGGTGATCAATTTAGTGAAATGACAAATGCTTTAGGAGATGCTGCTTCTTTGAAAGGATTGATACATACAGCAAGGCAAGGCAGGTGACTGTGCTGCTAAGTTCTTAATATTGCTATGAGTTTTAACTTTAAATATATTTGTGACTTTGCAGGTAGATCTGAATTTTGAGTGTCATAATTACTTAAGACTCTTTTATGGATTTGATTACTATAGCTATCACTGTAATTTGATGAGGTTTTAGAACTACATTCCATTTCTAATTTTGGTTTTATTATTTCCAAGTGCCAAAATACTTAACACAGAACCACCTCTTATTCTATAATAAAAAGCAATGGAGACAAGTTATTCAGTTGAAAAAAATTACTTTTTTTTTTTTTTAAAGATGACCGGTAAGGGGATCCTATCCCTTGATGTGGTGTTGTCAGCACCACGCACTCCCAAGTGAGCCAATCAGCCAACCCTCCATAGGGACCCGAACCTGTGGCTCTGGTGCTGTCAGCACCGCACTCTCCAAGTGCGCACGGGCCGGCCGTGCTCCATGGTAGTTTTAGCTGCTTCCCTCCTTTGTTCTCAGAATTTTCATTTTCCCATGTTCTCCTGGACAAGTTCAACCCTGCTAACGATTAAAACCCATCACATCTGTCTGTCTTGGTGTGGATTGGCTCCCAAGCAGAAGACTCAGGGCTTCTTTGAACTAGGACTTGCATTGACTTCATCTCAACCAAGCTGAGGCGCCGATCTTGTGATTACACTTAGCATGTGCTATGAATGGAGAGAAATGAAGTGAAAAGTGCCTATGAGATGCGAAGTCAAACTTGTCACGTTCCTAGTCCCCTCTCTGGGCTTCTCTCCATCTTCAGCTCCACCTCACTGTTTACCCCTTAAAGAAGCCAGATGCTCTCTAATTCGTATGTCCACGAAACACTTGGTTTCAAATAACGGGTATTAAATGACTATTTGTTGGAAGTTCTGTATCCTAAATTTGTAGGTGTCCTTTATGTGACTGACGATGGCATGAATACCTAGTGTTAACAGTCTTTGGTGTGCTCAGCATTAAGATCCGTTAGGAATTGTCATGGAAACTTGTAAAATTAAAATAAAATCCAAATGCATGTCATCTGGCCTTGGAGTCCAGTTCTTCAGTACACACTCTGCTGATTTGGGCACCTCAGTCAAGAACCCAGTCAAAGAACCTCACAGAGTCACCCACAGGCCACGAAGCCACAGCACACGAGCAAGACTTTCCTGTGCTGCCCTGTTAACCATGAGCAGATGCCAAGGGCCCCAGATGTTTCAGCAAATCCTCTAGTTTCCGCAAATCCTCTAATATGAAATAGGCCAAAGCAAACAAACAAAAAAGGTAAAAGCGAATTGGAAGAAATAGAGATCATGCAAGGGAAACAGAAAATACCATTAACTTCCTCAGAGTTATAGGAGAGAAACTGTTGGACTTACTGAAGAAGAACAGACATTGTTAAAGTAGAACAGGGAGAAGATGAATCAAATAACCATGAGGTCATTTAGAAATTAAAAATATAACTGTTGTAATTTTTGTTTGTTTGTTTATTTTGTGTGTGTGTGTGTGTGTGTGTGTGTGTGTGTGTGTGACAGTTAAGGGGGTTGTAACCCTAGGGGTGGTGTCGCCCGCACCGCGCTCATCCAGTGAGCGCACCGGCCATCCCTATGTGGGATCCGAACCCGCGGCAGCGCCCCTGCGCTCCCAGCGCTGCTCTCTCCCGAGTGCGCCACGGGGCGGCCCATAAGTGTTGAAATTTAACTTAGAAAAGAACTCACTAGAAAGATGAGAAAATAACACAAGGGAAGCCTGATTAGATCAAAAAGACAAAAGGATAACAAGAAAGATACAATTGAAAGAAAAGCATAAAAAAGTAAAAGGAGTAAAAGGGAAAGAGAGAGAGAAAACGGAAGTGCGTGTCCGCAGAGCCAGTGTCTGAAGAACACGCGCTCCAGGAAGAGCCGCGGAGATGGGCAGGAGGAGAAAACCTTGGGAGAAAGGAGGAAGGGACAGGTCCCGGAGTTCCGCAGAGGTCCCCACGTGGAGAGTGACGATGGGTCCGCACGCCGCCCCGCACTGGGGAAGCACAGGGGACACCGTGTCAACACTGGGTGTGGGGGTCCAGGGGACGGACCCTGCGGAGGAGCCTCAAGAGGGAGACGACAGGGGAGTCAGGCCTTCAGCGTCTCGTGCAGAGTCGGTTCCGATCTCCGCTTTTCCTCTTCAAACGTGAGTCCGACAAGGCGAGGACGGGCCTCTGGACTGGACGTTTAGCAGCCCAAGACTGTTTTCTTAGCAGTCTATGGGGGGGCGTCTCCCACTACGGAGAAGACATAACCCCGGACAGGGGACAGGGCCCTGGTGACGGCCACAGGGGATCGTACCGACCCCGACTGCTCGGAGGCTGCATTGTAGACATCGGCTCCCAGGAGGTGTCGTCCAGAGCACCACATGGGTCCCTGAGGCGTTCACCTGTGGTGACAGCAGCTGCCCTAACCAGGACAGTGCGCGTGCGCAGACGCCACCGCGCACAGAGGACACGCTGTCCGCGCCTGGCTGTCAGCCGCGTCCCCGCAGCCGCAGGTGCGCAGCGCTCAGAGCCGCGGAAGGGAAGCCGCGGTCGCGGGGTGCGCTCTCCGTGGCGCCTCCTGGTGGCCCTGCCTGCAGCTGCCGCCCCCAGGCCGCCCGTCCCGCCCGGAGACAGGAGCGCACGACCGGCCGCTCTCCGCTCCCTGCTCCCGCCCCTCTGCGGCCTATGACAGCGGGTTCCAGCGAAAGGACGGATTCCCACGGGCGCTCAAGGTCGGTGCAAGGGGTCCGCGCTGACGAGGCGCCGAGCACAGCCGTGAGGGGGACCCGCGTGGGCTGTCGTCGGCCGACGGTCCTGGCGGTTCCTCGGCCCCAGGCTGGCAGGCACAGTCCGCGGCGTGACAGTCCTGACTGCGGAGCCGTGTGCTATTAAAGCCACACGGTCACCACGAGCGACGGTATCTTGTGTACTTTTTCAAAACTGAGTTTTCTATTCTATGCCTTTACTCAACCGTATGAAATATACAATTAGTAATTTATCAAATTGCGTAAAAAATGTCAATTGTTATTTATATATAAACAAAATTTATAGATTTATTTGGAAGAATTGATATATTTTCCCTACTTATTTTCTCATCTATGAACATGTACATCTCTTCATTGTCTTCAGTTGGTTCGTTTTTTCAATAACATTTTACACTCAGTGTTTAGAAATCATGATTGTAAAAATGCACCCTAATTATTCATGCAAACCTTGTGAATGAAAATTTGGGGTGTTTCCAACCCTTAGTAATAGGTATTGTCATATTAACAATCTTGTCGACACCTCACCTTATAATTTTTCAAGGTTACATATGATATAGATTCCTGAATATTGGGTTACAGTATAAAATAGTAAATATACAAGTATAATTTTGCTAAATTTTGCGAGTTTCTGCTCCTTATTGGCTCTACCTTTTGCATTCCACCACAGTGTATTATAATACCTGGATCCCCACAGTCTCACTAACAAGTTTGTTATCAAAAAATTAAATTTTGCAAATCTAATAGGTGAAGACTTGTATTTCAATATATTTTAAATGTCTAGTTCTCTATGAGGGATTTTAAGCACCTAAATAAGTATTGATGCCAATTTAAATTTCCTTTTGTGTTATTAGATTGTTCATATATTTTGTTCATTTTTATTTCCTTTTGTTGGTCATTTCCATCTCATTTTTTCACACATCATTGTATTAGTGATATTATCCTAGTTTAAGAGGCTTTTTGTTTTTTTGCTTTTTTAAAAATTGAAACATTATTGATCACCCATTTTAAGTATTATAGCTTGTAATTACTTTTTGTCGTGTCCTTTTGACCTAGTTGGTGGCATTTACCTTTTGTTTGAGTTTGCTTTGCTGTATTGATTGCTGCTATGCCATCCATGTTAACTGCTGCTACATTAGTAGCAGCATATTTTCACCAGTGATTTGAAATGCTATCTTTCTTAAATACTAAATTTCTATAAATCTTGGGTATCTCTTTGAATTCTCCATTCTTTTTCATTAGGTTTTATATTTACTTATAAACAAATTCCATATGGTCTTGATAATGAAGAATTTATAATAAAAAAAAATTTTCGATCTCTGGTAGACTTACCCCTCCCTTTTGATTTGTTTCCTCATCTTATTTTGTTCTAGGTGAAGAAACAAATGAGACTATTTTTAATGTGATCATGACACACGTATAAAGTAACTTAGGAGAAAATAAAATCCTTAGGATCATGTGGCTTTCTGGCCAAGAAAATATCACTGACATTTCTCTATCGTTTGTGTATGTATGTTTTAAGAGTGTTCTAATGCTTAAATCACATAGTTAAATAGGCTTTGTTGAGTTCTTGTTAGCTTTATGCCAAATATTTTGACAATTTTGTGGCTATTGAAAATGGAATCTTGATTTGTGTAATGTAATCTAGATAGTTATTGTTATTACATAAGACATTTATTAATTTTATTTGTGAATTTTTCTAAATCGCAACATGTAAATTTTATTTTAGTAAGTCGTCTTGTTTGTAATAGGTTTTTAATTAATTCTTTTTGATTTTCTAAATTCACAATACATACACATAACCCATTTTTCTCCATCTTGAGATACACAAATACGTATGGTCAAATCTTATTTTATCTAGTGTTTTGATATTTATGAGTCTTACATTTTCTCAAAAGTACTTTTGGCTTCTGTGGAAATTATTATGTGTTTTTTTTTTCTTCTAATGCTTAATACTTTTGCAAAATATTGAAGTTAGTAATTCATCTCAAATTTAATTTTGTGAACGGTACCTAGCAAAAGCATAACTGGATTTAATTTCCAAATGAATAATATTTCAATCCCTGTAAAGATGAAGTGCTTTCCCCTAAGTAATCTGAATCCTTTCCACATATACCAGAATCTGTTTCAAAATTCAAACTTTTACTCCACTGAACTATTCGCTTATTCTTTGCCAATCTCATTCACTTTCAAGTATGTTCCTTTGCAATACATTTTATTAGACGGAGCAAATTTCCTCTTTGTTTTTATTATTATTGTTCTTCTTATGTCTTGAACATTTTGGGGGCCATTTTTGCACATAATTTTTTTTCATATTAACTTTGAGGTTATTTGACAAGTCGCCTAAACATCACTCTTTGGAATTTTTCAAGTTGAGATTTATTGAATCTATTGATTAACATAGGGAGAATACATATATATGTGGCGTAACTTCCTAGCATCACTGCTGCCCGGCACATGGACACACGTGGGCATTTTGGTAGGAGCTGCTGTGTGGCTCCTGCGACAGGGGTATCTATGAACACATCTCCTGGGGCATCCGCTGGGACCTCTTCTTCCTTCATTCTCACAAGAGCTGGTCGTCACCAGACATACAGACCTGCCCATCTGATGGGGCAAATGCTATCTGAATAGTGAGTAAATTTCTGTGCATAATCATTAGGGAGGCCGCGGATGTCTGACATTTACTGGCCATGTGAATTGCTTCCCTGCGGAACTGCAGGAATATGTCGTTTGTCCCTATGGATAAATGAGAACTCTTTGTACAACTAGGATGCATACTACCCTTTCTCTGCCCATGAAGAATTTTCCAGTCTGGGGTTTGTCTTTTCACCTTTTGACATTATTCTGGTTTTTGTTTGGACCAGGAAAAGTCAGCATTTTCCTCAGTGGCTTCTGGCTCTCTGGTCATTCAAAAGTAGTTCCTATTTCAAGATTATGGCAATAATAACTATCAGGGCTTTGTGTCTCTACATAGAGTCTTTGATTTTTCTGTAATTTTCCTCTTACTAAAAACATAAAATGAAAATTATTCAGATCTTTCTCATATTATGCGGCCAGATACAAAAGGCCACATAACATATAACTGTACTGATAGGAACAATCCACGATAGGTAAATTCACACACACAGAAAATGGAGTGGTAGTCAGGGACAGGGAGAGGCGGGATGGGGAGTGACAGCTTAATGGCTACAGAGTTGATGAAGCTGTTCGATCACTAGATGGTGGTAAGGGTTGCACCATATTAAAAATGTACTTAATGCCACTGAATGGTAATTTTGAAAATATTAAATACACTTTATTTTATACAAGGGATATTATTGAAAATAAAAGATGACAAAATTTGAGGAGATGCAGGACACAGACAAAAATGAGGAGAAGCACAGCGTCAAGGAAGGGCAAGAACAGATCTGGAGTGGGGACTGGTGAGGTTGTTTGTGGGAGCTCTGGAGCCAGGGCTCCCCTGGGTGCTGGTGTTTCTTCTAATTCTTCTGATGTTTCAGGAACGGTTATGTCAGGTTGCTCTAGCTCTACCTCTGGATCTTGATCTTTCTCCTGCTCTTTCTCTTGCTCTTTCTACTGATCTTTCTCTTGATCTTTCTGTTGCTCCTGCTCTGGATCTTGCGTCTGATCTACCACTTGCTCTGGATCTTGTTCCTGCTCTACCTCTTGCTCTGGATCTTGCTCCTGCTCTACTTCTTGCTCTGGCTTGGGCTCTGGATCTTGCTCTCGCTCTGCCTCTGGCAGTGGAGGTGGAGCTGGAGCTGGAACTCGAGCCGAACATGGCAGCAGCTCTTGGGACAGTTGTTCAGCCTGGGCGGAAGCTGGAACTGTAGAGACAACAATTGAAAATATCAATGTGAGTTTCTATGTCTCATCCAATGACACTGTCTTTCTAGAAGCCCAAGTCCAGAGACCCAGCCTCAGGAAGTCTCCCCACACTGCAGAACACTGTATGATTGTTCTGAGTACTCAGTGCCCCTGTCCCCAGCCTGCTTCTGGAAACTCTGCTCTGTGTGGTCCAGCCCAGGCCCCTCCCCAAACCCGCACAGGCACGCACCCTCTACCTCCTCACCCTCAGTCTCCGCCTCACTAGGCTCCAGGTGCTCCGGTTTCTCCAGCTGCGCCAGAAGAAGATCAGCCTTACGCTCCACCTCTGAACCTCGCATACTGATATGTACGTAGGCCGAAAGAAACTTCAAAGAATGAAATTCAGGAGGCTCGTGGAAATCGGTGGAATAGAATTCCAGCCAGATCTTTAAGACAGAGGACATGGCACTGTGGGAGACAAGTGGGCAACAGCATCAGAGGCCTGGCCTATCCCTCTATGCTGCCCACCCAAGGCTCCCCTGAGTGAGCTGCAGTCTTGTGACCTCTGCCCGTGCCTGTCCATAGACCAGCCCATCCAATGTCCACCCCCAGTATGGCAGTTCTGGCACAGATGGGCCTGGCAGCCAAGGAGGGGCTGGCAAAAGCCTCCATGGGAGGAGCCTTCAACCACTGATGTGACCACGTTTCCCTTCTTCAGGGAAACCTGACAACCTCCTCTGTCTGTGTCACTGCCCCATCCCTGCTGGAATGACCTGTCCACCCCAGGAGGGTGCTGTCTGCTCTGAGCATTACTCACTGGCACACAGGGGGTGTCCAGCAATATCTGATAAATGAGGAAACAGAGGGAGGCGCTGCTCCCCTGGCCTACCCAGGGCCCTTGGAAAAGCCCAAACTTGAGCTCACACGTGAATGTACTGCCCAAGTGTCTGCATGAAAATCTGCATATCCTTTTCCCAGTGACAGCAATCTCTTGGCCCTGACCACACTCTGCACCCTCAGCACCAGCTGAGCATCCCCATGGAGGCTCCAGCCCCGAGTGTGAGCGGCATGCTCTGCACACCTCCTGCTCTGGCTCAGCACGGGCTCTGGGGGTGTGGGCAGGGCTGGGTGGGAGGGCGTGGGGATGGATTCTCTCTGGGCTCACTCTGCTCTCCACCCTCTCGCACACCCTACGGTGCCTGGGACCACATCCCCTGCCGTCTTGACTCCTTTCCCTGCAGGGAAAGCCTTGAGCCCTCAGCCCTGTAGCAGGAATCATAAGATGTGTGAGAGCCAGAGTTCTGCCAGCCCCCCACCCACAGGCCCCCGCAGACCACACGCAGTTGTGTGGAGATGGGAGCCCCTCCTTCTGCACCTAAACTCCACTTACCATTTTAGATGCTCCAGGGATTCGCCATCCCCGTCACAATCAGAAATCATGTTTCCATACCTAGAAGAGGTCAGGAGTGTGTCAAATCTACCATATGGTGGCACTACTTGCTTCTCATGTCTACTGTGACTGTCTCACCTCTGACTAGAATGGAAGCCCAGGAGGGCAGGGAATGCAGTCTCCTCTGTTCATTGGATTATGGTCAGTGCCCAGAAAGTGACTGCACATAGTGTGGCTTCACATATGATTGTTGAAGGAATGAACCCCAACCAACTCCTCCCAAGATATCTGGGTGCACCTGAAGCCGCTCTGCCCGCCTCTGGTCTCCCTGCTTTGAATACACCCAGAAGCCTACAGATAGAATCCCAAATTTCCTGTAAAAATGTGAAAAGAGTGAAGCCCTAGTCAACGAGGCCAGTGAGGGGTGACAGAGACTTCCTCGTGGGGGTGTCAGGAATCCTGAATGAGGATGACCGTGGCCCCTCCAGCAGACCTTCCACAGGGCTGGACTCAGGAGCAGCACTTTCCATGGGGGACCCACTGGAGCTTGTTCCTGTGACCACCCACTGAACACAGGAGGGAATTGAGGCTCAGAGGGGTGTGGTGACAGTCCTAAGACTCACAGCTGGGAGGCGGCCTAGTGACACTGTGTGATCCAGGGCCTGAGTGCTCACCTGAGGAAAAGCAGGTGCAGCACATGCCGGGGACTGGCAAAGTTCTTGTAGCTTGACAGAAACAGGTGGACATAAGATTGGTCACCACCCAAGACAGCAGGCACCAGGTGCTCCACCCGCTTCTTCAGGGTGCGTGCCGGGACAGGCCACACCATGTGGGTGGCATCCGAGCTCAATGAAGATGTGTCTTCATCTAGGACAGGACAGGGGAGAGATACACAGTGACAGCACCGTGAACCCCAAGGAGGGCAGGGGCTGGAGGCCAGTCTTAACCCCAGGGAGGACATGAGAAGACAGCCTGAGGGCCCAGGGTTAATGTACAGGGTGGTGGTTGCCACCCCGGCAGTCCCCGTTCACCCTCCAGCCAGACCTGAGGTGTGAACACACCAGGACAAGCAGGTTTATAAACCCCCCACCCTCTGCCCCTGCCCTGGGAGGGTGTCCCATGTCCCCGTTCCCCACACACTCAGGAGGAGGGGCTGCGGTCACCCAGGGAGGCTCATAGTGCTGGCCTGGCCTTGCCCAACCTCCTGTGGGCCACCTGACATTACCTTTGGGGACCTCCTCCCAGACGGCCACAGGGGTCGAGGGCGAGGGCTGAACCAGCGCCGGAAGCATTGGACAAGCCTCTCAGCACAGGGCTTCCTGGGGCTACGGCCCCGGGACCTCGGGATACAGCACAACATCTCACTCTGCCTGTGGCCAAGTGAGCTGGGGAAGGGGCTGGGTATAGAATGTGGGTGCCAGGTTACCGAGTTCCGAGTTCTGTTGGGGTCTGTCGTCAAGGAAGTGAAGTCACTTCCGGATACCTCATTTCCTGAGCCCCTCCTCTGTGTACAAGACTGCAAATGCCCCTCTGGGTACCTGTCTGCTGACCCTCCTTTCCCATGAACTCTCTCTGTTGCCCACACTTCCACCAACACTGCCTGACCACACCCCTGTGCAAGGCCTGGGTGGAGCCAGCGTCATAGCTCGGAGGAGATACACGTAGGTTCATCCCCAGCTCCTGCTTCTTATCACTTTATGGGACCCTGGACAAGCCATTGTCACTCTCATGACCTCCCCACTCTCCCCTTTTCCACAGTGGGGATCATTCTAGCATCTTCTTCCTAGGGATGGCATCAGGCATGTGTGAGAAAACATCTCTGAAACCTATGGCCGGTGTCACATGCAGCTAATAAACAAGACTAGAGATAAAATCCACGACGGTGTGGAAGGTAGCATGGAATACGACTAACGACAGGTCTGGTTCCTGTCATATAATCTTGAAAATGTCACTTTTGCTCTTGGTCTGTTTTCCCTGTCTGCACCATGCTACAGTTGGAATTTCAGGCATTCACATACTGCTTTGCTCCATAAAACCTCACAATGGCTTCGTGTGTATTTAGGTTTGGACTCAAGTGCCACATCACTGTCTGTGTGGTTGGCGACTCGTCAGGGGCTCCCAGTGGTCCCCACCATCGGCTGCACACATCCTCACGTAATCCCCTGCCCTGCAGTGTGGACTGGACTTAGTGACTCACTTCTAACCAATACAGGATCAAAAGTGAGAAGGTGTCACTTTCTAAATGTCATTGTAACACGCCTGTCTCTAGAGTCTTGTGCTCTGTCTCCTCTGTTCTCTCTGTTTGTATCCACCATATGCCAAGCATGGTGCCGAGAGCTGGAGAAAGAGCTGATTCAGCTGCACCCTGGCTTGGGAGATGATCCCAGGATAAGAAAGAGGAGAAGACGTACTATCGAGTGCCTGACATTCTAAGAGAGGAAAGTGATCTAGGAGGCCATCAGAATATTCTAGATTAGGAAGCTACCTGAAGATGGTAGGAAATGAACACCATTTGCAGAGATGAACCAGAGGCGTTTGGTCCATTAAGATGACGGCAACATGGAACTGATGTGTAAGATGTAAGTAAGTAAGAAATACTATTCACAAATTCAAATCCTCTTTTCAAAATCATTGAATGGCAGGGATAAGTGCTCATGTTCAATGCAAACATAACTAGAATTGAGGAAGATTCCATTTATGGAATAACTTTATATCTCCATTAGATGAAAGTATGCAGATATGTTCAGCAATTCTTTTCAAATTGTATAAAATATCCATTGTTGACACAATCAGGATTCCACCCCCATACTTTGGCTTCACACCCCATTTTCTTTACACCAGACACACATCCATTGCTGTGATGTAGATCCATTGCTGTCAACACTATCCCAGCCCACAGCCTACTGGTCCAGGGAGACAGCAACTCTATCACTATATTGTGTGCAGAATCCAGGAAGGGCCTAACACGGGGGCTCCATAAATACTCCCTGAAGTGCTGCACTTGAGAAGAGAGAAGAGTCTATGATTTTATTACCTGGTGCTCTACCTACACATGTTATCACTCTGCATTATGTCATGATCCTTAGTCCCCCTCACCTGACAGTCAGCAACCCAGGAGCAGTGTCTACACCTCGGTCTGCCCCTATTCCAGGCCCCCAGCCCAGCACCTGGCAAGTAATAGGTGTCAAGTACTGATGAATGAATTGTCTGGAAACATGTGAAACAGGATTCATCAAGAATACCCAGATGGAAGGTCACCATGAACATGCTGCCCTTTAATTCTGTCTGCCGACCACTTCCTTCAGCCAGGAACTGCCTGGGCACAAAGATTTCCCAGAGTCACCATCCTGCTTTGACTTCTGCCATTCACTTTAGCCTCCTTGATTGTCCTACTTACTGTGGGTTTCTTCACTCTCAGTCTCAGGGGACACCTCTGAACCCCTAAGGTAGCCCACTGGGTCTTCCTTCTCTGGCCAACACATTCCTCTTGCTTCTGTGCATGGCCTTGATAGCAGGGTCACAGGCAATCCCAGGAAAGTGACACCCCAGCATGCTGAACTTGGACACCCGCACTAGTCAAGGGAGCCCTCTCCCTTCATCTCCTGCAGAATCCCCCTAGGAATAGGGCATGCAGATATGTACACATGTGTAGGGAGGAAAGGGGGTCTCATGACATCTTAGCTAGAAGATGATTACAAATTTCTTAAACATTAGTAGAAAATTATGGTTCATTTGTCCTGGCATGCAACTGAATGAGAAAAAAATCTGTGAAAAATTCTGACACCCATGACAAAAGAAATGATCCAAACAATATGACCATCGAGGTGCTTTTCTTTTATGTTTAGGACTATCAATTAAAAATGTGGTATTGAGGAGAATGTCAACAATATTGGGGGAGGCTCTGGGACGATGCTGAGTAGAAAATGGACAATAGATTCCTTTTTTGAGAATCGATAGAAGCTATTTTGCAGAAAGTGGCAAATGAGCTTGACTTTTAAAAACGAAGAGCATTAAAGCAAGTAAGTTTAGTGGAAAGTAGATGATATTTGGGAGAGGGGTGACGTGTTAAGTTACAAGAGGCAAAGAAATGGAAAGAACACATGTTTTGCAAAGGGAAAAATCATTCCTGTAAAACATCAGAATTGGAGTTTTCTTGCTGTTCTTTTTGTGCCTATGTAGTATCTTCTTTCTGCTGTATCTTCCAACTTGGGTTTTAGGCACTCTGTGTATGTGTTTGTTTACAAGAGAGAAATTGATAAACCTTAGTAAGCCCTAGAAAATTCTAGAGGTCTGAAATAAACAGATATTTTTCAAGTTTATTTAATTAAAAAGCAAAACAAAACAAAAACAGTGTCATCTGCTCCTATTAGGTAAAATATATGATCATATTGGAATCTTTGTGTGTGTGTGTGGCTGGCCAATATAGGGATCCACACCCTTGACCTTGGTGATACGAGGCTGTGCTCTAACCAGCTGAGCTACCAGCCAGCCTATACATGATCATATTGGAATAATATGCAACAGAGAGATACTCTGCTGCTATGGAGAATAAGCTGATTGCAAGGAAAAAAGATGCTCACAGATAAGGCAAGGGTAGGCTTTTTGTCCCCCATTGTGGAATAGCACAGGGAAAAATGCAAATGTATTGAGGCTGGTAATTCCAAGTCATGGGAGGGAAATTAAAATGATGACTCTGGAAGAATAGTTTCAAATGTCAAGGAGTTTGAGGCAGGTGATCAATTTAGTGAAATGACAAATGCTTTAGGAGATGCTGCTTCTTTGAAAGGATGGATACATACAGCAAATCAAGGTAGGTGACTGTGCTGCTAAGTTCTTAATATTGCTATGAGTTTTAACTTTAAATATATTTGTGACTTTGCAGGTAGATCTGAATTTTGAGTGTCATAATTACTTAAGAATCTTTTATGGATTTGATTACTATAGCTATCACTGTAATTTGATGAGGTTTTAGAACTACATTCCATTACTAATTTTGGTTTTATTATTTCCAAGTGCCAAAATACTTAACACAGTACCACCTCTTATTCTATAATAAAAAGCAATGGAGACAAGTTATTCAGTTGAAAAAAATTACTTTTTTTTTTTTTAAAGATGACCGGTAAGGGGATCCTATCCCTTGATGTGGTGTTGTCAGCACCACGCACTCCCAAGTGAGCCAATCAGCCAACCCTCCATAGGGACCCGAACCTGTGGCTCTGGTGCTGTCAGCACCGCACTCTCCAAGTGCGCACGGGCCGGCCGTGCTCCATGGTAGTTTTAGCTGTCTCCCTCCTTTATTCTCAGAATTTTCCTTTTCCCATGTTCTCCTGGACAAGTTCAACCCTGCTAACGATTAAAACCCATCACATCTGTCTGTCTTGGTGTGGATTGGCTCTCAAGCAGAAGACTCAGGGCTTCTTTGAACTAGGACTTGCATTGACTTCAACTCAACCAAGCTGAAGCGCCGATCTTGTGATTACACTTAGCATGTGCTATGAATGGAGAGAAATGAAGTGAAAAGTGCCTATGAGATGCGAAGTCAAACTTGTCACGTTCCTAGTCCCCTCTCTGGGCTTCTCTCCATCTTCAGCTCCACCTCACTGTTTACCCCTTAAAGAAGCCAGATGCTCTCTAATTCGTATGTCCACGAAACACTTGGTTTCAAATAACGGGTATTAAATGACTATTTGTTGGAAGTTCTGTATCCTAAATTTGTAGGTGTCCTTTATGTGACTGACGATGGCATGAATACCTAGTGTTAACAGTCTTTGTTGTGCTCAGCATTAAGATCCGTTCGGAATTGTCATGGAAACTTGTAAAATTAAAATAAAATCCAAATGCATGTCATCTGGCCTTGGAGTCCAGTTCTTCAGTACACACTCTGCTGATTTGGGCACCTCAGTCAAGAACCCAGTCAAAGAACCTCACAGAGTCACCCACAGGCCACGAAGCCACAGCACATGAGCAAGACGTTCCTGTGCTGCCCTGTTAACCATGAGCAGATGCCAAGGGCCCCAGATGTTTCAGCAATTCCTCTAGTTTCCGCAAACAAGGGCCCCAGATGTTTCAGCAATTCCTCTAGTTTCCGCAAATCGTCTAATATGAAATAGGCCAAAGCAAACAAACAAAAAAGGTAAAAGCAAATTGGAAGAAATAGAGATCATGCCAGGGAAACAGAAAATACCATTAACTTCCTCAGAGTTATAGGAGAGAAACTGTTGGACTTACTGAAGAAGAACAGACATTGTTAAAGTAGAACAGGGAGAAGATGAATCAAATAACCATGAGGTCATTTAGAAATTAAAAATATAACTGTTGAAATTTTTGTTTGTTTGTTTTTTGTGTGTGTGTGTGTGTGACAGTTAAGGGGGTTGTAACCCTAGGGGTGGTGTCGCCCGCACCGCGCTCAGCCAGTGAGCGCAAAGGCCATCCCTATGTGGGATCCGAACCCACAGCAGCGCCCCTGCGCTCTCAGCGCTGCTCTTTCCCTAGTGCGCCACGGGGCGGCCCATAAGTGTTGAAATTTAACTTAGAAAACAACTCACTAGAAAGATGAGAAAATAACACAAGGGAAGCCTGATTAGATCAAAAAGACAAAAGGATAACAAGAAAGATACAATTGAAAGAAAAGCATAAAAAATAAAAGGAGTAAAAGGGAAAGAGAGAGAGAAAACGGAAGTGCGTGTCCGCAGAGCCAGTGTCTGAACAACACGCGCTCCAGGAAGAGCCGCGGAGATGGGCAGGAGGAGAGAACCGTGGGAGAAAGGAGGAAGGGACAGGTCCCGGAGTTCCCCAGAGGTCCCCACGTGGAGAGTGACGATGGGTCCACACGCCGCCCCGCACTGGGGAAGCACAGGGGACAACGTGTGGGTGTGGGGGTCCAGGGGACGGACCCTGCGGAGGAGCCTCAAGAGGGAGACGAATGGGGAGGCCGGCCTTCAGCGTCTCGTGCAGAGTCGGTTCCGATCTCCGCTTTTCCTCGTCAAACGTGAGTCCGACAAGGCGAGGACGGGCCTCTGGACGTTTAGCAGCCCAAGACCGTTTTCTTAGCAGTCTATGGGGGGGCGTCTCCCACTACGGAGAAGACATAAACCCGGACAGGGGACAGGGCCCTGGTGACGGCCACAGGGGAT
The DNA here is from genome assembly GCF_027409185.1 of Cynocephalus volans. NCBI lineage: Eukaryota > Metazoa > Chordata > Mammalia > Dermoptera > Cynocephalidae > Cynocephalus > Cynocephalus volans. Next base: position 50,285,746 of record NC_084476.1, on the reverse strand, counting down.
CGTACCGACCCCGACTGCTCTGAGGCTGCAGTGTAGACATCGGCTCCCAGGAGGTGTCGTCCAGAGCACCACATGGGTCCCTGAGGCGTTCACCTGTGGTGACAGCAGCTGCCCTAACCAGGACAGTGCGCGTGCGCAGACGCCAACGCGCACAGAGGACACGCGGTCCGCGCCGGGCTGTCAGCCGCGTCCCCTCAGCCGCTGGTGCGCGGCGCTCAGAGCTGCGGACGGGAAGCCGCGGTCGAGGGGTGCGCTCTCCGTGGCGCCTCCTGGTGGACCTGCCTGCAGCTGCCTCCCCCAGGCCGCCCGTCCCGCCTGGGGACAGGAGCTCAGGACCGGCCGCTCTCCACCCCCTGGTCCCGCCCCTCTGCGGCCGATGACAGCGGGTACCAGCGACACGACGGATTCCCACGGGCGCTCCAGGACGGTGCAAGGGGTCCGCGCTGACGAGGCGCCGAGCACAGCCGTGAGGGGGACCCGCGTGGGCTGTCGTCGGCCGACGGTCCTGGCGGTTCCTCGGCCCCAGGCTGGCAGGCACAGTCCGCGGCGTGACAGTCCTGACCGCGGAGCCGTGTGCTATTAAAGCCACACGGTCACCACGAGCGACGGTATCTTGTGTACTTTTTCAAAACTGAGTTTTCTATTCTATGCCTTTACTCAACCGTATGAAATATACAATTAGTAATTTATCAAATTGCGTAAAAAATGTCAATTGTTATTTATATATAAACAAAATTTATAGATTTATTTGGAAGAATTGATATATTTTCCCTACTTATTTTCTCATCTATGAACATGTACATCTCTTCATTGTCTTCAGTTGGTTCGTTTTTTCAATAACATTTTACACTCAGTGTTTTGAAATCATGATTGTCAAAATGCACCCTAATTATTCATGTAAACCTTATGAATGAAAATTTGGGGTGTTTCCAACCCTTAGTAATAGGTATTGTCATATTAACAATCTTGTCGACACCTCACCTTATAATTTTTCAAGGTTACATATGTTATAGATTCCTGAATATTGGGTTACAGTATAAAATAGTAAATATACAAGTATAATTTTGCTAAATTTTGCGAGTTTCTGCTCCTTATGGGCTCTACCATTTGCATTCCACCACAGTGTATTATAATACCTGGATCCCTACAGTCTCACTAACAAGTTTGTTATCAAAAAATTAAATTTTGCAAATCTAATAGGTGAAGACTTGTATTTCAATATATTTTAAATGTATAGTTCTCTATGAGGGATTAAGCACCTAATTAAGTATTGATGTCAATTTAAATTTCCTTTTGTGTTATTAGATTGTTCATATATTTTGTTCATTTTTATTTCATTTTGTTGGTCATTTCCATCTCATTTTTTCACACATCATTGTATTAGTGATATTATCCTAGTTTAAGAGGCTTTTTGTTTTTTTGCTTTTTTTAAAATTGAAACATTATTGATCACCCATTTTAAGTATTATAGCTTGTAATTACTTTTTGTCGTGTCCTTTTGACCTAGTTGGTGGCATTTACCTTTTGTTTGAGTTTGCTTTGCTTTATTAATTGCTGCTATGCCATCCATGTTAACTGCTGCTACATTAGTAGCAGCATATTTTCACCAGTGATTTGAAATGCTATCTTTCTTAAATACTAAATTTCTATAAATCTTGGGTATCTCTTTGAATTCTCCATTCTTTTTCATTAGGTTTTATATTTACTTATAAACAAATTCCATATGGTCTTGATAATGAAGAATTTATAAAAAAAAATTTTCGATCTCTGGTAGACTTACCCCTCCCTTTTGATTTGTTTCCTCATTTTTTTCTGATGAACGATTAATGTTTCATCAACATTTTATAATCATCTTATTTTGTTGTAGGTGAAGAAACAAATGAGACTATTTTTAATGTGATCATGACACACGTATAAAGTAACTTAGGAGAAAATAAAATCCTTAGGATCATGTGGCTTTCTGGCCAAGAAAATATCACTGACATTTCTCTATCGTTTGTGTATGTATGTTTTAAGAGTGTTCTAATGCTTAAATCACATAGTTAAATAGGCTTTGTTGAGTTCTTGTTAGCTTTATGCCAAATATTTTGACAATTTTGTGGCTATTGAAAATGGAATCTTGATTTGTGTAATGTAATCTAGATAGTTATTGTTATTACATAAGACATTTATTAATTTTATATGTGAATTTTTCTAAATCGCAACATGTAAATTTTATTTTAGTAAGTCGTCTTGTTTGTAATAGGTTTTTAATTAATTCTTTTTGATTTTCCAAATTCACAATACATACACATAACCCATTTTTCTCCATCTTGACATATACAAATACGTATGGTCAAATCTTATTTTATCTAGTGTTTTGATATTTATGAGTCTTACATTTTCTCAAAAGTACTTTTGGCTTCTGTGGAAATTATTATGTGTTTTTCTTTCTTCTAATGCTTAATACTTTTGCAAAATATTGAAGTTAGTAATTCATCTCAAATTTAATTTTGTGAACGGTACCTAGCAAAAGCATAACTGGATTTAATTTCCAAATAAATAATATTTCAATCCCTGTAATGATGAAGTGCTTTCCCCTAAGTAATCTGAATCCTTTCCTCATATACCAGAATCTGTTTCAAAATTCAAACTTTTACTCCACTGAACTATTCGCTTATTCTTTGCCAATCTCATTCACTTTCAAGTATGTTCCTTTGCAATACATTTTATTAGACGGAGCAAATTTCCTCTTTGTTTTTATTATTATTGTTCTTCTTATGTCTTGAACATTTTGGGGGCCATTTTTGCACATAATTTTTTTTCATATTAACTTTGAGGTTATTTGACAAGTCGCCTAAACATCACTCTTTGGAATTTTTCAAGTTGAGATTTATTGAATCTATTGATTAACATAGGGAGAATACATATATATGTGGCGTAACTTCCTAGCATCACTGCTGCCCGGCACATGGACACACGTGGGCATTTTGGTAGGAGCTGCTGTGTGGCTCCTGCGACAGGGGTATCTATGAACACATCTCCTGGGGCATCCGCTGGGACCTCTTCTTCCTTCATTCTCACAAGAGCTGGTCGTCACCAGACATACAGACCTGCCCATCTGATGGGGCAAATGCTATCTGAATAGTGAGTAAATTTCTGTGCATAATCATTAGGGAGGCCGCGGATGTCTGACATTTACTGGCCATGTGAATTGCTTCCCTGCGGAACTGCAGGAATATGTCGTTTGTCCCTATGGATAAATGAGAACTCTTTGTACAACTAGGATGCATACTACCCTTTCTCTGCCCATGAAGAATTTTCCAGTCTGGGGTTTGTCTTTTCACCTTTTGACATTATTCTGGTTTTTGTTTGGACCAGGAAAAGTCAGCATTTTCCTCAGTGGCTTCTGGCTCTCTGGTCATTCAAAAGTAGTTCCTATTTCAAGATTATGGCAATAATAACTATCAGGGCTTTGTGTCTCTACATAGAGTCTTTGATTTTTCTGTAATTTTCCTCTTACTAAAAACATAAAATGAAAATTATTCAGATCTTTCTCATATTATGCGGCCAGATACAAAAGGCCACATAACATATAACTGTACTGATAGGAACAATCCACGATAGGTAAATTCACACACACAGAAAATGGAGTGGTAGTCAGGGACAGGGAGAGGCGGGATGGGGAGTGACAGCTTAATGGCTACAGAGTTGATGAAGCTGTTCGATCACTAGATGGTGGTAAGGGTTGCACCATATTAAAAATGTACTTAATGCCACTGAATGGTAATTTTGAAAATATTAAATACACTTTATTTTATACAAGGGATATTATTGAAAATAAAAGATGACAAAATTTGAGGAGATGCAGGACACAGACAAAAATGAGGAGAAGCACAGCGTCAAGGAAGGGCAAGAACAGATCTGGAGTGGGGACTGGTGAGGTTGTTTGTGGGAGCTCTGGAGCCAGGGCTCCCCTGGGTGCTGGTGTTTCTTCTAATTCTTCTGATGTTTCAGGAACGGTTATGTCAGGTTGCTCTAGCTCTACCTCTGGATCTTGATCTTTCTCCTGCTCTTTCTCTTGCTCTTTCTACTGATCTTTCTCTTGATCTTTCTGTTGCTCCTGCTCTGGATCTTGCGTCTGATCTACCACTTGCTCTGGATCTTGTTCCTGCTCTACCTCTTGCTCTGGATCTTGCTCCTGCTCTACTTCTTGCTCTGGCTTGGGCTCTGGATCTTGCTCTCGCTCTGCCTCTGGCAGTGGAGGTGGAGCTGGAGCTGGAACTCGAGCCGAACATGGCAGCAGCTCTTGGGACAGTTGTTCAGCCTGGGCGGAAGCTGGAACTGTAGAGACAACAATTGAAAATATCAATGTGAGTTTCTATGTCTCATCCAATGACACTGTCTTTCTAGAAGCCCAAGTCCAGAGACCCAGCCTCAGGAAGTCTCCCCACACTGCAGAACACTGTATGATTGTTCTGAGTACTCAGTGCCCCTGTCCCCAGCCTGCTTCTGGAAACTCTGCTCTGTGTGGTCCAGCCCAGGCCCCTCCCCAAACCCGCACAGGCACGCACCCTCTACCTCCTCACCCTCAGTCTCCGCCTCACTAGGCTCCAGGTGCTCCGGTTTCTCCAGCTGCGCCAGAAGAAGATCAGCCTTACGCTCCACCTCTGAACCTCGCATACTGATATGTACGTAGGCCGAAAGAAACTTCAAAGAATGAAATTCAGGAGGCTCGTGGAAATCGGTGGAATAGAATTCCAGCCAGATCTTTAAGACAGAGGACATGGCACTGTGGGAGACAAGTGGGCAACAGCATCAGAGGCCTGGCCTATCCCTCTATGCTGCCCACCCAAGGCTCCCCTGAGTGAGCTGCAGTCTTGTGCCCTCTGCCCGTGCCTGTCCATAGACCAGCCCATCCAATGTCCACCCCCAGTATGGCAGTTCTGGCACAGATGGGCCTGGCAGCCAAGGAGGGGCTGGCAAAAGCCTCCATGGGAGGAGCCTTCAACCACTGATGTGACCACGTTTCCCTTCTTCAGGGAAACCTGACAACCTCCTCTGTCTGTGTCACTGCCCCATCCCTGCTGGAATGACCTGTCCACCCCAGGAGGGTGCTGTCTGCTCTGAGCATTACTCACTGGCACACAGGGGGTGTCCAGCAATATCTGATAAATGAGGAAACAGAGGGAGGCGCTGCTCCCCTGGCCTACCCAGGGCCCTTGGAAAAGCCCAAACTTGAGCTCACACGTGAATGTACTGCCCAAGTGTCTGCATAAAAATCTGCATATCCTTTTCCCAGTGACAGCAATCTCTTGGCCCTGACCACACTCTGCACCCTCAGCACCAGCTGAGCATCCCCATGGAGGCTCCAGCCCCGAGTGTGAGCGGCATGCTCTGCACACCTCCTGCTCTGGCTCAGCACGGGCTCTGGGGGTGTGGGCAGGGCTGGGTGGGAGGGCGTGGGGATGGATTCTCTCTGGGCTCACTCTGCTCTCCACCCTCTCGCACACCCTACGGTGCCTGGGACCACATCCCCTGCCGTCTTGACTCCTTTCCCTGCAGGGAAAGCCTTGAGCCCTCAGCCCTGTAGCAGGAATCATAAGATGTGTGAGAGCCAGAGTTCTGCCAGCCCCCCACCCACAGGCCCCCGCAGACCACACGCAGTTGTGTGGAGATGGGAGCCCCTCCTTCTGCACCTAAACTCCACTTACCATTTTAGATGCTCCAGGGATTCGCCATCCCCGTCACAATCAGAAATCATGTTTCCATACCTAGAAGAGGTCAGGAGTGTGTCAAATCTACCATATGGTGGCACTACTTGCTTCTCATGTCTACTGTGACTGTCTCACCTCTGACTAGAATGGAAGCCCAGGAGGGCAGGGAATGCAGTCTCCTCTGTTCATTGGATTATGGTCAGTGCCCAGAAAGTGACTGCACATAGTGTGGCTTCACATATGATTGTTGAAGGAATGAACCCCAACCAACTCCTCCCAAGATATCTGGGTGCACCTGAAGCCGCTCTGCCCGCCTCTGGTCTCCCTGCTTTGAATACACCCAGAAGCCTACAGATAGAATCCCAAATTTCCTGTAAAAATGTGAAAAGAGTGAAGCCCTAGTCAACGAGGCCAGTGAGGGGTGACAGAGACTTCCTCGTGGGGGTGTCAGGAATCCTGAATGAGGATGACCGTGGCCCCTCCAGCAGACCTTCCACAGGGCTGGACTCAGGAGCAGCACTTTCCATGGGGGACCCACTGGAGCTTGTTCCTGTGACCACCCACTGAACACAGGAGGGAATTGAGGCTCAGAGGGGTGTGGTGACAGTCCTAAGACTCACAGCTGGGAGGCGGCCTAGTGACACTGTGTGATCCAGGGCCTGAGTGCTCACCTGAGGAAAAGCAGGTGCAGCACATGCCGGGGACTGGCAAAGTTCTTGTAGCTTGACAGAAACAGGTGGACATAAGATTGGTCACCACCCAAGACAGCAGGCACCAGGTGCTCCACCCGCTTCTTCAGGGTGCGTGCCGGGACAGGCCACACCATGTGGGTGGCATCCGAGCTCAATGAAGATGTGTCTTCATCTAGGACAGGACAGGGGAGAGATACACAGTGACAGCACCGTGAACCCCAAGGAGGGCAGGGGCTGGAGGCCAGTCTTAACCCCAGGGAGGACATGAGAAGACAGCCTGAGGGCCCAGGGTTAATGTACAGGGTGGTGGTTGCCACCCCGGCAGTCCCCGTTCACCCTCCAGCCAGACCTGAGGTGTGAACACACCAGGACAAGCAGGTTTATAAACCCCCCACCCTCTGCCCCTGCCCTGGGAGGGTGTCCCATGTCCCCGTTCCCCACACACTCAGGAGGAGGGGCTGCGGTCACCCAGGGAGGCTCATAGTGCTGGCCTGGCCTTGCCCAACCTCCTGTGGGCCACCTGACATTACCTTTGGGGACCTCCTCCCAGACGGCCACAGGGGTCGAGGGCGAGGGCTGAACCAGCGCCGGAAGCATTGGACAAGCCTCTCAGCACAGGGCTTCCTGGGGCTACGGCCCCGGGACCTCGGGATACAGCACAACATCTCACTCTGCCTGTGGCCAAGTGAGCTGGGGAAGGGGCTGGGTATAGAATGTGGGTGCCAGGTTACCGAGTTCCGAGTTCTGTTGGGGTCTGTCGTCAAGGAAGTGAAGTCACTTCCGGATACCTCATTTCCTGAGCCCCTCCTCTGTGTACAAGACTGCAAATGCCCCTCTGGGTACCTGTCTGCTGACCCTCCTTTCCCATGAACTCTCTCTGTTGCCCACACTTCCACCAACACTGCCTGACCACACCCCTGTGCAAGGCCTGGGTGGAGCCAGCGTCATAGCTCGGAGGAGATACACGTAGGTTCATCCCCAGCTCCTGCTTCTTATCACTTTATGGGACCCTGGACAAGCCATTGTCACTCTCATGACCTCCCCACTCTCCCCTTTTCCACAGTGGGGATCATTCTAGCATCTTCTTCCTAGGGATGGCATCAGGCATGTGTGAGAAAACATCTCTGAAACCTATGGCCGGTGTCACATGCAGCTAATAAACAAGACTAGAGATAAAATCCACGACGGTGTGGAAGGTAGCATGGAATACGACTAACGACAGGTCTGGTTCCTGTCATATAATCTTGAAAATGTCACTTTTGCTCTTGGTCTGTTTTCCCTGTCTGCACCATGCTACAGTTGGAATTTCAGGCATTCACATACTGCTTTGCTCCATAAAACCTCACAATGGCTTCGTGTGTATTTAGGTTTGGACTCAAGTGCCACATCACTGTCTGTGTGGTTGGCGACTCGTCAGGGGCTCCCAGTGGTCCCCACCATCGGCTGCACACATCCTCACGTAATCCCCTGCCCTGCAGTGTGGACTGGACTTAGTGACTCACTTCTAACCAATACAGGATCAAAAGTGAGAAGGTGTCACTTTCTAAATGTCATTGTAACACGCCTGTCTCTAGAGTCTTGTGCTCTGTCTCCTCTGTTCTCTCTGTTTGTATCCACCATATGCCAAGCATGGTGCCGAGAGCTGGAGAAAGAGCTGATTCAGCTGCACCCTGGCTTGGGAGATGATCCCAGGATAAGAAAGAGGAGAAGACGTACTATCGAGTGCCTGACATTCTAAGAGAGGAAAGTGATCTAGGAGGCCATCAGAATATTCTAGATTAGGAAGCTACCTGAAGATGGTAGGAAATGAACACCATTTGCAGAGAAGAACCAGAGGCGTTTGGTCCATTAAGATGACGGCAACATGGAACTGATGTGTAAGATGTAAGTAAGTAAGAAATACTATTCACAAATTCAAATCCTCTTTTCAAAATCATTGAATGGCAGGGATAAGTGCTCATGTTCAATGCAAACATAACTAGAATTGAGGAAGATTCCATTTATGGAATAACTTTATATCTCCATTAGATGAAAGTATGCAGATATGTTCAGCAATTCTTTTCAAATTGTATAAAATATCCATTGTTGACACAATCAGGATTCCACCCCCATACTTTGGCTTCACACCCCATTTTCTTTACACCAGACACACATCCATTGCTGTGATGTAGATCCATTGCTGTCAACACTATCCCAGCCCACAGCCTACTGGTCCAGGGAGACAGCAACTCTATCACTATATTGTGTGCAGAATCCAGGAAGGGCCTAACACGGGGGCTCCATAAATACTCCCTGAAGTGCTGCACTTGAGAAGAGAGAAGAGTCTATGATTTTATTACCTGGTGCTCTACCTACACATGTTATCACTCTGCATTATGTCATGATCCTTAGTCCCCCTCACCTGACAGTCAGCAACCCAGGAGCAGTGTCTACACCTCGGTCTGCCCCTATTCCAGGCCCCCAGCCCAGCACCTGGCAAGTAATAGGTGCCAAGTACTGATGAATGAATTGTCTGGAAACATGTGAAACAGGATTCATCAAGAATACCCAGATGGAAGGTCACCATGAACATGCTGCCCTTTAATTCTGTCTGCCGACCACTTCCTTCAGCCAGGAACTGCCTGGGCACAAAGATTTCCCAGAGTCACCATCCTGCCTTGACTTCTGCCGTTCACTTTAGCCTCCTTGATTGTCCTACTTACTGTGGGTTTCTTCACTCTCAGTCTCAGGGGACACCTCTGAACCCCTAAGGTAGCCCACTGGGTCTTCCTTCTCTGGCCAACACATTCCTCTTGCTTCTGTGCATGGCCTTGATAGCAGGGTCACAGGCAATCCCTGGAAACTGACACCCCAGCATGCTGACCTTGGGCACCCGCACTAGTCAAGGGAGCCCTCTCCCTTCATCTCCTGCAGAATCCCCCTAGGAATAGGGGATGGAGATATCTACACATGTGTAGGGAGGAAAGGGGTTCTCATGACATCTTAGCTAGAAGATGATTACAAATTTCTTAAACATTAGTAGAAAATTATGGTTCATTTGTCCTGGCATGCAACTGAATGAGAAAAAATCTGTGAAAAATTCTGACACCCATGACAAAAGAAATGATCCAAACAATATGACCATCGAGGTGCTGTTCTTTTATGTTTAGGACTATCATTTAAAAATGTGGTATTGAGGAGAATGTCAACAATATTGGGGGAGGCTCTGGAACGATGCTGAGTAGAAAATGGACAATAGATTCCTTTTTTGAGAATCGATAGAAGCTATTTTGCAGAAAGTGGCAAATGAGCTTGACTTTTAAAAACGAAGAGCATTAAAGCAAGTAAGTTTAGTGGAAAGTAGATGATATTTGGGAGAGGGGTGACGTGTTAAGTTACAAGAGGCAAAGAAATGGAAAGAACACATGTTTTGCAAAGGGAAAAATCATTCCTGTAAATCAGCAGAATTGGAGTATTCTTGCTGTTCTTTTTGTGCCTATGTAGTATCTTCTTTCTGCTGTAACTTCCAACTTGGGTTCTAGGCACTCTGTGTATGTGTGTGTTTACAAGAGAGAAATTGATAAACCTTAGTAAGCCCTAGAAAATTCTAGAGGTCTGAAATAAACAGATATTTTTCAAGTTTATTTAATTAAAAAGCAAAACAAAACAAAAACAGTGTCATCTGCTCCTATTAGGTAAAATATATGATCATATTGGAATCTTTGTGTGTGTGTATGTGTGGCTGGCCAATATAGGGATCCACACCCTTGACCTTGGTGATACGAGGCTGTGCTCTAACCAGCTGAGCTACCAGCCAGCCTATACATGATCATATTGGAATAATATGCAACAGAGAGATACTCTGCTGCTATGGAGAATAAGCTGATTGCAAGGAAAAAAGATGCTCAAAGATAAGGCAAGGGTAGGCTTTTTGTCCCCCATTGTGGAATAGTACAGGGAACAATGCAAATGTATTGAGGCTGGTAATTCCAAGTCATGGGAGGGAAATAAAAAGGATGACTCTGGAAGAATAGTTTCAAATGTCAAGGAGTTTGAGGCAGGTGATCAATTTAGTGAAATGACAAATGCTTTAGGAGAGGCTGCTTCTTTGAAAGGATGGATACATACAGCAAGGCAAGGTAGGTGACTGTGCTGCTAAGTTCTTAATATTGCTATGAGTTTTAACTTTAAATATATTTGTGACTTTGCAGGTAGATCTGAATTTTGAGTGTCATAATTACTTAAGAATCTTTTATGGATTTGATTACTATAGCTATCACTGTAATTTGATGAGGTTTTAGAACTACATTCCATTTCTAATTTTGGTTTTATTATTTCCAAGTGCCAAAATACTTAACACAGAACCACCTCTTATTCTATAATAAAAAGCAATGGAGACAAGTTATTCAGTTGAAAAAAATTACTTTTTTTTTTTAAAGATGACCGGTAAGGGGATCCTATCCCTTGATGTGGTGTTGTCAGCACCACGCACTCCCAAGTGAGCCAATCAGCCAAACCTCCATAGGGACCCGAACATGTGGCCCTGGTGCTGTCAGCACCGCACTCTCCAAGTGCGCACCGGCCGGCCGTGCTCCATGGTAGTTTTAGCTGCTTCCCTCCTTTGTTCTCAGAATTTTCCTTTTCCCATGTTCTCCTGGACAAGTTCAACCCTGCTAACGATTAAAACCCATCACATCTGTCTGTCTTGGTGTGGATTGGCTCCCAAGCAGAAGACTCAGGGCTTCTTTGAACTAGGACTTGCATTGACTTCAACTCAACCAAGCTGAGGCGCCGATCTTGTGATTACACTTAGCATGTGCTATGAATGGAGAGAAATGAAGTGAAAAGTGCCTATGAGATGCGAAGTCAAACTTGTCACGTTCCTAGTCCCCTCTCTGGGCTTCTCTCCATCTTCAGCTCCACCTCACTGTTTACCCCTTAAAGAAGCCAGATGCTCTCTAATTCGTATGTCCACGAAACACTTGGTTTCAAATAACGGGTATTAAATGACTATTTGTTGGAAGTTCTGTATCCTAAATTTGTAGGTGTCCTTTATGTGACTGACGATGGCATGAATACCTAGTGTTAACAGTCTTTGGTGTGCTCAGCATTAAGATCCGTTAGGAATTGTCATGGAAACTTGTAAAATTAAAATAAAATCCAAATGCATGTCATCTGGCCTTGGAGTCCAGTTCTTCAGTACACACTCTGCTGATTTGGGCACCTCAGTCAAGAACCCAGTCAAAGAACCTCACAGAGTCACCCACAGGCCACGAAGCCACAGCACACGAGCAAGACTTTCCTCTGCTGCCCTGTTAACCATGAGCAGATGCCAAGGGCCCCAGATGTTTCAGCAAATCCTCTAGTTTCAGCAAATCCTCTAATATGAAATAGGCCAAAGCAAACAAACAAAAAAGGTAAAAGCGAATTGGAAGAAATAGAGATCATGCAAGGGAAACAGAAAATACCATTAACTTCCTCAGAGTTATAGGAGAGAAACTGTTGGACTTACTGAAGAAGAACAGACATTGTTAAAGTAGAACAGGGAGAAGATGAATCAAATAACCATGAGGTCATTTAGAAATTAAAAATATAACTGTTGAAATTTTTGTTTGTTTGTTTTGTGTGTGTGTGTGTGTGTGACAGTTAAGGGGGTTGTAACCCTAGGGGTGGTGTCGCCCGCACCGCGCTCAGCCAGTGAGCGCAAAGGCCATCCCTATGTGGGATCCGAACCCACAGCAGCGCCCCTGCGCTCTCAGCGCCGCTCTTTCCCTAGTGTGCCACGGGGCGGCCCATAAGTGTTGAAATTTAACTTAGAAAACAACTCACTAGAAAGATGAGAAAATCACACAAGGGAAGCCTGATTAGATCAAAAAGACAAAAGGATAACAAGAAAGATACAATTGAAAGAAAAGCATAAAAAAGTAAAAGGAGTAAAAGGGAAAGAGAGAGAGAAAACGGAAGTGCGTGTCCGCAGAGCCAGTGTCTGAACAACACGCGCTCCAGGAAGAGCCGCGGAAATGGGCAGGAGGAGAGAACCGTGGGAGAAAGGAGGAAGGGACAGGTCCCGGAGTTCCCCAGAGGTCCCCACGTGGAGAGTGACGATGGGTCCACACGCCGCCCCGCACTGGGGAAGCACAGGGGACACCGTGTGGGTGTGGGGGTCCAGGGGACGGACCCTGCGGATGAGCCTCAAGAGGGAGACGACATGGGAGTCCGGCCTTCAGCGTCTCGTGCAGAGTCTGTTCCGATCTCCGCTTTTCCTCGTCAAACGTGAGTCCGACAAGGCGAGGACGGGCCTCTGGACGTTTAGCAGCCCAAGACCGTTTTCTTAGCAGTCTATGGGGGGGCGTCTCCCACTACGGAGAAGACATAAACCCGGACAGGGGACAGGGCCCTGGTGACGGCCACAGGGGATCGTACCGACCCCGACTGCTCGGAGGCTGCAGTGTAGACATCGGCTCCCAGGAGGTTTCGTCCAGAGCACCACATGGGTCCCTGAGGCGTTCACCTGTGGTGACAGCAGCTGCCCTAACCAGGACAGTGCGCGTGCGCAGACGCCAACGCGCACAGAGGACACGCGGTCCGCGCCGGGCTGTCAGCCGCGTCCCCTCAGCCGCTGGTGCGCGGCGCTCAGAGCTGCGGACGGGAAGCCGCGGTCGCGGGGTGCGCTCTCCGTGGCGCATCCTGGTGGACCTGCCTGCAGCTGCCTCCCCCAGGCCGCCCGTCCCGCCTGGGGACAGGAGCGCAGGACCGGCCGCTCTCCACCCCCTGCTCCCGCCCCTCTGCGGCCGATGACAGCGGGTACCAGCGACACGACGGATTCCCACGGGCGCTCCAGTTCGGTGCAAGGGGTCCGCGCTGACGAGGCGCCGAGCACAGCCGTGAGGGGGACCCGCGTGGGCTGTCGTCGGCCGACGGTCCTGGCGGTTCCTCGGCCCCAGGCTGGCAGGCACAGTCCGCGGCGTGACAGTCCTGACCGCGGAGCCGTGTGCTATTAAAGCCACACGGTCACCACGAGCGACGGTATCTTGTGTACTTTTTCAAAACTGAGTTTTCTATTCTATGCCTTTACTCAACCGTATGAAATATACAATTAGTAATTTATCAAATTGCGTAAAAAATGTCAATTGTTATTTATATATAAACAAAATTTATAGATTTATTTGGAAGAATTGATATATTTTCCCTACTTATTTTCTCATCTATGAACATGTACATCTCTTCATTGTCTTCAGTTGGTTCGTTTTTTCAATAACATTTTACACTCAGTGTTTAGAAATCATGATTGTAAAAATGCACCCTTTTTTTTTTTTTTTTTTTTTTTTTTTTTTTTTTTTTTTTGTCTTTTTCGTGACCAGCACTCAGCCAGTGAGTGCAACGGCCAGTCCTATATAGGATCCGAACCCGCGGCGGGAGCATCGCTGCGCTCCCAGCGCTGCACTCTCCCGAGTGCGCCGCGGGCTCGGCCCGTAAAAATGCACCCTAATTATTCATGCAAACCTTATGAATGAAAATTTGGGGTGTTTCCAACCCTTAGTAATAGGTATTGTCATATTAACAATCTTGTCGACACCTCACCTTATAATTTTTCAAGGTTACATATGATATAGATTCCTGAATATTGGGTTACAGTATAAAATAGTAAATATACAAGTATAATTTTGCTAAATTTTGCGAGTTTCTGCTCCTTATGGGCTCTACCATTTGCATTCCACCACAGTGTATTATAATACCTGGATCCCCACAGTCTCACTAACAAGTTTGTTATCAAAAAATTAAATTTTGCAAATCTAATAGGTGAAGACTTGTATTTCAATATATTTTAAATGTATAGTTCTCTATGAGGGATTAAGCACCTAATTAAGTATTGATGCCAATTTAAATTTCCTTTTGTGTTATTAGATTGTTCATATATTTTGTTCATTTTTATTTCATTTTGTTGGTCATTTCCATCTCATTTTTTCACACATCATTGTATTAGTGATATTATCCTAGTTTAAGAGGTTTTTTGTTTTTTTTGCTTTTTTTAAAAATTGAAACATTATTGATCACCCATTTTAAGTATTATAGCTTGTAATTACTTTTTGTCGTGTCCTTTTGACCTAGTTGGTGGCATTTACCTTTTGTTTGAGTTTGCTTTGCTTTATTAATTGCTGCTATGCCATCCATGTTAACTGCTGCAGATTAGTAGCAGCATATTTTCACCAGTGATTTGAAATGCTATCTTTCTTAAATACTAAATTTCTATAAATCTTGGGTATCTCTTTGAATTCTCCATTCTTTTTCATTAGGTTTTATATTTACTTATAAACAAATTCCATATGGTCTTGATAATGAAGAATTTATAAAAAAAATTTTTTCGATCTCTGGTAGACTTACCCCTCCCTTTTGATATGTTTCCTCATTTTTTTCTGATGAACGATTAATGTTTCATCAACATTTTATAATCATCTTATTTTGTTCTAGGTGAAGAAACAAATGAGACTATTTTTAATGTGATCATGACACACGTATAAAGTAACTTAGGAGAAAATAAAATCCTTAGGATCATGTGGCTTTCTGGCCAAGAAAATATCTCTGACATTTCTCTATCGTTTGTGTATGTATGTTTTAAGAGTGTTCTAATGCTTAAATCACATAGTTAAATAGGCTTTGTTGAGTTCTTGTTAGCTTTATGCCAAATATTTTAACAATTTTGTGGCTATTGAAAATGGAATCTTGATTTGTGTAATGTAATCTAGATAGTTATTGTTATTACATAAGACATTTATTAATTTTATATGTGAATTTTTCTAAATCGCAACATGTAAATATTATTTTAGTAAGTCGTCTTGTTTGTAATAGGTTTTTAATTAATTCTTTTTGATTTTCTAAATTCACAATACATACACATAACCCATTTTTCTCCATCTTGACATATACAAATACGTATGGTCAAATCTTATTTTATCTAGTGTTTTGATATTTATGAGTCTTACATTTTCTCAAAAGTACTTTTGGCTTCTGTGGAAATTATTATGTGTTTTTCTTTCTTCTAATGCTTAATACTTTTGCAAAATATTGAAGTTAGTAATTCATCTCAAATTTAATTTTGTGAACGGTACCTAGCAAAAGCATAACTGGATTTAATTTCCAAATAAATAATATTTCAATCCCTGTAATGATGAAGTGCTTTCCCCTAAGTAATCTGAATCCTTTCCTCATATACCAGAATCTGTTTCAAAATTCAAACTTTTACTCCACTGAACTATTCGCTTATTCTTTGCCAATCTCATTCACTTTCAAGTATGTTCCTTTGCAATACATTTTATTAGACGGAGCAAATTTCCTCTTTGTTTTTATTATTATTGTTCTTCTTATGTCTTGAACATTTTGGGGGCCATTTTTGCACATAATTTTTTTTCATATTAACTTTGAGGTTATTTGACAAGTCCCCTAAACATCACTCTTTGGAATTTTTCAAGTTGAGATTTATTGAATCTATTGATTAACATAGGGAGAATACATATATATGTGGCGTAACTTCCTAGCATCACTGCTGCCCGGCACATGGACACACGTGGGCATTTTGCTAGGAGCTGCTGAGTGGCTCCTGCGACAGGGGTATCTATGAACACATCTCCTGGGGCATCCGCTGGGACCTCTTCTTCCTTCATTCTCACAAGAGCTGGTCGTCACCAGACATACAGACCTGCCCATCTGATGGGGCAAATGCTATCTGAATAGTGAGTAAATTTCTGTGCATAATCATTAGGGAGGCCGCGGATGTCTGACATTTACTGGCCATGTGAATTGCTTCCCTGCGGAACTGCAGGAATATGTCGTTTGTCCCTATGGATAAATGAGAACTCTTTGTACAACTAGGATGCATACTACCCTTTCTCTGCCCATGAAGAATTTTCCAGTCTGGGGTTTGTCTTTTCACCTTTTGACATTATTCTGGTTTTTGTTTGGACCAGGAAAAGTCAGCATTTTCCTCAGTGGCTTCTGGCTCTCTGGTCATTCAAAAGTAGTTCCTATTTCAAGATTATGGCAATAATAACTATCAGGGCTTTGTGTCTCTAAATAGAGTCTTTGATTTTTCTGTAATTTTCCTCTTACTAAAAACATAAAATGAAAATTATTCAGATCTTTCTCATATTATGCGGCCAGATACAAAAGGCCACATAACATATAACTGTACTGATAAGAACAATCCACGATAGGTAAATTCACACACACAGAAAATGGAGTGGTAGTCAGGGACAGAGAGATGCGGGATGGGGAGTGACAGCTTAATGGCTACAGAGTTGATGAAGCTGTTCGATCACTAGATGGTGGTAAGGGTTGCACCATATTAAAAATGTACTTAATGCCACTGAATGGTAATTTTGAAAATATTAAAAACACTTTATTTTATACAAGGGATATTATTGAAAATAAAAGATGACAAAATTTGAGGAGATGCAGGACACAGACAAAAATGAGGAGAAGCACAGCGTCAAGGAAGGGCAAGAACAGATCTGGAGTGGGGACTGGTGAGGTTGTTTGTGGGAGCTCTGGAGCCAGGGCTCCCCTGGGTGCTGGTGTTTCTTCTAATTCTTCTGATGTTTCAGGAACGGTTATGTCAGGTTGCTCTAGCTCTACCTCTGGATCTTGATCTTTCTCCTGCTCTTTCTCTTGCTCTTTCTACTGATCTTTCTCTTGATCTTTCTGTTGCTCCTGCTCTGGATCTTGCCTCTGATCTACCACTTGCTCTGGATCTTGTTCCTGCTCTACCTCTTGCTCTGGATCTTGCTCCTGCTCTACTTCTTGTTCTGGCTTGGGCTTTGGATCTTGCTCTCGCTCTGCCTCTGGCAGTGGAGGTGGAGCTGGAGCTGGAACTCGAGCCGAACATGGCAGCAGCACTTGGGACAATTGTTCAGCCTGGGCGGAAGCTGGAATTGTAGAGAAAACAATTGAAAATATCAATGTGAGTTTCTATGTCTCATCCAATGACACTGTCTTTCTAGAAGCCCAAGTCCAGAGACCCAGCCTCAGGAAGTCTCCCCACACTGCAGAACACTGTATGATTATTCTGAGTACTCAGTACCCCTGTCCCCAGCCTGCTTCTGGAAACTCTGCTCTGTGTGGCCCAGCCCAGGCCCCTCCCCAAACCCACACAGGCACGCACCCTCTACCTCCTCACCCTCAGTCTCCGCCTCACTAGGCTCCAGGTGCTCCGGCTTCTCCAGCTGCGCCAGAAGAAGATCAGCCTTACGCTCCACCTCTGAACCTCGCATACTGATATGTACATAGGCCGAAAGAAACTTCAAAGAATGAAATTCAGGAGGCTCGTGGAAATCGGTGGAATAGAATTCCAGCCAGATCTTTAAGACAGAGGACATGGCACTGTGGGAGACAGGTGGGCAACAGCATCAGAGGCCTGGCCTATCCCTCTATGCTGCCCTCCCAAGGCTCCCCTGAGTGAGCTGCAGTCTTGTACCCTCTGCCCGTGCCTGTCCATAGACCAGCCCATCCAATGTCCACCCCCAGTATGGCAGTTCTGGCACAGATGGGCCTGGCAGCCAAGGAGGGGCTGGCAAAAGCCTCCATGGGAGGAGCCTTCAACCACTGATGTGACCACGTTTCCCTTCTTCAGGGAAACCTGACAACCTCCTCTGTCTGTCACGGCCCCATCCCTGCTGGAATGACCTGTCCACCCCAGGAGGGTGCTGTCTGCTCTGGGCATTACTCACTGGCACACAGGAGGTGTCCAGCAATATCTGATAAATGAGGAAACAGAGGGAGGCGCTGCTCCCCTGGCCTACCCAGGGCCCTTGGAAAAGCCCAAACTTGAGCTCACACGTGAATGTACTGCCCAAGTGTCTGCATGAAAATCTGCATATCCTTTTCCCAGTGACAGCAATCTCTTGGCCCTGACCACACTCTGCACCCTCAGCACCAGCTGAGCATCCCCATGGAGGCTCCAGCCCCGAGTGTGAGCGGCATGCTCTGCACACCTCCTGCTCTGGCTCAGCACGGGCTCTGGGGGTGTGGGCAGGGCTGGGTGGGAGGGCGTGGGGATGGATTCTCTCTGGGCTCACTCTGCTCTCCAGCCTCTCGCACACCCTACGGTGCCTGGGACCACATCCCCAGCCGTCTTGACCTCTTTCCCTGCAGGGAAAGCCTTGAGCCCTCAGCCCTGTAGCAGGAATCATAAGATGTGTGAGAGCCAGAGTTCTGCCAGCCCCCCACCCACAGGCCCCCGCAGACCACACGCAGTTGTGTGGAGATGGGAGCCCCTCCTTCTGCACCTAAACCCCACTTACCATTTTAGCTGCTCCAGGGATTCGCCATCCCCGTGACAATCAGTAATCATGTTTCCATACCTAGAGGAGGTCAGGAGTGTGTCAAATCTACCATATGGTGGCACTACCTGCTTCTCATGTCTACTGTGACTGTCTCACCTCTGACTAGACTGGAAGCCCACGAGGGCAGTGAATGCAGTCTCCTCGGTTCATTGGATTATGGTCAGTGCCCAGAAAGTGACTGCACATAGTGTGGCTTCACGTATGATTGTTGAAGGAATGAACCCCAACCAACTCCTCCCAAGATCTCTGGGTGCACCTGAAGCCGCTCTGCCCGCCTCTGGTCTCCCTGCTTTGAATACACCCAGGAGCCTACAGATAGAATCTCAAATTTCCTGTAAAAATGTGAAAACAGTGAAGCCCAAGTCAACGAGGTCAGTGAGGGGGTGACAGAGACTTCCTCGTGGGGGTGTCAGGAATCCTGAATGAGGACGACCGTGGCCCCTCCAGCAGACCTTCCACAGGGCTGGACTCAGGAGCAGCACTTTCCATGGGGGACCCACTGGAGCTTGTTCCTGTGACCACCCACTGAACACAGGAGGAAATTGAGGCTCAGAGGGGTGTGGTGACAGTCCTAAGACTCACAGCTGGGAGGCGGCCTAGTGACACTGTGTGATCCAGGGCCTGAGTGCTCACCTGAGGAAAAGCAGGTGCAGCACATGCCGGGGACTGGCAAAGTTCTTGTAGCTTGACAGAAACAGGTGGACATAAGATTGGTCACCACCCAAGACAGCAGGCACCAGGTGCTCCACCCGCTTCTTCAGGGTGCGTGCCGGGACAGGCCACACCATGTGGGTGGCATCCGAGCTCAATGAAGATGTGTCTTCATCTAGGACAGGACAGGGGAGAGATACACAGTGACAGCACCGTGAACCCCAAGGAGGGCAGGGGCTGGAGGCCAGTCTTAACCCCAGGGAGGACATGAGAAGACAGCCTGAGGGCCCAGGGTTAATGTACAGGGTGGTGGTTGCCACCCCGGCAGTCCCCGTTCACCCTCCAGCCAGACCTGAGGTGTGAACACACCAGGACCAGCAGGTTTATAAACCCCCCACCCTCTGCCCCTGCCCTGGGAGGGTGTCCCATGTCCCCGTTACCCACACACTCAGGAGGAGGGGCTGCGGTCACCCAGGGAGGCTCATAGTGCTGGCCTGGCCTTGCCCAACCTCCTGTGGGCCACCTGACATTACCTTTGGGGACCTCCTCCCAGACGGCCACAGGGGTCGAGGGCGAGGGCTGAACCAGCGCCGGAAGCATTGGACAAGCCTCTCAGCACAGGGCTTCCTGGGGCTACGGCCACGGGACCTCGGGATACAGCACAACATCTCACTCTGCCTGTGGCCAAGTGAGCTGGGGAAGGGGCTGGGTATAGAATGTGGGTGCCAGGTTACCGAGTTCCGAGTTCTGTTGGGGTCTGTCGTCAAGGAAGTGAAGTCACTTCCTGATACCTCATTTCCTGAGCCCCTCCTCTGTGTACAAGACTGCAAATGCCCCTCTGGGTACCTGTCTGCTGACCCTCCTTTCCCATGAACTCTCTCTATTGCCCACACTTCCACCAACACTGCCTGACCACACCACTGTGCAAGGCCTGGGTGCAGCCAGCGTCATAGCTCGGAGGAGATACACGTAGGTTCATCCCCAGCTCCTGCTTCTTATCACTTTATGGGACCCTGGACAAGCCATTGTCACTCTCATGACCTCCCCAGTCTCCCCTTTTGCACAGTGGGGATCATTCTAGCATCTTCTTCCTAGGGATGGCATCAGGCATGTGTGAGAAAACATCTCTGAAACCTATGGCCGGTGTCACATGCAGCTTATAAACAAGACTAGAGATAAAATCCACGACGGTGTGGAAGGTAGCATGGAATACGACTAACGACAGGTCTGGTTCCTGTCATATAATCTTGAAAATGTCACTTTTGCTCTTGGTCTGTTTTCCCTGTCTGCACCATGCTACAGTTGGAATTTCATACATTCACATACTGCTTTCCTCCATAAAACCTCACAATGGCTTCGTGTGTATTTAGGTTTGGACTCAAGTGCCACATCAATGTCTGTGTGGTTGGCGACTCGTCAGGGGCTCCCAGTGGTCCCCACCATCTGCTGCACACATCTTCACGTAATCCCCTGCCCTGCAGTGTGGACTGGACTTAGTGACTCACTTCTAACCAATACAGGATCAAAAGTGAGAAGGTGTCACTTTCTAAATGTCATTGTAACACGCCTGTCTCTAGAGTCTTGTGCTCTGTCTCCTCTGTTTTCTCTGTTTGTATCCACCATATGCCAAGCATGGTGCCGAGAGCTGGAGAAAGAGCTGATTCAGCTGCACCCTGGCTTGGGAGATGATCCCAGGATAAGAAAGAGGAGAAGACGTGCTATCGAGTGCCTGACATTCTAAGAGAGGAAAGTGATCTAGGAGGCCATCAGAATATTCTAGATTGGGAAGCTACCTGAAGATGGTAGGAAATGAACACCATTTGCAGAGAAGAACCAGAGGCGTTTGGTCCATTAAGATGACGGCAACATGGAACTGATGTGTAAGATGTAAGTAAGTAAGAAATACTATTCACAAATTCAAATCCTCTTTTCAAAATCATTGAATGGCAGGGATAAGTGCTCATGTTCAATGCAAACATAACTAGAATTGAGGAAGATTCCATTTATGGAATAACTTTATATCTCCATTAGATGAAAGTATGCAGATATGTTCAGCAATTCTTTTCAAATTGTATAAAATATCCATTGTTGACACAATCAGGATTCCACCCCCATACTTTGGCTTCACACCCCATTTTCTTTACACCAGACACACATCCATTGCTGTGATGTAGATCCATTGCTGTCAACACTATCCCAGCCCACAGCCTACTGGTCCAGGGAGACAGCAACTCTATCACTATATTGTGTGCAGAATCCAGGAAGGGCCTAACACGGGGGCTCCATAAATACTCCCTGAAGTGCTGCACTTGAGAAGAGAGAAGAGTCTATGATTTTATTACCTGGTGCTCTACCTACACATGTTATCACTCTGCATTATGTCATGATCCTTAGTCCCCCTCACCTGACAGTCAGCAACCCAGGAGCAGTGTCTACACCTCGGTCTGCCCCTATTCCAGGCCCCCAGCCCAGCACCTGGCAAGTAATAGGTGCCAAGTACTGATGAATGAATTGTCTGGAAACATGTGAAACAGGATTCATCAAGAATACCCAGATGGAAGGTCACCATGAACATGCTGCCCTTTAATTCTGTCTGCCGACCACTTCCTTCAGCCAGGAACTGCCTGGGCACAAAGATTTCCCAGAGTCACCATCCTGCCTTGACTTCTGCCATTCACTTTAGCCTCCTTGATTGTCCTACTTACTGTGGGTTTCTTCACTCTCAGTCTCAGGGGACACCTCTGAACCCCTAAGGTAGCCCACTGGGTCTTCCTTCTCTGGCCAACACATTCCTCTTGCTTCTGTGCATGGCCTTGATAGCAGGGTCACAGGCAATCCCAGGAAAGTGACACCCCAGCATGCTGAACTTGTACACCCGCACTAGTCAAGGGATCCCTCTCCCTTCATCTCCTGCAGAATCCCCCTAGGAATAGGGCATGCAGATATGTACACATGTGTAGGGAGGAAAGGGGTTCTCATGACATCTTAGCTAGAAGATGATTACAAATTTCTTAAACATTAGTAGAAAATTATGGTTCATTTGTCCTGGCATGCAACTGAATGAGAAAAAATCTGTGAAAAATTCTGACACCCATGACAAAAGAAATGATCCAAACAATATGACCATCGAGGTGCTTTTCTTTTATGTTTAGGACTATCAATTAAAAATGTGGTATTGAGGAGAATGTCAACAATATTGGGGGAGGCTCTGGAACGATGCTGAGTAGAAAATGGACAATAGATTCCTTTTTTGAGAATCGATAGAAACTATTTTGCAGAAAGTGGCAAATGAGCTTGACTTTTAAAAACGAAGAGCATTAAAGCAAGTAAGTTTAGTGGAAAGTAGATGATATTTGGGAGAGGGGTGACGTGTTAAGTTACAAGAGGCAAAGAAATGGAAAGAACACATGTTTTGCAAAGGGAAAAATCATTCCTGTAAATCAGCAGAATTGGAGTATTCTTGCTGTTCTTTTTGTGCCTATGTAGTATCTTCTTTCTGCTGTAACTTCCAACTTGGGTTCTAGGCACTCTGTGTATGTGTGTGTTTACAAGAGAGAAATTGATAAACCTTAGTAAGCCCTAGAAAATTCTAGAGGTCTGAAATAAACAGATATTTTTCAAGTTTATTTAATTAAAAAGCAAAACAAAACAAAAACAGTGTCATCTGCTCCTATTAGGTAAAATATATGATCATATTGGAATCTTTGTGTGTGTGTATGTGTGGCTGGCCAATATAGGGATCCACACCCTTGACCTTGGTGATACGAGGCTGTGCTCTAACCAGCTGAGCTACCAGCCAGCCTATACATGATCATATTGGAATAATATGCAACAGAGAGATACTCTGCTGCTATGGAGAATAAGCTGATTGCAAGGAAAAAAGATGCTCAAAGATAAGGCAAGGGTAGGCTTTTTGTCCCCCATTGTGGAATAGTACAGGGAACAATGCAAATGTATTGAGGCTGGTAATTCCAAGTCATGGGAGGGAAATAAAAAGGATGACTCTGGAAGAATAGTTTCAAATGTCAAGGAGTTTGAGGCAGGTGATCAATTTAGTGAAATGACAAATGCTTTAGGAGATGCTGCTTTTTTGAAAGGATTGATACATACAGCAAGGCAAGGTAGGTGACTGTGCTGCTAAGTTCTTAATATTGCTATGAGTTTTAACTTTAAATATATTTGTGACTTTGCAGGTAGATCTGAATTTTGAGTGTCATAATTACTTAAGAATCTTTTATGGATTTGATTACTATAGCTATCACTGTAATTTGATGAGGTTTTAGAACTACATTCCATTTCTAATTTTGGTTTTATTATTTCCAAGTGCCAAAATACTTAACACAGAACCACCTCTTATTCTATAATAAAAAGCAATGGAGACAAGTTATTCAGTTGAAAAAAATTACTTTTTTTTTTTTTTTTTAAAGATGACCGGTAAGGGGATCCTATCCCTTGATGTGGTGTTGTCAGCACCACGCACTCCCAAGTGAGCCAATCAGCCAACCCTCCATAGGGACCCGAACATGTGGCCCTGGTGCTGTCAGCACCGCACTCTCCAAGTGCGCACCGGCCGGCCGTGTTCCATGGTAGTTTTAGCTGCTTCCCTCCTTTGTTCTCAGAATCTTCCTTTTCCCATGTTCTCCTGGACAAGTTCAACCCTGCTAACGATTAAAACCCATCACATCTGTCTGTCTTGGTGTGGATTGGCTCCCAAGCAGAAGACTCAGGGCTTCTTTGAACTAGGACTTGCATTGACTTCAACTCAACCAAGCTGAGGCGCCGATCTTGTGATTACACTTAGCATGTGCTATGAATGGAGAGAAATGAAGTGAAAAGTGCCTATGAGATGCGAAGTCAAACTTGTCACGTTCCTAGTCCCCTCTCTGGGCTTCTCTCCATCTTCAGCTCCACCTCACTGTTTACCCCTTAAAGAAGCCAGATGCTCTCTAATTCGTATGTCCACGAAACACTTGGTTTCAAATAACGGGTATTAAATGACTATTTGTTGGAAGTTCTGTATCCTAAATTTGTAGGTGTCCTTTATGTGACTGACGATGGCATGAATACCTAGTGTTAACAGTCTTTGGTGTGCTCAGCATTAAGATCCGTTAGGAATTGTCATGGAAACTTGTAAAATTAAAATAAAATCCAAATGCATGTCATCTGGCCTTGGAGTCCAGTTCTTCAGTACACACTCTGCTGATTTGGGCACCTCAGTCAAGAACCCAGTCAAAGAACCTCACAGAGTCACCCACAGGCCACGAAGCCACAGCACACGAGCAAGACTTCCCTCTGCTGCCCAGTTAACCATGAGCAGATGCCAAGGGCCCCAGATGTTTCAGCAAATCCTCTAGTTTCAGCAAATCCTCTAATATGAAATAGGCCAAAGCAAACAAACAAAAAAGGTAAAAGCGAATTGGAAGAAATAGAGATCATGCAAGGGAAACAGAAAATACCATTAACGTCCTCAGAGTTATAGGAGAGAAACTGTAGGACTTACTGAAGAAGAACAGACATTGTTAAAGTAGAACAGGGAGAAGATGAATCAAATAACCA
Organism: Cynocephalus volans; assembly: GCF_027409185.1. Classification (NCBI taxonomy): domain Eukaryota; kingdom Metazoa; phylum Chordata; class Mammalia; order Dermoptera; family Cynocephalidae; genus Cynocephalus; species Cynocephalus volans. Next base: position 50,260,837 of record NC_084476.1, on the reverse strand, counting down.
TGAGGTCATTTAGAAATTAAAAATATAACTGTTGAAATTTTGGTTTGTTTGTTTTTTTTGTGTGTGTGTGTGTGACAGTTAAGGGGGTTGTAACCCTAGGGGTGGTGTCGCCCGCACCGCGCTCAGCCAGTGAGCGCAAAGGCCATCCCTATGTGGGATCCGAACCCACAGCAGAGCCCCTGCGCTCTCAGCGCCGCTCTTTCCCTAGTGTGCCACGGGGCGGCCCATAAGTGTTGAAATTTAACTTAGAAAACAACTCACTAGAAAGATGAGAAAATAACACAAGGGAAGCCTGATTAGATCAAAAAGACAAAAGGATAACAAGAAAGATACAATTGAAAGAAAAGCATAAAAAAGTAAAAGGAGTAAAAGGGAAAGAGAGAGAGAAAACGGAAGTGCGTGTCCGCAGAGCCAGTGTCTGAACAACACGCGCTCCAGGAAGAGCCGCGGAGATGGGCAGGAGGAGAGAACCGTGGGAGAAAGGAGGAAGGGACAGGTCCCGGAGTTCCCCAGAGGTCCCCACGTGGAGAGTGACGATGGGTCCACACGCCGCCCCGCACTGGGGAAGCACAGGGGACACCGTGTGGGTGTGGGGGTCCAGGGGACGGACCCTGCGGAGGAGCCTCAAGAGGGAGACGAATGGGGAGGCCGGCCTTCAGCGTCTCGTGCAGAGTCGGTTCCGATCTCCGCTTTTCCTCGTCAAACGTGAGTCCGACAAGGCGAGGACGGGCCTCTGGACGTTTAGCAGCCCAAGACCGTTTTCTTAGCAGTCTATGGGGGGGCGTCTCCCACTACGGAGAAGACATAAACCCGGACAGGGGACAGGGCCGTGGTGACGGCCACAGGGGATCGTACCGACCCCGACTGCTCGGAGGCTGCAGTGTAGACATCGGCTCCCAGGAGGTTTCGTCCAGAGCACCACATGGGTCCCTGAGGCGTTCACCTGTGGTGACAGCAGCTGCCCTAACCAGGACAGTGCGCGTGCGCAGACGCCAACGCGCACAGAGGACACGCGGTCCGCGCCGGGCTGTCAGCCGCGTCCCCTCAGCCGCTGGTGCGCGGCGCTCAGAGCTGCGGAAGGGAAGCCGCGGTCGCGGGGTGCGCTCTCCGTGGCGCCTCCTGGTGGACCTGCCTGCAGCTGCCTCCCCCAGGCCGCCCGTCCTGCCTGGGGACAGGAGCGCAGGACCGGCCGCTCTCCACCCCCTGCTCCCGCCCCTCTGCGGCCGATGACAGCGGGTACCAGCGACACGACGGATTCCCACGGGCGCTCCAGGACGGTGCAAGGGGTCCGCGCTGACGAGGCGCCGAGCACAGCCGTGAGGGGGACCCGCGTGGGCTGTCGTCGGCCGACGGTCCTGGCGGTTCCTCGGCCCCAGGCTGGCAGGCACAGTCCGCGGCGTGACAGTCCTGACCGCGGAGCCGTGTGCTATTAAAGCCACACGGTCACCACGAGCGACGGTATCTTGTGTACTTTTTCAAAACTGAGTTTTCTATTCTATGCCTTTACTCAACCGTATGAAATATACAATTAGTAATTTATCAAATTGCGTAAAAAATGTCAATTGTTATTTATATATAAACAAAATTTATAGATTTATTTGGAAGAATTGATATATTTTCCCTACTTATTTTCTCATCTATGAACATGTACATCTCTTCATTGTCTTCAGTTGGTTCGTTTTTTCAATAACATTTTACACTCAGTGTTTAGAAATCATGATTGTAAAAATGCACCCTAATTATTCATGCAAACCTTATGAATGAAAATTTGGGGTGTTTCCAACCCTTAGTAATAGGTATTGTCATATTAACAATCTTGTCGACACCTCACCTTATAATTTTTCAAGGTTACATATGATATAGATTCCTGAATATTGGGTTACAGTATAAAATAGTAAATATACAAGTATAATTTTGCTAAATTTTGCGAGTTTCTGCTCCTTATGGGCTCTACCATTTGCATTCCACCACAGTGTATTATAATACCTGGATCCCCACAGTCTCACTAACAAGTTTGTTATCAAAAAATTAAATTTTGCAAATCTAATAGGTGAAGACTTGTATTTCAATATATTTTAAATGTCTAGTTCTCTATGAGGGATTAAGCACCTAATTAAGTATTGATGCCAATTTAAATTTCCTTTTGTGTTATTAGATTGTTCATATATTTTGTTCATTTTTATTTCATTTTGTTGGTCATTTCCATCTCATTTTTTCACACATCATTGTATTAGTGATATCATCCTAGTTTAAGAGGTTTTTTGTTTTTTTTGCTTTTTTTAAAAATTGAAACATTATTGATCACCCATTTTAAGTATTATAGCTTGTAATTACTTTTTGTCGTGTCCTTTTGACCTAGTTGGTGGCATTTACCTTTTGTTTGAGTTTGCTTTGCTTTATTAATTGCTGCTATGCCATCCATGTTAACTGCTGCACATTAGTAGCAGCATATTTTCACCAGTGATTTGAAATGCTATCTTTCTTAAATACTAAATTTCTATAAATCTTGGGTATCTCTTTGAATTCTCCATTCTTTTTCATTAGGTTTTATATTTACTTATAAACAAATTCCATATGGTCTTGATAATGAAGAATTTATAAAAAAATTTTTTTCGATCTCTGGTAGACTTACCCCTCCCTTTTGATATGTTTCCTCATTTTTTTCTGATGAACGATTAATGTTTCATCAACATTTTATAATCATCTTATTTTGTTCTAGGTGAAGAAACAAATGAGACTATTTTTAATGTGATCATGACACACGTATAAAGTAACTTAGGAGAAAATAAAATCCTTAGGATCATGTGGCTTTCTGGCCAAGAAAATATCTCTGACATTTCTCTATCGTTTGTGTATGTATGTTTTAAGAGTGTTCTAATGCTTAAATCACATAGTTAAATAGGCTTTGTTGAGTTCTTGTTAGCTTTATGCCAAATATTTTAACAATTTTGTGGCTATTGAAAATGGAATCTTGATTTGTGTAATGTAATCTAGATAGTTATTGTTATTACATAAGACATTTATTAATTTTATATGTGAATTTTTCTAAATCGCAACATGTAAATATTATTTTAGTAAGTCGTCTTGTTTGTAATAGGTTTTTAATTAATTCTTTTTGATTTTCTAAATTCACAATACATACACATAACCCATTTTTCTCCATCTTGACATATACAAATACGTATGGTCAAATCTTATTTTATCTAGTGTTTTGATATTTATGAGTCTTACATTTTCTCAAAAGTACTTTTGGCTCCTGTGGAAATTATTAAGTGTTTTTCTTTCTTCTAATGCTTAATACTTTTGCAAAATATTGAAGTTAGTAATTCATCTCAAATTTAATTTTGTGAACGGTACCTAGCAAAAGCATAACTGGATTTAATTTCCAAATAAATAATATTTCAATCCCTGTAATGATGAAGTGCTTTCCCCTAAGTAATCTGAATCCTTTCCTCATATACCAGAATCTGTTTCAAAATTCAAACTTTTACTCCACTGAACTATTCGCTTATTCTTTGCCAATCTCATTCACTTTCAAGTATGTTCCTTTGCAATACATTTTATTAGACGGAGCAAATTTCCTCTTTGTTTTTATTATTATTGTTCTTCTTATGTCTTGAACATTTTGGCGGCCATTTTTGCACATAATTTTTTTTCATATTAACTTTGAGGTTATTTGACAAGTCCCCTAAACATCACTCTTTGGAATTTTTCAAGTTTAGATTTATTGAATCTATTGATTAACATAGGGAGAATACATATATATGTGGCGTAACTTCCTAGCATCACTGCTGCCCGGCACATGGACACACGTGGGCATTTTGGTAGGAGCTGCTGAGTGGCTCCTGCGACAGGGGTATCTATGAACACATCTCCTGGGGCATCCGCTGGGACCTCTTCTTCCTTCATTCTCACAAGAGCTGGTCGTCACCAGACATACAGACCTGCCCATCTGATGGGGCAAATGCTATCTGAATAGTGAGTAAATTTCTGTGCATAATCATTAGGGAGGCCGCGGATGTCTGACATTTACTGGCCATGTGAATTGCTTCCCTGCGGAACTGCAGGAATATGTCGTTTGTCCCTATGGATAAATGAGAACTCTTTGTACAACTAGGATGCATACTACCCTTTCTCTGCCCATGAAGAATTTTCCAGTCTGGGGTTTGTCTTTTCACCTTTTGACATTATTCTGGTTTTTGTTGGGACCAGGAAAAGTCAGCATTTTCCTCAGTGGCTTCTGGCTCTCTGGTCATTCAAAAGTAGTTCCTATTTCAAGATTATGGCAATAATAACTATCAGGGCTTTGTGTCTCTAAATAGAGTCTTTGATTTTTCTGTAATTTTCCTCTTACTAAAAACATAAAATTAAAATTATTCAGATCTTTCTCATATTATGCGGCCAGATACAAAAGGCCACATAACATATAACTGTACTGATAAGAACAATCCACGATAGGTAAATTCACACACACAGAAAATGGAGTGGTAGTCAGGGACAGAGAGATGCGGGATGGGGAGTGACAGCTTAATGGCTACAGAGTTGATGAAGCTGTTCGATCACTAGATGGTGGTAAGGGTTGCGCCATCTTAAAAATGTACTTAATGCCACTGAATGGTAATTTTGAAAATATTAAAAACACTTTATTTTATACAAGGGATATTATTGAAAATAAAAGATGACAAAATTTGAGGAGATGCAGGACACAGACAAAAATGAGGAGAAGCACAGAGTCAAGGAAGGGCAAGAACAGATCTGGAGTGGGGACTGGTGAGGTTGTTTGTGGGAGCTCTGGAGCCAGGGCTCCCCTGGGTGCTGGTGTTTCTTCTAATTCTTCTGATGTTTCAGGAACGGTTATGTCAGGTTGCTCTAGCTCTACCTCTGGATCTTGATCTTTCTCCTGCTCTTTCTCTTGCTCTTTCTACTGATCTTTCTCTTGATCTTTCTGTTGCTCCTGCTCTGGATCTTGCCTCTGATCTACCACTTGCTCTGGATCTTGTTCCTGCTCTACCTCTTGCTCTGGATCTTGCTCCTGCTCTACTTCTTGTTCTGGCTTGGGCTTTGGATCTTGCTCTCGCTCTGCCTCTGGCAGTGGAGGTGGAGCTGGAGCTGGAACTCGAGCCGAACATGGCAGCAGCTCTTGGGACAATTGTTCAGCCTGGGCGGAAGCTGGAATTGTAGAGAAAACAATTGAAAATATCAATGTGAGTTTCTATGTCTCATCCAATGACACTGTCTTTCTAGAAGCCCAAGTCCAGAGACCCAGCCTCAGGAAGTCTCCCCACACTGCAGAACACTGTATGATTATTCTGAGTACTCAGTACCCCTGTCCCCAGCCTGCTTCTGGAAACTCTGCTCTGTGTGGCCCAGCCCAGGCCCCTCCCCAAACCCACACAGGCACGCACCCTCTACCTCCTCACCCTCAGTCTCCGCCTCACTAGGCTCCAGGTGCTCCGGCTTCTCCAGCTGCGCCAGAAGAAGATCAGCCTTACGCTCCACCTCTGAACCTCGCATACTGATATGTACATAGGCCGAAAGAAACTTCAAAGAATGAAATTCAGGAGGCTCGTGGAAATCGGTGGAATAGAATTCCAGCCAGATCTTTAAGACAGAGGACATGGCACTGTGGGAGACAAGTGGGCAACAGCATCAGAGGCCTGGCCTATCCCTCTATGCTGCCCTCCCAAGGCTCCCCTGAGTGAGCTGCAGTCTTGTGCCCTCTGCCCGTGCCTGTCCATAGACCAGCCCATCCAATGTCCACCCCCAGTATGGCAGTTCTGGCACAGATGGGCCTGGCAGCCAAGGAGGTGCTGGCAAAAGCCTCCATGGGAGGAGACTTCAACCACTGATGTGACCACGTTTCCCTTCTTCAGGGAAACCTGACAACCTCCTCTGTCTGTGTCACTGCCCCATCCCTGCTGGAATGACCTGTCCACCCCAGGAGGGTGCTGTCTGCTCTGGGCATTACTCACTGGCACACAGGGGGTGTCCAGCAATATCTGATAAATGAGGAAACAGAGGGAGGCGCTGCTCCCCTGGCCTACCCAGGGCCCTTGGAAAAGCCCAAACTTGAGCTCACACGTGAATGTACTGCCCAAGTGTCTGCATGAAAATCTGCATATCCTTTTCCCAGTGACAGCAATCTCTTGGCCCTGACCACACTCTGCACCCTCAGCACCAGCTGAGCATCCCCATGGAGGCTCCAGCCCCGAGTGTGAGCGGCATGCTCTGCACACCTCCTGCTCTGGCTCAGCACGGGCTCTGGGGGTGTGGGCAGGGCTGGGTGGGAGGGCGTGGGGATGGATTCTCTCTGGGCTCACTCTGCTCTCCACCCTCTCGCACACCCTACGGTGCCTGGGACCACATCCCCTGCCGTCTTGACTCCTTTCCCAGCAGGGAAAGCCTTGAGCCCTCAGCCCTGTAGCAGGAATCATAAGATGTGTGAGAGCCAGAGTTCTGCCAGCCCCCCACCCACAGGCCCCCGCAGACCACACGCAGTTGTGTGGAGATGGGAGCCCCTCCTTCTGCACCTAAACTCCACTTACCATTTTAGATGCTCCAGGGATTCGCCATCCCCGTCACAATCAGAAATCATGTTTCCATACCTAGAAGAGGTCAGGAGTGTGTCAAATCTACCATATGGTGGCACTACTTGCTTCTCATGTCTACTGTGACTGTCTCACCTCTGACTAGAATGGAAGCCCACGAGGGCAGGGAATGCAGTCTCCTCTGTTCATTGGATTATGGTCAGTGCCCAGAAAGTGACTGCACATAGTGTGGCTTCACATATGATTGTTGAAGGAATGAACCCCAACCAACTCCTCCCAAGATATCTGGGTGCACCTGAAGCCGCTCTGCCCGCCTCTGGTCTCCCTGCTTTGAATACACCCAGAAGCCTACAGATAGAATCCCAAATTTCCTGTAAAAATGTGAAAAGAGTGAAGCCCTAGTCAACGAGGCCAGTGAGGGGTGACAGAGACTTCCTCGTGGGGGTGTCAGGAATCCTGAATGAGGATGACCGTGGCCCCTCCAGCAGACCTTCCACAGGGCTGGACTCAGGAGCAGCACTTTCCATGGGGGACCCACTGGAGCTTGTTCCTGTGACCACCCACTGAACACAGGAGGAAATTGAGGCTCAGAGGGGTGTGGTGACAGTCCTAAGACTCACAGCTGGGAGGCGGCCTAGTGACACTGTGTGATCCAGGGCCTGAGTGCTCACCTGAGGAAAAGCAGGTGCAGCACATGCCGGGGACTGGCAAAGTTCTTGTAGCTTGACAGAAACAGGTGGACATAAGATTGGTCACCACCCAAGACAGCAGGCACCAGGTGCTCCACCCGCTTCTTCAGGGTGCGTGCCGGGACAGGCCACACCATGTGGGTGGCATCCGAGCTCAATGAAGATGTGTCTTCATCTAGGACAGGACAGGGGAGAGATACACAGTGACAGCACCGTGAACCCCAAGGAGGGCAGGGGCTGGAGGCCAGTCTTAACCCCAGGGAGGACATGAGAAGACAGCCTGAGGGCCCAGGGTTAATGTACAGGGTGGTGGTTGCCACCCCGGCAGTCCCCGTTCACCCTCCAGCCAGACCTGAGGTGTGAACACACCAGGACCAGCAGGTTTATAAACCCCCCACCCTCTGCCCCTGCCCTGGGAGGGTGTCCCATGTCCCCGTTCCCCACACACTCAGGAGGAGGGGCTGCAGTCACCCAGGGAGGCTCATAGTGCTGGCCTGGCCTTGCCCAACCTCCTGTGGGCCACCTGACATTACCTTTGGGGACCTCCTCCCAGACGGCCACAGGGGTCGAGGGCGAGGGCTGAACCAGCGCCGGAAGCATTGGACAAGCCTCTCAGCACAGGGCTTCCTGGGGCTACGGCCCCGGGACCTCGGGATACAGCACAACATCTCACTCTGCCTGTGGCCAAGTGAGCTGGGGAAGGGGCTGGGTATAGAATGTGGGTGCCAGGTTACCAAGTTCCGAGTTCTGTTGGGGTCTGTCGTCAAGGAAGTGAAGTCACTTCCTGATACCTCATTTCCTGAGCCCCTCCTCTGTGTACAAGACTGCAAATGCCCCTCTGGGTACCTGTCTGCTGACCCTCCTTTCCCATGAACTCTCTCTATTGCCCACACTTCCACCAACACTGCCTGACCACACCCCTGTGCAAGGCCTGGGTGCAGCCAGCGTCATAGCTCGGAGGAGATACACGTAGGTTCATCCCCAGCTCCTGCTTCTTATCACTTTATGTGACACTGGACAAGCCATTGTCACTCTCATGACCTCCCCAGTCTCCCCTTTTGCACAGTGGGGATCATTCTAGCATCTTCTTCCTAGGGATGGCATCAGGCATGTGTGAGAAAACATCTCTGAAACCTTTGGCCGGTGTCACATGCAGCTTATAAACAAGACTAGAGATAAAATCCACGACGGTGTGGAAGGTAGCATGGAATACGACTAACGACAGGTCTGGTTCCTGTCATATAATCTTGAAAATGTCACTTTTGCTCTTGGTCTGTTTTCCCTGTCTGCACCATGCTACAGTTGGAATTTCATACATTCACATACTGCTTTCCTCCATAAAACCTCACAATGGCTTCGTGTGTATTTAGGTTTGGACTCAAGTGCCACATCAATGTCTGTGTGGTTGGCGACTCGTCAGGGGCTCCCAGTGGTCCCCACCATCTGCTGCACACATCCTCACGTAATCCCCTGCCCTTCAGTGTGGACTGGACTTAGTGACTCACTTCTAACCAATACAGGATCAAAAGTGAGAAGGTGTCACTTTCTAAATGTCATTGTAACACGCCTGTCTCTAGAGTCTTGTGCTCTGTCTCCTCTGTTTTCTCTGTTTGTATCCACCATATGCCAAGCATGGTGCCGAGAGCTGGAGAAAGAGCTGATTCAGCTGCACCCTGGCTTGGGAGATGATCCCAGGATAAGAAAGAGGAGAAGACGTGCTATCGAGTGCCTGACATTCTAAGAGAGGAAAGTGATCTAGGAGGCCATCAGAATATTCTAGATTAGGAAGCTACCTGAAGATGGTAGGAAATGAACACCATTTGCAGAGAAGAACCAGAGGCGTTTGGTCCATTAAGATGACGGCAACATGGAACTGATGTGTAAGATGTAAGTAAGTAAGAAATACTATTCACAAATTCAAATCCTCTTTTCAAAATCATTGAATGGCAGGGATAAGTGCTCATGTTCAATGCAAACATAACTAGAATTGAGGAAGATTCCATTTATGGAATAACTTTATATCTCCATTAGATGAAAGTATGCAGATATGTTCAGCAATTCTTTTCAAATTGTATAAAATATCCATTGTTGACACAATCAGGATTCCACCCCCATACTTTGGCTTCACACCCCATTTTCTTTACACCAGACACACATCCATTGCTGTGATGTAGATCCATTGCTGTCAACACTATCCCAGCCCACAGCCTACTGGTCCAGGGAGACAGCAACTCTATCACTATATTGTGTGCAGAATCCAGGAAGGGCCTAACACGGGGGCTCCATAAATACTCCCTGAAGTGCTGCACTTGAGAAGAGAGAAGAGTCTATGATTTTATTACCTGGTGCTCTACCTACACATGTTATCACTCTGCATTATGTCATGATCCTTAGTCCCCCTCACCTGACAGTCAGCAACCCAGGAGCAGTGTCTACACCTCGGTCTGCCCCTATTCCAGGCCCCCAGCCCAGCACCTGGCAAGTAATAGGTGCCAAGTACTGATGAATGAATTGTCTGGAAACATGTGAAACAGGATTCATCAAGAATACCCAGATGGAAGGTCACCATGAACATGCTGCCCTTTAATTCTGTCTGCCGACCACTTCCTTCAGCCAGGAACTGCCTGGGCACAAAGATTTCCCAGAGTCACCATCCTGCCTTGACTTCTGCCGTTCACTTTAGCCTCCTTGATTGTCCTACTTACTGTGGGTTTCTTCACTCTCAGTCTCAGGGGACACCTCTGAACCCCTAAGGTAGCCCACTGGGTCTTCCTTCTCTGGCCAACACATTCCTCTTGCTTCTGTGCATGGCCTTGATAGCAGGGTCACAGGCAATCCCTGGAAACTGACACCCCAGCATGCTGACCTTGGGCACCCGCACTAGTCAAGGGAGCCCTCTCCCTTCATCTCCTGCAGAATCCCCCTAGGAATAGGGGATGGAGATATCTACACATGTGTAGGGAGGAAAGGGGTTCTCATGACATCTTAGCTAGAAGATGATTACAAATTTCTTAAACATTAGTAGAAAATTATGGTTCATTTGTCCTGGCATGCAACTGAATGAGAAAAAATCTGTGAAAAATTCTGACACCCATGACAAAAGAAATGATCCAAACAATATGACCATCGAGGTGCTGTTCTTTTATGTTTAGGACTATCATTTAAAAATGTGGTATTGAGGAGAATGTCAACAATATTGGGGGAGGCTCTGGAACGATGCTGAGTAGAAAATGGACAATAGATTCCTTTTTTGAGAATCGATAGAAGCTATTTTGCAGAAAGTGGCAAATGAGCTTGACTTTTAAAAACGAAGAGCATTAAAGCAAGTAAGTTTAGTGGAAAGTAGATGATATTTGGGAGAGGGGTGACGTGTTAAGTTACAAGAGGCAAAGAAATGGAAAGAACACATGTTTTGCAAAGGGAAAAATCATTCCTGTAAATCAGCAGAATTGGAGTATTCTTGCTGTTCTTTTTGTGCCTATGTAGTATCTTCTTTCTGCTGTAACTTCCAACTTGGGTTCTAGGCACTCTGTGTATGTGTGTGTTTACAAGAGAGAAATTGATAAACCTTAGTAAGCCCTAGAAAATTCTAGAGGTCTGAAATAAACAGATATTTTTCAAGTTTATTTAATTAAAAAGCAAAACAAAACAAAAACAGTGTCATCTGCTCCTATTAGGTAAAATATATGATCATATTGGAATCTTTGTGTGTGTGTATGTGTGGCTGGCCAATATAGGGATCCACACCCTTGACCTTGGTGATACGAGGCTGTGCTCTAACCAGCTGAGCTACCAGCCAGCCTATACATGATCATATTGGAATAATATGCAACAGAGAGATACTCTGCTGCTATGGAGAATAAGCTGATTGCAAGGAAAAAAGATGCTCAAAGATAAGGCAAGGGTAGGCTTTTTGTCCCCCATTGTGGAATAGTACAGGGAACAATGCAAATGTATTGAGGCTGGTAATTCCAAGTCATGGGAGGGAAATAAAAAGGATGACTCTGGAAGAATAGTTTCAAATGTCAAGGAGTTTGAGGCAGGTGATCAATTTAGTGAAATGACAAATGCTTTAGGAGAGGCTGCTTCTTTGGAAGGATTGATACATACAGCAAGGCAAGGTAGGTGACTGTGCTGCTAAGTTCTTAATATTGCTATGAGTTTTAACTTTAAATATATTTGTGACTTTGCAGGTAGATCTGAATTTTGAGTGTCATAATTACTTAAGAATCTTTTATGGATTTGATTACTATAGCTATCACTGTAATTTGATGAGGTTTTAGAACTACATTCCATTTCTAATTTTGGTTTTATTATTTCCAAGTGCCAAAATACTTAACACAGAACCACCTCTTATTCTATAATAAAAAGCAATGGAGACAAGTTATTCAGTTGAAAAAAATTACTTTTTTTTTTTTTTTTAAAGATGACCGGTAAGGGGATCCTATCCCTTGATGTGGTGTTGTCAGCACCACGCACTCCCAAGTGAGCCAATCAGCCAACCCTCCATAGGGATCCGAATCCGTGGACCTGGTGCTGTCAGCACCGCACTCTCCAAGTGCGCACCGGCCGGCCGTGCTCCATGGTAGTTTTAGCTGCTTCCCTCCTTTGTTCTCAGAATTTTCCTTTTCCCATGTTCTCCTGGACAAGTTCAACCCTGCTAACGATTAAAACCCATCACATCTGTCTGTCTTGGTGTGGATTGGCTCCCAAGCAGAAGACTCAGGGCTTCTTTGAACTAGGACTTGCATTGACTTCAACTCAACCAAGCTGAGACGCCGATCTTGTGATTACACTTAGCATGTGCTATGAATGGAGAGAAATGAAGTGAAAAGTGCCTATGAGATGCGAAGTCAAACTTGTCACGTTCCTAGTCCCCTCTCTGGGCTTCTCTCCATCTTCAGCTCCACCTCACTGTTTACCCCTTAAAGAAGCCAGATGCTCTCTAATTCGTATGTCCACGAAACACTTGGTTTCAAATAACGGGTATTAAATGACTATTTGTTGGAAGTTCTGTATCCTAAATTTGTAGGTGTCCTTTATGTGACTGACGATGGCATGAATACCTAGTGTTAACAGTCTTTGGTGTGCTCAGCATTAAGATCCGTTAGGAATTGTCATGGAAACTTGTAAAATTAAAATAAAATCCAAATGCATGTCATCTGGCCTTGGAGTCCAGTTCTTCAGTACACACTCTGCTGATTTGGGCACCTCAGTCAAGAACCCAGTCAAAGAACCTCACAGAGTCACCCACAGGCCACGAAGCCACAGCACACGAGCAAGACTTTCCTCTGCTGCCCTGTTAACCATGAGCAGATGCCAAGGGCCCCAGATGTTTCAGCAAATCCTCTAGTTTCAGCAAATCCTCTAATATGAAATAGGCCAAAGCAAACAAACAAAAAAGGTAAAAGCGAATTGGAAGAAATAGAGATCATGCAAGGGAAACAGAAAATACCATTAACTTCCTCAGAGTTATAGGAGAGAAACTGTTGGACTTACTGAAGAAGAACAGACATTGTTAAAGTAGAACAGGGAGAAGATGAATCAAATAACCATGAGGTCATTTAGAAATTAAAAATATAACTGTTGAAATTTTTGTTTGTTTGTTTTTTGTGTGTGTGTGTGTGTGACAGTTAAGGGGGTTGTAACCCTAGGGGTGGTGTCGCCCGCACCGCGCTCAGCCAGTGAGCGCAAAGGCCATCCCTATGTGGGATCCGAACCCACAGCAGCACCCCTGCGCTCTCAGCGCCGCTCTTTCCCTAGTGTGCCACGGGGCGGCCCATAAGTGTTGAAATTTAACTTAGAAAACAACTCACTAGAAAGATGAGAAAATAACACAAGGGAAGCCTGATTAGATCAAAAAGACAAAAGGATAACAAGAAAGATACAATTGAAAGAAAAGCATAAAAAAGTAAAAGGAGTAAAAGGGAAAGAGAGAGAGAAAACGGAAGTGCGTGTCCGCAGAGCCAGTGTCTGAAGAACACGCGCTCCAGGAAGAGCCGCGGAGATGGGCAGGAGGAGAAAACCTTGGGAGAAAGGAGGAAGGGACAGGTCCCGGAGTTCCCCAGAGGTCCCCACGTGGAGAGTGACGATGGGTCCGCACGCCGCCCCGCACTGGGGAAGCACAGGGGACACCGTGTCAACACTGGGTGTGGGGGTCCAGGGGACGGACCCTGCGGAGGAGCCTCAAGAGGGAGACGACAGGGGAGTCAGGCCTTCAGCGTCTCGTGCAGAGTCGGTTCCGATCTCCGCTTTTCCTCTTCAAACGTGAGTCCGACAAGGCGAGGACGGGCCTCTGGACTGGACGTTTAGCAGCCCAAGACCGTTTTCTTAGCAGTCTATGGGGGGGCGTCTCCCACTACGGAGAAGACATAAACCCGGACAGGGGACAGGGCCGTGGTGACGGCCACAGGGGATCGTACCGACCCCGACTGCTCGGAGGCTGCAGTGTAGACATCGGCTCCCAGGAGGTTTCGTCCAGAGCACCACATGGGTCCCTGAGGCGTTCACCTGTGGTGACAGCAGCTGCCCTAACCAGGACAGTGCGCGTGCGCAGACGCCAACGCGCACAGAGGACACGCGGTCCGCGCCGGGCTGTCAGCCGCGTCCCCTCAGCCGCTGGTGCGCGGCGCTCAGAGCTGCGGACGGGAAGCCGCGGTCGCGGGGTGCGCTCTCCGTGGCGCCTCCTGGTGGACCTGCCTGCAGCTGCCTCCCCCAGGCCGCCCGTCCCGCCTGGGGACAGGAGCGCAGGACCGGCCGCTCTCCACCCCCTGCTCCCGCCCCTCTGCGGCCGATGACAGCGGGTACCAGCGACACGACGGATTCCCACGGGCGCTCCAGGTCGGTGCAAGGGGTCCGCGCTGACGAGGCGCCGAGCACAGCCGTGAGGGGGACCCGCGTGGGCTGTCGTCGGCCGACGGTCCTGGCGGTTCCTCGGCCCCAGGCTGGCAGGCACAGTCCGCGGCGTGACAGTCCTGACCGCGGAGCCGTGTGCTATTAAAGCCACACGGTCACCACGAGCGACGGTATCATGTGTACTTTTTCAAAACTGAGTTTTCTATTCTATGCCTTTACTCAACCGTATGAAATATACAATTAGTAATTTATCAAATTGCGTAAAAAATGTCAATTGTTATTTATATATAAACAAAATTTATAGATTTATTGGGAAGAATTGATATATTTTCCCTACTTATTTTCTCATCTATGAACATGTACATCTCTTCATTGTCTTCAGTTGGTTCGTTTTTTCAATAACATTTTACACTCAGTGTTTAGAAATCATGACTGTAAAAATGCACCCTAATTATTCATGCAAACCTTATGAATGAAAATTTGGGGTGTTTCCAACCCTTAGTAATAGGTATTGTCATATTAACAATCTTGTCGACACCTCACCTTATAATTTTTCAAGGTTACATATGATATAGATTCCTGAATATTGGGTTACAGTGTAAAATAGTAAATATACAAGTATAATTTTGCTAAATTTTGCGAGTTTCTGCTCCTTATGGGCTCTACCATTTGCATTCCACCACAGTGTATTATAATACCTGGATCCCCACAGTCTCACTAACAAGTTTGTTATCAAAAAATTAAATTTTGCAAATCTAATAGGTGAAGACTTGTATTTCAATATATTTTAAATGTATAGTTCTCTATGAGGGATTAAGCACCTAATTAAGTATTGATGCCAATTTAAATTTCCTTTTGTGTTATTAGATTGTTCATATATTTTGTTCATTTTTATTTCATTTTGTTGGTCATTTCCATCTCATTTTTTCACACATCATTGTATTAGTGATATTATCCTAGTTTAAGAGGTTTTTTGTTTTTTTTGCTTTTTTTAAAAATTGAAACATTATTGATCACCCATTTTAAGTATTATAGCTTGTAATTACTTTTTGTCGTGTCCTTTTGACCTAGTTGGTGGCATTTACCTTTTGTTTGAGTTTGCTTTGCTTTATTAATTGCTGCAATGCCATCCATGTTAACTGCTGCACATTAGTAGCAGCATATTTTCACCAGTGATTTGAAATGCTATCTTTCTTAAATACTAAATTTCTATAAATCTTGGGTATCTCTTTGAATTCTCCATTCTTTTTCATTAGGTTTTATATTTACTTATAAACAAATTCCATATGGTCTTGATAATGAAGAATTTATAAAAAAAATTTTTTCGATCTCTGGTAGACTTACCCCTCCCTTTTGATATGTTTCCTCATTTTTTTCTGATGAACGATTAATGTTTCATCAACATTTTATAATCATCTTATTTTGTTCTAGGTGAAGAAACAAATGAGACTATTTTTAATGTGATCATGACACACGTATAAAGTAACTTAGGAGAAAATAAAATCCTTAGGATCATGTGGCTTTCTGGCCAAGAAAATATCTCTGACATTTCTCTATCGTTTGTGTATGTATGTTTTAAGAGTGTTCTAATGCTTAAATCACATAGTTAAATAGGCTTTGTTGAGTTCTTGTTAGCTTTATGCCAAATATTTTAACAATTTTGTGGCTATTGAAAATGGAATCTTGATTTGTGTAATGTAATCTAGATAGTTATTGTTATTACATAAGACATTTATTAATTTTATATGTGAATTTTTCTAAATCGCAACATGTAAATATTATTTTAGTAAGTCGTCTTGTTTGTAATAGGTTTTTAATTAATTCTTTTTGATTTTCTAAATTCACAATACATACACATAACCCATTTTTCTCCATCTTGACATATACAAATACGTATGGTCAAATCTTATTTTATCTAGTGTTTTGATATTTATGAGTCTTACATTTTCTCAAAAGTACTTTTGGCTTCTGTGGAAATTATTATGTGTTTTTCTTTCTTCTAATGCTTAATACTTTTGCAAAATATTGAAGTTAGTAATTCATCTCAAATTTAATTTTGTGAACGGTACCTAGCAAAAGCATAACTGGATTTAATTTCCAAATAAATAATATTTCAATCCCTGTAATGATGAAGTGCTTTCCCCTAAGTAATCTGAATCCTTTCCTCATATACCAGAATCTGTTTCAAAATTCAAACTTTTACTCCACTGAACTATTCGCTTATTCTTTGCCAATCTCATTCACTTTCAAGTATGTTCCTTTGCAATACATTTTATTAGACGGAGCAAATTTCCTCTTTGTTTTTGTTATTATTGTTCTTCTTATGTCTTGAACATTTTGGGGGCCATTTTTGCACATAATTTTTTTTCATATTAACTTTGAGGTTATTTGACAAGTCCCCTAAACATCACTCTTTGGAATTTTTCAAGTTGAGATTTATTGAATCTATTGATTAACATAGGGAGAATACATATATATGTGGCGTAACTTCCTAGCATCACTGCTGCCCGGCACATGGACACACGTGGGCATTTTGGTAGGAGCTGCTGAGTGGCTCCTGCGACAGGGGTATCTATGAACACATCTCCTGGGGCATCCGCTGGGACCTCTTCTTCCTTCATTCTCACAAGAGCTGGTCGTCACCAGACATACAGACCTGCCCATCTGATGGGGCAAATGCTATCTGAATAGTGAGTAAATTTCTGTGCATAATCATTAGGGAGGCCGCGGATGTCTGACATTTACTGGCCATGTGAATTGCTTCCCTGCGGAACTGCAGGAATATGTCGTTTGTCCCTATGGATAAATGAGAACTCTTTGTACAACTAGGATGCATACTACCCTTTCTCTGCCCATGAAGAATTTTCCAGTCTGGGGTTTGTCTTTTCACCTTTTGACATTATTCTGGTTTTTGTTTGGACCAGGAAAAGTCAGCATTTTCCTCAGTGGCTTCTGGCTCTCTGGTCATTCAAAAGTAGTTCCTATTTCAAGATTATGGCAATAATAACTATCAGGGCTTTGTGTCTCTAAATAGAGTCTTTGATTTTTCTGTAATTTTCCTCTTACTAAAAACATAAAATGAAAATTATTCAGATCTTTCTCATATTATGCGGCCAGATACAAAAGGCCACATAACATATAACTGTACTGATAAGAACAATCCACGATAGGTAAATTCACACACACAGAAAATGGAGTGGTAGTCAGGGACAGAGAGATGCGGGATGGGGAGTGACAGCTTAATGGCTACAGAGTTGATGAAGCTGTTCGATCACTAGATGGTGGTAAGGGTTGCACCATATTAAAAATGTACTTAATGCCACTGAATGGTAATTTTGAAAATATTAAAAACACTTTATTTTATACAAGGGATATTATTGAAAATAAAAGATGACAAAATTTGAGGAGATGCAGGACACAGACAAAAATGAGGAGAAGCACAGCGTCAAGGAAGGGCAAGAACAGATCTGGAGTGGGGACTGGTGAGGTTGTTTGTGGGAGCTCTGGAGCCAGGGCTCCCCTAGGTGCTGGTGTTTCTTCTAATTCTTCTGATGTTTCAGGAACGGTTATGTCAGGTTGCTCTAGCTCTACCTCTGGATCTTGATCTTTCTCCTGCTCTTTCTCTTGCTCTTTCTACTGATCTTTCTCTTGATCTTTCTGTTGCTCCTGCTCTGGATCTTGCCTCTGATCTACCACTTGCTCTGGATCTTGTTCCTGCTCTACCTCTTGCTCTGGATCTTGCTCCTGCTCTACTTCTTGTTCTGGCTTGGGCTTTAGATCTTGCTCTCGCTCTGCCTCTGGCAGTGGAGGTGGAGCTGGAGCTGGAACTCGAGCCGAACATGGCAGCAGCTCTTGGGACAATTGTTCAGCCTGGGCGGAAGCTGGAATTGTAGAGAAAACAATTGAAAATATCAGTGTGAGTTTCTATGTCTCATCCAATGACACTGTCTTTCTAGAAGCCCAAGTCCAGAGACCCAGCCTCAGGAAGTCTCCCCACACTGCAGAACACTGTATGATTATTCTGAGTACTCAGTGCCCCTGTCCCCAGCCTGCTTCTGGAAACTCTGCTCTGTGTGGCCCAGCCCAGGCCCCTCCCCAAACCCACACAGGCACGCACCCTCTACCTCCTCACCCTCAGTCTCCGCCTCACTAGGCTCCAGGTGCTCCGGGTTCTCCAGCTGCGCCAGAAGAAGATCAGCCTTACGCTCCACCTCTGAACCTCGCATACTGATATGTACATAGGCCGAAAGAAACTTCAAAGAATGAAATTCAGGAGGCTCGTGGAAATCGTTGGAATAGAATTCCAGCCAGATCTTTAAGACAGAGGACATGGCACTGTGGGAGACAAGTGGGCAACAGCATCAGAGGCCTGGCCTATCCCTCTATGCTGCCCTCCCAAGGCTCCCCTGAGTTAGCTGCAGTCTTGTGCCCTCTGCCCGTGCCTGTCCATAGACCAGCCCATCCAATGTCCACCCCCAGTATGGCAGTTCTGGCACAGATGGGCCTGGCAGCCAAGGAGGTGCTGGCAAAAGCCTCCATGGGAGGAGACTTCAACCACTGATGTGACCCTGTTTCCCTTCTTCAGGGAAACCTGACAACCTCCTCTGTCTGTGTCACTGCCCCATCCCTGCTGGAATGACCTGTCCACCCCAGGAGGGTGCTGTCTGCTCTGGGCATTACTCACTGGCACACAGGGGGTGTCCAGCAATATCTGATAAATGAGGAAACAGAGGGAGGCGCTGCTCCCCTGGCCTACCCAGGGCCCTTGGAAAAGCCCAAACTTGAGCTCACACGTGAATGTACTGCCCAAGTGTCTGCATGAAAATCTGCATATCCTTTTCCCAGTGACAGCAATCTCTTGGCCCTGACCACACTCTGCACCCTCAGCACCAGCTGAGCATCCCCATGGAGGCTCCAGCCCCGAGTGTGAGCGGCATGCTCTGCACACCTCCTGCTCTGGCTCAGCACGGGCTCTGGGGGTGTGGGCAGGGCTGGGTGGGAGGGCGTGGGGATGGATTCTCTCTGGGCTCACTCTGCTCTCCACCCTCTCGCACACCCTACGGTGCCTGGGACCACATCCCCTGCCGTCTTGACTCCTTTCCCAGCAGGGAAAGCCTTGAGCCCTCAGCCCTGTAGCAGGAATCATAAGATGTGTGAGAGCCAGAGTTCTGCCAGCCCCCCACCCACAGGCCCCCGCAGACCACACGCAGTTGTGTGGAGATGGGAGCCCCTCCTTCTGCACCTAAACTCCACTTACCATTTTAGATGCTCCAGGGATTCGCCATCCCCGTCACAATCAGAAATCATGTTTCCATACCTAGAAGAGGTCAGGAGTGTGTCAAATCTACCATATGGTGGCACTACTTGCTTCTCATGTCTACTGTGACTGTCTCACCTCTGACTAGAATGGAAGCCCAGGAGGGCAGGGAATGCAGTCTCCTCTGTTCATTGGATTATGGTCAGTGCCCAGAAAGTGACTGCACATAGTGTGGCTTCACATATGATTGTTGAAGGAATGAACCCCAACCAACTCCTCCCAAGATATCTGGGTGCACCTGAAGCCGCTCTGCCCGCCTCTGGTCTCCCTGCTTTGAATACACCCAGAAGCCTACAGATAGAATCCCAAATTTCCTGTAAAAAATGTGAAAAGAGTGAAGCCCTAGTCAACGAGGCCAGTGAGGGGTGACAGAGACTTCCTCGTGGGGGTGTCAGGAATCCTGAATGAGGATGACCGTGGCCCCTCCAGCAGACCTTCCACAGGGCTGGACTCAGGAGCAGCACTTTCCATGGGGGACCCACTGGAGCTTGTTCCTGTGACCACCCACTGAACACAGGAGGAAATTGAGGCTCAGAGGGGTGTGGTGACAGTCCTAAGACTCACAGCTGGGAGGCGGCCTAGTGACACTGTGTGATCCAGGGCCTGAGTGCTCACCTGAGGAAAAGCAGGTGCAGCACATGCCGGGGACTGGCAAAGTTCTTGTAGCTTGACAGAAACAGGTGGACATAAGATTGGTCACCACCCAAGACAGCAGGCACCAGGTGCTCCACCCGCTTCTTCAGGGTGCGTGCCGGGACAGGCCACACCATGTGGGTGGCATCCGAGCTCAATGAAGATGTGTCTTCATCTAGGACAGGACAGGGGAGAGATACACAGTGACAGCACCGTGAACCCCAAGGAGGGCAGGGGCTGGAGGCCAGTCTTAACCCCAGGGAGGACATGAGAAGACAGCCTGAGGGCCCAGGGTTAATGTACAGGGTGGTGGTTGCCACCCCGGCAGTCCCCGTTCACCCTCCAGCCAGACCTGAGGTGTGAACACACCAGGACCAGCAGGTTTATAAACCCCCCACCCTCTGCCCCTGCCCTGGGAGGGTGTCCCATGTCCCCGTTCCCCACACACTCAGGAGGAGGGGCTGCGGTCACCCAGGGAGGCTCATAGTGCTGGCCTGGCCTTGCCCAACCTCCTGTGGGCCACCTGACATTACCTTTGGGGACCTCCTCCCAGACGGCCACAGGGGTCGAGGGCGAGGGCTGAACCAGCGCCGGAAGCATTGGACAAGCCTCTCAGCACAGGGCTTCCTGGGGCTACGGCCCCGGGACCTCGGGATACAGCACAACATCTCACTCTGCCTGTGGCCAAGTGAGCTGGGGAAGGGGCTGGGTATAGAATGTGGGTGCCAGGTTACCGAGTTCCGAGTTCTGTTGGGGTCTGTCGTCAAGGAAGTGAAGTCACTTCCGGATACCTCATTTCCTGAGCCCCTCCTCTGTGTACAAGACTGCAAATGCCCCTCTGGGTACCTGTCTGCTGACCCTCCTTTCCCATGAACTCTCTCTGTTGCCCACACTTCCACCAACACTGCCTGACCACACCCTTGTGCAAGGCCTGGGTGGAGCCAGCGTCATAGCTCGGAGGAGATACACGTAGGTTCATCCCCAGCTCCTGCTTCTTATCACTTTATGGGACCCTGGACAAGCCATTGTCACTCTCATGACCTCCCCACTCTCCCCTTTTGCACAGTGGGGATCATTCTAGCATCTTCTTCCTAGGGATGGCATCAGGCATGTGTGAGAAAACATCTCTGAAACCTATGGCCGGTGTCACATGCAGCTTATAAACAAGACTAGAGATAAAATCCACGACGGTGTGGAAGGTAGCATGGAATACGACTAACGACAGGTCTGGTTCCTGTCATATAATCTTGAAAATGTCACTTTTGCTCTTGGTCTGTTTTCCCTGTCTGCACCATGCTACAGTTGGAATTTCATACATTCACATACTGCTTTCCTCCATAAAACCTCACAATGGCTTCGTGTGTATTTAGGTTTGGACTCAAGTGCCACATCAATGTCTGTGTGGTTGGCGACTCGTCAGGGGCTCCCAGTGGTCCCCACCATCTGCTGCACACATCCTCACGTAATCCCCTGCCCTTCAGTGTGGACTGGACTTAGTGACTCACTTCTAACCAATACAGGATCAAAAGTGAGAAGGTGTCACTTTCTAAATGTCATTGTAACACGCCTGTCTCTAGAGTCTTGTGCTCTGTCTCCTCTGTTTTCTCTGTTTGTATCCACCATATGCCAAGCATGGTGCCGAGAGCTGGAGAAAGAGCTGATTCAGCTGCACCCTGGCTTGGGAGATGATCCCAGGATAAGAAAGAGGAGAAGACGTGCTATCGAGTGCCTGACATTCTAAGAGAGGAAAGTGATCTAGGAGGCCATCAGAATATTCTAGATTAGGAAGCTACCTGAAGATGGTAGGAAATGAACACCATTTGCAGAGAAGAACCAGAGGCGTTTGGTCCATTAAGATGACGGCAACATGGAACTGATGTGTAAGATGTAAGTAAGTAAGAAATACTATTCACAAATTCAAATCCTCTTTTCAAAATCATTGAATGGCAGGGATAAGTGCTCATGTTCAATGCAAACATAACTAGAATTGAGGAAGATTCCATTTATGGAATAACTTTATATCTCCATTAGATGAAAGTATGCAGATATGTTCAGCAATTCTTTTCAAATTGTATAAAATATCCATTGTTGACACAATCAGGATTCCACCCCCATACTTTGGCTTCACACCCCATTTTCTTTACACCAGACACACATCCATTGCTGTGATGTAGATCCATTGCTGTCAACACTATCCCAGCCCACAGCCTACTGGTCCAGGGAGACAGCAACTCTATCACTATATTGTGTGCAGAATCCAGGAAGGGCCTAACACGGGGGCTCCATAAATACTCCCTGAAGTGCTGCACTTGAGAAGAGAGAAGAGTCTATGATTTTATTACCTGGTGCTCTACCTACACATGTTATCACTCTGCATTATGTCATGATCCTTAGTCCCCCTCACCTGACAGTCAGCAACCCAGGAGCAGTGTCTACACCTCGGTCTGCCCCTATTCCAGGCCCCCAGCCCAGCACCTGGCAAGTAATAGGTGCCAAGTACTGATGAATGAATTGTCTGGAAACATGTGAAACAGGATTCATCAAGAATACCCAGATGGAAGGTCACCATGAACATGCTGCCCTTTAATTCTGTCTGCCGACCACTTCCTTCAGCCAGGAACTGCCTGGGCACAAAGATTTCCCAGAGTCACCATCCTGCCTTGACTTCTGCCGTTCACTTTAGCCTCCTTGATTGTCCTACTTACTGTGGGTTTCTTCACTCTCAGTCTCAGGGGACACCTCTGAACCCCTAAGGTAGCCCACTGGGTCTTCCTTCTCTGGCCAACACATTCCTCTTGCTTCTGTGCATGGCCTTGATAGCAGGGTCACAGGCAATCCCTGGAAACTGACACCCCAGCATGCTGACCTTGGGCACCCGCACTAGTCAAGGGAGCCCTCTCCCTTCATCTCCTGCAGAATCCCCCTAGGAATAGGGGATGGAGATATCTACACATGTGTAGGGAGGAAAGGGGTTCTCATGACATCTTAGCTAGAAGATGATTACAAATTTCTTAAACATTAGTAGAAAATTATGGTTCATTTGTCCTGGCATGCAACTGAATGAGAAAAAATCTGTGAAAAATTCTGACACCCATGACAAAAGAAATGATCCAAACAATATGACCATCGAGGTGCTGTTCTTTTATGTTTAGGACTATCATTTAAAAATGTGGTATTGAGGAGAATGTCAACAATATTGGGGGAGGCTCTGGAACGATGCTGAGTAGAAAATGGACAATAGATTCCTTTTTTGAGAATCGATAGAAGCTATTTTGCAGAAAGTGGCAAATGAGCTTGACTGTTAAAAACGAAGAGCATTAAAGCAAGTAAGTTTAGTGGAAAGTAGATGATATTTGGGAGAGGGGTGACGTGTTAAGTTACAAGAGGCAAAGAAATGGAAAGAACACATGTTTTGCAAAGGGAAAAATCATTCCTGTAAATCAGCAGAATTGGAGTATTCTTGCTGTTCTTTTTGTGCCTATGTAGTATCTTCTTTCTGCTGTAACTTCCAACTTGGGTTCTAGGCACTCTGTGTATGTGTGTGTTTACAAGAGAGAAATTGATAAACCTTAGTAAGCCCTAGAAAATTCTAGAGGTCTGAAATAAACAGATATTTTTCAAGTTTATTTAATTAAAAAGCAAAACAAAACAAAAACAGTGTCATCTGCTCCTATTAGGTAAAATATATGATCATATTGGAATCTTTGTGTGTGTGTATGTGTGGCTGGCCAATATAGGGATCCACACCCTTGACCTTGGTGATACGAGGCTGTGCTCTAACCAGCTGAGCTACCAGCCAGCCTATACATGATCATATTGGAATAATATGCAACAGAGAGATACTCTGCTGCTATGGAGAATAAGCTGATTGCAAGGAAAAAAGATGCTCACAGATAAGGCAAGGGTAGGCTTTTTGTCCCCCATTGTGGAATAGTACAGGGAACAATGCAAATGTATTGAGGCTGGTAATTCCAAGTCATGGGAGGGAAATAAAAAGGATGACTCTGGAAGAATAGTTTCAAATGTCAAGGAGTTTGAGGCAGGTGATCAATTTAGTGAAATGACAAATGCTTTAGGAGAGGCTGCTTCTTTGAAAGGATTGATACATACAGCAAGGCAAGGTAGGTGACTGTGCTGCTAAGTTCTTAATATTGCTATGAGTTTTAACTTTAAATATATTTGTGACTTTGCATGTAGCTCTGAATTTTGAGTGTCATAATTACTTAAGAATCTTTTATGGATTTGATTACTATAGCTATCACTGTAATTTGATGAGGTTTTAGAACTACATTCCATTTCTAATTTTGGTTTTATTATTTCCAAGTGCCAAAATACTTAACACAGAACCACCTCTTATTCTATAATAAAAAGCAATGGAGACAAGTTATTCAGTTGAAAAAAATTACTTTTTTTTTTTTTTAAAGATGACCGGTAAGGGGATCCTATCCCTTGATGTGGTGTTGTCAGCACCACGCACTCCCAAGTGAGCCAATCAGCCAACCCTCCATAGGGACCCGAACCTGTGGCCCTGGTGCTGTCAGCACCGCACTCTCCAAGTGCGCACCGGCCGGCCGTGCTCCATGGTAGTTTTAGCTGCTTCCCTCCTTTGTTCTCAGAATTTTCATTTTCCCATGTTCTCCTGGACAAGTTCAACCCTGCTAACGATTAAAACCCATCACATCTGTCTGTCTTGGTGTGGATTGGCTCCCAAGCAGAAGACTCAGGGCTTCTTTGAACTAGGACTTGCATTGACTTCAACTCAACCAAGCTGAGGCGCCGATCTTGTGATTACACTTAGCATGTGCTATGAATGGAGAGAAATGAAGTGAAAAGTGCCTATGAGATGCGAAGTCAAACTTGTCACGTTCCTAGTCCCCTCTCTGGGCTTCTCTCCATCTTCAGCTCCACCTCACTGTTTACCCCTTAAAGAAGCCAGATGCTCTCTAATTCATATGTCCACGAAACACTTGGTTTCAAATAACGGGTATTAAATGACTATTTGTTGGAAGTTCTGTATCCTAAATTTGTAGGTGTCCTTTATGTGACTGACGATGGCATGAATACCTAGTGTTAACAGTCTTTGGTGTGCTCAGCATTAAGATCCGTTAGGAATTGTCATGGAAACTTGTAAAATTAAAATAAAATCCAAATGCATGTCATCTGGCCTTGGAGTCCAGTTCTTCAGTACACACTCTGCTGATTTGGGCACCTCAGTCAAGAACCCAGTCAAAGAACCTCACAGAGTCACCCACAGGCCACGAAGCCACAGCACACGAGCAAGACTTTCCTGTGCTGCCCTGTTAACCATGAGCAGATGCCAAGGGCCCCAGATGTTTCAGCAAATCCTCTAGTTTCAGCAAATCCTCTAATATGAAATAGGCCAAAGCAAACAAACAAAAAAGGTAAAAGCGAATTGGAAGAAATAGAGATCATGCAAGGGAAACGGAAAATACCATTAACTTCCTCAGAGTTATAGGAGAGAAACTGTTGGACTTACTGAAGAAGAACAGACATTGCTAAAGTAGGAGAGGGAGAAGATGAATCAAATAACCATGAGGTCATTTAGAAATTAAAAATATAACTGTTGAAATTTTTGTTTGTTTGTTTATTTTGTGTGTGTGTGTGTGTGACAGTTAAGGGGGTTGTAACCCTAGGGGTGGTGTCGCCCGCACCGCGCTCAGCCAGTGAGCGCACCGGCCTTCCCTATGTGGGATCCGAACCCACAGCAGCGCCCCTGCGCTCCCAGCGCCGCTCTCTCCCGAGTGCGCTACGGGGCGGCCCATAAGTGTTGAAATTTAACTTAGAAAACAACTCACTAGAAAGATGAGAAAATAACACAAGGGAAGCCTGATTAGATCAAAAAGACAAAAGGATAACAAGAAAGATACAATTGAAAGAAAAGCATAAAAAAGTAAAAGGAGTGAAAGGGAAAGAGAGAGAGAAAACGGAAGTGCGTGTCCGCAGAGCCAGTGTCTGAAGAACACGCGCTCCAGGAAGAGCCGCCGAGATGGGCAGGAGGAGAGAACCGTGGGAGAAAGGAGGAAGGGACAGGTCCCGGAGTTCCCCAGAGGTCCCCACGTGGAGAGTGACGATGGGTCCACACGCCGCCCCGCGCTGGGGAAGCACAGGGGACACCGTGTCAACTCTGGGTGTGGGGGTCCAGGGGACGGACCCTGCGGAGGAGCCTCAAGAGGGAGACGACATGGGAGGCCGGCCTTCAGCGTCTCGTGCAGAGTCGGTTCCGATCTCCGCTTTTCCTCGTCAAACGTGAGTCCGACAAGGCGAGGACGGGCCTCTGGACTGGACGTTTAGCAGCCCAAGACCGTTTTCTTAGCAGTCTATGGAGGGGCGTCTCCAACTACGGAGAAGACATAACCCCGGACAGGGGACAGGGCCCTGGTGACGGCCACAGAGGATCGTACCGACCCCGACTGCTCCGAGGCTGCAGTGTAGACATCGGCTCCCAGGAGGTGTCGTCCAGAGCACCACATGGGTCCCGGAGGCGTTCACCTGTGGTGACAGCAGCTGCCCTAACCAGGACAGTGCGCGTGCGCAGACGCCACCGCGCACAGAGGACACGCGGTCCGCGCCCGGCTGTCAGCCGCGTCCCTCCAGCCGCAGGTGTGCGGCGCTCAGAGCCGCGGACGGGAAGCCGCGGTCGCGGGGTGCGCTCTCCGTGGCGCCTCCTGGTGGCCCTGCCTGCAGCTGCCGCCCCCAGGCCGCCCGTCCCGCCCGGAGATAGGAGCGCACGACCGGCTGCTCTCCACTCCCTGCTCCCGCCCCTCTGTGGCCTATGACAGCGGGTTCCAGCGAAACGACGGATTCCCATGGGCGCTCCAGGTCGGTGCAAAGGGTCCGCGCTGACGAGGCGCCGAGCACAGCCGTGAGGGGGACCCGCGTGGGCTGTCGTCGGCCGACGGTCCTGGCGGTTCCTCGGCCCCAGGCTGGCAGGCACAGTCCGCGGCGTGACAGTCCTGACCGCGGAGCCGTGTGCTATTAAAGCCACACGGTCACCACGAGCGACGGTATCTTGTGTACTTTTTCAAAACTGAGTTTTCTATTCTATGCCTTTACTCAACCGTATGAAATATAGAATTAGTAATTTATCAAATTGCGCAAAAAATGTCAATTGTTATTTATATACAAACAAAATTTATAGATTTATTTGGAAGAATTGATATATTTTCCCTACTTATTTTCTCATCTATGAACATGTACATCTCTTCATTGTCTTCAGTTGGTTCGTTTTTTCAATAACATTTTACACTCAGTGTTTAGAAATCATGATTGTAAATATGCACCCTAATTATTCATGCAAACCTTATGAATGAAAATTTGGGGTGTTTCCAACCCTTAGTAATAGGTATTGTCATATTAACAATCTTGTCGACACCTCACCTTATAATTTTTCAAGGTTACATATGATATAGATTCCTGAATATTGGGTTACAGTATAAAATAGTAAATATACAAGTATAATTTTGCTAAATTTTGCGAGTTTCTGCTCCTTATGGGCTCTACCTTTTGCATTCCACCACAGTGTATTATAATACCTGGATCCCCACAGTCTCACTAACAAGTTTGTTATCAAAAAATTAAATTTTGCAAATCTAATAGGTGAAGTATTGTATTTCAATATATTTTAAATGTCTAGATCTCTATGAGGGATTTTAAGCACCTCATTAAGTATTGATGCCAATTTAAATTTCCTTTTGTGTTATTAGATTGTTCATATATTTTGTTCATTTTTATTTCCTTTTGTTGGTCATTTCCATCTCATTTTTTCACACATCATTGTATTAGTGATATTATCCTAGTTTAAGAGGCTTTTTTTTTTTGCTTTTTTTAAAATTGAAACATTATTGATCACCCATTTTAAGTATTATAGCTTTTAATTACTTTTTGTCGTGTCCTTTTGACCGAGTTGGTGGCATTTACCTTTTGTTTGAGTTTGCTTTGCTTTATTAATTGCTGCTATGCCATCCATGTTAACTGCTGCTACATTAGTAGTAGCATATTTTCACCAGTGATTTGAAATGCTATCTTTCTTAAATACTAAATTTCTATAAATCTTGGGTATCTCTTTGAATTCTCCATTCTTTTTCATTAGGTTTTATATTTACTTATAAACAAATTCCATATGGTCTTGATAATGAAGAATTTATAATAAAAAAAAATTTTCGATCTCTGGTAGACTTACCCCTCCCTTTTGATTTGTTTCCTCATCTTATTTTGTTCTAGGTGAAGAAACAAATGAGACTATTTTTAATGTGATCATGACACACGTATAAAGTAACTTAGGAGAAAATAAAATCCTTAGGATCATGTGGCTTTCTGGCCAAGAAAATATCACTGACATTTCTCTATCGTTTGTGTATGTATGTTTTAAGAGTGTTCTAATGCTTAAATCACATAGTTAAATAGGCTTTGTTGAGTTCTTGTTAGCTTTATGCCAAATATTTTGACAATTTTGTGGCTATTGAAAATGGAATCTTGATTTGTGTAATGTAATCTAGATAGTTATTGTTATTACATAAGACATTTATTAATTTTATATGTGAATTTTTCTAAATCGCAACATGTAAATTTTATTTTAGTAAGTCGTCTTGTTTGTAATAGGTTTTTAATTAATTCTTTTTGATTTTCTAAATTCACAATACATACACATAACCCATTTTTCTCCATCTTGAGATACACAAATACGTATGGTCAAATCTTATTTTATCTAGTGTTTTGATATTTATGAGTCTTACATTTTCTCAAAAGTACTTTTGGCTTCTGTGGAAATTATTATGTGTTTTTTTTTTCTTCTAATGCTTAATACTTTTGCAAAATATTGAAGTTAGTAATTCATCTCAAATTTAATTTTGTGAACGGTACCTAGCAAAAGCATAACTGGATTTAATTTCCAAATGAATAATATTTCAATCCCTGTAAAGATGAAGTGCTTTCCCCTAAGTAATCTGAATCCTTTCCACATATACCAGAATCTGTTTCAAAATTCAAACTTTTACTCCACTGAACTATTCGCTTATTCTTTGCCAATCTCATTCACTTTCAAGTATGTTCCTTTGCAATACATTTTATTAGACGGAGCAAATTTCCTCTTTGTTTTTATTATTATTGTTCTTCTTATGTCTTGAACATTTTGGGGGCCATTTTTGCACATAATTTTTTTTCATATTAACTTTGAGGTTATTTGACAAGTCGCCTAAACATCACTCTTTGGAATTTTTCAAGTTGAGATTTATTGAATCTATTGATTAACATAGGGTGAATACATATATATGTGGCGTAACTTCCTAGCATCACTGCTGCCCGGCACATGGACACACGTGGGCATTTTGGTAGGAGCTGCTGTGTGGCTCCTGCGACAGGGGTATCTATGAACACATCTCCTGGGGCATCCGCTGGGACCTCTTCTTCCTTCATTCTCACAAGAGCTGGTCGTCACCAGACATACAGACCTGCCCATCTGATGGGGCAAATGCTATCTGAATAGTGAGTAAATTTCTGTGCATAATCATTAGGGAGGCCGCGGATGTCTGACATTTACTGGCCATGTGAATTGCTTCCCTGCGGAACTGCAGGAATATGTCGTTTGTCCCTATGGATAAATGAGAACTCTTTGTACAACTAGGATGCATACTACCCTTTCTCTGCCCATGAAGAATTTTCCAGTCTGGGGTTTGTCTTTTCACCTTTTGACATTATTCTGGTTTTTGTTTGGACCAGGAAAAGTCAGCATTTTCCTCAGTGGCTTCTGGCTCTCTGGTCATTCAAAAGT
This sequence comes from Cynocephalus volans, assembly GCF_027409185.1. Taxonomy (NCBI): domain Eukaryota; kingdom Metazoa; phylum Chordata; class Mammalia; order Dermoptera; family Cynocephalidae; genus Cynocephalus; species Cynocephalus volans. Next base: position 50,231,008 of record NC_084476.1, on the reverse strand, counting down.
AGTTCCTATTTCAAGATTATGGCAATAATAACTATCAGGGCTTTGTGTCTCTAAATAGAGTCTTTGATTTTTCTGTAATTTTCCTCTTACTAAAAACATAAAATGAAAATTATTCAGATCTTTCTCATATTATGCGGCCAGATACAAAAGGCCACATAACATATAACTGTACTGATAGGAACAATCCACGATAGGTAAATTCACACACACAGAAAATGGAGTGGTAGTCAGGGACAGGGAGAGGCGGGATGGGGAGTGACAGCTTAATGGCTACAGAGTTGATGAAGCTGTTCGATCACTAGATGGTGGTAAGGGTTGCACCATATTAAAATGTACTTAATGCCACTGAATGGTAATTTTGAAAATATTAAATACACTTTATTTTATACAAGGGATATTATTGAAAATAAAAGATGACAAAATTTGAGGAGATGCAGGACACAGACAAAAATGAGGAGAAGCACAGCGTCAAGGAAGGGCAAGAACAGATCTGGAGTGGGGACTGGTGAGGTTGTTTGTGGGAGCTCTGGAGCCAGGGCTCCCCTGGGTGCTGGTGTTTCTTCTAATTCTTCTGATGTTTCAGGAACGGTTATGTCAGGTTGCTCTAGCTCTACCTCTGGATCTTGATCTTTCTCCTGCTCTTTCTCTTGCTCTTTCTACTGATCTTTCTCTTGATCTTTCTGTTGCTCCTGCTCTGGATCTTGCGTCTGATCTACCACTTGCTCTGGATCTTGTTCCTGCTCTACCTCTTGCTCTGGATCTTGCTCCTGCTCTACTTCTTGCTCTGGCTTGGGCTCTGGATCTTGCTCTCGCTCTGCCTCTGGCAGTGGAGGTGGAGCTGGAGCTGGAACTCGAGCCGAACATGGCAGCAGCTCTTGGGACAGTTGTTCAGCCTGGGCGGAAGCTGGAACTGTAGAGACAACAATTGAAAATATCAATGTGAGTTTCTATGTCTCATCCAATGACACTGTCTTTCTAGAAGCCCAAGTCCAGAGACCCAGCCTCAGGAAGTCTCCCCACACTGCAGAACACTGTATGATTGTTCTGAGTACTCAGTGCCCCTGTCCCCAGCCTGCTTCTGGAAACTCTGCTCTGTGTGGTCCAGCCCAGGCCCCTCCCCAAACCCGCACAGGCACGCACCCTCTACCTCCTCACCCTCAGTCTCCGCCTCACTAGGCTCCAGGTGCTCCGGTTTCTCCAGCTGCGCCAGAAGAAGATCAGCCTTACGCTCCACCTCTGAACCTCGCATACTGATATGTACGTAGGCCGAAAGAAACTTCAAAGAATGAAATTCAGGAGGCTCGTGGAAATCGGTGGAATAGAATTCCAGCCAGATCTTTAAGACAGAGGACATGGCACTGTGGGAGACAAGTGGGCAACAGCATCAGAGGCCTGGCCTATCCCTCTATGCTGCCCACCCAAGGCTCCCCTGAGTGAGCTGCAGTCTTGTGCCCTCTGCCCGTGCCTGTCCATAGACCAGCCCATCCAATGTCCACCCCCAGTATGGCAGTTCTGGCACAGATGGGCCTGGCAGCCAAGGAGGGGCTGGCAAAAGCCTCCATGGGAGGAGCCTTCAACCACTGATGTGACCACGTTTCCCTTCTTCAGGGAAACCTGACAACCTCCTCTGTCTGTGTCACTGCCCCATCCCTGCTGGAATGACCTGTCCACCCCAGGAGGGTGCTGTCTGCTCTGAGCATTACTCACTGGCACACAGGGGGTGTCCAGCAATATCTGATAAATGAGGAAACAGAGGGAGGCGCTGCTCCCCTGGCCTACCCAGGGCCCTTGGAAAAGCCCAAACTTGAGCTCACACGTGAATGTACTGCCCAAGTGTCTGCATGAAAATCTGCATATCCTTTTCCCAGTGACAGCAATCTCTTGGCCCTGACCACACTCTGCACCCTCAGCACCAGCTGAGCATCCCCATGGAGGCTCCAGCCCCGAGTGTGAGCGGCATGCTCTGCACACCTCCTGCTCTGGCTCAGCACGGGCTCTGGGGGTGTGGGCAGGGCTGGGTGGGAGGGCGTGGGGATGGATTCTCTCTGGGCTCACTCTGCTCTCCACCCTCTCGCACACCCTACGGTGCCTGGGACCACATCCCCTGCCGTCTTGACTCCTTTCCCTGCAGGGAAAGCCTTGAGCCCTCAGCCCTGTAGCAGGAATCATAAGATGTGTGAGAGCCAGAGTTCTGCCAGCCCCCCACCCACAGGCCCCCGCAGACCACACGCAGTTGTGTGGAGATGGGAGCCCCTCCTTCTGCACCTAAACTCCACTTACCATTTTAGATGCTCCAGGGATTCGCCATCCCCGTCACAATCAGAAATCATGTTTCCATACCTAGAAGAGGTCAGGAGTGTGTCAAATCTACCATATGGTGGCACTACTTGCTTCTCATGTCTACTGTGACTGTCTCACCTCTGACTAGAATGGAAGCCCAGGAGGGCAGGGAATGCAGTCTCCTCTGTTCATTGGATTATGGTCAGTGCCCAGAAAGTGACTGCACATAGTGTGGCTTCACATATGATTGTTGAAGGAATGAACCCCAACCAACTCCTCCCAAGATATCTGGGTGCACCTGAAGCCGCTCTGCCCGCCTCTGGTCTCCCTGCTTTGAATACACCCAGAAGCCTACAGATAGAATCCCAAATTTCCTGTAAAAAATGTGAAAAGAGTGAAGCCCTAGTCAACGAGGCCAGTGAGGGGTGACAGAGACTTCCTCGTGGGGGTGTCAGGAATCCTGAATGAGGATGACCGTGGCCCCTCCAGCAGACCTTCCACAGGGCTGGACTCAGGAGCAGCACTTTCCATGGGGGACCCACTGGAGCTTGTTCCTGTGACCACCCACTGAACACAGGAGGAAATTGAGGCTCAGAGGGGTGTGGTGACAGTCCTAAGACTCACAGCTGGGAGGCGGCCTAGTGACACTGTGTGATCCAGGGCCTGAGTGCTCACCTGAGGAAAAGCAGGTGCAGCACATGCCGGGGACTGGCAAAGTTCTTGTAGCTTGACAGAAACAGGTGGACATAAGATTGGTCACCACCCAAGACAGCAGGCACCAGGTGCTCCACCCGCTTCTTCAGGGTGCGTGCCGGGACAGGCCACACCATGTGGGTGGCATCCGAGCTCAATGAAGATGTGTCTTCATCTAGGACAGGACAGGGGAGAGATACACAGTGACAGCACCGTGAACCCCAAGGAGGGCAGGGGCTGGAGGCCAGTCTTAACCCCAGGGAGGACATGAGAAGACAGCCTGAGGGCCCAGGGTTAATGTACAGGGTGGTGGTTGCCACCCCGGCAGTCCCCGTTCACCCTCCAGCCAGACCTGAGGTGTGAACACACCAGGACCAGCAGGTTTATAAACCCCCCACCCTCTGCCCCTGCCCTGGGAGGGTGTCCCATGTCCCCGTTCCCCACACACTCAGGAGGAGGGGCTGCGGTCACCCAGGGAGGCTCATAGTGCTGGCCTGGCCTTGCCCAACCTCCTGTGGGCCACCTGACATTACCTTTGGGGACCTCCTCCCAGACGGCCACAGGGGTCGAGGGCGAGGGCTGAACCAGCGCCGGAAGCATTGGACAAGCCTCTCAGCACAGGGCTTCCTGGGGCTACGGCCCCGGGACCTCGGGATACAGCACAACATCTCACTCTGCCTGTGGCCAAGTGAGCTGGGGAAGGGGCTGGGTATAGAATGTGGGTGCCAGGTTACCGAGTTCCGAGTTCTGTTGGGGTCTGTCGTCAAGGAAGTGAAGTCACTTCCGGATACCTCATTTCCTGAGCCCCTCCTCTGTGTACAAGACTGCAAATGCCCCTCTGGGTACCTGTCTGCTGACCCTCCTTTCCCATGAACTCTCTCTGTTGCCCACACTTCCACCAACACTGCCTGACCACACCCCTGTGCAAGGCCTGGGTGGAGCCAGCGTCATAGCTCGGAGGAGATACACGTAGGTTCATCCCCAGCTCCTGCTTCTTATCACTTTATGGGACCCTGGACAAGCCATTGTCACTCTCATGACCTCCCCACTCTCCCCTTTTCCACAGTGGGGATCATTCTAGCATCTTCTTCCTAGGGATGGCATCAGGCATGTGTGAGAAAACATCTCTGAAACCTATGGCCGGTGTCACATGCAGCTAATAAACAAGACTAGAGATAAAATCCACGACGGTGTGGAAGGTAGCATGGAATACGACTAACGACAGGTCTGGTTCCTGTCATATAATCTTGAAAATGTCACTTTTGCTCTTGGTCTGTTTTCCCTGTCTGCACCATGCTACAGTTGGAATTTCAGGCATTCACATACTGCTTTGCTCCATAAAACCTCACAATGGCTTCGTGTGTATTTAGGTTTGGACTCAAGTGCCACATCACTGTCTGTGTGGTTGGCGACTCGTCAGGGGCTCCCAGTGGTCCCCACCATCGGCTGCACACATCCTCACGTAATCCCCTGCCCTGCAGTGTGGACTGGACTTAGTGACTCACTTCTAACCAATACAGGATCAAAAGTGAGAAGGTGTCACTTTCTAAATGTCATTGGAACACGCCTGTCTCTAGAGTCTTGTGCTCTGTCTCCTCTGTTCTCTCTGTTTGTATCCACCATATGCCAAGCATGGTGCCGAGAGCTGGAGAAAGAGCTGATTCAGCTGCACCCTGGCTTGGGAGATGATCCCAGGATAAGAAAGAGGAGAAGACGTACTATCGAGTGCCTGACATTCTAAGAGAGGAAAGTGATCTAGGAGGCCATCAGAATATTCTAGATTAGGAAGCTACCTGAAGATGGTAGGAAATGAACACCATTTGCAGAGATGAACCAGAGGCGTTTGGTCCATTAAGATGACGGCAACATGGAACTGATGTGTAAGATGTAAGTAAGTAAGAAATACTATTCACAAATTCAAATCCTCTTTTCAAAATCATTGAATGGCAGGGATAAGTGCTCATGTTCAATGCAAACATAACTAGAATTGAGGAAGATTCCATTTATGGAATAACTTTATATCTCCATTAGATGAAAGTATGCAGATATGTTCAGCAATTCTTTTCAAATTGTATAAAATATCCATTGTTGACACAATCAGGATTCCACCCCCATACTTTGGCTTCACACCCCATTTTCTTTACACCAGACACACATCCATTGCTGTGATGTAGATCCATTGCTGTCAACACTATCCCAGCCCACAGCCTACTGGTCCAGGGAGACAGCAACTCTATCACTATATTGTGTGCAGAATCCAGGAAGGGCCTAACACGGGGGCTCCATAAATACTCCCTGAAGTGCTGCACTTGAGAAGAGAGAAGAGTCTATGATTTTATTACCTGGTGCTCTACCTACACATGTTATCACTCTGCATTATGTCATGATCCTTAGTCCCCCTCACCTGACAGTCAGCAACCCAGGAGCAGTGTCTACACCTCGGTCTGCCCCTATTCCAGGCCCCCAGCCCAGCACCTGGCAAGTAATAGGTGTCAAGTACTGATGAATGAATTGTCTGGAAACATGTGAAACAGGATTCATCAAGAATACCCAGATGGAAGGTCACCATGAACATGCTGCCCTTTAATTCTGTCTGCCGACCACTTCCTTCAGCCAGGAACTGCCTGGGCACAAAGATTTCCCAGAGTCACCATCCTGCTTTGACTTCTGCCATTCACTTTAGCCTCCTTGATTGTCCTACTTACTGTGGGTTTCTTCACTCTCAGTCTCAGGGGACACCTCTGAACCCCTAAGGTAGCCCACTGGGTCTTCCTTCTCTGGCCAACACATTCCTCTTGCTTCTGTGCATGGCCTTGATAGCAGGGTCACAGGCAATCCCAGGAAAGTGACACCCCAGCATGCTGAACTTGGACACCCGCACTAGTCAAGGGAGCCCTCTCCCTTCATCTCCTGCAGAATCCCCCTAGGAATAGGGCATGCAGATATGTACACATGTGTAGGGAGGAAAGGGGGTCTCATGACATCTTAGCTAGAAGATGATTACAAATTTCTTAAACATTACTAGAAAATTATGGTTCATTTGTCCTGGCATGCAACTGAATGAGAAAAAAATCTGTGAAAAATTCTGACACCCATGACAAAAGAAATGATCCAAACAATATGACCATCGAGGTGCTTTTCTTTTATGTTTAGGACTATCAATTAAAAATGTGGTATTGAGGAGAATGTCAACAATATTGGGGGAGGCTCTGGGACGATGCTGAGTAGAAAATGGACAATAGATTCCTTTTTTGAGAATCGATAGAAGCTATTTTGCAGAAAGTGGCAAATGAGCTTGACTTTTAAAAACGAAGAGCATTAAAGCAAGTAAGTTTAGTGGAAAGTAGATGATATTTGGGAGAGGGGTGACGTGTTAAGTTACAAGAGGCAAAGAAATGGAAAGAACACATGTTTTGCAAAGGGAAAAATCATTCCTGTAAAACATCAGAATTGGAGTTTTCTTGCTGTTCTTTTTGTGCCTATGTAGTATCTTCTTTCTGCTGTATCTTCCAACTTGGGTTTTAGGCACTCTGTGTATGTGTTTGTTTACAAGAGAGAAATTGATAAACCTTAGTAAGCCCTAGAAAATTCTAGAGGTCTGAAATAAACAGATATTTTTCAAGTTTATTTAATTAAAAAGCAAAACAAAACAAAAACAGTGTCATCTGCTCCTATTAGGTAAAATATATGATCATATTGGAATCTTTGTGTGTGTGTGTGGCTGGCCAATATAGGGATCCACACCCTTGACCTTGGTGATACGAGGCTGTGCTCTAACCAGCTGAGCTACCAGCCAGCCTATACATGATCATATTGGAATAATATGCAACAGAGAGATACTCTGCTGCTATGGAGAATAAGCTGATTGCAAGGAAAAAAGATGCTCACAGATAAGGCAAGGGTAGGCTTTTTGTCCCCCATTGTGGAATAGCACAGGGAAAAATGCAAATGTATTGAGGCTGGTAATTCCAAGTCATGGGAGGGAAATTAAAATGATGACTCTGGAAGAATAGTTTCAAATGTCAAGGAGTTTGAGGCAGGTGATCAATTTAGTGAAATGACAAATACTTTAGGAGATGCTGCTTCTTTGAAAGGATGGATACATACAGCAAATCAAGGTAGGTGACTGTGCTGCTAAGTTCTTAATATTGCTATGAGTTTTAACTTTAAATATATTTGTGACTTTGCAGGTAGATCTGAATTTTGAGTGTCATAATTACTTAAGAATCTTTTATGGATTTGATTACTATAGCTATCACTGTAATTTGATGAGGTTTTAGAACTACATTCCATTACTAATTTTGGTTTTATTATTTCCAAGTGCCAAAATACTTAACACAGTACCACCTCTTATTCTATAATAAAAAGCAATGGAGACAAGTTATTCAGTTGAAAAAAATTACTTTTTTTTTTTTTAAAGATGACCGGTAAGGGGATCCTATCCCTTGATGTGGTGTTGTCAGCACCACGCACTCCCAAGTGAGCCAATCAGCCAACCCTCCATAGGGACCCGAACCTGTGGCTCTGGTGCTGTCAGCACCGCACTCTCCAAGTGCGCACGGGCCGGCCGTGCTCCATGGTAGTTTTAGCTGTCTCCCTCCTTTATTCTCAGAATTTTCCTTTTCCCATGTTCTCCTGGACAAGTTCAACCCTGCTAACGATTAAAACCCATCACATCTGTCTGTCTTGGTGTGGATTGGCTCCCAAGCAGAAGACTCAGGGCTTCTTTGAACTAGGACTTGCATTGACTTCAACTCAACCAAGCTGAAGCGCCGATCTTGTGATTACACTTAGCATGTGCTATGAATGGAGAGAAATGAAGTGAAAAGTGCCTATGAGATGCGAAGTCAAACTTGTCACGTTCCTAGTCCCCTCTCTGGGCTTCTCTCCATCTTCAGCTCCACCTCACTGTTTACCCCTTAAAGAAGCCAGATGCTCTCTAATTCGTATGTCCACGAAACACTTGGTTTCAAATAACGGGTATTAAATGACTATTTGTTGGAAGTTCTGTATCCTAAATTTGTAGGTGTCCTTTATGTGACTGACGATGGCATGAATACCTAGTGTTAACAGTCTTTGTTGTGCTCAGCATTAAGATCCGTTCGGAATTGTCATGGAAACTTGTAAAATTAAAATAAAATCCAAATGCATGTCATCTGGCCTTGGAGTCCAGTTCTTCAGTACACACTCTGCTGATTTGGGCACCTCAGTCAAGAACCCAGTCAAAGAACCTCACAGAGTCACCCACAGGCCACGAAGCCACAGCACATGAGCAAGACGTTCCTGTGCTGCCCTGTTAACCATGAGCAGATGCCAAGGGCCCCAGATGTTTCAGCAATTCCTCTAGTTTCCGCAAACAAGGGCCCCAGATGTTTCAGCAATTCCTCTAGTTTCCGCAAATCGTCTAATATGAAATAGGCCAAAGCAAACAAACAAAAAAGGTAAAAGCAAATTGGAAGAAATAGAGATCATGCCAGGGAAACAGAAAATACCATTAACTTCCTCAGAGTTATAGGAGAGAAACTGTTGGACTTACTGAAGAAGAACAGACATTGTTAAAGTAGAACAGGGAGAAGATGAATCAAATAACCATGAGGTCATTTAGAAATTAAAAATATAACTGTTGAAATTTTTGTTTGTTTGTTTTTTTTGTGTGTGTGTGTGTGACAGTTAAGGGGGTTGTAACCCTAGGGGTGGTGTCGCCCGCACCGCGCTCAGCCAGTGAGCGCAAAGGCCATCCCTATGTGGGATCCGAACCCACAGCAGCGCCCCTGCGCTCTCAGCGCTGCTCTTTCCCTAGTGCGCCACGGGGCGGCCCATAAGTGTTGAAATTTAACTTAGAAAACAACTCACTAGAAAGATGAGAAAATAACACAAGGGAAGCCTGATTAGATCAAAAAGACAAAAGGATAACAAGAAAGATACAATTGAAAGAAAAGCATAAAAAATGAAAGGAGTAAAAGGGAAAGAGAGAGAGAAAACGGAAGTGCGTGTCCGCAGAGCCAGTGTCTGAACAACACGCGCTCCAGGAACAGCCGCGGAGATGGGCAGGAGGAGAGAACCGTGGGTGAAAGGAGGAAGGGACAGGTCCCGGAGTTCCCCAGAGGTCCCCACGTGGAGAGTGACGATGGGTCCACACGCCGCCCCGCACTGGGGAAGCACAGGGGACAACGTGTGGGTGTGGGGGTCCAGGGGACGGACCCTGCGGAGGAGCCTCAAGAGGGAGACGAATGGGGAGGCCGGCCTTCAGCGTCTCGTGCAGAGTCGGTTCCGATCTCCGCTTTTCCTCGTCAAACGTGAGTCCGACAAGGCGAGGACGGGCCTCTGGACGTTTAGCAGCCCAAGACCGTTTTCTTAGCAGTCTATGGGGGGGCGTCTCCCACTACGGAGAAGACATAAACCCGGACAGGGGACAGGGCCCTGGTGACGGCCACAGGGGATCGTACCGACCCCGACTGCTCTGAGGCTGCAGTGTAGACATCGGCTCCCAGGAGGTGTCGTCCAGAGCACCACATGGGTCCCTGAGGCGTTCACCTGTGGTGACAGCAGCTGCCCTAACCAGGACAGTGCGCGTGCGCAGACGCCAACGCGCACAGAGGACACGCGGTCCGCGCCGGGCTGTCAGCCGCGTCCCCTCAGCCGCTGGTGCGCGGCGCTCAGAGCTGCGGACGGGAAGCCGCGGTCGCGGGGTGCGCTCTCCGTGGCGCCTCCTGGTGGACCTGCCTGCAGCTGCCTCCCCCAGGCCGCCCGTCCCGCCTGGGGACAGGAGCGCAGGACCGGCCGCTCTCCACCCCCTGCTCCCGCCCCTCTGCGGCCGATGACAGCGGGTACCAGCGACACGACGGATTGCCACGGGCGCTCCAGGTCGGTGCAAGGGGTCCGCGCTGACGAGGCGCCGAGCACAGCCGTGAGGGGGACCCGCGTGGGCTGTCGTCGGCCAACGGTCCTGGCGGTTCCTCGGCCCCAGGCTGGCAGGCACAGTCCGCGGCGTGACAGTCCTGACCGCGGAGCCGTGTGCTATTAAAGCCACACGGTCACCACGAGCGACGGTATCTTGTGTACTTTTTCAAAACTGAGTTTTCTATTCTATGCCTTTACTCAACCGTATGAAATATACAATTAGTAATTTATCAAATTGCGTAAAAAATGTCAATTGTTATTTATATATAAACAAAATTTATAGATTTATTTGGAAGAATTGATATATTTTCCCTACTTATTTTCTCATCTATGAACATGTACATCTCTTCATTGTCTTCAGTTTGTTCGTTTTTTCAATAACATTTTACACTCAGTGTTTTGAAATCATGATTGTCAAAATGCACCCTAATTATTCATGTAAACCTTATGAATGAAAATTTGGGGTGTTTCCAACCCTTAGTAATAGGTATTGTCATATTAACAATCTTGTCGACACCTCACCTTATAATTTTTCAAGGTTACATATGATATAGATTCCTGAATATTGGGTTACAGTATAAAATAGTAAATATACAAGTATAATTTTGCTAAATTTTGCGAGTTTCTGCTCCTTATGGGCTCTACCATTTGCATTCCACCACAGTGTATTATAATACCTGGATCCCTACAGTCTCACTAACAAGTTTGTTATCAAAAAATTAAATTTTGCAAATCTAATAGGTGAAGACTTGTATTTCAATATATTTTAAATGTATAGTTCTCTATGAGGGATTAAGCACCTAATTAAGTATTGATGTCAATTTAAATTTCCTTTTGTGTTATTAGATTGTTCATATATTTTGTTCATTTTTATTTCATTTTGTTGGTCATTTCCATCTCATTTTTTCACACATCATTGTATTAGTGATATTATCCTAGTTTAAGAGGCTTTTTGTTTTTTTGCTTTTTTTAAAATTGAAACATTATTGATCACCCATTTTAAGTATTATAGCTTGTAATTACTTTTTGTCGTGTCCTTTTGACCTAGTTGGTGGCATTTACCTTTTGTTTGAGTTTGCTTTGCTTTATTAATTGCTGCTATGCCATCCATGTTAACTGCTGCTACATTAGTAGCAGCATATTTTCACCAGTGATTTGAAATGGTATCTTTCTTAAATACTAAATTTCTATAAATCTTGGGTATCTCTTTGAATTCTCCATTCTTTTTCATTAGGTTTTATATTTACTTATAAACAAATTCCATATGGTCTTGATAATGAAGAATTTATAAAAAAAATTTTTCGATCTCTGGTAGACTTACCCCTCCCTTTTGATTTGTTTCCTCATTTTTTTCTGATGAACGATTAATGTTTCATCAACATTTTATAATCATCTTATTTTGTTGTAGGTGAAGAAACAAATGAGACTATTTTTAATGTGATCATGACACACGTATAAAGTAACTTAGGAGAAAATAAAATACTTAGGATCATGTGGCTTTCTGGCCAAGAAAATATCACTGACATTTCTCTATCGTTTGTGTATGTATGTTTTAAGAGTGTTCTAATGCTTAAATCACATAGTTAAATAGGCTTTGTTGAGTTCTTGTTAGCTTTATGCCAAATATTTTGACAATTTTGTGGCTATTGAAAATGGAATCTTGATTTGTGTAATGTAATCTAGATAGTTATTGTTATTACATAAGACATTTATTAATTTTATATGTGAATTTTTCTAAATCGCAACATGTAAATTTTATTTTAGTAAGTCGTCTTGTTTGTAATAGGTTTTTAATTAATTCTTTTTGATTTTCCAAATTCACAATACATACACATAACCCATTTTTCTCCATCTTGACATATACAAATACGTATGGTCAAATCTTATTTTATCTAGTGTTTTGATATTTATGAGTCTTACATTTTCTCAAAAGTACTTTTGGCTTCTGTGGAAATTATTATGTGTTTTTCTTTCTTCTAATGCTTAATACTTTTGCAAAATATTGAAGTTAGTAATTCATCTCAAATTTAATTTTGTGAACGGTACCTAGCAAAAGCATAACTGGATTTAATTTCCAAATAAATAATATTTCAATCCCTGTAATGATGAAGTGCTTTCCCCTAAGTAATCTGAATCCTTTCCTCATATACCAGAATCTGTTTCAAAATTCAAACTTTTACTCCACTGAACTATTCATTTATTCTTTGCCAATCTCATTCACTTTCAAGTATGTTCCTTTGCAATACATTTTATTAGACGGAGCAAATTTCCTCTTTGTTTTTATTATTATTGTTCTTCTTATGTCTTGAACATTTTGGGGGCCATTTTTGCACATAATTTTTTTTCATATTAACTTTGAGGTTATTTGACAAGTCCCCTAAACATCACTCTTTGGAATTTTTCAAGTTGAGATTTATTGAATCTATTGATTAACATAGGGAGAATACATATATATGTGGCGTAACTTCCTAGCATCACTGCTGCCCGGCACATGGACACACGTGGGCATTTTGGTAGGAGCTGCTGTGTGGCTCCTGCGACAGGGGTATCTATGAACACATCTCCTGGGGCATCCGCTGGGACCTCTTCTTCCTTCATTCTCACAAGAGCTGGTCGTCACCAGACATACAGACCTGCCCATCTGATGGGGCAAATGCTATCTGAATAGTGAGTAAATTTCTGTGCATAATCATTAGGGAGGCCGCGGATGTCTGACATTTACTGGCCATGTGAATTGCTTCCCTGCGGAACTGCAGGAATATGTCGTTTGTCCCTATGGATAAATGAGAACTCTTTGTACAACTAGGATGCATACTACCCTTTCTCTGCCCATGAAGAATTTTCCAGTCTGGGGTTTGTCTTTTCACCTTTTGACATTATTCTGGTTTTTGTTTGGACCAGGAAAAGTCAGCATTTTCCTCAGTGGCTTCTGGCTCTCTGGTCATTCAAAAGTAGTTCCTATTTCAAGATTATGGCAATAATAACTATCAGGGCTTTGTGTCTCTAAATAGAGTCTTTGATTTTTCTGTAATTTTCCTCTTACTAAAAACATAAAATGAAAATTATTCAGATCTTTCTCATATTATGCGGCCAGATACAAAAGGCCACATAACATATAACTGTACTGATAGGAACAATCCACGATAGGTAAATTCACACACACAGAAAATGGAGTGGTAGTCAGGGACAGAGAGAGGCGGGATGGGGCGTGACAGCTTAATGGCTACAGAGTTGATGAAGCTGTTCGATCACTAGATGGTGGTAAGGGTTGCACCATATTAAAAATGTACTTAATGCCACTGAATGGTAATTTTGAAAATATTAAAAACACTTTATTTTATAAAAGGGATATTATTGATAATAAAAGATGAAAAAATTTGAGGAGATGCAGGACACAGACAAAAATGAGGAGAAGCACAGCGTCAAGGAAGGGCAAGAACAGATCTGGAGTGGGGACTGGTGAGGTTGTTTGTGGGAGCTCTGGAGCCAGGGCTCCCCTGGGTGCTGGTGTTTCTTCTATTTCTTCTGATGTTTCAGGAACGGTTATGTCAGGTTGCTCTAGCTCTACCTCTGGATCTTGATCTTTCTCCTGCTATTTCTCTTGCTCTTTCTTCTGATCTTTCTCTTGATCTTTCTGTTGCTCCTGCTCTGGATCTTGCGTCTGATCTACCACTTGCTCTGGATCTTGTTCCTGCTCTATCTCTTGCTCTGGATCTTGCTCCTGCTCTACTTCTTGCTCTGGCTTCGGCTCTGGATCTTGCTCTCGCTCTGCCTCTGGCAGTGGAGGTGGAGCTGGAGCTGGAACTCGAGCCGAACATGGCAGCAGCTCTTGGGACAGTTGTTCAGCCTGGGCGGAAGCTGGAACTGTAGAGACAACAATTGAAAATATCAATGTGAGTTTCTATGTCTCATCCAATGACACTGTCTTTCTAGAAGCCCAAGTCCAGAGACCCAGCCTCAGGAAGTCTCCCCACACTGCAGAACACTGTATGATTGTTCTGAGTACTCAGTGCCCCTGTCCCCAGCCTGCTTCTGGAAACTCTGCTCTGTGTGGTCCAGCCCAGGCCCCTCCCCAAACCCGCACAGGCACGCACCCTCTACCTCCTCACCCTCAGTCTCCGCCTCACTAGGCTCCAGGTGCTCCGGTTTCTCCAGCTGCGCCAGAAGAAGATCAGCCTTACGCTCCACCTCTGAACCTCGCATACTGATATGTACATAGGCCGAAAGAAACTTCAAAGAATGAAATTCAGGAGGCTCGTGGAAATCGGTGGAATAGAATTCCAGCCAGATCTTTAAGACAGAGGACATGGCACTGTGGGAGACAGGTGGGCAACAGCATCAGAGGCGTGGCCTATCCCTCTATGCTGCCCTCACAAGGCTCCCCTGAGTGAGCTGCAGTCTTGTACCCTCTGTCCGTGCCTGTCCATAGACCAGCCCATCCAATGTCCACCTCCAGTATGGCAGTTCTGGCACAGATGGGCCTGGCAGCCAAGGAGGGGCTGGCAAAAGCCTCCATGGGAGGAGCCTTCAACCACTGATGTGACCACGTTTCCCTTCTTCAGGGAAACCTGACAACCTCCTCTGTCTGTCACGGCCCCATCGCTGCTGGAATGACCTGTCCACCCCAGGAGGGTGCTGTCTGCTCTGGGCATTACTCACTGGCACACAGGAGGTGTCCAGCAATATCTGATAAATGAGGAAACAGAGGGAGGCGCTGCTCCCCTGGCCTACCCAGGGCCCTTGGAAAAGCCCAAACTTGAGCTCACACGTGAATGTACTGCCCAAGTGTCTGCATGAAAATCTGCATATCCTTTTCCCAGTGACAGCAATCTCTTGGCCCTGACCGCACTCTGCACCCTCAGCACCAGCTGAGCATCCCCATGGAGGCTCCAGTCCCGAGTGTAAGCGGGATGCTCTGCACACCTCCATCTCTGGCTCAGCACGGGCTCTGGGGGTGTGGGCAGGGCTGGGTGGGAGGGCGTGGGGATGGATTCTCTCTGGACTCACTCTGCTCTCCAGCCTCTCGCACACACTACGGTGCCTGGGATCACATCCCCAGCCGTCTTGACTCCTTTCCCAGCAGGGAAAGCCTTGAGCCCTCAGCCCTTTAGCAGGAATCATAAGATGTGTGAGAGCCAGAGTTCTGCCAGCCCCCCACCCACAGGCCCCCGCAGACCACACGCAGTTGTGTGGAGATGGGAGCCCCTCCTTCTGCACCTAAACTCCACTTACCATTTTAGCTGCTCCAGGGATTCGCCATCCCCGTCACAATCAGAAATCATGTTTCCATACCTAGAAGAGGTCAGGGGTGTGTCAAATCTACCATATGGTGGCACTACCTGCTTCTCATGTCTACTGTGACTGTCTCACCTCTGACTAGAATGGAAGCCCAGGATGGCAGGGAATGCAGTCTCCTCTGTTCATTGGATTATGGTCAGTGCCCAGAAAGTGACTGCACATAGTGTGGCTTCACATATGATTGTTGAAGGAATGAACCCCAACCAACTCCTCCCAAGATATCTGGGTGCACCTGAAGCTGCTCTGCCCGCCTCTGGTCTCCCTGCTTTGAATACACCCAGAAGCCTACAGATAGAATCCCAAATTTCCTGTAAAAATGTGAAAATAGTGAAGCCCTAGTCAACGAGGCCAGTGAGGGGTGACAGAGACTTCCTCGTGGGGGTGTCAGGAATCCTGAATGAGGACTACCGTGGCCCCTCCAGCAGACCTTCCACAGGGCTGGACTCAGGAGCAGCACTTTCCATGGGGGACCCATTGGAGCTTGTTCCTGTGACCACCCACTGAACACAGGAGGAAACTGAGGCTCAGAGGGGTGTGGTGACAGTCCTAAGACTCACAGCTGGGAGGCGGCCTAGTGACACTGTGTGATCCAGGGCCTGAGTGCTCACCTGAGGAAAAGCAGGTGCAGCACATGCCGGGGACTGGCAAAGTTCTTGTAGCTTGACAGAAACAGGTGGACATAAGATTGGTCACCACCCAAGACAGCAGGCACCAGGTGCTCCACCCGCTTCTTCAGGGTGCGTGCCGGGACAGGCCACACCATGTGGGTGGCATCCGAGCTCAATGAAGATGTGTCTTCATCTAGGACAGGACAGGGGAGAGATACACAGTGACAGCACCGTGAACCCCAAGGAGGGCAGGGGCTGGAGGCCAGTCTTAACCCCAGGGAGGACATGAGAAGACAGCCTGAGGGCCCAGGGTTAATGTACAGGGTGGTGGTTGCCACCCCGGCAGTCCCCGTTCACCCTCCAGCCAGACCTGAGGTGTGAACACACCAGGACCAGCAGGTTTATAAACCCCCCACCCTCTGCCCCTGCCCTGGGAGGGTGTCCCATGTCCCCGTTCCCCACACACTCAGGAGGAGGGGCTGCGGTCACCCAGGGAGGCTCATAGTGCTGGCCTGGCCTTGCCCAACCTCCTGTGGGCCACCTGACATTACCTTTGGGGACCTCCTCCCAGACGGCCACAGGGGTCGAGGGCGAGGGCTGAACCAGCGCCGGAAGCATTGGACAAGCCTCTCAGCACAGGGCTTCCTGGGGCTACGGCCCCGGGACCTCGGGATACAGCACAACATCTCACTCTGCCTGTGGCCAAGTGAGCTGGGGAAGGGGCTGGGTATAGAATGTGGGTGCCAGGTTACCGAGTTCCGAGTTCTGTTGGGGTCTGTCGTCAAGGAAGTGAAGTCACTTCCTGATACCTCATTTCCTGAGCCCCTCCTCTGTGTACAAGACTGCAAATGCCCCTCTGGGTACCTGTCTGCTGACCCTCCTTTCCCATGAACTCTCTCTGTTGCCCACACTTCCACCAACACTGCCTGACCACACCCCTGTGCAAGGCCTGGGTGCAGCCAGCGTCATAGCTCGGAGGAGATACACGTAGGTTCATCCCCAGCTCCTGCTTCTTATCACTTTATGGGACCCTGGACAAGCCATTGTCACTCTCATGACCTCCCCAGTCTCCCCTTTTGCACAGTGGGGATCATTCTAGCATCTTCTTCCTAGGGATGGCATCAGGCATGTGTGAGAAAACATCTCTGAAACCTATGGCCGGTGTCACATGCAGCTAATAAACAAGACTAGAGATAAAATCCACGACGGTGTGGAAGGTAGCATGGAATACGACTAACGACAGGTCTGGTTCCTGTCATATAATCTTGAAAATGTCACTTTTGCTCTTGGTCTGTTTTCCCTGTCTGCACCATGCTACAGTTGGAATTTCAGGCATTCACATACTGCTTTGCTCCATAAAACCTCACAATGGCTTCGTGTGTATTTAGGTTTGGACTCAAGTGCCACATCACTGTCTGTGTGGTTGGCGACTCGTCAGGGGCTCCCAGTGGTCCCCACCATCGGCTGCACACATCCTCACGTAATCTCCTGCCCTGCAGTGTGGACTGGACTTAGTGACTCACTTCTAACCAATACAGGATCAAAAGTGAGAAGGTGTCACTTTCTAAATGTCATTGGAACACGCCTGTCTCTAGAGTCTTGTGCTCTGTCTCCTCTGTTCTCTCTGTTTGTATCCACCATATGCCAAGCATGGTGCCGAGAGCTGGAGAAAGAGCTGATTCAGCTGCACCCTGGCTTGGGAGATGATCCCAGGATAAGAAAGAGGAGAAGACGTACTATCGAGTGCCTGACATTCTAAGAGAGGAAAGTGATCTAGGAGGCCATCAGAATATTCTAGATTAGGAAGCTACCTGAAGATGGTAGGAAATGAACACCATTTGCAGAGATGAACCAGAGGCGTTTGGTCCATTAAGATGACGGCAACATGGAACTGATGTGTAAGATGTAAGTAAGTAAGAAATACTATTCACAAATTCAAATCCTCTTTTCAAAATCATTGAATGGCAGGGATAAGTGCTCATGTTCAATGCAAACATAACTAGAATTGAGGAAGATTCCATTTATGGAATAACTTTATATCTCCATTAGATGAAAGTATGCAGATATGTTCAGCAATTCTTTTCAAATTGTATAAAATATCCATTGTTGACACAATCAGGATTCCACCCCCATACTTTGGCTTCACACCCCATTTTCTTTACACCAGACACACATCCATTGCTGTGATGTAGATCCATTGCTGTCAACACTATCCCAGCCCACAGCCTACTGGTCCAGGGAGACAGCAACTCTATCACTATATTCTGTGCAGAATCAAGGAAGGGCCTAACACGGGGGCTCCATAAATACTCCCTGAAGTGCTGCACTTGAGAAGAATCTATGCTTTTATTACCTGGTGCTCTACCTACACATGTTATCACTCTGCATTATGTCATGATCCTTAGTCCCCCTCACCTGACAGTCAGCAACCCAGGAGCAGAGTCTACACCTCGGTCTGCCCCTATTCCAGGCCCCCAGCCCAGCACCTGGCAAGTAATAGGTTCCAAGTACGGATGAATGATTTGTCTGGAAACATGTGGAACAGGATTCATCAAGAATACCCAGATGGAAGGTCACCATGAACATGCTGCCCTTTAATTCTGTCTGCCGACCACTTCCTTCAGCCAGGAACTGCCTGGGCACAAAGATTTCCCAGAGTCACCATCCTGCCTTGACTTCTGCCATTCACTTTAGCCTCCTTGATTGTCCTACTTACTGTGGGTTTCTTCACTCTCAGTCTCAGGGGACACCTCTGAACCCCTAAGGTAGCCCACTGGGTCTTCCTTCTCTGGCCAACACATTCCTCTTGCTTCTGTGCATGGCCTTGATAGCAGGGTCACAGGCAATCCCAGGAAAGTGACACCCCAGCATGCTGAACTTGTACACCCGCACTAGTCAAGGGATCCCTCTCCCTTCATCTCCTGCAGAATCCCCCTAGGAATAGGGCATGCAGATATGTACACATGTGTAGGGAGGAAAGGGGTTCTCATGACATCTTAGCTAGAAGATGATTACAAATTTCTTAAACATTAGTAGAAAATTATGGTTCATTTGTCCTGGCATGCAACTGAATGAGAAAAAATCTGTGAAAAATTCTGACACCCATGACAAAAGAAATGATCCAAACAATATGACCATCGAGGTGCTTTTCTTTTATGTTTAGGACTATCAATTAAAAATGTGGTATTGAGGAGAATGTCAACAATATTGGGGGAGGCTCTGGAACGATGCTGAGTAGAAAATGGACAATAGATTCCTTTTTTGAGAATCGATAGAAGCTATTTTGCAGAAAGTGGCAAATGAGCTTGACTTTTAAAAACGAAGAGCATTAAAGCAAGTAAGTTTAGTGGAAAGTAGATGATATTTGGGAGAGGGGTGACGTGTTAAGTTACAAGAGGCAAAGAAATGGAAAGAACACATGTTTTGCAAAGGGAAAAATCATTCCTGTAAATCAGCAGAATTGGAGTATTCTTGCTGTTCTTTTTGTGCCTATGTAGTATCTTCTTTCTGCTGTAACTTCCAACTTGGGTTCTAGGCACTCTGTGTATGTGTGTGTTTACAAGAGAGAAATTGATAAACCTTAGTAAGCCCTAGAAAATTCTAGAGGTCTGAAATAAACAGATATTTTTCAAGTTTATTTAATTAAAAAGCAAAACAAAACAAAAACAGTGTCATCTGCTCCTATTAGGTAAAATATATGATCATATTGGAATCTTTGTGTGTGTGTATGTGTGGCTGGCCAATATAGGGATCCACACCCTTGACCTTGGTGATACGAGGCTGTGCTCTAACCAGCTGAGCTACCAGCCAGCCTATACATGATCATATTGGAATAATATGCATCAGAGAGATACTCTGCTGCTATGGAGAATAAGCTGATTGCAAGGAAAAAAGATGCTCAAAGATAAGGCAAGGGTAGGCTTTTTGTCCCCCATTGTGGAATAGTACAGGGAACAATGCAAATGTATTGAGGCTGGTAATTCCAAGTCATGGGAGGGAAATAAAAAGGATGACTCTGGAAGAATAGTTTCAAATGTCAAGGAGTTTGAGGCAGGTGATCAATTTAGTGAAATGACAAATGCTTTAGGAGATGCTGCTTTTTTGAAAGGATTGATACATACAGCAAGGCAAGGTAGGTGACTGTGCTGCTAAGTTCTTAATATTGCTATGAGTTTTAACTTTAAATATATTTGTGACTTTGCAGGTAGATCTGAATTTTGAGTGTCATAATTACTTAAGAATCTTTTATGGATTTGATTACTATAGCTATCACTGTAATTTGATGAGGTTTTAGAACTACATTCCATTTCTAATTTTGGTTTTATTATTTCCAAGTGCCAAAATACTTAACACAGAACCACCTCTTATTCTATAATAAAAAGCAATGGAGACAAGTTATTCAGTTGAAAAAAATTACTTTTTTTTTTTTAAAGATGACCGGTAAGGGGATCCTATCCCTTGATGTGGTGTTGTCAGCACCACGCACTCCCAAGTGAGCCAATCAGCCAACCCTCCATAGGGACCCGAACATGTGGCCCTGGTGCTGTCAGCACCGCACTCTCCAAGTGCGCACCGGCCGGCCGTGCTCCATGGTAGTTTTAGCTGCTTCCCTCCTTTGTTCTCAGAATCTTCCTTTTCCCATGTTCTCCTGGACAAGTTCAACCCTGCTAACGATTAAAACCCATCACATCTGTCTGTCTTGGTGTGGATTGGCTCCCAAGCAGAAGACTCAGGGCTTCTTTGAACTAGGACTTGCATTGACTTCAACTCAACCAAGCTGAGGCGCCGATCTTGTGATTACACTTAGCATGTGCTATGAATGGAGAGAAATGAAGTGAAAAGTGCCTATGAGATGCGAAGTCAAACTTGTCACGTTCCTAGTCCCCTCTCTGGGCTTCTCTCCATCTTCAGCTCCACCTCACTGTTTACCCCTTAAAGAAGCCAGATGCTCTCTAATTCGTATGTCCACGAAACACTTGGTTTCAAATAACGGGTATTAAATGACTATTTGTTGGAAGTTCTGTATCCTAAATTTGTAGGTGTCCTTTATGTGACTGACGATGGCATGAATACCTAGTGTTAACAGTCTTTGGTGTGCTCAGCATTAAGATCCGTTAGGAATTGTCATGGAAACTTGTAAAATTAAAATAAAATCCAAATGCATGTCATCTGGCCTTGGAGTCCAGTTCTTCAGTACACACTCTGCTGATTTGGGCACCTCAGTCAAGAACCCAGTCAAAGAACCTCACAGAGTCACCCACAGGCCACGAAGCCACAGCACACGAGCAAGACTTCCCTCTGCTGCCCTGTTAACCATGAGCAGATGCCAAGGGCCCCAGATGTTTCAGCAAATCCTCTAGTTTCAGCAAATCCTCTAATATGAAATAGGCCAAAGCAAACAAACAAAAAAGGTAAAAGCGAATTGGAAGAAATAGAGATCATGCAAGGGAAACAGAAAATACCATTAACGTCCTCAGAGTTATAGGAGAGAAACTGTAGGACTTACTGAAGAAGAACAGACATTGTTAAAGTAGAACAGGGAGAAGATGAATCAAATAACCATGAGGTCATTTAGAAATTAAAAATATAACTGTTGAAATTTTTGTTTGTTTGTTTTTTGTGTGTGTGTGTGTGTGACAGTTAAGGGGGTTGTAACCCTAGGGGTGGTGTCGCCCGCACCGCGCTCAGCCAGTGAGCGCAAAGGCCATCCCTATGTGGGATCCGAACCCACAGCAGAGCCCCTGCGCTCTCAGCGCCGCTCTTTCCCTAGTGTGCCACGGGGCGGCCCATAAGTGTTGAAATTTAACTTAGAAAACAACTCACTAGAAAGATGAGAAAATAACACAAGGGAAGCCTGATTAGATCAAAAAGACAAAAGGATAACAAGAAAGATACAATTGAAAGAAAAGCATAAAAAAGTAAAAGGAGTAAAAGGGAAAGAGAGAGAGAAAACGGAAGTGCGTGTCCGCAGAGCCAGTGTCTGAACAACACGCGCTCCAGGAAGAGCCGCGGAGATGGGCAGGAGGAGAGAACCGTGGGAGAAAGGAGGAAGGGACAGGTCCCGGAGTTCCCCAGAGGTCCCCACGTGGAGAGTGACGATGGGTCCACCCGCCGCCCCGCACTGGGGATGCACAGGGGACACCGTGTGCGTGTGGGGGTCCAGGGGACGGACCCTGCGGAGGAGCCTCAAGAGGGAGACGAATGGGGAGGCCGGCCTTCAGCGTCTCGTGCAGAGTCGGTTCCGATCTCCGCTTTTCCTCGTCAAACGTGAGTCCGACAAGGCGAGGACGGGCCTCTGGACGTTTAGCAGCCCAAGACCGTTTTCTTAGCAGTCTATGGGGGGGCGTCTCCCACTACGGAGAAGACATAAACCCGGACAGGGGACAGGGCCGTGGTGACGGCCACAGGGGATCGTACCGACCCCGACTGCTCGGAGGCTGCAGTGTAGACATCGGCTCCCAGGAGGTTTCGTCCAGAGCACCACATGGGTCCCTGAGGCGTTCACCTGTGGTGACAGCAGCTGCCCTAACCAGGACAGTGCGCGTGCGCAGACGCCAACGCGCACAGAGGACACGCGGTCCGCGCCGGGCTGTCAGCCGCGTCCCCTCAGCCGCTGGTGCGCGGCGCTCAGAGCTGCGGACGGGAAGCCGCGGTCGCGGGGTGCGCTCTCCGTGGCGCCTCCTGGTGGACCTGCCTGCAGCTGCCTCCCCCAGGCCGCCCGTCCCGCCTGGGGACAGGAGCGCAGGACCGGCCGCTCTCCACCCCCTGCTCCCGCCCCTCTGCGGCCGATGACAGCGGGTACCAGCGACACGACGGATTCCCACGGGCGCTCCAGGTCGGTGCAAGGGGTCCGCGCTGACGAGGCGCCGAGCACAGCCGTGAGGGGGACCCGCGTGGGCTGTCGTCGGCCGACGGTCCTGGCGGTTCCTCGGCCCCAGGCTGGCAGGCACAGTCCGCGGCGTGACAGTCCTGACCGCGGAGCCGTGTGCTATTAAAGCCACACGGTCACCACGAGCGACGGTATCTTGTGTACTTTTTCAAAACTGAGTTTTCTATTCTATGCCTTTACTCAACCGTATGAAATATACAATTAGTAATTTATCAAATTGCGTAAAAAATGTCAATTGTTATTTATATATAAACAAAATTTATAGATTTATTTGGAAGAATTGATATATTTTCCCTACTTATTTTCTCATCTATGAACATGTACATCTCTTCATTGTCTTCAGTTGGTTCGTTTTTTCAATAACATTTTACACTCAGTGTTTAGAAATCATGATTGTAAAAATGCACCCTAATTATTCATGCAAACCTTATGAATGAAAATTTGGGGTGTTTCCAACCCTTAGTAATAGGTATTGTCATATTAACAATCTTGTCGACACCTCACCTTATAATTTTTCAAGGTTACATATGATATAGATTCCTGAATATTGGGTTACAGTATAAAATAGTAAATATACAAGTATAATTTTGCTAAATTTTGCGAGTTTCTGCTCCTTATGGGCTCTACCATTTGCATTCCACCACAGTGTATTATAATACCTGGATCCCCACAGTCTCACTAACAAGTTTGTTATCAAAAAATTAAATTTTGCAAATCTAATAGGTGAAGACTTGTATTTCAATATATTTTAAATGTCTAGTTCTCTATGAGGGATTAAGCACCTAATTAAGTATTGATGCCAATTTAAATTTCCTTTTGTGTTATTAGATTGTTCATATATTTTGTTCATTTTTATTTCATTTTGTTGGTCATTTCCATCTCATTTTTTCACACATCATTGTATTAGTGATATTATCCTAGTTTAAGAGGTTTTTTGTTTTTTTTGCTTTTTTTAAAAATTGAAACATTATTGATCACCCATTTTAAGTATTATAGCTTGTAATTACTTTTTGTCGTGTCCTTTTGACCTAGTTGGTGGCATTTACCTTTTGTTTGAGTTTGCTTTGCTTTATTAATTGCTGCTATGCCATCCATGTTAACTGCTGCACATTAGTAGCAGCATATTTTCACCAGTGATTTGAAATGCTATCTTTCTTAAATACTAAATTTCTATAAATCTTGGG
This sequence comes from Cynocephalus volans, assembly GCF_027409185.1. Taxonomy (NCBI): domain Eukaryota; kingdom Metazoa; phylum Chordata; class Mammalia; order Dermoptera; family Cynocephalidae; genus Cynocephalus; species Cynocephalus volans. The sequence goes on along the minus strand of NC_084476.1, from coordinate 50,207,156 downwards.
TATCTCTTTGAATTCTCCATTCTTTTTCATTAGGTTTTATATTTACTTATAAACAAATTCCATATGGTCTTGATAATGAAGAATTTATAAAAAAAATTTTTTCGATCTCTGGTAGACTTACCCCTCCCTTTTGATATGTTTCCTCATTTTTTTCTGATGAACGATTAATGTTTCATCAACATTTTATAATCATCTTATTTTGTTCTAGGTGAAGAAACAAATGAGACTATTTTTAATGTGATCATGACACACGTATAAAGTAACTTAGGAGAAAATAAAATCCCTAGGATCATGTGGCTTTCTGGCCAAGAAAATATCTCTGACATTTCTCTATCGTTTGTGTATGTATGTTTTAAGAGTGTTCTAATGCTTAAATCACATAGTTAAATAGGCTTTGTTGAGTTCTTGTTAGCTTTATGCCAAATATTTTAACAATTTTGTGGCTATTGAAAATGGAATCTTGATTTGTGTAATGTAATCTAGATAGTTATTGTTATTACATAAGACATTTATTAATTTTATATGTGAATTTTTCTAAATCGCAACATGTAAATATTATTTTAGTAAGTCGTCTTGTTTGTAATAGGTTTTTAATTAATTCTTTTTGATTTTCTAAATTCACAATACATACACATAACCCATTTTTCTCCATCTTGACATATACAAATACGTATGGTCAAATCTTATTTTATCTAGTGTTTTGATATTTATGAGTCTTACATTTTCTCAAAAGTACTTTTGGCTCCTGTGGAAATTATTAAGTGTTTTTCTTTCTTCTAATGCTTAATACTTTTGCAAAATATTGAAGTTAGTAATTCATCTCAAATTTAATTTTGTGAACGGTACCTAGCAAAAGCATAACTGGATTTAATTTCCAAATAAATAATATTTCAATCCCTGTAATGATGAAGTGCTTTCCCCTAAGTAATCTGAATCCTTTCCTCATGTACCAGAATCTGTTTCAAAATTCAAACTTTTACTCCACTGAACTATTCGCTTATTCTTTGCCAATCTCATTCACTTTCAAGTATGTTCCTTTGCAATACATTTTATTAGACGGAGCAAATTTCCTCTTTGTTTTTATTATTATTGTTCTTCTTATGTCTTGAACATTTTGGGGGCCATTTTTGCACATAATTTTTTTTCATATTAACTTTGAGGTTATTTGACAAGTCCCCTAAACATCACTCTTTGGAATTTTTCAAGTTTAGATTTATTGAATCTATTGATTAACATAGGGAGAATACATATATATGTGGCGTAACTTCCTAGCATCACTGCTGCCCGGCACATGGACACACGTGGGCATTTTGGTAGGAGCTGCTGAGTGGCTCCTGCGACAGGGGTATCTATGAACACATCTCCTGGGGCATCCGCTGGGACCTCTTCTTCCTTCATTCTCACAAGAGCTGGTCGTCACCAGACATACAGACCTGCCCATCTGATGGGGCAAATGCTATCTGAATAGTGAGTAAATTTCTGTGCATAATCATTAGGGAGGCCGCGGATGTCTGACATTTACTGGCCATGTGAATTGCTTCCCTGCGGAACTGCAGGAATATGTCGTTTGTCCCTATGGATAAATGAGAACTCTTTGTACAACTAGGATGCATACTACCCTTTCTCTGCCCATGAAGAATTTTCCAGTCTGGGGTTTGTCTTTTCACCTTTTGACATTATTCTGGTTTTTGTTTGGACCAGGAAAAGTCAGCATTTTCCTCAGTGGCTTCTGGCTCTCTGGTCATTCAAAAGTAGTTCCTATTTCAAGATTATGGCAATAATAACTATCAGGGCTTTGTGTCTCTAAATAGAGTCTTTGATTTTTCTGTAATTTTCCTCTTACTAAAAACATAAAATGAAAATTATTCAGATCTTTCTCATATTATGCGGCCAGATACAAAAGGCCACATAACATATAACTGTACTGATAAGAACAATCCACGATAGGTAAATTCACACACACAGAAAATGGAGTGGTAGTCAGGGACAGAGAGATGCGGGATGGGGAGTGACAGCTTAATGGCTACAGAGTTGATGAAGCTGTTCGATCACTAGATGGTGGTAAGGGTTGCGCCATCTTAAAAATGTACTTAATGCCACTGAATGGTAATTTTGAAAATATTAAAAACACTTTATTTTATACAAGGGATATTATTGAAAATAAAAGATGACAAAATTTGAGGAGATGCAGGACACAGACAAAAATGAGGAGAAGCACAGCGTCAAGGAAGGGCAAGAACAGATCTGGAGTGGGGACTGGTGAGGTTGTTTGTGGGAGCTCTGGAGCCAGGGCTCCCCTGGGTGCTGGTGTTTCTTCTAATTCTTCTGATGTTTCAGGAACGGTTATGTCAGGTTGCTCTAGCTCTACCTCTGGATCTTGATCTTTCTCCTGCTCTTTCTCTTGCTCTTTCTACTGATCTTTCTCTTGATCTTTCTGTTGCTCCTGCTCTGGATCTTGCCTCTGATCTACCACTTGCTCTGGATCTTGTTCCTGCTCTACCTCTTGCTCTGGATCTTGCTCCTGCTCTACTTCTTGTTCTGGCTTGGGCTTTGGATCTTGCTCTCGCTCTGCCTCTGGCAGTGGAGGTGGAGCTGGAGCTGGAACTCGAGCCGAACATGGCAGCAGCTCTTGGGACATTTGTTCAGCCTGGGCGGAAGCTGGAATTGTAGAGAAAACAATTGAAAATATCAATGTGAGTTTCTATGTCTCATCCAATGACACTGTCTTTCTAGAAGCCCAAGTCCAGAGACCCAGCCTCAGGAAGTCTCCCCACACTGCAGAACACTGTATGATTATTCTGAGTACTCAGTACCCCTGTCCCCAGCCTGCTTCTGGAAACTCTGCTCTGTGTGGCCCAGCCCAGGCCCCTCCCCAAACCCACACAGGCACGCACCCTCTACCTCCTCACCCTCAGTCTCCGCCTCACTAGGCTCCAGGTGCTCCGGCTTCTCCAGCTGCGCCAGAAGAAGATCAGCCTTACGCTCCACCTCTGAACCTCGCATACTGATATGTACATAGGCCGAAAGAAACTTCAAAGAATGAAATTCAGGAGGCTCGTGGAAATCGGTGGAATAGAATTCCAGCCAGATCTTTAAGACAGAGGACATGGCACTGTGGGAGACAAGTGGGCAACAGCATCAGAGGCCTGGCCTATCCCTCTATGCTGCCCTCCCAAGGCTCCCCTGAGTGAGCTGCAGTCTTGTGCCCTCTGCCCGTGCCTGTCCATAGACCAGCCCATCCAATGTCCACCCCCAGTATGGCAGTTCTGGCACAGATGGGCCTGGCAGCCAAGGAGGTGCTGGCAAAAGCCTCCATGGGAGGAGACTTCAACCACTGATGTGACCACGTTTCCCTTCTTCAGGGAAACCTGACAACCTCCTCTGTCTGTGTCACTGCCCCATCCCTGCTGGAATGACCTGTCCACCCCAGGAGGGTGCTGTCTGCTCTGGGCATTACTCACTGGCACACAGGGGGTGTCCAGCAATATCTGATAAATGAGGAAACAGAGGGAGGCGCTGCTCCCCTGGCCTACCCAGGGCCCTTGGAAAAGCCCAAACTTGAGCTCACACGTGAATGTACTGCCCAAGTGTCTGCATGAAAATCTGCATATCCTTTTCCCAGTGACAGCAATCTCTTGGCCCTGACCACACTCTGCACCCTCAGCACCAGCTGAGCATCCCCATGGAGGCTCCAGCCCCGAGTGTGAGCGGCATGCTCTGCACACCTCCTGCTCTGGCTCAGCACGGGCTCTGGGGGTGTGGGCAGGGCTGGGTGGGAGGGCGTGGGGATGGATTCTCTCTGGGCTCACTCTGCTCTCCACCCTCTCGCACACCCTACGGTGCCTGGGACCACATCCCCTGCCGTCTTGACTCCTTTCCCAGCAGGGAAAGCCTTGAGCCCTCAGCCCTGTAGCAGGAATCATAAGATGTGTGAGAGCCAGAGTTCTGCCAGCCCCCCACCCACAGGCCCCCGCAGACCACACGCAGTTGTGTGGAGATGGGAGCCCCTCCTTCTGCACCTAAACTCCACTTACCATTTTAGATGCTCCAGGGATTCGCCATCCCCGTCACAATCAGAAATCATGTTTCCATACCTAGAAGAGGTCAGGAGTGTGTCAAATCTACCATATGGTGGCACTACTTGCTTCTCATGTCTACTGTGACTGTCTCACCTCTGACTAGAATGGAAGCCCAGGAGGGCAGGGAATGCAGTCTCCTCTGTTCATTGGATTATGGTCAGTGCCCAGAAAGTGACTGCACATAGTGTGGCTTCACATATGATTGTTGAAGGAATGAACCCCAACCAACTCCTCCCAAGATATCTGGGTGCACCTGAAGCCGCTCTGCCCGCCTCTGGTCTCCCTGCTTTGAATACACCCAGAAGCCTACAGATAGAATCCCAAATTTCCTGTAAAAATGTGAAAAGAGTGAAGCCCTAGTCAACGAGGCCAGTGAGGGGTGACAGAGACTTCCTCGTGGGGGTGTCAGGAATCCTGAATGAGGATGACCGTGGCCCCTCCAGCAGACCTTCCACAGGGCTGGACTCAGGAGCAGCACTTTCCATGGGGGACCCACTGGAGCTTGTTCCTGTGACCACCCACTGAACACAGGAGGAAATTGAGGCTCAGAGGGGTGTGGTGACAGTCCTAAGACTCACAGCTGGGAGGCGGCCTAGTGACACTGTGTGATCCAGGGCCTGAGTGCTCACCTGAGGAAAAGCAGGTGTAGCACATGCCGGGGACTGGCAAAGTTCTTGTAGCTTGACAGAAACAGGTGGACATAAGATTGGTCACCACCCAAGACAGCAGGCACCAGGTGCTCCACCCGCTTCTTCAGGGTGCGTGCCGGGACAGGCCACACCATGTGGGTGGCATCCGAGCTCAATGAAGATGTGTCTTCATCTAGGACAGGACAGGGGAGAGATACACAGTGACAGCACCGTGAACCCCAAGGAGGGCAGGGGCTGGAGGCCAGTCTTAACCCCAGGGAGGACATGAGAAGACAGCCTGAGGGCCCAGGGTTAATGTACAGGGTGGTGGTTGCCACCCCGGCAGTCCCCGTTCACCCTCCAGCCAGACCTGAGGTGTGAACACACCAGGACCAGCAGGTTTATAAACCCCCCACCCTCTGCCCCTGCCCTGGGAGGGTGTCCCATGTCCCCGTTCCCCACACACTCAGGAGGAGGGGCTGCGGTCACCCAGGGAGGCTCATAGTGCTGGCCTGGCCTTGCCCAACCTCCTGTGGGCCACCTGACATTACCTTTGGGGACCTCCTCCCAGACGGCCACAGGGGTCGAGGGCGAGGGCTGAACCAGCGCCGGAAGCATTGGACAAGCCTCTCAGCACAGGGCTTCCTGGGGCTACGGCCCCGGGACCTCGGGATACAGCACAACATCTCACTCTGCCTGTGGCCAAGGGAGCTGGGGAAGGGGCTGGGTATAGAATGTGGGTGCCAGGTTACCGAGTTCCGAGTTCTGTTGGGGTCTGTCGTCAAGGAAGTGAAGTCACTTCCTGATACCTCATTTCCTGAGCCCCTCCTCTGTGTACAAGACTGCAAATGCCCCTCTGGGTACCTGTCTGCTGACCCTCCTTTCCCATGAACTCTCTCTATTGCCCACACTTCCACCAACACTGCCTGACCACACCCCTGTGCAAGGCCTGGGTGCAGCCAGCGTCACAGCTCGGAGGAGATACACGTAGGTTCATCCCCAGCTCCTGCTTCTTATCACTTTATGTGACACTGGACAAGCCATTGTCACTCTCATGACCTCCCCAGTCTCCCCTTTTGCACAGTGGGGATCATTCTAGCATCTTCTTCCTAGGGATGGCATCAGGCATGTGTGAGAAAACATCTCTGAAACCTTTGGCCGGTGTCACATGCAGCTTATAAACAAGACTAGAGATAAAATCCACGACGGTGTGGAAGGTAGCATGGAATACGACTAACGACAGGTCTGGTTCCTGTCATATAATCTTGAAAATGTCACTTTTGCTCTTGGTCTGTTTTCCCTGTCTGCACCATGCTACAGTTGGAATTTCATACATTCACATACTGCTTTCCTCCATAAAACCTCACAATGGCTTCGTGTGTATTTAGGTTTGGACTCAAGTGCCACATCAATGTCTGTGTGGTTGGCGACTCGTCAGGGGCTCCCAGTGGTCCCCACCATCTGCTGCACACATCCTCACGTAATCCCCTGCCCTGCAGTGTGGACTGGACTTAGTGACTCACTTCTAACCAATACAGGATCAAAAGTGAGAAGGTGTCACTTTCTAAATGTCATTGTAACACGCCTGTCTCTAGAGTCTTGTGCTCTGTCTCCTCTGTTTTCTCTGTTTGTATCCACCATATGCCAAGCATGGTGCCGAGAGCTGGAGAAAGAGCTGATTCAGCTGCACCCTGGCTTGGGAGATGATCCCAGGATAAGAAAGAGGAGAAGACGTGCTATCGAGTGCCTGACATTCTAAGAGAGGAAAGTGATCTAGGAGGCCATCAGAATATTCTAGATTAGGAAGCTACCTGAAGATGGTAGGAAATGAACACCATTTGCAGAGAAGAACCAGAGGCGTTTGGTCCATTAAGATGACGGCAACATGGAACTGATGTGTAAGATGTAAGTAAGTAAGAAATACTATTCACAAATTCAAATCCTCTTTTCAAAATCATTGAATGGCAGGGATAAGTGCTCATGTTCAATGCAAACATAACTAGAATTGAGGAAGATTCCATTTATGGAATAACTTTATATCTCCATTAGATGAAAGTATGCAGATATGTTCAGCAATTCTTTTCAAATTGTATAAAATATCCATTGTTGACACAATCAGGATTCCACCCCCATACTTTGGCTTCACACCCCATTTTCTTTACACCAGACACACATCCATTGCTGTGATGTAGATCCATTGCTGTCAACACTATCCCAGCCCACAGCCTACTGGTCCAGGGAGACAGCAACTCTATCACTATATTGTGTGCAGAATCCAGGAAGGGCCTAACACGGGGGCTCCATAAATACTCCCTGAAGTGCTGCACTTGAGAAGAGAGAAGAGTCTATGATTTTATTACCTGGTGCTCTACCTACACATGTTATCACTCTGCATTATGTCATGATCCTTAGTCCCCCTCACCTGACAGTCAGCAACCCAGGAGCAGTGTCTACACCTCGGTCTGCCCCTATCCCAGGCCCCCAGCCCAGCACCTGGCAAGTAATAGGTGCCAAGTACTGATGAATGAATTGTCTGGAAACATGTGAAACAGGATTCATCAAGAATACCCAGATGGAAGGTCACCATGAACATGCTGCCCTTTAATTCTGTCTGCCGACCACTTCCTTCAGCCAGGAACTGCCTGGGCACAAAGATTTCCCAGAGTCACCATCCTGCCTTGACTTCTGCCGTTCACTTTAGCCTCCTTGATTGTCCTACTTACTGTGGGTTTCTTCACTCTCAGTCTCAGGGGACACCTCTGAACCCCTAAGGTAGCCCACTGGGTCTTCCTTCTCTGGCCAACACATTCCTCTTGCTTCTGTGCATGGCCTTGATAGCAGGGTCACAGGCAATCCCTGGAAACTGACACCCCAGCATGCTGACCTTGGGCACCCGCACTAGTCAAGGGAGCCCTCTCCCTTCATCTCCTGCAGAATCCCCCTAGGAATAGGGGATGGAGATATCTACACATGTGTAGGGAGGAAAGGGGTTCTCATGACATCTTAGCTAGAAGATGATTACAAATTTCTTAAACATTAGTAGAAAATTATGGTTCATTTGTCCTGGCATGCAACTGAATGAGAAAAAATCTGTGAAAAATTCTGACACCCATGACAAAAGAAATGATCCAAACAATATGACCATCGAGGTGCTGTTCTTTTATGTTTAGGACTATCATTTAAAAATGTGGTATTGAGGAGAATGTCAACAATATTGGGGGAGGCTCTGGAACGATGCTGAGTAGAAAATGGACAATAGATTCCTTTTTTGAGAATCGATAGAAGCTATTTTGCAGAAAGTGGCAAATGAGCTTGACTTTTAAAAACGAAGAGCATTAAAGCAAGTAAGTTTAGTGGAAAGTAGATGATATTTGGGAGAGGGGTGACGTGTTAAGTTACAAGAGGCAAAGAAATGGAAAGAACACATGTTTTGCAAAGGGAAAAATCATTCCTGTAAATCAGCAGAATTGGAGTATTCTTGCTGTTCTTTTTGTGCCTATGTAGTATCTTCTTCCTGCTGTAACTTCCAACTTGGGTTCTAGGCACTCTGTGTATGTGTGTGTTTACAAGAGAGAAATTGATAAACCTTAGTAAGCCCTAGAAAATTCTAGAGGTCTGAAATAAACAGATATTTTTCAAGTTTATTTAATTAAAAAGCAAAACAAAACAAAAACAGTGTCATCTGCTCCTATTAGGTAAAATATATGATCATATTGGAATCTTTGTGTGTGTGTATGTGTGGCTGGCCAATATAGGGATCCACACCCTTGACCTTGGTGATACGAGGCTGTGCTCTAACCAGCTGAGCTACCAGCCAGCCTATACATGATCATATTGGAATAATATGCAACAGAGAGATACTCTGCTGCTATGGAGAATAAGCTGATTGCAAGGAAAAAAGATGCTCAAAGATAAGGCAAGGGTAGGCTTTTTGTCCCCCATTGTGGAATAGTACAGGGAACAATGCAAATGTATTGAGGCTGGTAATTCCAAGTCATGGGAGGGAAATAAAAAGGATGACTCTGGAAGAATAGTTTCAAATGTCAAGGAGTTTGAGGCAGGTGATCAATTTAGTAAAATGACAAATGCTTTAGGAGAGGCTGCTTCTTTGAAAGGATTGATACATACAGCAAGGCAAGGTAGGTGACTGTGCTGCTAAGTTCTTAATATTGCTATGAGTTTTAACTTTAAATATATTTGTGACTTTGCAGGTAGATCTGAATTTTGAGTGTCATAATTACTTAAGAATCTTTTATGGATTTGATTACTATAGCTATCACTGTAATTTGATGAGGTTTTAGAACTACATTCCATTTCTAATTTTGGTTTTATTATTTCCAAGTGCCAAAATACTTAACACAGAACCACCTCTTATTCTATAATAAAAAGCAATGGAGACAAGTTATTCAGTTGAAAAAAATTACTTTTTTTTTTTTTTTTTAAAGATGACCGGTAAGGGGATCCTATCCCTTGATGTGGTGTTGTCAGCACCACGCACTCCCAAGTGAGCCAATCAGCCAACCCTCCATAGGGACCCGAACATGTGGCCCTGGTGCTGTCAGCACCGCACTCTCCAAGTGCGCACCGGCCGGCCGTGCTCCATGGTAGTTTTAGCTGCTTCCCTCCTTTGTTCTCAGAATCTTCCTTTTCCCATGTTCTCCTGGACAAGTTCAACCCTGCTAACGATTAAAACCCATCACATCTGTCTGTCTTGGTGTGGATTGGCTCCCAAGCAGAAGACTCAGGGCTTCTTTGAACTAGGACTTGCATTGACTTCAACTCAACCAAGCTGAGGCGCCGATCTTGTGATTACACTTAGCATGTGCTATGAATGGAGAGAAATGAAGTGAAAAGTGCCTATGAGATGCGAAGTCAAACTTGTCACGTTCCTAGTCCCCTCTCTGGGCTTCTCTCCATCTTCAGCTCCACCTCACTGTTTACCCCTTAAAGAAGCCAGATGCTCTCTAATTCGTATGTCCACGAAACACTTGGTTTCAAATAACGGGTATTAAATGACTATTTGTTGGAAGTTCTGTATCCTAAATTTGTAGGTGTCCTTTATGTGACTGACGATGGCATGAATACCTAGTGTTAACAGTCTTTGGTGTGCTCAGCATTAAGATCCGTTAGGAATTGTCATGGAAACTTGTAAAATTAAAATAAAATCCAAATGCATGTCATCTGGCCTTGGAGTCCAGTTCTTCAGTACACACTCTGCTGATTTGGGCACCTCAGTCAAGAACCCAGTCAAAGAACCTCACAGAGTCACCCACAGGCCACGAAGCCACAGCACACGAGCAAGACTTTCCTCTGCTGCCCTGTTAACCATGAGCAGATGCCAAGGGCCCCAGATGTTTCAGCAAATCCTCTAGTTTCAGCAAATCCTCTAATATGAAATAGGCCAAAGCAAACAAACAAAAAAGGTAAAAGCGAATTGGAAGAAATAGAGATCATGCAAGGGAAACAGAAAATACCATTAACTTTCTCAGAGTTATAGGAGAGAAACTGTTGGACTTACTGAAGAAGAACAGACATTGTTAAAGTAGAACAGGGAGAAGATGAATCAAATAACCATGAGGTCATTTAGAAATTAAAAATATAACTGTTGAAATTTTTGTTTGTTTGTTTTTTGTGTGTGTGTGTGTGTGACAGTTAAGGGGGTTGTAACCCTAGGGGTGGTGTCGCCCGCACCGCGCTCAGCCAGTGAGCGCAAAGGCCATCCCTATGTGGGATCCGAACCCACAGCAGCGCCCCTGCGCTCTCAGCGCCGCTCTTTCCCTAGTGTGCCACGGGGCGGCCCATAAGTGTTGAAATTTAACTTAGAAAACAACTCACTAGAAAGATGAGAAAATAACACAAGGGAAGCCTGATTAGATCAAAAAGACAAAAGGATAACAAGAAAGATACAATTGAAAGAAAAGCATAAAAAAGTAAAAGGAGTAAAAGGGAAAGAGAGAGAGAAAACGGAAGTGCGTGTCCGCAGAGCCAGTGTCTGAACAACACGCGCTCCAGGAAGAGCCGCGGAGATGGGCAGGAGGAGAGAACCGTGGGAGGAAGGAGGAAGGGACAGGTCCCGGAGTTCCCCAGAGGTCCCCACGTGGAGAGTGACGATGGGTCCACACGCCGCCCCGCACTGGGGAAGCACAGGGGACACCGTGTGGGTGTGGGGGTCCAGGGGACGGACCCTGCGGAGGAGCCTCAAGAGGGAGACGAATGGGGAGGCCGGCCTTCAGCGTCTCGTGCAGAGTCTGTTCCGATCTCCGCTTTTCCTCGTCAAACGTGAGTCCGACAAGGCGAGGACGGGCCTCTGGACGTTTAGCAGCCCAAGACCGTTTTCTTAGCAGTCTATGGGGGGGCGTCTCCCACTACGGAGAAGACATAAACCCGGACAGGGGACAGGGCCGTGGTGACGGCCACAGGGGATCGTACCGACCCCGACTGCTCGGAGGCTGCAGTGTAGACATCGGCTCCCAGGAGGTTTCGTCCAGAGCACCACATGGGTCCCTGAGGCGTTCACCTGTGGTGACAGCAGCTGCCCTAACCAGGACAGTGCGCGTGCGCAGACGCCAACGCGCACAGAGGACACGCGGTCCGCGCCGGGCTGTCAGCCGCGTCCCCTCAGCCGCTGGTGCGCGGCGCTCAGAGCTGCGGACGGGAAGCCGCGGTCGCGGGGTGCGCTCTCCGTGGCGCCTCCTGGTGGACCTGCCTGCAGCTGCCTCCCCCAGGCCGCCCGTCCCGCCTGGGGACAGGAGCGCAGGACCGGCCGCTCTCCACCCCCTGCTCCCGCCCCTCTGCGGCCGATGACAGCGGGTACCAGCGACACGACGGATTCCCACGGGCGCTCCAGGACGGTGCAAGGGGTCCGCGCTGACGAGGCGCCGAGCACAGCCGTGAGGGGGCCCCGCGTGGGCTGTCGTCGGCCGACGGTCCTGGCGGTTCCTCGGCCCCAGGCTGGCAGGCACAGTCCGCGGCGTGACAGTCCTGACCGCGGAGCCGTGTGCTATTAAAGCCACACGGTCACCACGAGCGACGGTATCTTGTGTACTTTTTCAAAACTGAGTTTTCTATTCTATGCCTTTACTCAACCGTATGAAATATAGAATTAGTAATTTATCAAATTGCGTAAAAAATGTCAATTGTTATTTATATATAAACAAAATTTATAGATTTATTTGGAAGAATTGATATATTTTCCCTACTTATTTTCTCATCTATGAACATGTACATCTCTTCATTGTCTTCAGTTGGTTCGTTTTTTCAATAACATTTTACACTCAGTGTTTAGAAATCATGATTGTAAAAATGCACCCTAATTATTCATGCAAACCTTATGAATGAAAATTTGGGGTGTTTCCAACCCTTAGTAATAGGTATTGTCATATTAACAATCTTGTCGACACCTCACCTTATAATTTTTCAAGGTTACATATGATATAGATTCCTGAATATTGGGTTACAGTATAAAATAGTAAATATACAAGTATAATTTTGCTAAATTTTGCGAGTTTCTGCTCCTTATGGGCTCTACCATTTGCATTCCACCACAGTGTATTATAATACCTGGATCCCCACAGTCTCACTAACAAGTTTGTTATCAAAAAATTAAATTTTGCAAATCTAATAGGTGAAGACTTGTATTTCAATATATTTTAAATGTATAGTTCTCTATGAGGGATTAAGCACCTAATTAAGTATTGATGCCAATTTAAATTTCCTTTTGTGTTATTAGATTGTTCATATATTTTGTTCATTTTTATTTCATTTTGTTGGTCATTTCCATCTCATTTTTTCACACATCATTGTATTAGTGATATTATCGTAGTTTAAGAGGTTTTTTGTTTTTTTTGCTTTTTTTAAAAATTGAAACATTATTGATCACCCATTTTAAGTATTATAGCTTGTAATTACTTTGTGTCGTGTCCTTTTGACCTAGTTGGTGGCATTTACCTTTTGTTTGAGTTTGCTTTGCTTTATTAATTGCTGCTATGCCATCCATGTTAACTGCTGCACATTAGTAGCAGCATATTTTCACGAGTGATTTGAAATGCTATCTTTCTTAAATACTAAATTTCTATAAACCTTGGGTATCTCTTTGAATTCTCCATTCTTTTTCATTAGGTTTTATATTTACTTATAAACAAATTCCATATGGTCTTGATAATGAAGAATTTATAAAAAAAATTTTTTCGATCTCTGGTAGACTTACCCCTCCCTTTTGATTTGTTTCCTCATTTTTTTCTGATGAACGATTAATGTTTCATCAACATTTTATAATCATCTTATTTTGTTCTAGGTGAAGAAACAAATGAGACTATTTTTAATGTGATCATGACACACGTATAAAGTAACTTAGGAGAAAATAAAATCCTTAGGATCATGTGGCTTTCTGGCCAAGAAAATATCTCTGACATTTCTCTATCGTTTGTGTATGTATGTTTTAAGAGTTTTCTAATGCTTAAATCACATAGTTAAATAGGCTTTGTTGAGTTCTTGTTAGCTTTATGCCAAATATTTTAACAATTTTGTGGCTATTGAAAATGGAATCTTGATTTGTGTAATGTAATCTAGATAGTTATTGTTATTACATAAGACATTTATTAATTTTATATGTGAATTTTTCTAAATCGCAACATGTAAATATAATTTTAGTAAGTCGTCTTGTTTGTAATAGGTTTTTAATTAATTCTTTTTGATTTTCTAAATTCACAATACATACACATAACCCATTTTTCTCCATCTTGACATATACAAATACGTATGGTCAAATCTTATTTTATCTAGTGTTTTGATATTTATGAGTCTTACATTTTCTCAAAAGTACTTTTGGCTTCTGTGGAAATTATTATGTGTTTTTCTTTCTTCTAATGCTTAATACTTTTGCAAAATATTGAAGTTAGTAATTCATCTCAAATTTAATTTTGTGAACGGTACCTAGCAAAAGCATAACTGGATTTAATTTCCAAATAAATAATATTTCAATCCCTGTAATGATGAAGTGCTTTCCCCTAAGTAATCTGAATCCTTTCCACATATACCAGAATCTGTTTCAAAATTCAAACTTTTACTCCACTGAACTATTCGCTTATTCTTTGACAATCTCATTCACTTTCAAGTATGTTCCCTTGCAATACATTTTATTAGACGGAGCAAATTTCCTCTTTGTTTTTATTATTATTGTTCTTCTTATGTCTTGAACATTTTGGGGGCCATTTTTGCACATAATTTTTTTTCATATTAACTTTGAGGTTATTTGACAAGTCCCCTAAACATCACTCTTTGGAATTTTTCAAGTTGAGATTTATTGAATCTATTGATTAACATAGGTAGAATACATATATATGTGGCGTAACTTCCTAGCATCACTGCTGCCCGGCACATGGACACACGTGGGCATTTTGGTAGGAGCTGCTGAGTGGCTCCTGCGACAGGGGTATCTATGAACACATCTCCTGGGGCATCCGCTGGGACCTCTTCTTCCTTCATTCTCACAAGAGCTGGTCGTCACCAGACATACAGACCTGCCCATCTGATGGGGCAAATGCTATCTGAATAGTGAGTAAATTTCTGTGCATAATCATTAGGGAGGCCGCGGATATCTGACATTTACTGGCCATGTGAATTGCTTCCCTGCGGAACTGCAGGAATATGTCGTTTGTCCCTATGGATAAATGAGAACTCTTTGTACAACTAGGATGCATACTACCCTTTCTCTGCCCATGAAGAATTTTCCAGTCTGGGGTTTGTCTTTTCACCTTTTGACATTATTCTGGTTTTTGTTTGGACCAGGAAAAGTCAGCATTTTCCTCAGTGGCTTCTGGCTCTCTGGTCATTCAAAAGTAGTTCCTATTTCAAGATTATGGCAATAATAACTATCAGGGCTTTGTGTCTCTAAATAGAGTCTTTGATTTTTCTGTAATTTTCCTCTTACTAAAAACATAAAATGAAAATTATTCAGATCTTTCTCATATTATGCGGCCAGATACAAAAGGCCACATAACATATAACTGTACTGATAAGAACAATCCACGATAGGTAAATTCACACACACAGAAAATGGAGTGGTAGTCAGGGACAGAGAGAGGCGGGATGGGGAGTGACAGCTTAATGGCTACAGAGTTGATGAAGCTGTTCGATCACTAGATGGTGGTAAGGGTTGCACCATATTAAAAATGTACTTAATGCCACTGAATGGTAATTTTGAAAATATTAAAAACACTTTATTTTATACAAGGGATATTATTGAAAATAAAAGATGAAAAAATTTGAGGAGATGCAGGACACAGACAAAAATGAGGAGAAGCACAGCGTCAAGGAAGGGCAAGAACAGATCTGGAGTGGGGACTGGTGAGGTTGTTTGTGGGAGCTCTGGAGCCAGGGCTCCCCTGGGTGCTGGTGTTTCTTCTATTTCTTCTGATGTTTCAGGAACGGTTATGTCAGATTGCTCTAGCTCTACCTCTGGATCTTGATCTTTCTCCTGCTCTTTCTCTTGCTCTTTCTACTGATCTTTCTCTTGATCTTTCTGTTGCTCCTGCTCTGGATCTTGCGTCTGATCTACCACTTGCTCTGGATCTTGTTCCTGCTCTACCTCTTGCTCTGGATCTTGCTCCTGCTCTACTTCTTGCTCTGGCTTGGGCTCTGGATCTTGCTCTCGCTCTGCCTCTGGCAGTGGAGGTGGAGCAGGAGCTGGAACTCGAGCCGAACATGGCAGCAGCTCTTGGGACAGTTGTTCAGCCTGGGCGGAAGCTGGAACTGTAGAGACAACAATTGAAAATATCAATGTGAGTTTCTATGTCTCATCCAATGACACTGTCTTTCTAGAAGCCCAAGTCCAGAGACCCAGCCTCAGGAAGTCTCCCCACACCGCAGAACACTGTATGATTGTTCTGAGTACTCAGTGCCCCTGTCCCCAGCCTGCTTCTGGAAACTCTGCTCTGTGTGGTCCAGCCCAGGCCCCTCCCCAAACCCGCACAGGCACGCACCCTCTACCTCCTCACCCTCAGTCTCCGCCTCACTAGGCTCCAGGTGCTCCGGCTTCTCCAGCTGCGCCAGAAGAAGATCAGCCTTACGCTCCACCTCTGAACCTCGCATACTGATATGTACATAGGCCGAAAGAAACTTCAAAGAATGAAATTCAGGAGGCTCGTGGAAATCGGTGGAATAGAATTCCAGCCAGATCTTTAAGACAGAGGACATGGCACTGTGGGAGACAGGTGGGCAACAGCATCAGAGGGGTGGCCTATCCCTCTATGCTGCCCTCACAAGGCTCCCCTGAGTGAGCTGCAGTCTTGTACCCTCTGTCCGTGCCTGTCCATAGACCAGCCCATCCAATGTCCACCTCCAGTATGGCAGTTCTGGCACAGATGGGCCTGGCAGCCAAGGAGGGGCTGGCAAAAGCCTCCATGGGAGGAGCCTTCAACCACTGATGTGACCACGTTTCCCTTCTTCAGGGAAACCTGACAACCTCCTCTGTCTGTCACGGCCCCATCCCTGCTGGAATGACCTGTCCACCCCAGGAGGGTGCTGTCTGCTCTGGGCATTACTCACTGGCACACAGGAGGTGTCCAGCAATATCTGATAAATGAGGAAACAGAGGGAGGCGCTGCTCCCCTGGCCTACCCAGGGCCCTTGGAAAAGCCCAAACTTGAGCTCACACGTGAATGTACTGCCCAAGTGTCTGCATGAAAATCTGCATATCCTTTTCCCAGTGACAGCAATCTCTTGGCCCTGACCACACTCTGCACCCTCAGCACCAGCTGAGCATCCCCATGGAGGCTCCAGTCCAGAGTGTAAGCGGGATGCTCTGCACACCTCCATCTCTGGCTCAGCACGGGCTCTGGGGGTGTGGGCAGGGCTGGGTGGGAGGGCGTGGGGATGGATTCTCTCTGGACTCACTCTGCTCTCCAGCCTCTCGCACACACTACGGTGCCTGGGATCACATCCCCAGCCGTCTTGACTCCTTTCCCTGCAGGGAAAGCCTTGAGCCCTCAGCCCTTTAGCAGGAATCATCAGATGTGTGAGAGCCAGAGTTCTGCCAGCCCCCCACCCACAGGCCCCCGCAGACCACACGCAGTTGTGTGGAGATGGGAGCCCCTCCTTCTGCACCTAAACTCCACTTACCATTTTAGATGCTCCAGGGATTCGCCATCCCCGTCACAATCAGAAATCATGTTTCCATACCTAGAAGAGGTCAGGGGTGTGTCAAATCTACCATATGGTGGCACTACCTGCTTCTCATGTCTACTGTGACTGTCTCACCTCTGACTAGAATGGAAGCCCACGAGGGGAGGGAATGCAGTCTCCTCTGTTCATTGGATTATGGTCAGTGCCCAGAAAGTGACTGCACATAGTGTGGCTTCACATATGATTGTTGAAGGAATGAACCCCAACCAACTCCTCCCAAATATCTGGGTGCACCTGAAGCTGCTCTGCCCGCCTCTGGTCTCCCTGCTTTGAATACACCCAGAAGCCTACAGATAGAATCTCAAATTTCCTGTAAAAATGTGAAAAGAGTGAAGCCCTAGTCAACGAGGCCAGTGAGGGGTGACAGAGACTTCCTCGTGGGGGTGTCAGGAATCCTGAATGAGGACGACCGTGGCCCCTCCAGCAGACCTTCCACAGGGCTGGACTCAGGAGCAGCACTTTCCATGGGGGACCCACTGGAGCTTGTTCCTGTGACCACCCACTGAACACAGGAGGAAACTGAGGCTCAGAGGGGTGTGGTGACAGTCCTAAGACTCACAGCTGGGAGGCGGCCTAGTGACACTGTGTGATCCAGGGCCTGAGTGCTCACCTGAGGAAAAGCAGGTGCAGCACATGCCGGGGACTGGCAAAGTTCTTGTAGCTTGACAGAAACAGGTGGACATAAGATTGGTCACCACCCAAGACTGCAGGCAACAGGTGCTCCAACCGCTTCTTCAGGGTGCGTGCCGGGACAGGCCACACCATGTGGGTGGCATCCGAGCTCAATGAAGATGTGTCTTCATCTAGGACAGGACAGGGGAGAGATACACAGTGACAGCACCGTGAACCCCAAGGAGGGCAGGGGCTGGAGGCCAGTCTTAACCCCAGGGAGGACATGAGAAGACAGCCTGAGGGCCCAGGGTTAATGTACAGGGTGGTGGTTGCCACCCCGGCAGTCCCCGTTCACCCTCCAGCCAGACCTGAGGTGTGAACACACCAGGACCAGCAGGTTTATAAACCCCCCCACCCTCTGCCCCTGCCCTGGGAGGGTGTCCCATGTCCCCGTTCCCCACACACTCAGGAGGAGGGGCTGCGGTCACCCAGGGAGGCTCATAGTGCTGTGCCTGGCCTTGCCCAACCTCCTGTGGGCCACCTGACATTACCTTTGGGGACCTCCTCCCAGACGGCCCCAGGGGTCGAGGGCGAGGGCTGAACCGGCGCCGGAAGCATTGGACAAGCCTCCCAGCACAGGGCTTCCTGGGGCTACGGCCCCGGGACCTCGGGATACAGCACAACATCTCACTCTGCCTGTGGCCAAGTGATCTGGGGAAGGGGCTGGGTATAGAATGTGGGTGCCAGGTTACCGAGTTCCGAGTTCTGTTGGGGTCTGTCGTCAAGGAAGTGAAGTCACTTCCTGATACCTCATTTCCTGAGCCCCTCCTCTGTGTACAAGACTGCAAATGCCCCTCTGGGTACCTGTCTGCTGACCCTCCTTTCCCATGAACTCTCTCTATTGCCCACACTTCCACCAACACTGCCTGACCACACCCCTGTGCAAGGCCTGGGTGCAGCCAGCGTCATAGCTCGGAGGAGATACACGTAGGTTCATCCCCAGCTCCTGCTTCTTATCACTTTATGGGACCCTGGACAAGCCATTGTCACTCTCATGACCTCCCCAGTCTCCCCTTTTGCACAGTGGGGATCATTCTAGCGTCTTCTTCCTAGGGATGGCATCAGGCATGTGTGAGAAAACATCTCTGAAACCTATGGCCGGTGTCACATGCAGCTAATAAACAAGACTAGAGATAAAATCCACGACGGTGTGGAAGGTAGCATGGAATACGACTAACGACAGGTCTGGTTCCTGTCATATAATCTTGAAAATGTCACTTTTGCTCTTGGTCTGTTTTCCCTGTCTGCACCATGCTACAGTTGGAATTTCATACATTCACATACTGCTTTCCTCCATAAAACCTCACCATGGCTTCGTGTGTATTTAGGTTTGGACTCAAGTGCCACATCAATGTCTGTGTGGTTGGCGACTCGTCAGGGGCTCCCAGTGGTCCCCACCATCTGCTGCACACATCCTCACGTAATCCCCTGCCCTGCAGTGTGGACTGGACTTAGTGACTCACTTCTAACCAATACAGGATCAAAAGTGAGAAGGTGTCACTTTCTAAATGTCATTGTAACACGCCTGTCTCTAGAGTCTTGTGCTCTGTCTCCTCTGTTTTCTCTGTTTGTATCCACCATATGCCAAGCATGGTGCCGAGAGCTGGAGAAAGAGCTGATTCAGCTGCACCCTGGCTTGGGAGATGATCCCAGGATAAGAAAGAGGAGAAGACGTGCTATCGAGTGCCTGACATTCTAAGAGAGGAAAGTGATCTAGGAGGCCATCAGAATATTCTAGATTAGGAAGCTACCTGAAGATGGTAGGAAATGAACACCATTTGCAGAGAAGAACCAGAGGCGTTTGGTCCATTAAGATGACGGCAACATGGAACTGATGTGTAAGATGTAAGTAAGTAAGAAATACTATTCACAAATTCAAATCCTCTTTTCAAAATCATTGAATGGCAGGGATAAGTGCTCATGTTCAATGCAAACATAACTAGAATTGAGGAAGATTCCATTTATGGAATAACTTTATATCTCCATTAGATGAAAGTATGCAGATATGTTCAGCAATTCTTTTCAAATTGTATAAAATATCCATTGTTGACACAATCAGGATTCCACCCCCATACTTTGGCTTCACACCCCATTTTCTTTACACCAGACACACATCCATTGCTGTGATGTAGATCCATTGCTGTCAACACTATCCCAGCCCACAGCCTACTGGTCCAGGGAGACAGGAACTCTATCACTATATTGTGTGCAGAATCCAGGAAGGGCCTAACACGGGGGCTCCATAAATACTCCCTGAAGTGCTGCACTTGAGAAGAGAGAAGAGTCTATGATTTTATTACCTGGTGCTCTACCTACACATGTTATCACTCTGCATTATGTCATGATCCTTAGTCCCCCTCACCTGACAGTCAGCAACCCAGGAGCAGTGTCTACACCTCGGTCTGCCCCTATTCCAGGCCCCCAGCCCAGCACCTGGCAAGTAACAGGTGCCAAGTACTGATGAATGAATTGTCTGGAAACATGTGAAACAGGATTCATCAAGAATACCCAGATGGAAGGTCACCATGAACATGCTGCCCTTTAATTCTGTCTGCCGACCACTTCCTTCAGCCAGGAAATGCCTGGGCACAAAGATTTCCCAGAGTCACCATCCTGCCTTGACTTCTGCCGTTCACTTTAGCCTCCTTGATTGTCCTACTTACTGTGGGTTTCTTCACTCTCAGTCTCAGGGGACACCTCTGAACCCCTAAGGTAGCCCACTGGGTCTTCCTTCTCTGGCCAACACATTCCTCTTGCTTCTGTGCATGGCCTTGATAGCAGTGTCACAGGCAATCCCAGGAAAGTGACACCCCAGCATGCTGAACTTGGGCACCCGCACTAGTCAAGGGAGCCCTCTCCCTTCATCTCCTGCAGAATCCCCCTAGGAATAGGGGATGCAGATATGTACACATGTGTAGGGAGGAAAGGGGGTCTCATGACATCTTAGCTAGAAGATGATTACAAATTTCTTAAACATTAGTAGAAAATTATGGTTCATTTGTCCTGGCATGCAACTGAATGAGAAAAAATCTGTGAAAAATTCTGACACCCATGACAAAAGAAATGATCCAAACAATATGACCATCGAGGTGCTGTTCTTTTATGTTTAGGACTATCATTTAAAAATGTGGTATTGAGGAGAATGTCAACAATATTGGGGGAGGCTCTGGAACGATGCTGAGTAGAAAATGGACAATAGATTCCTTTTTTGAGAATCGATAGAAGCTATTTTGCAGAAAGTGGCAAATGAGCTTGACTTTTAAAAACGAAGAGCATTAAAGCAAGTAAGTTTAGTGGAAAGTAGATGATATTTGGGAGAGGGGTGACGTGTTAAGTTACAAGAGGCAAAGAAATGGAAAGAACACATGTTTTGCAAAGGGAAAAATCATTCCTGTAAAACATCAGAATTGGAGTTTTCTTGCTGTTCTTTTTGTGCCTATGTAGTATCTTCTTTCTGCTGTAACTTCCAACTTGGGTTCTAGGCACTCTGTGTATGTGTGTGTTTACAAGAGAGAAATTGATAAACCTTAGTAAGCCCTAGAAAATTCTAGAGGTCTGAAATAAACAGATATTTTTCAAGTTTATTTAATTAAAAAGCAAAACAAAACAAAAACAGTGTCATCTGCTCCTATTAGGTAAAATATATGATCATATTGGAATCTTTGTGTGTGTGTGTGTGGCTGGCCAATATAGGGATCCACACCCTTGACCTTGGTGATACGAGGCTGTGCTCTAACGAGCTGAGCTACCAGCCAGCCTATACATGATCATATTGGAATAATATGCAACAGAGAGATATTCTGCTGCTATGGAGAATAAGCTGATTGCAAGGAAAAAAGATGCTCACAGATAAGGCAAGGGTAGACTTTTTGTCCCCCATTGTGGAATAGTACAGGGAACAATGCAAATGTATTGAGGCTGGTAATTCCAAGTCATGGGAGGGAAATTAAAATGATGACTCTGGAAGAATAGTTTCAAATGTCAAGGAGTTTGAGGCAGGTGATCAATTTAGTGAAATGACCATTGCTTTAGGAGAGGCTGCTTCTTTGAAAGGATTGATACATACAGCAAGGCAAGGGAGGTGACTGTGCTGCTAAGTTTTTAATATTGCTATGAGTTTTAACTTTAAATATATTTCTGACTTTGCACGTAGCTCTGAATTTTGAGTGTCATAATTACTTAAGAATCTTTTATGGATTTCATTACTATAGCTATCACCGTAATTTGATGAGGTTTTAGAACTACATTCCATTTCTAATTTTGGTTTTATTATTTCCAAGTGCCAAAATACTTAACACAGAACCACCTCTTATTCTATAATAAAAAGCAATGGAGACAAGTTATTCAGTTGAAAAAGAAATACTTTTTTTTATTTTTAAAGATGACCGGTAAGGGGATCCTATCCCTTGATGTGGTGTTGTCAGCACCACGCTCTCCCAAGTGAGCCAATCAGCAAACCCACCATAGGGATCCGAATCCGTGGACCTGGTGCTGTCAGCACCGCACTCTCCAAGTGCGCACGGGCCTACCCTGCCCAATGGTAGTTTTGGATGCTTCCCTCCTTTCTTCTCAGAATTTTCATTTTCCCATGTTCTCCTGGACAACTTCAACCCTGCTAACGATTAAAACCCATCACATCTGTCTGTCTTGGTGTGGATTGGCTCCCAAGCAGAAGACTCAGGGCTTCTTTGAACTAGGACTTGCATTGACTTCAACTCAACCAAGCTGAGGCGCCGATCTTGTGATTACACTTAGCATGTGCTATGAATGGAGAGAAATGAAGTGAAAAGTGCCTATGAGATGCGAAGTCAAACTTGTCACGTTCCTAGTCCCCTCTCTGGGCTTCTCTCCATCTTCAGCTCCACCTCACTGTTTACCCCTTAAAGAAGCCAGATGCTCTCTAATTCGTATGTCCACGAAACACTTGGTTTCAAATAACGGGTATTAAATGACTATTTGTTGGAAGTTCTGTATCCTAAATTTGTAGGTGTCCTTTATGTGACTGACGATGGCATGAATACCTAGTGTTAACAGTCTTTGGTGTGCTCAGCATTAAGATCCGTTAGGAATTGTCATGGAAACTTGTAAAATTAAAATAAAATCCAAATGCATGTCATCTGGCCTTGGAGTCCAGTTCTTCAGTACACACTCTGCTGATTTGGGCACCTCAGTCAAGAACCCAGTCAAAGAACCTCACAGAGTCACCCACAGGCCACGAAGCCACAGCACACGAGCAAGACTTTCCTGTGCTGCCCTGTTAACCATGAGCAGATGCCAAGGGCCCCAGATGTTTCAGCAAATCCTCTAGTTTCAGCAAATCCTCTAATATGAAATAGGCCAAAGCAAACAAACAAAAAAGGTAAAAGCGAATTGGAAGAAATAGAGATCATGCAAGGGAAACGGAAAATACCATTAACTTCCTCAGAGTTATAGGAGAGAAACTGTTGGACTTACTGAAGAAGAACAGACATTGTTAAAGTAGAACAGGGAGAAGATGAATCAAATAACCATGAGGTCATTTAGAAATTAAAAATATAACTGTTGAAATTTTTGTTTATTTGTTTATTTTGTGTGTGTGTGTGTGTGTGTGTGTGTGACAGTTAAGGGGGTTGTAACCCTAGGGGTGGTGTCGCCCGCACCGCGCTCAGCCAGTGAGCGCACCGGCCATCCCTATGTGGGATCCGAACCCGCGGCAGCGCCCCTGCGCTCCCAGGGCCGCTCTCTCCCGAGTGCGCCACGGGGCGGCCCATAAGTGTTGAAATTTAACTTAGAAAACAACTCACTAGAAAGATGAGAAAATAACACAAGGGAAGCCTGATTAGATCAAAAAGACAAAAGGATAACAAGAAAGATACAATTGAAAGAAAAGCATAAAAAAGTAAAAGGAGTGAAAGGGAAAGAGAGAGAGAAAACGGAAGTGCGTGTCCGCAGAGCCAGTGTCTGAAGAACACGCGCTCCAGGAAGAGCCGCCGAGATGGGCAGGAGGAGAGAACCGTGGGAGAACGGAGGAAGGGACAGGTCCCGGAGTTCCCCAGAGGTCCCCACGTGGAGAGTGACGATGGGTCCACACGCCGCCCCGCGCTGGGGAAGCACAGGGGACACCGTGTCAACTCTGGGTGTGGGGGTCCAGGGGACGGACCCTGCGGAGGAGCCTCAAGAGGGAGACGACATGGGAGTCCGGCCTTCAGCGTCTCGTGCAGAGTCGGTTCCGATCTCCGCTTTTCCTCGTCAAACGTGAGTCCGACAAGGCGAGGACGGGCCTCTGGACTGGACGTTTAGCAGCCCAAGACCGTTTTCTTAGCAGTCTATGGAGGGGCGTCTCCAACTACGGAGAAGACATAACCCCGGACAGGGGACAGGGCCCTGGTGACGGCCACAGAGGATCGTACCGACCCCGACTGCTCCGAGGCTGCAGTGTAGACATCGGCTCCCAGGAGGTGTCGTCCAGAGCACCACATGGGTCCCGGAGGCGTTCACCTGTGGTGACAGCAGCTGCCCTAACCAGGACAGTGCGCGTGCGCAGACGCCACCGCGCACAGAGGACACGCGGTCCGCGCCCGGCTGTCAGCCGCGTCCCTCCAGCCGCAGGTGTGCGGCGCTCAGAGCCGCGGACGGGAAGCCGAGGTCCCGGGGTGCGCTCTCCGTGGCGCATCCTGGTGGCCCTGCCTGCAGCTGCCGCCCCCAGGCCGCCCGTCCCGCCCGGAGATAGGAGCGCACGACCGGCTGCTCTCCACTCCCTGCTCCCGCCCCTCTGTGGCCTATGACAGCGGGTTCCAGTGAAACGACGGATTCCCATGGGCGCTCCAGGTCGGTGCAAAGGGTCCGCGCTGACGAGGCGCCGAGCACAGCCGTGAGGGGGACCCGCGTGGGCTGTCGTCGGCCGACGGTCCTGGCGGTTCCTCGGCCCCAGGCTGGCAGGCACAGTCCGCGGCGTGACAGTCCTGACCGCGGAGCCGTGTGCTATTAAAGCCACACGGTCACCACGAGCGACGGTATCTTGTGTACTTTTTCAAAACTGAGTTTTCTATTCTATGCCTTTACTCAACCGTATGAAATATAGAATTAGTAATTTATCAAATTGCGCAAAAAATGTCAATTGTTATTTATATACAAACAAAATTTATAGATTTATTTGGAAGAATTGATATATTTTCCCTACTTATTTTCTCATCTATGAACATGTACATCTCTTCATTGTCTTCAGTTGGTTCGTTTTTTCAATAACATTTTACACTCAGTTTTTAGAAATCATGATTGTAAATATGCACCCTAATTATTCATGCAAACCTTATGAATGAAAATTTGGGGTGTTTCCAACCCTTAGTAATAGGTATTGTCATATTAACAATCTTGTCGACACCTCACCTTATAATTTTTCAAGGTTACATAGGATATAGATTCCTGAATATTGGGTTACAGTATAAAATAGTAAATATACAAGTATAATTTTGCTAAATTTTGCGAGTTTCTGCTCCTTATGGGCTCTACCTTTTGCATTCCACCACAGTGTATTATAATACCTGGATCCCCACAGTCTCACTAACAAGTTTGTTATCAAAAAATTAAATTTTGCAAATCTAATAGGTGAAGTATTGTATTTCAATATATTTTAAATGTCTAGATCTCTATGAGGGATTTTAAGCACCTCATTAAGTATTGATGCCAATTTAAATTTCCTTTTGTGTTATTAGATTGTTCATATATTTTGTTCATTTTTATTTCCTTTTGTTGGTCATTTCCATCTCATTTTTTCACACATCATTGTATTAGTGATATTATCCTAGTTTAAGAGGCTTTTTTTTTTTGCTTTTTTTAAAATTGAAACATTATTGATCACCCATTTTAAGTATTATAGCTTGTAATTACTTTTTGTCGTGTCCTTTTGACCGAGTTGGTGGCATTTACCTTTTGTTTGAGTTTGCTTTGCTTTATTAATTGCTGCTATGCCATCCATGTTAACTGCTGCTACATTAGTAGCAGCATATTTTCACCAGTGATTTGAAATGCTATCTTTCTTAAATACTAAATTTCTATAAATCTTGGGTATCTCTTTGAATTCTCCATTCTTTTTCATTAGGTTTTATATTTACTTATAAACAAATTCCATATGGTCTTGATAATGAAGAATTTATAATAAAAAAAAATTTTCGATCTCTGGTAGACTTACCCCTCCCTTTTGATTTGTTTCCTCATCTTATTTTGTTCTAGGTGAAGAAACAAATGAGACTATTTTTAATGTGATCATGACACACGTATAAAGTAACTTAGGAGAAAATAAAATCCTTAGGATCATGTGGCTTTCTGGCCAAGAAAATATCACTGACATTTCTCTATCGTTTGTGTATGTATGTTTTAAGAGTGTTCTAATGCTTAAATCACATAGTTAAATAGGCTTTGTTGAGTTCTTGTTAGCTTTATGCCAAATATTTTGACAATTTTGTGGCTATTGAAAATGGAATCTTGATTTGTGTAATGTAATCTAGATAGTTATTGTTATTACATAAGACATTTATTAATTTTATATGTGAATTTTTCTAAATCGCAACATGTAAATTTTATTTTAGTAAGTCGTCTTGTTTGTAATAGGTTTTTAATTAATTCTTTTTGATTTTCTAAATTCACAATACATACACATAACACATTTTTCTCCATCTTGAGATATACAAATATGTATGGTCAAACCTTATTTTATCTACTGTTTTGATATTTATGAGTCTTACATTTTCTCAAAAGTACTTTGGCTTCTGTGGAAATTATTATGTCTTTTTCTTTCTTCTAATGCTTAATACTTTTGCAAAATATTGAAGTTAGTAATTCATCTCAAATTTAATTTTGTGAACGGTACCTAGCAAAAGCATAACTGGATTTAATTTCCAAATAAATAATATTTCAATCCCTGTAATGATGAAGTGCTTTCCCCTAAGTAATCTGAATCCTTTCCACACATATACCAGAATCTGTTTCAAAATTCAAACTTTTACTCCACTTCGCTTATTCTTTGCCAATCTCATTCACTTTCAAGTATGTTCCTTTGCAATACATTTTATTAGACGGAGCAAATTTCCTCTTTGTTTTCATTATTATTGTTCTTCTTATGTCTTGAACATTTTGGGGGCCATTTTTGCACATAATTTTTTTTCATATTAACTTTGAGGTTATTTGACAAGTCCCCTAAACATCACTCTTTGGAATTTTTCAAGTTTAGATTTATTGAATCTATTGATTAACATAGGTAGAATACATATATATGTGGCGTAACTTCCTAGCATCACTGCTGCCCGGCACATGGACACACCTGGGCATTTTGGTAGGAGCTGCTGAGTGGCTCCTGCGACAGGGGTATCTATGAACACATCTCCTGGGGCATCTGCTGGGACCTCTTCTTCCTTCATTCTCACAAGAGCTGGTCGTCACCAGACATACAGACCTGCCCATCTGATGGGGCAAATGCTATCTGAATAGTGAGTAAATTTCTGTGCATCATCATTAGGGAGGCCGCGGATGTCTGACATTTACTGGCCATGTGAATTGCTTCCCTGTGGAACTGCAGGAATATGTCCTTTGTCCCTATGGATAAATGAGAACTCTTTGTACAACTAGGATGCATACTACCCTTTCTCTGCCCATGAAGAATTTTCCAGTCTGGGGCTTGTCTTTTCACCTTTTGGCATTATTCTGGTTTTTGTTTGGACCAGGAAAAGTCAGCATTTTCCTCAGTGGCTTCTGGCTCTCTGGTCATTCAAAAGTAGTTCCTATTTCAAGATTATGGCAATAATAACTATCAGGGCTTTGTGTTTCTACATAGAGTCTTTGATTTTTCTGTAATTTTCCTCTTACTAAAAACATAAAATGAAAATTATTCAGATCTTTCTCATATTATGCGGCCAGATACAAAAGGCCACATAACATATAACTGTACTGATAAGAACAATCCACGATAGGTAAATTCACACACACAGAAAATGGAGTGGTAGTCAGGGACAGGGAGAGGTGGGATGGGGAGTGACAGCGTAATGGCTACAGAGTTGATGAAGCTGTTTGATCACTAGATGGTGGTAAGGGTTGCGCCATATTAAAAATGTACTTAATGCCACTGAATGGTAATTTTGAAAATATTAAAAACACTTTATTTTATACAAGGGATATTATTGAAAATAAAAGATGAAAAAATTTGAGGAGATGCAGGACACAGACAAAAATGAGGAGAAGCACAGCGTCAAGGAAGGGCAAGAACAGATCTGGAGTGGGGACTGGTGAGGGTGTTTGTGGGAGCTCTGGAGCCAGGGCTCCCCTGGGTGCTGGTGTTTCTTCTAATTCTTCTGATGTTTCAGGAACGGTTATGTCAGGTCGCTCTAGCTCTACCTCTGGATCTTGATCTTTCTCCTGCTCTTTCTCTTGCTCTTTCTCCTGATCTTTCTCTTGATCTTTCTGTTGCTCCTGCTCTGGATCTTGCGTCTGATCTACCACTTGCTCTGGATCTTGTTCCTGCTCTACCTCTTGCTCTGGATCATGCTCCTGCTCTACCTCTTGCTCTGGATCTTGCTCCTGCTCTACTTCTTGCTCTGGCTTGGGCTCTGGATCTTGCTCTCGCTCTGCCTCTGACAGTGGAGGTGGAGCTGGAGCTGGAACTCGAGCCGAACATGGCAGCAGCTCTTGGGACAGGTGTTCAGCCGGGGCGGAAGCTGGAACTGGAGAGACAACAATTGAAAATATCAATGTGAGTTTCTATGTCTCATCCAATGACACTGTCTTTCTAGAAGCCCAAGTCCAGAGACCCAGGCTCAGGAAGTCTCCCCACACCGCAGAACACTGTATGATTGTTCTGAGTACTCAGTGCCCCTGTCCCCAGCCTGTTTCTGGAAACTCTGCTCTGTGTGGCCCAGCCCAGGCCCCTCCCCAAACCCGCACAGGCACCCACCCTCTTCCTCCTCACCCTCAGTCTCCGCCTCACTAGGCTCCAGGTGCTCCGGCTTCTCCAGCTGCGCCAGAAGAAGATCAGCCTTACGCTCCACCTCTGAACCTCGCATACTGATATGTACATAGGCCGAAAGAAACTTCAAAGAATGAAATTCAGGAGGTTCGTGGAAATCGGTGGAATAGAATTCCAGCCAGATCTTTAAGACAGAGGACATGGCACTGTGGGAGACAGGTGGGCAACAGCATCAGAGGCCTGGCCTATCCCTCTATGCTGCCCTCCCAAGGCTCCCCTGAGTGAGCTGCAGTCTTGTACCCTCTGCCCGTGCCTGTCCATAGACCAGCCCATCCAATGTCCACCCCCAGTATGGCAGTTCTGGCACAGATGGGCCTGGCAGCCAAGGAGGGGCTGGCAAAAGCCTCCATGGGAGGAGCCTTCAACCACTGATGTGACCACGTTTCCCTTCTTCAGGGAAACCTGACAACCTCCTCTGTCTGTGTCACTGCCCCATCCCTGCTGGAATGACCTGTCCACCCCAGGAGGGTGCTGTGTGCTCTGGGCATTACTCACTGGCACACAGGAGGTGTCCAGCAATATCTGATAAATGAGGAAACAGAGGGAGGCGCTGCTCCCCTGGCCTACCCAGGGCCCTTGGAAAAGCCCAAACTTGAGCTCACACGTGAATGTACTGCCCAAGTGTCTGCATGAAAATCTGCATATCCTTTTCCCAGTGACAGCAATCTCTTGGCCCTGACCACACTCTGCACCCTCAGCACCAGCTGAGCATCCCCATGGAGGCTCCAGCCCCGAGTGTGAGCGGCATGCTCTGCACACCTCCTGCTCTGGCTCAGCACGGGCTCTGGGTGTGTGGGCTGGGCTGGGTGGGAGGGCGTGGGGATGGATTCTCTCTGGGCTCACTCTGCTCTCCAGCCTCTCGCACACCCTACGGTGCCTGGGACCACATCCCCAGCCGTCTTGACCTCTTTCCCTGCAGGGAAAGCCTTGAGCCCTCAGCCCTGTAGCAGGAATCATAAGATGTGTGAGAGCCAGAGTTCTGCCAGCCCCCCACCCACAGGCCCCCGCAGACCACACGCAGTTGTGTGGAGATGGGAGCCCCTCTTTCTGCACCTAAACCCCACTTACCATTTTAGCTGCTCCAGGGATTCGCCATCCCCGTGACAATCAGTAATCATGTTTCCATACCTAGAGGAGGTCAGGAGTGTGTCAAATCTACCATATGGTGGCACTACCTGCTTCTCATGTCTACTGTGACTGTCTGACCTCTGAGTAGACTGGAAGCCCACGAGGGCAGGGAATGCAGTCTCCTCGGTTCATTGGATTATGGTCAGTGCCCAGAAAGTGACTGCACATAGTGTGGCTTCACGTATGATTGTTGAAGGAATGAACCCCAACCAACTCCTCCCAAGATCTCTGGGTGTACCTGAAGCCGCTCTGCCCGCCTCTGGTCTCCCTGCTTTGAATACACCCAGGAGCCTACAGATAGAATCTCAAATTTCCTGTAAAAATGTGAAAACAGTGAAGCCCAAGTCAACGAGGTCAGTGAGGGGGTGACAGAGACTTCCTCCTGGGGGTGTCAGGAATCCTGAATGAGGACGACCGTGGCCCCTCCAGCAGACCTTCCACAGGGCTGGACTCAGGAGCAGCACTTTCCATGGGGGACCCACTGGAGCTTGTTCCTGTGACCACCCACTGAACACAGGAGGAGACTGAGGCTCAGAGGGGTGTGGTGACAGTCCTAAGACTCACAGCTGGGAGGCGGCCTAGTGACACTGTGTGATCCAGGGCCTGAGTGCTCACCTGAGGAAAAGCAGGTGCAGCACATGCCGGGGACTGGCAAAGTTCTTGTAGCTTGACAGAAACAGGTGGACATAAGATTGGTCACCACCCAAGACAGCAGGCACCAGGTGCTCCACCCGCTTCTTCAGGGTGCGTGCCGGGACAGGCCACACCATGTGGGTGGCATCCGAGCTCAATGAAGATGTGTCTTCACTCTAGGACAGGACAGGGGAGAGATACACAGTGACAGCACCGTGAATCCCAAGGAGGGCAGGGGCTGGAGGCCAGTCTTAACCCCAGGGAGGACATGAGAAGAAAGCCTGAGGGCCCAGGGTTAATGTACAGGGTGGTGGTTGCCACCCCGGCAGTCCCCGTTCACCCTCCAGCCAGACCTGAGGTGTGAACACACCAGGACCAGCAGGTTTATAAACCCCCCACCCTCTGCCCCTGCCCTGGGAGGGTGTCCCATGTTCCCGTTCCCCACACACTCAGGAGGAGTGGGTGCGGTCACCCAGGGAGGCTCATAGTGCTGGCCTGGCCTTGCCCAACCTCCTCTGGGCCACCTGACATTACCTTTGGGGACCTCCTCCCAGATGGCCACAGGGGTCGAGGGCGAGGGCTGAACCAGCGCCGGAAGCATTGGACAAGCCTCTCAGCACAGGGCTTCCTGGGGCTACGGCTCCGGGACCTCGGGATACAGCACAACATCTCACTCTGCCTGTGGCCAAGTCAGCTGGGGAAGGGGCTGTGTATAGAATGTGGGTGTCAGGTTACCGAGTTCCGAGTTCTGTTGGGGTCTGTCGTCAAGGAAGTGAAGTCACTTCCTGATACCTCATTTCCTGAGCCCCTCCTCTGTGTACAAAACTGCAAATGCCCCTCTGGGTACCTGTCTGCTGACCCTCCTTCCCCATGAACTCTCTCTATTGCCCACACTTCCACCAACACTGCCTGTCCACACCCCTGTGCAAGGCCTGGTTGCAGCCAGCGTCACAGCTCGGAGGAGATACACGTAGGTTCATCCCCAGCTCCTGCTTCTTATCACTTTATGTGACCCTGGACCAGCCGTTGTCACTCTCATGACCTCCCCAGTCTCCCCTTTTGCACAGTGGGGATCTTTCTAGCATCTTCTTCCTAGGGATGGCATCAGGCATGTGTGAGAAAACATCTCTGAAACCTATGGCCGGTGTCACATGCAGCTAATAAACAAGACTAGAGATAAAATCCACGACGGTGTGGAAGGTAGCATGGAATACGACTAACGACAGGTCTGGTTCCTGTCATATAATCTTGAAAATGTCACTTTTGCTCTTGGTCTGTTTTCCCTGTCTGTACCATGCGACAGTTGGAATTTCATGCATTCACATACTGCTTTCCTCCATAAAACCTCACAATGGCTTCGTGTGTATTTAGGTTTGGACACAAGTGCCAAATCTCTGTCTGTGTGGTTGGCTACTCCTCAGGGGCTCCCAGTGGTCCCCACCATCTGCTGCACACATCCTCACGTAATCCCCTGCCCTGCAGTGTGGACTGGACTTAGTGACTCACTTCTAACCAATACAGGATCAAAAGTGAGAAGGTGTCACTTTCTAAATGTCATTGTAACACGCCTGTCTCTAGAGTCTTGTGCTCTGTCTCCTCTGTTCTCTCTGTTTGTATCCACCATATGCCAAGCATGGTGCCGAGAGCTGGAGAAAGAGCTGATTCAGCTGCACCCTGGCTTGGGAGATGATCCCAGGATAAGAAAGAGGAGAAGACGTGCTATCGAGTGCCTGACATTCTAAGAGAGGAAAGTGATCTAGGAGGCCATCAGAATATTCTAGATTAGGAAGCTACCTGAAGAGGGTAGGAAATGAACACCATTTGCAGGGAAGAACCAGAGGCGTTTGGTCCATTAAGATGACGGCAACATGTAACTGATGTGTAAGATGTAAGCAAGTAAGAAATACTATTCACAAATTCAAATCCTTTTTTCAAAATCATTGAATGGCAGGGATAAGTGCTCATGTTCAATGCAAACATAACTAGAATTGAGGAAGATTCCATTTATGGAATAACTTTATATCTCCATTAGATGAAAGTATGCAGATATGTTCAGCAATTCTTTTCAAATTGTATAAAATATCCATTGTTGACACAATCAGGATTCCACCCCCATACTTTGGCTTCACACCCGATTTTCTTTACACCAGACACACATCCATTGCTGTGATGTAGATCCATTGCTGTCAACACTATCCCAGCCCACAGCCTACTGATCCTGGGAGACAGCAACTCTATCACTATATTGTGTGCAGAATCCAGGAAGGGCCTAACACGGGGGCTCCATAAATACTCCCTGAAGTGCTGCACTTGAGAAGAGAGAAGAGTCTATGATTTTATTACCTGGTGCTCTAACTACACGTGTTATCACTCTGCATTATGTCATGATCCTTAGTCCCCCTCACCTGACAGTCAGCAACCCAGGAGCAGAGTCTACACCTCGGTCTGCCCCTATTCCAGGCCCCCAGCCCAGCACCTGGCAAGTAATAGGTGCCCAGTACTGATGAATGAATTGTCTGCAAACATGTGAAACAGGATTGATCAAGAATACCCAGATGGATGGTCACCATGAACATGCTGCCCTTTAATTCTGTCTGCCGACCACTTCCTTCAGCCAGGAACTGCCTGGGCACAAAGATTTCCCAGAGTCACCATCCTGCATTGACTTCTGCCGTTCACTTTAGCCTCCTTGATTGTCCTACTTACTGTGGGTTTCATCACTCTCAGTCTCAGGGACACCTCTGAACACCTAAGGTAGCCCACTGGGTCTTCCTTCTCTGGCCAACACATTCCTCTTGCTTCTGTGCATGGCCTTGATAGCACGTTCACAGGCAATCCCAGGAAAGTGACACCCCAGCATGCTGACCTTGGGCACCCGCACTAGTCAAGGGAGCCCTCTCCCTTCATCTCCTGCAGAAAACCTCCTAGGAATAGGGGATGCAGATATGTACACATGTGTAGGGAGGAAAGGGGGTCTCATGACATCTTAGCTAGAAGATGATTACAAATTTCTTAAACATTAGTAGAAAATTACGGTTCATTTGTCCTGGCATGCAACTGAAGGAGAAAAAATCTGTGAAAAATTCTGACACCCATGACAAAAGAAATGATCCAAACAATATGACCATCGAGGTGCTGTTCTTTTATGTTTAGGACTATCATTTAAAAATGTGGTATTGAGGAGAATGTCAACAATATTGGGGGAGGCTCTGGAACGATGCTGAGTAGAAAATGGACAATAGATTCCTTTTTTGAGAATTGATAGAAGCTATTTTGCAGAAAGTGGCAAATGAGCTTGACTTTTAAAACCGAAGAGCATTAAAGCAAGTATGTTTAGTGGAAAGTAGATGATATTTGGGAGAGGGGTGATGTGTAAAGTTACAAGAGGCAAAGAAATGGAAAGAACACATGTTTTGCAAAGGGAAAAATCATTCCTGTAAAACATCAGAATTGGAGTTTTCTTGCTGTTCTTTTTGTGCCTATGTAGTATCTTCTTTCTGCTGTAACTTCCAACTTGGGTTCTAGGCACTCTGTGTATGTGTGTGTTTACAAGAGGGAAATTGAAAAACCTTAGTAAGCCCTAGAAAATTCTAGAGGTCTGAAATAAACAGATATTTTTCAAGTTTATTTAATTAAAAAGCAAAACAAAACAAAAACAGTTTCATCTGATCCTATTAGGTAAAATATATGATTATATTGGAATCTTTGTGTGTGTGTGTGGCTGGCCAATATAGGGATCCACACCCTTGACCTTGGTGATACGAGGCTGTGCTCTAACCAGCTGAGCTACCAGCCAGCCTATACATGATCATATTGGAATAATATGCAACAGAGAGATACTCTGCTGCTATGGAGAATAAGCTGATTGCAAGGAAAAACGATGCTCACAGATAAGGCAAGGGTAGGCATTTTGTCGCCCATTGTGGAATAGTACAGGGAACAATGCAAATGTATTGAGGCTGGTAATTCCAAGTCATGGGAGGGAAATTAAAATGATGACTCTGGAAGAATAGTTTCAAATGTCAAGGAGTTTGAGGCAGGTGATCAATTTAGTGAAATGACCATTGCTTTAGGAGAGGCTGCTTCTTTGAAAGGATTGATACATACAGCAAGGCAGGGTAGGTGACTGTGCTACTAAGTTTTTAATATTGCTATGAGTTTTACCTTTAAATATATTTGTGACTTTGCATGTAGCTCTGAATTTTGAGTGTCATAATTACTTAAGAATCTTTTATGGATTTGATTACTATAGCTATCACTGTAATTTGATGAGGTTTAAGAACTACATCCCATTTCTAATTTTGGTTTTATTATTTCCAAGTGCCAAAATTCTTAACACCGAACCACCTCTTATTCTATAATAAAAAGCAATGGAGACAAGTTATTCAGTTGAAAAAAATTACTTTTTTTTTTTTTTAAATATGACCGGTAAGGGGATCCTATCCCTTGATGTGCTGTTGTCAGCACCACGCTCTCCCAAGTGAGCCAATCAGCCAACCCTCCATAGGGACCCGAACCCGTGGCCCTGGTGCTGTCAGCACCGCACTCTCCAAGTGCGCACGGGCCGGCCCTGCTCCATGGTATTTTTAGATGCTTTACTCCTTTGTTCTCAGAATTTTCATTTTCCCATGTTCTCCTGGACAAGTTCAACCCTGCTAACGATTAAAACCCATCACATCTGTCTGTCTTGGTGTGGATTGGCTCCCAAGCAGAAGACTCAGGGCTTCTTTGAACTAGGACTTGCATTGACTTCAACTCAACCAACTGAGGCGCCGATCTTGTGATTACACTTAGCATGTGCTATGAATGGAGAGAAATGAAGTGAAAAGTGCCTATGAGATGTGAAGTCAAACTTGTCACGTTCCTAGTCCCCTCTCTGGGCTTCTCTCCATCTTCAGCTCCACCTCACTGTTTAACCCTTAAAGAAGCCAGATGCTCTCTAATTCGTATGTCCACAAAACACTTGGTTTAAAATAACGGGTATTAAATGTCTATTTGTTGGAAGTTCTGTATCCTAAATTTGTAGGTGTCCTTTATGTGACTGACGATGGCATGAATAACTAGTGTTAACAGTCTTTGGTGTGCTCAGCATTAATATACGTTAGGTTTTGTCATGGAATCTTGTAAAATTAAAATAAAATCCAAATGCATGTCATCTGGCCTTGGAGTCCAGTTCTTCAGTACACACTCTGCTGATTTGGGCACCTCAGTCAAGAACCCAGTCAAAGAATCTCACAGAGTCACCCACAGGCCACGAAGCCACAGCACACGATCAAGACTTTCCCGTGCTGCCCTATTAACTATGAGGAGATGTCAGGGGCCCCAGATGTATCAGCAAATCCTCTAGTTTCAGCAAGTCCTCTAATATGAAATAGGCCAAAGCAAACAAAGAAAAAAGGAAAAAGCAAATTGGAAGAAATAGAGATCATGCAAGGGAAACAGAAAATACCATTAACTTCCTCAGAGTTATGGGAGAGAAACGGTTGGACTTACTGAAGAAGAACAGACACTGTTAAAGTAGAAGAGGGAGAAGATGAATCAAATAACCATGAGGTCATTTAGAAATTAAAAATATAACTGTTGAAATTTTTGTTTGTTTGTTTGTTTTGTGTGTGTGTGTGTGTGTGACAGTTAAATGGGTTGTAACCCTAGGCGTGGTGTCGCACGCACCGCGCTCACCCAGTGAGCGCACCGGCCATCCCTATGTGGGATCCGAACCCGTGGCAGTGCCGCTATGCTCCCAGCTCCAGTCTCTCCCGAGTGCGCCACGGGGCGGCCCATAAGTGTTGAAATTTAAATTAGAAAACAACTCACTAGAAAGATGAGAAAATAACACAAGGGAAGCCTGATTAGATCAAAAAAACAAAAGGATAACAAGAAAGATACAATTGAAAGAAAAGCATAAAAAAGTAAAAGGAGTAAAAGGGAAAGAGAGAGAGAAAACGGAAGTGCGTGTCCGCAGAGACAGTGTCTGAACAACACGCGCTCCAGGAAGAGCCACGGAGATGGGCAAGAGGTGATAACCATGGGAGAAAGGAGGAAGGGACAGGTTCCGGAGGTCCCCATAGGTCCCCACGTGGAGAGTGACGATGGGTCTACACGCCGCCCCGCACTGGGGAAGCACAGGGGACACCGTGTCAACTCTGGGTTGTGGGGGTCCAGGGAACGGACACTGCGGAGGAGCCTTAAGAGGGAGAGGACAGGGGAGTCCGGCCTTCAGCGTCTCGTTCAGAGTCGGTTCTGATCTCAGCTTTTCCTCGTCAAACGTGAGTCCGACAAGGCGAGGACGGGCCTCTGGACGTTTAGCAGCCCAAGAACGTTTTCTTAGCAGTCTATGGGGGGGCGTCTCCCACTACGGAGAAGACATAAACCCGGACAGGGGACAGGGCCCTGGTGACGGCCACGGGGGAACATACCGAACCCGACTGCTCGGAGGCTGCATTGTAGACATTGGATCCCAGGAGGTGTTGTCCAGAGCACCACAAGGGTCCCTGAGGCGTTCACCTGTGGTGACAGCAGCTGCCCTAACAGGGACAGTACGCGTGCGCAGACGCCACCGCGCACAGAGGACACGCGGTCCGCGCCGGGCTGTCAGCCGCGTCCCCGCAGCCGCCGTTGCGCGGCGCTCAGAACCGCGGACGGGAAGCCGCGGTCGCGGGGTGCGCTCTCCGTGGCGCCTCCTGGTGGCCCTGCCTGCAGCTGCCGCCCCCAGGCCGCCCGTCCCGCCCGGGGACAGGAGCGCACGACCGGCTGCTCTCCACTCCCTGCTCCCGCCCCTCTGCGGCCGATGACAGCGGGTTCCAGCGACAGGACGGATTCCCACGGGCGCTCCAGGTCGGTGCAAGGGGTCCGCGATGACAAGGCGCCGAGCACAGCCGTGAGGAGGACCCGCGTGGTATGTCGTCGGCCGACGGTCCTGGCGGTTCCTCGGCCCCAGGCTGGCAGGCACAGTCCGCGGCGTGACAGTCCTGACCACGGAGCCGTGTGCTATTAAAGCTACACGGTCACCACGAGCGACGGTATCTTGTGTACTTTTTCAAAACTGAGTTTTCTATTCTATGACTGTACTCAACCGTATGAAATATAGAATTAGTAATTTATCAAATTGCGTAAAAAATGTCAATTGTTATTTATATATAAACAAAATTTATAGATTTATTTGGAAGAATTGATATATTTTCCCTACTTATTTTCTCATCTATGAACATGTACATCTCTTCATTGTCTTCAGTTGGTTCGTTTTTTCAATAACATTTTACACTCAGTGTTTAGAAATCATGATTGTAAAAATGCACCCTAATTATTCATGCAAACCTTGTGAATGAAAATTTGGGGTGTTTCCAACCCTTAGTAATAGGTATTGTCATATTAAGAATCTTGTCGACACCTCACCTTATAATTTTTCAAGGTTACATAGGATATAGATTCCTGAATATTGGGTTACAGTATAAAATAGAAAATATACAAGTATAATTTTGCTAAATTTTGCGAGTTTCTGCTCCTTATGGGCTCTACCTCTTGCATTCCACCACAGTGTATTATAATACCTGGATCCCCACAGTCTCACTAACAAGTTTGTTATCAAAAAATTAAATTTTGCAAATCTAATAGGTGAAGTATTGTATTTCAATATATTTTAAATGTCTAGTTCTCTATGAGGGATTTTAAGCACCTCATTAAGTATTGATGCCAATTTAAATTTCCTTTTGTGTTATTAGATTGTTCATATATTTTGTTCATTTTTATTTCCTTTTGTTGGTCATTTCCATCTCATTTTTTCACACATTATTGTATTAGTGATATTATCCTAGTTTAAGAGGTTTTTTGTTTTTTTTGCTTTTTTTAAAATTGAAACATTATTGATCACCCATTTTAAGTATTATAGCTTGTAATTACTTTTTGTCGTGTCCTTTTGACATAGTTGGTGGCATTTACCTTTTGTTTGAGTTTGCTTTGCTTTATTGATTGCAGTTATGCCATCCATGTTAACTGCTGCTACATTAGTAGCAGCATATTTTCACCAGTGATTTGAAATGCTATCTTTCTTAATACTAAATTTCTATAAATCTTGGGTATCTCTTTGAATTCTCCATTCTTTTTCATTAGGTTTTATATTTACTTATAAACAAATTCCATATGGTCTTGATAATGAAGAATTTATAAAAAAAAATTTTCGATCTCTTGTAGGCTTACCCCTCCCTTTTGATTTGTTTCCTCACTTTTTTCTGATGAACGATTAATGTTTCATCAATATTTTATAATCATCTGATTTTGTTCTAGGTGAAGAAACAAATGAGACTATTTTTAATGTGATCATGACACACGTATAAAGTAACTTAGGAGAAAATAAAATCCTTAGGATCATGTGGCTTTCTGGCCAAGAATATATCTCTGATATTTCTCTATCGTTTGTGTATGTATGTTTTAAGAGTGTTCTAATGCTTAAATCACATAGTTAAACAGGCTTTGTTGAGTTCTTGTTAGCTTTATGCCAAATATTTTAACAATTTTGTGGCTATTGAAAATGGAATCTTGATTTGTGTAATGTAATCTAGATAGTTATTGTTATTACATAAGACATTTATTAATTTTATATGTGAATTTTTCTAAATCGCAACATGTAAATTTTATTTTAGTAAGTCGTCTTGTTTGTAATAGGTTTTTAATTAATTCTTTTTGATTTTCTAAATTCACAATACATACACATAACACATTTTTCTCCATCTTGACATATACAAATACGTATGGTCAAATCTTATTTTATCTAGTGTTTTGATAGTTATGAGTCTTACATTTTATCAAAAGTAGTTTTGGCTTCTGTGGAAATTATTATGTGTTTTTCTTTCTTGTAATGCTTAATACTTTTGCAAAATATTGAAGTTAGTAATTCATCTCAAATTTGATTTTGTGAACGGTACCTAGCAAAAGCATAACTGGATTTAATTTCCAAATAAATAATATTTCAATCCCTGTAATGATGAAGTGCTTTCCCTTAAGTAATCTGAATCCTTTCCACATATACCAGAATCTGTTTCAAAATTCAAACTTTTACTCCTCTGAACTATTGGCTTATTCTTTGCCAATCTCATGCACTTTCAAGTATGTTCCTTTGCAATACATTTTATTAGACGGAGCAAATTTCCTCTTTGTTTTTATTATTATTGTTCTTCTTATGTCTTGAACATTTTGGGGGCCATTTTTGCACATAATTTTTTTCATATTAACTTTGAGGATATTTGACAAGTCCCCTAAACATCACTCTTTGGATTTTTTCAAGTTTAGATTTATTGAATCTATTGATTAACATAGGGAGAATACATATATATGTGGCGTAACTTCCTAGCATCTCTGCTGCCCGGCACATGGACACACGTGGGCATTTTGGTAGGAGCTGCTGAGTGGCTCCTGCGACAGGGGTATCTATGAACACATCTCCTGGGGCATCCGCTGGGACCTCTTCTTCCTTCATTCTCACAAGAGCTGGTCGTCACCAGACATACAGACCTGCCCATCTGATGGGGCAAATGCTATCTGAATAGTGAGCAAATTTCTGTGCATAATCATTAGGGAGGCCGCGGATGTCTGACATTTACTGGCCATGTGAATTGCTTGCCTGTGGAACTGCAGGAATATGTCCTTTGTCCCTATGGATAAATGAGAACTCTTTGTACAACTAGGATGCATACTACCCTTTCCTGCCCATGAAGAATTTTCCAGTCTGGGGCTTGTCTTTTCACCTTTTGGCATTATTCTGGTTTTTGTTTGGACCAGGAAAAGTCAGCATTTTCTTCAGTGGCTTCTGGCTCTCTGGTCATTCAAAAGTAGTTCCTATTTCAAGATTATGGCAATAATAACTATCAGGGCTTTGTGTTTCTACATAGAGTCTTTGATTTTTCTGTAATTTTCCTCTTACTAAAAACATAAAATGAAAATTATTCAGATCTTTCTCATATTATGCGGCCAGATACAAAAGGCCACATAACATATAACTGTACTGATAGGAACAATCCACGATAGGTAAATTCACACACACAGGAAATGGAGTGGTAGTCAGGGACAGGGAGAGGCGGGATGGGGAGTGACAGCTTAATGGCTACAGAGTTGATGAAGCTGTTTGATCACTAGATGGTGGTAAGGGTTGCGCCATCTTAAAAATGTACTTAATGCCACTGAATGGTAATTTTGAAAATATTAAAAACACTTTATTTTATACAAGGGATATTATTGAAAATAAAAGATGAAAAAATTTGAGGAGATGCAGGACACAGACAAAAATGAGGAGAAGCACAGCGTCAAGGAAGGGCAAGAACAGATCTGGAGTGGGGACTGGTGAGGGTGTTTGTGGGAGCTCTGGAGCCAGGGCTCCCCTGGGTGCTGGTGTTTCTTCTAATTCTTCTGATGTTTCAGGAACGGTTATGTCAGGTCGCTCTAGCTCTACCTCTGGATCTTGATCTTTCTCCTGCTCTTTCTCTTGCTCTTTCTCCTGATCTTTCTCTTGATCTTTCTGTTGCTCCTGCTCTGGATCTTGCGTCTGATCTACCACTTGCTCTGGATCTTGTTCCTGCTCTACCTCTTGCTCTGGATCTTGCTCCTGCTCTACCTCTTGCTCTGGATCTTGCTCCTGCTCTACTTCTTGCTCTGGCTTGGGCTCTGGATCTTGCTCTCGCTCTGCCTCTGGCAGTGGAGGTGGAGCTGGAGCTGGAACTCGAGCCGAACATGGCAGCAGCTCTTGGGACAGTTGTTCAGCCGGGGCGGAAGCTGGAACTGGAGAGACAACAATTGAAAATATCAATGTGAGTTTCTATGTCTCATCCAATGACACTGTCTTTCTAGAAGCCCAAGTCCAGAGACCCAGGCTCAGGAAGTCTCCCCACACCGCAGAACACTGTATGATTGTTCTGAGTACTCAGTGCCCCTGTCCCCAGCCTGCTTCTGGAAACTCTGCTCTGTGTGGCCCAGCCCAGGCCCCTCCCCAAACCCGCACAGGCACCCACCCTCTTCCTCCTCACCCTCAGTCTCCGCCTCACTAGGCTCCAGGTGCTCCAGCTTCTCCAGCTGCGCCAGAAGAAGATCAGCCTTACGCTCCACCTCTGAACCTCGCATACTTATATGTACATAGGCCGAAAGAAACTTCAAAGAATGAAATTCAGGAGGCTCGTGGAAATCGGTGGAATAGAATTCCAGCCAGATCTTTAAGACAGAGGACATGGCACTGTGGGAGACAGGTGGGCAACAGCATCAGAGGCCTGGCCTATCCCTCTATGCTGCCCTCCCAAGGCTCCCCTGAGTGAGCTGCAGTCTTGTACCCTCTGCCCGTGCCTGTCCATAGACCAGCCCATCCAATGTCCACCCCCAGTATGGCAGTTCTGGCACAGATGGGCCTGGCAGCCAAGGAGGGGCTGGCAAAAGCCTCCATGGGAGGAGCCTTCAACCACTGATGTGACCACGTTTCCCTTCTTCAGGGAAACCTGACAACCTCCTCTGTCTGTGTCACTGCCCCATCCCTGCTGGAATGACCTGTCCACCCCAGGAGGGTGCTGTCTGCTCTGGGCATTACTCACTGGCACACAGGAGGTGTCCAGCAATATCTGATAAATGAGGAAACAGAGGGAGGCGCTGCTCCCCTGGCCTACCCAGGGCCCTTGGAAAAGCCCAAACTTGAGCTCACACGTGAATGTACTGCCCAAGTGTCTGCATGAAAATCTGCATATCCTTTTCCCAGTGACAGCAATCTCTTGGCCCTGACCACACTCTGCACCCTCAGCACCAGCTGAGCATCCCCATGGAGGCTCCAGCCCCGAGTGTGAGCGGCATGCTCTGCACACCTCCTGCTCTGGCTCAGCACGGGCTCTGGGGGTGTGGGCAGGGCTGGGTGGGAGGGCGTGGGGATGGATTCTCTCTGGGCTCACTCTGCTCTCCAGCCTCTCGCACACCCTACGGTGCCTGGGACCACATCCCCAGCCGTCTTGACCTCTTTCCCTGCAGGGAAAGCCTTGAGCCCTCAGCCCTGTAGCAGGAATCATAAGATGTGTGAGAGCCAGAGTTCTGCCAGCCCCCCACCCACAGGCCCCCGCAGACCACACGCAGTTGTGTGGAGATGGGAGCCCCTCCTTCTGCACCTAAACCCCACTTACCATTTTAGCTGCTCCAGGGATTCGCCATCCCCGTGACAATCAGTAATCATGTTTCCATACCTAGAGGAGGTCAGGAGTGTGTCAAATCTACCATATGGTGGCACTACCTGCTTCTCATGTCTACTGTGACTGTCTCACCTCTGACTAGACTGGAAGCCCACGAGGGCAGTGAATGCAGTCTCCTCGGTTCATTGGATTATGGTCAGTGCCCAGAAAGTGACTGCACATAGTGTGGCTTCACGTATGATTGTTGAAGGAATGAACCCCAACCAACTCCTCCCAAGATCTCTGGGTGCACCTGAAGCCGCTCTGCCCGCCTCTGGTCTCCCTGCTTTGAATACACCCAGGAGTCTACAGATAGAATCTCAAATTTCCTGTAAAAATGTGAAAACAGTGAAGCCCAAGTCAACGAGGTCAGTGAGGGGGTGACAGAGACTTCCTCGTGGGGGTGTCAGGAATCCTGAATGAGGACGACCGTGGCCCCTCCAGCAGACCTTCCACAGGGCTGGACTCAGGAGCAGCACTTTCCATGGGGGACCCACTGGAGCTTGTTCCTGTGACCACCCACTGAACACAGGAGGAAACTGAGGCTCAGAGGGGTGTGGTGACAGTCCTAAGACTCACAGCTGGGAGGCGGCCAAGTGACACTGTGTGATCCAGGGCCTGAGTGCTCACCTGAGGAAAAGCAGGTGCAGCACATGCCGGGGACTGGCAAAGTTCTTGTAGCTTGACAGAAACAGGTGGACATAAGATTGGTCACCACCCAAGACAGCAGGCACCAGGTGCTCCACCCGCTTCTTCAGGGTGCGTGCCGGGACAGGCCACACCATGTGGGTGGCATCCGAGCTCAATGAAGATGTGTCTTCACTCTAGGACAGGACAGGGGAGAGATACACAGTGACAGCACCGTGAATCCCAAGGAGGGCAGGGGCTGGAGGCCAGTCTTAACCCCAGGGAGGACATGAGAAGACAGCCTGAGGGCCCAGGGTTAATGTACAGGGTGGTGGTTGCCACCCCGGCAGTCCCCGTTCACCCTCCAGCCAGACCTGAGGTGTGAACACACCAGGACCAGCAGGTTTATAAACCCCCCACCCTCTGCCCCTGCCCTGGGAGGGTGTCCCATGTCCCCGTTCCCCACACACTCAGGAGGAGTGGGTGCGGTCTCCAAGGGAGGCTCATAGTGCTGGCCTGGCCTTGCCCAACCTCCTCTGGGCCACCTGACATTACCTTTGGGGACCTCCTCCCAGACGGCCACAGGGGTCGAGGGCGAGGGCTGAACCAGTGCCGGAAGCATTGGACAAGCCTCTCAGCACAGGGCTTCCTGGGGCTACGGCCCCGGGACCTCGGGATACAGCACAACATCTCACTCTGCCTGTGGCCAAGTGAGCTGGGGAAGGGGCTGTGTATCGAATGTGGGTGTCAGGTTACCGAGTTCCGAGTTCTGATGGGGTCTGTCGTCAAGGAAGTGAAGTCACTTCCTGATACCTCATTTCCTGAGCCCCTCCTCTGTGTACAAGACTGCAAATGCCCCTCTGGGTACCTGTCTGCTGACCCTCCTTCCCCATGAACTCTCTCTATTGCCCACACTTCCACCAACACTGCCTGACCACACCCCTGTGCAAGGCCTGGTTGCAGCCAGCGTCACAGCTCGGAGGAGATACACGTAGGTTCATCCCCAGCTCCTGCTTCTTATCACTTTATGTGACCCTGGACCAGCCGTTGTCACTCTCATGACTTCCCCAGTCTCCCCTTTTGCACAGTGGGGATCTTTCTAGCGTCTTCTTCCTAGGGATGGCATCAGGCATGTGTGAGGAAACATCTCTGAAACCTATGGCCGGTGTCACATGCAGCTAATAAACAAGACTAGAGATAAAATCCACGACGGTGTGGAAGGTAGCATGGAATACAACTAACGACAGGTCTGGTTCCTGTCATATAATCTTGAAAATGTCACTTTTGCTCTTGGTCTGTTTTCCCTGTCTGCACCATGCGACAGTTGGAATTTCATGCATTCACATACTGCTTTCCTCCATAAAACCTCACAATGGCTTCGTGTGTATTTAGGTTTGGACTCAAGTGCCACATCTCTGTCTGTGTGGTTGGCTACTCCTCAGGGGCTCCCAGTGGTCCCCACCATCTGCTGCACACATCCTCACGTAATCCCCTGCCCTGCAGTGTGGACTGGACTTAGTGACTCACTTCTAACCAATACAGGATCAAAAGTGAGAAGGTGTCACTTTCTAAATGTCATTGTAACACGCCTGTCTCTAGAGTCTTGTGCTCTGTCTCCTCTGTTCTCTCTGTTTGTATCCACCATATGCCAAGCATGGTGCCGAGAGCTGGAGAAAGAGCTGATTCAGCTGCACCCTGGCTTGGGAGATGATCCCAGGATAAGAAAGAGGAGAAGACGTACTATCGAGTGCCTGACATTCTAAGAGAGGAAAGTGATCTAGGAGGCCATCAGAATATTCTAGATTAGGAAGCTACCTGAAGAGGGTAGGAA
Source organism: Cynocephalus volans (assembly GCF_027409185.1). NCBI lineage: Eukaryota > Metazoa > Chordata > Mammalia > Dermoptera > Cynocephalidae > Cynocephalus > Cynocephalus volans. The sequence continues at coordinate 50,162,208 of NC_084476.1, read as the reverse complement.
ATGAACACCATTTGCAGGGAAGAACCAGAGGCGTTTGGTCCATTAAGATGACGGCAACATGTAACTGATGTGTAAGATGTAAGTAAGTAAGAAATACTATTCACAAATTCAAATCCTATTTTCAAAATCATTGAATGGCAGGGATAAGTGCTCATGTTCAATGCAAACATAACTAGAATTGAGGAAGATTCCATTTATGGAATAACTTTATATCTCCATTAGATGAAAGTATGCAGATATGTTCAGCAATTCTTTTCAAATTGTATAAAATATCCATTGTTGACACAATCAGGATTCCACCCCCATACTTTGGCTTCACACCCGATTTTCTTTACACCAGACACACATCCATTGCTGTGATGTAGATCCATTGCTGTCAACACTATCCCAGCCCACAGCCTACTGGTCCTGGGAGACAGCAACTCTATCACTATATTGTGTGCAGAATCCAGGAAGGGTCTAACACGGGGGCTCCATAAATACTCCCTGAAGTGCTGCACTTGAGAAGAGTCTATGATTTTATTACCTAGTGCTCTACCTACACATGTTATCACTCTGCATTATGTCATGATCCTTAGTCCCCCTCACCTGACAGTCAGCAACCCAGGAGCAGAGTCTACACCTCGGTCTGCCCCTATTCCTGGCCCCCAGCCCAGCACCTGGCAAGTAATAGGTGCCAAGTACTGATGAATGAATTGTCTGGAAACATGTGAAACAGGATTCATCAAGAATACCCAGATGGAAGGTCACCATGAACATGCTGCCTGATAACCTGCCAGCCCTTTAATTCTGTCTGCCGACCACTTCCTTCAGCCAGGAACTGCCTGGGCTCAAAGATTTCCCAGAGTCACCATCCTGCCTTGACTTCTGCCGTTTACTTTAGCCTCCTTGATTGTCCTACTTACTGTGGGTTTCTTCACTCTCAGTCTCAGGGGACACCTCTGAACCCCTAAGGTAGCCCACTGGGTCTTCCTTCTCTGGCCAACACATTCCTCTTGCTTCTGTGCATGGCCTTGATAGCAGTGTCACAGGCAATCCCAGGAAACTGACACCCCAGCATGCTGACCTTGGGCACCCGCACTAGTCAAGGGAGCCCTCTCCCTTCATCTCCTGCAGAATCCCCCTAGGAATAGGGGATGCAGATATGTACACATGTGTAGGGAGGAGGAAAGCGGGTCTCATGACATCTTAGCTAGAAGATGATTACAAATTTCTTAAACATTAGTAGAAAATTATGGTTCATTTGTCCTGGCATGCAACTGAATGAGAATAAATCTGTGAAAAATTCTGACACCCATGACAAAAGAAATGATCCAAACAATACGACCATCGAGGTGCTTTTCTTTTATGTTTAGGACTAACATTTAAAAATGTGGTATTGACGAGAATGTGAACAATATTGGGGGAGGCTCTGGAACGATGCTGAGTAGAAAATGGACAATAGATTCCTTTTTTGAGAATTAAGAGAAGCTATTTTGCAGAAAGTGGCAAATGAGCTTGACTTTTAGAAACGAAGAGCATTATAGCAAGTAAGTTTAGTGGAAAGTAGATGATATTTGGGAGAGGGGTGACGTGTTAAGTTACAAGAGGCAAAGAAATGGAAAGAACACATGTTTTGCAAAGGGAAAAATCATTCCTGTAAAACATCAGAATTGGAGTTTTCTTGCTGTTCTTTTTGTGCCTATGTAGCATCTTCTTTCTGCTGTAACTTCCAACTTGGGTTCTAGGCACTCTGTGTATGTGTGTGTTTACAAGAGAGAAATTGATAAACCTTAGTAAGCCCTAGAAAATTCTAGAGGTCTGAAATAAACAGATATTTTTCAAGTTTATTTAATTAAAAAGCAAAACAAAACAAAAACAGTGTCATCTGCTCCTATTAGGTAAAATATATGATCATATTGGAATCTTTGTGTGTGTGTGTGGCTGGCCAATATAGGGATCCACACCCTTGACCTTGGTGATACGAGGCTGTGCTCTAACCAGCTGAGCTACCAGCCAGCCTATACATGATCATATTGGAATAATATGCAACAGAGAGATACTCTGCTGCTATGGAGAATAAGCTGATTGCAAGGAAAAAAGATGCTCACAGATAAGGCAAGGGTAGGCTTTTTGTCCCCCATTGTGGAATAGTACAGGGAACAATGCAAATGTATTGAGGCTGGTAATTCCAAGTCATGGGAAGGAAATTAAAATGATGACTCTGGAAGAATAGTTTCAAATGTCAAGGAGTTTGAGGCAGGTGATCAATTTGGTGAAATGACAATTGCTTTAGGAGAGGCTGCTTCTTTGAAAGGATTGATACATACAGCAAGGCAAGGTAGGTGACTGTGCTGCTAAGTTTTTAATATTGCTATGAGTTTTAACTTTAAATATATTTGTGACTTTGCATGTAGCTCTGAATTTTGAGTGTCATAATTATTTAAGAATCTTTTATGGATTTGATTACTATAGCTTTCACTGTAATTTGATGAGGTTTTAGAACTACATTCCATTTCTAATTTTGGTTTTATTATTTCCAAGTGCCAAAATACTTAACACAGAACCACCTCTTATTCTATAATAAAAAGCAATGGAGACAAGTTATTCAGTTGAAAAAAATTACTTTTTTTTTTTTTTTAAAGATGACCTGTAAGTGGATCCTATCGATTGATGTGGTGTTGTCAGCACCACGCTCTCCCAAGTGAGCCAATCAGCCAACCCTTCATAGGGATCCAAACCCGTGGCCCTGGTGCTGTCAGCACCGCACTCTCCAAGTGCGCACGGGCCGGCCCTGCTCCATGGTAGTTTTAGCTGCTTCCCTCCTTTCTTCTCAGAATTTTCATTTTCCCATGTTCTCCTGGACAACTTCAACCCTGCTAACGATTAAAACCCATCACATCTGTCTGTCATGGTGTGGATTGGCTCCCAAGCAGAAGACTCAGGGCTTCTTTGAACTAGGACTTGCATTGACTTCAACTCAACCAAGCTGAGGCGCCGATCTTGTGATTACACTTAGCATGTGCTATGAATGGAGAGAAATGAAGTGAAAAGTGCCTATGAGATGCGAAGTCATACTTGTCACGTTCCTAGTCCCCTCTCTGGCCTTCTCTCCATCTTCAGCTCCACCTCACTGTTTACCCCTTAAAGAAGCCAGATGCTCTCTAATTCATATGTCCACGAAACACTTGGTTTCAAATAACGGGTATTAAATGAATATCTGTTGGAAGTTGTGTATCCTAAATTTGTAGGTGTCCTTTATGTGACTGACGATGGCATGAATAACTAGTGTTAACAGTCTTTGATGTGCTCAGCATTAATATACATTAGGAATTGTCATGGAAACTTGTAAAATTGAAAAAAAATCCAAATGCATGTCATCTGGCCTTGGAGTCCAGTTCTTCAGTACACACTCTGCTGATTTGGGCACCTCAGTCAAGAACCCAGTCAAAGAACCTCACAGAGTCACCCACAGGCCACGAAGCCACAGCACACGAGCAAGACTTTCCTGTGCTGCCCTGTTAACCATGAGCAGATGCCAAGGGCCCCAGATGTTTCAGCAAATCCTCTAGTTTCAGCAACTCCTCTAATAAGAAATAGGCCAAAGCAAACAAACAAAAAAGGAAAAAGCGAATTGGAAGAAATAGAGATCATGCAAGGGAAACAGAAAATACCATTAACTTCCTCAGAGTTATAGGAGAGAAACTGTTGGACTAACTGAAGAAGAACAGACATTGTTAATGTAGAAGAGGGAGAAGATGAATCAAATAACCATGAGGTCATTTAGAAATTAAAAATATAACTGTTGAAATTTTTGTTTGTTTGTTTTGTGTGTGTGTGTGTGTGTGACAGTTAAGGGCGTTGTAACCATAGGGGTGGTGTCGCCCGCACCGCGCTCAGCCAGTGAGCACACCGGCCATCCCTATGTGGGATCCGAACCCGCGGCAGCGCCCCTGTGCTCCCAGCACCGCTCTCTCCCGTGTGCGCCACGGGGCGGTCCATAAGTGTTGAAATTTAAATTAGAAAACAACTCACTAGAAAGATGAGAAAATAACACAAGGGAAGCCTGATTAGATCAAAAAAAAAAAGGGATAACAAGAAAGATACAATTGAAAGAAAAGCATAAAATAGTAAAAGGAGTAAAAGGGAAAGAGAGAGAGAAAACGGAAGTGCGTGTCCGCAGAGCCAGTGTCTGAAGAACACGCGCTCCAGGAAGAGCCGCGGAGATGGGCAGGAGGAGAGAACCGTGGGAGAAAGGAGGAAGGGACAGGTCCCGGAGGTCCCCATAGGTCCCCACGTGGAGAGTGACGATGGGTCCATACGCCGCCCCGCACTGGGGAAGCACAGGGGACACCGTGTCAACTATGGGTGTAGGGGACAAGGGGACGGACCCTGCGTAGGAGCCTCAAGAGGGAGACGACAGGGGAGTGCGGCCTTCAGCGTCTCGTGCAGAGTCGGTTCCGATCTCAGCTTTTCCTCATCAAACGTGAGTCCGACAAGGCGAGGACGGGCCTCTGGACGTTTAGCAGCCCAAGACCGTTTTCTTAGCAGTCTATGGGGGGCGTCTCCCACTAGGAAGAAGACATAAACCCGGACAGGGGACAGGGCCCTGGTGACGGCCACGGGGGAACATACCGAACCCGACTGCTCGGAGGCTGCATTGTAGACATTGGATCCCAGGAGGTGTCGTCCAGAGCACCACATGGGTCCCTGAGGCGTTCACCTGTGGTGACAGCAGCTGCCCTAACAGGGACAGTGCGCGTGCGCAGACGCCACCGCGCACAGAGGACACGCGGTCCGCGCCGGGCTGTCAGCCGCGTCCCCGCAGCCGCCGGTGCGCGGCGCTCAGAGCCGCGGACGGGAAGCCGCGGTCGCGGGGTGCGCTCTCCGTGGCGCCTCCTGGTGGCCCTGCCTGCAGCTGCCGCCCCCAGGCCGCCCGTCCCGCCCGGGGACAGGAGCGCACGACCGGCTGCTCTCCACTCCCTGCTCCCGCCCCTCTGCGGCCGATGACAGCGGGTTCCAGCGACAGGACGGATTCCCACGGGCGCTCCAGGTCGGTGCAAGGGGTCCGCACTGACGAGGCGCCGAGCACAGCCGTGAGGGGGACCCGCGTGGGCTATCGTCGGCCGACGGTCCTGGCGGTTCCTCGGCCCCAGGCTGGCAGGCACAGTCCGCGGCGTGACAGTCCTGACCGCGGAGCCGTGTGCTAGTACAGCTACAAGGTCACCACGAGCGACGGTATCTTGTGTACTTTTTCAAAACTGAGTTTTCTATTCTATGACTGTACTCAACCGTATGAAATATAGAATTAGTAATTTATCAAATTGCGTAAAAAATGTCAATTGTTATTTATATATAAACAAAATTTATAGATTTATTTGGAAGAATTGATATATTTTCCCTACTTATTTTCTCATCTATGAACATGTACATCTCTTCATTGTCTTCAGTTTGTTCGTTTTTTCAATAACATTTTACACTCAGTGTTTAGAAATCATGATTGTAAAAATGCACCCTAATTATTCATGCAAACCTTATGAATGAAAATTTGGGGTGTTTCCAACCCTTAGTAATAGGTATTGTCATATTAACAATCTTGTCGACACCTCACCTTATAATTTTTCAAGGTTACATATGATATAGATTCCTGAATATTGGGTTACAGTATAAAATAGTAAATATACAAGTATAATTTTGCTAAATTTTGCGAGTTTCTGCTCCTTATGGGCTCTACCATTTGCATTCCACCACAGTGTATTATAATACCTGGATCCCCACAGTCTCACTAACAAGTTTGTTATCAAAAAATTAAATTTTGCAAATCTAATAGGTGAAGTATTGTATTTCAATATATTTTAAATGTCTAGTTCTCTATGAGGGATTTTAAGCACCTCATTAAGTATTGATGCCAATTTAAATTTCCTTTTGTGTTATTAGATTGTTCATATATTTTGTTCATTTTTATTTCATTTTGTTGGTCATTTCCATCTCATTTTTTCACACATCATTGTATTAGTGATATTATCCTAGTTTAAGAGGTTTTTTGTTTTTTTGCTTTTTTTAAAATTGAAACATTATTGATCACCCATTTTAAGTATTATAGCTTGTAATTACTTTTTGTCGTGTCCTTTTGACCTAGTTGGTGGCATTTACCTTTGGTTTGAGTTTGCTTTGCTTTATTAATGGCTGCTATGCCATCCATGTTAACTGCTGCTACATTAGTAGCAGCATATTTTCACCAGTGATTTGAAATGCTATCTTTCTTAAATACTAAATTTCTATAAATCTTGGGTATCTCTTTGAATTCTCCATTCTTTTCCATTAGGTTTTATATTTACTTATAAACAAATTCCATATGGTCTTGATAATGAAGAATTTATAAAAAAAATATTTTTCGATCTCTGGTAGACTTACACCTCCCTTTTGATTTGTTTCCTCAATTTTTTCTGATGAACGATTAATGTTTCATCAACATTTTATAATCATCCTTTTTTGTTGTAGGTGAAGAAACAAATGAGACTATTTTTAATGTGATCATGACACACGTATAAAGTAACTTAGGAGAAAATAAAATCCTTAGGATCATGTGGCTTTCTGGCCAAGAAAATATCTCTGACATTTCTCTATCGTTTGTGTATGTATGTTTTAAGAGTGTGCTAATGCTTAAATCACATAGTTAAACAGGCTTTGTTGAGTTCTTGTTAGCTTTATGCCAAATATTTTAACAATTTTGTGGCTATTGAAAATGGAATCTTGATTTGTGGAATGTAATCTAGATAGTTATTGTTATTACATAAGACATTTATTAATTTTATATGTGAATTTTTCTAAATCGCAACATGTAAATTTTATTTTAGAAAGTCGTCTTGTTTGTAATAGGTTTTTAATTAATTCTTTTTGATTTTCTAAATTCACAATACATACACATAACACATTTTTCTCCATCTTGAGATATACAAATATGTATGGTCAAACCTTATTTTATCTACTGTTTTGATATTTATGAGTCTTACATTTTCTCAAAAGTACTTTGGCTTCTGTGGAAATTATTATGTCTTTTTCTTTCTTCTAATGCTTAATACTTTTGCAAAATATTGAAGTTAGTAATTCATCTCAAATTTAATTTTGTGAACGGTACCTAGCAAAAGCATAACTGGATTTAATTTCCAAATAAATAATATTTCAATCCCTGTAATGATGAAGTGCTTTCTCATAAGTAATCTGAATCCTTTCCACACATATACCAGAATCTGTTTCAAAATTCAAACTTTTACTCCACTTCGCTTATTCTTTGCCAATCTCATTCCCTTTCAAGTATGTTCCTTTGCAATACATTTTATTAGACAGAGCAAATTTCCTCTTTGTTTTCATTATTATTGTTCTTCTTATGTCTTGAACATTTTGGGGGCCATTTTTGCACATATTTTTTTTTCATATTAACTTTGAGGTTATTTGACAAGTCCCCTAAACATCACTCTTTGGAATTTTTCAAGTTTAGATTTATTGAATCTATTGATTAACATAGGTAGAATACATATATATGTGGCGTAACTTCCTAGCATCACTGCTGCCCGGCACATGGACACACCTGGGCATTTTGGTAGGAGCTGCTGAGTGGCTCCTGCGACAGGGGTATCTATGAACACATCTCCTGGGGCATCTGCTGGGACCTCTTCTTCCTTCATTCTCACAAGAGCTGGTCGTCACCAGACATACAGACCTGCCCATCTGATGGGGCAAATGCTATCTGAATAGTGAGTAAATTTCTGTGCATCATCATTAGGAAGGCCGCGGATGTCTGACATTTACTGGCCATGTGAATTGCTTCCCTGTGGAACTGCAGGAATATGTCCTTTGTCCCTATGGATAAATGAGAACTCTTTGTACAACTAGGATGCATACTACCCTTTCTCTGCCCATGAAGAATTTTCCAGTCTGGGGCTTGTCTTTTCACCTTTTGGCATTATTCTGGTTTTTGTTTGGACCAGGAAAAGTCAGCATTTTCCTCAGTGGCTTCTGGCTCTCTGGTCATTCAAAAGTAGTTCCTATTTCAAGATTATGGCAATAATAACTATCAGGGCTTTGTGTTTCTACATAGAGTCTTTGATTTTTCTGTAATTTTCCTCTTACTAAAAACATAAAATGAAAATTATTCAGATCTTTCTCATATTATGCGGCCAGATACAAAAGGCCACATAACATATAACTGTACTGATAGGAACAATCCACGATAGGTAAATTCACACACGCAGAAAATGGAGTGGTAGTCAGGGACAGGGAGAGGCGGGATGGGGAGTGACAGCTTAATGGCTACAGAGTTGATGAAGCTGTTTGATCACTAGATGGTGGTAAGGGTTGCGCCATATTAAAAATGTACTTAATGCCACTGAATGGTAATTTTGAAAATATTAAAAACACTTTATTTTATACAAGGGATATTATTGAAAATAAAAGATGAAAAAATTTGAGGAGATGCAGGACACAGACAAAAATGAGGAGAAGCACAGCGTCAAGGAAGGGCAAGAACAGATCTGGAGTGGGGACTGGTGAGGGTGTTTGTGGGAGCTCTGGAGCCAGGGCTCCCCTGGGTGCTGGTGTTTCTTCTAATTCTTCTGATGTTTCAGGAACGGTTATGTCAGGTCGCTCTAGCTCTACCTCTGGATCTTGATCTTTCTCCTGCTCTTTCTCTTGCTCTTTCTCCTGATCTTTCTCTTGATCTTTCTGTTGCTCCTGCTCTGGATCTTGCGTCTGATCTACCACTTGCTCTGGATCTTGTTCCTGCTCTACCTCTTGCTCTGGATCTTGCTCCTGCTCTACCTCTTGCTCTGGATCTTGCTCCTGCTCTACTTCTTGCTCTGGCTTGGGCTCTGGATCTTGCTCTCGCTCTGCCTCTGGCAGTGGAGGTGGAGCTGGAGCTGGAACTCGAGCCGAACATGGCAGCAGCTCTTGGGACAGTTGTTCAGCCGGGGCGGAAGCTGGAACTGGAGAGACAACAATTGAAAATATCAATGTGAGTTTCTATGTCTCATCCAATGACACTGTCTTTCTAGAAGCCCAAGTCCAGAGACCCAGGCTCAGGAAGTCTCCCCACACCGCAGAACACTGTATGATTGTTCTGAGTACTCAGTGCCCCTGTCCCCAGCCTGCTTCTGGAAACTCTGCTCTGTGTGGCCCAGCCCAGGCCCCTCCCCAAACCCGCACAGGCACCCACCCTCTTCCTCCTCACCCTCAGTCTCCGCCTCACTAGGCTCCAGGTGCTCCGGCTTCTCCAGCTGCGCCAGAAGAAGATCAGCCTTACGCTCCACCTCTGAACCTCGCATACTGATATGTACATAGGCCGAAAGAAACTTCGAAGAATGAAATTCAGGAGGCTCGTGGAAATCGGTGGAATAGAATTCCAGCCAGATCTTTAAGACAGAGGACATGGCACTGTGGGAGACAGGTGGGCAACAGCATCAGAGGCCTGGCCTATCCCTCTATGCTGCCCTCCCAAGGCTCCCCTGAGTGAGCTGCAGTCTTGTACCCTCTGCCCGTGCCTGTCCATAGACCAGCCCATCCAATGTCCACCCCCAGTATGGCAGTTCTGGCACAGATGGGCCTGGCAGCCAAGGAGGGGCTGGCAAAAGCCTCCATGGGAGGAGCCTTCAACCACTGATGTGACCACGTTTCCCTTCTTCAGGGAAACCTGACAACCTCCTCTGTCTGTGTCACTGCCCCATCCCTGCTGGAATGACCTGTCCACCCCAGGAGGGTGCTGTCTGCTCTGGGCATTACTCACTGGCACACAGGAGGTGTCCAGCAATATCTGATAAATGAGGAAACAGAGGGAGGCGCTGCTCCCCTGGCCTACCCAGGGCCCTTGGAAAAGCCCAAACTTGAGCTCACACGTGAATGTACTGCCCAAGTGTCTGCATGAAAATCTGCATATCCTTTTCCCAGTGACAGCAATCTCTTGGCCCTGACCACACTCTGCACCCTCAGCACCAGCTGAGCATCCCCATGGAGGCTCCAGCCCCGAGTGTGAGCGGCATGCTCTGCACACCTCCTGCTCTGGCTCAGCACGGGCTCTGGGGGTGTGGGCAGGGCTGGGTGGGAGGGCGTGGGGATGGATTCTCTCTGGGCTCACTCTGCTCTCCAGCCTCTCGCACACCCTACGGTGCCTGGGACCACATCCCCAGCCGTCTTGACCTCTTTCCCTGCAGGGAAAGCCTTGAGCCCTCAGCCCTGTAGCAGGAATCATAAGATGTGTGAGAGCCAGAGTTCTGCCAGCCCCCCACCCACAGGCCCCCGCAGACCACACGCAGTTGTGTGGAGATGGGAGCCCCTCCTTCTGCACCTAAACCCCACTTACCATTTTAGCTGCTCCAGGGATTCGCCATCCCCGTGACAATCAGTAATCATGTTTCCATACCTAGAGGAGGTCAGGAGTGTGTCAAATCTACCATATGGTGGCACTACCTGCTTCTCATGTCTACTGTGACTGTCTCACCTCTGACTAGACTGGAAGCCCACGAGGGCAGTGAATGCAGTCTCCTCGGTTCATTGGATTATGGTCAGTGCCCAGAAAGTGACTGCACATAGTGTGGCTTCACGTATGATTGTTGAAGGAATGAACCCCAACCAACTCCTCCCAAGATCTCTGGGTGCACCTGAAGCCGCTCTGCCCGCCTCTGGTCTCCCTGCTTTGAATACACCCAGGAGCCTACAGATAGAATCTCAAATTTCCTGTAAAAATGTGAAAACAGTGAAGCCCAAGTCAACGAGGTCAGTGAGGGGGTGACAGAGACTTCCTCGTGGGGGTGTCAGGAATCCTGAATGAGGACGACCGTGGCCCCTCCAGCAGACCTTCCACAGGGCTGGACTCAGGAGCAGCACTTTCCATGGGGGACCCACTGGAGCTTGTTCCTGTTACCACCCACTGAACACAGGAGGAAACTGAGGCTCAGAGGGGTGTGGTGACAGTCCTAAGACTCACAGCTGGGAGGCGGCCTAGTGACACTGTGTGATCCAGGGCCTGAGTGCTCACCTGAGGAAAAGCAGGTGCAGCACATGCCGGGGACTGGCAAAGTTCTTGTAGCTTGACAGAAACAGGTGGACATAAGATTGGTCACCACCCAAGACAGCAGGCACCAGGTGCTCCACCCGCTTCTTAAGGGTGCGTGCCGGGACAGGCCACACCATGTGGGTGGCATCCGAGCTCAATGAAGATGTGTCTTCACTCTAGGACAGGAGAGGGGAGAGATACACAGTGACAGCACCGTGAACCCCAAGGAGGGCAGGGGCTGGAGGCCAGTCTTAACCCCAGGGAGGACATGAGAAGACAGCCTGAGGGCCCAGGGTTAATGTACAGGGTGGTGGTTGCCACCCCGGCAGTCCCCGTTCACCCTCCAGCCAGACCTGAGGTGTGAACACACCAGGGCCAGCAGGTTTATAAACCCCCCACCCTCTGCCCCTGCCCTGGGAGGGTGTCCCATGTCCCCGTTCCCCACACACTCAGGAGGAGTGGGTGCGGTCTCCAAGGGAGGCTCATAGTGCTGGCCTGGCCTTGCCCAACCTCCTCTGGGCCACCTGACATTACCTTTGGGGACCTCCTCCCAGACAGCCACAGGGGTCGAGGGCGAGGGCTGAACCAGCGCCGGAAGCTTTGGACAAGCTTCTCAGCACAGCGCTTCCTGGGGCTACGGCCCCGAACCTCGGGATACAGCACAACATCTCACTCTGCCTGTGGCCAAGTGAGCTGGGGAAGGGGCTGTGTATAGAATGTGGGTGTCAGGTTACCGAGTTCCGAGTTCTGTTGGGGTCTGTCGTCAAGGAAGTGAAGTCACTTCCTGATACCTCATTTCCTGAGCCCCTCCTCTGTGTACAAGACTGCAAATGCCCCTCTGGGTACCTGTCTGCTGACCCTCCTTCCCCATGAACTCTCTCTATTGCCCACACTTCCACCAACACTGCCTGACCACACCCCTGTGCAAGGCCTGGTTGCAGCCAGCGTCACAGCTCGGAGGAGATACACGTAGGTTCATCCCCAGCTCCTCCTTCTTATCACTTTATGTGACCCTGGACCAGCCGTTGTCACTCTCATGACCTCCCCAGTCTCCCCTTTTGCACAGTGGGGATCTTTCTAGCATCTTCTTCCTAGGGATGGCATCAGGCATGTGTGAGGAAACATCTCTGAAACCTATGGCCGGTGTCACATGCAGCTAATAAACAAGACTAGAGATAAAATCCACGACGGTGTGGAAGGTAGCATGGAATACAACTAACGACAGGTCTGGTTCCTGTCATATAATCTTGAAAATGTCACTTTTGCTCTTGGTCTGTTTTCCCTGTCTGCACCATGCGACAGTTGGAATTTCATGCATTCACATACTGCTTTCCTCCATAAAACCTCACAATGGCTTCGTGTGTATTTAGGTTTGGACTCAAGTGCCACATCTCTGTCTGTGTGGTTGGCTACTCCTCAGGGGCTCCCAGTGGTCCCCACCATCTGCTGCACACATCCTCACGTAATCCCCTGCCCTGCAGTGTGGACTGGACTTAGTGACTCACTTCTAACCAATACAGGATCAAAAGTGAGAAGGTGTCACTTTCTAAATGTCATTGGAACACGCCTGTCTCTAGAGTCTTGTGCTCTGTCTCCTCTGTTCTCTCTGTTTGTATCCACCATATGCCAAGCATGGTGCCGAGAGCTGGAGAAAGAGCTGATTCAGCTGCACCCTGGCTTGGGAGATGATCCCAGGATAAGAAAGAGGAGAAGACGTACTATCGAGTGCCTGACATTCTAAGAGAGGAAAGTGATCTAGGAGGCCATCAGAATATTCTAGATTAGGAAGCTACCTGAAGAGGGTAGGAAATGAACACCATTTGCAGGGAAGAACCAGAGGCGTTTGGTCCATTAAGATGACGGCAACATGTAACTGATGTGTAAGATGTAAGTAAGTAAGAAATACTATTCACAAATTCAAATCCTATTTTCAAAATCATTGAATGGCAGGGATAAGTGCTCATGTTCAATGCAAACATAACTAGAACTGAGGAAGATTCCATTTATGGAATAACTTTATATCTCCATTAGATGAAAGTATGCAGATATGTTCAGCAATTCTTTTCAAATTGTATAAAATATCCATTGTTGACACAATCAGGATTCCACCCCCATACTTTGGCTTCACACCCGATTTTCTTTACACCAGACACACATCCATTGCTGTGATGTAGATCCATTGCTGTCAACACTATCCCAGCCCACAGCCTACTGGTCCTGGGAGACAGCAACTCTATCACTATATTGTGTGCAGAATCCAGGAAGGGTCTAACACGGGGGCTCCATAAATACTCCCTGAAGTGCTGCACTTGAGAAGAGTCTATGATTTTATTACCTAGTGCTCTACCTACACATGTTATCACTCTGCATTATGTCATGATCCTTAGTCCCCCTCACCTGACAGTCAGCAACCCAGGAGCAGAGTCTACACCTCGGTCTGCCCCTATTCCTGGCCCCCAGCCCAGCACCTGGCAAGTAATAGGTGCCAAGTACTGATGAATGAATTGTCTGGAAACATGTGAAACAGGATTCATCAAGAATACCCAGATGGAAGGTCACCATGAACATGCTGCCTGATAACCTGCCAGCCCTTTAATTCTGTCTGCCGACCACTTCCTTCAGCCAGGAACTGCCTGGGCTCAAAGATTTCCCAGAGTCACCATCCTGCCTTGACTTCTGCCGTTTACCTTAGCCTCCTTGATTGTCCTACTTACTGTGGGTTTCTTCACTCTCAGTCTCAGGGGACACCTCTGAACCCCTAAGGTAGCCCACTGGGTCTTCCTTCTCTGGCCAACACATTCCTCTTGCTTCTGTGCATGGCCTTGATAGCAGTGTCACAGGCAATCCCAGGAAACTGACACCCCAGCATGCTGACCTTGGGCACCCGCACTAGTCAAGGGAGCCCTCTCCCTTCATCTCCTGCAGAATCCCCCTAGGAATAGGGGATGCAGATATGTACACATGTGTAGGGAGGAGGAAAGCGGGTCTCATGACATCTTAGCTAGAAGATGATTACAAATTTCTTAAACATTAGTAGAAAATTATGGTTCATTTGTCCTGGCATGCAACTGAATGAGAATAAATCTGTGAAAAATTCTGACACCCATGACAAAAGAAATGATCCAAACAATACGACCATCGAGGTGCTTTTCTTTTATGTTTAGGACTAACATTTAAAAATGTGGTATTGACGAGAATGTGAACAATATTGGGGGAGGCTCTGGAACGATGCTGAGTAGAAAATGGACAATAGATTCCTTTTTTGAGAATTAAGAGAAGCTCTTTTGCAGAAAGTGGCAAATGAGCTTGACTTTTAGAAACGAAGAGCATTATAGCAAGTAAGTTTAGTGGAAAGTAGATGATATTTGGGAGAGGGGTGACGTGTTAAGTTACAAGAGGCAAAGAAATGGAAAGAACACATGTTTTGCAAAGGGAAAAATCATTCCTGTAAAACATCAGAATTGGAGTTTTCTTGCTGTTCTTTTTGTGCCTATGTAGCATCTTCTTTCTGCTGTAACTTCCAACTTGGGTTCTAGGCACTCTGTGTATGTGTGTGTTTACAAGAGAGAAATTGATAAACCTTAGTAAGCCCTAGAAAATTCTAGAGGTCTGAAATAAACAGATATTTTTCAAGTTTATTTCATTAAAAAGCAAAACAAAACAAAAACAGTGTCATCTGCTCCTATTAGGTAAAATATATGATCATATTGGAATCTTTGTGTGTGTGTGTGGCTGGCCAATATAGGGATCCACACCCTTGACCTTGGTGATACGAGGCTGTGCTCTAACCAGCTGAGCTACCAGCCAGCCTATACATGATCATATTGGAATAATATGCAACAGAGAGATACTCTGCTGCTATGGAGAATAAGCTGATTGCAAGGAAAAAAGATGCTCACAGATAAGGCAAGGGTAGGCTTTTTGTCCCCCATTGTGGAATAGTACAGGGAACAATGCAAATGTATTGAGGCTGGTAATTCCAAGTCATGGGAAGGAAATTAAAATGATGACTCTGGAAGAATAGTTTCAAATGTCAAGGAGTTTGAGGCAGGTGATCAATTTGGTGAAATGACAATTGCTTTAGGAGAGGCTGCTTCTTTGAAAGGATTGATACATACAGCAAGGCAAGGTAGGTGACTGTGCTGCTAAGTTTTTAATATTGCTATGAGTTTTAACTTTAAATATATTTGTGACTTTGCATGTAGCTCTGAATTTTGAGTGTCATAATTATTTAAGAATCTTTTATGGATTTGATTACTATAGCTTTCACTGTAATTTGATGAGGTTTTAGAACTACATTCCATTTCTAATTTTGGTTTTATTATTTCCAAGTGCCAAAATACTTAACACAGAACCACCTCTTATTCTATAATAAAAAGCAATGGAGACAAGTTATTCAGTTGAAAAAAATTACTTTTTTTTTTTTTTTAAAGATGACCTGTAAGTGGATCCTATCGATTGATGTGGTGTTGTCAGCACCACGCTCTCCCAAGTGAGCCAATCAGCCAACCCTTCATAGGGATCCAAACCCGTGGCCCTGGTGCTGTCAGCACCGCACTCTCCAAGTGCGCACGGGCCGGCCCTGCTCCATGGTAGTTTTAGCTGCTTCCCTCCTTTCTTCTCAGAATTTTCATTTTCCCATGTTCTCCTGGACAACTTCAACCCTGCTAACGATTAAAACCCATCACATCTGTCTGTCATGGTGTGGATTGGCTCCCAAGCAGAAGACTCAGGGCTTCTTTGAACTAGGACTTGCATTGACTTCAACTCAACCAAGCTGAGGCGCCGATCTTGTGATTACACTTAGCATGTGCTATGAATGGAGAGAAATGAAGTGAAAAGTGCCTATGAGATGCGAAGTCATACTTGTCACGTTCCTAGTCCCCTCTCTGGCCTTCTCTCCATCTTCAGCTCCACCTCACTGTTTACCCCTTAAAGAAGCCAGATGCTCTCTAATTCATATGTCCACGAAACACTTGGTTTCAAATAACGGGTATTAAATGAATATCTGTTGGAAGTTGTGTATCCTAAATTTGTAGGTGTCCTTTATGTGACTGACGATGGCATGAATAACTAGTGTTAACAGTCTTTGATGTGCTCAGCATTAATATACATTAGGAATTGTCATGGAATCTTGTAAAATTGAAAAAAAATCCAAATGCATGTCATCTGGCCTTGGAGTCCAGTTCTTCAGTACACACTCTGCTGATTTGGGCACCTCAGTCAAGAACCCAGTCAAAGAACCTCACAGAGTCACCCACAGGCCACGAAGCCACAGCACACGAGCAAGACTTTCCTGTGCTGCCCTGTTAACCATGAGCAGATGCCAAGGGCCCCAGATGTTTCAGCAAATCCTCTAGTTTCAGCAACTCCTCTAATAAGAAATAGGCCAAAGCAAACAAACAAAAAAGGAAAAAGCGAATTGGAAGAAATAGAGATCATGCAAGGGAAACAGAAAATACCATTAACTTCCTCAGAGTTATAGGAGAGAAACTGTTGGACTAACTGAAGAAGAACAGACATTGTTAATGTAGAAGAGGGAGAAGATGAATCAAATAACCATGAGGTCATTTAGAAATTAAAAATATAACTGTTGAAATTTTTGTTTGTTTGTTTTGTGTGTGTGTGTGTGTGTGACAGTTAAGGGCGTTGTAACCATAGGGGTGGTGTCGCCCGCACCGCGCTCAGCCAGTGAGCACACCGGCCATCCCTATGTGGGATCCGAACCCGCGGCAGCGCCCCTGTGCTCCCAGCACCGCTCTCTCCCGTGTGCGCCACGGGGCGGTCCATAAGTGTTGAAATTTAAATTAGAAAACAACTCACTAGAAAGATGAGAAAATAACACAAGGGAAGCCTGATTAGATCAAAAAAAAAAAAGGGATAACAAGAAAGATACAATTGAAAGAAAAGCATAAAATAGTAAAAGGAGTAAAAGGGAAAGAGAGAGAGAAAACGGAAGTGCGTGTCCGCAGAGCCAGTGTCTGAAGAACACGCGCTCCAGGAAGAGCCGCGGAGATGGGCAGGAGGAGTGAACCGTGGGAGAAAGGAGGAAGGGACAGGTCCCGGAGGTCCCCATAGGTCCCCACGTGGAGAGTGACGATGGGTCCATACGCCGCCCCGCACTGGGGAAGCACAGGGGACACCGTGTCAACTATGGGTGTGGGGGACAAGGGGACGGACCCTGCGTAGGAGCCTCAAGAGGGAGACGACAGGGGAGTGCGGCCTTCAGCGTCTCGTGCAGAGTCGGTTCCGATCTCAGCTTTTCCTCGTCAAACGTGAGTCCGACAAGGCGAGGACGGGCCTCTGGACGTTTAGCAGCCCAAGACCGTTTTCTTAGCAGTCTATGGGGGGCGTCTCCCACTAGGAAGAAGACATAAACCCGGACAGGGGACAGGGCCCTGGTGACGGCCACGGGGGAACATACCGAACCCGACTGCTCGGAGGCTGCATTGTAGACATTGGATCCCAGGAGGTGTCGTCCAGAGCACCACATGGGTCCCTGAGGCGTTCACCTGTGGTGACAGCAGCTGCCCTAACAGGGACAGTGCGCGTGCGCAGACGCCACCGCGCACAGAGGACACGCGGTCCGCGCCGGGCTGTCAGCCGCGTCCCCGCAGCCGCCGGTGCGCGGCGCTCAGAGCCGCGGACGGGAAGCCGCGGTCGCGGGGTGCGCTCTCCGTGGCGCCTCCTGGTGGCCCTGCCTGCAGCTGCCGCCCCCAGGCCGCCCGTCCCGCCCGGGGACAGGAGCGCACGACCGGCTGCTCTCCACTCCCTGCTCCCGCCCCTCTGCGGCCGATGACAGCGGGTTCCAGCGACAGGACGGATTCCCACGGGCGCTCCAGGTCGGTGCAAGGGGTCCGCACTGACGAGGCGCCGAGCACAGCCGTGAGGGGGACCCGCGTGGGCTATCGTCGGCCGACGGTCCTGGCGGTTCCTCGGCCCCAGGCTGGCAGGCACAGTCCGCGGCGTGACAGTCCTGACCGCGGAGCCGTGTGCTAGTACAGCTACAAGGTCACCACGAGCGACGGTATCTTGTGTACTTTTTCAAAACTGAGTTTTCTATTCTATGACTGTACTCAACCGTATGAAATATAGAATTAGTAATTTATCAAATTGCGTAAAAAATGTCAATTGTTATTTATATATAAACAAAATTTATAGATTTATTTGGAAGAATTGATATATTTTCCCTACTTATTTTCTCATCTATGAACATGTACATCTCTTCATTGTCTTCAGTTGGTTCGTTTTTTCAATAACATTTTACACTCAGTGTTTAGAAATCATGATTGTAAAAATGCACCCTAATTATTCATGCAAACCTTATGAATGAAAATTTGGGGTGTTTCCAACCCTTAGTAATAGGTATTGTCATATTAACAATCTTGTCGACACCTCACCTTATAATTTTTCAAGGTTACATATGATGTAGATTCCTGAATATTGGGTTACAGTATAAAATAGTAAATATACAAGTATAATTTTGCTAAATTTTGCGAGTTTCTGCTCCTTATGGGCTCTACCATTTGCATTCCACCACAGTGTATTATAATACCTGGATCCCCACAGTCTCACTAACAAGTTTGTTATCAAAAAATTAAATTTTGCAAATCTAATAGGTGAAGTATTGTATTTCAATATATTTTAAATGTCTAGTTCTCTATGAGGGATTTTAAGCACCTCATTAAGTATTGATGCCAATTTAAATTTCCTTTTGTGTTATTAGATTGTTCATATATTTTGTTCATTTTTATTTCATTTTGTTGGTCATTTCCATCTCATTTTTTCACACATCATTGTATTAGTGATATTATCCTAGTTTAAGAGGTTTTTTGTTTTTTTGCTTTTTTTAAAATTGAAACATTATTGATCACCCATTTTAAGTATTATAGCTTGTAATTACTTTTTGTCGTGTCCTTTTGACCTAGTTGGTGGCATTTACCTTTTGTTTGAGTTTGCTTTGCTTTATTAATGGCTGCTATGCCATCCATGTTAACTGCTGCTACATTAGTAGCAGCATATTTTCACCAGTGATTTGAAATGCTATCTTTCTTAAATACTAAATTTCTATAAATCTTGGGTATCTCTTTGAATTCTCCATTCTTTTCCATTAGGTTTTATATTTACTTATAAACAAATTCCATATGGTCTTGATAATGAAGAATTTATAAAAAAAATATTTTTCGATCTCTGGTAGACTTACACCTCCCTTTTGATTTGTTTCCTCAATTTTTTCTGATGAACGATTAATGTTTCATCAACATTTTATAATCATCCTTTTTTGTTGTAGGTGAAGAAACAAATGAGACTATTTTTAATGTGATCATGACACACGTATAAAGTAACTTAGGAGAAAATAAAATACTTAGGATCATGTGGCTTTCTGGCCAAGAAAATATCTCTGACATTTCTCTATCGTTTGTGTATGTATGTTTTAAGAGTGTTCTAATGCTTAAATCACATAGTTAAACAGGCTTTGTTGAGTTCTTGTTAGCTTTATGCCAAATATTTTAACAATTTTGTGGCTATTGAAAATGGAATCTTGATTTGTGGAATGTAATCTAGATAGTTATTGTTATTACATAAGACATTTATTAATTTTATATGTGAATTTTTCTAAATCGCAACATGTAAATTTTATTTTAGAAAGTCGTCTTGTTTGTAATAGGTTTTTAATTAATTCTTTTTGATTTTCTAAATTCACAATACATACACATAACACATTTTTCTCCATCTTGAGATATACAAATATGTATGGTCAAACCTTATTTTATCTACTGTTTTGATATTTATGAGTCTTACATTTTCTCAAAAGTACTTTGGCTTCTGTGGAAATTATTATGTCTTTTTCTTTCTTCTAATGCTTAATACTTTTGCAAAATATTGAAGTTAGTAATTCATCTCAAATTTAATTTTGTGAACGGTACCTAGCAAAAGCATAACTGGATTTAATTTCCAAATAAATAATATTTCAATCCCTGTAATGATGAAGTGCTTTCTCGTAAGTAATCTGAATCCTTTCCACACATATACCAGAATCTGTTTCAAAATTCAAACTTTTACTCCACTTCGCTTATTCTTTGCCAATCTCATTCCCTTTCAAGTATGTTCCTTTGCAATACATTTTATTAGACAGAGCAAATTTCCTCTTTGATTTCATTATTATTGTTCTTCTTATGTCTTGAACATTTTGGGGGCCATTTTTGCACATATTTTTTTTTCATATTAACTTTGAGGTTATTTGACAAGTCCCCTAAACATCACTCTTTGGAATTTTTCAAGTTTAGATTTATTGAATCTATTGATTAACATAGGTAGAATACATATATATGTGGCGTAACTTCCTAGCATCACTGCTGCCCGGCACATGGACACACGTGGGCATTTTGGTAGGAGCTGCTGAGTGGCTCCTGCGACAGGGGTATCTATGAACACATCTCCTGGGGCATCTGCTGGGACCTCTTCTTCCTTCATTCTCACAAGAGCTGGTCGTCACCAGACATACAGACCTGCCCATCTGATGGGGCAAATGCTATCTGAATAGTGAGTAAATTTCTGTGCATCATCATTAGGAAGGCCGCGGATGTCTGACATTTACTGGCCATGTGAATTGCTTCCCTGTGGAACTGCAGGAATATGTCCTTTGTCCCTATGGATAAATGAGAACTCTTTGTACAACTAGGATGCATACTACCCTTTCTCTGCCCATGAAGAATTTTCCAGTCTGGGGCTTGTCTTTTCACCTTTTGGCATTATTCTGGTTTTTGTTTGGACCAGGAAAAGTCAGCATTTTCCTCAGTGGCTTCTGGCTCTCTGGTCATTCAAAAGTAGTTCCTATTTCAAGATTATGGCAATAATAACTATCAGGGCTTTGTGTTTCTACATAGAGTCTTTGATTTTTCTGTAATTTTCCTCTTACTAAAAACATAAAATGAAAATTATTCAGATCTTTCTCATATTATGCGGCCAGATACAAAAGGCCACATAACATATAACTGTACTGATAGGAACAATCCACGATAGGTAAATTCACACACGCAGAAAATGGAGTGGTAGTCAGGGACAGGGAGAGGCGGGATGGGGAGTGACAGCTTAATGGCTACAGAGTTGATGAAGCTGTTTGATCACTAGATGGTGGTAAGGGTTGCGCCATATTAAAAATGTACTTAATGCCACTGAATGGTAATTTTGAAAATATTAAAAACACTTTATTTTATACAAGGGATATTATTGAAAATAAAAGATGAAAAAATTTGAGGAGATGCAGGACACAGACAAAAATGAGGAGAAGCACAGCGTCAAGGAAGGGCAAGAACAGATCTGGAGTGGGGACTGGTGAGGGTGTTTGTGGGAGCTCTGGAGCCAGGGCTCCCCTGGGTGCTGGTGTTTCTTCTAATTCTTCTGATGTTTCAGGAACGGTTATGTCAGGTCGCTCTAGCTCTACCTCTGGATCTTGATCTTTCTCCTGCTCTTTCTCTTGCTCTTTCTCCTGATCTTTCTCTTGATCTTTCTGTTGCTCCTGCTCTGGATCTTGCGTCTGATCTACCACTTGCTCTGGATCTTGTTCCTGCTCTACCACTTGCTCTGGATCATGCTCCTGCTCTACCTCTTGCTCTGGATCTTGCTCCTGCTCTACTTCTTGCTCTGGCTTGGGCTTGGATCTTGCTCTCGCTCTGCCTCTGGCAGTGGAGGTGGAGCTGGAGCTGGAACTCGAGCTGAACATGGCAGCAGCTCTTTGGACAGGTGTTCAGCCGGGGCGGAAGCTGGAACTGGAGAGACAACAATTGAAAATATCAATGTGAGTTTCTATGTCTCATCCAATGACACTGTCTTTCTAGAAGCCCAAGTCCAGAGACCCAGGCTCAGGAAGTCTCCCCACACCGCAGAACACTGTATGATTGTTCTGAGTACTCAGTGCCCCTGTCCCCAGCCTGTTTCTGGAAACTCTGCTCTGTGTGGCCCAGCCCAGGCCCCTCCCCAAACCCGCACAGGCACCCACCCTCTTCCGCCTCACCCTCAGTCTCCGCCTCACTAGGCTCCAGGTGCTCCGGCTTCTCCAGCTGCGCCAGAAGAAGATCAGCCTTACGCTCCACCTCTGAACCTCGCATACTGATATGTACATAGGCCGAAAGAAACTTCAAAGAATGAAATTCAGGAGGCTCGTGGAAATCGGTGGAATAGAATTCCAGCCAGATCTTTAAGACAGAGGACATGGCACTGTGGGAGACAGGTGGGCAACAGCATCAGAGGCCTGACCTATCCCTCTATGCTGCCCTCCCAAGGCTCCCCTGAGTGAGCTGCAGTCTTGTACCCTCTGCCCGTGCCTGTCCATAGACCAGCCCATCCAATGTCCACCCCCAGTATGGCAGTTCTGGCACAGATGGGCCTGGCAGCCAAGGAGGGGCTGGCAAAAGCCTCCATGGGAGGAGGCTTCAACCACTGATGTGACCACGTTTCCCTTCTTCAGGGAAACCTGACAACCTCCTCTGTCTGTGTCACTGCCCCATCCCTGCTGGAATGACCTGTCCACCCCAGGAGGGTGCTGTCTGCTCTGGGCATTACTCACTGGCACACAGGAGGTGTCCAGCAATATCTGATAAATGAGGAAACAGAGGGAGGCGCTGCTCCCCTGGCCTACCCAGGGCCCTTGGAAAAGCCCAAACTTGAGCTCACACGTGAATGTACTGCCCAAGTGTCTCCATGAAAATCTGCATATCCTTTTCCCAGTGACAGCAATCTCTTGGCCCTGACCACACTCTGCACCCTCAGCACCAGCTGAGCATCCCCATGGAGGCTCCAGCCCCGAGTGTGAGCGGCATGCTCTGCACACCTCCTGCTCTGGCTCAGCACGGGCTCTGGGGGTGTGGGCAGGGCTGGGTGGGAGGGCGTGGGGATGGATTCTCTCTGGGCTCACTCTGATCTCAAGCCTCTCGCACACCCTACGGTGCCTGGGACCACATCCCCAGCCGTCTTGACCTCTTTCCCTGCAGGGAAAGCCTTGAGCCCTCAGCCCTGTAGCAGGAATCATAAGATGTGTGAGAGCCAGAGTTCTGCCAGCCCCCCACCCACAGGCCCCCGCAGACCACACGCAGTTGTGTGGAGATGGGAGCCCCTCCTTCTGCACCTAAACCCCACTTACCATTTTAGCTGCTCCAGGGATTCGCCATCCCCGTGACAATCAGTAATCATGTTTCCATACCTAGAGGAGGTCAGGAGTGTGTCAAATCTACCATATGGTGGCACTACCTGCTTCTCATGTCTACTGTGACTGTCTCACCTCTGACTAGACTGGAAGCCCACGAGGGCAGTGAATGCAGTCTCCTCGGTTCATTGGATTATGGTCAGTGCCCAGAAAGTGACTGCACATAGTGTGGCTTCACGTATGATTGTTGAAGGAATGAACCCCAACCAACTCCTCCCAAGATCTCTGGGTGCACCTGAAGCCGCTCTGCCCGCCTCTGGTCTCCCTGCTTTGAATACACCCAGGAGCCTACAGATAGAATCTCAAATTTCCTGTAAAAATGTGAAAACAGTGAAGCCCAAGTCAACGAGGTCAGTGAGGGGGTGACAGAGACTTCCTCGTGGGGGTGTCAGGAATCCTGAATGAGGACGACCGTGGCCCCTCCAGCAGACCTTCCACAGGGCTGGACTCAGGAGCAGCACTTTCCATGGGGGACCCACTGGAGCTTGTTCCTGTTACCACCCACTGAACACAGGAGGAAACTGAGGCTCAGAGGGGTGTGGTGACAGTCCTAAGACTCACAGCTGGGAGGCGGCCTAGTGACACTGTGTGATCCAGGGCCTGAGTGCTCACCTGAGGAAAAGCAGGTGCAGCACATGCCGGGGACTGGCAAAGTTCTTGTAGCTTGACAGAAACAGGTGGACATAAGATTGGTCACCACCCAAGACAGCAGGCACCAGGTGCTCCACCCGCTTCTTAAGGGTGCGTGCCGGGACAGGCCACACCATGTGGGTGGCATCCGAGCTCAATGAAGATGTGTCTTCACTCTAGGACAGGAGAGGGGAGAGATACACAGTGACAGCACCGTGAACCCCAAGGAGGGCAGGGGCTGGAGGCCAGTCTTAACCCCAGGGAGGACATGAGAAGACAGCCTGAGGGCCCAGGGTTAATGTACAGGGTGGTAGTTGCCACCCCGGCAGTCCCCGTTCACCCTCCAGCCAGACCTGAGGTGTGAACACACCAGGGCCAGCAGGTTTATAAACCCCCCACCCTCTGCCCCTGCCCTGGGAGGGTGTCCCATGTCCCCGTTCCCCACACACTCAGGAGGAGTGGGTGCGGTCTCCAAGGGAGGCTCATAGTGCTGGCCTGGCCTTGCCCAACCTCCTCTGGGCCACCTGACATTACCTTTGGGGACCTCCTCCCAGACAGCCACAGGGGTCGAGGGCGAGGGCTGAACCAGCGCCGGAAGCATTGGACAAGCTTCTCAGCACAGCGCTTCCTGGGGCTACGGCCCCGAACCTCGGGATACAGCACAACATCTCACTCTGCCTGTGGCCAAGTGAGCTGGGGAAGGGGCTGTGTATAGAATGTGGGTGTCAGGTTACCGAGTTCCGAGTTCTGTTGGGGTCTGTCGTCAAGGAAGTGAAGTCACTTCCTGATACCTCATTTCCTGAGCCCCTCCTCTGTGTACAAGACTGCAAATGCCCCTCTGGGTACCTGTCTGCTGACCCTCCTTCCCCATGAACTCTCTCTATTGCCCACACTTCCACCAACACTGCCTGACCACACCCCTGTGCAAGGCCTGGTTGCAGCCAGCGTCACAGCTCGGAGGAGATACACGTAGGTTCATCCCCAGCTCCTCCTTCTTATCACTTTATGTGACCCTGGACCAGCCGTTGTCACTCTCATGACCTCCCCAGTCTCCCCTTTTGCACAGTGGGGATCTTTCTAGCATCTTCTTCCTAGGGATGGCATCAGGCATGTGTGAGGAAACATCTCTGAAACCTATGGCCGGTGTCACATGCAGCTAATAAACAAGACTAGAGATAAAATCCACGACGGTGTGGAAGGTAGCATGGAATACAACTAACGACAGGTCTGGTTCCTGTCATATAATCTTGAAAATGTCACTTTTGCTCTTGGTCTGTTTTCCCTGTCTGCACCATGCGACAGTTGGAATTTCATGCATTCACATACTGCTTTCCTCCATAAAACCTCACAATGGCTTCGTGTGTATTTAGGTTTGGACTCAAGTGCCACATCTCTGTCTGTGTGGTTGGCTACTCCTCAGGGGCTCCCAGTGGTCCCCACCATCTGCTGCACACATCCTCACGTAATCCCCTGCCCTGCAGTGTGGACTGGACTTAGTGACTCACTTCTAACCAATACAGGATCAAAAGTGAGAAGGTGTCACTTTCTAAATGTCATTGTAACACGCCTGTCTCTAGAGTCTTGTGCTCTGTCTCCTCTGTTCTCTCTGTTTGTATCCACCATATGCCAAGCATGGTGCCGAGAGCTGGAGAAAGAGCTGATTCAGCTGCACCCTGGCTTGGGAGATGATCC
Organism: Cynocephalus volans; assembly: GCF_027409185.1. Taxonomy (NCBI): domain Eukaryota; kingdom Metazoa; phylum Chordata; class Mammalia; order Dermoptera; family Cynocephalidae; genus Cynocephalus; species Cynocephalus volans. The sequence continues at coordinate 50,136,661 of NC_084476.1, read as the reverse complement.
CAGGATAAGAAAGAGGAGAAGACGTACTATCGAGTGCCTGACATTCTAAGAGAGGAAAGTGATCTAGGAGGCCATCAGAATATTCTAGATTAGGAAGCTACCTGAAGAGGGTAGGAAATGAACACCATTTGCAGGGAAGAACCAGAGGCGTTTGGTCCATTAAGATGACGGCAACATGTAACTGATGTGTAAGATGTAAGTAAGTAAGAAATACTATTCACAAATTCAAATCCTATTTTCAAAATCATTGAATGGCAGGGATAAGTGCTCATGTTCAATGCAAACATAACTAGAATTGAGGAAGATTCCATTTATGGAATAACTTTATATCTCCATTAGATGAAAGTATGCAGATATGTTCAGCAATTCTTTTCAAATTGTATAAAATATCCATTGTTGACACAATCAGGATTCCACCCCCATACTTTGGCTTCACACCCGATTTTCTTTACACCAGACACACATCCATTGCTGTGATGTAGATCCATTGCTGTCAACACTATCCCAGCCCACAGCCTACTGGTCCTGGGAGACAGCAACTCTATCACTATATTGTGTGCAGAATCCAGGAAGGGTCTAACACGGGGGCTCCATAAATACTCCCTGAAGTGCTGCACTTGAGAAGAGTCTATGATTTTATTACCTAGTGCTCTACCTACACATGTTATCACTCTGCATTATGTCATGATCCTTAGTCCCCCTCACCTGACAGTCAGCAACCCAGGAGCAGAGTCTACACCTCGGTCTGCCCCTATTCCTGGCCCCCAGCCCAGCACCTGGCAAGTAATAGGTGCCAAGTACTGATGAATGAATTGTCTGGAAACATGTGAAACAGGATTCATCAAGAATACCCAGATGGAAGGTCACCATGAACATGCTGCCTGATAACCTGCCAGCCCTTTAATTCTGTCTGCCGACCACTTCCTTCAGCCAGGAACTGCCTGGGCTCAAAGATTTCCCAGAGTCACCATCCTGCCTTGACTTCTGCCGTTTACTTTAGCCTCCTTGATTGTCCTACTTACTGTGGGTTTCTTCACTCTCAGTCTCAGGGGACACCTCTGAACCCCTAAGGTAGCCCACTGGGTCTTCCTTCTCTGGCCAACACATTCCTCTTGCTTCTGTGCATGGCCTTGATAGCAGTGTCACAGGCAATCCCAGGAAACTGACACCCCAGCATGCTGACCTTGGGCACCCGCACTAGTCAAGGGAGCCCTCTCCCTTCATCTCCTGCAGAATCCCCCTAGGAATAGGGGATGCAGATATGTACACATGTGTAGGGAGGAGGAAAGCGGGTCTCATGACATCTTAGCTAGAAGATGATTACAAATTTCTTAAACATTAGTAGAAAATTATGGTTCATTTGTCCTGGCATGCAACTGAATGAGAATAAATCTGTGAAAAATTCTGACACCCATGACAAAAGAAATGATCCAAACAATACGACCATCGAGGTGCTTTTCTTTTATGTTTAGGACTAACATTTAAAAATGTGGTATTGACGAGAATGTGAACAATATTGGGGGAGGCTCTGGAACGATGCTGAGTAGAAAATGGACAATAGATTCCTTTTTTGAGAATTAAGAGAAGCTCTTTTGCAGAAAGTGGCAAATGAGCTTGACTTTTAGAAACGAAGAGCATTATAGCAAGTAAGTTTAGTGGAAAGTAGATGATATTTGGGAGAGGGGTGACGTGTTAAGTTACAAGAGGCAAAGAAATGGAAAGAACACATGTTTTGCAAAGGGAAAAATCATTCCTGTAAAACATCAGAATTGGAGTTTTCTTGCTGTTCTTTTTGTGCCTATGTAGCATCTTCTTTCTGCTGTAACTTCCAACTTGGGTTCTAGGCACTCTGTGTATGTGTGTGTTTACAAGAGAGAAATTGATAAACCTTAGTAAGCCCTAGAAAATTCTAGAGGTCTGAAATAAACAGATATTTTTCAAGTTTATTTAATTAAAAAGCAAAACAAAACAAAAACAGTGTCATCTGCTCCTATTAGGTAAAATATATGATCATATTGGAATCTTTGTGTGTGTGTGTGGCTGGCCAATATAGGGATCCACACCCTTGACCTTGGTGATACGAGGCTGTGCTCTAACCAGCTGAGCTACCAGCCAGCCTATACATGATCATATTGGAATAATATGCAACAGAGAGATACTCTGCTGCTATGGAGAATAAGCTGATTGCAAGGAAAAAAGATGCTCACAGATAAGGCAAGGGTAGGCTTTTTGTCCCCCATTGTGGAATAGTACAGGGAACAATGCAAATGTATTGAGGCTGGTAATTCCAAGTCATGGGAAGGAAATTAAAATGATGACTCTGGAAGAATAGTTTCAAATGTCAAGGAGTTTGAGGCAGGTGATCAATTTGGTGAAATGACAATTGCTTTAGGAGAGGCTGCTTCTTTGAAAGGATTGATACATACAGCAAGGCAAGGTAGGTGACTGTGCTGCTAAGTTTTTAATATTGCTATGAGTTTTAACTTTAAATATATTTGTGACTTTGCATGTAGCTCTGAATTTTGAGTGTCATAATTATTTAAGAATCTTTTATGGATTTGATTACTATAGCTTTCACTGTAATTTGATGAGGTTTTAGAACTACATTCCATTTCTAATTTTGGTTTTATTATTTCCAAGTGCCAAAATACTTAACACAGAACCACCTCTTATTCTATAATAAAAAGCAATGGAGACAAGTTATTCAGTTGAAAAAAATTACTTTTTTTTTTTTTTTAAAGATGACCTGTAAGTGGATCCTATCGATTGATGTGGTGTTGTCAGCACCACGCTCTCCCAAGTGAGCCAATCAGCCAACCCTTCATAGGGATCCAAACCCGTGGCCCTGGTGCTGTCAGCACCGCACTCTCCAAGTGCGCACGGGCCGGCCCTGCTCCATGGTAGTTTTAGCTGCTTCCCTCCTTTCTTCTCAGAATTTTCATTTTCCCATGTTCTCCTGGACAACTTCAACCCTGCTAACGATTAAAACCCATCACATCTGTCTGTCATGGTGTGGATTGGCTCCCAAGCAGAAGACTCAGGGCTTCTTTGAACTAGGACTTGCATTGACTTCAACTCAACCAAGCTGAGGCGCCGATCTTGTGATTACACTTAGCATGTGCTATGAATGGAGAGAAATGAAGTGAAAAGTGCCTATGAGATGCGAAGTCATACTTGTCACGTTCCTAGTCCCCTCTCTGGCCTTCTCTCCATCTTCAGCTCCACCTCACTGTTTACCCCTTAAAGAAGCCAGATGCTCTCTAATTCATATGTCCACGAAACACTTGGTTTCAAATAACGGGTATTAAATGAATATCTGTTGGAAGTTGTGTATCCTAAATTTGTAGGTGTCCTTTATGTGACTGACGATGGCATGAATAACTAGTGTTAACAGTCTTTGATGTGCTCAGCATTAATATACATTAGGAATTGTCATGGAAACTTGTAAAATTGAAAAAAAATCCAAATGCATGTCATCTGGCCTTGGAGTCCAGTTCTTCAGTACACACTCTGCTGATTTGGGCACCTCAGTCAAGAACCCAGTCAAAGAACCTCACAGAGTCACCCACAGGCCACGAAGCCACAGCACACGAGCAAGACTTTCCTGTGCTGCCCTGTTAACCATGAGCAGATGCCAAGGGCCCCAGATGTTTCAGCAAATCCTCTAGTTTCAGCAACTCCTCTAATAAGAAATAGGCCAAAGCAAACAAACAAAAAAGGAAAAAGCGAATTGGAAGAAATAGAGATCATGCAAGGGAAACAGAAAATACCATTAACTTCCTCAGAGTTATAGGAGAGAAACTGTTGGACTAACTGAAGAAGAACAGACATTGTTAATGTAGAAGAGGGAGAAGATGAATCAAATAACCATGAGGTCATTTAGAAATTAAAAATATAACTGTTGAAATTTTTGTTTGTTTGTTTTGTGTGTGTGTGTGTGTGTGACAGTTAAGGGCGTTGTAACCATAGGGGTGGTGTCGCCCGCACCGCGCTCAGCCAGTGAGCACACCGGCCATCCCTATGTGGGATCCGAACCCGCGGCAGCGCCCCTGTGCTCCCAGCACCGCTCTCTCCCGTGTGCGCCACGGGGCGGTCCATAAGTGTTGAAATTTAAATTAGAAAACAACTCACTAGAAAGATGAGAAAATAACACAAGGGAAGCCTGATTAGATCAAAAAAAAAAAAGGGATAACAAGAAAGATACAATTGAAAGAAAAGCATAAAATAGTAAAAGGAGTAAAAGGGAAAGAGAGAGAGAAAACGGAAGTGCGTGTCCGCAGAGCCAGTGTCTGAAGAACACGCGCTCCAGGAAGAGCCGCGGAGATGGGCAGGAGGAGTGAACCGTGGGAGAAAGGAGGAAGGGACAGGTCCCGGAGGTCCCCATAGGTCCCCACGTGGAGAGTGACGATGGGTCCATACGCCGCCCCGCACTGGGGAAGCACAGGGGACACCGTGTCAACTATGGGTGTGGGGGACAAGGGGACGGACCCTGCGTAGGAGCCTCAAGAGGGAGACGACAGGGGAGTGCGGCCTTCAGCGTCTCGTGCAGAGTCGGTTCCGATCTCAGCTTTTCCTCGTCAAACGTGAGTCCGACAAGGCGAGGACGGGCCTCTGGACGTTTAGCAGCCCAAGACCGTTTTCTTAGCAGTCTATGGGGGGCGTCTCCCACTAGGAAGAAGACATAAACCCGGACAGGGGACAGGGCCCTGGTGACGGCCACGGGGGAACATACCGAACCCGACTGCTCGGAGGCTGCATTGTAGACATTGGATCCCAGGAGGTGTCGTCCAGAGCACCACATGGGTCCCTGAGGCGTTCACCTGTGGTGACAGCAGCTGCCCTAACAGGGACAGTGCGCGTGCGCAGACGCCACCGCGCACAGAGGACACGCGGTCCGCGCCGGGCTGTCAGCCGCGTCCCCGCAGCCGCCGGTGCGCGGCGCTCAGAGCCGCGGACGGGAAGCCGCGGTCGCGGGGTGCGCTCTCCGTGGCGCCTCCTGGTGGCCCTGCCTGCAGCTGCCGCCCCCAGGCCGCCCGTCCCGCCCGGGGACAGGAGCGCACGACCGGCTGCTCTCCACTCCCTGCTCCCGCCCCTCTGCGGCCGATGACAGCGGGTTCCAGCGACAGGACGGATTCCCACGGGCGCTCCAGGTCGGTGCAAGGGGTCCGCACTGACGAGGCGCCGAGCACAGCCGTGAGGGGGACCCGCGTGGGCTATCGTCGGCCGACGGTCCTGGCGGTTCCTCGGCCCCAGGCTGGCAGGCACAGTCCGCGGCGTGACAGTCCTGACCGCGGAGCCGTGTGCTAGTACAGCTACAAGGTCACCACGAGCGACGGTATCTTGTGTACTTTTTCAAAACTGAGTTTTCTATTCTATGACTGTACTCAACCGTATGAAATATAGAATTAGTAATTTATCAAATTGCGTAAAAAATGTCAATTGTTATTTATATATAAACAAAATTTATAGATTTATTTGGAAGAATTGATATATTTTCCCTACTTATTTTCTCATCTATGAACATGTACATCTCTTCATTGTCTTCAGTTGGTTCGTTTTTTCAATAACATTTTACACTCAGTGTTTAGAAATCATGATTGTAAAAATGCACCCTAATTATTCATGCAAACCTTATGAATGAAAATTTGGGGTGTTTCCAACCCTTAGTAATAGGTATTGTCATATTAACAATCTTGTCGACACCTCACCTTATAATTTTTCAAGGTTACATATGATGTAGATTCCTGAATATTGGGTTACAGTATAAAATAGTAAATATACAAGTATAATTTTGCTAAATTTTGCGAGTTTCTGCTCCTTATGGGCTCTACCATTTGCATTCCACCACAGTGTATTATAATACCTGGATCCCCACAGTCTCACTAACAAGTTTGTTATCAAAAAATTAAATTTTGCAAATCTAATAGGTGAAGTATTGTATTTCAATATATTTTAAATGTCTAGTTCTCTATGAGGGATTTTAAGCACCTCATTAAGTATTGATGCCAATTTAAATTTCCTTTTGTGTTATTAGATTGTTCATATATTTTGTTCATTTTTATTTCATTTTGTTGGTCATTTCCATCTCATTTTTTCACACATCATTGTATTAGTGATATTATCCTAGTTTAAGAGGTTTTTTGTTTTTTTGCTTTTTTTAAAATTGAAACATTATTGATCACCCATTTTAAGTATTATAGCTTGTAATTACTTTTTGTCGTGTCCTTTTGACCTAGTTGGTGGCATTTACCTTTTGTTTGAGTTTGCTTTGCTTTATTAATGGCTGCTATGCCATCCATGTTAACTGCTGCTACATTAGTAGCAGCATATTTTCACCAGTGATTTGAAATGCTATCTTTCTTAAATACTAAATTTCTATAAATCTTGGGTATCTCTTTGAATTCTCCATTCTTTTCCATTAGGTTTTATATTTACTTATAAACAAATTCCATATGGTCTTGATAATGAAGAATTTATAAAAAAAATATTTTTCGATCTCTGGTAGACTTACACCTCCCTTTTGATTTGTTTCCTCAATTTTTTCTGATGAACGATTAATGTTTCATCAACATTTTATAATCATCCTTTTTTGTTGTAGGTGAAGAAACAAATGAGACTATTTTTAATGTGATCATGACACACGTATAAAGTAACTTAGGAGAAAATAAAATACTTAGGATCATGTGGCTTTCTGGCCAAGAAAATATCTCTGACATTTCTCTATCGTTTGTGTATGTATGTTTTAAGAGTGTTCTAATGCTTAAATCACATAGTTAAACAGGCTTTGTTGAGTTCTTGTTAGCTTTATGCCAAATATTTTAACAATTTTGTGGCTATTGAAAATGGAATCTTGATTTGTGGAATGTAATCTAGATAGTTATTGTTATTACATAAGACATTTATTAATTTTATATGTGAATTTTTCTAAATCGCAACATGTAAATTTTATTTTAGAAAGTCGTCTTGTTTGTAATAGGTTTTTAATTAATTCTTTTTGATTTTCTAAATTCACAATACATTCACATAACACATTTTTCTCCATCTTGAGATATACAAATATGTATGGTCAAACCTTATTTTATCTACTGTTTTGATATTTATGAGTCTTACATTTTCTCAAAAGTACTTTGGCTTCTGTGGAAATTATTATGTCTTTTTCTTTCTTCTAATGCTTAATACTTTTGCAAAATATTGAAGTTAGTAATTCATCTCAAATTTAATTTTGTGAACGGTACCTAGCAAAAGCATAACTGGATTTAATTTCCAAATAAATAATATTTCAATCCCTGTAATGATGAAGTGCTTTCTCGTAAGTAATCTGAATCCTTTCCACACATATACCAGAATCTGTTTCAAAATTCAAACTTTTACTCCACTTCGCTTATTCTTTGCCAATCTCATTCCCTTTCAAGTATGTTCCTTTGCAATACATTTTATTAGACAGAGCAAATTTCCTCTTTGATTTCATTATTATTGTTCTTCTTATGTCTTGAACATTTTGGGGGCCATTTTTGCACATATTTTTTTTTCATATTAACTTTGAGGTTATTTGACAAGTCCCCTAAACATCACTCTTTGGAATTTTTCAAGTTTAGATTTATTGAATCTATTGATTAACATAGGTAGAATACATATATATGTGGCGTAACTTCCTAGCATCACTGCTGCCCGGCACATGGACACACGTGGGCATTTTGGTAGGAGCTGCTGAGTGGCTCCTGCGACAGGGGTATCTATGAACACATCTCCTGGGGCATCTGCTGGGACCTCTTCTTCCTTCATTCTCACAAGAGCTGGTCGTCACCAGACATACAGACCTGCCCATCTGATGGGGCAAATGCTATCTGAATAGTGAGTAAATTTCTGTGCATCATCATTAGGAAGGCCGCGGATGTCTGACATTTACTGGCCATGTGAATTGCTTCCCTGTGGAACTGCAGGAATATGTCCTTTGTCCCTATGGATAAATGAGAACTCTTTGTACAACTAGGATGCATACTACCCTTTCTCTGCCCATGAAGAATTTTCCAGTCTGGGGCTTGTCTTTTCACCTTTTGGCATTATTCTGGTTTTTGTTTGGACCAGGAAAAGTCAGCATTTTCCTCAGTGGCTTCTGGCTCTCTGGTCATTCAAAAGTAGTTCCTATTTCAAGATTATGGCAATAATAACTATCAGGGCTTTGTGTTTCTACATAGAGTCTTTGATTTTTCTGTAATTTTCCTCTTACTAAAAACATAAAATGAAAATTATTCAGATCTTTCTCATATTATGCGGCCAGATACAAAAGGCCACATAACATATAACTGTACTGATAGGAACAATCCACGATAGGTAAATTCACACACGCAGAAAATGGAGTGGTAGTCAGGGACAGGGAGAGGCGGGATGGGGAGTGACAGCTTAATGGCTACAGAGTTGATGAAGCTGTTTGATCACTAGATGGTGGTAAGGGTTGCGCCATATTAAAAATGTACTTAATGCCACTGAATGGTAATTTTGAAAATATTAAAAACACTTTATTTTATACAAGGGATATTATTGAAAATAAAAGATGAAAAAATTTGAGGAGATGCAGGACACAGACAAAAATGAGGAGAAGCACAGCGTCAAGGAAGGGCAAGAACAGATCTGGAGTGGGGACTGGTGAGGGTGTTTGTGGGAGCTCTGGAGCCAGGGCTCCCCTGGGTGCTGGTGTTTCTTCTAATTCTTCTGATGTTTCAGGAACGGTTATGTCAGGTCGCTCTAGCTCTACCTCTGGATCTTGATCTTTCTCCTGCTCTTTCTCTTGCTCTTTCTCCTGATCTTTCTCTTGATCTTTCTGTTGCTCCTGCTCTGGATCTTGCGTCTGATCTACCACTTGCTCTGGATCTTGTTCCTGCTCTACCACTTGCTCTGGATCATGCTCCTGCTCTACCTCTTGCTCTGGATCTTGCTCCTGCTCTACTTCTTGCTCTGGCTTGGGCTTGGATCTTGCTCTCGCTCTGCCTCTGGCAGTGGAGGTGGAGCTGGAGCTGGAACTCGAGCTGAACATGGCAGCAGCTCTTTGGACAGGTGTTCAGCCGGGGCGGAAGCTGGAACTGGAGAGACAACAATTGAAAATATCAATGTGAGTTTCTATGTCTCATCCAATGACACTGTCTTTCTAGAAGCCCAAGTCCAGAGACCCAGGCTCAGGAAGTCTCCCCACACCGCAGAACACTGTATGATTGTTCTGAGTACTCAGTGCCCCTGTCCCCAGCCTGTTTCTGGAAACTCTGCTCTGTGTGGCCCAGCCCAGGCCCCTCCCCAAACCCGCACAGGCACCCACCCTCTTCCGCCTCACCCTCAGTCTCCGCCTCACTAGGCTCCAGGTGCTCCGGCTTCTCCAGCTGCGCCAGAAGAAGATCAGCCTTACGCTCCACCTCTGAACCTCGCATACTGATATGTACATAGGCCGAAAGAAACTTCAAAGAATGAAATTCAGGAGGCTCGTGGAAATCGGTGGAATAGAATTCCAGCCAGATCTTTAAGACAGAGGACATGGCACTGTGGGAGACAGGTGGGCAACAGCATCAGAGGCCTGACCTATCCCTCTATGCTGCCCTCCCAAGGCTCCCCTGAGTGAGCTGCAGTCTTGTACCCTCTGCCCGTGCCTGTCCATAGACCAGCCCATCCAATGTCCACCCCCAGTATGGCAGTTCTGGCACAGATGGGCCTGGCAGCCAAGGAGGGGCTGGCAAAAGCCTCCATGGGAGGAGGCTTCAACCACTGATGTGACCACGTTTCCCTTCTTCAGGGAAACCTGACAACCTCCTCTGTCTGTGTCACTGCCCCATCCCTGCTGGAATGACCTGTCCACCCCAGGAGGGTGCTGTCTGCTCTGGGCATTACTCACTGGCACACAGGAGGTGTCCAGCAATATCTGATAAATGAGGAAACAGAGGGAGGCGCTGCTCCCCTGGCCTACCCAGGGCCCTTGGAAAAGCCCAAACTTGAGCTCACACGTGAATGTACTGCCCAAGTGTCTCCATGAAAATCTGCATATCCTTTTCCCAGTGACAGCAATCTCTTGGCCCTGACCACACTCTGCACCCTCAGCACCAGCTGAGCATCCCCATGGAGGCTCCAGCCCCGAGTGTGAGCGGCATGCTCTGCACACCTCCTGCTCTGGCTCAGCACGGGCTCTGGGGGTGTGGGCAGGGCTGGGTGGGAGGGCGTGGGGATGGATTCTCTCTGGGCTCACTCTGATCTCAAGCCTCTCGCACACCCTACGGTGCCTGGGACCACATCCCCAGCCGTCTTGACCTCTTTCCCTGCAGGGAAAGCCTTGAGCCCTCAGCCCTGTAGCAGGAATCATAAGATGTGTGAGAGCCAGAGTTCTGCCAGCCCCCCACCCACAGGCCCCCGCAGACCACACGCAGTTGTGTGGAGATGGGAGCCCCTCCTTCTGCACCTAAACCCCACTTACCATTTTAGCTGCTCCAGGGATTCGCCATCCCCGTGACAATCAGTAATCATGTTTCCATACCTAGAGGAGGTCAGGAGTGTGTCAAATCTACCATATGGTGGCACTACCTGCTTCTCATGTCTACTGTGACTGTCTCACCTCTGACTAGACTGGAAGCCCACGAGGGCAGTGAATGCAGTCTCCTCGGTTCATTGGATTATGGTCAGTGCCCAGAAAGTGACTGCACATAGTGTGGCTTCACGTATGATTGTTGAAGGAATGAACCCCAACCAACTCCTCCCAAGATCTCTGGGTGCACCTGAAGCCGCTCTGCCCGCCTCTGGTCTCCCTGCTTTGAATACACCCAGGAGCCTACAGATAGAATCTCAAATTTCCTGTAAAAATGTGAAAACAGTGAAGCCCAAGTCAACGAGGTCAGTGAGGGGGTGACAGAGACTTCCTCGTGGGGGTGTCAGGAATCCTGAATGAGGACGACCGTGGCCCCTCCAGCAGACCTTCCACAGGGCTGGACTCAGGAGCAGCACTTTCCATGGGGGACCCACTGGAGCTTGTTCCTGTTACCACCCACTGAACACAGGAGGAAACTGAGGCTCAGAGGGGTGTGGTGACAGTCCTAAGACTCACAGCTGGGAGGCGGCCTAGTGACACTGTGTGATCCAGGGCCTGAGTGCTCACCTGAGGAAAAGCAGGTGCAGCACATGCCGGGGACTGGCAAAGTTCTTGTAGCTTGACAGAAACAGGTGGACATAAGATTGGTCACCACCCAAGACAGCAGGCACCAGGTGCTCCACCCGCTTCTTAAGGGTGCGTGCCGGGACAGGCCACACCATGTGGGTGGCATCCGAGCTCAATGAAGATGTGTCTTCACTCTAGGACAGGAGAGGGGAGAGATACACAGTGACAGCACCGTGAACCCCAAGGAGGGCAGGGGCTGGAGGCCAGTCTTAACCCCAGGGAGGACATGAGAAGACAGCCTGAGGGCCCAGGGTTAATGTACAGGGTGGTAGTTGCCACCCCGGCAGTCCCCGTTCACCCTCCAGCCAGACCTGAGGTGTGAACACACCAGGGCCAGCAGGTTTATAAACCCCCCACCCTCTGCCCCTGCCCTGGGAGGGTGTCCCATGTCCCCGTTCCCCACACACTCAGGAGGAGTGGGTGCGGTCTCCAAGGGAGGCTCATAGTGCTGGCCTGGCCTTGCCCAACCTCCTCTGGGCCACCTGACATTACCTTTGGGGACCTCCTCCCAGACAGCCACAGGGGTCGAGGGCGAGGGCTGAACCAGCGCCGGAAGCATTGGACAAGCTTCTCAGCACAGCGCTTCCTGGGGCTACGGCCCCGAACCTCGGGATACAGCACAACATCTCACTCTGCCTGTGGCCAAGTGAGCTGGGGAAGGGGCTGTGTATAGAATGTGGGTGTCAGGTTACCGAGTTCCGAGTTCTGTTGGGGTCTGTCGTCAAGGAAGTGAAGTCACTTCCTGATACCTCATTTCCTGAGCCCCTCCTCTGTGTACAAGACTGCAAATGCCCCTCTGGGTACCTGTCTGCTGACCCTCCTTCCCCATGAACTCTCTCTATTGCCCACACTTCCACCAACACTGCCTGACCACACCCCTGTGCAAGGCCTGGTTGCAGCCAGCATCACAGCTCGGAGGAGATACACGTAGGTTCATCCCCAGCTCCTCCTTCTTATCACTTTATGTGACCCTGGACCAGCCGTTGTCACTCTCATGACCTCCCCAGTCTCCCCTTTTGCACAGTGGGGATCTTTCTAGCATCTTCTTCCTAGGGATGGCATCAGGCATGTGTGAGGAAACATCTCTGAAACCTATGGCCGGTGTCACATGCAGCTAATAAACAAGACTAGAGATAAAATCCACGACGGTGTGGAAGGTAGCATGGAATACAACTAACGACAGGTCTGGTTCCTGTCATATAATCTTGAAAATGTCACTTTTGCTCTTGGTCTGTTTTCCCTGTCTGCACCATGCGACAGTTGGAATTTCATGCATTCACATACTGCTTTCCTCCATAAAACCTCACAATGGCTTCGTGTGTATTTAGGTTTGGACTCAAGTGCCACATCTCTGTCTGTGTGGTTGGCTACTCCTCAGGGGCTCCCAGTGGTCCCCACCATCTGCTGCACACATCCTCACGTAATCCCCTGCCCTGCAGTGTGGACTGGACTTAGTGACTCACTTCTAACCAATACAGGATCAAAAGTGAGAAGGTGTCACTTTCTAAATGTCATTGTAACACGCCTGTCTCTAGAGTCTTGTGCTCTGTCTCCTCTGTTCTCTCTGTTTGTATCCACCATATGCCAAGCATGGTGCCGAGAGCTGGAGAAAGAGCTGATTCAGCTGCACCCTGGCTTGGGAGATGATCCCAGGATAAGAAAGAGGAGAAGACGTACTATCGAGTGCCTGACATTCTAAGAGAGGAAAGTGATCTAGGAGGCCATCAGAATATTCTAGATTAGGAAGCTACCTGAAGAGGGTAGGAAATGAACACCATTTGCAGGGAAGAACCAGAGGCGTTTGGTCCATTAAGATGACGGCAACATGTAACTGATGTGTAAGATGTAAGTAAGTAAGAAATACTATTCACAAATTCAAATCCTATTTTCAAAATCATTGAATGGCAGGGATAAGTGCTCATGTTCAATGCAAACATAACTAGAATTGAGGAAGATTCCATTTATGGAATAACTTTATATCTCCATTAGATGAAAGTATGCAGATATGTTCAGCAATTCTTTTCAAATTGTATAAAATATCCATTGTTGACACAATCAGGATTCCACCCCCATACTTTGGCTTCACACCCGATTTTCTTTACACCAGACACACATCCATTGCTGTGATGTAGATCCATTGCTGTCAACACTATCCCAGCCCACAGCCTACTGGTCCTGGGAGACAGCAACTCTATCACTATATTGTGTGCAGAATCCAGGAAGGGTCTAACACGGGGGCTCCATAAATACTCCCTGAAGTGCTGCACTTGAGAAGAGTCTATGATTTTATTACCTAGTGCTCTACCTACACATGTTATCACTCTGCATTATGTCATGATCCTTAGTCCCCCTCACCTGACAGTCAGCAACCCAGGAGCAGAGTCTACACCTCGGTCTGCCCCTATTCCTGGCCCCCAGCCCAGCACCTGGCAAGTAATAGGTGCCAAGTACTGATGAATGAATTGTCTGGAAACATGTGAAACAGGATTCATCAAGAATACCCAGATGGAAGGTCACCATGAACATGCTGCCTGATAACCTGCCAGCCCTTTAATTCTGTCTGCCGACCACTTCCTTCAGCCAGGAACTGCCTGGGCTCAAAGATTTCCCAGAGTCACCATCCTGCCTTGACTTCTGCCGTTTACTTTAGCCTCCTTGATTGTCCTACTTACTGTGGGTTTCTTCACTCTCAGTCTCAGGGGACACCTCTGAACCCCTAAGGTAGCCCACTGGGTCTTCCTTCTCTGGCCAACACATTCCTCTTGCTTCTGTGCATGGCCTTGATAGCAGTGTCACAGGCAATCCCAGGAAACTGACACCCCAGCATGCTGACCTTGGGCACCCGCACTAGTCAAGGGAGCCCTCTCCCTTCATCTCCTGCAGAATCCCCCTAGGAATAGGGGATGCAGATATGTACACATGTGTAGGGAGGAGGAAAGCGGGTCTCATGACATCTTAGCTAGAAGATGATTACAAATTTCTTAAACATTAGTAGAAAATTATGGTTCATTTGTCCTGGCATGCAACTGAATGAGAATAAATCTGTGAAAAATTCTGACACCCATGACAAAAGAAATGATCCAAACAATACGACCATCGAGGTGCTTTTCTTTTATGTTTAGGACTAACATTTAAAAATGTGGTATTGACGAGAATGTGAACAATATTGGGGGAGGCTCTGGAACGATGCTGAGTAGAAAATGGACAATAGATTCCTTTTTTGAGAATTAAGAGAAGCTCTTTTGCAGAAAGTGGCAAATGAGCTTGACTTTTAGAAACGAAGAGCATTATAGCAAGTAAGTTTAGTGGAAAGTAGATGATATTTGGGAGAGGGGTGACGTGTTAAGTTACAAGAGGCAAAGAAATGGAAAGAACACATGTTTTGCAAAGGGAAAAATCATTCCTGTAAAACATCAGAATTGGAGTTTTCTTGCTGTTCTTTTTGTGCCTATGTAGCATCTTCTTTCTGCTGTAACTTCCAACTTGGGTTCTAGGCACTCTGTGTATGTGTGTGTTTACAAGAGAGAAATTGATAAACCTTAGTAAGCCCTAGAAAATTCTAGAGGTCTGAAATAAACAGATATTTTTCAAGTTTATTTCATTAAAAAGCAAAACAAAACAAAAACAGTGTCATCTGCTCCTATTAGGTAAAATATATGATCATATTGGAATCTTTGTGTGTGTGTGTGGCTGGCCAATATAGGGATCCACACCCTTGACCTTGGTGATACGAGGCTGTGCTCTAACCAGCTGAGCTACCAGCCAGCCTATACATGATCATATTGGAATAATATGCAACAGAGAGATACTCTGCTGCTATGGAGAATAAGCTGATTGCAAGGAAAAAAGATGCTCACAGATAAGGCAAGGGTAGGCTTTTTGTCCCCCATTGTGGAATAGTACAGGGAACAATGCAAATGTATTGAGGCTGGTAATTCCAAGTCATGGGAAGGAAATTAAAATGATGACTCTGGAAGAATAGTTTCAAATGTCAAGGAGTTTGAGGCAGGTGATCAATTTGGTGAAATGACAATTGCTTTAGGAGAGGCTGCTTCGTTGAAAGGATTGATACATACAGCAAGGCAAGGTAGGTGACTGTGCTGCTAAGTTTTTAATATTGCTATGAGTTTTAACTTTAAATATATTTGTGACTTTGCATGTAGCTCTGAATTTTGAGTGTCATAATTATTTAAGAATCTTTTATGGATTTGATTACTATAGCTTTCACTGTAATTTGATGAGGTTTTAGAACTACATTCCATTTCTAATTTTGGTTTTATTATTTCCAAGTGCCAAAATACTTAACACAGAACCACCTCTTATTCTATAATAAAAAGCAATGGAGACAAGTTATTCAGTTGAAAAAAATTACTTTTTTTTTTTTTAAAGATGACCTGTAAGTGGATCCTATCGATTGATGTGGTGTTGTCAGCACCACGCTCTCCCAAGTGAGCCAATCAGCCAACCCTTCATAGGGATCCAAACCCGTGGCCCTGGTGCTGTCAGCACCGCACTCTCCAAGTGCGCACGGGCCGGCCCTGCTCCATGGTAGTTTTAGCTGCTTCCCTCCTTTCTTCTCAGAATTTTCATTTTCCCATGTTCTCCTGGACAACTTCAACCCTGCTAACGATTAAAACCCATCACATCTGTCTGTCATGGTGTGGATTGGCTCCCAAGCAGAAGACTCAGGGCTTCTTTGAACTAGGACTTGCATTGACTTCAACTCAACCAAGCTGAGGCGCCGATCTTGTGATTACACTTAGAATGTGCTATGAATGGAGAGAAATGAAGTGAAAAGTGCCTATGAGATGCGAAGTCACACTTGTCACGTTCCTAGTCCCCTCTCTGGGCTTCTCTCCATCTTCAGCTCCACCTCACTGTTTACCCCTTAAAGAAGCCAGATGCTCTCTAATTCATATGTCCACGAAACACTTGGTTTCAAATAACGGGTATTAAATGAATATCTGTTGGAAGTTGTGTATCCTAAATTTGTAGGTGTCCTTTATGTGACTGACGATGGCATGAATAACTAGTGTTAACAGTCTTTGATGTGCTCAGCATTAATATACATTAGGAATTGTCATGGAAACTTGTAAAATTGAAAAAAAATCCAAATGCATGTCATCTGGCCTTGGAGTCCAGTTCTTCAGTACACACTCTGCTGATTTGGGCACCTCAGTCAAGAACCCAGTCAAAGAACCTCACAGAGTCACCCACAGGCCACGAAGCCACAGCACACGAGCAAGACTTTCCTGTGCTGCCCTGTTAACCATGAGCAGATGCCAAGGGCCCCAGATGTTTCAGCAAATCCTCTAGTTTCAGCAACTCCTCTAATAAGAAATAGGCCAAAGCAAACAAACAAAAAAGGAAAAAGCGAATTGGAAGAAATAGAGATCATGCAAGGGAAACAGAAAATACCATTAACTTCCTCAGAGTTATAGGAGAGAAACTGTTGGACTAACTGAAGAAGAACAGACATTGTTAATGTAGAAGAGGGAGAAGATGAATCAAATAACCATGAGGTCATTTAGAAATTAAAAATATAACTGTTGAAATTTTTGTTTGTTTGTTTTGTGTGTGTGTGTGTGTGTGACAGTTAAGGGCGTTGTAACCATAGGGGTGGTGTCGCCCGCACCGCGCTCAGCCAGTGAGCACACCGGCCATCCCTATGTGGGATCCGAACCCGCGGCAGCGCCCCTGTGCTCCCAGCACCGCTCTCTCCCGTGTGCGCCACGGGGCGGTCCATAAGTGTTGAAATTTAAATTAGAAAACAACTCACTAGAAAGATGAGAAAATAACACAAGGGAAGCCTGATTAGATCAAAAAAAAAAAAGGATAACAAGAAAGATACAATTGAAAGAAAAGCATAAAATAGTAAAAGGAGTAAAAGGGAAAGAGAGAGAGAAAACGGAAGTGCGTGTCCGCAGAGCCAGTGTCTGAAGAACACGCGCTCCAGGAAGAGCCGCGGAGATGGGCAGGAGGAGAGATCCGTGGGAGAAAGGAGGAAGGGACAGGTCCCGGAGGTCCCCATAGGTCCCCACGTGGAGAGTGACGATGGGTCCATACGCCGCCCCGCACTGGGGAAGCACAGGGGACACCGTGTCAACTATGGGTGTGGGGGACAAGGGGACGGACCCTGCGTAGGAGCCTCAAGAGGGAGACGACAGGGGAGTGCGGCCTTCAGCGTCTCGTGCAGAGTCGGTTCCGATCTCAGCTTTTCCTCGTCAAACGTGAGTCCGACAAGGCGAGGACGGGCCTCTGGACGTTTAGCAGCCCAAGACCGTTTTCTTAGCAGTCTATGGGGGGCGTCTCCCACTAGGAAGAAGACATAAACCCGGACAGGGGACAGGGCCCTGGTGACGGCCACGGGGGAACATACCGAACCCGACTGCTCGGAGGCTGCATTGTAGACATTGGATCCCAGGAGGTGTCGTCCAGAGCACCACATGGGTCCCTGAGGCGTTCACCTGTGGTGACAGCAGCTGCCCTAACAGGGACAGTGCGCGTGCGCAGACGCCACCGCGCACAGAGGACACGCGGTCCGCGCCGGGCTGTCAGCCGCGTCCCCGCAGCCGCCGGTGCGCGGCGCTCAGAGCCGCGGACGGGAAGCCGCGGTCGCGGGGTGCGCTCTCCGTGGCGCCTCCTGGTGGCCCTGCCTGCAGCTGCCGCCCCCAGGCCGCCCGTCCCGCCCGGGGACAGGAGCGCACGACCGGCTGCTCTCCACTCCCTGCTCCCGCCCCTCTGCGGCCGATGACAGCGGGTTCCAGCGACAGGACGGATTCCCACGGGCGCTCCAGGTCGGTGCAAGGGGTCCGCACTGACGAGGCGCCGAGCACAGCCGTGAGGGGGACCCGCGTGGGCTATCGTCGGCCGACGGTCCTGGCGGTTCCTCGGCCCCAGGCTGGCAGGCACAGTCCGCGGCGTGACAGTCCTGACCGCGGAGCCGTGTGCTAGTACAGCTACAAGGTCACCACGAGCGACGGTATCTTGTGTACTTTTTCAAAACTGAGTTTTCTATTCTATGACTGTACTCAACCGTATGAAATATAGAATTAGTAATTTATCAAATTGCGTAAAAAATGTCAATTGTTATTTATATATAAACAAAATTTATAGATTTATTTGGAAGAATTGATATATTTTCCCTACTTATTTTCTCATCTATGAACATGTACATCTCTTCATTGTCTTCAGTTTGTTCGTTTTTTCAATAACATTTTACACTCAGTGTTTAGAAATCATGATTGTAAAAATGCACCCTAATTATTCATGCAAACCTTATGAATGAAAATTTGGGGTGTTTCCAACCCTTAGTAATAGGTATTGTCATATTAACAATCTTGTCGACACCTCACCTTATAATTTTTCAAGGTTACATATGATATAGATTCCTGAATATTGGGTTACAGTATAAAATAGTAAATATACAAGTATAATTTTGCTAAATTTTGCGAGTTTCTGCTCCTTATGGGCTCTACCATTTGCATTCCACCACAGTGTATTATAATACCTGGATCCCCACAGTCTCACTAACAAGTTTGTTATCAAAAAATTAAATTTTGCAAATCTAATAGGTGAAGTATTGTATTTCAATATATTTTAAATGTCTAGTTCTCTATGAGGGATTTTAAGCACCTCATTAAGTATTGATGCCAATTTAAATTTCCTTTTGTGTTATTAGATTGTTCATATATTTTGTTCATTTTTATTTCATTTTGTTGGTCATTTCCATCTCATTTTTTCACACATCATTGTATTAGTGATATTATCCTAGTTTAAGAGGTTTTTTGTTTTTTTGCTTTTTTTAAAATTGAAACATTATTGATCACCCATTTTAAGTATTATAGCTTGTAATTACTTTTTGTCGTGTCCTTTTGACCTAGTTGGTGGCATTTACCTTTTGTTTGAGTTTGCTTTGCTTTATTAATGGCTGCTATGCCATCCATGTTAACTGCTGCTACATTAGTAGCAGCATATTTTCACCAGTGATTTGAAATGCTATCTTTCTTAAATACTAAATTTCTATAAATCTTGGGTATCTCTTTGAATTCTCCATTCTTTTCCATTAGGTTTTATATTTACTTATAAACAAATTCCATATGGTCTTGATAATGAAGAATTTATAAAAAAAATATTTTTCGATCTCTGGTAGACTTACACCTCCCTTTTGATTTGTTTCCTCAATTTTTTCTGATGAACGATTAATGTTTCATCAACATTTTATAATCATCCTTTTTTGTTGTAGGTGAAGAAACAAATGAGACTATTTTTAATGTGATCATGACACACGTATAAAGTAACTTAGGAGAAAATAAAATACTTAGGATCATGTGGCTTTCTGGCCAAGAAAATATCTCTGACATTTCTCTATCGTTTGTGTATGTATGTTTTAAGAGTGTTCTAATGCTTAAATCACATAGTTAAACAGGCTTTGTTGAGTTCTTGTTAGCTTTATGCCAAATATTTTAACAATTTTGTGGCTATTGAAAATGGAATCTTGATTTGTGGAATGTAATCTAGATAGTTATTGTTATTACATAAGACATTTATTAATTTTATATGTGAATTTTTCTAAATCGCAACATGTAAATTTTATTTTAGAAAGTCGTCTTGTTTGTAATAGGTTTTTAATTAATTCTTTTTGATTTTCTAAATTCACAATACATACACATAACACATTTTTCTCCATCTTGAGATATACAAATATGTATGGTCAAACCTTATTTTATCTACTGTTTTGATATTTATGAGTCTTACATTTTCTCAAAAGTACTTTGGCTTCTGTGGAAATTATTATGTCTTTTTCTTTCTTCTAATGCTTAATACTTTTGCAAAATATTGAAGTTAGTAATTCATCTCAAATTTAATTTTGTGAACGGTACCTAGCAAAAGCATAACTGGATTTAATTTCCAAATAAATAATATTTCAATCCCTGTAATGATGAAGTGCTTTCTCGTAAGTAATCTGAATCCTTTCCACACATATACCAGAATCTGTTTCAAAATTCAAACTTTTACTCCACTTCGCTTATTCTTTGCCAATCTCATTCCCTTTCAAGTATGTTCCTTTGCAATACATTTTATTAGACAGAGCAAATTTCCTCTTTGATTTCATTATTATTGTTCTTCTTATGTCTTGAACATTTTGGGGGCCATTTTTGCACATATTTTTTTTTCATATTAACTTTGAGGTTATTTGACAAGTCCCCTAAACATCACTCTTTGGAATTTTTCAAGTTTAGATTTATTGAATCTATTGATTAACATAGGTAGAATACATATATATGTGGCGTAACTTCCTAGCATCACTGCTGCCCGGCACATGGACACACGTGGGCATTTTGGTAGGAGCTGCTGAGTGGCTCCTGCGACAGGGGTATCTATGAACACATCTCCTGGGGCATCTGCTGGGACCTCTTCTTCCTTCATTCTCACAAGAGCTGGTCGTCACCAGACATACAGACCTGCCCATCTGATGGGGCAAATGCTATCTGAATAGTGAGTAAATTTCTGTGCATCATCATTAGGAAGGCCGCGGATGTCTGACATTTACTGGCCATGTGAATTGCTTCCCTGTGGAACTGCAGGAATATGTCCTTTGTCCCTATGGATAAATGAGAACTCTTTGTACAACTAGGATGCATACTACCCTTTCTCTGCCCATGAAGAATTTTCCAGTCTGGGGCTTGTCTTTTCACCTTTTGGCATTATTCTGGTTTTTGTTTGGACCAGGAAAAGTCAGCATTTTCCTCAGTGGCTTCTGGCTCTCTGGTCATTCAAAAGTAGTTCCTATTTCAAGATTATGGCAATAATAACTATCAGGGCTTTGTGTTTCTACATAGAGTCTTTGATTTTTCTGTAATTTTCCTCTTACTAAAAACATAAAATGAAAATTATTCAGATCTTTCTCATATTATGCGGCCAGATACAAAAGGCCACATAACATATAACTGTACTGATAGGAACAATCCACGATAGGTAAATTCACACACGCAGAAAATGGAGTGGTAGTCAGGGACAGGGAGAGGCGGGATGGGGAGTGACAGCTTAATGGCTACAGAGTTGATGAAGCTGTTTGATCACTAGATGGTGGTAAGGGTTGCGCCATATTAAAAATGTACTTAATGCCACTGAATGGTAATTTTGAAAATATTAAAAACACTTTATTTTATACAAGGGATATTATTGAAAGTAAAAGATGAAAAAATTTGAGGAGATGCAGGACACAGACAAAAATGAGGAGAAGCACAGCGTCAAGGAAGGGCAAGAACAGATCTGGAGTGGGGACTGGTGAGGGTGTTTGTGGGAGCTCTGGAGCCAGGGCTCCCCTGGGTGCTGGTGTTTCTTCTAATTCTTCTGATGTTTCAGGAACGGTTATGTCAGGTCGCTCTAGCTCTACCTCTGGATCTTGATCTTTCTCCTGCTCTTTCTCTTGCTCTTTCTCCTGATCTTTCTCTTGATCTTTCTGTTGCTCCTGCTCTGGATCTTGCGTCTGATCTACCACTTGCTCTGGATCTTGTTCCTGCTCTACCTCTTGCTCTGGATCATGCTCCTGCTCTACCTCTTGCTCTGGATCTTGCTCCTGCTCTACTTCTTGCTCTGGCTTGGGCTCTGGATCTTGCTCTCGCTCTGCCTCTGGCAGTGGAGGTGGAGCTGGAGCTGGAACTCGAGCCGAACATGGCAGCAGCTCTTGGGACAGTTGTTCAGCCGGGGCGGAAGCTGGAACTGGAGAGACAACAATTGAAAATATCAATGTGAGTTTCTATGTCTCATCCAATGACACTGTCTTTCTAGAAGCCCAAGTCCAGAGACCCAGGCTCAGGAAGTCTCCCCACACCGCAGAACACTGTATGATTGTTCTGAGTACTCAGTGCCCCTGTCCCCAGCCTGCTTCTGGAAACTCTGCTCTGTGTGGCCCAGCCCAGGCCCCTCCCCAAACCCGCACAGGCACCCACCCTCTTCCTCCTCACCCTCAGTCTCCGCCTCACTAGGCTCCAGGTGCTCCGGCTTCTCCAGCTGCGCCAGAAGAAGATCAGCCTTACGCTCCACCTCTGAACCTCGCATACTGATATGTACATAGGCCGAAAGAAACTTCAAAGAATGAAATTCAGGAGGCTCGTGGAAATCGGTGGAATAGAATTCCAGCCAGATCTATAAGACAGAGGACATGGCACTGTGGGAGACAGGTGGGCAACAGCATCAGAGGCCTGGCCTATCCCTCTATGCTGCCCTCCCAAGGCTCCCCTGAGTGAGCTGCAGTCTTGTACCCTCTGCCCGTGCCTGTCCATAGACCAGCCCATCCAATGTCCACCCCCAGTATGGCAGTTCTGGCACAGATGGGCCTGGCAGCCAAGGAGGGGCTGGCAAAAGCCTCCATGGGAGGAGCCTTCAACCACTGATCTGACCACGTTTCCCTTCTTCAGGGAAACCTGACAACCTCCTCTGTCTGTGTCACTGCCCCATCCCTGCTGGAATGACCTGTCCACCCCAGGAGGGTGCTGTCTGCTCTGGGCATTACTCACTGGCACACAGGAGGTGTCCAGCAATATCTGATAAATGAGGAAACAGAGGGAGGCGCTGCTCCCCTGGCCTACCCAGGGCCCTTGGAAAAGCCCAAACTTGAGCTCACACGTGAATGTACTGCCCAAGTGTCTGCATGAAAATCTGCATATCCTTTTCCCAGTGACAGCAATCTCTTGGCCCTGACCACACTCTGCACCCTCAGCACCAGCTGAGCATCCCCATGGAGGCTCCAGCCCCGAGTGTGAGCGGCATGCTCTGCACACCTCCTGCTCTGGCTCAGCACGGGCTCTGGGGGTGTGGGCAGGGCTGGGTGGGAGGGCGTGGGGATGGATTCTCTCTGGGCTCACTCTGCTCTCCAGCCTCTCGCACACCCTACGGTGCCTGGGACCACATCCCCAGCCGTCTTGACCTCTTTCCCTGCAGGGAAAGCCTTGAGCCCTCAGCCCTGTAGCAGGAATCATAAGATGTGTGAGAGCCAGAGTTCTGCCAGCCCCCCACCCACAGGCCCCCGCAGACCACACGCAGTTGTGTGGAGATGGGAGCCCCTCCTTCTGCACCTAAACCCCACTTACCATTTTAGCTGCTCCAGGGATTCGCCATCCCCGTGACAATCAGTAATCATGTTTCCATACCTAGAGGAGGTCAGGAGTGTGTCAAATCTACCATATGGTGGCACTACCTGCTTCTCATGTCTACTGTGACTGTCTCACCTCTGACTAGACTGGAAGCCCACGAGGGCAGTGAATGCAGTCTCCTCGGTTCATTGGATTATGGTCAGTGCCCAGAAAGTGACTGCACATAGTGTGGCTTCACGTATGATTGTTGAAGGAATGAACCCCAACCAACTCCTCCCAAGATCTCTGGGTGCACCTGAAGCCGCTCTGCCCGCCTCTGGTCTCCCTGCTTTGAATACACCCAGGAGCCTACAGATAGAATCTCAAATTTCCTGTAAAAATGTGAAAACAGTGAAGCCCAAGTCAACGAGGTCAGTGAGGGGGTGACAGAGACTTCCTCGTGGGGGTGTCAGGAATCCTGAATGAGGACGACCGTGGCCCCTCCAGCAGACCTTCCACAGGGCTGGACTCAGGAGCAGCACTTTCCATGGGGGACCCACTGGAGCTTGTTCCTGTTACCACCCACTGAACACAGGAGGAAACTGAGGCTCAGAGGGGTGTGGTGACAGTCCTAAGACTCACAGCTGGGAGGCGGCCTAGTGACACTGTGTGATCCAGGGCCTGAGTGCTCACCTGAGGAAAAGCAGGTGCAGCACATGCCGGGGACTGGCAAAGTTCTTGTAGCTTGACAGAAACAGGTGGACATAAGATTGGTCACCACCCAAGACAGCAGGCACCAGGTGCTCCACCCGCTTCTTCAGGGTGCGTGCCGGGACAGGCCACACCATGTGGGTGGCATCCGAGCTCAATGAAGATGTGTCTTCACTCTAGGACAGGACAGGGGAGAGATACACAGTGACAGCACCGTGAATCCCAAGGAGGGCAGGGGCTGGAGGCCAGTCTTAACCCCAGGGAGGACATGAGAAGACAGCCTGAGGGCCCAGGGTTAATGTACAGGGTGGTGGTTGCCACCTCGGCAGTCCCCGTTCACCCTCCAGCCAGACCTGAGGTGTGAACACACCAGGACCAGCAGGTTTATAAACCCCCCACCCTCTGCCCCTGCCCTGGGAGGGTGTCCCATGTCCCTGTTCCCCACACACTCAGGAGGAGTGGGTGCGGTCACCCAGGGAGGCTCATAGTGCTGGCCTGGCCTTGCCCAACCTCCTCTGGGCCACCTGACATTACCTTTGGGGACCTCCTCCCAGATGGCCACAGGGGTCGAGGGCGAGGGCTGAACCAGCGCCGGAAGCATTGGACAAGCCTCTCAGCACAGGGCTTCCTGGGGCTACGGCCCCGGGACCTCGGGATACAGCACAACATCTCACTCTGCCTGTGGCCAAGTGAGCTGGGGAAGGGGCTGTGTATCGAATGTGGGTGTCAGGTTACCGAGTTCCGAGTTCTGTTGGGGTCTGTCGTCAAGGAAGTGAAGTCACTTCCTGATACCTCATTTCCTGAGCCCCTCCTCTGTGTACAAGACTGCAAATGCCCCTCTGGGTACCTGTCTGCTGACCCTCCTTCCCCATGAACTCTCTCTATTGCCCACACTTCCACCAACACTGCCTGACCACACCCCTGTGCAAGGCCTGGTTGCAGCCAGCGTCACAGCTCGGAGGAGATACACGTAGGTTCATCCCCAGCTCCTCCTTCTTATCACTTTATGTGACCCTGGACCAGCCGTTGTCACTCTCATGACCTCCCCAGTCTCCCCTTTTGCACAGTGGGGATCTTTCTAGCATCTTCTTCCTAGGGATGGCATCAGGCATGTGTGAGGAAACATCTCTGAAACCTATGGCCGGTGTCACATGCAGCTAATAAACAAGACTAGAGATAAAATCCACGACGGTGTGGAAGGTAGCATGGAATACAACTAACGACAGGTCTGGTTCCTGTCATATAATCTTGAAAATGTCACTTTTGCTCTTGGTCTGTTTTCCCTGTCTGCACCATGCGACAGTTGGAATTTCATGCATTCACATACTGCTTTCCTCCATAAAACCTCACAATGGCTTCGTGTGTATTTAGGTTTGGACTCAAGTGCCACATCTCTGTCTGTGTGGTTGGCTACTCCTCAGGGGCTCCCAGTGGTCCCCACCATCTGCTGCACACATCCTCACGTAATCCCCTGCCCTGCAGTGTGGACTGGACTTAGTGACTCACTTCTAACCAATACAGGATCAAAAGTGAGAAGGTGTCACTTTCTAAATGTCATTGTAACACGCCTGTCTCTAGAGTCTTGTGCTCTGTCTCCTCTGTTCTCTCTGTTTGTATCCACCATATGCCAAGCATGGTGCCGAGAGCTGGAGAAAGAGCTGATTCAGCTGCACCCTGGCTTGGGAGATGATCCCAGGATAAGAAAGAGGAGAAGACGTACTATCGAGTGCCTGACATTCTAAGAGAGGAAAGTGATCTAGGAGGCCATCAGAATATTCTAGATTAGGAAGCTACCTGAAGAGGGTAGGAAATGAACACCATTTGCAGGGAAGAACCAGAGGCGTTTGGTCCATTAAGATGACGGCAACATGTAACTGATGTGTAAGATGTAAGTAAGTAAGAAATACTATTCACAAATTCAAATCCTATTTTCAAAATCATTGAATGGCAGGGATAAGTGCTCATGTTCAATGCAAACATAACTAGAATTGAGGAAGATTCCATTTATGGAATAACTTTATATCTCCATTAGATGAAAGTATGCAGATATGTTCAGCAATTCTTTTCAAATTGTATAAAATATCCATTGTTGACACAATCAGGATTCCACCCCCATACTTTGGCTTCACACCCGATTTTCTTTACACCAGACACACATCCATTGCTGTGATGTAGATCCATTGCTGTCAACACTATCCCAGCCCACAGCCTACTGGTCCTGGGAGACAGCAACTCTATCACTATATTGTGTGCAGAATCCAGGAAGGGCCTAACACGGGGGCTCCATAAATACTCCCTGAAATGCTGCACTTGAGAAGAGTCTATGATTTTATTACCTAGTGCTCTACCTACACATGTTATCACTCTGCATTATGTCATGATCCTTAGTCCCCCTCACCTGACAGTCAGCAACCCAGGAGCAGCGTCTACACCTCGGTCTGCCCCTATTCCTGGCCCCCAGCCCAGCACCTGGCAAGTAATAGGTGCCAAGTACTGATGAATGAATTGTCTGGAAACATGTGAAACAGGATTCATCAAGAATACCCAGATGGAAGGTCACCATGAACATGCTGCCTGATAACCTGCCAGCCCTTTAATTCTGTCTGCCGACCACTTCCTTCAGCCAGGAACTGCCTGGGATCAAAGATTTCCCAGAGTCACCATCCTGCCTTGACTTCTGCCGTTCACTTTAGCCTCCTTGATTGTCCTACTTACTGTGGGTTTCTTCACTCTCAGTCTCAGGGGACACCTCTGAACCCCTAAGGTAGCCCACTGGGTCTTCCTTCTCTGGCCAACACATTCCTCTTGCTTCTGTGCATGGCCTTGATAGCAGTGTCACAGGCAATCCCAGGAAACTGACACCCCAGCATGCTGACCTTGGGCACCCGCACTAGTCAAGGGAGCCCTCTCCCTTCATCTCCTGCAGAATCCCCCTAGGAATAGGGGATGCAGATATGTACACATGTGTAGGGAGGAAAGCGGGTCTCATGACATCTTAGCTAGAAGATGATTACAAATTTCTTAAACATTAGTAGAAAATTATGGTTCATTTGTCCTGGCATGCAACTGAATGAGAATAAATCTGTGAAAAATTCTGACACCCATGACAAAAGAAATGATCCAAACAATACGACCATCGAGGTGCTTTTCTTTTATGTTTAGGACTAACATTTAAAAATGTGGTATTGAGGAGAATGTCAACAATATTGGGGGAGGCTCTGGAACGATGCTGAGTAGAAAATGGACAATAGATTCCTTTTTTGAGAATTAAGAGAAGCTATTTTGCAGAAAGTGGCAAATGAGCTTGACTTTTAGAAACGAAGAGCATTATAGCAAGTAAGTTTAGTGGAAAGTAGATGATATTTGGGAGAGGGGTGACGTGTTAAGTTACAAGAGGCAAAGAAATGGAAAGAACACATGTTTTGCAAAGGGAAAAATCATTCCTGTAAAACATCAGAATTGGAGTTTTCTTGCTGTTCTTTTTGTGCCTATGTAGCATCTTCTTTCTGCTGTAACTTCCAACTTGGGTTCTAGGCACTCTGTGTATGTGTGTGTTTACAAGAGAGAAATTGATAAACCTTAGTAAGCCCTAGAAAATTCTAGAGGTCTGAAATAAACAGATATTTTTCAAGTTTATTTAATTAAAAAGCAAAACAAAACAAAAACAGTGTCATCTGCTCCTATTAGGTAAAATATATGATCATATTGGAATCTTTGTGTGTGTGTGTGGCTGGCCAATATAGGGATCCACACCCTTGACCTTGGTGATACGAGGCTGTGCTCTAACCAGCTGAGCTACCAGCCAGCCTATACATGATCATATTGGAATAATATGCAACAGAGAGATACTCTGCGGCTATGGAGAATAAGCTGATTGCAAGGAAAAAAGATGCTCACAGATAAGGCAAGGGTAGGCTTTTTGTCCCCCATTGTGGAATAGTACAGGGAACAATGCAAATGTATTGAGGCTGGTAATTCCAAGTCATGGGAAGGAAATTAAAATGATGACTCTGGAAGAATAGTTTCAAATGTCAAGGAGTTTGAGGCAGGTGATCAATTTAGAGAAATGACAATTGCTTTAGGAGAGGCTGCTTCTTTGAAAGGATTGATACATACAGCAAGGCAAGGTAGGTGACTGTGCTGCTAAGGTTTTAATATTGCTATGAGTTTTAACTTTAAATATATTTGTGACTTTGCATGTAGCTCTGAATTTTGAGTGTCACAATTATTTAAGAATCTTTTATGGATTTGATTACTATAGCTTTCACTGTAATTTGATGAGGTTTTAGAACTACATTCCATTTCTAATTTTGGTTTTATTATTTCCAAGTGCCAAAATACTTAACACAGAACCACCTCTTATTCTATAATAAAAAGCAATGGAGACAAGTTATTCAGTTGAAAAAAATTACTTTTTTTTTATTTTAAAGATGACCTGTAAGTGGATCCTATCGATTGATGTGGTGTTGTCAGCACCACGCTCTCCCAAGTGAGCCAATCAGCCAACCCTTCATAGGGATCCAAACCAGAGGCCCTGGTGCTGTCGGCACCGCACTCTCCAAGTGCGCACGGGCCGGCCCTGCTCCATGGTAGTTTTAGCTGCTTCCCTCCTTTCTTCTCAGAATTTTCATTTTCCCATGTTCTCCTGGACAACTTCAACCCTGCTAACGATTAAAACCCATCACATCTGTCTGTCATGGTGTGGATTGGCTCCCAAGCAGAAGACTCAGGGCTTCTTTGAACTAGGACTTGCATTGACTTCAACTCAACCAAGCTGAGGCGCCGATCTTGTGATTACACTTAGAATGTGCTATGAATGGAGAGAAATGAAGTGAAAAGTGCCTATGAGATGCGAAGTCACACTTGTCACGTTCCTAGTCCCCTCTCTGGGCTTCTCTCCATCTTCAGCTCCACCTCACTGTTTACCCCTTAAAGAAGCCAGATGCTCTCTAATTCATATGTCCACGAAACACTTGGTTTCAAATAACGGGTATTAAATGAATATCTGTTGGAAGTTGTGTATCCTAAATTTGTAGGTGTCCTTTATGTGACTGACGATGGCATGAATAACTAGTGTTAACAGTCTTTGATGTGCTCAGCATTAATATACATTAGGAATTGTCATGGAATCTTGTAAAATTGAAAAAAAAATCCAAATGCATGTCATCTGGCCTTGGAGTCCAGTTCTTCAGTACACACTCTGCTGATTTGGGCACCTCAGTTAAGAACCCAGTCAAAGAACCTCACAGAGTCACCCACAGGCCACGAAGCCACAGCACACGAGCAAGACTTTCCTGTGCTGCCCTGTTAACCATGAGCAGATGCCAAGGGCCCCAGATGTTTCAGCAAATCCTCTAGTTTCAGCAACTCCTCTAATAAGAAATAGGCCAAAGCAAACAAACAAAAAAGGAAAAAGCGAATTGGAAGAAATAGAGATCATGCAAGGGAAACAGAAAATACCATTAACTTCCTCAGAGTTATAGGAGAGAAACTGTTGGACTAACTGAAGAAGAACAGACATTGTTAAAGTAGAAGAGGGAGAAGATGAATCAAATAACCATGAGGTCATTTAGAAATTAAAAATATAACTGTTGAAATTTTTGTTTGTTTGTTTTGTGTGTGTGTGTGTGTGTGACAGTTAAGGGCGTTGTAACCATAGGGGTGGTGTTGCCCGCACCGCGCTCAGCCAGTGAGCACACCGGCCATCCCTATGTGGGATCCGAACCCGCGGCAGCGCCCCTGCGCTCCCAGCGCCGCTCTCTCCCGTGTGCGCCACGGGGCGGCCCATAAGTGTTGAAATTTAAATTAGAAAACAACTCACTAGAAAGATGAGAAAATAACACAAGGGAAGCCTGATTAGATCAAAAAAAAAAGGGATAACAAGAAAGATACAATTGAAAGAAAAGCATAAAAAAGTAAAAGGAGTAAAAGGGAAAGAGAGAGAGAAAACGGAAGTGCGTGTCCGCAGAGCCAGTGTCTGAAGAACACGCGCTCCAGGAAGAGCCGCGGAGATGGGCAGGAGGAGAGAACAGTGGGAGAAAGGAGGAAGGGACAGGTCCCGGAGGTCCCCATAGGTCCCCGTGGAGAGTGACGATGGGTCCATACGCCGCCCCGCACTGGGGAAGCACAGGGGACACCGTGTCAACTATGGGTGTGGGGGTCAAGGGGACGGACCCTGCGGAGGAGCCTCAAGAGGGAGACGACAGGGGAGTCCGGCCTTCAGCGTCTCGTGCAGAGTCGGTTCCGATCTCAGCTTTTCCTCGTCAAACGTGAGTCCGACAAGGGGAGGACGGGCCTCTGGACGTTTAGCAGCCCAAGACCGTTTTCTTAGCAGTCTATGGGGGGCGTCTCCCACTAGGAAGAAGACATAAACCCGGACAGGGGACAGGGCCCTGGTGACGGCCACGGGGGAACATACCGAACCCGACTGCTCGGAGGCTGCATTGTAGACATTGGATCCCAGGAGGTGTCGTCCAGAGCACCACATGGGTCCCTGAGGCGTTCACCTGTGGTGACAGCAGCTGCCCTAACAGGGACAGTGCGCGTGCGCAGACGCCACCGCGCACAGAGGACACGCGGTCCGCGCCGGGCTGTCAGCCGCGTCCCCGCCGCCGCCGGTGCGCGGCGCTCAGAGCCGCGGAAGGGAAGCTGCGGTCGCGGGGTGCGCTCTCCGTGGCGCCTCCTGGTGGCCCTGCCTGC
The DNA here is from genome assembly GCF_027409185.1 of Cynocephalus volans. Lineage (NCBI taxonomy): Eukaryota > Metazoa > Chordata > Mammalia > Dermoptera > Cynocephalidae > Cynocephalus > Cynocephalus volans. The sequence continues at coordinate 50,105,992 of NC_084476.1, read as the reverse complement.
AGCTGCCGCCCCCAGGCCGCCCGTCCCGCCCGGGGACAGGAGCGCACGACCGGCTGCTCTCCACTCCCTGCTCCCGCCCCTCTGCGGCCGATGACAGCGGGTTCCAGCGACAGGACGGATTCCCACGGGCGCTCCAGGTCGGTGCAAGGGGTCCGCGCTGACGAGGCGCCGAGCACAGCCGTGAGGGGGACCCGCGTGGGCTATCGTCGGCCGACGGTCCTGGCGGTTCCTCGGCCCCAGGCTGGCAGGCACAGTCCGCGGCGTGACAGTCCTGACCGCGGAGCCGTGTGCTAGTAAAGCTACACGGTCACCACGAGCGACGGTATCTTGTGTACTTTTTCAAAACTGAGTTTTCTATTCTATGACTGTACTCAACCGTATGAAATATAGAATTAGTAATTTATCAAATTGCGTAAAAAATGTCAATTGTTATTTATATATAAACAAAATTTATAGATTTATTTGGAAGAATTGATATATTTTCCCTACTTATTTTCTCATCTATGAACATGTACATCTCTTCATTGTCTTCAGTTTGTTCGTTTTTTCAATAACATTTTACACTCAGTGTTTAGAAATCATGATTGTAAAAATGCACCCTAATTATTCATGCAAACCTTATGAATGAAAATTTGGGGTGTTTCCAACCCTTAGTAATAGGTATTGTCATATTAACAATCTTGTCGACAGCTCACCTTATAATTTTTCAAGGTTACATATGATATAGATTCCTGAATATTGGGTTACAGTATAAAATAGTAAATATACAAGTATAATTTTGCTAAATTTTGCGAGTTTCTGCTCCTTATGGGCTCTACCATTTGCATTCCACCACAGTGTATTATAATACCTGGATCCCCACAGTCTCACTAACAAGTTTGTTATCAAAAAATTAAATTTTGCAAATCTAATAGGTGAAGTATTGTATTTCAATATATTTTAAATGTCTAGTTCTCTATGAGGGATTTTAAGCACCTCATTAAGTATTGATGCCAATTTAAATTTCCTTTTGTGTTATTAGATTGTTCATATATTTTGTTCATTTTTATTTCATTTTGTTGGTCATTTCCATCTCATTTTTTCACACATCATTGTATTAGTGATATTATCCTAGTTTAAGAGGTTTTTTGTTTTTTTGCTTTTTTTAAAATTGAAACATTATTGATCACCCATTTTAAGTATTATAGCTTGTAATTACTTTTTGTCGTGTCCTTTTGACCTAGTTGGTGGCATTTACCTTTTGTTTGAGTTTGCTTTGCTTTATTAATGGCTGCTATGCCATCCATGTTAACTGCTGCTACATTAGTAGCAGCATATTTTCACCAGTGATTTGAAATGCTATCTTTCTTAAATACTAAATTTCTATAAATCTTGGGTATCTCTTTGAATTCTCCATTCTTTTCCATTAGGTTTTATATTTACTTATAAACAAATTCCATATGGTCTTGATAATGAAGAATTTATAAAAAAAATATTTTTCGATCTCTGGCAGACTTACACCTCCCTTTTGATTTGTTTCCTCAATTTTTTCTGAAGAACGATTAATGTTTCATCAACATTTTATAATCATCCTTTTTTGTTGTAGGTGAATAAAAAAATGAGACTATTTTTAATGTGATCATGACACACGTATAAAGTAACTTAGGAGAAAATAAAATCCTTAGGATCATGTGGCTTTCTGGCCAAGAAAATATCTCTGACATTACTCTATCGTTTGTGTATGTATGTTTTAAGAGTGTGCTAATGCTTAAATCACATAGTTAAACAGGCTTTGTTGAGTTCTTGTTAGCTTTATGCCAAATATTTTAACAATTTTGTGGCTATTGAAAATGGAATCTTGATTTGTGGAATGTAATCTAGATAGTTATTGTTATTACATAAGACATTTATTAATTTTATATGTGAATTTTTCTAAATCGCAACATGTAAATTTTATTTTAGAAAGTCGTCTTGTTTGTAATAGGTTTTTAATTAATTCTTTTTGATTTTCTAAATTCACAATACATACACGTAACACATTTTTCTCCATCTTGAGATGTACAAATATGTATGGTCAAACCTTATTTTATCTACTGTTCTGATATTTATGAGTCTTACATTTTCTCAAAAGTACTTTGGCTTCTGTGGAAATTATTATGTCTTTTTCTTTCTTCTAATGCTTAATACTTTTGCAAAATATTGAAGTTAGTAATTCATCTCAAATTTAATTTTGTGAACGGTACCTAGCAAAAGCATAACTGGATTTAATTTCCAAATAAATAATATTTCAATCCCTGTAATGATGAAGTGCTTTCCCGTAAGTAATCTGAATCCTTTCCACACATATACTAGAATCTGTTTCAAAATTCAAACTTTTACTCCACTTCGCTTATTCTTTGCCAATCTCATTCCCTTTCAAGTATGTTCCTTTGCAATACATTTTATTAGACGGAGCAAATTTCCTCTTTGTTTTCATTATTATTGTTCTTCTTATGTCTTGAACATTTTGGGGGCCATTTTTGCACATAATTTTTTTTCATATTAACTTTGAGGTTATTTGACAAGTCCCCTAAACATCACTCTTTGGAATTTTTCAAGTTTAGATTTATTGAAACTATTGATTAACATAGGTAGAATACATATATATGTGGCGTAACTTCCTAGCATCACTGCTGCCCGGCACATGGACACACGTGGGCATTTTGGTAGGAGCTGCTGAGTGGCTCCTGCGACAGGGGTATCTATGAACACATCTCCTGGGGCATCTGCTGGGACCTCTTCTTCCTTCATTCTCACAAGAGCTGGTCGTCACCAGACATACAGACCTGCCCATCTGATGGGGCAAATGCTATCTGAATAGTGAGTAAATTTCTGCGCATCATCATTAGGGAGACCGCGGATGTCTGACATTTACTGGCCATGTGAATTGCTTCCCTGTGGAACTGCAGGAATATGTCCTTTGTCCCTATGGATAAATGAGAACTCTTTGTACAACTAGGATGCATACTACCCTTTCTCTGCCCATGAAGAATTTTCCAGTCTGGGGCTTGACTTTTCACCTTTTGGCATTATTCTGGTTTTTGTTTGGACCAGGAAAAGTCAGCATTTTCCTCAGTGGCTTCTGGCTCTCTGGTCATTCAAAAGTAGTTCCTATTTCAAGATTATGGCAATAATAACTATCAGGGCTTTATGTTTCTACATAGAGTCTTTGATTTTTCTGTAATTTTCCTCTTACTAAAAACATAAAATGAAAATTATTCAGATCTTTCTCATATTATGCGGCCAGATACAAAAGGCCACATAACATATAACTGTACTGATAGGAACAATCCACGATAGGTAAATTCACACACGCAGAAAATGGAGTGGTAGTCAGTGACAGGGAGAGGCGGGATGGGGAGTGACAGCTTAATGGCTACAGAGTTGATGAAGCCGTTTGATCACTAGATGGTGGTAAGGGTTGCGCCATATTAAAAATGTACTTAATGCCACTGAATGGTAATTTTGAAAATATTAAAAACACTTTATTTTATACAAGGGATATTATTGAAAATAAAAGATGAAAAAATTTGAGGAGATGCAGGACACAGAAAAAAATGAGGAGAAGCACAGCGTCAAGGAAGGGCAAGAACAGATCTGGAGTGGGGACTGGTGAGGGTGTTTGTGGGAGCTCTGGAGCCAGGGCTCCCCTGGGTGCTGGTGTTTCTTCTAATTCTTCTGATGTTTCAGGAACGGTTATGTCAGGTCGCTCTAGCTCTACCTCTGGATCTTGATCTTTCTCCTGCTCTTTCTCTTGCTCTTTCTCCTGATCTTTCTCTTGATCTTTCTGTTGCTCCTGCTCTGGATCTTGCGTCTGATCTACCACTTGCTCTGGATCTTGTTCCTGCTCTACCTCTTGCTCTGGATCATGCTCCTGCTCTACCTCTTGCTCTGTATCTTGCTCCTGCTCTACTTCTTGCTCTGGCTTCGGCTCTGGATCTTGCTCTCGCTCTGCCTCTGGCAGTGGAGGTGGAGCTGGAGCTGGAACTCGAGCTGAACATGGCAGCAGCTCTTGGGACAGTTGTTCAGCCGGGGCGGAAGCTGGAACTGGAGAGACAACAATTGAAAATATCAATGTGAGTTTCTATGTCTCATCCAATGACACTGTCTTTCTAGAAGCCCAAGTCCAGAGACCCAGGCTCAGGAAGTCTCCCCACACCGCAGAACACTGTATGATTGTTCTGAGTACTCAGTGCCCCTGTCCCCAGCCTGTTTCTGGAAACTCTGCTCTGTGTGGCCCAGCCCAGGCCCCTCCCCAAACCCGCACAGGCACCCACCCTCTTCCTCCTCACCCTCAGTCTCCGCCTCACTAGGCTCCAGGTGCTCCGGCTTCTCCAGCTGCGCCAGAAGAAGATCAGCCTTACGCTCCACCTCTGAACCTCGCATACTGATATGTACATAGGCCGAAAGAAACTTCAAAGAATGAAATTCAGGAGGTTCGTGGAAATCGGTGGAATAGAATTCCAGCCAGATCTTTAAGACAGAGGACATGGCACTGTGGGAGACAGGTGGGCAACAGCATCAGAGGCCTGGCCTATCCCTCTATGCTGCCCTCCCAAGGCTCCCCTGAGTGAGCTGCAGTCTTGTACCCTCTGCCCGTGCCTGTCCATAGACCAGCCCATCCAATGTCCACCCCCAGTATGGCAGTTCTGGCACAGATGGGCCTGGCAGCCAAGGAGGGGCTGGCAAAAGCCTCCATGGGAGGAGCCTTCAACCACTGATGTGACCACGTTTCCCTTCTTCAGGGAAACCTGACAACCTCCTCTGTCTGTGTCACTGCCCCATCCCTGCTGGAATGACCTGTCCACCCCAGGAGGGTGCTGTCTGCTCTGGGCATTACTCACTGGCACACAGGAGGTGTCCAGCAATATCTGATAAATGAGGAAACAGAGGGAGGCGCTGCTCCCCTGGCCTACCCAGGGCCCTTGGAAAAGCCCAAACTTGAGCTCACACGTGAATGTACTGCCCAAGTGTCTGCATGAAAATCTGCATATCCTTTTCCCAGTGACAGCAATCTCTTGGCCCTGACCACACTCTGCACCCTCAGCACCAGCTGAGCATCCCCATGGAGGCTCCAGCCCCGAGTGTGAGCGGCATGCTCTGCACACCTCCTGCTCTGGCTCAGCACGGGCTCTGGGGGTGTGGGCAGGGCTGGGTGGGAGGGCGTGGGGATGGATTCTCTCTGGGCTCACTCTGCTCTCCAGCCTCTCGCACACCCTACGGTGCCTGGGACCACATCCCCAGCCGTCTTGACCTCTTTCCCTGCAGGGAAAGCCTTGAGCCCTCAGCCCTGTAGCAGGAATCATAAGATGTGTGAGAGCCAGAGTTCTGCCAGCCCCCCACCCACAGGCCCCCGCAGACCACACGCAGTTGTGTGGAGATGGGAGCCCTTCCTTCTGCACCTAAACCCCACTTACCATTTTAGCTGCTCCAGGGATTCGCCATCCCCGTGACAATCAGTAATCATGTTTCCATACCTAGAGGAGGTCAGGAGTGTGTCAAATCTACCATATGGTGGCACTACCTGCTTCTCATGTCTACTGTGACTGTCTCACCTCTGACTAGACTGGAAGCCCACGAGGGCAGTGAATGCAGTCTCCTCGGTTCATTGGATTATGGTCAGTGCCCAGAAAGTGACTGCACATAGTGTGGCTTCACGTATGATTGTTGAAGGAATGAACCCCAACCAACTCCTCCCAAGATCTCTGGGTGCACCTGAAGCCGCTCTGCCCGCCTCTGGTCTCCCTGCTTTGAATACACCCAGGAGCCTACAGATAGAATCTCAAATTTCCTGTAAAAATGTGAAAACAGTGAAGCCCAAGTCAACGAGGTCAGTGAGGGGGTGACAGAGACTTCCTCGTGGGGGTGTCAGGAATCCTGAATGAGAACGACCGTGGCCCCTCCAGCAGACCTTCCACAGGGCTGGACTCAGGAGCAGCACTTTCCATGGGGGACCCACTGGAGCTTGTTCCTGTTACCACCCACTGAACACAGGAGGAAACTGAGGCTCAGAGGGGTGTGGTGACAGTCCTAAGACTCACAGCTGGGAGGCGGCCTAGTGACACTGTGTGATCCAGGGCCTGAGTGCTCACCTGAGGAAAAGCAGGTGCAGCACATGCCGGGGACTGGCAAAGTTCTTGTAGCTTGACAGAAACAGGTGGACATAAGATTGGTCACCACCCAAGACAGCAGGCACCAGGTGCTCCACCCGCTTCTTCAGGGTGCCTGCCGGGACAGGCCACACCATGTGGGTGGCATCCGAGCTCAATGAAGATGTGTCTTCACTCTAGGACAGGAGAGGGGAGAGATACACAGTGACAGCATCGTGAACCCCAAGGAGGGCAGGGGCTGGAGGCCAGTCTTAACCCCAGGGAGGATATGAGAAGACAGCCTGAGGGCCCAGGGTTAATGTACAGGGTGGTAGTTGCCACCCCGGCAGTCCCCGTTCACCCTCCAGCCAGACCTGAGGTGTGAACACACCAGGGCCAGCAGGTTTATAAACCCCCCACCCTCTGCCCCTGCCCTGGGAGGGTGTCCCATGTCCCCGTTCCCCACACACTCAGGAGGAGTGGGTGCGGTCTCCAAGGGAGGCTCATAGTGCTGGCCTGGCCTTGCCCAACCTCCTCTGGGCCACCTGACATTACCTTTGGGGACCTCCTCCCAGACAGCCACAGGGGTCGAGGGCGAGGGCTGAACCAGCGCCGGAAGCATTGGACAAGCTTCTCAGCACAGCGCTTCCTGGGGCTACGGCCCCGAACCTCGGGATACAGCACAACATCTCACTCTGCCTGTGGCCAAGTGAGCTGGGGAAGGGGCTGTGTATAGAATGTGGGTGTCAGGTTACCGAGTTCCGAGTTCTGTTGGGGTCTGTCGTCAAGGAAGTGAAGTCACTTCCTGATACCTCATTTCCTGAGCCCCTCCTCTGTGTACAAGACTGCAAATGCCCCTCTGGGTACCTGTCTGCTGACCCTCCTTCCCCATGAACTCTCTCTATTGCCCACACTTCCACCAACACTGCCTGACCACACCCCTGTGCAAGGCCTGGTTGCAGCCAGCGTCACAGCTCGGAGGAGATACACGTAGGTTCATCCCCAGCTCCTCCTTCTTATCACTTTATGTGACCCTGGACCAGCCGTTGTCACTCTCATGACCTCCCCAGTCTCCCCTTTTGCACAGTGGGGATCTTTCTAGCATCTTCTTCCTAGGGATGGCATCAGGCATGTGTGAGGAAACATCTCTGAAACCTATGGCCGGTGTCACATGCAGCTAATAAACAAGACTAGAGATAAAATCCACGACGGTGTGGAAGGTAGCATGGAATACAACTAACGACAGGTCTGGTTCCTGTCATATAATCTTGAAAATGTCACTTTTGCTCTTGGTCTGTTTTCCCTGTCTGCACCATGCGACAGTTGGAATTTCATGCATTCACATACTGCTTTCCTCCATAAAACCTCACAATGGCTTCGTGTGTATTTAGGTTTGGACTCAAGTGCCACATCTCTGTCTGTGTGGTTGGCTACTCCTCAGGGGCTCCCAGTGGTCCCCACCATCTGCTGCACACATCCTCACGTAATCCCCTGCCCTGCAGTGTGGACTGGACTTAGTGACTCACTTCTAACCAATACAGGATCAAAAGTGAGAAGGTGTCACTTTCTAAATGTCATTGTAACACGCCTGTCTCTAGAGTCTTGTGCTCTGTCTCCTCTGTTCTCTCTGTTTGTATCCACCATATGCCAAGCATGGTGCCGAGAGCTGGAGAAAGAGCTGATTCAGCTGCACCCTGGCTTGGGAGATGATCCCAGGATAAGAAAGAGGAGAAGACGTACTATCGAGTGCCTGACATTCTAAGAGAGGAAAGTGATCTAGGAGGCCATCAGAATATTCTAGATTAGGAAGCTACCTGAAGAGGGTAGGAAATGAACACCATTTGCAGGGAAGAACCAGAGGCGTTTGGTCCATTAAGATGACGGCAACATGTAACTGATGTGTAAGATGTAAGTAAGTAAGAAATACTATTCACAAATTCAAATCCTATTTTCAAAATCATTGAATGGCAGGGATAAGTGCTCATGTTCAATGCAAACATAACTAGAATTGAGGAAGATTCCATTTATGGAATAACTTTATATCTCCATTAGATGAAAGTATGCAGATATGTTCAGCAATTCTTTTCAAATTGTATAAAATATCCATTGTTGACACAATCAGGATTCCACCCCCATACTTTGGCTTCACACCCGATTTTCTTTACACCAGACACACATCCATTGCTGTGATGTAGATCCATTGCTGTCAACACTATCCCAGCCCACAGCCTACTGGTCCTGGGAGACAGCAACTCTATCACTATATTGTGTGCAGAATCCAGGAAGGGTCTAACACGGGGGCTCCATAAATACTCCCTGAAGTGCTGCACTTGAGAAGAGTCTATGATTTTATTACCTAGTGCTCTACCTACACATGTTATCACTCTGCATTATGTCATGATCCTTAGTCCCCCTCACCTGACAGTCAGCAACCCAGGAGCAGAGTCTACACCTCGGTCTGCCCCTATTCCTGGCCCCCAGCCCAGCACCTGGCAAGTAATAGGTGCCAAGTACTGATGAATGAATTGTCTGGAAACATGTGAAACAGGATTCATCAAGAATACCCAGATGGAAGGTCACCATGAACATGCTGCCTGATAACCTGCCAGCCCTTTAATTCTGTCTGCCGACCACTTCCTTCAGCCAGGAACTGCCTGGGCTCAAAGATTTCCCAGAGTCACCATCCTGCCTTGACTTCTGCCGTTTACTTTAGCCTCCTTGATTGTCCTACTTACTGTGGGTTTCTTCACTCTCAGTCTCAGGGGACACCTCTGAACCCCTAAGGTAGCCCACTGGGTCTTCCTTCTCTGGCCAACACATTCCTCTTGCTTCTGTGCATGGCCTTGATAGCAGTGTCACAGGCAATCCCAGGAAACTGACACCCCAGCATGCTGACCTTGGGCACCCGCACTAGTCAAGGGAGCCCTCTCCCTTCATCTCCTGCAGAATCCCCCTAGGAATAGGGGATGCAGATATGTACACATGTGTAGGGAGGAGGAAAGCGGGTCTCATGACATCTTAGCTAGAAGATGATTACAAATTTCTTAAACATTAGTAGAAAATTATGGTTCATTTGTCCTGGCATGCAACTGAATGAGAATAAATCTGTGAAAAATTCTGACACCCATGACAAAAGAAATGATCCAAACAATACGACCATCGAGGTGCTTTTCTTTTATGTTTAGGACTAACATTTAAAAATGTGGTATTGACGAGAATGTGAACAATATTGGGGGAGGCTCTGGAACGATGCTGAGTAGAAAATGGACAATAGATTCCTTTTTTGAGAATTAAGAGAAGCTATTTTGCAGAAAGTGGCAAATGAGCTTGACTTTTAGAAACGAAGAGCATTATAGCAAGTAAGTTTAGTGGAAAGTAGATGATATTTGGGAGAGGGGTGACGTGTTAAGTTACAAGAGGCAAAGAAATGGAAAGAACACATGTTTTGCAAAGGGAAAAATCATTCCTGTAAAACATCAGAATTGGAGTTTTCTTGCTGTTCTTTTTGTGCCTATGTAGCATCTTCTTTCTGCTGTAACTTCCAACTTGGGTTCTAGGCACTCTGTGTATGTGTGTGTTTACAAGAGAGAAATTGATAAACCTTAGTAAGCCCTAGAAAATTCTAGAGGTCTGAAATAAACAGATATTTTTCAAGTTTATTTAATTAAAAAGCAAAACAAAACAAAAACAGTGTCATCTGCTCCTATTAGGTAAAATATATGATCATATTGGAATCTTTGTGTGTGTGTGTGGCTGGCCAATATAGGGATCCACACCCTTGACCTTGGTGATACGAGGCTGTGCTCTAACCAGCTGAGCTACCAGCCAGCCTATACATGATCATATTGGAATAATATGCAACAGAGAGATACTCTGCTGCTATGGAGAATAAGCTGATTGCAAGGAAAAAAGATGCTCACAGATAAGGCAAGGGTAGGCTTTTTGTCCCCCATTGTGGAATAGTACAGGGAACAATGCAAATGTATTGAGGCTGGTAATTCCAAGTCATGGGAAGGAAATTAAAATGATGACTCTGGAAGAATAGTTTCAAATGTCAAGGAGTTTGAGGCAGGTGATCAATTTGGTGAAATGACAATTGCTTTAGGAGAGGCTGCTTCTTTGAAAGGATTGATACATACAGCAAGGCAAGGTAGGTGACTGTGCTGCTAAGTTTTTAATATTGCTATGAGTTTTAACTTTAAATATATTTGTGACTTTGCATGTAGCTCTGAATTTTGAGTGTCATAATTATTTAAGAATCTTTTATGGATTTGATTACTATAGCTTTCACTGTAATTTGATGAGGTTTTAGAACTACAGTCCATTTCTAATTTTGGTTTTATTATTTCCAAGTGCCAAAATACTTAACACAGAACCACCTCTTATTCTATAATAAAAAGCAATGGAGACAAGTTATTCAGTTGAAAAAAATTACTTTTTTTTTTTTTTTAAAGATGACCTGTAAGTGGATCCTATCGATTGATGTGGTGTTGTCAGCACCACGCTCTCCCAAGTGAGCCAATCAGCCAACCCTTCATAGGGATCCAAACCCGTGGCCCTGGTGCTGTCAGCACCGCACTCTCCAAGTGCGCACGGGCCGGCCCTGCTCCATGGTAGTTTTAGCTGCTTCCCTCCTTTCTTCTCAGAATTTTCATTTTCCCATGTTCTCCTGGACAACTTCAACCCTGCTAACGATTAAAACCCATCACATCTGTCTGTCATGGTGTGGATTGGCTCCCAAGCAGAAGACTCAGGGCTTCTTTGAACTAGGACTTGCATTGACTTCAACTCAACCAAGCTGAGGCGCCGATCTTGTGATTACACTTAGCATGTGCTATGAATGGAGAGAAATGAAGTGAAAAGTGCCTATGAGATGCGAAGTCATACTTGTCACGTTCCTAGTCCCCTCTCTGGCCTTCTCTCCATCTTCAGCTCCACCTCACTGTTTACCCCTTAAAGAAGCCAGATGCTCTCTAATTCATATGTCCACGAAACACTTGGTTTCAAATAACGGGTATTAAATGAATATCTGTTGGAAGTTGTGTATCCTAAATTTGTAGGTGTCCTTTATGTGACTGACGATGGCATGAATAACTAGTGTTAACAGTCTTTGATGTGCTCAGCATTAATATACATTAGGAATTGTCATGGAATCTTGTAAAATTGAAAAAAAATCCAAATGCATGTCATCTGGCCTTGGAGTCCAGTTCTTCAGTACACACTCTGCTGATTTGGGCACCTCAGTCAAGAACCCAGTCAAAGAACCTCACAGAGTCACCCACAGGCCACGAAGCCACAGCACACGAGCAAGACTTTCCTGTGCTGCCCTGTTAACCATGAGCAGATGCCAAGGGCCCCAGATGTTTCAGCAAATCCTCTAGTTTCAGCAACTCCTCTAATAAGAAATAGGCCAAAGCAAACAAACAAAAAAGGAAAAAGCGAATTGGAAGAAATAGAGATCATGCAAGGGAAACAGAAAATACCATTAACTTCCTCAGAGTTATAGGAGAGAAACTGTTGGACTAACTGAAGAAGAACAGACATTGTTAATGTAGAAGAGGGAGAAGATGAATCAAATAACCATGAGGTCATTTAGAAATTAAAAATATAACTGTTGAAATTTTTGTTTGTTTGTTTTGTGTGTGTGTGTGTGTGTGACAGTTAAGGGCGTTGTAACCATAGGGGTGGTGTCGCCCGCACCGCGCTCAGCCAGTGAGCACACCGGCCATCCCTATGTGGGATCCGAACCCGCGGCAGCGCCCCTGTGCTCCCAGCACCGCTCTCTCCCGTGTGCGCCACGGGGCGGTCCATAAGTGTTGAAATTTAAATTAGAAAACAACTCACTAGAAAGATGAGAAAATAACACAAGGGAAGCCTGATTAGATCAAAAAAAAAAAGGGATAACAAGAAAGATACAATTGAAAGAAAAGCATAAAATAGTAAAAGGAGTAAAAGGGAAAGAGAGAGAGAAAACGGAAGTGCGTGTCCGCAGAGCCAGTGTCTGAAGAACACGCGCTCCAGGAAGAGCCGCGGAGATGGGCAGGAGGAGAGATCCGTGGGAGAAAGGAGGAAGGGACAGGTCCCGGAGGTCCCCATAGGTCCCCACGTGGAGAGTGACGATGGGTCCATACGCCGCCCCGCACTGGGGAAGCACAGGGGACACCGTGTCAACTATGGGTGTGGGGGACAAGGGGACGGACCCTGCGTAGGAGCCTCAAGAGGGAGACGACAGGGGAGTGCGGCCTTCAGCGTCTCGTGCAGAGTCGGTTCCGATCTCAGCTTTTCCTCGTCAAACGTGAGTCCGACAAGGCGAGGACGGGCCTCTGGACGTTTAGCAGCCCAAGACCGTTTTCTTAGCAGTCTATGGGGGGCGTCTCCCACTAGGAAGAAGACATAAACCCGGACAGGGGACAGGGCCCTGGTGACGGCCACGGGGGAACATACCGAACCCGACTGCTCGGAGGCTGCATTGTAGACATTGGATCCCAGGAGGTGTCGTCCAGAGCACCACATGGGTCCCTGAGGCGTTCACCTGTGGTGACAGCAGCTGCCCTAACAGGGACAGTGCGCGTGCGCAGACGCCACCGCGCACAGAGGACACGCGGTCCGCGCCGGGCTGTCAGCCGCGTCCCCGCAGCCGCCGGTGCGCGGCGCTCAGAGCCGCGGACGGGAAGCCGCGGTCGCGGGGTGCGCTCTCCGTGGCGCCTCCTGGTGGCCCTGCCTGCAGCTGCCGCCCCCAGGCCGCCCGTCCCGCCCGGGGACAGGAGCGCACGACCGGCTGCTCTCCACTCCCTGCTCCCGCCCCTCTGCGGCCGATGACAGCGGGTTCCAGCGACAGGACGGATTCCCACGGGCGCTCCAGGTCGGTGCAAGGGGTCCGCACTGACGAGGCGCCGAGCACAGCCGTGAGGGGGACCCGCGTGGGCTATCGTCGGCCGACGGTCCTGGCGGTTCCTCGGCCCCAGGCTGGCAGGCACAGTCCGCGGCGTGACAGTCCTGACCGCGGAGCCGTGTGCTAGTACAGCTACAAGGTCACCACGAGCGACGGTATCTTGTGTACTTTTTCAAAACTGAGTTTTCTATTCTATGACTGTACTCAACCGTATGAAATATAGAATTAGTAATTTATCAAATTGCGTAAAAAATGTCAATTGTTATTTATATATAAACAAAATTTATAGATTTATTTGGAAGAATTGATATATTTTCCCTACTTATTTTCTCATCTATGAACATGTACATCTCTTCATTGTCTTCAGTTTGTTCGTTTTTTCAATAACATTTTACACTCAGTGTTTAGAAATCATGATTGTAAAAATGCACCCTAATTATTCATGCAAACCTTATGAATGAAAATTTGGGGTGTTTCCAACCCTTAGTAATAGGTATTGTCATATTAACAATCTTGTCGACACCTCACCTTATAATTTTTCAAGGTTACATATGATATAGATTCCTGAATATTGGGTTACAGTATAAAATAGTAAATATACAAGTATAATTTTGCTAAATTTTGCGAGTTTCTGCTCCTTATGGGCTCTACTATTTGCATTCCACCACAGTGTATTATAATACCTGGATCCCCACAGTCTCACTAACAAGTTTGTTATCAAAAAATTAAATTTTGCAAATCTAATAGGTGAAGTATTGTATTTCAATATATTTTAAATGTCTAGTTCTCTATGAGGGATTTTAAGCACCTCATTAAGTATTGATGCCAATTTAAATTTCCTTTTGTGTTATTAGATTGTTCATATATTTTGTTCATTTTTATTTCATTTTGTTGGTCATTTCCATCTCATTTTTTCACACATCATTGTATTAGTGATATTATCCTAGTTTAAGAGGTTTTTTGTTTTTTTGCTTTTTTTAAAATTGAAACATTATTGATCACCCATTTTAAGTATTATAGCTTGTAATTACTTTTTGTCGTGTCCTTTTGACCTAGTTGGTGGCATTTACCTTTTGTTTGAGTTTGCTTTGCTTTATTAATGGCTGCTATGCCATCCATGTTAACTGCTGCTACATTAGTAGCAGCATATTTTCACCAGTGATTTGAAATGCTATCTTTCTTAAATACTAAATTTCTATAAATCTTGGGTATCTCTTTGAATTCTCCATTCTTTTCCATTAGGTTTTATATTTACTTATAAACAAATTCCATATGGTCTTGATAATGAAGAATTTATAAAAAAAATATTTTTCGATCTCTGGCAGACTTACACCTCCCTTTTGATTTGTTTCCTCAATTTTTTCTGAAGAACGATTAATGTTTCATCAACATTTTATAATCATCCTTTTTTGTTGTAGGTGAATAAAAAAATGAGACTATTTTTAATGTGATCATGACACACGTATAAAGTAACTTAGGAGAAAATAAAATCCTTAGGATCATGTGGCTTTCTGGCCAAGAAAATATCTCTGACATTACTCTATCGTTTGTGTATGTATGTTTTAAGAGTGTGCTAATGCTTAAATCACATAGTTAAACAGGCTTTGTTGAGTTCTTGTTAGCTTTATGCCAAATATTTTAACAATTTTGTGGCTATTGAAAATGGAATCTTGATTTGTGGAATGTAATCTAGATAGTTATTGTTATTACATAAGACATTTATTAATTTTATATGTGAATTTTTCTAAATCGCAACATGTAAATTTTATTTTAGAAAGTCGTCTTGTTTGTAATAGGTTTTTAATTAATTCTTTTTGATTTTCTAAATTCACAATACATACACGTAACACATTTTTCTCCATCTTGAGATGTACAAATATGTATGGTCAAACCTTATTTTATCTACTGTTCTGATATTTATGAGTCTTACATTTTCTCAAAAGTACTTTGGCTTCTGTGGAAATTATTATGTCTTTTTCTTTCTTCTAATGCTTAATACTTTTGCAAAATATTGAAGTTAGTAATTCATCTCAAATTTAATTTTGTGAACGGTACCTAGCAAAAGCATAACTGGATTTAATTTCCAAATAAATAATATTTCAATCCCTGTAATGATGAAGTGCTTTCCCGTAAGTAATCTGAATCCTTTCCACACATATACTAGAATCTGTTTCAAAATTCAAACTTTTACTCCACTTCGCTTATTCTTTGCCAATCTCATTCCCTTTCAAGTATGTTCCTTTGCAATACATTTTATTAGACGGAGCAAATTTCCTCTTTGTTTTCATTATTATTGTTCTTCTTATGTCTTGAACATTTTGGGGGCCATTTTTGCACATAATTTTTTTTCATATTAACTTTGAGGTTATTTGACAAGTCCCCTAAACATCACTCTTTGGAATTTTTCAAGTTTAGATTTATTGAAACTATTGATTAACATAGGTAGAATACATATATATGTGGCGTAACTTCCTAGCATCACTGCTGCCCGGCACATGGACACACGTGGGCATTTTGGTAGGAGCTGCTGAGTGGCTCCTGCGACAGGGGTATCTATGAACACATCTCCTGGGGCATCTGCTGGGACCTCTTCTTCCTTCATTCTCACAAGAGCTGGTCGTCACCAGACATACAGACCTGCCCATCTGATGGGGCAAATGCTATCTGAATAGTGAGTAAATTTCTGCGCATCATCATTAGGGAGACCGCGGATGTCTGACATTTACTGGCCATGTGAATTGCTTCCCTGTGGAACTGCAGGAATATGTCCTTTGTCCCTATGGATAAATGAGAACTCTTTGTACAACTAGGATGCATACTACCCTTTCTCTGCCCATGAAGAATTTTCCAGTCTGGGGCTTGACTTTTCACCTTTTGGCATTATTCTGGTTTTTGTTTGGACCAGGAAAAGTCAGCATTTTCCTCAGTGGCTTCTGGCTCTCTGGTCATTCAAAAGTAGTTCCTATTTCAAGATTATGGCAATAATAACTATCAGGGCTTTATGTTTCTACATAGAGTCTTTGATTTTTCTGTAATTTTCCTCTTACTAAAAACATAAAATGAAAATTATTCAGATCTTTCTCATATTATGCGGCCAGATACAAAAGGCCACATAACATATAACTGTACTGATAGGAACAATCCACGATAGGTAAATTCACACACGCAGAAAATGGAGTGGTAGTCAGTGACAGGGAGAGGCGGGATGGGGAGTGACAGCTTAATGGCTACAGAGTTGATGAAGCCGTTTGATCACTAGATGGTGGTAAGGGTTGCGCCATATTAAAAATGTACTTAATGCCACTGAATGGTAATTTTGAAAATATTAAAAACACTTTATTTTATACAAGGGATATTATTGAAAATAAAAGATGAAAAAATTTGAGGAGATGCAGGACACAGAAAAAAATGAGGAGAAGCACAGCGTCAAGGAAGGGCAAGAACAGATCTGGAGTGGGGACTGGTGAGGGTGTTTGTGGGAGCTCTGGAGCCAGGGCTCCCCTGGGTGCTGGTGTTTCTTCTAATTCTTCTGATGTTTCAGGAACGGTTATGTCAGGTCGCTCTAGCTCTACCTCTGGATCTTGATCTTTCTCCTGCTCTTTCTCTTGCTCTTTCTCCTGATCTTTCTCTTGATCTTTCTGTTGCTCCTGCTCTGGATCTTGCGTCTGATCTACCACTTGCTCTGGATCTTGTTCCTGCTCTACCTCTTGCTCTGGATCATGCTCCTGCTCTACCTCTTGCTCTGTATCTTGCTCCTGCTCTACTTCTTGCTCTGGCTTCGGCTCTGGATCTTGCTCTCGCTCTGCCTCTGGCAGTGGAGGTGGAGCTGGAGCTGGAACTCGAGCTGAACATGGCAGCAGCTCTTGGGACAGTTGTTCAGCCGGGGCGGAAGCTGGAACTGGAGAGACAACAATTGAAAATATCAATGTGAGTTTCTATGTCTCATCCAATGACACTGTCTTTCTAGAAGCCCAAGTCCAGAGACCCAGGCTCAGGAAGTCTCCCCACACCGCAGAACACTGTATGATTGTTCTGAGTACTCAGTGCCCCTGTCCCCAGCCTGTTTCTGGAAACTCTGCTCTGTGTGGCCCAGCCCAGGCCCCTCCCCAAACCCGCACAGGCACCCACCCTCTTCCTCCTCACCCTCAGTCTCCGCCTCACTAGGCTCCAGGTGCTCCGGCTTCTCCAGCTGCGCCAGAAGAAGATCAGCCTTACGCTCCACCTCTGAACCTCGCATACTGATATGTACATAGGCCGAAAGAAACTTCAAAGAATGAAATTCAGGAGGTTCGTGGAAATCGGTGGAATAGAATTCCAGCCAGATCTTTAAGACAGAGGACATGGCACTGTGGGAGACAGGTGGGCAACAGCATCAGAGGCCTGGCCTATCCCTCTATGCTGCCCTCCCAAGGCTCCCCTGAGTGAGCTGCAGTCTTGTACCCTCTGCCCGTGCCTGTCCATAGACCAGCCCATCCAATGTCCACCCCCAGTATGGCAGTTCTGGCACAGATGGGCCTGGCAGCCAAGGAGGGGCTGGCAAAAGCCTCCATGGGAGGAGCCTTCAACCACTGATGTGACCACGTTTCCCTTCTTCAGGGAAACCTGACAACCTCCTCTGTCTGTGTCACTGCCCCATCCCTGCTGGAATGACCTGTCCACCCCAGGAGGGTGCTGTCTGCTCTGGGCATTACTCACTGGCACACAGGAGGTGTCCAGCAATATCTGATAAATGAGGAAACAGAGGGAGGCGCTGCTCCCCTGGCCTACCCAGGGCCCTTGGAAAAGCCCAAACTTGAGCTCACACGTGAATGTACTGCCCAAGTGTCTGCATGAAAATCTGCATATCCTTTTCCCAGTGACAGCAATCTCTTGGCCCTGACCACACTCTGCACCCTCAGCACCAGCTGAGCATCCCCATGGAGGCTCCAGCCCCGAGTGTGAGCGGCATGCTCTGCACACCTCCTGCTCTGGCTCAGCACGGGCTCTGGGGGTGTGGGCAGGGCTGGGTGGGAGGGCGTGGGGATGGATTCTCTCTGGGCTCACTCTGCTCTCCAGCCTCTCGCACACCCTACGGTGCCTGGGACCACATCCCCAGCCGTCTTGACCTCTTTCCCTGCAGGGAAAGCCTTGAGCCCTCAGCCCTGTAGCAGGAATCATAAGATGTGTGAGAGCCAGAGTTCTGCCAGCCCCCCACCCACAGGCCCCCGCAGACCACACGCAGTTGTGTGGAGATGGGAGCCCTTCCTTCTGCACCTAAACCCCACTTACCATTTTAGCTGCTCCAGGGATTCGCCATCCCCGTGACAATCAGTAATCATGTTTCCATACCTAGAGGAGGTCAGGAGTGTGTCAAATCTACCATATGGTGGCACTACCTGCTTCTCATGTCTACTGTGACTGTCTCACCTCTGACTAGACTGGAAGCCCACGAGGGCAGTGAATGCAGTCTCCTCGGTTCATTGGATTATGGTCAGTGCCCAGAAAGTGACTGCACATAGTGTGGCTTCACGTATGATTGTTGAAGGAATGAACCCCAACCAACTCCTCCCAAGATCTCTGGGTGCACCTGAAGCCGCTCTGCCCGCCTCTGGTCTCCCTGCTTTGAATACACCCAGGAGCCTACAGATAGAATCTCAAATTTCCTGTAAAAATGTGAAAACAGTGAAGCCCAAGTCAACGAGGTCAGTGAGGGGGTGACAGAGACTTCCTCGTGGGGGTGTCAGGAATCCTGAATGAGAACGACCGTGGCCCCTCCAGCAGACCTTCCACAGGGCTGGACTCAGGAGCAGCACTTTCCATGGGGGACCCACTGGAGCTTGTTCCTGTTACCACCCACTGAACACAGGAGGAAACTGAGGCTCAGAGGGGTGTGGTGACAGTCCTAAGACTCACAGCTGGGAGGCGGCCTAGTGACACTGTGTGATCCAGGGCCTGAGTGCTCACCTGAGGAAAAGCAGGTGCAGCACATGCCGGGGACTGGCAAAGTTCTTGTAGCTTGACAGAAACAGGTGGACATAAGATTGGTCACCACCCAAGACAGCAGGCACCAGGTGCTCCACCCGCTTCTTCAGGGTGCCTGCCGGGACAGGCCACACCATGTGGGTGGCATCCGAGCTCAATGAAGATGTGTCTTCACTCTAGGACAGGAGAGGGGAGAGATACACAGTGACAGCATCGTGAACCCCAAGGAGGGCAGGGGCTGGAGGCCAGTCTTAACCCCAGGGAGGATATGAGAAGACAGCCTGAGGGCCCAGGGTTAATGTACAGGGTGGTAGTTGCCACCCCGGCAGTCCCCGTTCACCCTCCAGCCAGACCTGAGGTGTGAACACACCAGGGCCAGCAGGTTTATAAACCCCCCACCCTCTGCCCCTGCCCTGGGAGGGTGTCCCATGTCCCCGTTCCCCACACACTCAGGAGGAGTGGGTGCGGTCTCCAAGGGAGGCTCATAGTGCTGGCCTGGCCTTGCCCAACCTCCTCTGGGCCACCTGACATTACCTTTGGGGACCTCCTCCCAGACAGCCACAGGGGTCGAGGGCGAGGGCTGAACCAGCGCCGGAAGCATTGGACAAGCTTCTCAGCACAGCGCTTCCTGGGGCTACGGCCCCGAACCTCGGGATACAGCACAACATCTCACTCTGCCTGTGGCCAAGTGAGCTGGGGAAGGGGCTGTGTATAGAATGTGGGTGTCAGGTTACCGAGTTCCGAGTTCTGTTGGGGTCTGTCGTCAAGGAAGTGAAGTCACTTCCTGATACCTCATTTCCTGAGCCCCTCCTCTGTGTACAAGACTGCAAATGCCCCTCTGGGTACCTGTCTGCTGACCCTCCTTCCCCATGAACTCTCTCTATTGCCCACACTTCCACCAACACTGCCTGACCACACCCCTGTGCAAGGCCTGGTTGCAGCCAGCGTCACAGCTCGGAGGAGATACACGTAGGTTCATCCCCAGCTCCTCCTTCTTATCACTTTATGTGACCCTGGACCAGCCGTTGTCACTCTCATGACCTCCCCAGTCTCCCCTTTTGCACAGTGGGGATCTTTCTAGCATCTTCTTCCTAGGGATGGCATCAGGCATGTGTGAGGAAACATCTCTGAAACCTATGGCCGGTGTCACATGCAGCTAATAAACAAGACTAGAGATAAAATCCACGACGGTGTGGAAGGTAGCATGGAATACAACTAACGACAGGTCTGGTTCCTGTCATATAATCTTGAAAATGTCACTTTTGCTCTTGGTCTGTTTTCCCTGTCTGCACCATGCGACAGTTGGAATTTCATGCATTCACATACTGCTTTCCTCCATAAAACCTCACAATGGCTTCGTGTGTATTTAGGTTTGGACTCAAGTGCCACATCTCTGTCTGTGTGGTTGGCTACTCCTCAGGGGCTCCCAGTGGTCCCCACCATCTGCTGCACACATCCTCACGTAATCCCCTGCCCTGCAGTGTGGACTGGACTTAGTGACTCACTTCTAACCAATACAGGATCAAAAGTGAGAAGGTGTCACTTTCTAAATGTCATTGTAACACGCCTGTCTCTAGAGTCTTGTGCTCTGTCTCCTCTGTTCTCTCTGTTTGTATCCACCATATGCCAAGCATGGTGCCGAGAGCTGGAGAAAGAGCTGATTCAGCTGCACCCTGGCTTGGGAGATGATCCCAGGATAAGAAAGAGGAGAAGACGTACTATCGAGTGCCTGACATTCTAAGAGAGGAAAGTGATCTAGGAGGCCATCAGAATATTCTAGATTAGGAAGCTACCTGAAGAGGGTAGGAAATGAACACCATTTGCAGGGAAGAACCAGAGGCGTTTGGTCCATTAAGATGACGGCAACATGTAACTGATGTGTAAGATGTAAGTAAGTAAGAAATACTATTCACAAATTCAAATCCTATTTTCAAAATCATTGAATGGCAGGGATAAGTGCTCATGTTCAATGCAAACATAACTAGAATTGAGGAAGATTCCATTTATGGAATAACTTTATATCTCCATTAGATGAAAGTATGCAGATATGTTCAGCAATTCTTTTCAAATTGTATAAAATATCCATTGTTGACACAATCAGGATTCCACCCCCATACTTTGGCTTCACACCCGATTTTCTTTACACCAGACACACATCCATTGCTGTGATGTAGATCCATTGCTGTCAACACTATCCCAGCCCACAGCCTACTGGTCCTGGGAGACAGCAACTCTATCACTATATTGTGTGCAGAATCCAGGAAGGGTCTAACACGGGGGCTCCATAAATACTCCCTGAAGTGCTGCACTTGAGAAGAGTCTATGATTTTATTACCTAGTGCTCTACCTACACATGTTATCACTCTGCATTATGTCATGATCCTTAGTCCCCCTCACCTGACAGTCAGCAACCCAGGAGCAGAGTCTACACCTCGGTCTGCCCCTATTCCTGGCCCCCAGCCCAGCACCTGGCAAGTAATAGGTGCCAAGTACTGATGAATGAATTGTCTGGAAACATGTGAAACAGGATTCATCAAGAATACCCAGATGGAAGGTCACCATGAACATGCTGCCTGATAACCTGCCAGCCCTTTAATTCTGTCTGCCGACCACTTCCTTCAGCCAGGAACTGCCTGGGCTCAAAGATTTCCCAGAGTCACCATCCTGCCTTGACTTCTGCCGTTTACTTTAGCCTCCTTGATTGTCCTACTTACTGTGGGTTTCTTCACTCTCAGTCTCAGGGGACACCTCTGAACCCCTAAGGTAGCCCACTGGGTCTTCCTTCTCTGGCCAACACATTCCTCTTGCTTCTGTGCATGGCCTTGATAGCAGTGTCACAGGCAATCCCAGGAAACTGACACCCCAGCATGCTGACCTTGGGCACCCGCACTAGTCAAGGGAGCCCTCTCCCTTCATCTCCTGCAGAATCCCCCTAGGAATAGGGGATGCAGATATGTACACATGTGTAGGGAGGAGGAAAGCGGGTCTCATGACATCTTAGCTAGAAGATGATTACAAATTTCTTAAACATTAGTAGAAAATTATGGTTCATTTGTCCTGGCATGCAACTGAATGAGAATAAATCTGTGAAAAATTCTGACACCCATGACAAAAGAAATGATCCAAACAATACGACCATCGAGGTGCTTTTCTTTTATGTTTAGGACTAACATTTAAAAATGTGGTATTGACGAGAATGTGAACAATATTGGGGGAGGCTCTGGAACGATGCTGAGTAGAAAATGGACAATAGATTCCTTTTTTGAGAATTAAGAGAAGCTATTTTGCAGAAAGTGGCAAATGAGCTTGACTTTTAGAAACGAAGAGCATTATAGCAAGTAAGTTTAGTGGAAAGTAGATGATATTTGGGAGAGGGGTGACGTGTTAAGTTACAAGAGGCAAAGAAATGGAAAGAACACATGTTTTGCAAAGGGAAAAATCATTCCTGTAAAACATCAGAATTGGAGTTTTCTTGCTGTTCTTTTTGTGCCTATGTAGCATCTTCTTTCTGCTGTAACTTCCAACTTGGGTTCTAGGCACTCTGTGTATGTGTGTGTTTACAAGAGAGAAATTGATAAACCTTAGTAAGCCCTAGAAAATTCTAGAGGTCTGAAATAAACAGATATTTTTCAAGTTTATTTAATTAAAAAGCAAAACAAAACAAAAACAGTGTCATCTGCTCCTATTAGGTAAAATATATGATCATATTGGAATCTTTGTGTGTGTGTGTGGCTGGCCAATATAGGGATCCACACCCTTGACCTTGGTGATACGAGGCTGTGCTCTAACCAGCTGAGCTACCAGCCAGCCTATACATGATCATATTGGAATAATATGCAACAGAGAGATACTCTGCTGCTATGGAGAATAAGCTGATTGCAAGGAAAAAAGATGCTCACAGATAAGGCAAGGGTAGGCTTTTTGTCCCCCATTGTGGAATAGTACAGGGAACAATGCAAATGTATTGAGGCTGGTAATTCCAAGTCATGGGAAGGAAATTAAAATGATGACTCTGGAAGAATAGTTTCAAATGTCAAGGAGTTTGAGGCAGGTGATCAATTTGGTGAAATGACAATTGCTTTAGGAGAGGCTGCTTCTTTGAAAGGATTGATACATACAGCAAGGCAAGGTAGGTGACTGTGCTGCTAAGTTTTTAATATTGCTATGAGTTTTAACTTTAAATATATTTGTGACTTTGCATGTAGCTCTGAATTTTGAGTGTCATAATTATTTAAGAATCTTTTATGGATTTGATTACTATAGCTTTCACTGTAATTTGATGAGGTTTTAGAACTACAGTCCATTTCTAATTTTGGTTTTATTATTTCCAAGTGCCAAAATACTTAACACAGAACCACCTCTTATTCTATAATAAAAAGCAATGGAGACAAGTTATTCAGTTGAAAAAAATTACTTTTTTTTTTTTTTTAAAGATGACCTGTAAGTGGATCCTATCGATTGATGTGGTGTTGTCAGCACCACGCTCTCCCAAGTGAGCCAATCAGCCAACCCTTCATAGGGATCCAAACCCGTGGCCCTGGTGCTGTCAGCACCGCACTCTCCAAGTGCGCACGGGCCGGCCCTGCTCCATGGTAGTTTTAGCTGCTTCCCTCCTTTCTTCTCAGAATTTTCATTTTCCCATGTTCTCCTGGACAACTTCAACCCTGCTAACGATTAAAACCCATCACATCTGTCTGTCATGGTGTGGATTGGCTCCCAAGCAGAAGACTCAGGGCTTCTTTGAACTAGGACTTGCATTGACTTCAACTCAACCAAGCTGAGGCGCCGATCTTGTGATTACACTTAGCATGTGCTATGAATGGAGAGAAATGAAGTGAAAAGTGCCTATGAGATGCGAAGTCATACTTGTCACGTTCCTAGTCCCCTCTCTGGCCTTCTCTCCATCTTCAGCTCCACCTCACTGTTTACCCCTTAAAGAAGCCAGATGCTCTCTAATTCATATGTCCACGAAACACTTGGTTTCAAATAACGGGTATTAAATGAATATCTGTTGGAAGTTGTGTATCCTAAATTTGTAGGTGTCCTTTATGTGACTGACGATGGCATGAATAACTAGTGTTAACAGTCTTTGATGTGCTCAGCATTAATATACATTAGGAATTGTCATGGAATCTTGTAAAATTGAAAAAAAATCCAAATGCATGTCATCTGGCCTTGGAGTCCAGTTCTTCAGTACACACTCTGCTGATTTGGGCACCTCAGTCAAGAACCCAGTCAAAGAACCTCACAGAGTCACCCACAGGCCACGAAGCCACAGCACACGAGCAAGACTTTCCTGTGCTGCCCTGTTAACCATGAGCAGATGCCAAGGGCCCCAGATGTTTCAGCAAATCCTCTAGTTTCAGCAACTCCTCTAATAAGAAATAGGCCAAAGCAAACAAACAAAAAAGGAAAAAGCGAATTGGAAGAAATAGAGATCATGCAAGGGAAACAGAAAATACCATTAACTTCCTCAGAGTTATAGGAGAGAAACTGTTGGACTAACTGAAGAAGAACAGACATTGTTAATGTAGAAGAGGGAGAAGATGAATCAAATAACCATGAGGTCATTTAGAAATTAAAAATATAACTGTTGAAATTTTTGTTTGTTTGTTTTGTGTGTGTGTGTGTGTGTGACAGTTAAGGGCGTTGTAACCATAGGGGTGGTGTCGCCCGCACCGCGCTCAGCCAGTGAGCACACCGGCCATCCCTATGTGGGATCCGAACCCGCGGCAGCGCCCCTGTGCTCCCAGCACCGCTCTCTCCCGTGTGCGCCACGGGGCGGTCCATAAGTGTTGAAATTTAAATTAGAAAACAACTCACTAGAAAGATGAGAAAATAACACAAGGGAAGCCTGATTAGATCAAAAAAAAAAAGGGATAACAAGAAAGATACAATTGAAAGAAAAGCATAAAATAGTAAAAGGAGTAAAAGGGAAAGAGAGAGAGAAAACGGAAGTGCGTGTCCGCAGAGCCAGTGTCTGAAGAACACGCGCTCCAGGAAGAGCCGCGGAGATGGGCAGGAGGAGAGATCCGTGGGAGAAAGGAGGAAGGGACAGGTCCCGGAGGTCCCCATAGGTCCCCACGTGGAGAGTGACGATGGGTCCATACGCCGCCCCGCACTGGGGAAGCACAGGGGACACCGTGTCAACTATGGGTGTGGGGGACAAGGGGACGGACCCTGCGTAGGAGCCTCAAGAGGGAGACGACAGGGGAGTGCGGCCTTCAGCGTCTCGTGCAGAGTCGGTTCCGATCTCAGCTTTTCCTCGTCAAACGTGAGTCCGACAAGGCGAGGACGGGCCTCTGGACGTTTAGCAGCCCAAGACCGTTTTCTTAGCAGTCTATGGGGGGCGTCTCCCACTAGGAAGAAGACATAAACCCGGACAGGGGACAGGGCCCTGGTGACGGCCACGGGGGAACATACCGAACCCGACTGCTCGGAGGCTGCATTGTAGACATTGGATCCCAGGAGGTGTCGTCCAGAGCACCACATGGGTCCCTGAGGCGTTCACCTGTGGTGACAGCAGCTGCCCTAACAGGGACAGTGCGCGTGCGCAGACGCCACCGCGCACAGAGGACACGCGGTCCGCGCCGGGCTGTCAGCCGCGTCCCCGCAGCCGCCGGTGCGCGGCGCTCAGAGCCGCGGACGGGAAGCCGCGGTCGCGGGGTGCGCTCTCCGTGGCGCCTCCTGGTGGCCCTGCCTGCAGCTGCCGCCCCCAGGCCGCCCGTCCCGCCCGGGGACAGGAGCGCACGACCGGCTGCTCTCCACTCCCTGCTCCCGCCCCTCTGCGGCCGATGACAGCGGGTTCCAGCGACAGGACGGATTCCCACGGGCGCTCCAGGTCGGTGCAAGGGGTCCGCACTGACGAGGCGCCGAGCACAGCCGTGAGGGGGACCCGCGTGGGCTATCGTCGGCCGACGGTCCTGGCGGTTCCTCGGCCCCAGGCTGGCAGGCACAGTCCGCGGCGTGACAGTCCTGACCGCGGAGCCGTGTGCTAGTACAGCTACAAGGTCACCACGAGCGACGGTATCTTGTGTACTTTTTCAAAACTGAGTTTTCTATTCTATGACTGTACTCAACCGTATGAAATATAGAATTAGTAATTTATCAAATTGCGTAAAAAATGTCAATTGTTATTTATATATAAACAAAATTTATAGATTTATTTGGAAGAATTGATATATTTTCCCTACTTATTTTCTCATCTATGAACATGTACATCTCTTCATTGTCTTCAGTTTGTTCGTTTTTTCAATAACATTTTACACTCAGTGTTTAGAAATCATGATTGTAAAAATGCACCCTAATTATTCATGCAAACCTTATGAATGAAAATTTGGGGTGTTTCCAACCCTTAGTAATAGGTATTGTCATATTAACAATCTTGTCGACACCTCACCTTATAATTTTTCAAGGTTACATATGATATAGATTCCTGAATATTGGGTTACAGTATAAAATAGTAAATATACAAGTATAATTTTGCTAAATTTTGCGAGTTTCTGCTCCTTATGGGCTCTACTATTTGCATTCCACCACAGTGTATTATAATACCTGGATCCCCACAGTCTCACTAACAAGTTTGTTATCAAAAAATTAAATTTTGCAAATCTAATAGGTGAAGTATTGTATTTCAATATATTTTAAATGTCTAGTTCTCTATGAGGGATTTTAAGCACCTCATTAAGTATTGATGCCAATTTAAATTTCCTTTTGTGTTATTAGATTGTTCATATATTTTGTTCATTTTTATTTCATTTTGTTGGTCATTTCCATCTCATTTTTTCACACATCATTGTATTAGTGATATTATCCTAGTTTAAGAGGTTTTTTGTTTTTTTGCTTTTTTTAAAATTGAAACATTATTGATCACCCATTTTAAGTATTATAGCTTGTAATTACTTTTTGTCGTGTCCTTTTGACCTAGTTGGTGGCATTTACCTTTTGTTTGAGTTTGCTTTGCTTTATTAATGGCTGCTATGCCATCCATGTTAACTGCTGCTACATTAGTAGCAGCATATTTTCACCAGTGATTTGAAATGCTATCTTTCTTAAATACTAAATTTCTATAAATCTTGGGTATCTCTTTGAATTCTCCATTCTTTTCCATTAGGTTTTATATTTACTTATAAACAAATTCCATATGGTCTTGATAATGAAGAATTTATAAAAAAAATATTTTTCGATCTCTGGTAGACTTACACCTCCCTTTTGATTTGTTTCCTCAATTTTTTCTGATGAACGATTAATGTTTCATCAACATTTTATAATCATCCTTTTTTGTTGTAGGTGAAGAAACAAATGAGACTATTTTTAATGTGATCATGACACACGTATAAAGTAACTTAGGAGAAAATAAAATACTTAGGATCATGTGGCTTTCTGGCCAAGAAAATATCTCTGACATTTCTCTATCGTTTGTGTATGTATGTTTTAAGAGTGTTCTAATGCTTAAATCACATAGTTAAACAGGCTTTGTTGAGTTCTTGTTAGCTTTATGCCAAATATTTTAACAATTTTGTGGCTATTGAAAATGGAATCTTGATTTGTGGAATGTAATCTAGATAGTTATTGTTATTACATAAGACATTTATTAATTTTATATGTGAATTTTTCTAAATCGCAACATGTAAATTTTATTTTAGAAAGTCGTCTTGTTTGTAATAGGTTTTTAATTAATTCTTTTTGATTTTCTAAATTCACAATACATACACATAACACATTTTTCTCCATCTTGAGATATACAAATATGTATGGTCAAACCTTATTTTATCTACTGTTTTGATATTTATGAGTCTTACATTTTCTCAAAAGTACTTTGGCTTCTGTGGAAATTATTATGTCTTTTTCTTTCTTCTAATGCTTAATACTTTTGCAAAATATTGAAGTTAGTAATTCATCTCAAATTTAATTTTGTGAACGGTACCTAGCAAAAGCATAACTGGATTTAATTTCCAAATAAATAATATTTCAATCCCTGTAATGATGAAGTGCTTTCTCGTAAGTAATCTGAATCCTTTCCACACATATACCAGAATCTGTTTCAAAATTCAAACTTTTACTCCACTTCGCTTATTCTTTGCCAATCTCATTCCCTTTCAAGTATGTTCCTTTGCAATACATTTTATTAGACAGAGCAAATTTCCTCTTTGTTTTCATTATTATTGTTCTTCTTATGTCTTGAACATTTTGGGGGCCATTTTTGCACATATTTTTTTTTCATATTAACTTTGAGGTTATTTGACAAGTCCCCTAAACATCACTCTTTGGAATTTTTCAAGTTTAGATTTATTGAATCTATTGATTAACATAGGTAGAATACATATATATGTGGCGTAACTTCCTAGCATCACTGCTGCCCGGCACATGGACACACCTGGGCATTTTGGTAGGAGCTGCTGAGTGGCTCCTGCGACAGGGGTATCTATGAACACATCTCCTGGGGCATCTGCTGGGACCTCTTCTTCCTTCATTCTCACAAGAGCTGGTCGTCACCAGACATACAGACCTGCCCATCTGATGGGGCAAATGCTATCTGAATAGTGAGTAAATTTCTGTGCATCATCATTAGGAAGGCCGCGGATGTCTGACATTTACTGGCCATGTGAATTGCTTCCCTGTGGAACTGCAGGAATATGTCCTTTGTCCCTATGGATAAATGAGAACTCTTTGTACAACTAGGATGCATACTACCCTTTCTCTGCCCATGAAGAATTTTCCAGTCTGGGGCTTGTCTTTTCACCTTTTGGCATTATTCTGGTTTTTGTTTGGACCAGGAAAAGTCAGCATTTTCCTCAGTGGCTTCTGGCTCTCTGGTCATTCAAAAGTAGTTCCTATTTCAAGATTATGGCAATAATAACTATCAGGGCTTTGTGTTTCTACATAGAGTCTTTGATTTTTCTGTAATTTTCCTCTTACTAAAAACATAAAATGAAAATTATTCAGATCTTTCTCATATTATGCGGCCAGATACAAAAGGCCACATAACATATAACTGTACTGATAGGAACAATCCACGATAGGTAAATTCACACACGCAGAAAATGGAGTGGTAGTCAGGGACAGGGAGAGGCGGGATGGGGAGTGACAGCTTAATGGCTACAGAGTTGATGAAGCTGTTTGATCACTAGATGGTGGTAAGGGTTGCGCCATATTAAAAATGTACTTAATGCCACTGAATGGTAATTTTGAAAATATTAAAAACACTTTATTTTATACAAGGGATATTATTGAAAATAAAAGATGAAAAAATTTGAGGAGATGCAGGACACAGACAAAAATGAGGAGAAGCACAGCGTCAAGGAAGGGCAAGAACAGATCTGGAGTGGGGACTGGTGAGGGTGTTTGTGGGAGCTCTGGAGCCAGGGCTCCCCTGGGTGCTGGTGTTTCTTCTAATTCTTCTGATGTTTCAGGAACGGTTATGTCAGGTCGCTCTAGCTCTACCTCTGGATCTTGATCTTTCTCCTGCTCTTTCTCTTGCTCTTTCTCCTGATCTTTCTCTTGATCTTTCTGTTGCTCCTGCTCTGGATCTTGCGTCTGATCTACCACTTGCTCTGGATCTTGTTCCTGCTCTACCACTTGCTCTGGATCATGCTCCTGCTCTACCTCTTGCTCTGGATCTTGCTCCTGCTCTACTTCTTGCTCTGGCTTGGGCTCTGGATCTTGCTCTCGCTCTGCCTCTGGCAGTGGAGGTGGAGCTGGAGCTGGAACTCGAGCTGAACATGGCAGCAGCTCTTTGGACAGTTGTTCAGCCGGGGCGGAAGCTGGAACTGGAGAGACAACAATTGAAAATATCAATGTGAGTTTCTATGTCTCATCCAATGACACTGTCTTTCTAGAAGCCCAAGTCCAGAGACCCAGGCTCAGGAAGTCTCCCCACACCGCAGAACACTGTATGATTGTTCTGAGTACTCAGTGCCCCTGTCCCCAGCCTGTTTCTGGAAACTCTGCTCTGTGTGGCCCAGCCCAGGCCCCTCCCCAAACCCGCACAGGCACCCACCCTCTTCCGCCTCACCCTCAGTCTCCGCCTCACTAGGCTCCAGGTGCTCCGGCTTCTCCAGCTGCGCCAGAAGAAGATCAGCCTTACGCTCCACCTCTGAACCTCGCATACTGATATGTACATAGGCCGAAAGAAACTTCAAAGAATGAAATTCAGGAGGCTCGTGGAAATCGGTGGAATAGAATTCCAGCCAGATCTTTAAGACAGAGGACATGGCACTGTGGGAGACAGGTGGGCAACAGCATCAGAGGCCTGGCCTATCCCTCTATGCTGCCCTCCCAAGGCTCCCCTGAGTGAGCTGCAGTCTTGTACCCTCTGCCCGTGCCTGTCCATAGACCAGCCCATCCAATGTCCACCCCCAGTATGGCAGTTCTGGCACAGATGGGCCTGGCAGCCAAGGAGGGGCTGGCAAAAGCCTCCATGGGAGGAGCCTTCAACCACTGATGTGACCACGTTTCCCTTCTTCAGGGAAACCTGACAACCTCCTCTGTCTGTGTCACTGCCCCATCCCTGCTGGAATGACCTGTCCACCCCAGGAGGGTGCTGTCTGCTCTGGGCATTACTCACTGGCACACAGGAGGTGTCCAGCAATATCTGATAAATGAGGAAACAGAGGGAGGCGCTGCTCCCCTGGCCTACCCAGGGCCCTTGGAAAAGCCCAAACTTGAGCTCACACGTGAATGTACTGCCCAAGTGTCTGCATGAAAATCTGCATATCCTTTTCCCAGTGACAGCAATCTCTTGGCCCTGACCACACTCTGCACCCTCAGCACCAGCTGAGCATCCCCATGGAGGCTCCAGCCCCGAGTGTGAGCGGCATGCTCTGCACACCTCCTGCTCTGGCTCAGCACGGGCTCTGGGGGTGTGGGCAGGGCTGGGTGGGAGGGCTTGGGGATGGATTCTCCTTGGGCTCACTCTGATCTCCAGCCTCTCGCACACCCTACGGTGCCTGGGACCACATCCCCAGCCGTCTTGACCTCTTTCCCTGCAGGGAAAGCCTTGAGCCCTCAGCCCTGTAGCAGGAATCATAAGATGTGTGAGAGCCAGAGTTCTGCCAGCCCCCCACCCACAGGCCCCCGCAGACCACACGCAGTTGTGTGGAGATGGGAGCCCCTCCTTCTGCACCTAAACCCCACTTACCATTTTAGCTGCTCCAGGGATTCGCCATCCCCGTGACAATCAGTAATCATGTTTCCATACCTAGAGGAGGTCAGGAGTGTGTCAAATCTACCATATGGTGGCACTACCTGCTTCTCATGTCTACTGTGACTGTCTCACCTCTGACTAGACTGGAAGCCCACGAGGGCAGTGAATGCAGTCTCCTCGGTTCATTGGATTATGGTCAGTGCCCAGAAAGTGACTGCACATAGTGTGGCTTCACGTATGATTGTTGAAGGAATGAACCCCAACCAACTCCTCCCAAGATCTCTGGGTGCACCTGAAGCCGCTCTGCCCGCCTCTGGTCTCCCTGCTTTGAATACACCCAGGAGCCTACAGATAGAATCTCAAATTTCCTGTAAAAATGTGAAAACAGTGAAGCCCAAGTCAACGAGGTCAGTGAGGGGGTGACAGAGACTTCCTCGTGGGGGTGTCAGGAATCCTGAATGAGGACGACCGTGGCCCCTCCAGCAGACCTTCCACAGGGCTGGACTCAGGAGCAGCACTTTCCATGGGGGACCCACTGGAGCTTGTTCCTGTTACCACCCACTGAACACAGGAGGAAACTGAGGCTCAGAGGGGTGTGGTGACAGTCCTAAGACTCACAGCTGGGAGGCGGCCTAGTGACACTGTGTGATCCAGGGCCTGAGTGCTCACCTGAGGAAAAGCAGGTGCAGCACATGCCGGGGACTGGCAAAGTTCTTGTAGCTTGACAGAAACAGGTGGACATAAGATTGGTCACCACCCAAGACAGCAGGCAACAGGTGCTCCACCCGCTTCTTCAGGGTGCGTGCCGGGACAGGCCACACCATGTGGGTGGCATCCGAGCTCAATGAAGATGTGTCTTCACTCTAGGACAGGACAGGGGAGAGATACACAGTGACAGCACCGTGAACCCCAAGGAGGGCAGGGGCTGGAGGCCAGTCTTAACCCCAGGGAGGACATGAGAAGACAGCCTGAGGGCCCAGGGTTAATGTACAGGGTGGTGGTTGCCACCCCGGCAGTCCCCGTTCACCCTCCAGCCAGACCTGAGGTGTGAACACACCAGGGCCAGCAGGTTTATAAACCCCCCACCCTCTGCCCCTGCCCTGGGAGGGTGTCCCATGTCCCCGTTCCCCACACACTCAGGAGGAGTGGGTGCGGTCTCCAAGGGAGGCTCATAGTGCTGGCCTGGCCTTGCCCAACCTCCTCTGGGCCACCTGACATTACCTTTGGGGACCTCCTCCCAGACAGCCACAGGGGTCGAGGGCGAGGGCTGAACCAGCGCCGGAAGCATTGGACAAGCTTCTCAGCACAGCGCTTCCTGGGGCTACGGCCCCGAACCTCGGGATACAGCACAACATCTCACTCTGCCTGTGGCCAAGTGAGCTGGGGAAGGGGCTGTGTATAGAATGTGGGTGTCAGGTTACCGAGTTCCGAGTTCTGTTGGGGTCTGTCGTCAAGGAAGTGAAGTCACTTCCTGATACCTCATTTCCTGAGCCCCTCCTCTGTGTACAAGACTGCAAATGCCCCTCTGGGTACCTGTCTGCTGACCCTCCTTCCCCATGAACTCTCTCTATTGCCCACACTTCCACCAACACTGCCTGACCACACCCCTGTGCAAGGCCTGGTTGCAGCCAGCGTCACAGCTCGGAGGAGATACACGTAGGTTCATCCCCAGCTCCTCCTTCTTATCACTTTATGTGACCCTGGACCAGCCGTTGTCACTCTCATGACCTCCCCAGTCTCCCCTTTTGCACAGTGGGGATCTTTCTAGCATCTTCTTCATAGGGATGGCATCAGGCATGTGTGAGGAAACATCTCTGAAACCTATGGCCGGTGTCACATGCAGCTAATAAACAAGACTAGAGATAAAATCCACGACGGTGTGGAAGGTAGCATGGAATACAACTAACGACAGGTCTGGTTCCTGTCATATAATCTTGAAAATGTCACTTTTGCTCTTGGTCTGTTTTCCCTGTCTGCACCATGCGACAGTTGGAATTTCATGCATTCACATACTGCTTTCCTCCATAAAACCTCACAATGGCTTCGTGTGTATTTAGGTTTGGACTCAAGTGCCACATCTCTGTCTGTGTGGTTGGCTACTCCTCAGGGGCTCCCAGTGGTCCCCACCATCTGCTGCACACATCCTCACGTAATCCCCTGCCCTGCAGTGTGGACTGGACTTAGTGACTCACTTCTAACCAATACAGGATCAAAAGTGAGAAGGTGTCACTTTCTAAATGTCATTGTAACACGCCTGTCTCTAGAGTCTTGTGCTCTGTCTCCTCTGTTCTCTCTGTTTGTATCCACCATATGCCAAGCATGGTGCCGAGAGCTGGAGAAAGAGCTGATTCAGCTGCACCCTGGCTTGGGAGATGATCCCAGGATAAGAAAGAGGAGAAGACGTACTATCGAGTGCCTGACATTCTAAGAGAGGAAAGTGATCTAGGAGGCCATCAGAATATTCTAGATTAGGAAGCTACCTGAAGAGGGTAGGAAATGAACACCATTTGCAGGGAAGAACCAGAGGCGTTTGGTCCATTAAGATGACGGCAACATGTAACTGATGTGTAAGATGTAAGTAAGTAAGAAATACTATTCACAAATTCAAATCCTATTTTCAAAATCATTGAATGGCAGGGATAAGTGCTCATGTTCAATGCAAACATAACTAGAATTGAGGAAGATTCCATTTATGGAATAACTTTATATCTCCATTAGATGAAAGTATGCAGATATGTTCAGCAATTCTTTTCAAATTGTATAAAATATCCATTGTTGACACAATCAGGATTCCACCCCCATACTTTGGCTTCACACCCGATTTTCTTTACACCAGACACACATCCATTGCTGTGATGTAGATCCATTGCTGTCAACACTATCCCAGCCCACAGCCTACTGGTCCTGGGAGACAGCAACTCTATCACTATATTGTGTGCAGAATCCAGGAAGGGTCTAACACGGGGGCTCCATAAATACTCCCTGAAGTGCTGCACTTGAGAAGAGTCTATGATTTTATTACCTAGTGCTCTACCTACACATGTTATCACTCTGCATTATGTCATGATCCTTAGTCCCCCTCACCTGACAGTCAGCAACCCAGGAGCAGAGTCTACACCTCGGTCTGCCCCTATTCCTGGCCCCCAGCCCAGCACCTGGCAAGTAATAGGTGCCAAGTACTGATGAATGAATTGTCTGGAAACATGTGAAACAGGATTCATCAAGAATACCCAGATGGAAGGTCACCATGAACATGCTGCCTGATAACCTGCCAGCCCTTTAATTCTGTCTGCCGACCACTTCCTTCAGCCAGGAACTGCCTGGGCTCAAAGATTTCCCAGAGTCACCATCCTGCCTTGACTTCTGCCGTTTACTTTAGCCTCCTTGATTGTCCTACTTACTGTGGGTTTCTTCACTCTCAGTCTCAGGGGACACCTCTGAACCCCTAAGGTAGCCCACTGGGTCTTCCTTCTCTGGCCAACACATTCCTCTTGCTTCTGTGCATGGCCTTGATAGCAGTGTCACAGGCAATCCCAGGAAACTGACACCCCAGCATGCTGACCTTGGGCACCCGCACTAGTCAAGGGAGCCCTCTCCCTTCATCTCCTGCAGAATCCCCCTAGGAATAGGGGATGCAGATATGTACACATGTGTAGGGAGGAGGAAAGGGGGTCTCATGACATCTTAGCTAGAAGATGATTACAAATTTCTTAAACATTAGTAGAAAATTATGGTTCATTTGTCCTGGCATGCAACTGAATGAGAATAAATCTGTGAAAAATTCTGACACCCATGACAAAAGAAATGATCCAAACAATACGACCATCGAGGTGCTTTTCTTTTATGTTTAGGACTAACATTTAAAAATGTGGTATTGACGAGAATGTGAACAATATTGGGGGAGGCTCTGGAACGATGCTGAGTAGAAAATGGACAATAGATTCCTTTTTTGAGAATTAAGAGAAGCTCTTTTGCAGAAAGTGGCAAATGAGCTTGACTTTTAGAAACGAAGAGCATTATAGCAAGTAAGTTTAGTGGAAAGTAGATGATATTTGGGAGAGGGGTGACGTGTTAAGTTACAAGAGGCAAAGAAATGGAAAGAACACATGTTTTGCAAAGGGAAAAATCATTCCTGTAAAACATCAGAATTGGAGTTTTCTTGCTGTTCTTTTTGTGCCTATGTAGCATCTTCTTTCTGCTGTAACTTCCAACTTGGGTTCTAGGCACTCTGTGTATGTGTGTGTTTACAAGAGAGA
The DNA here is from genome assembly GCF_027409185.1 of Cynocephalus volans. Classification (NCBI taxonomy): domain Eukaryota; kingdom Metazoa; phylum Chordata; class Mammalia; order Dermoptera; family Cynocephalidae; genus Cynocephalus; species Cynocephalus volans. The sequence continues at coordinate 50,070,631 of NC_084476.1, read as the reverse complement.
AATTGATAAACCTTAGTAAGCCCTAGAAAATTCTAGAGGTCTGAAATAAACAGATATTTTTCAAGTTTATTTCATTAAAAAGCAAAACAAAACAAAAACAGTGTCATCTGCTCCTATTAGGTAAAATATATGATCATATTGGAATCTTTGTGTGTGTGTGTGGCTGGCCAATATAGGGATCCACACCCTTGACCTTGGTGATACGAGGCTGTGCTCTAACCAGCTGAGCTACCAGCCAGCCTATACATGATCATATTGGAATAATATGCAACAGAGAGATACTCTGCTGCTATGGAGAATAAGCTGATTGCAAGGAAAAAAGATGCTCACAGATAAGGCAAGGGTAGGCTTTTTGTCCCCCATTGTGGAATAGTACAGGGAACAATGCAAATGTATTGAGGCTGGTAATTCCAAGTCATGGGACGGAAATTAAAATGATGACTCTGGAAGAATAGTTTCAAATGTCAAGGAGTTTGAGGCAGGTGATCAATTTGGTGAAATGACAATTGCTTTAGGAGAGGCTGCTTCGTTGAAAGGATTGATACATACAGCAAGGCAAGGTAGGTGACTGTGCTGCTAAGTTTTTAATATTGCTATGAGTTTTAACTTTAAATATATTTGTGACTTTGCATGTAGCTCTGAATTTTGAGTGTCATAATTATTTAAGAATCTTTTATGGATTTGATTACTATAGCTTTCACTGTAATTTGATGAGGTTTTAGAACTACATTCCATTTCTAATTTTGGTTTTATTATTTCCAAGTGCCAAAATACTTAACACAGAACCACCTCTTATTCTATAATAAAAAGCAATGGAGACAAGTTATTCAGTTGAAAAAAATTACTTTTTTTTTTTTTTAAAGATGACCTGTAAGTGGATCCTATCGATTGATGTGGTGTTGTCAGCACCACGCTCTCCCAAGTGAGCCAATCAGCCAACCCTTCATAGGGATCCAAACCCGTGGCCCTGGTGCTGTCAGCACCGCACTCTCCAAGTGCGCACGGGCCGGCCCTGCTCCATGGTAGTTTTAGCTGCTTCCCTCCTTTCTTCTCAGAATTTTCATTTTCCCATGTTCTCCTGGACAACTTCAACCCTGCTAACGATTAAAACCCATCACATCTGTCTGTCATGGTGTGGATTGGCTCCCAAGCAGAAGACTCAGGGCTTCTTTGAACTAGGACTTGCATTGACTTCAACTCAACCAAGCTGAGGCGCCGATCTTGTGATTACACTTAGCATGTGCTATGAATGGAGAGAAATGAAGTGAAAAGTGCCTATGAGATGCGAAGTCATACTTGTCACGTTCCTAGTCCCCTCTCTGGCCTTCTCTCCATCTTCAGCTCCACCTCACTGTTTACCCCTTAAAGAAGCCAGATGCTCTCTAATTCATATGTCCACGAAACACTTGGTTTCAAATAACGGGTATTAAATGAATATCTGTTGGAAGTTGTGTATCCTAAATTTGTAGGTGTCCTTTATGTGACTGACGATGGCATGAATAACTAGTGTTAACAGTCTTTGATGTGCTCAGCATTAATATACATTAGGAATTGTCATGGAAACTTGTAAAATTGAAAAAAAATCCAAATGCATGTCATCTGGCCTTGGAGTCCAGTTCTTCAGTACACACTCTGCTGATTTGGGCACCTCAGTCAAGAACCCAGTCAAAGAACCTCACAGAGTCACCCACAGGCCACGAAGCCACAGCACACGAGCAAGACTTTCCTGTGCTGCCCTGTTAACCATGAGCAGATGCCAAGGGCCCCAGATGTTTCAGCAAATCCTCTAGTTTCAGCAACTCCTCTAATAAGAAATAGGCCAAAGCAAACAAACAAAAAAGGAAAAAGCGAATTGGAAGAAATAGAGATCATGCAAGGGAAACAGAAAATACCATTAACTTCCTCAGAGTTATAGGAGAGAAACTGTTGGACTAACTGAAGAAGAACAGACATTGTTAATGTAGAAGAGGGAGAAGATGAATCAAATAACCATGAGGTCATTTAGAAATTAAAAATATAACTGTTGAAATTTTTGTTTGTTTGTTTTGTGTGTGTGTGTGTGTGTGACAGTTAAGGGCGTTGTAACCATAGGGGTGGTGTCGCCCGCACCGCGCTCAGCCAGTGAGCACACCGGCCATCCCTATGTGGGATCCGAACCCGCGGCAGCGCCCCTGTGCTCCCAGCACCGCTCTCTCCCGTGTGCGCCACGGGGCGGTCCATAAGTGTTGAAATTTAAATTAGAAAACAACTCACTAGAAAGATGAGAAAATAACACAAGGGAAGCCTGATTAGATAAAAAAAAAAAAAGGATAACAAGAAAGATACAATTGAAAGAAAAGCATAAAATAGTAAAAGGAGTAAAAGGGAAAGAGAGAGAGAAAACGGAAGTGCGTGTCCGCAGAGCCAGTGTCTGAAGAACACGCGCTCCAGGAAGAGCCGCGGAGATGGGCAGGAGGAGAGATCCGTGGGAGAAAGGAGGAAGGGACAGGTCCCGGAGGTCCCCATAGGTCCCCACGTGGAGAGTGACGATGGGTCCATACGCCGCCCCGCACTGGGGAAGCACAGGGGACACCGTGTCAACTATGGGTGTGGGGGACAAGGGGACGGACCCTGCGTAGGAGCCTCAAGAGGGAGACGACAGGGGAGTGCGGCCTTCAGCGTCTCGTGCAGAGTCGGTTCCGATCTCAGCTTTTCCTCGTCAAACGTGAGTCCGACAAGGCGAGGACGGGCCTCTGGACGTTTAGCAGCCCAAGACCGTTTTCTTAGCAGTCTATGGGGGGCGTCTCCCACTAGGAAGAAGACATAAACCCGGACAGGGGACAGGGCCCTGGTGACGGCCACGGGGGAACATACCGAACCCGACTGCTCGGAGGCTGCATTGTAGACATTGGATCCCAGGAGGTGTCGTCCAGAGCACCACATGGGTCCCTGAGGCGTTCACCTGTGGTGACAGCAGCTGCCCTAACAGGGACAGTGCGCGTGCGCAGACGCCACCGCGCACAGAGGACACGCGGTCCGCGCCGGGCTGTCAGCCGCGTCCCCGCAGCCGCCGGTGCGCGGCGCTCAGAGCCGCGGACGGGAAGCCGCGGTCGCGGGGTGCGCTCTCCGTGGCGCCTCCTGGTGGCCCTGCCTGCAGCTGCCGCCCCCAGGCCGCCCGTCCCGCCCGGGGACAGGAGCGCACGACCGGCTGCTCTCCACTCCCTGCTCCCGCCCCTCTGCGGCCGATGACAGCGGGTTCCAGCGACAGGACGGATTCCCACGGGCGCTCCAGGTCGGTGCAAGGGGTCCGCACTGACGAGGCGCCGAGCACAGCCGTGAGGGGGACCCGCGTGGGCTATCGTCGGCCGACGGTCCTGGCGGTTCCTCGGCCCCAGGCTGGCAGGCACAGTCCGCGGCGTGACAGTCCTGACCGCGGAGCCGTGTGCTAGTACAGCTACAAGGTCACCACGAGCGACGGTATCTTGTGTACTTTTTCAAAACTGAGTTTTCTATTCTATGACTGTACTCAACCGTATGAAATATAGAATTAGTAATTTATCAAATTGCGTAAAAAATGTCAATTGTTATTTATATATAAACAAAATTTATAGATTTATTTGGAAGAATTGATATATTTTCCCTACTTATTTTCTCATCTATGAACATGTACATCTCTTCATTGTCTTCAGTTTGTTCGTTTTTTCAATAACATTTTACACTCAGTGTTTAGAAATCATGATTGTAAAAATGCACCCTAATTATTCATGCAAACCTTATGAATGAAAATTTGGGGTGTTTCCAACCCTTAGTAATAGGTATTGTCATATTAACAATCTTGTCGACACCTCACCTTATAATTTTTCAAGGTTACATATGATATAGATTCCTGAATATTGGGTTACAGTATAAAATAGTAAATATACAAGTATAATTTTGCTAAATTTTGCGAGTTTCTGCTCCTTATGGGCTCTACCATTTGCATTCCACCACAGTGTATTATAATACCTGGATCCCCACAGTCTCACTAACAAGTTTGTTATCAAAAAATTAAATTTTGCAAATCTAATAGGTGAAGTATTGTATTTCAATATATTTTAAATGTCTAGTTCTCTATGAGGGATTTTAAGCACCTCATTAAGTATTGATGCCAATTTAAATTTCCTTTTGTGTTATTAGATTGTTCATATATTTTGTTCATTTTTATTTCATTTTGTTGGTCATTTCCATCTCATTTTTTCACACATCATTGTATTAGTGATATTATCCTAGTTTAAGAGGTTTTTTGTTTTTTTGCTTTTTTTAAAATTGAAACATTATTGATCACCCATTTTAAGTATTATAGCTTGTAATTACTTTTTGTCGTGTCCTTTTGACCTAGTTGGTGGCATTTACCTTTTGTTTGAGTTTGCTTTGCTTTATTAATGGCTGCTATGCCATCCATGTTAACTGCTGCTACATTAGTAGCAGCATATTTTCACCAGTGATTTGAAATGCTATCTTTCTTAAATACTAAATTTCTATAAATCTTGGGTATCTCTTTGAATTCTCCATTCTTTTCCATTAGGTTTTATATTTACTTATAAACAAATTCCATATGGTCTTGATAATGAAGAATTTATAAAAAAAATATTTTTCGATCTCTGGTAGACTTACACCTCCCTTTTGATTTGTTTCCTCAATTTTTTCTGATGAACGATTAATGTTTCATCAACATTTTATAATCATCCTTTTTTGTTGTAGGTGAAGAAACAAATGAGACTATTTTTAATGTGATCATGACACACGTATAAAGTAACTTAGGAGAAAATAAAATACTTAGGATCATGTGGCTTTCTGGCCAAGAAAATATCTCTGACATTTCTCTATCGTTTGTGTATGTATGTTTTAAGAGTGTTCTAATGCTTAAATCACATAGTTAAACAGGCTTTGTTGAGTTCTTGTTAGCTTTATGCCAAATATTTTAACAATTTTGTGGCTATTGAAAATGGAATCTTGATTTGTGGAATGTAATCTAGATAGTTATTGTTATTACATAAGACATTTATTAATTTTATATGTGAATTTTTCTAAATCGCAACATGTAAATTTTATTTTAGAAAGTCGTCTTGTTTGTAATAGGTTTTTAATTAATTCTTTTTGATTTTCTAAATTCACAATACATACACATAACACATTTTTCTCCATCTTGAGATATACAAATATGTATGGTCAAACCTTATTTTATCTACTGTTTTGATATTTATGAGTCTTACATTTTCTCAAAAGTACTTTGGCTTCTGTGGAAATTATTATGTCTTTTTCTTTCTTCTAATGCTTAATACTTTTGCAAAATATTGAAGTTAGTAATTCATCTCAAATTTAATTTTGTGAACGGTACCTAGCAAAAGCATAACTGGATTTAATTTCCAAATAAATAATATTTCAATCCCTGTAATGATGAAGTGCTTTCTCGTAAGTAATCTGAATCCTTTCCACACATATACCAGAATCTGTTTCAAAATTCAAACTTTTACTCCACTTCGCTTATTCTTTGCCAATCTCATTCCCTTTCAAGTATGTTCCTTTGCAATACATTTTATTAGACAGAGCAAATTTCCTCTTTGTTTTCATTATTATTGTTCTTCTTATGTCTTGAACATTTTGGGGGCCATTTTTGCACATATTTTTTTTTCATATTAACTTTGAGGTTATTTGACAAGTCCCCTAAACATCACTCTTTGGAATTTTTCAAGTTTAGATTTATTGAATCTATTGATTAACATAGGTAGAATACATATATATGTGGCGTAACTTCCTAGCATCACTGCTGCCCGGCACATGGACACACCTGGGCATTTTGGTAGGAGCTGCTGAGTGGCTCCTGCGACAGGGGTATCTATGAACACATCTCCTGGGGCATCTGCTGGGACCTCTTCTTCCTTCATTCTCACAAGAGCTGGTCGTCACCAGACATACAGACCTGCCCATCTGATGGGGCAAATGCTATCTGAATAGTGAGTAAATTTCTGTGCATCATCATTAGGAAGGCCGCGGATGTCTGACATTTACTGGCCATGTGAATTGCTTCCCTGTGGAACTGCAGGAATATGTCCTTTGTCCCTATGGATAAATGAGAACTCTTTGTACAACTAGGATGCATACTACCCTTTCTCTGCCCATGAAGAATTTTCCAGTCTGGGGCTTGTCTTTTCACCTTTTGGCATTATTCTGGTTTTTGTTTGGACCAGGAAAAGTCAGCATTTTCCTCAGTGGCTTCTGGCTCTCTGGTCATTCAAAAGTAGTTCCTATTTCAAGATTATGGCAATAATAACTATCAGGGCTTTGTGTTTCTACATAGAGTCTTTGATTTTTCTGTAATTTTCCTCTTACTAAAAACATAAAATGAAAATTATTCAGATCTTTCTCATATTATGCGGCCAGATACAAAAGGCCACATAACATATAACTGTACTGATAGGAACAATCCACGATAGGTAAATTCACACACGCAGAAAATGGAGTGGTAGTCAGGGACAGGGAGAGGCGGGATGGGGAGTGACAGCTTAATGGCTACAGAGTTGATGAAGCTGTTTGATCACTAGATGGTGGTAAGGGTTGCGCCATATTAAAAATGTACTTAATGCCACTGAATGGTAATTTTGAAAATATTAAAAACACTTTATTTTATACAAGGGATATTATTGAAAATAAAAGATGAAAAAATTTGAGGAGATGCAGGACACAGACAAAAATGAGGAGAAGCACAGCGTCAAGGAAGGGCAAGAACAGATCTGGAGTGGGGACTGGTGAGGGTGTTTGTGGGAGCTCTGGAGCCAGGGCTCCCCTGGGTGCTGGTGTTTCTTCTAATTCTTCTGATGTTTCAGGAACGGTTATGTCAGGTCGCTCTAGCTCTACCTCTGGATCTTGATCTTTCTCCTGCTCTTTCTCTTGCTCTTTCTCCTGATCTTTCTCTTGATCTTTCTGTTGCTCCTGCTCTGGATCTTGCGTCTGATCTACCACTTGCTCTGGATCTTGTTCCTGCTCTACCTCTTGCTCTGGATCATGCTCCTGCTCTACCTCTTGCTCTGGATCTTGCTCCTGCTCTACTTCTTGCTCTGGCTTGGGCTCTGGATCTTGCTCTCGCTCTGCCTCTGGCAGTGGAGGTGGAGCTGGAGCTGGAACTCGAGCCGAACATGGCAGCAGCTCTTGGGACAGTTGTTCAGCCGGGGCGGAAGCTGGAACTGGAGAGACAACAATTGAAAATATCAATGTGAGTTTCTATGTCTCATCCAATGACACTGTCTTTCTAGAAGCCCAAGTCCAGAGACCCAGGCTCAGGAAGTCTCCCCACACCGCAGAACACTGTATGATTGTTCTGAGTACTCAGTGCCCCTGTCCCCAGCCTGCTTCTGGAAACTCTGCTCTGTGTGGCCCAGCCCAGGCCCCTCCCCAAACCCGCACAGGCACCCACCCTCTTCCTCCTCACCCTCAGTCTCCGCCTCACTAGGCTCCAGGTGCTCCGGCTTCTCCAGCTGCGCCAGAAGAAGATCAGCCTTACGCTCCACCTCTGAACCTCGCATACTGATATGTACATAGGCCGAAAGAAACTTCAAAGAATGAAATTCAGGAGGCTCGTGGAAATCGGTGGAATAGAATTCCAGCCAGATCTATAAGACAGAGGACATGGCACTGTGGGAGACAGGTGGGCAACAGCATCAGAGGCCTGGCCTATCCCTCTATGCTGCCCTCCCAAGGCTCCCCTGAGTGAGCTGCAGTCTTGTACCCTCTGCCCGTGCCTGTCCATAGACCAGCCCATCCAATGTCCACCCCCAGTATGGCAGTTCTGGCACAGATGGGCCTGGCAGCCAAGGAGGGGCTGGCAAAAGCCTCCATGGGAGGAGCCTTCAACCACTGATCTGTCCACGTTTCCCTTCTTCAGGGAAACCTGACAACATCCTCTGTCTGTGTCACTGCCCCATCCCTGCTGGAATGACCTGTCCACCCCAGGAGGGTGCTGTCTGCTCTGGGCATTACTCACTGGCACACAGGAGGTGTCCAGCAATATCTGATAAATGAGGAAACAGAGGGAGGCGCTGCTCCCCTGGCCTACCCAGGGCCCTTGGAAAAGCCCAAACTTGAGCTCACACGTGAATGTACTGCCCAAGTGTCTGCATGAAAATCTGCATATCCTTTTCCCAGTGACAGCAATCTCTTGGCCCTGACCACACTCTGCACCCTCAGCACCAGCTGAGCATCCCCATGGAGGCTCCAGCCCCGAGTGTGAGCGGCATGCTCTGCACACCTCCTGCTCTGGCTCAGCACGGGCTCTGGGGGTGTGGGCAGGGCTGGGTGGGAGGGCGTGGGGATGGATTCTCTCTGGGCTCACTCTGATCTCCAGCCTATCGCACACCCTACGGTGCCTGGGACCACATCCCCAGCCGTCTTGACCTCTTTCCCTGCAGGGAAAGCCTTGAGCCCTCAGCCCTGTAGCAGGAATCATAAGATGTGTGAGAGCCAGAGTTCTGCCAGCCCCCCACCCACAGGCCCCCGCAGACCACACGCAGTTGTGTGGAGATGGGAGCCCCTCCTTCTGCACCTAAACCCCACTTACCATTTTAGCTGCTCCAGGGATTCGCCATCCCCGTGACAATCAGTAATCATGTTTCCATACCTAGAGGAGGTCAGGAGTGTGTCAAATCTACCATATGGTGGCACTACCTGCTTCTCATGTCTACTGTGACTGTCTCACCTCTGACTAGACTGGAAGCCCACGAGGGCAGTGAATGCAGTCTCCTCGGTTCATTGGATTATGGTCAGTGCCCAGAAAGTGACTGCACATAGTGTGGCTTCACGTATGATTGTTGAAGGAATGAACCCCAACCAACTCCTCCCAAGATCTCTGGGTGCACCTGAAGCCGCTCTGCCCGCCTCTGGTCTCCCTGCTTTGAATACACCCAGGAGCCTACAGATAGAATCTCAAATTTCCTGTAAAAATGTGAAAACAGTGAAGCCCAAGTCAACGAGGTCAGTGAGGGGGTGACAGAGACTTCCTCGTGGGGGTGTCAGGAATCCTGAATGAGGACGACCGTGGCCCCTCCAGCAGACCTTCCACAGGGCTGGACTCAGGAGCAGCACTTTCCATGGGGGACCCACTGGAGCTTGTTCCTGTTACCACCCACTGAACACAGGAGGAAACTGAGGCTCAGAGGGGTGTGGTGACAGTCCTAAGACTCACAGCTGGGAGGCGGCCTAGTGACACTGTGTGATCCAGGGCCTGAGTGCTCACCTGAGGAAAAGCAGGTGCAGCACATGCCGGGGACTGGCAAAGTTCTTGTAGCTTGACAGAAACAGGTGGACATAAGATTGGTCACCACCCAAGACAGCAGGCACCAGGTGCTCCACCCGCTTCTTCAGGGTGCGTGCCGGGACAGGCCACACCATGTGGGTGGCATCCGAGCTCAATGAAGATGTGTCTTCACTCTAGGACAGGACAGGGGAGAGATACACAGTGACAGCACCGTGAATCCCAAGGAGGGCAGGGGCTGGAGGCCAGTCTTAACCCCAGGGAGGACATGAGAAGACAGCCTGAGGGCCCAGGGTTAATGTACAGGGTGGTGGTTGCCACCTCGGCAGTCCCCGTTCACCCTCCAGCCAGACCTGAGGTGTGAACACACCAGGACCAGCAGGTTTATAAACCCCCCACCCTCTGCCCCTGCCCTGGGAGGGTGTCCCATGTCCCTGTTTCCCACACACTCAGGAGGAGTGGGTGCGGTCACCCAGGGAGGCTCATAGTGCTGGCCTGGCCTTGCCCAACCTCCTCTGGGCCACCTGACATTACCTTTGGGGACCTCCTCCCAGATGGCCACAGGGGTCGAGGGCGAGGGCTGAACCAGCGCCGGAAGCATTGGACAAGCCTCTCAGCACAGGGCTTCCTGGGGCTACGGCCCCGGGACCTCGGGATACAGCACAACATCTCACTCTGCCTGTGGCCAAGTGAGCTGGGGAAGGGGCTGTGTATCGAATGTGGGTGTCAGGTTACCGAGTTCCGAGTTCTGTTGGGGTCTGTCGTCAAGGAAGTGAAGTCACTTCCTGATACCTCATTTCCTGAGCCCCTCCTCTGTGTACAAGACTGCAAATGCCCCTCTGGGTACCTGTCTGCTGACCCTCCTTCCCCATGAACTCTCTCTATTGCCCACACTTCCACCAACACTGCCTGACCACACCCCTGTGCAAGGCCTGGTTGCAGCCAGCGTCACAGCTCGGAGGAGATACACGTAGGTTCATCCCCAGCTCCTGCTTCTTATCACTTTATGTGACCCTGGACCAGCCGTTGTCACTCTCATGACCTCCCCAGTCTCCCCTTTTGCACAGTGGGGATCTTTCTAGCATCTTCTTCCTAGGGATGGCATCAGGCATGTGTGAGGAAACATCTCTGAAACCTATGGCCGGTGTCACATGCAGCTAATAAACAAGACTAGAGATAAAATCCACGACGGTGTGGAAGGTAGCATGGAATACAACTAACGACAGGTCTGGTTCCTGTCATATAATCTTGAAAATGTCACTTTTGCTCTTGGTCTGTTTTCCCTGTCTGCACCATGCGACAGTTGGAATTTCATGCATTCACATACTGCTTTCCTCCATAAAACCTCACAATGGCTTCGTGTGTATTTAGGTTTGGACTCAAGTGCCACATCTCTGTCTGTGTGGTTGGCTACTCCTCAGGGGCTCCCAGTGGTCCCCACCATCTGCTGCACACATCCTCACGTAATCCCCTGCCCTGCAGTGTGGACTGGACTTAGTGACTCACTTCTAACCAATACAGGATCAAAAGTGAGAAGGTGTCACTTTCTAAATGTCATTGGAACACGCCTGTCTCTAGAGTCTTGTGCTCTGTCTCCTCTGTTCTCTCTGTTTGTATCCACCATATGCCAAGCATGGTGCCGAGAGCTGGAGAAAGAGCTGATTCAGCTGCACCCTGGCTTGGGAGATGATCCCAGGATAAGAAAGAGGAGAAGACGTACTATCGAGTGCCTGACATTCTAAGAGAGGAAAGTGATCTAGGAGGCCATCAGAATATTCTAGATTAGGAAGCTACCTGAAGAGGGTAGGAAATGAACACCATTTGCAGGGAAGAACCAGAGGCGTTTGGTCCATTAAGATGACGGCAACATGTAACTGATGTGTAAGATGTAAGTAAGTAAGAAATACTATTCACAAATTCAAATCCTATTTTCAAAATCATTGAATGGCAGGGATAAGTGCTCATGTTCAATGCAAACATAACTAGAATTGAGGAAGATTCCATTTATGGAATAACTTTATATCTCCATTAGATGAAAATATGCAGATATGTTCAGCAATTCTTTTCAAATTGTATAAAATATCCATTGTTGACACAATCAGGATTCCACCCCCATACTTTGGCTTCACACCCGATTTTCTTTACACCAGACACACATCCATTGCTGTGATGTAGATCCATTGCTGTCAACACTATCCCAGCCCACAGCCTACTGGTCCTGGGAGACAGCAACTCTATCACTATATTGTGTGCAGAATCCAGGAAGGGCCTAACACGGGGGCTCCATAAATACTCCCTGAAATGCTGCACTTGAGAAGAGTCTATGATTTTATTACCTAGTGCTCTACCTACACATGTTATCACTCTGCATTATGTCATGATCCTTAGTCCCCCTCACCTGACAGTCAGCAACCCAGGAGCAGCGTCTACACCTCGGTCTGCCCCTATTCCTGGCCCCCAGCCCAGCACCTGGCAAGTAATAGGTGCCAAGTACTGATGAATGAATTGTCTGGAAACATGTGAAACAGGATTCATCAAGAATACCCAGATGGAAGGTCACCATGAACATGCTGCCTGATAACCTGCCAGCCCTTTAATTCTGTCTGCCGACCACTTCCTTCAGCCAGGAACTGCCTGGGCTCAAAGATTTCCCAGAGTCACCATCCTGCCTTGACTTCTGCCGTTCACTTTAGCCTCCTTGATTGTCCTACTTACTGTGGGTTTCTTCACTCTCAGTCTCAGGGGACACCTCTGAACCCCTAAGGTAGCCCACTGGGTCTTCCTTCTCTGGCCAACACATTCCTCTTGCTTCTGTGCATGGCCTTGATAGCAGTGTCACAGGCAATCCCAGGAAACTGACACCCCAGCATGCTGACCTTGGGCACCCGCACTAGTCAAGGGAGCCCTCTCCCTTCATCTCCTGCAGAATCCCCCTAGGAATAGGGGATGCAGATATGTACACATGTGTAGGGAGGAAAGCGGGTCTCATGACATCTTAGCTAGAAGATGATTACAAATTTCTTAAACATTAGTAGAAAATTATGGTTCATTTGTCCTGGCATGCAACTGAATGAGAATAAATCTGTGAAAAATTCTGACACCCATGACAAAAGAAATGATCCAAACAATACGACCATCGAGGTGCTTTTCTTTTATGTTTAGGACTAACATTTAAAAATGTGGTATTGACGAGAATGTGAACAATATTGGGGGAGGCTCTGGAACGATGCTGAGTAGAAAATGGACAATAGATTCCTTTTTTGAGAATTAAGAGAAGCTCTTTTGCAGAAAGTGGCAAATGAGCTTGACTTTTAGAAACGAAGAGCATTATAGCAAGTAAGTTTAGTGGAAAGTAGATGATATTTGGGAGAGGGGTGACGTGTTAAGTTACAAGAGGCAAAGAAATGGAAAGAACACATGTTTTGCAAAGGGAAAAATCATTCCTGTAAAACATCAGAATTGGAGTTTTCTTGCTGTTCTTTTTGTGCCTATGTAGCATCTTCTTTCTGCTGTAACTTCCAACTTGGGTTCTAGGCACTCTGTGTATGTGTGTGTTTACAAGAGAGAAATTGATAAACCTTAGTAAGCCCTAGAAAATTCTAGAGGTCTGAAATAAACAGATATTTTTCAAGTTTATTTAATTAAAAAGCAAAACAAAACAAAAACAGTGTCATCTGCTCCTATTAGGTAAAATATATGATCATATTGGAATCTTTGTGTGTGTGTGTGGCTGGCCAATATAGGGATCCACACCCTTGACCTTGGTGATACGAGGCTGTGCTCTAACCAGCTGAGCTACCAGCCAGCCTATACATGATCATATTGGAATAATATGCAACAGAGAGATACTCTGCGGCTATGGAGAATAAGCTGATTGCAAGGAAAAAAGATGCTCACAGATAAGGCAAGGGTAGGCTTTTTGTCCCCCATTGTGGAATAGTACAGGGAACAATGCAAATGTATTGAGGCTGGTAATTCCAAGTCATGGGAAGGAAATTAAAATGATGACTCTGGAAGAATAGTTTCAAATGTCAAGGAGTTTGAGGCAGGTGATCAATTTAGAGAAATGACAATTGCTTTAGGAGAGGCTGCTTCTTTGAAAGGATTGATACATACAGCAAGGCAAGGTAGGTGACTGTGCTGCTAAGTTTTTAATATTGCTATGAGTTTTAACTTTAAATATATTTGTGACTTTGCATGTAGCTCTGAATTTTGAGTGTCACAATTATTTAAGAATCTTTTATGGATTTGATTACTATAGCTTTCACTGTAATTTGATGAGGTTTTAGAACTACATTCCATTTCTAATTTTGGTTTTATTATTTCCAAGTGCCAAAATACTTAACACAGAACCACCTCTTATTCTATAATAAAAAGCAATGGAGACAAGTTATTCAGTTGAAAAAAATTACTTTTTTTTTATTTTAAAGATGACCTGTAAGTGGATCCTATCGATTGATGTGGTGTTGTCAGCACCACGCTCTCCCAAGTGAGCCAATCAGCCAACCCTTCATAGGGATCCAAACCCGAGGCCCTGGTGCTGTCGGCACCGCACTCTCCAAGTGCGCACGGGCCGGCCCTGCTCCATGGTAGTTTTAGCTGCTTCCCTCCTTTCTTCTCAGAATTTTCATTTTCCCATGTTCTCCTGGACAACTTCAACCCTGCTAACGATTAAAACCCATCACATCTGTCTGTCATGGTGTGGATTGGCTCCCAAGCAGAAGACTCAGGGCTTCTTTGAACTAGGACTTGCATTGACTTCAACTCAACCAAGCTGAGGCGCCGATCTTGTGATTACACTTAGAATGTGCTATGAATGGAGAGAAATGAAGTGAAAAGTGCCTATGAGATGCGAAGTCACACTTGTCACGTTCCTAGTCCCCTCTCTGGGCTTCTCTCCATCTTCAGCTCCACCTCACTGTTTACCCCTTAAAGAAGCCAGATGCTCTCTAATTCATATGTCCACGAAACACTTGGTTTCAAATAACGGGTATTAAATGAATATCTGTTGGAAGTTGTGTATCCTAAATTTGTAGGTGTCCTTTATGTGACTGACGATGGCATGAATAACTAGTGTTAACAGTCTTTGATGTGCTCAGCATTAATATACATTAGGAATTGTCATGGAATCTTGTAAAATTGAAAAAAAAATCCAAATGCATGTCATCTGGCCTTGGAGTCCAGTTCTTCAGTACACACTCTGCTGATTTGGGCACCTCAGTTAAGAACCCAGTCAAAGAACCTCACAGAGTCACCCACAGGCCACGAAGCCACAGCACACGAGCAAGACTTTCCTGTGCTGCCCTGTTAACCATGAGCAGATGCCAAGGGCCCCAGATGTTTCAGCAAATCCTCTAGTTTCAGCAACTCCTCTAATAAGAAATAGGCCAAAGCAAACAAACAAAAAAGGAAAAAGCGAATTGGAAGAAATAGAGATCATGCAAGGGAAACAGAAAATACCATTAACTTCCTCAGAGTTATAGGAGAGAAACTGTTGGACTAACTGAAGAAGAACAGACATTGTTAAAGTAGAAGAGGGAGAAGATGAATCAAATAACCATGAGGTCATTTAGAAATTAAAAATATAACTGTTGAAATTTTTGTTTGTTTGTTTTGTGTGTGTGTGTGTGTGTGACAGTTAAGGGCGTTGTAACCATAGGGGTGGTGTTGCCCGCACCGCGCTCAGCCAGTGAGCACACCGGCCATCCCTATGTGGGATCCGAACCCGCGGCAGCGCCCCTGCGCTCCCAGCGCCGCTCTCTCCCGTGTGCGCCACGGGGCGGCCCATAAGTGTTGAAATTTAAATTAGAAAACAACTCACTAGAAAGATGAGAAAATAACACAAGGGAAGCCTGATTAGATCAAAAAAAAAAGGGATAACAAGAAAGATACAATTGAAAGAAAAGCATAAAAAAGTAAAAGGAGTAAAAGGGAAAGAGAGAGAGAAAACGGAAGTGCGTGTCCGCAGAGCCAGTGTCTGAAGAACACGCGCTCCAGGAAGAGCCGCGGAGATGGGCAGGAGGAGAGAACAGTGGGAGAAAGGAGGAAGGGACAGGTCCCGGAGGTCCCCATAGGTCCCCGTGGAGAGTGACGATGGGTCCATACGCCGCCCCGCACTGGGGAAGCACAGGGGACACCGTGTCAACTATGGGTGTGGGGGTCAAGGGGACGGACCCTGCGGAGGAGCCTCAAGAGGGAGACGACAGGGGAGTCCGGCCTTCAGCGTCTCGTGCAGAGTCGGTTCCGATCTCAGCTTTTCCTCGTCAAACGTGAGTCCGACAAGGGGAGGACGGGCCTCTGGACGTTTAGCAGCCCAAGACCGTTTTCTTAGCAGTCTATGGGGGGCGTCTCCCACTAGGAAGAAGACATAAACCCGGACAGGGGACAGGGCCCTGGTGACGGCCACGGGGGAACATACCGAACCCGACTGCTCGGAGGCTGCATTGTAGACATTGGATCCCAGGAGGTGTCGTCCAGAGCACCACATGGGTCCCTGAGGCGTTCACCTGTGGTGACAGCAGCTGCCCTAACAGGGACAGTGCGCGTGCGCAGACGCCACCGCGCACAGAGGACACGCGGTCCGCGCCGGGCTGTCAGCCGCGTCCCCGCCGCCGCCGGTGCGCGGCGCTCAGAGCCGCGGAAGGGAAGCTGCGGTCGCGGGGTGCGCTCTCCGTGGCGCCTCCTGGTGGCCCTGCCTGCAGCTGCCGCCCCCAGGCCGCCCGTCCCGCCCGGGGACAGGAGCGCACGACCGGCTGCTCTCCACTCCCTGCTCCCGCCCCTCTGCGGCCGATGACAGCGGGTTCCAGCGACAGGACGGATTCCCACGGGCGCTCCAGGTCGGTGCAAGGGGTCCGCGCTGACGAGGCGCCGAGCACAGCCGTGAGGGGGACCCGCGTGGGCTATCGTCGGCCGACGGTCCTGGCGGTTCCTCGGCCCCAGGCTGGCAGGCACAGTCCGCGGCGTGACAGTCCTGACCGCGGAGCCGTGTGCTAGTAAAGCTACACGGTCACCACGAGCGACGGTATCTTGTGTACTTTTTCAAAACTGAGTTTTCTATTCTATGACTGTACTCAACCGTATGAAATATAGAATTAGTAATTTATCAAATTGCGTAAAAAATGTCAATTGTTATTTATATATAAACAAAATTTATAGATTTATTTGGAAGAATTGATATATTTTCCCTACTTATTTTCTCATCTATGAACATGTACATCTCTTCATTGTCTTCAGTTTGTTCGTTTTTTCAATAACATTTTACACTCAGTGTTTAGAAATCATGATTGTAAAAATGCACCCTAATTATTCATGCAAACCTTATGAATGAAAATTTGGGGTGTTTCCAACCCTTAGTAATAGGTATTGTCATATTAACAATCTTGTCGACAGCTCACCTTATAATTTTTCAAGGTTACATATGATATAGATTCCTGAATATTGGGTTACAGTATAAAATAGTAAATATACAAGTATAATTTTGCTAAATTTTGCGAGTTTCTGCTCCTTATGGGCTCTACCATTTGCATTCCACCACAGTGTATTATAATACCTGGATCCCCACAGTCTCACTAACAAGTTTGTTATCAAAAAATTAAATTTTGCAAATCTAATAGGTGAAGTATTGTATTTCAATATATTTTAAATGTCTAGTTCTCTATGAGGGATTTTAAGCACCTCATTAAGTATTGATGCCAATTTAAATTTCCTTTTGTGTTATTAGATTGTTCATATATTTTGTTCATTTTTATTTCATTTTGTTGGTCATTTCCATCTCATTTTTTCACACATCATTGTATTAGTGATATTATCCTAGTTTAAGAGGTTTTTTGTTTTTTTGCTTTTTTTAAAATTGAAACATTATTGATCACCCATTTTAAGTATTATAGCTTGTAATTACTTTTTGTCGTGTCCTTTTGACCTAGTTGGTGGCATTTACCTTTTGTTTGAGTTTGCTTTGCTTTATTAATGGCTGCTATGCCATCCATGTTAACTGCTGCTACATTAGTAGCAGCATATTTTCACCAGTGATTTGAAATGCTATCTTTCTTAAATACTAAATTTCTATAAATCTTGGGTATCTCTTTGAATTCTCCATTCTTTTCCATTAGGTTTTATATTTACTTATAAACAAATTCCATATGGTCTTGATAATGAAGAATTTATAAAAAAAATATTTTTCGATCTCTGGCAGACTTACACCTCCCTTTTGATTTGTTTCCTCAATTTTTTCTGAAGAACGATTAATGTTTCATCAACATTTTATAATCATCCTTTTTTGTTGTAGGTGAAGAAAAAAATGAGACTATTTTTAATGTGATCATGACACACGTATAAAGTAACTTAGGAGAAAATAAAATCCTTAGGATCATGTGGCTTTCTGGCCAAGAAAATATCTCTGACATTACTCTATCGTTTGTGTATGTATGTTTTAAGAGTGTGCTAATGCTTAAATCACATAGTTAAACAGGCTTTGTTGAGTTCTTGTTAGCTTTATGCCAAATATTTTAACAATTTTGTGGCTATTGAAAATGGAATCTTGATTTGTGGAATGTAATCTAGATAGTTATTGTTATTACATAAGACATTTATTAATTTTATATGTGAATTTTTCTAAATCGCAACATGTAAATTTTATTTTAGAAAGTCGTCTTGTTTGTAATAGGTTTTTAATTAATTCTTTTTGATTTTCTAAATTCACAATACATACACGTAACACATTTTTCTCCATCTTGAGATGTACAAATATGTATGGTCAAACCTTATTTTATCTACTGTTCTGATATTTATGAGTCTTACATTTTCTCAAAAGTACTTTGGCTTCTGTGGAAATTATTATGTCTTTTTCTTTCTTCTAATGCTTAATACTTTTGCAAAATATTGAAGTTAGTAATTCATCTCAAATTTAATTTTGTGAACGGTACCTAGCAAAAGCATAACTGGATTTAATTTCCAAATAAATAATATTTCAATCCCTGTAATGATGAAGTGCTTTCCCGTAAGTAATCTGAATCCTTTCCACACATATACTAGAATCTGTTTCAAAATTCAAACTTTTACTCCACTTCGCTTATTCTTTGCCAATCTCATTCCCTTTCAAGTATGTTCCTTTGCAATACATTTTATTAGACGGAGCAAATTTCCTCTTTGTTTTCATTATTATTGTTCTTCTTATGTCTTGAACATTTTGGGGGCCATTTTTGCACATAATTTTTTTTCATATTAACTTTGAGGTTATTTGACAAGTCCCCTAAACATCACTCTTTGGAATTTTTCAAGTTTAGATTTATTGAAACTATTGATTAACATAGGTAGAATACATATATATGTGGCGTAACTTCCTAGCATCACTGCTGCCCGGCACATGGACACACGTGGGCATTTTGGTAGGAGCTGCTGAGTGGCTCCTGCGACAGGGGTATCTATGAACACATCTCCTGGGGCATCTGCTGGGACCTCTTCTTCCTTCATTCTCACAAGAGCTGGTCGTCACCAGACATACAGACCTGCCCATCTGATGGGGCAAATGCTATCTGAATAGTGAGTAAATTTCTGCGCATCATCATTAGGGAGACCGCGGATGTCTGACATTTACTGGCCATGTGAATTGCTTCCCTGTGGAACTGCAGGAATATGTCCTTTGTCCCTATGGATAAATGAGAACTCTTTGTACAACTAGGATGCATACTACCCTTTCTCTGCCCATGAAGAATTTTCCAGTCTGGGGCTTGACTTTTCACCTTTTGGCATTATTCTGGTTTTTGTTTGGACCAGGAAAAGTCAGCATTTTCCTCAGTGGCTTCTGGCTCTCTGGTCATTCAAAAGTAGTTCCTATTTCAAGATTATGGCAATAATAACTATCAGGGCTTTATGTTTCTACATAGAGTCTTTGATTTTTCTGTAATTTTCCTCTTACTAAAAACATAAAATGAAAATTATTCAGATCTTTCTCATATTATGCGGCCAGATACAAAAGGCCACATAACATATAACTGTACTGATAGGAACAATCCACGATAGGTAAATTCACACACGCAGAAAATGGAGTGGTAGTCAGTGACAGGGAGAGGCGGGATGGGGAGTGACAGCTTAATGGCTACAGAGTTGATGAAGCCGTTTGATCACTAGATGGTGGTAAGGGTTGCGCCATATTAAAAATGTACTTAATGCCACTGAATGGTAATTTTGAAAATATTAAAAACACTTTATTTTATACAAGGGATATTATTGAAAATAAAAGATGAAAAAATTTGAGGAGATGCAGGACACAGAAAAAAATGAGGAGAAGCACAGCGTCAAGGAAGGGCAAGAACAGATCTGGAGTGGGGACTGGTGAGGGTGTTTGTGGGAGCTCTGGAGCCAGGGCTCCCCTGGGTGCTGGTGTTTCTTCTAATTCTTCTGATGTTTCAGGAACGGTTATGTCAGGTCGCTCTAGCTCTACCTCTGGATCTTGATCTTTCTCCTGCTCTTTCTCTTGCTCTTTCTCCTGATCTTTCTCTTGATCTTTCTGTTGCTCCTGCTCTGGATCTTGCGTCTGATCTACCACTTGCTCTGGATCTTGTTCCTGCTCTACCTCTTGCTCTGGATCATGCTCCTGCTCTACCTCTTGCTCTGGATCTTGCTCCTGCTCTACTTCTTGCTCTGGCTTCGGCTCTGGATCTTGCTCTCGCTCTGCCTCTGGCAGTGGAGGTGGAGCTGGAGCTGGAACTCGAGCTGAACATGGCAGCAGCTCTTGGGACAGTTGTTCAGCCGGGGCGGAAGCTGGAACTGGAGAGACAACAATTGAAAATATCAATGTGAGTTTCTATGTCTCATCCAATGACACTGTCTTTCTAGAAGCCCAAGTCCAGAGACCCAGGCTCAGGAAGTCTCCCCACACCGCAGAACACTGTATGATTGTTCTGAGTACTCAGTGCCCCTGTCCCCAGCCTGTTTCTGGAAACTCTGCTCTGTGTGGCCCAGCCCAGGCCCCTCCCCAAACCCGCACAGGCACCCACCCTCTTCCTCCTCACCCTCAGTCTCCGCCTCACTAGGCTCCAGGTGCTCCGGCTTCTCCAGCTGCGCCAGAAGAAGATCAGCCTTACGCTCCACCTCTGAACCTCGCATACTGATATGTACATAGGCCGAAAGAAACTTCAAAGAATGAAATTCAGGAGGCTCGTGGAAATCGGTGGAATAGAATTCCAGCCAGATCTTTAAGACAGAGGACATGGCACTGTGGGAGACAGGTGGGCAACAGCATCAGAGGCCTGGCCTATCCCTCTATGCTGCCCTCCCAAGGCTCCCCTGAGTGAGCTGCAGTCTTGTACCCTCTGCCCGTGCCTGTCCATAGACCAGCCCATCCAATGTCCACCCCCAGTATGGCAGTTCTGGCACAGATGGGCCTGGCAGCCAAGGAGGGGCTGGCAAAAGCCTCCATGGGAGGAGCCTTCAACCACTGATGTGACCACGTTTCCCTTCTTCAGGGAAACCTGACAACCTCCTCTGTCTGTGTCACTGCCCCATCCCTGCTGGAATGACCTGTCCACCCCAGGAGGGTGCTGTCTGCTCTGGGCATTACTCACTGGCACACAGGAGGTGTCCAGCAATATCTGATAAATGAGGAAACAGAGGGAGGCGCTGCTCCCCTGGCCTACCCAGGGCCCTTGGAAAAGCCCAAACTTGAGCTCACACGTGAATGTACTGCCCAAGTGTCTGCATGAAAATCTGCATATCCTTTTCCCAGTGACAGCAATCTCTTGGCCCTGACCACACTCTGCACCCTCAGCACCAGCTGAGCATCCCCATGGAGGCTCCAGCCCCGAGTGTGAGCGGCATGCTCTGCACACCTCCTGCTCTGGCTCAGCACGGGCTCTGGGGGTGTGGGCAGGGCTGGGTGGGAGGGCGTGGGGATGGATTCTCTCTGGGCTCACTCTGCTCTCCAGCCTCTCGCACACCCTACGGTGCCTGGGACCACATCCCCAGCCGTCTTGACCTCTTTCCCTGCAGGGAAAGCCTTGAGCCCTCAGCCCTGTAGCAGGAATCATAAGATGTGTGAGAGCCAGAGTTCTGCCAGCCCCCCACCCACAGGCCCCCGCAGACCACACGCAGTTGTGTGGAGATGGGAGCCCCTCCTTCTGCACCTAAACCCCACTTACCATTTTAGCTGCTCCAGGGATTCGCCATCCCCGTGACAATCAGTAATCATGTTTCCATACCTAGAGGAGGTCAGGAGTGTGTCAAATCTACCATATGGTGGCACTACCTGCTTCTCATGTCTACTGTGACTGTCTCACCTCTGACTAGACTGGAAGCCCACGAGGGCAGTGAATGCAGTCTCCTCGGTTCATTGGATTATGGTCAGTGCCCAGAAAGTGACTGCACATAGTGTGGCTTCACGTATGATTGTTGAAGGAATGAACCCCAACCAACTCCTCCCAAGATCTCTGGGTGCACCTGAAGCCGCTCTGCCCGCCTCTGGTCTCCCTGCTTTGAATACACCCAGGAGCCTACAGATAGAATCTCAAATTTCCTGTAAAAATGTGAAAACAGTGAAGCCCAAGTCAACGAGGTCAGTGAGGGGGTGACAGAGACTTCCTCGTGGGGGTGTCAGGAATCCTGAATGAGGACGACCGTGGCCCCTCCAGCAGACCTTCCACAGGGCTGGACTCAGGAGCAGCACTTTCCATGGGGGACCCACTGGAGCTTGTTCCTGTTACCACCCACTGAACACAGGAGGAAACTGAGGCTCAGAGGGGTGTGGTGACAGTCCTAAGACTCACAGCTGGGAGGCGGCCTAGTGACACTGTGTGATCCAGGGCCTGAGTGCTCACCTGAGGAAAAGCAGGTGCAGCACATGCCGGGGACTGGCAAAGTTCTTGTAGCTTGACAGAAACAGGTGGACATAAGATTGGTCACCACCCAAGACAGCAGGCACCAGGTGCTCCACCCGCTTCTTCAGGGTGCGTGCCGGGACAGGCCACACCATGTGGGTGGCATCCGAGCTCAATGAAGATGTGTCTTCATCTAGGACAGGACAGGGGAGAGATACACAGTGACAGCACCGTGAACCCCAAGGAGGGCAGGGGCTGGAGGCCAGTCTTAACCCCAGGGAGGACATGAGAAGACAGCCTGAGGGCCCAGGGTTAATGTACAGGGTGGTGGTTGCCACCCCGGCAGTCCCCGTTCACCCTCCAGCCAGACCTGAGGTGTGAACACACCAGGGCCAGCAGGTTTATAAACCCCCCACCCTCTGCCCCTGCCCTGGGAGGGTGTCCCATGTCCCCGTTCCCCACACACTCAGGAGGAGTGGGTGCGGTCTCCAAGGGAGGCTCATAGTGCTGGCCTGGCCTTGCCCAACCTCCTCTGGGCCACCTGACATTACCTTTGGGGACCTCCTCCCAGACGGCCACAGGGGTCGAGGGCGAGGGCTGAACCAGCGCCGGAAGCATTGGACAAGCTTCTCAGCACAGCGCTTCCTGGGGCTACGGCCCCGAACCTCGGGATACAGCACAACATCTCACTCTGCCTGTGGCCAAGTGAGCTGGGGAAGGGGCTGTGTATAGAATGTGGGTGTCAGGTTACCGAGTTCCGAGTTCTGTTGGGGTCTGTCGTCAAGGAAGTGAAGTCACTTCCTGATACCTCAT
This sequence comes from Cynocephalus volans, assembly GCF_027409185.1. Lineage (NCBI taxonomy): Eukaryota > Metazoa > Chordata > Mammalia > Dermoptera > Cynocephalidae > Cynocephalus > Cynocephalus volans. Next base: position 50,047,747 of record NC_084476.1, on the reverse strand, counting down.
TTCCTGAGCCCCTCCTCTGTGTACAAGACTGCAAATGCCCCTCTGGGTACCTGTCTGCTGACCCTCCTTCCCCATGAACTCTCTCTATTGCCCACACTTCCACCAACACTGCCTGACCACACCCCTGTGCAAGGCCTGGTTGCAGCCAGCGTCACAGCTCGGAGGAGATACACGTAGGTTCATCCCCAGCTCCTCCTTCTTATCACTTTATGTGACCCTGGACCAGCCGTTGTCACTCTCATGACCTCCCCAGTCTCCCCTTTTGCACAGTGGGGATCTTTCTAGCATCTTCTTCCTAGGGATGGCATCAGGCATGTGTGAGGAAACATCTCTGAAACCTATGGCCGGTGTCACATGCAGCTAATAAACAAGACTAGAGATAAAATCCACGACGGTGTGGAAGGTAGCATGGAATACAACTAACGACAGGTCTGGTTCCTGTCATATAATCTTGAAAATGTCACTTTTGCTCTTGGTCTGTTTTCCCTGTCTGCACCATGCGACAGTTGGAATTTCATGCATTCACATACTGCTTTCCTCCATAAAACCTCACAATGGCTTCGTGTGTATTTAGGTTTGGACTCAAGTGCCACATCTCTGTCTGTGTGGTTGGCTACTCCTCAGGGGCTCCCAGTGGTCCCCACCATCTGCTGCACACATCCTCACGTAATCCCCTGCCCTGCAGTGTGGACTGGACTTAGTGACTCACTTCTAACCAATACAGGATCAAAAGTGAGAAGGTGTCACTTTCTAAATGTCATTGTAACACGCCTGTCTCTAGAGTCTTGTGCTCTGTCTCCTCTGTTCTCTCTGTTTGTATCCACCATATGCCAAGCATGGTGCCGAGAGCTGGAGAAAGAGCTGATTCAGCTGCACCCTGGCTTGGGAGATGATCCCAGGATAAGAAAGAGGAGAAGACGTACTATCGAGTGCCTGACATTCTAAGAGAGGAAAGTGATCTAGGAGGCCATCAGAATATTCTAGATTAGGAAGCTACCTGAAGAGGGTAGGAAATGAACACCATTTGCAGGGAAGAACCAGAGGCGTTTGGTCCATTAAGATGACGGCAACATGTAACTGATGTGTAAGATGTAAGTAAGTAAGAAATACTATTCACAAATTCAAATCCTATTTTCAAAATCATTGAATGGCAGGGATAAGTGCTCATGTTCAATGCAAACATAACTAGAATTGAGGAAGATTCCATTTATGGAATAACTTTATATCTCCATTAGATGAAAGTATGCAGATATGTTCAGCAATTCTTTTCAAATTGTATAAAATATCCATTGTTGACACAATCAGGATTCCACCCCCATACTTTGGCTTCACACCCGATTTTCTTTACACCAGACACACATCCATTGCTGTGATGTAGATCCATTGCTGTCAACACTATCCCAGCCCACAGCCTACTGGTCCTGGGAGACAGCAACTCTATCACTATATTGTGTGCAGAATCCAGGAAGGGTCTAACACGGGGGCTCCATAAATACTCCCTGAAGTGCTGCACTTGAGAAGAGTCTATGATTTTATTACCTAGTGCTCTACCTACACATGTTATCACTCTGCATTATGTCATGATCCTTAGTCCCCCTCACCTGACAGTCAGCAACCCAGGAGCAGAGTCTACACCTCGGTCTGCCCCTATTCCTGGCCCCCAGCCCAGCACCTGGCAAGTAATAGGTGCCAAGTACTGATGAATGAATTGTCTGGAAACATGTGAAACAGGATTCATCAAGAATACCCAGATGGAAGGTCACCATGAACATGCTGCCTGATAACCTGCCAGCCCTTTAATTCTGTCTGCCGACCACTTCCTTCAGCCAGGAACTGCCTGGGCTCAAAGATTTCCCAGAGTCACCATCCTGCCTTGACTTCTGCCGTTTACTTTAGCCTCCTTGATTGTCCTACTTACTGTGGGTTTCTTCACTCTCAGTCTCAGGGGACACCTCTGAACCCCTAAGGTAGCCCACTGGGTCTTCCTTCTCTGGCCAACACATTCCTCTTGCTTCTGTGCATGGCCTTGATAGCAGTGTCACAGGCAATCCCAGGAAACTGACACCCCAGCATGCTGACCTTGGGCACCCGCACTAGTCAAGGGAGCCCTCTCCCTTCATCTCCTGCAGAATCCCCCTAGGAATAGGGGATGCAGATATGTACACATGTGTAGGGAGGAGGAAAGCGGGTCTCATGACATCTTAGCTAGAAGATGATTACAAATTTCTTAAACATTAGTAGAAAATTATGGTTCATTTGTCCTGGCATGCAACTGAATGAGAATAAATCTGTGAAAAATTCTGACACCCATGACAAAAGAAATGATCCAAACAATACGACCATCGAGGTGCTTTTCTTTTATGTTTAGGACTAACATTTAAAAATGTGGTATTGACGAGAATGTGAACAATATTGGGGGAGGCTCTGGAACGATGCTGAGTAGAAAATGGACAATAGATTCCTTTTTTGAGAATTAAGAGAAGCTATTTTGCAGAAAGTGGCAAATGAGCTTGACTTTTAGAAACGAAGAGCATTATAGCAAGTAAGTTTAGTGGAAAGTAGATGATATTTGGGAGAGGGGTGACGTGTTAAGTTACAAGAGGCAAAGAAATGGAAAGAACACATGTTTTGCAAAGGGAAAAATCATTCCTGTAAAACATCAGAATTGGAGTTTTCTTGCTGTTCTTTTTGTGCCTATGTAGCATCTTCTTTCTGCTGTAACTTCCAACTTGGGTTCTAGGCACTCTGTGTATGTGTGTGTTTACAAGAGAGAAATTGATAAACCTTAGTAAGCCCTAGAAAATTCTAGAGGTCTGAAATAAACAGATATTTTTCAAGTTTATTTCATTAAAAAGCAAAACAAAACAAAAACAGTGTCATCTGCTCCTATTAGGTAAAATATATGATCATATTGGAATCTTTGTGTGTGTGTGTGGCTGGCCAATATAGGGATCCACACCCTTGACCTTGGTGATACGAGGCTGTGCTCTAACCATCTGAGCTACCAGCCAGCCTATACATGATCATATTGGAATAATATGCAACAGAGAGATACTCTGCTGCTATGGAGAATAAGCTGATTGCAAGGAAAAAAGATGCTCACAGATAAGGCAAGGGTAGGCTTTTTGTCCCCCATTGTGGAATAGTACAGGGAACAATGCAAATGTATTGAGGCTGGTAATTCCAAGTCATGGGAAGGAAATTAAAATGATGACTCTGGAAGAATAGTTTCAAATGTCAAGGAGTTTGAGGCAGGTGATCAATTTAGAGAAATGACAATTGCTTTAGGAGAGGCTGCTTCTTTGAAAGGATTGATACATACAGCAAGGCAAGGTAGGTGACTGTGCTGCTAAGTTTTTAATATTGCTATGAGTTTTAACTTTAAATATATTTGTGACTTTGCATGTAGCTCTGAATTTTGAGTGTCACAATTATTTAAGAATCTTTTATGGATTTGATTACTATAGCTTTCACTGTAATTTGATGAGGTTTTAGAACTACATTCCATTTCTAATTTTGGTTTTATTATTTCCAAGTGCCAAAATACTTAACACAGAACCACCTCTTATTCTATAATAAAAAGCAATGGAGACAAGTTATTCAGTTGAAAAAAATTACTTTTTTTTTATTTTAAAGATGACCTGTAAGTGGATCCTATCGATTGATGTGGTGTTGTCAGCACCACGCTCTCCCAAGTGAGCCAATCAGCCAACCCTTCATAGGGATCCAAACCCGAGGCCCTGGTGCTGTCGGCACCGCACTCTCCAAGTGCGCACGGGCCGGCCCTGCTCCATGGTAGTTTTAGCTGCTTCCCTCCTTTCTTCTCAGAATTTTCATTTTCCCATGTTCTCCTGGACAACTTCAACCCTGCTAACGATTAAAACCCATCACATCTGTCTGTCATGGTGTGGATTGGCTCCCAAGCAGAAGACTCAGGGCTTCTTTGAACTAGGACTTGCATTGACTTCAACTCAACCAAGCTGAGGCGCCGATCTTGTGATTACACTTAGAATGTGCTATGAATGGAGAGAAATGAAGTGAAAAGTGCCTATGAGATGCGAAGTCACACTTGTCACGTTCCTAGTCCCCTCTCTGGGCTTCTCTCCATCTTCAGCTCCACCTCACTGTTTACCCCTTAAAGAAGCCAGATGCTCTCTAATTCATATGTCCACGAAACACTTGGTTTCAAATAACGGGTATTAAATGAATATCTGTTGGAAGTTGTGTATCCTAAATTTGTAGGTGTCCTTTATGTGACTGACGATGGCATGAATAACTAGTGTTAACAGTCTTTGATGTGCTCAGCATTAATATACATTAGGAATTGTCATGGAATCTTGTAAAATTGAAAAAAAAATCCAAATGCATGTCATCTGGCCTTGGAGTCCAGTTCTTCAGTACACACTCTGCTGATTTGGGCACCTCAGTTAAGAACCCAGTCAAAGAACCTCACAGAGTCACCCACAGGCCACGAAGCCACAGCACACGAGCAAGACTTTCCTGTGCTGCCCTGTTAACCATGAGCAGATGCCAAGGGCCCCAGATGTTTCAGCAAATCCTCTAGTTTCAGCAACTCCTCTAATAAGAAATAGGCCAAAGCAAACAAACAAAAAAGGAAAAAGCGAATTGGAAGAAATAGAGATCATGCAAGGGAAACAGAAAATACCATTAACTTCCTCAGAGTTATAGGAGAGAAACTGTTGGACTAACTGAAGAAGAACAGACATTGTTAAAGTAGAAGAGGGAGAAGATGAATCAAATAACCATGAGGTCATTTAGAAATTAAAAATATAACTGTTGAAATTTTTGTTTGTTTGTTTTGTGTGTGTGTGTGTGTTTGACAGTTAAGGGCGTTGTAACCATAGGGGTGGTGTTGCCCGCACCGCGCTCAGCCAGTGAGCACACCGGCCATCCCTATGTGGGATCCGAACCCGCGGCAGCGCCCCTGCGCTCCCAGCGCCGCTCTCTCCCGTGTGCGCCACGGGGCGGCCCATAAGTGTTGAAATTTAAATTAGAAAACAACTCACTAGAAAGATGAGAAAATAACACAAGGGAAGCCTGATTAGATCAAAAAAAAAAGGGATAACAAGAAAGATACAATTGAAAGAAAAGCATAAAAAAGTAAAAGGAGTAAAAGGGAAAGAGAGAGAGAAAACGGAAGTGCGTGTCCGCAGAGCCAGTGTCTGAAGAACACGCGCTCCAGGAAGAGCCGCGGAGATGGGCAGGAGGAGAGAACAGTGGGAGAAAGGAGGAAGGGACAGGTCCCGGAGGTCCCCATAGGTCCCCGTGGAGAGTGACGATGGGTCCATACGCCGCCCCGCACTGGGGAAGCACAGGGGACACCGTGTCAACTATGGGTGTGGGGGTCAAGGGGACGGACCCTGCGGAGGAGCCTCAAGAGGGAGACGACAGGGGAGTCCGGCCTTCAGCGTCTCGTGCAGAGTCGGTTCCGATCTCAGCTTTTCCTCGTCAAACGTGAGTCCGACAAGGGGAGGACGGGCCTCTGGACGTTTAGCAGCCCAAGACCGTTTTCTTAGCAGTCTATGGGGGGCGTCTCCCACTAGGAAGAAGACATAAACCCGGACAGGGGACAGGGCCCTGGTGACGGCCACGGGGGAACATACCGAACCCGACTGCTCGGAGGCTGCATTGTAGACATTGGATCCCAGGAGGTGTCGTCCAGAGCACCACATGGGTCCCTGAGGCGTTCACCTGTGGTGACAGCAGCTGCCCTAACAGGGACAGTGCGCGTGCGCACACGCCACCGCGCACAGAGGACACGCGGTCCGCGCCGGGCTGTCAGCCGCGTCCCCGCCGCCGCCGGTGCGCGGCGCTCAGAGCCGCGGAAGGGAAGCTGCGTTCGCGGGGTGCGCTCTCCGTGGCGCCTCCTGGTGGCCCTGCCTGCAGCTGCCGCCCCCAGGCCGCCCGTCCCGCCCGGGGACAGGAGCGCACGACCGGCTGCTCTCCACTCCCTGCTCCCGCCCCTCTGCGGCCGATGACAGCGGGTTCCAGCGACAGGACGGATTCCCACGGGCGCTCCAGGTCGGTGCAAGGGGTCCGCGCTGACGAGGCGCCGAGCACAGCCGTGAGGGGGACCCGCGTGGGCTATCGTCGGCCGACGGTCCTGGCGGTTCCTCGGCCCCAGGCTGGCAGGCACAGTCCGCGGCGTGACAGTCCTGACCGCGGAGCCGTGTGCTAGTAAAGCTACACGGTCACCACGAGCGACGGTATCTTGTGTACTTTTTCAAAACTGAGTTTTCTATTCTATGACTGTACTCAACCGTATGAAATATAGAATTAGTAATTTATCAAATTGCGTAAAAAATGTCAATTGTTATTTATATATAAACAAAATTTATAGATTTATTTGGAAGAATTGATATATTTTCCCTACTTATTTTCTCATCTATGAACATGTACATCTCTTCATTGTCTTCAGTTTGTTCGTTTTTTCAATAACATTTTACACTCAGTGTTTAGAAATCATGATTGTAAAAATGCACCCTAATTATTCATGGAAACCTTATGAATGAAAATTTGGGGTGTTTCCAACCCTTAGTAATAGGTATTGTCATATTAACAATCTTGTCGACAGCTCACCTTATAATTTTTCAAGGTTACATATGATATAGATTCCTGAATATTGGGTTACAGTATAAAATAGTAAATATACAAGTATAATTTTGCTAAATTTTGCGAGTTTCTGCTCCTTATGGGCTCTACCATTTGCATTCCACCACAGTGTATTATAATACCTGGATCCCCACAGTCTCACTAACAAGTTTGTTATCAAAAAATTAAATTTTGCAAATCTAATAGGTGAAGTATTGTATTTCAATATATTTTAAATGTCTAGTTCTCTATGAGGGATTTTAAGCACCTCATTAAGTATTGATGCCAATTTAAATTTCCTTTTGTGTTATTAGATTGTTCATATATTTTGTTCATTTTTATTTCATTTTGTTGGTCATTTCCATCTCATTTTTTCACACATCATTGTATTAGTGATATTATCCTAGTTTAAGAGGTTTTTTGTTTTTTTGCTTTTTTTAAAATTGAAACATTATTGATCACCCATTTTAAGTATTATAGCTTGTAATTACTTTTTGTCGTGTCCTTTTGACCTAGTTGGTGGCATTTACCTTTTGTTTGAGTTTGCTTTGCTTTATTAATGGCTGCTATGCCATCCATGTTAACTGCTGCTACATTAGTAGCAGCATATTTTCACCAGTGATTTGAAATGCTATCTTTCTTAAATACTAAATTTCTATAAATCTTGGGTATCTCTTTGAATTCTCCATTCTTTTCCATTAGGTTTTATATTTACTTATAAACAAATTCCATATGGTCTTGATAATGAAGAATTTATAAAAAAAATATTTTTCGATCTCTGGCAGACTTACACCTCCCTTTTGATTTGTTTCCTCAATTTTTTCTGAAGAACGATTAATGTTTCATCAACATTTTATAATCATCCTTTTTTGTTGTAGGTGAAGAAAAAAATGAGACTATTTTTAATGTGATCATGACACACGTATAAAGTAACTTAGGAGAAAATAAAATCCTTAGGATCATGTGGCTTTCTGGCCAAGAAAATATCTCTGACATTACTCTATCGTTTGTGTATGTATGTTTTAAGAGTGTGCTAATGCTTAAATCACATAGTTAAACAGGCTTTGTTTAGTTCTTGTTAGCTTTATGCCAAATATTTTAACAATTTTGTGGCTATTGAAAATGGAATCTTGATTTGTGGAATGTAATCTAGATAGTTATTGTTATTACATAAGACATTTATTAATTTTATATGTGAATTTTTCTAAATCGCAACATGTAAATTTTATTTTAGAAAGTCGTCTTGTTTGTAATATTTTTTTAATTAATTCTTTTTGATTTTCTAAATTCACAATACATACACGTAACACATTTTTCTCCATCTTGAGATGTACAAATATGTATGGTCAAACCTTATTTTATCTACTGTTCTGATATTTATGAGTCTTACATTTTCTCAAAAGTACTTTGGCTTCTGTGGAAATTATTATGTCTTTTTCTTTCTTCTAATGCTTAATACTTTTGCAAAATATTGAAGTTAGTAATTCATCTCAAATTTAATTTTGTGAACGGTACCTAGCAAAAGCATAACTGGATTTAATTTCCAAATAAATAATATTTCAATCCCTGTAATGATGAAGTGCTTTCCCGTAAGTAATCTGAATCCTTTCCACACATATACTAGAATCTGTTTCAAAATTCAAACTTTTACTCCACTTCGCTTATTCTTTGCCAATCTCATTCCCTTTCAAGTATGTTCCTTTGCAATACATTTTATTAGACGGAGCAAATTTCCTCTTTGTTTTCATTATTATTGTTCTTCTTATGTCTTGAACATTTTGGGGGCCATTTTTGCACATAATTTTTTTTCATATTAACTTTGAGGTTATTTGACAAGTCCCCTAAACATCACTCTTTGGAATTTTTCAAGTTTAGATTTATTGAAACTATTGATTAACATAGGTAGAATACATATATATGTGGCGTAACTTCCTAGCATCACTGCTGCCCGGCACATGGACACACGTGGGCATTTTGGTAGGAGCTGCTGAGTGGCTCCTGCGACAGGGGTATCTATGAACACATCTCCTGGGGCATCTGCTGGGACCTCTTCTTCCTTCATTCTCACAAGAGCTGGTCGTCACCAGACATACAGACCTGCCCATCTGATGGGGCAAATGCTATCTGAATAGTGAGTAAATTTCTGCGCATCATCATTAGGGAGACCGCGGATGTCTGACATTTACTGGCCATGTGAATTGCTTCCCTGTGGAACTGCAGGAATATGTCCTTTGTCCCTATGGATAAATGAGAACTCTTTGTACAACTAGGATGCATACTACCCTTTCTCTGCCCATGAAGAATTTTCCAGTCTGGGGCTTGACTTTTCACCTTTTGGCATTATTCTGGTTTTTGTTTGGACCAGGAAAAGTCAGCATTTTCCTCAGTGGCTTCTGGCTCTCTGGTCATTCAAAAGTAGTTCCTATTTCAAGATTATGGCAATAATAACTATCAGGGCTTTATGTTTCTACATAGAGTCTTTGATTTTTCTGTAATTTTCCTCTTACTAAAAACATAAAATGAAAATTATTCAGATCTTTCTCATATTATGCGGCCAGATACAAAAGGCCACATAACATATAACTGTACTGATAGGAACAATCCACGATAGGTAAATTCACACACGCAGAAAATGGAGTGGTAGTCAGTGACAGGGAGAGGCGGGATGGGGAGTGACAGCTTAATGGCTACAGAGTTGATGAAGCCGTTTGATCACTAGATGGTGGTAAGGGTTGCGCCATATTAAAAATGTACTTAATGCCACTGAATGGTAATTTTGAAAATATTAAAAACACTTTATTTTATACAAGGGATATTATTGAAAATAAAAGATGAAAAAATTTGAGGAGATGCAGGACACAGAAAAAAATGAGGAGAAGCACAGCGTCAAGGAAGGGCAAGAACAGATCTGGAGTGGGGACTGGTGAGGGTGTTTGTGGGAGCTCTGGAGCCAGGGCTCCCCTGGGTGCTGGTGTTTCTTCTAATTCTTCTGATGTTTCAGGAACGGTTATGTCAGGTCGCTCTAGCTCTACCTCTGGATCTTGATCTTTCTCCTGCTCTTTCTCTTGCTCTTTCTCCTGATCTTTCTCTTGATCTTTCTGTTGCTCCTGCTCTGGATCTTGCGTCTGATCTACCACTTGCTCTGGATCTTGTTCCTGCTCTACCTCTTGCTCTGGATCATGCTCCTGCTCTACCTCTTGCTCTGGATCTTGCTCCTGCTCTACTTCTTGCTCTGGCTTCGGCTCTGGATCTTGCTCTCGCTCTGCCTCTGGCAGTGGAGGTGGAGCTGGAGCTGGAACTCGAGCTGAACATGGCAGCAGCTCTTGGGACAGTTGTTCAGCCGGGGCGGAAGCTGGAACTGGAGAGACAACAATTGAAAATATCAATGTGAGTTTCTATGTCTCATCCAATGACACTGTCTTTCTAGAAGCCCAAGTCCAGAGACCCAGGCTCAGGAAGTCTCCCCACACCGCAGAACACTGTATGATTGTTCTGAGTACTCAGTGCCCCTGTCCCCAGCCTGTTTCTGGAAACTCTGCTCTGTGTGGCCCAGCCCAGGCCCCTCCCCAAACCCGCACAGGCACCCACCCTCTTCCTCCTCACCCTCAGTCTCCGCCTCACTAGGCTCCAGGTGCTCCGGCTTCTCCAGCTGCGCCAGAAGAAGATCAGCCTTACGCTCCACCTCTGAACCTCGCATACTGATATGTACATAGGCCGAAAGAAACTTCAAAGAATGAAATTCAGGAGGCTCGTGGAAATCGGTGGAATAGAATTCCAGCCAGATCTTTAAGACAGAGGACATGGCACTGTGGGAGACAGGTGGGCAACAGCATCAGAGGCCTGGCCTATCCCTCTATGCTGCCCTCCCAAGGCTCCCCTGAGTGAGCTGCAGTCTTGTACCCTCTGCCCGTGCCTGTCCATAGACCAGCCCTTCCAATGTCCACCCCCAGTATGGCAGTTCTGGCACAGATGGGCCTGGCAGCCAAGGAGGGGCTGGCAAAAGCCTCCATGGGAGGAGCCTTCAACCACTGATGTGACCACGTTTCCCTTCTTCAGGGAAACCTGACAACCTCCTCTGTCTGTGTCACTGCCCCATCCCTGCTGGAATGACCTGTCCACCCCAGGAGGGTGCTGTCTGCTCTGGGCATTACTCACTGGCACACAGGAGGTGTCCAGCAATATCTGATAAATGAGGAAACAGAGGGAGGCGCTGCTCCCCTGGCCTACCCAGGGCCCTTGGAAAAGCCCAAACTTGAGCTCACACGTGAATGTACTGCCCAAGTGTCTGCATGAAAATCTGCATATCCTTTTCCCAGTGACAGCAATCTCTTGGCCCTGACCACACTCTGCACCCTCAGCACCAGCTGAGCATCCCCATGGAGGCTCCAGCCCCGAGTGTGAGCGGCATGCTCTGCACACCTCCTGCTCTGGCTCAGCACGGGCTCTGGGGGTGTGGGCAGGGCTGGGTGGGAGGGCGTGGGGATGGATTCTCTCTGGGCTCACTCTGCTCTCCAGCCTCTCGCACACCCTACGGTGCCTGGGACCACATCCCCAGCCGTCTTGACCTCTTTCCCTGCAGGGAAAGCCTTGAGCCCTCAGCCCTGTAGCAGGAATCATAAGATGTGTGAGAGCCAGAGTTCTGCCAGCCCCCCACCCACAGACCCCCGCAGACCACACGCAGTTGTGTGGAGATGGGAGCCCCTCCTTCTGCACCTAAACCCCACTTACCATTTTAGCTGCTCCAGGGATTCGCCATCCCCGTGACAATCAGTAATCATGTTTCCATACCTAGAGGAGGTCAGGAGTGTGTCAAATCTACCATATGGTGGCACTACCTGCTTCTCATGTCTACTGTGACTGTCTCACCTCTGACTAGACTGGAAGCCCACGAGGGCAGTGAATGCAGTCTCCTCGGTTCATTGGATTATGGTCAGTGCCCAGAAAGTGACTGCACATAGTGTGGCTTCACGTATGATTGTTGAAGGAATGAACCCCAACCAACTCCTCCCAAGATCTCTGGGTGCACCTGAAGCCGCTCTGCCCGCCTCTGGTCTCCCTGCTTTGAATACACCCAGGAGCCTACAGATAGAATCTCAAATTTCCTGTAAAAATGTGAAAACAGTGAAGCCCAAGTCAACGAGGTCAGTGAGGGGGTGACAGAGACTTCCTCGTGGGGGTGTCAGGAATCCTGAATGAGGACGACCGTGGCCCCTCCAGCAGACCTTCCACAGGGCTGGACTCAGGAGCAGCACTTTCCATGGGGGACCCACTGGAGCTTGTTCCTGTTACCACCCACTGAACACAGGAGGAAACTGAGGCTCAGAGGGGTGTGGTGACAGTCCTAAGACTCACAGCTGGGAGGCGGCCTAGTGACACTGTGTGATCCAGGGCCTGAGTGCTCACCTGAGGAAAAGCAGGTGCAGCACATGCCGGGGACTGGCAAAGTTCTTGTAGCTTGACAGAAACAGGTGGACATAAGATTGGTCACCACCCAAGACAGCAGGCACCAGGTGCTCCACCCGCTTCTTCAGGGTGCGTGCCGGGACAGGCCACACCATGTGGGTGGCATCCGAGCTCAATGAAGATGTGTCTTCATCTAGGACAGGACAGGGGAGAGATACACAGTGACAGCACCGTGAACCCCAAGGAGGGCAGGGGCTGGAGGCCAGTCTTAACCCCAGGGAGGACATGAGAAGACAGCCTGAGGGCCCAGGGTTAATGTACAGGGTGGTGGTTGCCACCCCGGCAGTCCCCGTTCACCCTCCAGCCAGACCTGAGGTGTGAACACACCAGGGCCAGCAGGTTTATAAACCCCCCACCCTCTGCCCCTGCCCTGGGAGGGTGTCCCATGTCCCCGTTCCCCACACACTCAGGAGGAGTGGGTGCGGTCTCCAAGGGAGGCTCATAGTGCTGGCCTGGCCTTGCCCAACCTCCTCTGGGCCACCTGACATTACCTTTGGGGACCTCCTCCCAGACAGCCACAGGGGTCGAGGGCGAGGGCTGAACCAGCGCCGGAAGCATTGGACAAGCTTCTCAGCACAGCGCTTCCTGGGGCTACGGCCCCGAACCTCGGGATACAGCACAACATCTCACTCTGCCTGTGGCCAAGTGAGCTGGGGAAGGGGCTGTGTATAGAATGTGGGTGTCAGGTTACCGAGTTCCGAGTTCTGTTGGGGTCTGTCGTCAAGGAAGTGAAGTCACTTCCTGATACCTCATTTCCTGAGCCCCTCCTCTGTGTACAAGACTGCAAATGCCCCTCTGGGTACCTGTCTGCTGACCCTCCTTCCCCATGAACTCTCTCTATTGCCCACACTTCCACCAACACTGCCTGACCACACCCCTGTGCAAGGCCTGGTTGCAGCCAGCGTCACAGCTCGGAGGAGATACACGTAGGTTCATCCCCAGCTCCTCCTTCTTATCACTTTATGTGACCCTGGACCAGCCGTTGTCACTCTCATGACCTCCCCAGTCTCCCCTTTTGCACAGTGGGGATCTTTCTAGCATCTTCTTCCTAGGGATGGCATCAGGCATGTGTGAGGAAACATCTCTGAAACCTATGGCCGGTGTCACATGCAGCTAATAAACAAGACTAGAGATAAAATCCACGACGGTGTGGAAGGTAGCATGGAATACAACTAACGACAGGTCTGGTTCCTGTCATATAATCTTGAAAATGTCACTTTTGCTCTTGGTCTGTTTTCCCTGTCTGCACCATGCGACAGTTGGAATTTCATGCATTCACATACTGCTTTCCTCCATAAAACCTCACAATGGCTTCGTGTGTATTTAGGTTTGGACTCAAGTGCCACATCTCTGTCTGTGTGGTTGGCTACTCCTCAGGGGCTCCCAGTGGTCCCCACCATCTGCTGCACACATCCTCACGTAATCCCCTGCCCTGCAGTGTGGACTGGACTTAGTGACTCACTTCTAACCAATACAGGATCAAAAGTGAGAAGGTGTCACTTTCTAAATGTCATTGTAACACGCCTGTCTCTAGAGTCTTGTGCTCTGTCTCCTCTGTTCTCTCTGTTTGTATCCACCATATGCCAAGCATGGTGCCGAGAGCTGGAGAAAGAGCTGATTCAGCTGCACCCTGGCTTGGGAGATGATCCCAGGATAAGAAAGAGGAGAAGACGTACTATCGAGTGCCTGACATTCTAAGAGAGGAAAGTGATCTAGGAGGCCATCAGAATATTCTAGATTAGGAAGCTACCTGAAGAGGGTAGGAAATGAACACCATTTGCAGGGAAGAACCAGAGGCGTTTGGTCCATTAAGATGACGGCAACATGTAACTGATGTGTAAGATGTAAGTAAGTAAGAAATACTATTCACAAATTCAAATCCTATTTTCAAAATCATTGAATGGCAGGGATAAGTGCTCATGTTCAATGCAAACATAACTAGAATTGAGGAAGATTCCATTTATGGAATAACTTTATATCTCCATTAGATGAAAGTATGCAGATATGTTCAGCAATTCTTTTCAAATTGTATAAAATATCCATTGTTGACACAATCAGGATTCCACCCCCATACTTTGGCTTCACACCCGATTTTCTTTACACCAGACACACATCCATTGCTGTGATGTAGATCCATTGCTGTCAACACTATCCCAGCCCACAGCCTACTGGTCCTGGGAGACAGCAACTCTATCACTATATTGTGTGCAGAATCCAGGAAGGGTCTAACACGGGGGCTCCATAAATACTCCCTGAAGTGCTGCACTTGAGAAGAGTCTATGATTTTATTACCTAGTGCTCTACCTACACATGTTATCACTCTGCATTATGTCATGATCCTTAGTCCCCCTCACCTGACAGTCAGCAACCCAGGAGCAGAGTCTACACCTCGGTCTGCCCCTATTCCTGGCCCCCAGCCCAGCACCTGGCAAGTAATAGGTGCCAAGTACTGATGAATGAATTGTCTGGAAACATGTGAAACAGGATTCATCAAGAATACCCAGATGGAAGGTCACCATGAACATGCTGCCTGATAACCTGCCAGCCCTTTAATTCTGTCTGCCGACCACTTCCTTCAGCCAGGAACTGCCTGGGCTCAAAGATTTCCCAGAGTCACCATCCTGCCTTGACTTCTGCCGTTTACTTTAGCCTCCTTGATTGTCCTACTTACTGTGGGTTTCTTCACTCTCAGTCTCAGGGGACACCTCTGAACCCCTAAGGTAGCCCACTGGGTCTTCCTTCTCTGGCCAACACATTCCTCTTGCTTCTGTGCATGGCCTTGATAGCAGTGTCACAGGCAATCCCAGGAAACTGACACCCCAGCATGCTGACCTTGGGCACCCGCACTAGTCAAGGGAGCCCTCTCCCTTCATCTCCTGCAGAATCCCCCTAGGAATAGGGGATGCAGATATGTACACATGTGTAGGGAGGAGGAAAGCGGGTCTCATGACATCTTAGCTAGAAGATGATTACAAATTTCTTAAACATTAGTAGAAAATTATGGTTCATTTGTCCTGGCATGCAACTGAATGAGAATAAATCTGTGAAAAATTCTGACACCCATGACAAAAGAAATGATCCAAACAATACGACCATCGAGGTGCTTTTCTTTTATGTTTAGGACTAACATTTAAAAATGTGGTATTGACGAGAATGTGAACAATATTGGGGGAGGCTCTGGAACGATGCTGAGTAGAAAATGGACAATAGATTCCTTTTTTGAGAATTAAGAGAAGCTATTTTGCAGAAAGTGGCAAATGAGCTTGACTTTTAGAAACGAAGAGCATTATAGCAAGTAAGTTTAGTGGAAAGTAGATGATATTTGGGAGAGGGGTGACGTGTTAAGTTACAAGAGGCAAAGAAATGGAAAGAACACATGTTTTGCAAAGGGAAAAATCATTCCTGTAAAACATCAGAATTGGAGTTTTCTTGCTGTTCTTTTTGTGCCTATGTAGCATCTTCTTTCTGCTGTAACTTCCAACTTGGGTTCTAGGCACTCTGTGTATGTGTGTGTTTACAAGAGAGAAATTGATAAACCTTAGTAAGCCCTAGAAAATTCTAGAGGTCTGAAATAAACAGATATTTTTCAAGTTTATTTCATTAAAAAGCAAAACAAAACAAAAACAGTGTCATCTGCTCCTATTAGGTAAAATATATGATCATATTGGAATCTTTGTGTGTGTGTGTGGCTGGCCAATATAGGGATCCACACCCTTGACCTTGGTGATACGAGGCTGTGCTCTAACCAGCTGAGCTACCAGCCAGCCTATACATGATCATATTGGAATAATATGCAACAGAGAGATACTCTGCTGCTATGGAGAATAAGCTGATTGCAAGGAAAAAAGATGCTCACAGATAAGGCAAGGGTAGGCTTTTTGTCCCCCATTGTGGAATAGTACAGGGAACAAGGCAAATGTATTGAGGCTGGTAATTCCAAGTCATGGGAAGGAAATTAAAATGATGACTCTGGAAGAATAGTTTCAAATGTCAAGGAGTTTGAGGCAGGTGATCAATTTGGTGAAATGACAATTGCTTTAGGAGAGGCTGCTTCTTTGAAAGGATTGATACATACAGCAAGGCAAGGTAGGTGACTGTGCTGCTAAGTTTTTAATATTGCTATGAGTTTTAACTTTAAATATATTTGTGACTTTGCATGTAGCTCTGAATTTTGAGTGTCATAATTATTTAAGAATCTTTTATGGATTTGATTACTATAGCTTTCACTGTAATTTGATGAGGTTTTAGAACTACATTCCATTTCTAATTTTGGTTTTATTATTTCCAAGTGCCAAAATACTTAACACAGAACCACCTCTTATTCTATAATAAAAAGCAATGGAGACAAGTTATTCAGTTGTAAAAAATTACTTTTTTTTTTTTTTTAAAGATGACCTGTAAGTGGATCCTATCGATTGATGTGGTGTTGTCAGCACCACGCTCTCCCAAGTGAGCCAATCAGCCAACCCTTCATAGGGATCCAAACCCGTGGCCCTGGTGCTGTCAGCACCGCACTCTCCAAGTGCGCACGGGCCGGCCCTGCTCCATGGTAGTTTTAGCTGCTTCCCTCCTTTCTTCTCAGAATTTTCATTTTCCCATGTTCTCCTGGACAACTTCAACCCTGCTAACGATTAAAACCCATCACATCTGTCTGTCATGGTGTGGATTGGCTCCCAAGCAGAAGACTCAGGGCTTCTTTGAACTAGGACTTGCATTGACTTCAACTCAACCAAGCTGAGGCGCCGATCTTGTGATTACACTTAGCATGTGCTATGAATGGAGAGAAATGAAGTGAAAAGTGCCTATGAGATGCGAAGTCATACTTGTCACATTCCTAGTCCCCTGTCTGGCCTTCTCTCCATCTTCAGCTCCACCTCACTGTTTACCCCTTAAAGAAGCCAGATGCTCTCTAATTCATATGTCCACGAAACACTTGGTTTCAAATAACGGGTATTAAATGAATATCTGTTGGAAGTTGTGTATCCTAAATTTGTAGGTGTCCTTTATGTGACTGACGATGGCATGAATAACTAGTGTTAACAGTCTTTGATGTGCTCAGCATTAATATACATTAGGAATTGTCATGGAATCTTGTAAAATTGAAAAAAAAATCCAAATGCATGTCATCTGGCCTTGGAGTCCAGTTCTTCAGTACACACTCTGCTGATTTGGGCACCTCAGTCAAGAACCCAGTCAAAGAACCTCACAGAATCACCCACAGGCCACGAAGCCACAGCACACGAGCAAGACTTTCCTGTGCTGCCCTGTTAACCATGAGCAGATGCCAAGGGCCCCAGATGTTTCAGCAAATCCTCTAGTTTCAGCAACTCCTCTAATAAGAAATAGGCCAAAGCAAACAAACAAAAAAGGAAAAAGCGAATTGGAAGAAATAGAGATCATGCAAGGGAAACAGAAAATACCATTAACTTCCTCAGAGTTATAGGAGAGAAACTGTTGGACTAACTGAAGAAGAACAGACATTGTTAAAGTAGAAGAGGGAGAAGATGAATCAAATAACCATGAGGTCATTTAGAAATTAAAAATATAACTGTTGAAATTTTTGTTTGTTTGTTTTGTGTGTGTGTGTGTGTGTGTGACAGTTAAGGGCGTTGTAACCATAGGGGTGGTGTCGCCCGCACCGCGCTCAGCCAGTGAGCACACCGGCCATCCCTATGTGGGATCCGAACCCGCGGCAGCGCCCCTGCGCTCCCAGCGCCGCTCTCTCCCGTGTGCGCCACGGGGCGGCCCATAAGTGTTGAAATTTAAATTAGAAAACAACTCACTAGAAAGATGAGAAAATAACACAAGGGAAGCCTGATTAGATCAAAAAAAAAAGGGATAACAAGAAAGATACAATTGAAAGAAAAGCATAAAAAAGTAAAAGGAGTAAAAGGGAAAGAGAGAGAGAAAACGGAAGTGCGTGTCCGCAGAGCCAGTGTCTGAAGAACACGCGCTCCAGGAAGAGCCGCGGAGATGGGCAGGAGGAGAGAACAGTGGGAGAAAGGAGGAAGGGACAGGTCCCGGAGGTCCCCATAGGTCCCCGTGGAGAGTGACGATGGGTCCATACGCCGCCCCGCACTGGGGAAGCACAGGGGACACCGTGTCAACTATGGGTGTGGGGGTCAAGGGGACGGACCCTGCGGAGGAGCCTCAAGAGGGAGACGACAGGGGAGTCCGGCCTTCAGCGTCTCGTGCAGAGTCGGTTCCGATCTCAGCTTTTCCTCGTCAAACGTGAGTCCGACAAGGGGAGGACGGGCCTCTGGACGTTTAGCAGCCCAAGACCGTTTTCTTAGCAGTCTATGGGGGGCGTCTCCCACTAGGAAGAAGACATAAACCCGGACAGGGGACAGGGCCCTGGTGACGGCCACGGGGGAACATACCGAACCCGACTGCTCGGAGGCTGCATTGTAGACATTGGATCCCAGGAGGTGTCGTCCAGAGCACCACATGGGTCCCTGAGGCGTTCACCTGTGGTGACAGCAGCTGCCCTAACAGGGACAGTGCGCGTGCGCAGACGCCACCGCGCACAGAGGACACGCGGTCCGCGCCGGGCTGTCAGCCGCGTCCCCGCCGCCGCCGGTGCGCGGCGCTCAGAGCCGCGGAAGGGAAGCTGCGTTCGCGGGGTGCGCTCTCCGTGGCGCCTCCTGGTGGCCCTGCCTGCAGCTGCCGCCCCCAGGCCGCCCGTCCCGCCCGGGGACAGGAGCGCACGACCGGCTGCTCTCCACTCCCTGCTCCCGCCCCTCTGCGGCCGATGACAGCGGGTTCCAGCGACAGGACGGATTCCCACGGGCGCTCCAGGTCGGTGCAAGGGGTCCGCGCTGACGAGGCGCCGAGCACAGCCGTGAGGGGGACCCGCGTGGGCTATCGTCGGCCGACGGTCCTGGCGGTTCCTCGGCCCCAGGCTGGCAGGCACAGTCCGCGGCGTGACAGTCCTGACCGCGGAGCCGTGTGCTAGTAAAGCTACACGGTCACCACGAGCGACGGTATCTTGTGTACTTTTTCAAAACTGAGTTTTCTATTCTATGACTGTACTCAACCGTATGAAATATAGAATTAGTAATTTATCAAATTGCGTAAAAAATGTCAATTGTTATTTATATATAAACAAAATTTATAGATTTATTTGGAAGAATTGATATATTTTCCCTACTTATTTTCTCATCTATGAACATGTACATCTCTTCATTGTCTTCAGTTTGTTCGTTTTTTCAATAACATTTTACACTCAGTGTTTAGAAATCATGATTGTAAAAATGCACCCTAATTATTCATGCAAACCTTATGAATGAAAATTTGGGGTGTTTCCAACCCTTAGTAATAGGTATTGTCATATTAACAATCTTGTCGACACCTCACCTTATAATTTTTCAAGGTTACATATGATATAGATTCCTGAATATTGGGTTACAGTATAAAATAGTAAATATACAAGTATAATTTTGCTAAATTTTGCGAGTTTCTGCTCCTTATGGGCTCTACCATTTGCATTCCACCACAGTGTATTATAATACCTGGATCCCCACAGTCTCACTAACAAGTTTGTTATCAAAAAATTAAATTTTGCAAATCTAATAGGTGAAGTATTGTATTTCAATATATTTTAAATGTCTAGTTCTCTATGAGGGATTTTAAGCACCTCATTAAGTATTGATGCCAATTTAAATTTCCTTTTGTGTTATTAGATTGTTCATATATTTTGTTCATTTTTATTTCATTTTGTTGGTCATTTCCATCTCATTTTTTCACACATCATTGTATTAGTGATATTATCCTAGTTTAAGAGGTTTTTTGTTTTTTTGCTTTTTTTAAAATTGAAACATTATTGATCACCCATTTTAAGTATTATAGCTTGTAATTACTTTTTGTCGTGTCCTTTTGACCTAGTTGGTGGCATTTACCTTTGGTTTGAGTTTGCTTTGCTTTATTAATGGCTGCTATGCCATCCATGTTAACTGCTGCTACATTAGTAGCAGCATATTTTCACCAGTGATTTGAAATGCTATCTTTCTTAAATACTAAATTTCTATAAATCTTGGGTATCTCTTTGAATTCTCCATTCTTTTCCATTAGGTTTTATATTTACTTATAAACAAATTCCATATGGTCTTGATAATGAAGAATTTATAAAAAAAATATTTTTCGATCTCTGGCAGACTTACACCTCCCTTTTGATTTGTTTCCTCAATTTTTTCTGAAGAACGATTAATGTTTCATCAACATTTTATAATCATCCTTTTTTGTTGTAGGTGAAGAAAAAAATGAGACTATTTTTAATGTGATCATGACACACGTATAAAGTAACTTAGGAGAAAATAAAATCCTTAGGATCATGTGGCTTTCTGGCCAAGAAAATATCTCTGACATTACTCTATCGTTTGTGTATGTATGTTTTAAGAGTGTGCTAATGCTTAAATCACATAGTTAAACAGGCTTTGTTGAGTTCTTGTTAGCTTTATGCCAAATATTTTAACAATTTTGTGGCTATTGAAAATGGAATCTTGATTTGTGGAATGTAATCTAGATAGTTATTGTTATTACATAAGACATTTATTAATTTTATATGTGAATTTTTCTAAATCGCAACATGTAAATTTTATTTTAGAAAGTCGTCTTGTTTGTAATAGGTTTTTAATTAATTCTTTTTGATTTTCTAAATTCACAATACATACACGTAACACATTTTTCTCCATCTTGAGATGTACAAATATGTATGGTCAAACCTTATTTTATCTACTGTTCTGATATTTATGAGTCTTACATTTTCTCAAAAGTACTTTGGCTTCTGTGGAAATTATTATGTCTTTTTCTTTCTTCTAATGCTTAATACTTTTGCAAAATATTGAAGTTAGTAATTCATCTCAAATTTAATTTTGTGAACGGTACCTAGCAAAAGCATAACTGGATTTAATTTCCAAATAAATAATATTTCAATCCCTGTAATGATGAAGTGCTTTCCCGTAAGTAATCTGAATCCTTTCCACACATATACTAGAATCTGTTTCAAAATTCAAACTTTTACTCCACTTCGCTTATTCTTTGCCAATCTCATTCCCTTTCAAGTATGTTCCTTTGCAATACATTTTATTAGACGGAGCAAATTTCCTCTTTGTTTTCATTATTATTGTTCTTCTTATGTCTTGAACATTTTGGGGGCCATTTTTGCACATAATTTTTTTTCATATTAACTTTGAGGTTATTTGACAAGTCCCCTAAACATCACTCTTTGGAATTTTTCAAGTTTAGATTTATTGAAACTATTGATTAACATAGGTAGAATACATATATATGTGGCGTAACTTCCTAGCATCACTGCTGCCCGGCACATGGACACACCTGGGCATTTTGGTAGGAGCTGCTGAGTGGCTCCTGCGACAGGGGTATCTATGAACACATCTCCTGGGGCATCTGCTGGGACCTCTTCTTCCTTCATTCTCACAAGAGCTGGTCGTCACCAGACATACAGACCTGCCCATCTGATGGGGCAAATGCTATCTGAATAGTGAGTAAATTTCTGCGCATCATCATTAGGGAGACCGCGGATGTCTGACATTTACTGGCCATGTGAATTGCTTCCCTGTGGAACTGCAGGAATATGTCCTTTGTCCCTATGGATAAATGAGAACTCTTTGTACAACTAGGATGCATACTACCCTTTCTCTGCCCATGAAGAATTTTCCAGTCTGGGGCTTGACTTTTCATCTTTTGGCATTATTCTGGTTTTTGTTTGGACCAGGAAAAGTCAGCATTTTCCTCAGTGGCTTCTGGCTCTCTGGTCATTCAAAAGTAGTTCCTATTTCAAGATTATGGCAATAATAACTATCAGGGCTTTATGTTTCTACATAGAGTCTTTGATTTTTCTGTAATTTTCCTCTTACTAAAAACATAAAATGAAAATTATTCAGATCTTTCTCATATTATGTGGCCAGATACAAAAGGCCACATAACATATAACTGTACTGATAGGAACAATCCACGATAGGTAAATTCACACACGCAGAAAATGGAGTGGTAGTCAGGGACAGGGAGAGGCGGGATGGGGAGTGACAGCTTAATGGCTACAGAGTTGATGAAGCTGTTTGATCACTAGATGGTGGTAAGGGTTGCGCCATATTAAAAATGTACTTAATGCCACTGAATGGTAATTTTGAAAATATTAAAAACACTTTATTTTATACAAGGGATATTATTGAAAATAAAAGATGAAAAAATTTGAGGAGATGCAGGACACAGACAAAAATGAGGAGAAGCACAGCGTCAAGGAAGGGCAAGAACAGATCTGGAGTGGGGACTGGTGAGGGTGTTTGTGGGAGCTCTGGAGCCAGGGCTCCCCTGGGTGCTGGTGTTTCTTCTAATTCTTCTGATGTTTCAGGAACGGTTATGTCAGGTCGCTCTAGCTCTACCTCTGGATCTTGATCTTTCTCCTGCTCTTTCTCTTGCTCTTTCTCCTGATCTTTCTCTTGATCTTTCTGTTGCTCCTGCTCTGGATCTTGCGTCTGATCTACCACTTGCTCTGGATCTTGTTCCTGCTCTACCTCTTGCTCTGGATCATGCTCCTGCTCTACCTCTTGCTCTGGATCTTGCTCCTGCTCTACTTCTTGCTCTGGCTTGGGCTCTGGATCTTGCTCTCGCTCTGCCTCTGGCAGTGGAGGTGGAGCTGGAGCTGGAACTCGAGCTGAACATGGCAGCAGCTCTTGGGACAGTTGTTCAGCCGGGGCGGAAGCTGGAACTGGAGAGACAACAATTGAAAATATCAATGTGAGTTTCTATGTCTCATCCAATGACACTGTCTTTCTAGAAGCCCAAGTCCAGAGACCCAGGCTCAGGAAGTCTCCCCACACCGCAGAACACTGTATGATTGTTCTGAGTACTCAGTGCCCCTGTCCCCAGCCTGTTTCTGGAAACTCTGCTCTGTGTGGCCCAGCCCAGGCCCCTCCCCAAACCCGCACAGGCACCCACCCTCTTCCTCCTCACCCTCAGTCTCCGCCTCACTAGGCTCCAGGTGCTCCGGCTTCTCCAGCTGCGCCAGAAGAAGATCAGCCTTACGCTCCACCTCTGAACCTCGCATACTGATATGTACATAGGCCGAAAGAAACTTCAAAGAATGAAATTCAGGAGGCTCGTGGAAATCGGTGGAATAGAATTCCAGCCAGATCTTTAAGACAGAGGACATGGCACTGTGGGAGACAGGTGGGCAACAGCATCAGAGGCCTGGCCTATCCCTCTATGCTGCCCTCCCAAGGCTCCCCTGAGTGAGCTGCAGTCTTGTACCCTCTGCCCGTGCCTGTCCATAGACCAGCCCATCCAATGTCCACCCCCAGTATGGCAGTTCTGGCACAGATGGGCCTGGCAGCCAAGGAGGGGCTGGCAAAAGCCTCCATGGGAGGAGCCTTCAACCACTGATCTGACCACGTTTCCCTTCTTCAGGGAAACCTGACAACCTCCTCTGTCTGTGTCACTGCCCCATCCCTGCTGGAATGACCTGTCCACCCCAGGAGGGTGCTGTCTGCTCTGGGCATTACTCACTGGCACACAGGAGGTGTCCAGCAATATCTGATAAATGAGGAAACAGAGGGAGGCGCTGCTCCCCTGGCCTACCCAGGGCCCTTGGAAAAGCCCAAACTTGAGCTCACACGTGAATGTACTGCCCAAGTGTCTGCATGAAAATCTGCATATCCTTTTCCCAGTGACAGCAATCTCTTGGCCCTGACCACACTCTGCACCCTCAGCACCAGCTGAGCATCCCCATGGAGGCTCCAGCCCCGAGTGTGAGCGGCATGCTCTGCACACCTCCTGCTCTGGCTCAGCACGGGCTCTGGGGGTGTGGGCAGGGCTGGGTGGGAGGGCGTGGGGATGGATTCTCTCTGGGCTCACTCTGATCTCCAGCCTCTCGCACACCCTACGGTGCCTGGGACCACATCCCCAGCCGTCTTGACCTCTTTCCCTGCAGGGAAAGCCTTGAGCCCTCAGCCCTGTAGCAGGAATCATAAGATGTGTGAGAGCCAGAGTTCTGCCAGCCCCCCACCCACAGGCCCCCGCAGACCACACGCAGTTGTGTGGAGATGGGAGCCCCTCCTTCTGCACCTAAACCCCACTTACCATTTTAGCTGCTCCAGGGATTCGCCATCCCCGTGACAATCAGTAATCATGTTTCCATACCTAGAGGAGGTCAGGAGTGTGTCAAATCTACCATATGGTGGCACTACCTGCTTCTCATGTCTACTGTGACTGTCTCACCTCTGACTAGACTGGAAGCCCACGAGGGCAGTGAATGCAGTCTCCTCGGTTCATTGGATTATGGTCAGTGCCCAGAAAGTGACTGCACATAGTGTGGCTTCACGTATGATTGTTGAAGGAATGAACCCCAACCAACTCCTCCCAAGATCTCTGGGTGCACCTGAAGCCGCTCTGCCCGCCTCTGGTCTCCCTGCTTTGAATACACCCAGGAGCCTACAGATAGAATCTCAAATTTCCTGTAAAAATGTGAAAACAGTGAAGCCCAAGTCAACGAGGTCAGTGAGGGGGTGACAGAGACTTCCTCGTGGGGGTGTCAGGAATCCTGAATGAGGACGACCGTGGCCCCTCCAGCAGACCTTCCACAGGGCTGGACTCAGGAGCAGCACTTTCCATGGGGGACCCACTGGAGCTTGTTCCTGTTACCACCCACTGAACACAGGAGGAAACTGAGGCTCAGAGGGGTGTGGTGACAGTCCTAAGACTCACAGCTGGGAGGCGGCCTAGTGACACTGTGTGATCCAGGGCCTGAGTGCTCACCTGAGGAAAAGCAGGTGCAGCACATGCCGGGGACTGGCAAAGTTCTTGTAGCTTGACAGAAACAGGTGGACATAAGATTGGTCACCACCCAAGACAGCAGGCACCAGGTGCTCCACCCGCTTCTTCAGGGTGCGTGCCGGGACAGGCCACACCATGTGGGTGGCATCCGAGCTCAATGAAGATGTGTCTTCACTCTAGGACAGGAGAGGGGAGAGATACACAGTGACAGCACCGTGAACCCCAAGGAGGGCAGGGTCTGGAGGCCAGTCTTAACCCCAGGGAGGACATGAGAAGACAGCCTGAGGGCCCAGGGTTAATGTACAGGGTGGTGGTTGCCACCTCGGCAGTCCCCGTTCACCCTCCAGCCAGACCTGAGGTGTGAACACACCAGGGCCAGCAGGTTTATAAACCCCCCACCCTCTGCCCCTGCCCTGGGAGGGTGTCCCATGTCCCCGTTCCCCACACACTCAGGAGGAGTGGGTGCGGTCTCCAAGGGAGGCTCATAGTGCTGGCCTGGCCTTGCCCAACCTCCTCTGGGCCACCTGACATTACCTTTGGGGACCTCCTCCCAGACAGCCACAGGGGTCGAGGGCGAGGGCTGAACCAGCGCCGGAAGCATTGGACAAGCTTCTCAGCACAGCGCTTCCTGGGGCTACGGCCCCGAACCTCGGGATACAGCACAACATCTCACTCTGCCTGTGGCCAAGTGAGCTGGGGAAGGGGCTGTGTATAGAATGTGGGTGTCAGGTTACCGAGTTCCGAGTTCTGTTGGGGTCTGTCGTCAAGGAAGTGAAGTCACTTCCTGATACCTCATTTCCTGAGCCCCTCCTCTGTGTACAAGACTGCAAATGCCCCTCTGGGTACCTGTCTGCTGACCCTCCTTCCCCATGAACTCTCTCTATTGCCCACACTTCCACCAACACTGCCTGACCACACCCCTGTGCAAGGCCTGGTTGCAGCCAGCGTCACAGCTCGGAGGAGATACACGTAGGTTCATCCCCAGCTCCTCCTTCTTATCACTTTATGTGACCCTGGACCAGCCGTTGTCACTCTCATGACCTCCCCAGTCTCCCCTTTTGCACAGTGGGGATCTTTCTAGCATCTTCTTCCTAGGGATGGCATCAGGCATGTGTGAGGAAACATCTCTGAAACCTATGGCCGGTGTCACATGCAGCTAATAAACAAGACTAGAGATAAAATCCACGACGGTGTGGAAGGTAGCATGGAATACAACTAACGACAGGTCTGGTTCCTGTCATATAATCTTGAAAATGTCACTTTTGCTCTTGGTCTGTTTTCCCTGTCTGCACCATGCGACAGTTGGAATTTCATGCATTCACATACTGCTTTCCTCCATAAAACCTCACAATGGCTTCGTGTGTATTTAGGTTTGGACTCAAGTGCCACATCTCTGTCTGTGTGGTTGGCTACTCCTCAGGGGCTCCCAGTGGTCCCCACCATCTGCTGCACACATCCTCACGTAATCCCCTGCCCTGCAGTGTGGACTGGACTTAGTGACTCACTTCTAACCAATACAGGATCAAAAGTGAGAAGGTGTCACTTTCTAAATGTCATTGTAACACGCCTGTCTCTAGAGTCTTGTGCTCTGTCTCCTCTGTTCTCTCTGTTTGTATCCACCATATGCCAAGCATGGTGCCGAGAGCTGGAGAAAGAGCTGATTCAGCTGCACCCTGGCTTGGGAGATGATCCCAGGATAAGAAAGAGGAGAAGACGTGCTATCGAGTGCCTGACATTCTAAGAGAGGAAAGTGATCTAGGAGGCCATCAGAATATTCTAGATTAGGAAGCTACCTGAAGAGGGTAGGAAATGAACACCATTTGCAGGGAAGAACCAGAGGCGTTTGGTCCATTAAGATGACGGCAACATGTAACTGATGTGTAAGATGTAAGTAAGTAAGAAATACTATTCACAAATTCAAATCCTATTTTCAAAATCATTGAATGGCAGGGATAAGTGCTCATGTTCAATGCAAACATAACTAGAATTGAGGAAGATTCCATTTATGGAATAACTTTATATCTCCATTAGATGAAAGTATGCAGATATGTTCAGCAATTCTTTTCAAATTGTATAAAATATCCATTGTTGACACAATCAGGATTCCACCCCCATACTTTGGCTTCACACCCGATTTTCTTTACACCAGACACACATCCATTGCTGTGATGTAGATCCATTGCTGTCAACACTATCCCAGCCCACAGCCTACTGGTCCTGGGAGACAGCAACTCTATCACTATATTGTGTGCAGAATCCAGGAAGGGTCTAACACGGGGGCTCCATAAATACTCCCTGAAGTGCTGCACTTGAGAAGAGTCTATGATTTTATTACCTAGTGCTCTACCTACACATGTTATCACTCTGCATTATGTCATGATCCTTAGTCCCCCTCACCTGACAGTCAGCAACCCAGGAGCAGAGTCTACACCTCAGTCTGCCCCTATTCCTGGCCCCCAGCCCAGCACCTGGCAAGTAATAGGTGCCAGGTACTGATGAATGAATTGTCTCGAAACATGTGAAACAGGATTCATCAAGAATACCCAGATGGAAGGTCACCATGAACATGCTGCCTGATAACCTGCCAGCCCTTTAATTCTGTCTGCCGACCACTTCCTTCAGCCAGGAACTGCCTGGGCTCAAAGATTTCCCAGAGTCACCATCCTGCC
Source organism: Cynocephalus volans (assembly GCF_027409185.1). NCBI lineage: Eukaryota > Metazoa > Chordata > Mammalia > Dermoptera > Cynocephalidae > Cynocephalus > Cynocephalus volans. The sequence continues at coordinate 50,020,214 of NC_084476.1, read as the reverse complement.
TTGACTTCTGCCGTTTACTTTAGCCTCCTTGATTGTCCTACTTACTGTGGGTTTCTTCACTCTCAGTCTCAGGGGACACCTCTGAACCCCTAAGGTAGCCCACTGGGTCTTCCTTCTCTGGCCAACACATTCCTCTTGCTTCTGTGCATGGCCTTGATAGCAGTGTCACAGGCAATCCCAGGAAACTGACACCCCAGCATGCTGACCTTGGGCACCCGCACTAGTCAATGGAGCCCTCTCCCTTCATCTCCTGCAGAATCCCCCTAGGAATAGGGGATGCAGATATGTACACATGTGTAGGGAGGAGGAAAGCGGGTCTCATGACATGTTAGCTAGAAGATGATTACAAATTTCTTAAACATTAGTAGAAAATTATGGTTCATTTGTCCTGGCATGCAACTGAATGAGAATAAATCTGTGAAAAATTCTGACACCCATGACAAAAGAAATGATCCAAACAATACGACCATCGAGGTGCTTTTCTTTTATGTTTAGGACTAACATTTAAAAATGTGGTATTGACGAGAATGTGAACAATATTGGGGGAGGCTCTGGAACGATGCTGAGTAGAAAATGGACAATAGATTCCTTTTTTGAGAATTAAGAGAAGCTATTTTGCAGAAAGTGGCAAATGAGCTTGACTTTTAGAAACGAAGAGCATTATAGCAAGTAAGTTTAGTGGAAAGTAGATGATATTTGGGAGAGGGGTGACGTGTTAAGTTACAAGAGGCAAAGAAATGGAAAGAACACATGTTTTGCAAAGGGAAAAATCATTCCTGTAAAACATCAGAATTGGAGTTTTCTTGCTGTTCTTTTTGTGCCTATGTAGCATCTTCTTTCTGCTGTAACTTCCAACTTGGGTTCTAGGCACTCTGTGTATGTGTGTGTTTACAAGAGAGAAATTGATAAACCTTAGTAAGCCCTAGAAAATTCTAGAGGTCTGAAATAAACAGATATTTTTCAAGTTTATTTAATTAAAAAGCAAAACAAAACAAAAACAGTGTCATCTGCTCCTATTAGGTAAAATATATGATCATATTGGAATCTTTGTGTGTGTGTGTGGCTGGCCAATATAGGGATCCACACCCTTGACCTTGGTGATACGAGGCTGTGCTCTAACCAGCTGAGCTACCAGCCAGCCTATACATGATCATATTGGAATAATATGCAACAGAGAGATACTCTGCTGCTATGGAGAATAAGCTGATTGCAAGGAAAAAAGATGCTCACAGATAAGGCAAGGGTAGGCTTTTTGTCCCCCATTGTGGAATAGTACAGGGAACAATGCAAATGTATTGAGGCTGGTAATTCCAAGTCATGGGAAGGAAATTAAAATGATGACTCTGGAAGAATAGTTTCAAATGTCAAGGAGTTTGAGGCAGGTGATCAATTTGGTGAAATGACAATTGCTTTAGGAGAGGCTGCTTCTTTGAAAGGATTGATACATACAGCAAGGCAAGGTAGGTGACTGTGCTGCTAAGTTTTTAATATTGCTATGAGTTTTAACTTTAAATATATTTGTGACTTTGCATGTAGCTCTGAATTTTGAGTGTCATAATTATTTAAGAATCTTTTATGGATTTGATTACTATAGCTTTCACTGTAATTTGATGAGGTTTTAGAACTACATTCCATTTCTAATTTTGGTTTTATTATTTCCAAGTGCCAAAATACTTAACACAGAACCACCTCTTATTCTATAATAAAAAGCAATGGAGACAAGTTATTCAGTTGAAAAAAATTACTTTTTTTTTTTTTTTAAAGATGACCTGTAAGTGGATCCTATCGATTGATGTGGTGTTGTCAGCACCACGCTCTCCCAAGTGAGCCAATCAGCCAACCCTTCATAGGGATCCAAACCCGTGGCCCTGGTGCTGTCAGCACCGCACTCTCCAAGGGCGCACGGGCCGGCCCTGCTCCATGGTAGTTTTAGCTGCTTCCCTCCTTTCTTCTCAGAATTTTCATTTTCCCATGTTCTCCTGGACAACTTCAACCCTGCTAACGATTAAAACCCATCACATCTGTCTGTCATGGTGTGGATTGGCTCCCAAGCAGAAGACTCAGGGCTTCTTTGAACTAGGACTTGCATTGACTTCAACTCAACCAAGCTGAGGCGCCGATCTTGTGATTACACTTAGCATGTGCTATGAATGGAGAGAAATGAAGTGAAAAGTGCCTATGAGATGCGAAGTCATACTTGTCACGTTCCTAGTCCCCTCTCTGGCCTTCTCTCCATCTTCAGCTCCACCTCACTGTTTACCCCTTAAAGAAGCCAGATGCTCTCTAATTCATATGTCCACGAAACACTTGGTTTCAAATAACGGGTATTAAATGAATATCTGTTGGAAGTTGTGTATCCTAAATTTGTAGGTGTCCTTTATGTGACTGACGATGGCATGAATAACTAGTGTTAACAGTCTTTGATGTGCTCAGCATTAATATACATTAGGAATTGTCATGGAATCTTGTAAAATTGAAAAAAAATCCAAATGCATGTCATCTGGCCTTGGAGTCCAGTTCTTCAGTACACACTCTGCTGATTTGGGCACCTCAGTCAAGAACCCAGTCAAAGAACCTCACAGAGTCACCCACAGGCCACGAAGCCACAGCACACGAGCAAGACTTTCCTGTGCTGCCCTGTTAACCATGAGCAGATGCCAAGGGCCCCAGATGTTTCAGCAAATCCTCTAGTTTCAGCAACTCCTCTAATAAGAAATAGGCCAAAGCAAACAAACAAAAAAGGAAAAAGCGAATTGGAAGAAATAGAGATCATGCAAGGGAAACAGAAAATACCATTAACTTCCTCAGAGTTATAGGAGAGAAACTGTTGGACTAACTGAAGAAGAACAGACATTGTTAAAGTAGAAGAGGGAGAAGATGAATCAAATAACCATGAGGTCATTTAGAAATTAAAAATATAACTGTTGAAATTTTTGTTTGTTTGTTTTGTGTGTGTGTGTGTGTGTGTGACAGTTAAGGGCGTTGTAACCATAGGGGTGGTGTCGCCCGCACCGCGCTCAGCCAGTGAGCACACCGGCCATCCCTATGTGGGATCCGAACCCGCGGCAGCGCCCCTGTGCTCCCAGCACCGCTCTCTCCCGTGTGCGCCACGGGGCGGTCCATAAGTGTTGAAATTTAAATTAGAAAACAACTCACTAGAAAGATGAGAAAATAACACAAGGGAAGCCTGATTAGATCAAAAAAAAAAAGGGATAACAAGAAAGATACAATTGAAAGAAAAGCATAAAATAGTAAAAGGAGTAAAAGGGAAAGAGAGAGAGAAAACGGAAGTGCGTGTCCGCAGAGCCAGTGTCTGAAGAACACGCGCTCCAGGAAGAGCCGCGGAGATGGGCAGGAGGAGAGAACCGTGGGAGAAAGGAGGAAGGGACAGGTCCCGGAGGTCCCCATAGGTCCCCACGTGGAGAGTGACGATGGGTCCATACGCCGTCCCGCACTGGGGAAGCACAGGGGACACCGTGTCAACTATGGGTGTGGGGGTCAAGGGGACGGACCCTGCGTAGGAGCCTCAAGAGGGAGACGACAGGGGAGTGCGGCCTTCAGCGTCTCATGCAGAGTCGGTTCCGATCTCAGCTTTTCCTCGTCAAACGTGAGTCCGACAAGGCGAGGACGGGCCTCTGGACGTTTAGCAGCCCAAGACCGTTTTCTTAGCAGTCTATGGGGGGCGTCTCCCACTAGGAAGAAGACATAAACCCGGACAGGGGACAGGGCCCTGGTGACGGCCACGGGGGAACATACCGAACCCGACTGCTCGGAGGCTGCATTGTAGACATTGGATCCCAGGAGGTGTCGTCCAGAGCACCACATGGGTCCCTGAGGCGTTCACCTGTGGTGACAGCAGCTGCCCTAACAGGGACAGTGCGCGTGCGCAGACGCCACCGCGCACAGAGGACACGCGGTCCGCGCCGGGCTGTCAGCCGCGTCCCCGCAGCCGCCGGTGCGCGGCGCTCAGAGCCGCGGACGGGAAGCCGCGGTCGCGGGGTGCGCTCTCCGTGGCGCCTCCTGGTGGCCCTGCCTGCAGCTGCCGCCCCCAGGCCGCCCGTCCCGCCCGGGGACAGGAGCGCACGACCGGCTGCTCTCCACTCCCTGCTCCCGCCCCTCTGCGGCCGATGACAGCGGGTTCCAGCGACAGGACGGATTCCCACGGGCGCTCCAGGTCGGTGCAAGGGGTCCGCACTGACGAGGCGCCGAGCACAGCCGTGAGGGGGACCCGCGTGGGCTGTCGTCGGCCGACGGTCCTGGCGGTTCCTCGGCCCCAGGCTGGCAGGCACAGTCCGCGGCGTGACAGTCCTGACCGCGGAGCCGTGTGCTAGTACAGCTACAAGGTCACCACGAGCGACGGTATCTTGTGTACTTTTTCAAAACTGAGTTTTCTATTCTATGACTGTACTCAACCGTATGAAATATAGAATTAGTAATTTATCAAATTGCGTAAAAAATGTCAATTGTTATTTATATATAAACAAAATTTATAGATTTATTTGGAAGAATTGATATATTTTCCCTACTTATTTTCTCATCTATGAACATGTACATCTCTTCATTGTCTTCAGTTTGTTCGTTTTTTCAATAACATTTTACACTCAGTGTTTAGAAATCATGATTGTAAAAATGCACCCTAATTATTCATGCAAACCTTATGAATGAAAATTTGGGGTGTTTCCAACCCTTAGTAATAGGTATTGTCATATTAACAATCTTGTCGACACCTCACCTTATAATTTTTCAAGGTTACATATGATATAGATTCCTGAATATTGGGTTACAGTATAAAATAGTAAATATACAAGTATAATTTTGCTAAATTTTGCGAGTTTCTGCTCCTTATGGGCTCTACCATTTGCATTCCACCACAGTGTATTATAATACCTGGATCCCCACAGTCTCACTAACAAGTTTGTTATCAAAAAATTAAATTTTGCAAATCTAATAGGTGAAGTATTGTATTTCAATATATTTTAAATGTCTAGTTCTCTATGAGGGATTTTAAGCACCTCATTAAGTATTGATGCCAATTTAAATTTCCTTTTGTGTTATTAGATTGTTCATATATTTTGTTCATTTTTATTTCATTTTGTTGGTCATTTCCATCTCATTTTTTCACACATCATTGTATTAGTGATATTATCCTAGTTTAAGAGGTTTTTTGTTTTTTTGCTTTTTTTAAAATTGAAACATTATTGATCACCCATTTTAAGTATTATAGCTTGTAATTACTTTTTGTCGTGTCCTTTTGACCTAGTTGGTGGCATTTACCTTTGGTTTGAGTTTGCTTTGCTTTATTAATGGCTGCTATGCCATCCATGTTAACTGCTGCTACATTAGTAGCAGCATATTTTCACCAGTGATTTGAAATGCTATCTTTCTTAAATACTAAATTTCTATAAATCTTGGGTATCTCTTTGAATTATCCATTCTTTTCCATTAGGTTTTATATTTACTTATAAACAAATTCCATATGGTCTTGATAATGAAGAATTTATAAAAAAAATATTTTTCGATCTCTGGTAGACTTACACCTCCCTTTTGATTTGTTTCCTCAATTTTTTCTGATGAACGATTAATGTTTCATCAACATTTTATAATCATCCTTTTTTGTTGTAGGTGAAGAAACAAATGAGACTATTTTTAATGTGATCATGACACACGTATAAAGTAACTTAGGAGAAAATAAAATCCTTAGGATCATGTGGCTTCCTGGCCAAGAAAATATCTCTGACATTTCTCTATCGTTTGTGTATGTATGTTTTAAGAGTGTGCTAATGCTTAAATCACATAGTTAAACAGGCTTTGTTGAGTTCTTGTTAGCTTTATGCCAAATATTTTAACAATTTTGTGGCTATTGAAAATGGAATCTTGATTTGTGGAATGTAATCTAGATAGTTATTGTTATTACATAAGACATTTATTAATTTTATATGTGAATTTTTCTAAATCGCAACATGTAAATTTTATTTTAGAAAGTCGTCTTGTTTGTAATAGGTTTTTAATTAATTCTTTTTGATTTTCTAAATTCACAATACATACACATAACACATTTTTCTCCATCTTGAGATATACAAATATGTATGGTCAAACCTTATTTTATCTACTGTTTTGATATTTATGAGTCTTACATTTTCTCAAAAGTACTTTGGCTTCTGTGGAAATTATTATGTCTTTTTCTTTCTTCTAATGCTTAATACTTTTGCAAAATATTGAAGTTAGTAATTCATCTCAAATTTAATTTTGTGAACGGTACCTAGCAAAAGCATAACTGGATTTAATTTCCAAATAAATAATATTTCAATCCCTGTAATGATGAAGTGCTTTCCCGTAAGTAATCTGAATCCTTTCCACACATATACCAGAATCTGTTTCAAAATTCAAACTTTTACTCCACTTCGCTTATTCTTTGCCAATCTCATTCACTTTCAAGTATGTTCCTTTGCAATACATTTTATTAGACGGAGCAAATTTCCTCTTTGTTTTCATTATTATTGTTCTTCTTATGTCTTGAACATTTTGGGGGCCATTTTTGCACATAATTTTTTTTCATATTAACTTTGAGGTTATTTGACAAGTCCCCTAAACATCACTCTTTGGAATTTTTCAAGTTTAGATTTATTGAAACTATTGATTAACATAGGTAGAATACATATATATGTGGCGTAACTTCCTAGCATCACTGCTGCCCGGCACATGGACACACCTGGGCATTTTGGTAGGAGCTGCTGAGTGGCTCCTGCGACAGGGGTATCTATGAACACATCTCCTGGGGCATCTGCTGGGACCTCTTCTTCCTTCATTCTCACAAGAGCTGGTCGTCACCAGACATACAGACCTGCCCATCTGATGGGGCAAATGCTATCTGAATAGTGAGTAAATTTCTGTGCATCATCATTAGGGAGGCCGCGGATGTCTGACATTTACTGGCCATGTGAATTGCTTCCCTGTGGAACTGCAGGAATATGTCCTTTGTCCCTATGGATAAATGAGAACTCTTTGTACAACTAGGATGCATACTACCCTTTCTCTGCCCATGAAGAATTTTCCAGTCTGGGGCTTGACTTTTCACCTTTTGGCATTATTCTGGTTTTTGTTTAGACCAGGAAAAGTCAGCATTTTCCTCAGTGGCTTCTGGCTCTCTGGTCATTCAAAAGTAGTTCCTATTTCAAGATTATGGCAATAATAACTATCAGGGCTTTGTGTTTCTACATAGAGTCTTTGATTTTTCTGTAATTTTCCTCTTACTAAAAACATAAAATGAAAATTATTCAGATCTTTCTCATATTATGTGGCCAGATACAAAAGGCCACATAACATATAACTGTACTGATAGGAACAATCCACGATAGGTAAATTCACACACGCAGAAAATGGAGTGGTAGTCAGGGACAGGGAGAGGCGGGATGGGGAGTGACAGCTTAATGGCTACAGAGTTGATGAAGCTGTTTGATCACTAGATGGTGGTAAGGGTTGCGCCATATTAAAAATGTACTTAATGCCACTGAATGGTAATTTTGAAAATATTAAAAACACTTTATTTTATACAAGGGATATTATTGAAAATAAAAGATGAAAAAATTTGAGGATATGCAGGACACAGACAAAAATGAGGAGAAGCACAGCGTCAAGGAAGGGCAAGAACAGATCTGGAGTGGGGACTGGTGAGGGTGTTTGTGGGAGCTCTGGAGCCAGGGCTCCCCTGGGTGCTGGTGTTTCTTCTAATTCTTCTGATGTTTCAGGAACGGTTATGTCAGGTCGCTCTAGCTCTACCTCTGGATCTTGATCCTTCTCCTGCTCTTTCTCTTGCTCTTTCTCCTGATCTTTCTCTTGATCTTTCTGTTGCTCCTGCTCTGGATCTTGCGTCTGATCTACCACTTGCTCTGGATCTTGTTCCTGCTCTACCTCTTGCTCTGGATCATGCTCCTGCTCTACCTCTTGCTCTGGATCTTGCTCCTGCTCTACTTCTTGCTCTGGCTTGGGCTCTGGATCTTGCTCTCGCTCTGCCTCTGACAGTGGAGGTGGAGCTGGAGCTGGAACTCGAGCCGAACATGGCAGCAGCTCTTGGGACAGGTGTTCAGCCGGGGCGGAAGCTGGAACTGGAGAGACAACAATTGAAAATATCAATGTGAGTTTCTATGTCTCATCCAATGACACTGTCTTTCTAGAAGCCCAAGTCCAGAGACCCAGGCTCAGGAAGTCTCCCCACACCGCAGAACACTGTATGATTTTTCTGAGTACTCAGTGCCCCTGTCCCCAGCCTGTTTCTGGAAACTCTGCTCTGTGTGGCTCATCCCAGGCCCCTCCCCAAACCCGCACAGGCACCCACCCTCTTCCTCCTCACCCTCAGTCTCCGCCTCACTAGGCTCCAGGTGCTCCGGCTTCTCCAGCTGCGCCAGAAGAAGATCAGCCTTACGCTCCACCTCTGAACCTCGCATACTGATATGTACATAGGCCGAAAGAAACTTCAAAGAATGAAATTCAGGAGGCTCGTGGAAATCGGTGGAATAGAATTCCAGCCAGATCTTTAAGACAGAGGACATGGCACTGTGGGAGACAGGTGGGCAACAGCATCAGAGGCCTGGCCTATCCCTCTATGCTGCCCTCCCAAGGCTCCCCTGAGTGAGCTGCAGTCTTGTACCCTCTGCCCGTGCCTGTCCATAGACCAGCCCATCCAATGTCCACCCCCAGTATGGCAGTTCTGGCACAGATGGGCCTGGCAGCCAAGGAGGGGCTGGCAAAAGCCTCCATGGGAGGAGGCTTCAACCACTGATGTGACCACGTTTCCCTTCTTCAGGGAAACCTGACAACCTCCTCTGTCTGTGTCACTGCCCCATCCCTGCTGGAATGACCTGTCCACCCCAGGAGGGTGCTGTCTGCTCTGGGCATTACTCACTGGCACACAGGAGGTGTCCAGCAATATCTGATAAATGAGGAAACAGAGGGAGGCGCTGCTCCCCTGGCCTACCCAGGGCCCTTGGAAAAGCCCAAACTTGAGCTCACACGTGAATGTACTGCCCAAGTGCCTCCATGAAAATCTGCATATCCTTTTCCCAGTGACAGCAATCTCTTGGCCCTGACCACACTCTGCACCCTCAGCACCAGCTGAGCATCCCCATGGAGGCTCCAGCCCCGAGTGTGAGCGGCATGCTCTGCACACCTCCTGCTCTGGCTCAGCACGGGCTCTGGGGGTGTGGGCAGGGCTGGGTGGGAGGGCGTGGGGATGGATTCTCTCTGGGCTCACTCTGCTCTCCAGCCTCTCGCACACCCTACGGTGCCTGGGACCACATCCCCAGCCGTCTTGACCTCTTTCCCTGCAGGGAAAGCCTTGAGCCCTCAGCCCTGTAGCAGGAATCATAAGATGTGTGAGAGCCAGAGTTCTGCCAGCCCCCCACCCACAGGCCCCCGCAGACCACACGCAGTTGTGTGGAGATGGGAGCCCCTCCTTCTGCACCTAAACCCCACTTACCATTTTAGCTGCTCCAGGGATTCGCCATCCCCGTGACAATCAGTAATCATGTTTCCATACCTAGAGGAGGTCAGGAGTGTGTCAAATCTACCATATGGTGGCACTACCTGCTTCTCATGTCTACTGTGACTGTCTCACCTCTGACTAGACTGGAAGCCCACGAGGGCAGTGAATGCAGTCTCCTCGGTTCATTGGATTATGGTCAGTGCCCAGAAAGTGACTGCACATAGTGTGGCTTCACGTATGATTGTTGAAGGAATGAACCCCAACCAACTCCTCCCAAGATCTCTGGGTGCACCTGAAGCCGCTCTGCCCGCCTCTGGTCTCCCTGCTTTGAATACACCCAGGAGCCTACAGATAGAATCTCAAATTTCCTGTAAAAATGTGAAAACAGTGAAGCCCAAGTCAACGAGGTCAGTGAGGGGGTGACAGAGACTTCCTCGTGGGGGTGTCAGGAATCCTGAATGAGGACGACCGTGGCCCCTCCAGCAGACCTTCCACAGGGCTGGACTCAGGAGCAGCACTTTCCATGGGGGACCCACTGGAGCTTGTTCCTGTTACCACCCACTGAACACAGGAGGAAACTGAGGCTCAGAGGGGTGTGGTGACAGTCCTAAGACTCACAGCTGGGAGGCGGCCTAGTGACACTGTGTGATCCAGGGCCTGAGTGCTCACCTGAGGAAAAGCAGGTGCAGCACATGCCGGGGACTGGCAAAGTTCTTGTAGCTTGACAGAAACAGGTGGACATAAGATTGGTCACCACCCAAGACAGCAGGCACCAGGTGCGCCACCCGCTTCTTAAGGGTGCGTGCCGGGACAGGCCACACCATGTGGGTGGCATCCGAGCTCAATGAAGATGTGTCTTCACTCTAGGACAGGAGAGGGGAGAGATACACAGTGACAGCACCGTGAACCCCAAGGAGGGCAGGGGCTGGAGGCCAGTCTTAACCCCAGGGAGGACATGAGAAGACAGCCTGAGGGCCCAGGGTTAATGTACAGGGTGGTGGTTGCCACCCCGGCAGTCCCCGTTCACCCTCCAGCCAGACCTGAGGTGTGAACACACCAGGGCCAGCAGGTTTATAAACCCCCCACCCTCTGCCCCTGCCCTGGGAGGGTGTCCCATGTCCCCGTTCCCCACACACTCAGGAGGAGTGGGTGCGGTCTCCAAGGGAGGCTCATAGTGCTGGCCTGGCCTTGCCCAAACTCCTCTGGGCCACCTGACATTACCTTTGGGGACCTCCTCCCAGACAGCCACAGGGGTCGAGGGCGAGGGCTGAACCAGCGCCGGAAGCATTGGACAAGCTTCTCAGCACAGCGCTTCCTGGGGCTACGGCCCCGAACCTCGGGATACAGCACAACATCTCACTCTGCCTGTGGCCAAGTGAGCTGGGGAAGGGGCTGTGTATAGAATGTGGGTGTCAGGTTACCGAGTTCCGAGTTCTGTTGGGGTCTGTCGTCAAGGAAGTGAAGTCACTTCCTGATACCTCATTTCCTGAGCCCCTCCTCTGTGTACAAGACTGCAAATGCCCCTCTGGGTACCTGTCTGCTGACCCTCCTTCCCCATGAACTCTCTCTATTGCCCACACTTCCACCAACACTGCCTGACCACACCCCTGTGCAAGGCCTGGTTGCAGCCAGCGTCACAGCTCGGAGGAGATACACGTAGGTTCATCCCCAGCTCCTGCTTCTTATCACTTTATGTGACCCTGGACCAGCCGTTGTCACTCTCATGACCTCCCCAGTCTCCCCTTTTGCACAGTGGGGATCTTTCTAGCATCTTCTTCCTAGGGATGGCATCAGGCATGTGTGAGGAAACATCTCTGAAACCTATGGCCGGTGTCACATGCAGCTAATAAACAAGACTAGAGATAAAATCCACGACGGTGTGGAAGGTAGCATGGAATACAACTAACGACAGGTCTGGTTCCTGTCATATAATCTTGAAAATGTCACTTTTGCTCTTGGTCTGTTTTCCCTGTCTGCACCATGCGACAGTTGGAATTTCATGCATTCACATACTGCTTTCCTCCATAAAACCTCACAATGGCTTCGTGTGTATTTAGGTTTGGACTCAAGTGCCACATCTCTGTCTGTGTGGTTGGCTACTCCTCAGGGGCTCCCAGTGGTCCCCACCATCTGCTGCACACATCCTCACGTAATCCCCTGCCCTGCAGTGTGGACTGGACTTAGTGACTCACTTCTAACCAATACAGGATCAAAAGTGAGAAGGTGTCACTTTCTAAATGTCATTGTAACACGCCTGTCTCTAGAGTCTTGTGCTCTGTCTCCTCTGTTCTCTCTGTTCGTATCCACCATATGCCAAGCATGGTGCCGAGAGCTGGAGAAAGAGCTGATTCAGCTGCACCCTGGCTTGGGAGATGATCCCAGGATAAGAAAGAGGAGAAGACGTGCTATCGAGTGCCTGACATTCTAAGAGAGGAAAGTGATCTAGGAGGCCATCAGAATATTCTAGATTAGGAAGCTACCTGAAGAGGGTAGGAAATGAACACCATTTGCAGGGAAGAACCAGAGGCGTTTGGTCCATTAAGATGACGGCAACATGTAACTGATGTGTAAGATGTAAGTAAGTAAGAAATACTATTCACAAATTCAAATCCTATTTTCAAAATCATTGAATGGCAGGGATAAGTGCTCATGTTCAATGCAAACATAACTAGAATTGAGGAAGATTCCATTTATGGAATAACTTTATATCTCCATTAGATGAAAGTATGCAGATATGTTCAGCAATTCTTTTCAAATTGTATAAAATATCCATTGTTGACACAATCAGGATTCCACCCCCATACTTTGGCTTCACACCCGATTTTCTTTACACCAGACACACATCCATTGCTGTGATGTAGATCCATTGCTGTCAACACTATCCCAGCCCACAGCCTACTGGTCCTGGGAGACAGCAACTCTATCACTATATTGTGTGCAGAATCCAGGAAGGGTCTAACACGGGGGCTCCATAAATACTCCCTGAAGTGCTGCACTTGAGAAGAGTCTATGATTTTATTACCTAGTGCTCTACCTACACATGTTATCACTCTGCATTATGTCATGATCCTTAGTCCCCCTCACCTGACAGTCAGCAACCCAGGAGCAGAGTCTACACCTCGGTCTGCCCCTATTCCTGGCCCCCAGCCCAGCACCTGGCAAGTAATAGGTGCCAAGTACTGATGAATGAATTGTCTGGAAACATGTGAAACAGGATTCATCAAGAATACCCAGATGGAAGGTCACCATGAACATGCTGCCTGATAACCTGCCAGCCCTTTAATTCTGTCTGCCGACCACTTCCTTCAGCCAGGAACTGCCTGGGCTCAAAGATTTCCCAGAGTCACCATCCTGCCTTGACTTCTGCCGTTTACTTTAGCCTCCTTGATTGTCCTACTTACTGTGGGTTTCTTCACTCTCAGTCTCAGGGGACACCTCTGAACCCCTAAGGTAGCCCACTGGGTCTTCCTTCTCTGGCCAACACATTCCTCTTGCTTCTGTGCATGGCCTTGATAGCAGTGTCACAGGCAATCCCAGGAAACTGACACCCCAGCATGCTGACCTTGGGCACCCGCACTAGTCAATGGAGCCCTCTCCCTTCATCTCCTGCAGAATCCCCCTAGGAATAGGGGATGCAGATATGTACACATGTGTAGGGAGGAGGAAAGCGGGTCTCATGACATCTTAGCTAGAAGATGATTACAAATTTCTTAAACATTAGTAGAAAATTATGGTTCATTTGTCCTGGCATGCAACTGAATGAGAATAAATCTGTGAAAAATTCTGACACCCATGACAAAAGAAATGATCCAAACAATACGACCATCGAGGTGCTTTTCTTTTATGTTTAGGACTAACATTTAAAAATGTGGTATTGACGAGAATGTGAACAATATTGGGGGAGGCTCTGGAACGATGCTGAGTAGAAAATGGACAATAGATTCCTTTTTTGAGAATTAAGAGAAGCTATTTTGCAGAAAGTGGCAAATGAGCTTGACTTTTAGAAACGAAGAGCATTATAGCAAGTAAGTTTAGTGGAAAGTAGATGATATTTGGGAGAGGGGTGACGTGTTAAGTTACAAGAGGCAAAGAAATGGAAAGAACACATGTTTTGCAAAGGGAAAAATCATTCCTGTAAAACATCAGAATTGGAGTTTTCTTGCTGTTCTTTTTGTGCCTATGTAGCATCTTCTTTCTGCTGTAACTTCCAACTTGGGTTCTAGGCACTCTGTGTATGTGTGTGTTTACAAGAGAGAAATTGATAAACCTTAGTAAGCCCTAGAAAATTCTAGAGGTCTGAAATAAACAGATATTTTTCAAGTTTATTTAATTAAAAAGCAAAACAAAACAAAAACAGTGTCATCTGCTCCTATTAGGTAAAATATATGATCATATTGGAATCTTTGTGTGTGTGTGTGGCTGGCCAATATAGGGATCCACACCCTTGACCTTGGTGATACGAGGCTGTGCTCTAACCAGCTGAGCTACCAGCCAGCCTATACATGATCATATTGGAATAATATGCAACAGAGAGATACTCTGCTGCTATGGAGAATAAGCTGATTGCAAGGAAAAAAGATGCTCACAGATAAGGCAAGGGTAGGCTTTTTGTCCCCCATTGTGGAATAGTACAGGGAACAATGCAAATGTATTGAGGCTGGTAATTCCAAGTCATGGGAAGGAAATTAAAATGATGACTCTGGAAGAATAGTTTCAAATGTCAAGGAGTTTGAGGCAGGTGATCAATTTGGTGAAATGACAATTGCTTTAGGAGAGGCTGCTTCTTTGAAAGGATTGATACATACAGCAAGGCAAGGTAGGTGACTGTGCTGCTAAGTTTTTAATATTGCTATGAGTTTTAACTTTAAATATATTTGTGACTTTGCATGTAGCTCTGAATTTTGAGTGTCATAATTATTTAAGAATCTTTTATGGATTTGATTACTATAGCTTTCACTGTAATTTGATGAGGTTTTAGAACTACATTCCATTTCTAATTTTGGTTTTATTATTTCCAAGTGCCAAAATACTTAACACAGAACCACCTCTTATTCTATAATAAAAAGCAATGGAGACAAGTTATTCAGTTGAAAAAAATTACTTTTTTTTTTTTTTTAAAGATGACCTGTAAGTGGATCCTATCGATTGATGTGGTGTTGTCAGCACCACGCTCTCCCAAGTGAGCCAATCAGCCAACCCTTCATAGGGATCCAAACCCGTGGCCCTGGTGCTGTCAGCACCGCACTCTCCAAGGGCGCACGGGCCGGCCCTGCTCCATGGTAGTTTTAGCTGCTTCCCTCCTTTCTTCTCAGAATTTTCATTTTCCCATGTTCTCCTGGACAACTTCAACCCTGCTAACGATTAAAACCCATCACATCTGTCTGTCATGGTGTGGATTGGCTCCCAAGCAGAAGACTCAGGGCTTCTTTGAACTAGGACTTGCATTGACTTCAACTCAACCAAGCTGAGGCGCCGATCTTGTGATTACACTTAGCATGTGCTATGAATGGAGAGAAATGAAGTGAAAAGTGCCTATGAGATGCGAAGTCATACTTGTCACGTTCCTAGTCCCCTCTCTGGCCTTCTCTCCATCTTCAGCTCCACCTCACTGTTTACCCCTTAAAGAAGCCAGATGCTCTCTAATTCATATGTCCACGAAACACTTGGTTTCAAATAACGGGTATTAAATGAATATCTGTTGGAAGTTGTGTATCCTAAATTTGTAGGTGTCCTTTATGTGACTGACGATGGCATGAATAACTAGTGTTAACAGTCTTTGATGTGCTCAGCATTAATATACATTAGGAATTGTCATGGAATCTTGTAAAATTGAAAAAAAATCCAAATGCATGTCATCTGGCCTTGGAGTCCAGTTCTTCAGTACACACTCTGCTGATTTGGGCACCTCAGTCAAGAACCCAGTCAAAGAACCTCACAGAGTCACCCACAGGCCACGAAGCCACAGCACACGAGCAAGACTTTCCTGTGCTGCCCTGTTAACCATGAGCAGATGCCAAGGGCCCCAGATGTTTCAGCAAATCCTCTAGTTTCAGCAACTCCTCTAATAAGAAATAGGCCAAAGCAAACAAACAAAAAAGGAAAAAGCGAATTGGAAGAAATAGAGATCATGCAAGGGAAACAGAAAATACCATTAACTTCCTCAGAGTTATAGGAGAGAAACTGTTGGACTAACTGAAGAAGAACAGACATTGTTAAAGTAGAAGAGGGAGAAGATGAATCAAATAACCATGAGGTCATTTAGAAATTAAAAATATAACTGTTGAAATTTTTGTTTGTTTGTTTTGTGTGTGTGTGTGTGTGTGACAGTTAAGGGCGTTGTAACCATAGGGGTGGTGTCGCCCGCACCGCGCTCAGCCAGTGAGCACACCGGCCATCCCTATGTGGGATCCGAACCCGCGGCAGCGCCCCTGTGCTCCCAGCACCGCTCTCTCCCGTGTGCGCCACGGGGCGGTCCATAAGTGTTGAAATTTAAATTAGAAAACAACTCACTAGAAAGATGAGAAAATAACACAAGGGAAGCCTGATTAGATCAAAAAAAAAAAGGGATAACAAGAAAGATACAATTGAAAGAAAAGCATAAAATAGTAAAAGGAGTAAAAGGGAAAGAGAGAGAGAAAACGGAAGTGCGTGTCCGCAGAGCCAGTGTCTGAAGAACACGCGCTCCAGGAAGAGCCGCGGAGATGGGCAGGAGGAGAGAACCGTGGGAGAAAGGAGGAAGGGACAGGTCCCGGAGGTCCCCATAGGTCCCCACGTGGAGAGTGACGATGGGTCCATACGCCGTCCCGCACTGGGGAAGCACAGGGGACACCGTGTCAACTATGGGTGTGGGGGTCAAGGGGACGGACCCTGCGTAGGAGCCTCAAGAGGGAGACGACAGGGGAGTGCGGCCTTCAGCGTCTCATGCAGAGTCGGTTCCGATCTCAGCTTTTCCTCGTCAAACGTGAGTCCGACAAGGCGAGGACGGGCCTCTGGACGTTTAGCAGCCCAAGACCGTTTTCTTAGCAGTCTATGGGGGGCGTCTCCCACTAGGAAGAAGACATAAACCCGGACAGGGGACAGGGCCCTGGTGACGGCCACGGGGGAACATACCGAACCCGACTGCTCGGAGGCTGCATTGTAGACATTGGATCCCAGGAGGTGTCGTCCAGAGCACCACATGGGTCCCTGAGGCGTTCACCTGTGGTGACAGCAGCTGCCCTAACAGGGACAGTGCGCGTGCGCAGACGCCACCGCGCACAGAGGACACGCGGTCCGCGCCAGGCTGTCAGCCGCGTCCCCGCAGCCGCCGGTGCGCGGCGCTCAGAGCCGCGGACGGGAAGCCGCGGTCGCGGGGTGCGCTCTCCGTGGCGCCTCCTGGTGGCCCTGCCTGCAGCTGCCGCCCCCAGGCCGCCCGTCCCGCCCGGGGACAGGAGCGCACGACCGGCTGCTCTCCACTCCCTGCTCCCGCCCCTCTGCGGCCGATGACAGCGGGTTCCAGCGACAGGACGGATTCCCACGGGCGCTCCAGGTCGGTGCAAGGGGTCCGCACTGACGAGGCGCCGAGCACAGCCGTGAGGGGGACCCGCGTGGGCTGTCGTCGGCCGACGGTCCTGGCGGTTCCTCGGCCCCAGGCTGGCAGGCACAGTCCGCGGCGTGACAGTCCTGACCGCGGAGCCCTGTGCTAGTACAGCTACAAGGTCACCACGAGCGACGGTATCTTGTGTACTTTTTCAAAACTGAGTTTTCTATTCTATGACTGTACTCAACCGTATGAAATATAGAATTAGTAATTTATCAAATTGCGTAAAAAATGTCAATTGTTATTTATATATAAACAAAATTTATAGATTTATTTGGAAGAATTGATATATTTTCCCTACTTATTTTCTCATCTATGAACATGTACATCTCTTCATTGTCTTCAGTTTGTTCGTTTTTTCAATAACATTTTACACTCAGTGTTTAGAAATCATGATTGTAAAAATGCACCCTAATTATTCATGCAAACCTTATGAATGAAAATTTGGGGTGTTTCCAACCCTTAGTAATAGGTATTGTCATATTAACAATCTTGTCGACACCTCACCTTATAATTTTTCAAGGTTACATATGATATAGATTCCTGAATATTGGGTTACAGTATAAAATAGTAAATATACAAGTATAATTTTGCTAAATTTTGCGAGTTTCTGCTCCTTATGGGCTCTACCATTTGCATTCCACCACAGTGTATTATAATACCTGGATCCCCACAGTCTCACTAACAAGTTTGTTATCAAAAAATTAAATTTTGCAAATCTAATAGGTGAAGTATTGTATTTCAATATATTTTAAATGTCTAGTTCTCTATGAGGGATTTTAAGCACCTCATTAAGTATTGATGCCAATTTAAATTTCCTTTTGTGTTATTAGATTGTTCATATATTTTGTTCATTTTTATTTCATTTTGTTGGTCATTTCCATCTCATTTTTTCACACATCATTGTATTAGTGATATTATCCTAGTTTAAGAGGTTTTTTGTTTTTTTGCTTTTTTTAAAATTGAAACATTATTGATCACCCATTTTAAGTATTATAGCTTGTAATTACTTTTTGTCGTGTCCTTTTGACCTAGTTGGTGGCATTTACCTTTTGTTTGAGTTTGCTTTGCTTTATTAATGGCTGCTATGCCATCCATGTTAACTGCTGCTACATTAGTAGCAGCATATTTTCACCAGTGATTTGAAATGCTATCTTTCTTAAATACTAAATTTCTATAAATCTTGGGTATCTCTTTGAATTCTCCATTCTTTTCCATTAGGTTTTATATTTACTTATAAACAAATTCCATATGGTCTTGATAATGAAGAATTTATAAAAAAAATATTTTTCGATCTCTGGTAGACTTACACCTCCCTTTTGATTTGTTTCCTCAATTTTTTCTGATGAACGATTAATGTTTCATCAACATTTTATAATCATCCTTTTTTGTTGTAGGTGAAGAAACAAATGAGACTATTTTTAATGTGATCATGACACACGTATAAAGTAACTTAGGAGAAAATAAAATACTTAGGATCATGTGGCTTTCTGGCCAAGAAAATATCTCTGACATTTCTCTATCGTTTGTGTATGTATGTTTTAAGAGTGTTCTAATGCTTAAATCACATAGTTAAACAGGCTTTGTTGAGTTCTTGTTAGCTTTATGCCAAATATTTTAACAATTTTGTGGCTATTGAAAATGGAATCTTGATTTGTGGAATGTAATCTAGATAGTTATTGTTATTACATAAGACATTTATTAATTTTATATGTGAATTTTTCTAAATCGCAACATGTAAATTTTATTTTAGAAAGTCGTCTTGTTTGTAATAGGTTTTTAATTAATTCTTTTTGATTTTCTAAATTCACAATACATACACATAACACATTTTTCTCCATCTTGAGATATACAAATATGTATGGTCAAACCTTATTTTATCTACTGTTTTGATATTTATGAGTCTTACATTTTCTCAAAAGTACTTTGGCTTCTGTGGAAATTATTATGTGTTTTTCTTTCTTCTAATGCTTAATACTTTTGCAAAATATTGAAGTTAGTAATTCATCTCAAATTTAATTTTGTGAACGGTACCTAGCAAAAGCATAACTGGATTTAATTTCCAAATAAATAATATTTCAATCCCTGTAATGATGAAGTGCTTTCCCTTAAGTAATCTGAATCCTTTCCACATATACCAGAATCTGTTTCAAAATTCAAACTTTTACTCCTCTGAACTATTGGCTTATTCTTTGCCAATCTCATGCACTTTCAAGTATGTTCCTTTGCAATACATTTTATTAGACGGAGCAAATTTCCTCTTTGTTTTTATTATTATTGTTCTTCTTATGTCTTGAACATTTTGGGGGCCATTTTTGCACATAATTTTTTTCATATTAACTTTGAGGATATTTGACAAGTCCCCTAAACATCACTCTTTGGATTTTTTCAAGTTTAGATTTATTGAATCTATTGATTAACATAGGGAGAATACATATATATGTGGCGTAACTTCCTAGCATCTCTGCTGCCCGGCACATGGACACACGTGGGCATTTTGGTAGGAGCTGCTGAGTGGCTCCTGCGACAGGGGTATCTATGAACACATCTCCTGGGGCATCCGCTGGGACCTCTTCTTCCTTCATTCTCACAAGAGCTGGTCGTCACCAGACATACAGACCTGCCCATCTGATGGGGCAAATGCTATCTGAATAGTGAGCAAATTTCTGTGCATAATCATTAGGGAGGCCGCGGATGTCTGACATTTACTGGCCATGTGAATTGCTTGCCTGTGGAACTGCAGGAATATGTCCTTTGTCCCTATGGATAAATGAGAACTCTTTGTACAACTAGGATGCATACTACCCTTTCCTGCCCATGAAGAATTTTCCAGTCTGGGGCTTGTCTTTTCACCTTTTGGCATTATTCTGGTTTTTGTTTGGACCAGGAAAAGTCAGCATTTTCTTCAGTGGCTTCTGGCTCTCTGGTCATTCAAAAGTAGTTCCTATTTCAAGATTATGGCAATAATAACTATCAGGGCTTTGTGTTTCTACATAGAGTCTTTGATTTTTCTGTAATTTTCCTCTTACTAAAAACATAAAATGAAAATTATTCAGATCTTTCTCATATTATGCGGCCAGATACAAAAGGCCACATAACATATAACTGTACTGATAGGAACAATCCACGATAGGTAAATTCACACACACAGGAAATGGAGTGGTAGTCAGGGACAGGGAGAGGCGGGATGGGGAGTGACAGCTTAATGGCTACAGAGTTGATGAAGCTGTTTGATCACTAGATGGTGGTAAGGGTTGCGCCATATTAAAAATGTACTTAATGCCACTGAATGGTAATTTTGAAAATATTAAAAACACTTTATTTTATACAAGGGATATTATTGAAAATAAAAGATGAAAAAATTTGAGGAGATGCAGGACACAGACAAAAATGAGGAGAAGCACAGCGTCAAGGAAGGGCAAGAACAGATCTGGAGTGGGGACTGGTGAGGGTGTTTGTGGGAGCTCTGGAGCCAGGGCTCCCCTGGGTGCTGGTGTTTCTTCTAATTCTTCTGATGTTTCAGGAACGGTTATGTCAGGTCGCTCTAGCTCTACCTCTGGATCTTGATCTTTCTCCTGCTCTTTCTCTTGCTCTTTCTCCTGATCTTTCTCTTGATCTTTCTGTTGCTCCTGCTCTGGATCTTGCGTCTGATCTACCACTTGCTCTGGATCTTGTTCCTGCTCTACCTCTTGCTCTGGATCTTGCTCCTGCTCTACCTCTTGCTCTGGATCTTGCTCCTGCTCTACTTCTTGCTCTGGCTTGGGCTCTGGATCTTGCTCTCGCTCTGCCTCTGGCAGTGGAGGTGGAGCTGGAGCTGGAACTCGAGCCGAACATGGCAGCAGCTCTTGGGACAGTTGTTCAGCCGGGGCGGAAGCTGGAACTGGAGAGACAACAATTGAAAATATCAATGTGAGTTTCTATGTCTCATCCAATGACACTGTCTTTCTAGAAGCCCAAGTCCAGAGACCCAGGCTCAGGAAGTCTCCCCACACCGCAGAACACTGTATGATTGTTCTGAGTACTCAGTGCCCCAGTCCCCAGCCTGCTTCTGGAAACTCTGCTCTGTGTGGCCCAGCCCAGGCCCCTCCCCAAACCCGCACAGGCACCCACCCTCTTCCTCCTCACCCTCAGTCTCCGCCTCACTAGGCTCCAGGTGCTCCGGCTTCTCCAGCTGCGCCAGAAGAAGATCAGCCTTACGCTCCACCTCTGAACCTCGCATACTGATATGTACATTGGCCGAAAGAAACTGCAAAGAATGAAATTCAGGAGGCTCGTGGAAATCGGTGGAATAGAATTCCAGCCAGATCTTTAAGACAGAGGACATGACACTGTGGGAGACAGGTGGGCAACAGCATCAGAGGCCTGGCCTATCCCTCTATGCTGCCCTCCCAAGGCTCCCCTGAGTGAGCTGCAGTCTTGTACCCTCTGCCCGTGCCTGTCCATAGACCAGCCCATCCAATGTCCACCCCCAGTATGGCAGTTCTGGCCCAGATGGGCCTGGCAGCCAAGGAGGGGCTGGCAAAAGCCTCCATGGGAGGAGCCTTCAACCACTGATGTGACCACGTTTCCCTTCTTCAGGGAAACCTGACAACCTCCTCTGTCTGTGTCACTGCCCCATCCCTGCTGGAATGACCTGTCCACCCCAGGAGGGTGCTGTCTGCTCTGGGCATTACTCACTGGCACACAGGAGGTGTCCAACAATATCTGATAAATGAGGAAACAGAGGGAGGCGCTGCTCCCCTGGCCTACCCAGGGCCCTTGGAAAAGCCCAAACTTGAGCTCACACGTGAATGTACTGCCCAAGTGTCTGCATGAAAATCTGCATATCCTTTTCCCAGTGACAGCAATCTCTTGGCCCTGACCACACTCTGCACCCTCAGCACCAGCTGAGCATCCCCATGGAGGCTCCAGCCCCGAGTGTGAGCGGCATGCTCTGCACACCTCCTGCTCTGGCTCAGCACGGGCTCTGGGGGTGTGGGCAGGGCTGGGTGGGAGGGCGTGGGGATGGATTCTCTCTGGGCTCACTCTGCTCTCCAGCCTCTCGCACACCCTACGGTGCCTGGGACCACATCCCCAGCCGTCTTGACGTCTTTCCCTGCAGGGAAAGCCTTGAGCCCTCAGCCCTGTAGCAGGAATCATAAGATGTGTGAGAGCCAGAGTTCTGCCAGCCCCCCACCCACAGGCCCCCGCAGACCACACGCAGTTGTGTGGAGATGGGAGCCCCTCCTTCTGCACCTAAACCCCACTTACCATTTTAGCTGCTCCAGGGATTCGCCATCCCCGTGACAATCAGTAATCATGTTTCCATACCTAGAGGAGGTCAGGAGTGTGTCAAATCTACCATATGGTGGCACTACCTGCTTCTCATGTCTACTGTGACTGTCTCACCTCTGACTAGACTGGAAGCCCACGAGGGCAGTGAATGCAGTCTCCTCGGTTCATTGGATTATGGTCAGTGCCCAGAAAGTGACTGCACATAGTGTGGCTTCACGTATGATTGTTGAAGGAATGAACCCCAACCAACTCCTCCCAAGATCTCTGGGTGCACCTGAAGCCGCTCTGCCCGCCTCTGGTCTCCCTGCTTTGAATACACCCAGGAGCCTACAGATAGAATCTCAAATTTCCTGTAAAAATGTGAAAACAGTGAAGCCCAAGTCAACGAGGTCAGTGAGGGGGTGACAGAGACTTCCTCGTGGGGGTGTCAGGAATCCTGAATGAGGACGACCGTGGCCCCTCCAGCAGACCTTCCACAGGGCTGGACTCAGGAGCAGCACTTTCCATGGGGGACCCACTGGAGCTTGTTCCTGTTACCACCCACTGAACACAGGAGGAAACTGAGGCTCAGAGGGGTGTGGTGACAGTCCTAAGACTCACAGCTGGGAGGTGGCCTAGTGACACTGTGTGATCCAGGGCCTGAGTGCTCACCTGAGGAAAAGCAGGTGCAGCACATGCCGGGGACTGGCAAAGTTCTTGTAGCTTGACAGAAACAGGTGGACATAAGATTGGTCACCACCCAAGACAGCAGGCACCAGGTGCTCCACCCGCTTCTTCAGGGTGCGTGCCGGGACAGGCCACACCATGTGGGTGGCATCCGAGCTCAATGAAGATGTGTCTTCACTCTAGGACAGGACAGGGGAGAGATACACAGTGACAGCACCGTGAATCCCAAGGAGGGCAGGGGCTGGAGACCAGTCTTAACCCCAGGGAGGACATGAGAAGACAGCCTGAGGGCCCAGGGTTAATGTACAGGGTGGTGGTTGCCACCCCGGCAGTCCCCGTTCACCCTCCAGCCAGACCTGAGGTGTGAACACACCAGGGCCAGCAGGTTTATAAACCCCCCACCCTCTGCCCCTGCCCTGGGAGGGTGTCCCATGTCCCTGTTCCCCACACACTCAGGAGGAGTGGGTGCGGTCACCCAGGGAGGCTCATAGTGCTGGCCTGGCCTTGCCCAACCTCCTCTGGGCCACCTGACATTACCTTTGGGGACCTCCTCCCAGATGGCCACAGGGGTCGAGGGCGAGGGCTGAACCAGCGCCGGAAGCATTGGACAAGCCTCTCAGCACAGGGCTTCCTGGGGCTACGGCCCCGGGACCTCGGGATACAGCACAACATCTCACTCTGCCTGTGGCCAAGTGAGCTGGGGAAGGGGCTGTGTATCGAATGTGGGTGTCAGGTTACCGAGTTCCGAGTTCTGTTGGGGTCTGTCGTCAAGGAAGTGAAGTCACTTCCTGATACCTCATTTCCTGAGCCCCTCCTCTGTGTACAAGACTGCAAATGCCCCTCTGGGTACCTGTCTGCTGACCCTCCTTCCCCATGAACTCTCTCTATTGCCCACACTTCCACCAACACTGCCTGACCACACCCCTGTGCAAGGCCTGGTTGCAGCCAGCGTCACAGCTCGGAGGAGATACACGTAGGTTCATCCCCAGCTCCTGCTTCTTATCACTTTATGTGACCCTGGACCAGCCGTTGTCACTCTCATGACCTCCCCAGTCTCCCCTTTTGCACAGTGGGGATCTTTCTAGCATCTTCTTCCTAGGGATGGCATCAGGCATGTGTGAGGAAACATCTCTGAAACCTATGGCCGGTGTCACATGCAGCTAATAAACAAGACTAGAGATAAAATCCACGACGGTGTGGAAGGTAGCATGGAATACAACTAACGACAGGTCTGGTTCCTGTCATATAATCTTGAAAATGTCACTTTTGCTCTTGGTCTGTTTTCCCTGTCTGCACCATGCGACAGTTGGAATTTCATGCATTCACATACTGCTTTCCTCCATAAAACCTCACAATGGCTTCGTGTGTATTTAGGTTTGGACTCAAGTGCCACATCTCTGTCTGTGTGGTTGGCTACTCCTCAGGGGCTCCCAGTGGTCCCCACCATCTGCTGCACACATCCTCACGTAATCCCCTGCCCTGCAGTGTGGACTGGACTTAGTGACTCACTTCTAACCAATACAGGATCAAAAGTGAGAAGGTGTCACTTTCTAAATGTCATTGTAACACGCCTGTCTCTAGAGTCTTGTGCTCTGTCTCCTCTGTTCTCTCTGTTCGTATCCACCATATGCCAAGCATGGTGCCGAGAGCTGGAGAAAGAGCTGATTCAGCTGCACCCTGGCTTGGGAGATGATCCCAGGATAAGAAAGAGGAGAAGACGTGCTATCGAGTGCCTGACATTCTAAGAGAGGAAAGTGATCTAGGAGGCCATCAGAATATTCTAGATTAGGAAGCTACCTGAAGAGGGTAGGAAATGAACACCATTTGCAGGGAAGAACCAGAGGCGTTTGGTCCATTAAGATGACGGCAACATGTAACTGATGTGTAAGATGTAAGTAAGTAAGAAATACTATTCACAAATTCAAATCCTATTTTCAAAATCATTGAATGGCAGGGATAAGTGCTCATGTTCAATGCAAACATAACTAGAATTGAGGAAGATTCCATTTATGGAATAACTTTATATCTCCATTAGATGAAAGTATGCAGATATGTTCAGCAATTCTTTTCAAATTGTATAAAATATCCATTGTTGACACAATCAGGATTCCACCCCCATACTTTGGCTTCACACCCGATTTTCTTTACACCAGACACACATCCATTGCTGTGATGTAGATCCATTGCTGTCAACACTATCCCAGCCCACAGCCTACTGGTCCTGGGAGACAGCAACTCTATCACTATATTGTGTGCAGAATCCAGGAAGGGTCTAACACGGGGGCTCCATAAATACTCCCTGAAGTGCTGCACTTGAGAAGAGTCTATGATTTTATTACCTAGTGCTCTACCTACACATGTTATCACTCTGCATTATGTCATGATCCTTAGTCCCCCTCACCTGACAGTCAGCAACCCAGGAGCAGAGTCTACACCTCGGTCTGCCCCTATTCCTGGCCCCCAGCCCAGCACCTGGCAAGTAATAGGTGCCAAGTACTGATGAATGAATTGTCTGGAAACATGTGAAACAGGATTCATCAAGAATACCCAGATGGAAGGTCACCATGAACATGCTGCCTGATAACCTGCCAGCCCTTTAATTCTGTCTGCCGACCACTTCCTTCAGCCAGGAACTGCCTGGGCTCAAAGATTTCCCAGAGTCACCATCCTGCCTTGACTTCTGCCGTTCACTTTAGCCTCCTTGATTGTCCTACTTACTGTGGGTTTCTTCACTCTCAGTCTCAGGGGACACCTCTGAACCCCTAAGGTAGCCCACTGGGTCTTCCTTCTCTGGCCAACACATTCCTCTTGCTTCTGTGCATGGCCTTGATAGCAGTGTCACAGGCAATCCCAGGAAACTGACACCCCAGCATGCTGACCTTGGGCACCCGCACTAGTCAATGGAGCCCTCTCCCTTCATCTCCTGCAGAATCCCCCTAGGAATAGGGGATGCAGATATGTACACATGTGTAGGGAGGAGGAAAGCGGGTCTCATGACATCTTAGCTAGAAGATGATTACAAATTTCTTAAACATTAGTAGAAAATTATGGTTCATTTGTCCTGGCATGCAACTGAATGAGAATAAATCTGTGAAAAATTCTGACACCCATGACAAAAGAAATGATCCAAACAATACGACCATCGAGGTGCTTTTCTTTTATGTTTAGGACTAACATTTAAAAATGTGGTATTGACGAGAATGTGAACAATATTGGGGGAGGCTCTGGAACGATGCTGAGTAGAAAATGGACAATAGATTCCTTTTTTGAGAATTAAGAGAAGCTATTTTGCAGAAAGTGGCAAATGAGCTTGACTTTTAGAAACGAAGAGCATTATAGCAAGTAAGTTTAGTGGAAAGTAGATGATATTTGGGAGAGGGGTGACGTGTTAAGTTACAAGAGGCAAAGAAATGGAAAGAACACATGTTTTGCAAAGGGAAAAATCATTCCTGTAAAACATCAGAATTGGAGTTTTCTTGCTGTTCTTTTTGTGCCTATGTAGCATCTTCTTTCTGCTGTAACTTCCAACTTGGGTTCTAGGCACTCTGTGTATGTGTGTGTTTACAAGAGAGAAATTGATAAACCTTAGTAAGCCCTAGAAAATTCTAGAGGTCTGAAATAAACAGATATTTTTCAAGTTTATTTAATTAAAAAGCAAAACAAAACAAAAACAGTGTCATCTGCTCCTATTAGGTAAAATATATGATCATATTGGAATCTTTGTGTGTGTGTGTGGCTGGCCAATATAGGGATCCACACCCTTGACCTTGGTGATACGAGGCTGTGCTCTAACCAGCTGAGCTACCAGCCAGCCTATACATGATCATATTGGAATAATATGCAACAGAGAGATACTCTGCTGCTATGGAGAATAAGCTGATTGCAAGGAAAAAAGATGCTCACAGATAAGGCAAGGGTAGGCTTTTTGTCCCCCATTGTGGAATAGTACAGGGAACAATGCAAATGTATTGAGGCTGGTAATTCCAAGTCATGGGAAGGAAATTAAAATGATGACTCTGGAAGAATAGTTTCAAATGTCAAGGAGTTTGAGGCAGGTGATCAATTTGGTGAAATGACAATTGCTTTAGGAGAGGCTGCTTCTTTGAAAGGATTGATACATACAGCAAGGCAAGGTAGGTGACTGTGCTGCTAAGTTTTTAATATTGCTATGAGTTTTAACTTTAAATATATTTGTGACTTTGCATGTAGCTCTGAATTTTGAGTGTCATAATTATTTAAGAATCTTTTATGGATTTGATTACTATAGCTTTCACTGTAATTTGATGAGGTTTTAGAACTACATTCCATTTCTAATTTTGGTTTTATTATTTCCAAGTGCCAAAATACTTAACACAGAACCACCTCTTATTCTATAATAAAAAGCAATGGAGACAAGTTATTCAGTTGAAAAAAATTACTTTTTTTTTTTTTTTAAAGATGACCTGTAAGTGGATCCTATCGATTGATGTGGTGTTGTCAGCACCACGCTCTCCCAAGTGAGCCAATCAGCCAACCCTTCATAGGGATCCAAACCCGTGGCCCTGGTGCTGTCAGCACCGCACTCTCCAAGGGCGCACGGGCCGGCCCTGCTCCATGGTAGTTTTAGCTGCTTCCCTCCTTTCTTCTCAGAATTTTCATTTTCCCATGTTCTCCTGGACAACTTCAACCCTGCTAACGATTAAAACCCATCACATCTGTCTGTCATGGTGTGGATTGGCTCCCAAGCAGAAGACTCAGGGCTTCTTTGAACTAGGACTTGCATTGACTTCAACTCAACCAAGCTGAGGCGCCGATCTTGTGATTACACTTAGCATGTGCTATGAATGGAGAGAAATGAAGTGAAAAGTGCCTATGAGATGCGAAGTCATACTTGTCACGTTCCTAGTCCCCTCTCTGGCCTTCTCTCCATCTTCAGCTCCACCTCACTGTTTACCCCTTAAAGAAGCCAGATGCTCTCTAATTCATATGTCCACGAAACACTTGGTTTCAAATAACGGGTATTAAATGAATATCTGTTGGAAGTTGTGTATCCTAAATTTGTAGGTGTCCTTTATGTGACTGACGATGGCATGAATAACTAGTGTTAACAGTCTTTGATGTGCTCAGCATTAATATACATTAGGAATTGTCATGGAATCTTGTAAAATTGAAAAAAAATCCAAATGCATGTCATCTGGCCTTGGAGTCCAGTTCTTCAGTACACACTCTGCTGATTTGGGCACCTCAGTCAAGAACCCAGTCAAAGAACCTCACAGAGTCACCCACAGGCCACGAAGCCACAGCACACGAGCAAGACTTTCCTGTGCTGCCCTGTTAACCATGAGCAGATGCCAAGGGCCCCAGATGTTTCAGCAAATCCTCTAGTTTCAGCAACTCCTCTAATAAGAAATAGGCCAAAGCAAACAAACAAAAAAGGAAAAAGCGAATTGGAAGAAATAGAGATCATGCAAGGGAAACAGAAAATACCATTAACTTCCTCAGAGTTATAGGAGAGAAACTGTTGGACTAACTGAAGAAGAACAGACATTGTTAAAGTAGAAGAGGGAGAAGATGAATCAAATAACCATGAGGTCATTTAGAAATTAAAAATATAACTGTTGAAATTTTTGTTTGTTTGTTTTGTGTGTGTGTGTGTGTGTGTGACAGTTAAGGGCGTTGTAACCATAGGGGTGGTGTCGCCCGCACCGCGCTCAGCCAGTGAGCACACCGGCCATCCCTATGTGGGATCCGAACCCGCGGCAGCGCCCCTGTGCTCCCAGCACCGCTCTCTCCCGTGTGCGCCACGGGGCGGTCCATAAGTGTTGAAATTTAAATTAGAAAACAACTCACTAGAAAGATGAGAAAATAACACAAGGGAAGCCTGATTAGATCAAAAAAAAAAAGGGATAACAAGAAAGATACAATTGAAAGAAAAGCATAAAATAGTAAAAGGAGTAAAAGGGAAAGAGAGAGAGAAAACGGAAGTGCGTGTCCGCAGAGCCAGTGTCTGAAGAACACGCGCTCCAGGAAGAGCCGCGGAGATGGGCAGGAGGAGAGAACCGTGGGAGAAAGGAGGAAGGGACAGGTCCCGGAGGTCCCCATAGGTCCCCACGTGGAGAGTGACGATGGGTCCATACGCCGTCCCGCACTGGGGAAGCACAGGGGACACCGTGTCAACTATGGGTGTGGGGGTCAAGGGGACGGACCCTGCGTAGGAGCCTCAAGAGGGAGACGACAGGGGAGTGCGGCCTTCAGCGTCTCATGCAGAGTCGGTTCCGATCTCAGCTTTTCCTCGTCAAACGTGAGTCCGACAAGGCGAGGACGGGCCTCTGGACGTTTAGCAGCCCAAGACCGTTTTCTTAGCAGTCTATGGGGGGCGTCTCCCACTAGGAAGAAGACATAAACCCGGACAGGGGACAGGGCCCTGGTGACGGCCACGGGGGAACATACCGAACCCGACTGCTCGGAGGCTGCATTGTAGACATTGGATCCCAGGAGGTGTCGTCCAGAGCACCACATGGGTCCCTGAGGCGTTCACCTGTGGTGACAGCAGCTGCCCTAACAGGGACAGTGCGCGTGCGCAGACGCCACCGCGCACAGAGGACACGCGGTCCGCGCCGGGCTGTCAGCCGCGTCCCCGCAGCCGCCGGTGCGCGGCGCTCAGAGCCGCGGACGGGAAGCCGCGGTCGCGGGGTGCGCTCTCCGTGGCGCCTCCTGGTGGCCCTGCCTGCAGCTGCCGCCCCCAGGCCGCCCGTCCCGCCCGGGGACAGGAGCGCACGACCGGCTGCTCTCCACTCCCTGCTCCCGCCCCTCTGCGGCCGATGACAGCGGGTTCCAGCGACAGGACGGATTCCCACGGGCGCTCCAGGTCGGTGCAAGGGGTCCGCACTGACGAGGCGCCGAGCACAGCCGTGAGGGGGACCCGCGTGGGCTGTCGTCGGCCGACGGTCCTGGCGGTTCCTCGGCCCCAGGCTGGCAGGCACAGTCCGCGGCGTGACAGTCCTGACCGCGGAGCCGTGTGCTAGTAAAGCTACACGGTCACCACGAGCGACGGTATCTTGTGTACTTTTTCAAAACTGAGTTTTCTATTCTATGACTGTACTCAACCGTATGAAATATAGAATTAGTAATTTATCAAATTGCGTAAAAAATGTCAATTGTTATTTATATATAAACAAAATTTATAGATTTATTTGGAAGAATTGATATATTTTCCCTACTTATTTTCTCATCTATGAACATGTACATCTCTTCATTGTCTTCAGTTTGTTCGTTTTTTCAATAACATTTTACACTCAGTGTTTAGAAATCATGATTGTAAAAATGCACCCTAATTATTCATGCAAACCTTATGAATGAAAATTTGGGGTGTTTCCAACCCTTAGTAATAGGTATTGTCATATTAACAATCTTGTCGACACCTCACCTTATAATTTTTCAAGGTTACATATGATATAGATTCCTGAATATTGGGTTACAGTATAAAATAGTAAATATACAAGTATAATTTTGCTAAATTTTGCGAGTTTCTGCTCCTTATGGGCTCTACCATTTGCATTCCACCACAGTGTATTATAATACCTGGATCCCCACAGTCTCACTAACAAGTTTGTTATCAAAAAATTAAATTTTGCAAATCTAATAGGTGAAGTATTGTATTTCAATATATTTTAAATGTCTAGTTCTCTATGAGGGATTTTAAGCACCTCATTAAGTATTGATGCCAATTTAAATTTCCTTTTGTGTTATTAGATTGTTCATATATTTTGTTCATTTTTATTTCATTTTGTTGGTCATTTCCATCTCATTTTTTCACACATCATTGTATTAGTGATATTATCCTAGTTTAAGAGGTTTTTTGTTTTTTTGCTTTTTTTAAAATTGAAACTTTATTGATCACCCATTTTAAGTATTATAGCTTGTAATTACTTTCTGTCGTGTCCTTTTGAACTAGTTGGTGGCATTTACCTTTTGTTTGAGTTTGCTTTGCTTTATTAATGGCTGCTATGCCATCCATGTTAACTGCTGCTACATTAGTAGCAGCATATTTTCACCAGTGATTTGAAATGCTATCTTTCTTAAATACTAAATTTCTATAAATCTTGGGTATCTCTTTGAATTCTCCATTCTTTTCCATTAGGTTTTATATTTACTTATAAACAAATTCCATATGGTCTTGAAAATGAAGAATTTATAAAAAAAATATTTTTCGATCTCTGGCAGACTTACACCTCCCTTTTGATTTGTTTCCTCAATTTTTTCTGAAGAACGATTAATGTTTCATCAACATTTTATAATCATCCTTTTTTGTTGTAGGTGAAGAAAAAAATGAGACTATTTTTAATGTGATCATGACACACGTATAAAGTAACTTAGGAGAAAATAAAATCCTTAGGATCATGTGGCTTTCTGGCCAAGAAAATATCTCTGACATTACTCTATCGTTTGTGTATGTATGTTTTAAGAGTGTGCTAATGCTTAAATCACATAGTTAAACAGGCTTTGTTGAGTTCTTGTTAGCTTTATGCCAAATATTTTAACAATTTTGTGGCTATTGAAAATGGAATCTTGATTTGTGGAATGTAATCTAGATAGTTATTGTTATTACATAAGACATTTATTAATTTTATATGTGAATTTTTCTAAATCGCAACATGTAAATTTTATTTTAGAAAGTCGTCTTGTTTGTAATAGGTTTTTAATTAATTCTTTTTGATTTTCTAAATTGACAATACATACACGTAACACATTTTTCTCCATCTTGAGATGTACAAATATGTATGGTCAAACCTTATTTTATCTACTGTTCTGATATTTATGAGTCTTACATTTTCTCAAAAGTACTTTGGCTTCTGTGGAAATTATTATGTCTTTTTCTTTCTTCTAATGCTTAATACTTTTGCAAAATATTGAAGTTAGTAATTCATCTCAAATTTAATTTTGTGAACGGTACCTAGCAAAAGCATAACTGGATTTAATTTCCAAATAAATAATATTTCAATCCCTGTAATGATGAAGTGCTTTCCCGTAAGTAATCTGAATCCTTTCCACACATATACTAGAATCTGTTTCAAAATTCAAACTTTTACTCCACTTCGCTTATTCTTTGCCAATCTCATTCCCTTTCAAGTATGTTCCTTTGCAATACATTTTATTAGACAGAGCAAATTTCCTCTTTGTTTTCATTATTATTGTTCTTCTTATGTCTTGAACATTTTGGGGGCCATTTTTGCACATAATTTTTTTTCATATTAACTTTGAGGTTATTTGACAAGTCCCCTAAACATCACTCTTTGGAATTTTTCAAGTTTAGATTTATTGAATCTATTGATTAACATAGGTAGAATACATATATATGTGGCGTAACTTCCTAGCATCACTGCTGCCCGGCACATGGACACACCTGGGCATTTTGGTAGGAGCTGCTGAGTGGCTCCTGCGACAGGGGTATCTATGAAC
This sequence comes from Cynocephalus volans, assembly GCF_027409185.1. Taxonomy (NCBI): domain Eukaryota; kingdom Metazoa; phylum Chordata; class Mammalia; order Dermoptera; family Cynocephalidae; genus Cynocephalus; species Cynocephalus volans. Next base: position 49,987,779 of record NC_084476.1, on the reverse strand, counting down.
ACATCTCCTGGGGCATCTGCTGGGACCTCTTCTTCCTTCATTCTCACAAGAGCTGGTCGTCACCAGACATACAGACCTGCCCATCTGATGGGGCAAATGCTATCTGAATAGTGAGTAAATTTCTGCGCATCATCATTAGGAAGGCCGCGGATGTCTGACATTTACTGGCCATGTGAATTGCTTCCCTGTGGAACTGCAGGAATATGTCCTTTGTCCCTATGGATAAATGAGAACTCTTTGTACAACTAGGATGCATACTACCCTTTCTCTGCCCATGAAGAATTTTCCAGTCTGGGGCTTGTCTTTTCACCTTTTGGCATTATTCTGGTTTTTGTTTGGACCAGGAAAAGTCAGCATTTTCCTCAGTGGCTTCTGGCTCTCTGGTCATTCAAAAGTAGTTCCTATTTCAAGATTATGGCAATAATAACTATCAGGGCTTTGTGTTTCTACATAGAGTCTTTGATTTTTCTGTAATTTTCCTCTTACTAAAAACATAAAATGAAAATTATTCAGATCTTTCTCATATTATGCGGCCAGATACAAAAGGCCACATAACATATAACTGTACTGATAGGAACAATCCACGATAGGTAAATTCACACACGCAGAAAATGGAGTGGTAGTCAGGGACAGGGAGAGGCGGGATGGGGAGTGACAGCTTAATGGCTACAGAGTTGATGAAGCTGTTTGATCACTAGATGGTGGTAAGGGTTGCGCCATATTAAAAATGTACTTAATGCCACTGAATGGTAATTTTGAAAATATTAAAAACACTTTATTTTATACAAGGGATATTATTGAAAATAAAAGATGAAAAAATTTGAGGAGATGCAGGACACAGACAAAAATGAGGAGAAGCACAGCGTCAAGGAAGGGCAAGAACAGATCTGGAGTGGGGACTGGTGAGGGTGTTTGTGGGAGCTCTGGAGCCAGGGCTCCCCTGGGTGCTGGTGTTTCTTCTAATTCTTCTGATGTTTCAGGAACGGTTATGTCAGGTCGCTCTAGCTCTACCTCTGGATCTTGATCTTTCTCCTGCTCTTTCTCTTGCTCTTTCTCCTGATCTTTCTCTTGATCTTTCTGTTGCTCCTGCTCTGGATCTTGCGTCTGATCTACCACTTGCTCTGGATCTTGTTCCTGCTCTACCTCTTGCTCTGGATCTTGCTCCTGCTCTACCTCTTGCTCTGGATCTTGCTCCTGCTCTACTTCTTGCTCTGGCTTGGGCTCTGGATCTTGCTCTCGCTCTGCCTCTGGCAGTGGAGGTGGAGCTGGAGCTGGAACTCGAGCCGAACATGGCAGCAGCTCTTGGGACAGTTGTTCAGCCGGGGCGGAAGCTGGAACTGGAGAGACAACAATTGAAAATATCAATGTGAGTTTCTATGTCTCATCCAATGACACTGTCTTTCTAGAAGCCCAAGTCCAGAGACCCAGGCTCAGGAAGTCTCCCCACACCGCAGAACACTGTATGATTGTTCTGAGTACTCAGTGCCCCTGTCCCCAGCCTGCTTCTGGAAACTCTGCTCTGTGTGGCCCAGCCCAGGCCCCTCCCCAAACCCGCACAGGCACCCACCCTCTTCCTCCTCAACCTCAGTCTCCGCCTCACTAGGCTCCAGGTGCTCCGGCTTCTCCAGCTGCGCCAGAAGAAGATCAGCCTTACGCTCCACCTCTGAACCTCGCATACTGATATGTACATAGGCCGAAAGAAACTTCAAAGAATGAAATTCAGGAGGCTCGTGGAAATCGGTGGAATAGAATTCCAGCCAGATCTTTAAGACAGAGGACATGGCACTGTGGGAGACAGGTGGGCAACAGCATCAGAGGCCTGGCCTATCCCTCTATGCTGCCCTCCCAAGGCTCCCCTGAGTGAGCTGCAGTCTTGTACCCTCTGCCCGTGCCTGTCCATAGACCAGCCCATCCAATGTCCACCCCCAGTATGGCAGTTCTGGCACAGATGGGCCTGGCAGCCAAGGAGGGGCTGGCAAAAGCCTCCATGGGAGGAGCCTTCAACCACTGATGTGACCACGTTTCCCTTCTTCAGGGAAACCTGACAACCTCCTCTGTCTGTGTCACTGCCCCATCCCTGCTGGAATGACCTGTCCACCCCAGGAGGGTGCTGTCTGCTCTGGGCATTACTCACTGGCACACAGGAGGTGTCCAGCAATATCTGATAAATGAGGAAACAGAGGGAGGCGCTGCTCCCCTGGCCTACCCAGGGCCCTTGGAAAAGCCCAAACTTGAGCTCACACGTGAATGTACTGCCCAAGTGTCTGCATGAAAATCTGCATATCCTTTTCCCAGTGACAGCAATCTCTTGGCCCTGACCACACTCTGCACCCTCAGCACCAGCTGAGCATCCCCATGGAGGCTCCAGCCCCGAGTGTGAGCGGCATGCTCTGCACACCTCCTGCTCTGGCTCAGCACGGGCTCTGGGGGTGTGGGCAGGGCTGGGTGGGAGGGCGTGGGGATGGATTCTCTCTGGGCTCACTCTGCTCTCCAGCCTCTCGCACACCCTACGGTGCCTGGGACCACATCCCCAGCCGTCTTGACCTCTTTCCCTGCAGGGAAAGCCTTGAGCCCTCAGCCCTGTAGCAGGAATCATAAGATGTGTGAGAGCCAGAGTTCTGCCAGCCCCCCACCCACAGGCCCCCGCAGACCACACGCAGTTGTGTGGAGATGGGAGCCCCTCCTTCTGCACCTAAACCCCACTTACCATTTTAGCTGCTCCAGGGATTCGCCATCCCCGTGACAATCAGTAATCATGTTTCCATACCTAGAGGAGGTCAGGAGTGTGTCAAATCTACCATATGGTGGCACTACCTGCTTCTCATGTCTACTGTGACTGTCTCACCTCTGACTAGACTGGAAGCCCACGAGGGCAGTGAATGCAGTCTCCTCGGTTCATTGGATTATGGTCAGTGCCCAGAAAGTGACTGCACATAGTGTGGCTTCACGTATGATTGTTGAAGGAATGAACCCCAACCAACTCCTCCCAAGATCTCTGGGTGCACCTGAAGCCGCTCTGCCCGCCTCTGGTCTCCCTGCTTTGAATACACCCAGGAGCCTACAGATAGAATCTCAAATTTCCTGTAAAAATGTGAAAACAGTGAAGCCCAAGTCAACGAGGTCAGTGAGGGGGTGACAGAGACTTCCTCGTGGGGGTGTCAGGAATCCTGAATGAGGACGACCGTGGCCCCTCCAGCAGACCTTCCACAGGGCTGGACTCAGGAGCAGCACTTTCCATGGGGGACCCACTGGAGCTTGTTCCTGTTACCACCCACTGAACACAGGAGGAAACTGAGGCTCAGAGGGGTGTGGTGACAGTCCTAAGACTCACAGCTGGGAGGTGGCCTAGTGACACTGTGTGATCCAGGGCCTGAGTGCTCACCTGAGGAAAAGCAGGTGCAGCACATGCCGGGGACTGGCAAAGTTCTTGTAGCTTGACAGAAACAGGTGGACATAAGATTGGTCACCACCCAAGACAGCAGGCACCAGGTGCTCCACCCGCTTCTTCAGGGTGCGTGCCGGGACAGGCCACACCATGTGGGTGGCATCCGAGCTCAATGAAGATGTGTCTTCACTCTAGGACAGGACAGGGGAGAGATACACAGTGACAGCACCGTGAATCCCAAGGAGGGCAGGGGCTGGAGGCCAGTCTTAACCCCAGGGAGGACATGAGAAGACAGCCTGAGGGCCCAGGGTTAATGTACAGGGTGGTGGTTGCCACCCCGGCAGTCCCCGTTCACCCTCCAGCCAGACCTGAGGTGTGAACACACCAGGACCAGCAGGTTTATAAACCCCCCACCCTCTGCCCCTGCCCTGGGAGGGTGTCCCATGTCCCTGTTCCCCACACACTCAGGAGGAGTGGGTGCGGTCACCCAGGGAGGCTCATAGTGCTGGCCTGGCCTTGCCCAACCTCCTCTGGGCCACCTGACATTACCTTTGGGGACCTCCTCCCAGATGGCCACAGGGGTCGAGGGCGAGGGCTGAACCAGCGCCGGAAGCATTGGACAAGCCTCTCAGCACAGGGCTTCCTGGGGCTACGGCCCCGGGACCTCGGGATACAGCACAACATCTCACTCTGCCTGTGGCCAAGTGAGCTGGGGAAGGGGCTGTGTATCGAATGTGGGTGTCAGGTTACCGAGTTCCGAGTTCTGTTGGGGTCTGTCGTCAAGGAAGTGAAGTCACTTCCTGATACCTCATTTCCTGAGCCCCTCCTCTGTGTACAAGACTGCAAATGCCCCTCTGGGTACCTGTCTGCTGACCCTCCTTCCCCATGAACTCTCTCTATTGCCCACACTTCCACCAACACTGCCTGACCACACCCCTGTGCAAGGCCTGGTTGCAGCCAGCGTCACAGCTCGGAGGAGATACACGTAGGTTCATCCCCAGCTCCTGCTTCTTATCACTTTATGTGACCCTGGACCAGCCATTGTCACTCTCATGACCTCCCCAGTCTCCCCTTTTGCACAGTGGGGATCTTTCTAGCATCTTCTTCCTAGGGATGGCATCAGGCATGTGTGAGGAAACATCTCTGAAACCTATGGCCGGTGTCACATGCAGCTAATAAACAAGACTAGAGATAAAATCCACGACGGTGTGGAAGGTAGCATGGAATACAACTAACGACAGGTCTGGTTCCTGTCATATAATCTTGAAAATGTCACTTTTGCTCTTGGTCTGTTTTCCCTGTCTGCACCATGCGACAGTTGGAATTTCATGCATTCACATACTGCTTTCCTCCATAAAACCTCACAATGGCTTCGTGTGTATTTAGGTTTGGACTCAAGTGCCACATCTCTGTCTGTGTGGTTGGCTACTCCTCAGGGGCTCCCAGTGGTCCCCACCATCTGCTGCACACATCCTCACGTAATCCCCTGCCCTGCAGTGTGGACTGGACTTAGTGACTCACTTCTAACCAATACAGGATCAAAAGTGAGAAGGTGTCACTTTCTAAATGTCATTGTAACACGCCTGTCTCTAGAGTCTTGTGCTCTGTCTCCTCTGTTCTCTCTGTTTGTATCCACCATATGCCAAGCATGGTGCCGAGAGCTGGAGAAAGAGCTGATTCAGCTGCACCCTGGCTTGGGAGATGATCCCAGGATAAGAAAGAGGAGAAGACGTGCTATCGAGTGCCTGACATTCTAAGAGAGGAAAGTGATCTAGGAGGCCATCAGAATATTCTAGATTAGGAAGCTACCTGAAGAGGGTAGGAAATGAACACCATTTGCAGGGAAGAACCAGAGGCGTTTGGTCCATTAAGATGACGGCAACATGTAACTGATGTGTAAGATGTAAGTAAGTAAGAAATACTATTCACAAATTCAAATCCTATTTTCAAAATCATTGAATGGCAGGGATAAGTGCTCATGTTCAATGCAAACATAACTAGAATTGAGGAAGATTCCATTTATGGAATAACTTTATATCTCCATTAGATGAAAGTATGCAGATATGTTCAGCAATTCTTTTCAAATTGTATAAAATATCCATTGTTGACACAATCAGGATTCCACCCCCATACTTTGGCTTCACACCCGATTTTCTTTACACCAGACACACATCCATTGCTGTGATGTAGATCCATTGCTGTCAACACTATCCCAGCCCACAGCCTACTGGTCCTGGGAGACAGCAACTCTATCACTATATTGTGTGCAGAATCCAGGAAGGGCCTAACACGGGGGCTCCATAAATACTCCCTGAAGTGCTGCACTTGAGAAGAGTCTATGATTTTATTACCTAGTGCTCTACCTACACATGTTATCACTCTGCATTATGTCATGATCCTTAGTCCCCCTCACCTGACAGTCAGCAACCCAGGAGCAGCGTCTACACCTCGGTCTGCCCCTATTCCTGGCCCCCAGCCCAGCACCTGGCAAGTAATAGGTGCCAAGTACTGATGAATGAATTGTCTGGAAACATGTGAAACAGGATTCATCAAGAATACCCAGATGGAAGGTCACCATGAACATGCTGCCTGATAACCTGCCAGCCCTTTAATTCTGTCTGCCGACCACTTCCTTCAGCCAGGAACTGCCTGGGATCAAAGATTTCCCAGAGTCACCATCCTGCCTTGACTTCTGCCGTTCACTTTAGCCTCCTTGATTGTCCTACTTACTGTGGGTTTCTTCACTCTCAGTCTCAGGGGACACCTCTGAACCCCTAAGGTAGCCCACTGGGTCTTCCTTCTCTGGCCAACACATTCCTCTTGCTTCTGTGCATGGCCTTGATAGCAGTGTCACAGGCAATCCCAGGAAACTGACACCCCAGCATGCTGACCTTGGGCACCCGCACTAGTCAAGGGAGCCCTCTCCCTTCATCTCCTGCAGAATCCCCCTAGGAATAGGGGATGCAGATATGTACACATGTGTAGGGAGGAAAGCGGGTCTCATGACATCTTAGCTAGAAGATGATTACAAATTTCTTAAACATTAGTAGAAAATGATGGTTCATTTGTCCTGGCATGCAACTGAATGAGAATAAATCTGTGAAAAATTCTGACACCCATGACAAAAGAAATGATCCAAACAATACGACCATCGAGGTGCTTTTCTTTTATGTTTAGGACTAACATTTAAAAATGTGGTATTGAGGAGAATGTCAACAATATTGGGGGAGGCTCTGGAACGATGCTGAGTAGAAAATGGACAATAGATTCCTTTTTTGAGAATTAAGAGAAGCTATTTTGCAGAAAGTGGCAAATGAGCTTGACTTTTAGAAACGAAGAGCATTATAGCAAGTAAGTTTAGTGGAAAGTAGATGATATTTGGGAGAGGGGTGACGTGTTAAGTTACAAGAGGCAAAGAAATGGAAAGAACACATGTTTTGCAAAGGGAAAAATCATTCCTGTAAAACATCAGAATTGGAGTTTTCTTGCTGTTCTTTTTGTGCCTATGTAGCATCTTCTTTCTGCTGTAACTTCCAACTTGGGTTCTAGGCACTCTGTGTATGTGTGTGTTTACAAGAGAGAAATTGATAAACCTTAGTAAGCCCTAGAAAATTCTAGAGGTCTGAAATAAACAGATATTTTTCAAGTTTATTTAATTAAAAAGCAAAACAAAACATAAACAGTGTCATCTGCTCCTATTAGGTAAAATATATGATCATATTGGAATCTTTGTGTGTGTGTGTGGCTGGCCAATATAGGGATCCACACCCTTGACCTTGGTGATACGAGGCTGTGCTCTAACCAGCTGAGCTACCAGCCAGCCTATACATGATCATATTGGAATAATATGCAACAGAGAGATACTCTGCGGCTATGGAGAATAAGCTGATTGCAAGGAAAAAAGATGCTCACAGATAAGGCAAGGGTAGGCTTTTTGTCCCCCATTGTGGAATAGTACAGGGAACAATGCAAATGTATTGAGGCTGGTAATTCCAAGTCATGGGAAGGAAATTAAAATGATGACTCTGGAAGAATAGTTTCAAATGTCAAGGAGTTTGAGGCAGGTGATCAATTTAGTGAAATGACAATTGCTTTAGGAGAGGCTGCTTCTTTGAAAGGATTGATACATACAGCAAGGCAAGGTAGGTGACTGTGCTGCTAAGTTTTTAATATTGCTATGAGTTTTAACTTTAAATATATTTGTGACTTTGCATGTAGCTCTGAATTTTGAGTGTCATAATTATTTAAGAATCTTTTATGGATTTGATTACTATAGCTTTCACTGTAATTTGATGAGGTTTTAGAACTACATTCCATTTCTAATTTTGGTTTTATTATTTCCAAGTGCCAAAATACTTAACACAGAACCACCTCTTATTCTATAATAAAAAGCAATGGAGACAAGTTATTCAGTTGAAAAAAATTACTTTTTTTTTATTTTAAAGATGACCTGTAAGTGGATCCTATCGATTGATGTGGTGTTGTCAGCACCACGCTCTCCCAAGTGAGCCAATCAGCCAACCCTTCATAGGGATCCAAACCCGAGGCCCTGGTGCTGTCGGCACCGCACTCTCCAAGTGCGCACGGGCCGGCCCTGCTCCATGGTAGTTTTAGCTGCTTCCCTCCTTTCTTCTCAGAATTTTCATTTTCCCATGTTCTCCTGGACAACTTCAACCCTGCTAACGATTAAAACCCATCACATCTGTCTGTCATGGTGTGGATTGGCTCCCAAGCAGAAGACTCAGGGCTTCTTTGAACTAGGACTTGCATTGACTTCAACTCAACCAAGCTGAGGCGCCGATCTTGTGATTACACTTAGAATGTGCTATGAATGGAGAGAAATGAAGTGAAAAGTGCCTATGAGATGCGAAGTCACACTTGTCACGTTCCTAGTCCCCTCTCTGGGCTTCTCTCCATCTTCAGCTCCACCTCACTGTTTACCCCTTAAAGAAGCCAGATTCTCTCTAATTCATATGTCCACGAAACACTTGGTTTCAAATAACGGGTATTAAATGAATATCTGTTGGAAGTTGTGTATCCTAAATTTGTAGGTGTCCTTTATGTGACTGACGATGGCATGAATAACTAGTGTTAACAGTCTTTGATGTGCTCAGCATTAATATACATTAGGAATTGTCATGGAATCTTGTAAAATTGAAAAAAAAATCCAAATGCATGTCATCTGGCCTTGGAGTCCAGTTCTTCAGTACACACTCTGCTGATTTGGGCACCTCAGTTAAGAACCCAGTCAAAGAACCTCACAGAGTCACCCACAGGCCACGAAGCCACAACACACGAGCAAGACTTTCCTGTGCTGCCCTGTTAACCATGAGCAGATGCCAAGGGCCCCAGATGTTTCAGCAAATCCTCTAGTTTCAGCAACTCCTCTAATAAGAAATAGGCCAAAGCAAACAAACAAAAAAGGAAAAAGCGAATTGGAAGAAATAGAGATCATGCAAGGGAAACAGAAAATACCATTAACTTCCTCAGAGTTATAGGAGAGAAACTGTTGGACTAACTGAAGAAGAACAGACATTGTTAAAGTAGAAGAGGGAGAAGATGAATCAAATAACCATGAGGTCATTTAGAAATTAAAAATATAACTGTTGAAATTTTTGTTTGTTTGTTTTGTGTGTGTGTGTGTGTGTGACAGTTAAGGGCGTTGTAACCATAGGGGTGGTATTGCCCGCACCGCGCTCAGCCAGTGAGCACACCGGCCATCCCTATGTGGGATCCGAACCCGCGGCAGCGCCCCTGCGCTCCCAGCGCCGCTCTCTCCCGTGTGCGCCACGGGGCGGCCCATAAGTGTTGAAATTTAAATTAGAAAACAACTCACTAGAAAGATGAGAAAATAACACAAGGGAAGCCTGATTAGATCAAAAAAAAAAGGGATAACAAGAAAGATACAATTGAAAGAAAAGCATAAAAAAGTAAAAGGAGTAAAAGGGAAAGAGAGAGAGAAAACGGAAGTGCGTGTCCGCAGAGCCAGTGTCTGAAGAACACGCGCTCCAGGAAGAGCCTCGGAGATGGGCAGGAGGAGAGAACAGTGGGAGAAAGGAGGAAGGGACAGGTCCCGGAGGTCCCCATAGGTCCCCGTGGAGAGTGACGATGGGTCCATACGCCGCCCCACACTGGGGAAGCACAGGGGACACCGTGTCAACTATGGGTGTGGGGGTCAAGGGGACGGACCCTGCGGAGGAGCCTCAAGAGGGAGACGACAGGGGAGTCCGGCCTTCAGCGTCTCGTGCAGAGTCGGTTCCGATCTCAGCTTTTCCTCGTCAAACGTGAGTCCGACAAGGGGAGGACGGGCCTCTGGACGTTTAGCAGCCCAAGACCGTTTTCTTAGCAGTCTATGGGGGGCGTCTCCCACTAGGAAGAAGACATAAACCCGGACAGGGGACAGGGCCCTGGTGACGGCCACGGGGGAACATACCGAACCCGACTGCTCGGAGGCTGCATTGTAGACATTGGATCCCAGGAGGTGTCGTCCAGAGCACCACATGGGTCCCTGAGGCGTTCACCTGTGGTGACAGCAGCTGCCCTAACAGGGACAGTGCGCGTGCGCAGACGCCACCGCGCACAGAGGACACGCGGTCCGCGCCGGGCTGTCAGCCGCGTCCCCGCCGCCGCCGGTGCGCGGCGCTCAGAGCCGCGGAAGGGAAGCTGCGGTCGCGGGGTGCGCTCTCCGTGGCGCCTCCTGGTGGCCCTGCCTGCAGCTGCCGCCCCCAGGCCGCCCGTCCCGCCCGGGGACAGGAGCGCACGACCGGCTGCTCTCCACTCCCTGCTCCCGCCCCTCTGCGGCCGATGACAGCGGGTTCCAGCGACAGGACGGATTCCCACGGGCGCTCCAGGTCGGTGCAAGGGGTCCGCGCTGACGAGGCGCCGAGCACAGCCGTGAGGGGGACCCGCGTGGGCTATCGTCGGCCGACGGTCCTGGCGGTTCCTCGGCCCCAGGCTGGCAGGCACAGTCCGCGGCGTGACAGTCCTGACCGCGGAGCCGTGTGCTAGTAAAGCTACACGGTCACCACGAGCGACGGTATCTTGTGTACTTTTTCAAAACTGAGTTTTCTATTCTATGACTGTACTCAACCGTATGAAATATAGAATTAGTAATTTATCAAATTGCGTAAAAAATGTCAATTGTTATTTATATATAAACAAAATTTATAGATTTATTTGGAAGAATTGATATATTTTCCCTACTTATTTTCTCATCTATGAACATGTACATCTCTTCATTGTCTTCAGTTTGTTCGTTTTTTCAATAACATTTTACACTCAGTGTTTAGAAATCATGATTGTAAAAATGCACCCTAATTATTCATGCAAACCTTATGAATGAAAATTTGGGGTGTTTCCAACCCTTAGTAATAGGTATTGTCATATTAACAATCTTGTCGACACCTCACCTTATAATTTTTCAAGGTTACATATGATATAGATTCCTGAATATTGGGTTACAGTATAAAATAGTAAATATACAAGTATAATTTTGCTAAATTTTGCGAGTTTCTGCTCCTTATGGGCTCTACCATTTGCATTCCACCACAGTGTATTATAATACCTGGATCCCCACAGTCTCACTAACAAGTTTGTTATCAAAAAATTAAATTTTGCAAATCTAATAGGTGAAGTATTGTATTTCAATATATTTTAAATGTCTAGTTCTCTATGAGGGATTTTAAGCACCTCATTAAGTATTGATGCCAATTTAAATTTCCTTTTGTGTTATTAGATTGTTCATATATTTTGTTCATTTTTATTTCATTTTGTTGGTCATTTCCATCTCATTTTTTCACACATGATTGTATTAGTGATATTATCCTAGTTTAAGAGGTTTTTTGTTTTTTTGCTTTTTTTAAAATTGAAACTTTATTGATCACCCATTTTAAGTATTATAGCTTGTAATTACTTTCTGTCGTGTCCTTTTGAACTAGTTGGTGGCATTTACCTTTTGTTTGAGTTTGCTTTGCTTTATTAATGGCTGCTATGCCATCCATGTTAACTGCTGCTACATTAGTAGCAGCATATTTTCACCAGTGATTTGAAATGCTATCTTTCTTAAATACTAAATTTCTATAAATCTTGGGTATCTCTTTGAATTCTCCATTCTTTTCCATTAGGTTTTATATTTACTTATAAACAAATTCCATATGGTCTTGATAATGAAGAATTTATAAAAAAAATATTTTTCGATCTCTGGCAGACTTACACCTCCCTTTTGATTTGTTTCCTCAATTTTTTCTGAAGAACGATTAATGTTTCATCAACATTTTATAATCATCCTTTTTTGTTGTAGGTGAAGAAAAAAATGAGACTATTTTTAATGTGATCATGACACACGTATAAAGTAACTTAGGAGAAAATAAAATCCTTAGGATCATGTGGCTTTCTGGCCAAGAAAATATCTCTGACATTACTCTATCCTTTGTGTATGTATGTTTTAAGAGTGTGCTAATGCTTAAATCACATAGTTAAACAGGCTTTGTTGAGTTCTTGTTAGCTTTATGCCAAATATTTTAACAATTTTGTGGCTATTGAAAATGGAATCTTGATTTGTGGAATGTAATCTAGATAGTTATTGTTATTACATAAGACATTTATTAATTTTATATGTGAATTTTTCTAAATCGCAACATGTAAATTTTATTTTAGAAAGTCGTCTTGTTTGTAATAGGTTTTTAATTAATTCTTTTTGATTTTCTAAATTGACAATACATACACGTAACACATTTTTCTCCATCTTGAGATGTACAAATATGTATGGTCAAACCTTATTTTATCTACTGTTCTGATATTTATGAGTCTTACATTTTCTCAAAAGTACTCTGGCTTCTGTGGAAATTATTATGTCTTTTTCTTTCTTCTAATGCTTAATACTTTTGCAAAATATTGAAGTTAGTAATTCATCTCAAATTTAATTTTGTGAACGGTACCTAGCAAAAGCATAACTGGATTTAATTTCCAAATAAATAATATTTCAATCCCTGTAATGATGAAGTGCTTTCCCGTAAGTAATCTGAATCCTTTCCACACATATACTAGAATCTGTTTCAAAATTCAAACTTCTACTCCACTTCGCTTATTCTTTGCCAATCTCATTCCCTTTCAAGTATGTTCCTTTGCAATACATTTTATTAGACAGAGCAAATTTCCTCTTTGTTTTCATTATTATTGTTCTTCTTATGTCTTGAACATTTTGGGGGCCATTTTTGCACATAATTTTTTTTCATATTAACTTTGAGGTTATTTGACAAGTCCCCTAAACATCACTCTTTGGAATTTTTCAAGTTTAGATTTATTGAATCTATTGATTAACATAGGTAGAATACATATATATGTGGCGTAACTTCCTAGCATCACTGCTGCCCGGCACATGGACACACCTGGGCATTTTGGTAGGAGCTGCTGAGTGGCTCCTGCGACAGGGGTATCTATGAACACATCTCCTGGGGCATCTGCTGGGACCTCTTCTTCCTTCATTCTCACAAGAGCTGGTCGTCACCAGACATACAGACCTGCCCATCTGATGGGGCAAATGCTATCTGAATAGTGAGTAAATTTCTGCGCATCATCATTAGGGAGGCCGCGGATGTCTGACATTTACTGGCCATGTGAATTGCTTCCCTGTGGAACTGCAGGAATATGTCCTTTGTCCCTATGGATAAATGAGAACTCTTTGTACAACTAGGATGCATACTACCCTTTCTCTGCCCATGAAGAATTTTCCAGTCTGGGGCTTGTCTTTTCACCTTTTGGCATTATTCTGGTTTTTGTTTGGACCAGGAAAAGTCAGCATTTTCCTCAGTGGCTTCTGGCTCTCTGGTCATTCAAAAGTAGTTCCTATTTCAAGATTATGGCAATAATAACTATCAGGGCTTTGTGTTTCTACATAGAGTCTTTGATTTTTCTGTAATTTTCCTCTTACTAAAAACATAAAATGAAAATTATTCAGATCTTTCTCATATTATGCGGCCAGATACAAAAGGCCACATAACATATAACTGTACTGATAGGAACAATCCACGATAGGTAAATTCACACACACAGAAAATGGAGTGGTAGTCAGGGACAGGGAGAGGCGGGATGGGGAGTGACAGCTTAATGGCTACAGAGTTGATGAAGCTGTTTGATCACTAGATGGTGGTAAGGGTTGCGCCATATTAAAAATGTACTTAATGCCACTGAATGGTAATTTTGAAAATATTAAAAACACTTTATTTTATACAAGGGATATTATTGAAAATAAAAGATGAAAAAATTTGAGGAGATGCAGGACACAGACAAAAATGAGGAGAAGCACAGCGTCAAGGAAGGGCAAGAACAGATCTGGAGTGGGGACTGGTGAGGGTGTTTGTGGGAGCTCTGGAGCCAGGGCTCCCCTGGGTGCTGGTGTTTCTTCTAATTCTTCTGATGTTTCAGGAACGGTTATGTCAGGTCGCTCTAGCTCTACCTCTGGATCTTGATCTTTCTCCTGCTCTTTCTCTTGCTCTTTCTCCTGATCTTTCTCTTGATCTTTCTGTTGCTCCTGCTCTGGATCTTGCGTCTGATCTACCACTTGCTCTGGATCTTGTTCCTGCTCTACCTCTTGCTCTGGATCTTGCTCCTGCTCTACCTCTTGCTCTGGATCTTGCTCCTGCTCTACTTCTTGCTCTGGCTTGGGCTCTGGATCTTGCTCTCGCTCTGCCTCTGGCAGTGGAGGTGGAGCTGGAGCTGGAACTCGAGCCGAACATGGCAGCAGCTCTTGGGACAGTTGTTCAGCCGGGGCGGAAGCTGGAACTGGAGAGACAACAATTGAAAATATCAATGTGAGTTTCTATGTCTCATCCAATGACACTGTCTTTCTAGAAGCCCAAGTCCAGAGACCCAGGCTCAGGAAGTCTCCCCACACCGCAGAACACTGTATGATTGTTCTGAGTACTCAGTGCCCCTGTCCCCAGCCTGCTTCTGGAAACTCTGCTCTGTGTGGCCCAGCCCAGGCCCCTCCCCAAACCCGCACAGGCACCCACCCTCTTCCTCCTCAACCTCAGTCTCCGCCTCACTAGGCTCCAGGTGCTCCGGCTTCTCCAGCTGCGCCAGAAGAAGATCAGCCTTACGCTCCACCTCTGAACCTCGCATACTGATATGTACATAGGCCGAAAGAAACTTCAAAGAATGAAATTCAGGAGGCTCGTGGAAATCGGTGGAATAGAATTCCAGCCAGATCTTTAAGACAGAGGACATGGCACTGTGGGAGACAGGTGGGCAACAGCATCAGAGGCCTGGCCTATCCCTCTATGCTGCCCTCCCAAGGCTCCCCTGAGTGAGCTGCAGTCTTGTACCCTCTGCCCGTGCCTGTCCATAGACCAGCCCATCCAATGTCCACCCCCAGTATGGCAGTTCTGGCACAGATGGGCCTGGCAGCCAAGGAGGGGCTGGCAAAAGCCTCCATGGGAGGAGCCTTCAACCACTGATGTGACCACGTTTCCCTTCTTCAGGGAAACCTGACAACCTCCTCTGTCTGTGTCACTGCCCCATCCCTGCTGGAATGACCTGTCCACCCCAGGAGGGTGCTGTCTGCTCTGGGCATTACTCACTGGCACACAGGAGGTGTCCAGCAATATCTGATAAATGAGGAAACAGAGGGAGGCGCTGCTCCCCTGGCCTACCCAGGGCCCTTGGAAAAGCCCAAACTTGAGCTCACACGTGAATGTACTGCCCAAGTGTCTGCATGAAAATCTGCATATCCTTTTCCCAGTGACAGCAATCTCTTGGCCCTGACCACACTCTGCACCCTCAGCACCAGCTGAGCATCCCCATGGAGGCTCCAGCCCCGAGTGTGAGCGGCATGCTCTGCACACCTCCTGCTCTGGCTCAGCACGGGCTCTGGGGGTGTGGGCAGGGCTGGGTGGGAGGGCGTGGGGATGGATTCTCTCTGGGCTCACTCTGCTCTCCAGCCTCTCGCACACCCTACGGTGCCTGGGACCACATCCCCAGCCGTCTTGACCTCTTTCCCTGCAGGGAAAGCCTTGAGCCCTCAGCCCTGTAGCAGGAATCATAAGATGTGTGAGAGCCAGAGTTCTGCCAGCCCCCCACCCACAGGCCCCCGCAGACCACACGCAGTTGTGTGGAGATGGGAGCCCCTCCTTCTGCACCTAAACCCCACTTACCATTTTAGCTGCTCCAGGGATTCGCCATCCCCGTGACAATCAGTAATCATGTTTCCATACCTAGAGGAGGTCAGGAGTGTGTCAAATCTACCATATGGTGGCACTACCTGCTTCTCATGTCTACTGTGACTGTCTCACCTCTGACTAGACTGGAAGCCCACGAGGGCAGTGAATGCAGTCTCCTCGGTTCATTGGATTATGGTCAGTGCCCAGAAAGTGACTGCACATAGTGTGGCTTCACATATGATTGTTGAAGGAATGAACCCCAACCAACTCCTCCCAAGATCTCTGGGTGCACCTGAAGCCGCTCTGCCCGCCTCTGGTCTCCCTGCTTTGAATACACCCAGGAGCCTACAGATAGAATCTCAAATTTCCTGTAAAAATGTGAAAACAGTGAAGCCCAAGTCAACGAGGTCAGTGAGGGGGTGACAGAGACTTCCTCGTGGGGGTGTCAGGAATCCTGAATGAGGACGACCGTGGCCCCTCCAGCAGACCTTCCACAGGGCTGGACTCAGGAGCAGCACTTTCCATGGGGGACCCACTGGAGCTTGTTCCTGTTACCACCCACTGAACACAGGAGGAAACTGAGGCTCAGAGGGGTGTGGTGACAGTCCTAAGACTCACAGCTGGGAGGCGGCCTAGTGACACTGTGTGATCCAGGGCCTGAGTGCTCACCTGAGGAAAAGCAGGTGCAGCACATGCCGGGGACTGGCAAAGTTCTTGTAGCTTGACAGAAACAGGTGGACATAAGATTGGTCACCACCCAAGACAGCAGGCACCAGGTGCTCCACCCGCTTCTTCAGGGTGCGTGCCGGGACAGGCCACACCATGTGGGTGGCATCCGAGCTCAATGAAGATGTGTCTTCACTCTAGGACAGGACAGGGGAGAGATACACAGTGACAGCACCGTGAATCCCAAGGAGGGCAGGGGCTGGAGGCCAGTCTTAACCCCAGGGAGGACATGAGAAGACAGCCTGAGGGCCCAGGGTTAATGTACAGGGTGGTGGTTGCCACCCCGGCAGTCCCCGTTCACCCTCCAGCCAGACCTGAGGTGTGAACACACCAGGACCAGCAGGTTTATAAACCCCCCACCCTCTGCCCCTGCCCTGGGAGGGTGTCCCATGTCCCTGTTCCCCACACACTCAGGAGGAGTGGGTGCGGTCACCCAGGGAGGCTCATAGTGCTGGCCTGGCCTTGCCCAACCTCCTCTGGGCCACCTGACATTACCTTTGGGGACCTCCTCCCAGATGGCCACAGGGGTCGAGGGCGAGGGCTGAACCAGCGCCGGAAGCATTGGACAAGCCTCTCAGCACAGGGCTTCCTGGGGCTACGGCCCCGGGACCTCGGGATACAGCACAACATCTCACTCTGCCTGTGGCCAAGTGAGCTGGGGAAGGGGCTGTGTATCGAATGTGGGTGTCAGGTTACCGAGTTCCGAGTTCTGTTGGGGTCTGTCGTCAAGGAAGTGAAGTCACTTCCTGATACCTCATTTCCTGAGCCCCTCCTCTGTGTACAAGACTGCAAATGCCCCTCTGGGTACCTGTCTGCTGACCCTCCTTCCCCATGAACTCTCTCTATTGCCCACACTTCCACCAACACTGCCTGACCACACCCCTGTGCAAGGCCTGGTTGCAGCCAGCGTCACAGCTCGGAGGAGATACACGTAGGTTCATCCCCAGCTCCTGCTTCTTATCACTTTATGTGACCCTGGACCAGCCGTTGTCACTCTCATGACCTCCCCAGTCTCCCCTTTTGCACAGTGGGGATCTTTCTAGCATCTTCTTCCTAGGGATGGCATCAGGCATGTGTGAGGAAACATCTCTGAAACCTATGGCCGGTGTCACATGCAGCTAATAAACAAGACTAGAGATAAAATCCACGACGGTGTGGAAGGTAGCATGGAATACAACTAACGACAGGTCTGGTTCCTGTCATATAATCTTGAAAATGTCACTTTTGCTCTTGGTCTGTTTTCCCTGTCTGCACCATGCGACAGTTGGAATTTCATGCATTCACATACTGCTTTCCTCCATAAAACCTCACAATGGCTTCGTGTGTATTTAGGTTTGGACTCAAGTGCCACATCTCTGTCTGTGTGGTTGGCTACTCCTCAGGGGCTCCCAGTGGTCCCCACCATCTGCTGCACACATCCTCACGTAATCCCCTGCCCTGCAGTGTGGACTGGACTTAGTGACTCACTTCTAACCAATACAGGATCAAAAGTGAGAAGGTGTCACTTTCTAAATGTCATTGTAACACGCCTGTCTCTAGAGTCTTGTGCTCTGTCTCCTCTGTTCTCTCTGTTTGTATCCACCATATGCCAAGCATGGTGCCGAGAGCTGGAGAAAGAGCTGATTCAGCTGCACCCTGGCTTGGGAGATGATCCCAGGATAAGAAAGAGGAGAAGACGTGCTATCGAGTGCCTGACATTCTAAGAGAGGAAAGTGATCTAGGAGGCCATCAGAATATTCTAGATTAGGAAGCTACCTGAAGAGGGTAGGAAATGAACACCATTTGCAGGGAAGAACCAGAGGCGTTTGGTCCATTAAGATGACGGCAACATGTAACTGATGTGTAAGATGTAAGTAAGTAAGAAATACTATTCACAAATTCAAATCCTATTTTCAAAATCATTGAATGGCAGGGATAAGTGCTCATGTTCAATGCAAACATAACTAGAATCGAGGAAGATTCCATTTATGGAATAACTTTATATCTCCATTAGATGAAAGTATGCAGATATGTTCAGCAATTCTTTTCAAATTGTATAAAATATCCATTGTTGACACAATCAGGATTCCACCCCCATACTTTGGCTTCACACCCGATTTTCTTTACACCAGACACACATCCATTGCTGTGATGTAGATCCATTGCTGTCAACACTATCCCAGCCCACAGCCTACTGGTCCTGGGAGACAGCAACTCTATCACTATATTGTGTGCAGAATCCAGGAAGGGCCTAACACGGGGGCTCCATAAATACTCCCTGAAATGCTGCACTTGAGAAGAGTCTATGATTTTATTACCTAGTGCTCTACCTACACATGTTATCACTCTGCATTATGTCATGATCCTTAGTCCCCCTCACCTGACAGTCAGCAACCCAGGAGCAGCGTCTACACCTCGGTCTGCCCCTATTCCTGGCCCCCAGCCCAGCACCTGGCAAGTAATAGGTGCCAAGTACTGATGAATGAATTGTCTGGAAACATGTGAAACAGGATTCATCAAGAATACCCAGATGGAAGGTCACCATGATCATGCTGCCTGATAACCTGCCAGCCCTTTAATTCTGTCTGCCGACCACTTCCTTCAGCCAGGAACTGCCTGGGATCAAAGATTTCCCAGAGTCACCATCCTGCCTTGACTTCTGCCGTTCACTTTAGCCTCCTTGATTGTCCTACTTACTGTGGGTTTCTTCACTCTCAGTCTCAGGGGACACCTCTGAACCCCTAAGGTAGCCCACTGGGTCTTCCTTCTCTGGCCAACACATTCCTCTTGCTTCTGTGCATGGCCTTGATAGCAGTGTCACAGGCAATCCCAGGAAACTGACACCCCAGCATGCTGACCTTGGGCACCCGCACTAGTCAGGGGAGCCCTCTCCCTTCATCTCCTGCAGAATCCCCCTAGGAATAGGGGATGCAGATATGTACACATGTGTAGGGAGGAAAGCGGGTCTCATGACATCTTAGCTAGAAGATGATTACAAATTTCTTAAACATTAGTAGAAAATTATGGTTCATTTGTCCTGGCATGCAACTGAATGAGAAAAAATCTGTGAAAAATTCTGACACCCATGACAAAAGAAATGATCCAAACAATACGACCATCGAGGTGCTTTTCTTTTATGTTTAGGACTAACATTTAAAAATGTGGTATTGAGGAGAATGTCAACAATATTGGGGGAGGCTCTGGAACGATGCTGAGTAGAAAATGGACAATAGATTCCTTTTTTGAGAATTAAGAGAAGCTATTTTGCAGAAAGTGGCAAATGAGCTTGACTTTTAGAAACGAAGAGCATTATAGCAAGTAAGTTTAGTGGAAAGTAGATGATATTTGGGAGAGGGGTGACGTGTTAAGTTACAAGAGGCAAAGAAATGGAAAGAACACATGTTTTGCAAAGGGAAAAATCATTCCTGTAAAACATCAGAATTGGAGTTTTCTTGCTGTTCTTTTTGTGCCTATGTAGCATCTTCTTTCTGCTGTAACTTCCAACTTGGGTTCTAGGCACTCTGTGTATGTGTGTGTTTACAAGAGAGAAATTGATAAACCTTAGTAAGCCCTAGAAAATTCTAGAGGTCTGAAATAAACAGATATTTTTCAAGTTTATTTAATTAAAAAGCAAAACAAAACAAAAACAGTGTCATCTGCTCCTATTAGGTAAAATATATGATCATATTGGAATCTTTGTGTGTGTGTGTGGCTGGCCAATATAGGGATCCACACCCTTGACCTTGGTGATACGAGGCTGTGCTCTAACCAGCTGAGCTACCAGCCAGCCTATACATGATCATATTGGAATAATATGCAACAGAGAGATACTCTGCGGCTATGGAGAATAAGCTGATTGCAAGGAAAAAAGATGCTCACAGATAAGGCAAGGGTAGGCTTTTTGTCCCCCATTGTGGAATAGTACAGGGAACAATGCAAATGTATTGAGGCTGGTAATTCCAAGTCATGGGAAGGAAATTAAAATGATGACTCTGGAAGAATAGTTTCAAATGTCAAGGAGTTTGAGGCAGGTGATCAATTTAGTGAAATGACAATTGCTTTAGGAGAGGCTGCTTCTTTGAAAGGATTGATACATACAGCAAGGCAAGGTAGGTGACTGTGCTGCTAAGTTTTTAATATTGCTATGAGTTTTAACTTTAAATATATTTGTGACTTTGCATGTAGCTCTGAATTTTGGGTGTCATAATTATTTAAGAATCTTTTATGGATTTGATTACTATAGCTTTCACTGTAATTTGATGAGGTTTTAGAACTACATTCCATTTCTAATTTTGGTTTTATTATTTCCAAGTGCCAAAATACTTAACACAGAACCACCTCTTATTCTATAATAAAAAGCAATGGAGACAAGTTATTCAGTTGAAAAAAATTACTTTTTTTTTATTTTAAAGATGACCTGTAAGTGGATCCTATCGATTGATGTGGTGTTGTCAGCACCACGCTCTCCCAAGTGAGCCAATCAGCCAACCCTTCATAGGGATCCAAACCCGAGGCCCTGGTGCTGTCGGCACCGCACTCTCCAAGTGCGCACGGGCCGGCCCTGCTCCATGGTAGTTTTAGCTGCTTCCCTCCTTTCTTCTCAGAATTTTCATTTTCCCATGTTCTCCTGGACAACTTCAACCCTGCTAACGATTAAAACCCATCACATCTGTCTGTCATGGTGTGGATTGGCTCCCAAGCAGAAGACTCAGGGCTTCTTTGAACTAGGACTTGCATTGACTTCAACTCAACCAAGCTGAGGCGCCGATCTTGTGATTACACTTAGAATGTGCTATGAATGGAGAGAAATGAAGTGAAAAGTGCCTATGAGATGCGAAGTCACACTTGTCACGTTCCTAGTCCCCTCTCTGGGCTTCTCTCCATCTTCAGCTCCACCTCACTGTTTACCCCTTAAAGAAGCCAGATGCTCTCTAATTCATATGTCCACGAAACACTTGGTTTCAAATAACGGGTATTAAATGAATATCTGTTGGAAGTTGTGTATCCTAAATTTGTAGGTGTCCTTTATGTGACTGACGATGGCATGAATAACTAGTGTTAACAGTCTTTGATGTGCTCAGCATTAATATACATTAGGAATTGTCATGGAATCTTGTAAAATTGAAAAAAAATCCAAATGCATGTCATCTGGCCTTGGAGTCCAGTTCTTCAGTACACACTCTGCTGATTTGGGCACCTCAGTCAAGAACCCAGTCAAAGAACCTCACAGAGTCACCCACAGGCCACGAAGCCACAGCACACGAGCAAGACTTTCCTGTGCTGCCCTGTTAACCATGAGCAGATGCCAAGGGCCCCAGATGTTTCAGCAAATCCTCTAGTTTCAGCAACTCCTCTAATAAGAAATAGGCCAAAGCAAACAAACAAAAAAGGAAAAAGCGAATTGGAAGAAATAGAGATCATGCAAGGGAAACAGAAAATACCATTAACTTCCTCAGAGTTATAGGAGAGAAACTGTTGGACTAACTGAAGAAGAACAGACATTGTTAAAGTAGAAGAGGGAGAAGATGAATCAAATAACCATGAGGTCATTTAGAAATTAAAAATATAACTGTTGAAATTTTTGTTTGTTTGTTTTGTGTGTGTGTGTGTGTGTGACAGTTAAGGGCGTTGTAACCATAGGGGTGGTGTTGCCCGCACCGCGCTCAGCCAGTGAGCACACCGGCCATCCCTATGTGGGATCCGAACCCGCGGCAGCGCCCCTGCGCTCCCAGCGCCGCTCTCTCCCGTGTGCGCCACGGGGCGGCCCATAAGTGTTGAAATTTAAATTAGAAAACAACTCACTAGAAAGATGAGAAAATAACACAAGGGAAGCCTGATTAGATCAAAAAAAAAAGGGATAACAAGAAAGATACAATTGAAAGAAAAGCATAAAAAAGTAAAAGGAGTAAAAGGGAAAGAGAGAGAGAAAACGGAAGTGCGTGTCCGCAGAGCCAGTGTCTGAAGAACACGCGCTCCAGGAAGAGCCGCGGAGATGGGCAGGAGGAGAGAACAGTGGGAGAAAGGAGGAAGGGACAGGTCCCGGAGGTCCCCATAGGTCCCCGTGGAGAGTGACGATGGGTCCATACGCCGCCCCGCACTGGGGAAGCACAGGGGACACCGTGTCAACTATGGGTGTGGGGGTCAAGGGGACGGACCCTGCGGAGGAGCCTCAAGAGGGAGACGACAGGGGAGTCCGGCCTTCAGCGTCTCGTGCAGAGTCGGTTCCGATCTCAGCTTTTCCTCGTCAAACGTGAGTCCGACAAGGGGAGGACGGGCCTCTGGACGTTTAGCAGCCCAAGACCGTTTTCTTAGCAGTCTATGGGGGGCGTCTCCCACTAGGAAGAAGACATAAACCCGGACAGGGGACAGGGCCCTGGTGACGGCCACGGGGGAACATACCGAACCCGACTGCTCGGAGGCTGCATTGTAGACATTGGATCCCAGGAGGTGTCGTCCAGAGCACCACATGGGTCCCTGAGGCGTTCACCTGTGGTGACAGCAGCTGCCCTAACAGGGACAGTGCGCGTGCGCAGACGCCACCGCGCACAGAGGACACGCGGTCCGCGCCGGGCTGTCAGCCGCGTCCCCGCCGCCGCCGGTGCGCGGCGCTCAGAGCCGCGGAAGGGAAGCTGCGGTCGCGGGGTGCGCTCTCCGTGGCGCCTCCTGGTGGCCCTGCCTGCAGCTGCCGCCCCCAGGCCGCCCGTCCCGCCCGGGGACAGGAGCGCACGACCGGCTGCTCTCCACTCCCTGCTCCCGCCCCTCTGCGGCCGATGACAGCGGGTTCCAGCGACAGGACGGATTCCCACGGGCGCTCCAGGTCGGTGCAAGGGGTCCGCGCTGACGAGGCGCCGAGCACAGCCGTGAGGGGGACCCGCGTGGGCTATCGTCGGCCGACGGTCCTGGCGGTTCCTCGGCCCCAGGCTGGCAGGCACAGTCCGCGGCGTGACAGTCCTGACCGCGGAGCTGTGTGCTAGTAAAGCTACACGGTCACCACGAGCGACGGTATCTTGTGTACTTTTTCAAAACTGAGTTTTCTATTCTATGACTGTACTCAACCGTATGAAATATAGAATTAGTAATTTATCAAATTGCGTAAAAAATGTCAATTGTTATTTATATATAAACAAAATTTATAGATTTATTTGGAAGAATTGATATATTTTCCCTACTTATTTTCTCATCTATGAACATGTACATCTCTTCATTGTCTTCAGTTTGTTCGTTTTTTCAATAACATTTTACACTCAGTGTTTAGAAATCATGATTGTAAAAATGCACCCTAATTATTCATGCAAACCTTATGAATGAAAATTTGGGGTGTTTCCAACCCTTAGTAATAGGTATTGTCATATTAACAATCTTGTCGACACCTCACCTTATAATTTTTCAAGGTTACATATGATATAGATTCCTGAATATTGGGTTACAGTATAAAATAGTAAATATACAAGTATAATTTTGCTAAATTTTGCGAGTTTCTGCTCCTTATGGGCTCTACCATTTGCATTCCACCACAGTGTATTATAATACCTGGATCCCCACAGTCTCACTAACAAGTTTGTTTTCAAAAAATTAAATTTTGCAAATCTAATAGGTGAAGTATTGTATTTCAATATATTTTAAATGTCTAGTTCTCTATGAGGGATTTTAAGCACCTCATTAAGTATTGATGCCAATTTAAATTTCCTTTTGTGTTATTAGATTGTTCATATATTTTGTTCATTTTTATTTCATTTTGTTGGTCATTTCCATCTCATTTTTTCACACATCATTGTATTAGTGATATTATCCTAGTTTAAGAGGTTTTTTGTTTTTTTGCTTTTTTTAAAATTGAAACATTATTGATCACCCATTTTAAGTATTATAGCTTGTAATTACTTTTTGTCGTGTCCTTTTGACCTAGTTGGTGGCATTTACCTTTTGTTTGAGTTTGCTTTGCTTTATTAATGGCTGCTATGCCATCCATGTTAACTGCTGCTACATTAGTAGCAGCATATTTTCACCAGTGATTTGAAATGCTATCTTTCTTAAATACTAAATTTCTATAAATCTTGGGTATCTCTTTGAATTCTCCATTCTTTTCCATTAGGTTTTATATTTACTTATAAACAAATTCCATATGGTCTTGATAATGAAGAATTTATAAAAAAAATTTTTTTCGATCTCTGGCAGACTTACACCTCCCTTTTGATTTGTTTCCTCAATTTTTTCTGAAGAACGATTAATGTTTCATCAACATTTTATAATCATCCTTTTTTGTTGTAGGTGAAGAAAAAAATGAGACTATTTTTAATGTGATCATGACACACGTATAAAGTAACTTAGGAGAAAATAAAATCCTTAGGATCATGTGGCTTTCTGGCCAAGAAAATATCTCTGACATTACTCTATCGTTTGTGTATGTATGTTTTAAGAGTGTGCTAATGCTTAAATCACATAGTTAAACAGGCTTTGTTGAGTTCTTGTTAGCTTTATGCCAAATATTTTAACAATTTTGTGGCTATTGAAAATGGAATCTTGATTTGTGGAATGTAATCTAGATAGTTATTGTTATTACATAAGACATTTATTAATTTTATATGTGAATTTTTCTAAATCGCAACATGTAAATTTTATTTTAGAAAGTCGTCTTGTTTGTAATAGGTTTTTAATTAATTCTTTTTGATTTTCTAAATTGACAATACATACACGTAACACATTTTTCTCCATCTTGAGATGTACAAATATGTATGGTCAAACCTTATTTTATCTACTGTTCTGATATTTATGAGTCTTACATTTTCTCAAAAGTACTTTGGCTTCTGTGGAAATTATTATGTCTTTTTCTTTCTTCTAATGCTTAATACTTTTGCAAAATATTGAAGTTAGTAATTCATCTCAAATTTAATTTTGTGAACGGTACCTAGCAAAAGCATAACTGGATTTAATTTCCAAATAAATAATATTTCAATCCCTGTAATGATGAAGTGCTTTCCCGTAAGTAATCTGAATCCTTTCCACACATATACCAGAATCTGTTTCAAAATTCAAACTTTTACTCCACTTCGCTTATTCTTTGCCAATCTCATTCCCTTTCAAGTATGTTCCTTTGCAATACATTTTATTAGACAGAGCAAATTTCCTCTTTGTTTTCATTATTATTGTTCTTCTTATGTCTTGAACATTTTGGGGGCCATTTTTGCACATAATTTTTTTTCATATTAACTTTGAGGTTATTTGACAAGTCCCCTAAACATCACTCTTTGGAATTTTTCAAGTTTAGATTTATTGAATCTATTGATTAACATAGGTAGAATACATATATATGTGGCGTAACTTCCTAGCATCACTGCTGCCCGGCACATGGACACACCTGGGCATTTTGGTAGGAGCTGCTGAGTGGCTCCTGCGACAGGGGTATCTATGAACACATATCCTGGGGCATCTGCTGGGACCTCTTCTTCCATTCTCACAAGAGCTGGTCGTCACCAGACATACAGACCTGCCCATCTGATGGGGCAAATGCTATCTGAATAGTGAGTAAATTTCTGCGCATCATCATTAGGGAGGCCGCGGATGTCTGACATTTACTGGCCATGTGAATTGCTTCCGTGTGGAACTGCAGGAATATGTCCTTTGTCCCTATGGATAAATGAGAACTCTTTGTACAACTAGGATGCATACTACCCTTTCTCTGCCCATGAAGAATTTTCCAGTCTGGGGCTTGTCTTTTCACCTTTTGGCATTATTCTGGTTTTTGTTTGGACCAGGAAAAGTCAGCATTTTCCTCAGTGGCTTCTGGCTCTCTGGTCATTCAAAAGTAGTTCCTATTTCAAGATTATGGCAATAATAACTATCAGGGCTTTGTGTTTCTACATAGAGTCTTTGATTTTTCTGTAATTTTCCTCTTACTAAAAACATAAAATGAAAATTATTCAGATCTTTCTCATATTATGCGGCCAGATACAAAAGGCCACATAACATATAACTGTACTGATAGGAACAATCCACGATAGGTAAATTCACACACACAGAAAATGGAGTGGTAGTCAGGGACAGGGAGAGGCGGGATGGGGAGTGACAGCTTAATGGCTACAGAGTTGATGAAGCTGTTTGATCACTAGATGGTGGTAAGGGTTGCGCCATATTAAAAATGTACTTAATGCCACTGAATGGTAATTTTGAAAATATTAAAAACACTTTATTTTATACAAGGGATATTATTGAAAATAAAAGATGAAAAAATTTGAGGAGATGCAGGACACAGACAAAAATGAGGAGAAGCACAGCGTCAAGGAAGGGCAAGAACAGATCTGGAGTGGGGACTGGTGAGGGTGTTTGTGGGAGCTCTGGAGCCAGGGCTCCCCTGGGTGCTGGTGTTTCTTCTAATTCTTCTGATGTTTCAGGAACGGTTATGTCAGGTCGCTCTAGCTCTACCTCTGGATCTTGATCTTTCTCCTGCTCTTTCTCTTGCTCTTTCTCCTGATCTTTCTCTTGATCTTTCTGTTGCTCCTGCTCTGGATCTTGCGTCTGATCTACCACTTGCTCTGGATCTTGTTCCTGCTCTACCTCTTGCTCTGGATCTTGCTCCTGCTCTACCTCTTGCTCTGGATCTTGCTCCTGCTCTACTTCTTGCTCTGGCTTGGGCTCTGGATCTTGCTCTCGCTCTGCCTCTGGCAGTGGAGGTGGAGCTGGAGCTAGAACTCGAGCCGAACATGGCAGCAGCTCTTGGGACAGTTGTTCAGCCGGGGCGGAAGCTGGAACTGGAGAGACAACAATTGAAAATATCAATGTGAGTTTCTATGTCTCATCCAATGACACTGTCTTTCTAGAAGCCCAAGTCCAGAGACCCAGGCTCAGGAAGTCTCCCCACACCGCAGAACACTGTATGATTGTTCTGAGTACTCAGTGCCCCTGTCCCCAGCCTGCTTCTGGAAACTCTGCTCTGTGTGGCCCAGCCCAGGCCCCTCCCCAAACCCGCACAGGCACCCACCCTCTTCCTCCTCAACCTCAGTCTCCGCCTCACTAGGCTCCAGGTGCTCCGGCTTCTCCAGCTGCGCCAGAAGAAGATCAGCCTTACGCTCCACCTCTGAACCTCGCATACTGATATGTACATAGGCCGAAAGAAACTTCAAAGAATGAAATTCAGGAGGCTCGTGGAAATCGGTGGAATAGAATTCCAGCCAGATCTTTAAGACAGAGGACATGGCACTGTGGGAGACAGGTGGGCAACAGCATCAGAGGCCTGACCTATCCCTCTATGCTGCCCTCCCAAGGCTCCCCTGAGTGAGCTGCAGTCTTGTACCCTCTGCCCGTGCCTGTCCATAGACCAGCCCATCCAATGTCCACCCCCAGTATGGCAGTTCTGGCACAGATGGGCCTGGCAGCCAAGGAGGGGCTGGCAAAAGCCTCCATGGGAGGAGCCTTCAACCACTGATGTGACCACGTTTCCCTTCTTCAGGGAAACCTGACAACCTCCTCTGTCTGTGTCACTGCCCCATCCCTGCTGGAATGACCTGTCCACCCCAGGAGGGTGCTGTCTGCTCTGGGCATTACTCACTGGCACACAGGAGGTGTCCAGCAATATCTGATAAATGAGGAAACAGAGGGAGGCGCTGCTCCCCTGGCCTACCCAGGGCCCTTGGAAAAGCCCAAACTTGAGCTCACACGTGAATGTACTGCCCAAGTGTCTGCATGAAAATCTGCATATCCTTTTCCCAGTGACAGCAATCTCTTGGCCCTGACCACACTCTGCACCCTCAGCACCAGCTGAGCATCCCCATGGAGGCTCCAGCCCCGAGTGTGAGCGGCATGCTCTGCACACCTCCTGCTCTGGCTCAGCACGGGCTCTGGGGGTGTGGGCAGGGCTGGGTGGGAGGGCGTGGGGATGGATTCTCTCTGGGCTCACTCTGCTCTCCAGCCTCTCGCACACCCTACGGTGCCTGGGACCACATCCCCAGCCGTCTTGACCTCTTTCCCTGCAGGGAAAGCCTTGAGCCCTCAGCCCTGTAGCAGGAATCATAAGATGTGTGAGAGCCAGAGTTCTGCCAGCCCCCCACCCACAGGCCCCCGCAGACCACACGCAGTTGTGTGGAGATGGGAGCCCCTCCTTCTGCACCTAAACCCCACTTACCATTTTAGCTGCTCCAGGGATTCGCCATCCCCGTGACAATCAGTAATCATGTTTCCATACCTAGAGGAGGTCAGGAGTGTGTCAAATCTACCATATGGTGGCACTACCTGCTTCTCATGTCTACTGTGACTGTCTCACCTCTGACTAGACTGGAAGCCCACGAGGGCAGTGAATGCAGTCTCCTCGGTTCATTGGATTATGGTCAGTGCCCAGAAAGTGACTGCACATAGTGTGGCTTCACGTATGATTGTTGAAGGAATGAACCCCAACCAACTCCTCCCAAGATCTCTGGGTGCACCTGAAGCCGCTCTGCCCGCCTCTGGTCTCCCTGCTTTGAATACACCCAGGAGCCTACAGATAGAATCTCAAATTTCCTGTAAAAATGTGAAAACAGTGAAGCCCAAGTCAACGAGGTCAGTGAGGGGGTGACAGAGACTTCCTCGTGGGGGTGTCAGGAATCCTGAATGAGGACGACCGTGGCCCCTCCAGCAGACCTTCCACAGGGCTGGACTCAGGAGCAGCACTTTCCATGGGGGACCCACTGGAGCTTGTTCCTGTTACCACCCACTGAACACAGGAGGAAACTGAGGCTCAGAGGGGTGTGGTGACAGTCCTAAGACTCACAGCTGGGAGGCGGCCTAGTGACACTGTGTGATCCAGGGCCTGAGTGCTCACCTGAGGAAAAGCAGGTGCAGCACATGCCGGGGACTGGCAAAGTTCTTGTAGCTTGACAGAAACAGGTGGACATAAGATTGGTCACCACCCAAGACAGCAGGCACCAGGTGCTCCACCCGCTTCTTCAGGGTGCGTGCCGGGACAGGCCACACCATGTGGGTGGCATCCGAGCTCAATGAAGATGTGTCTTCACTCTAGGACAGGACAGGGGAGAGATACACAGTGACAGCACCGTGAATCCCAAGGAGGGCAGGGGCTGGAGGCCAGTCTTAACCCCAGGGAGGACATGAGAAGACAGCCTGAGGGCCCAGGGTTAATGTACAGGGTGGTGGTTGCCACCCCGGCAGTCCCCGTTCACCCTCCAGCCAGACCTGAGGTGTGAACACACCAGGACCAGCAGGTTTATAAACCCCCCACCCTCTGCCCCTGCCCTGGGAGGGTGTCCCATGTCCCTGTTCCCCACACACTCAGGAGGAGTGGGTGCGGTCACCCAGGGAGGCTCATAGTGCTGGCCTGGCCTTGCCCAACCTCCTCTGGGCCACCTGACATTACCTTTGGGGACCTCCTCCCAGATGGCCACAGGGGTCGAGGGCGAGGGCTGAACCAGCGCCGGAAGCATTGGACAAGCCTCTCAGCACAGGGCTTCCTGGGGCTACGGCCCCGGGACCTCGGGATACAGCACAACATCTCACTCTGCCTGTGGCCAAGTGAGCTGGGGAAGGGGCTGTGTATCGAATGTGGGTGTCAGGTTACCGAGTTCCGAGTTCTGTTGGGGTCTGTCGTCAAGGAAGTGAAGTCACTTCCTGATACCTCATTTCCTGAGCCCCTCCTCTGTGTACAAGACTGCAAATGCCCCTCTGGGTACCTGTCTGCTGACCCTCCTTCCCCATGAACTCTCTCTATTGCCCACACTTCCACCAACACTGCCTGACCACACCCCTGTGCAAGGCCTGGTTGCAGCCAGCGTCACAGCTCGGAGGAGATACACGTAGGTTCATCCCCAGCTCCTGCTTCTTATCACTTTATGTGACCCTGGACCAGCCGTTGTCACTCTCATGACCTCCCCAGTCTCCCCTTTTGCACAGTGGGGATCTTTCTAGCATCTTCTTCCTAGGGATGGCATCAGGCATGTGTGAGGAAACATCTCTGAAACCTATGGCCGGTGTCACATGCAGCTAATAAACAAGACTAGAGATAAAATCCACGACGGTGTGGAAGGTAGCATGGAATACAACTAACGACAGGTCTGGTTCCTGTCATATAATCTTGAAAATGTCACTTTTGCTCTTGGTCTGTTTTCCCTGTCTGCACCATGCGACAGTTGGAATTTCATGCATTCACATACTGCTTTCCTCCATAAAACCTCACAATGGCTTCGTGTGTATTTAGGTTTGGACTCAAGTGCCACATCTCTGTCTGTGTGGTTGGCTACTCCTCAGGGGCTCCCAGTGGTCCCCACCATCTGCTGCACACATCCTCACGTAATCCCCTGCCCTGCAGTGTGGACTGGACTTAGTGACTCACTTCTAACCAATACAGGATCAAAAGTGAGAAGGTGTCACTTTCTAAATGTCATTGTAACACGCCTGTCTCTAGAGTCTTGTGCTCTGTCTCCTCTGTTCTCTCTGTTTGTATCCACCATATGCCAAGCATGGTGCCGAGAGCTGGAGAAAGAGCTGATTCAGCTGCACCCTGGCTTGGGAGATGATCCCAGGATAAGAAAGAGGAGAAGACGTGCTATCGAGTGCCTGACATTCTAAGAGAGGAAAGTGATCTAGGAGGCCATCAGAATATTCTAGATTAGGAAGCTACCTGAAGAGGGTAGGAAATGAACACCATTTGCAGGGAAGAACCAGAGGCGTTTGGTCCATTAAGATGACGGCAACATGTAACTGATGTGTAAGATGTAAGTAAGTAAGAAATACTATTCACAAATTCAAATCCTATTTTCAAAATCATTGAATGGCAGGGATAAGTGCTCATGTTCAATGCAAACATAACTAGAATCGAGGAAGATTCCATTTATGGAATAACTTTATATCTCCATTAGATGAAAGTATGCAGATATGTTCAGCAATTCTTTTCAAATTGTATAAAATATCCATTGTTGACACAATCAGGATTCCACCCCCATACTTTGGCTTCACACCCGATTTTCTTTACACCAGACACACATCCATTGCTGTGATGTAGATCCATTGCTGTCAACACTATCCCAGCCCACAGCCTACTGGTCCTGGGAGACAGCAACTCTATCACTATATTGTGTGCAGAATCCAGGAAGGGCCTAACACGGGGGCTCCATAAATACTCCCTGAAATGCTGCACTTGAGAAGAGTCTATGATTTTATTACCTAGTGCTCTACCTACACATGTTATCACTCTGCATTATGTCATGATCCTTAGTCCCCCTCACCTGACAGTCAGCAACCCAGGAGCAGCGTCTACACCTCGGTCTGCCCCTATTCCTGGCCCCCAGCCCAGCACCTGGCAAGTAATAGGTGCCAAGTACTGATGAATGAATTGTCTGGAAACATGTGAAACAGGATTCATCAAGAATACCCAGATGGAAGGTCACCATGATCATGCTGCCTGATAACCTGCCAGCCCTTTAATTCTGTCTGCCGACCACTTCCTTCAGCCAGGAACTGCCTGGGATCAAAGATTTCCCAGAGTCACCATCCTGCCTTGACTTCTGCCGTTCACTTTAGCCTCCTTGATTGTCCTACTTACTGTGGGTTTCTTCACTCTCAGTCTCAGGGGACACCTCTGAACCCCTAAGGTAGCCCACTGGGTCTTCCTTCTCTGGCCAACACATTCCTCTTGCTTCTGTGCATGGCCTTGATAGCAGTGTCACAGGCAATCCCAGGAAA
This sequence comes from Cynocephalus volans, assembly GCF_027409185.1. Taxonomy (NCBI): domain Eukaryota; kingdom Metazoa; phylum Chordata; class Mammalia; order Dermoptera; family Cynocephalidae; genus Cynocephalus; species Cynocephalus volans. The sequence continues at coordinate 49,955,874 of NC_084476.1, read as the reverse complement.
CTGACACCCCAGCATGCTGACCTTGGGCACCCGCACTAGTCAAGGGAGCCCTCTCCCTTCATCTCCTGCAGAATCCCCCTAGGAATAGGGGATGCAGATATGTACACATGTGTAGGGAGGAAAGCGGGTCTCATGACATCTTAGCTAGAAGATGATTACAAATTTCTTAAACATTAGTAGAAAATTATGGTTCATTTGTCCTGGCATGCAACTGAATGAGAAAAAATCTGTGAAAAATTCTGACACCCATGACAAAAGAAATGATCCAAACAATACGACCATCGAGGTGCTTTTCTTTTATGTTTAGGACTAACATTTAAAAATGTGGTATTGAGGAGAATGTCAACAATATTGGGGGAGGCTCTGGAACGATGCTGAGTAGAAAATGGACAATAGATTCCTTTTTTGAGAATTAAGAGAAGCTATTTTGCAGAAAGTGGCAAATGAGCTTGACTTTTAGAAACGAAGAGCATTATAGCAAGTAAGTTTAGTGGAAAGTAGATGATATTTGGGAGAGGGGTGACGTGTTAAGTTACAAGAGGCAAAGAAATGGAAAGAACACATGTTTTGCAAAGGGAAAAATCATTCCTGTAAAACATCAGAATTGGAGTTTTCTTGCTGTTCTTTTTGTGCCTATGTAGCATCTTCTTTCTGCTGTAACTTCCAACTTGGGTTCTAGGCACTCTGTGTATGTGTGTGTTTACAAGAGAGAAATTGATAAACCTTAGTAAGCCCTAGAAAATTCTAGAGGTCTGAAATAAACAGATATTTTTCAAGTTTATTTAATTAAAAAGCAAAACAAAACAAAAACAGTGTCATCTGCTCCTATTAGGTAAAATATATGATCATATTGGAATCTTTGTGTGTGTGTGTGGCTGGCCAATATAGGGATCCACACCCTTGACCTTGGTGATACGAGGCTGTGCTCTAACCAGCTGAGCTACCAGCCAGCCTATACATGATCATATTGGAATAATATGCAACAGAGAGATACTCTGCGGCTATGGAGAATAAGCTGATTGCAAGGAAAAAAGATGCTCACAGATAAGGCAAGGGTAGGCTTTTTGTCCCCCATTGTGGAATAGTACAGGGAACAATGCAAATGTATTGAGGCTGGTAATTCCAAGTCATGGGAAGGAAATTAAAATGATGACTCTGGAAGAATAGTTTCAAATGTCAAGGAGTTTGAGGCAGGTGATCAATTTAGTGAAATGACAATTGCTTTAGGAGAGGCTGCTTCTTTGAAAGGATTGATACATACAGCAAGGCAAGGTAGGTGACTGTGCTGCTAAGTTTTTAATATTGCTATGAGTTTTAACTTTAAATATATTTGTGACTTTGCATGTAGCTCTGAATTTTGGGTGTCATAATTATTTAAGAATCTTTTATGGATTTGATTACTATAGCTTTCACTGTAATTTGATGAGGTTTTAGAACTACATTCCATTTCTAATTTTGGTTTTATTATTTCCAAGTGCCAAAATACTTAACACAGAACCACCTCTTATTCTATAATAAAAAGCAATGGAGACAAGTTATTCAGTTGAAAAAAATTACTTTTTTTTTTATTTTAAAGATGACCTGTAAGTGGATCCTATCGATTGATGTGGTGTTGTCAGCACCACGCTCTCCCAAGTGAGCCAATCAGCCAACCCTTCATAGGGATCCAAACCCGAGGCCCTGGTGCTGTCGGCACCGCACTCTCCAAGTGCGCACGGGCCGGCCCTGCTCCATGGTAGTTTTAGCTGCTTCCCTCCTTTCTTCTCAGAATTTTCATTTTCCCATGTTCTCCTGGACAACTTCAACCCTGCTAACGATTAAAACCCATCACATCTGTCTGTCATGGTGTGGATTGGCTCCCAAGCAGAAGACTCAGGGCTTCTTTGAACTAGGACTTGCATTGACTTCAACTCAACCAAGCTGAGGCGCCGATCTTGTGATTACACTTAGAATGTGCTATGAATGGAGAGAAATGAAGTGAAAAGTGCCTATGAGATGCGAAGTCACACTTGTCACGTTCCTAGTCCCCTCTCTGGGCTTCTCTCCATCTTCAGCTCCACCTCACTGTTTACCCCTTAAAGAAGCCAGATGCTCTCTAATTCATATGTCCACGAAACACTTGGTTTCAAATAACGGGTATTAAATGAATATCTGTTGGAAGTTGTGTATCCTAAATTTGTAGGTGTCCTTTATGTGACTGACGATGGCATGAATAACTAGTGTTAACAGTCTTTGATGTGCTCAGCATTAATATACATTAGGAATTGTCATGGAATCTTGTAAAATTGAAAAAAAAATCCAAATGCATGTCATCTGGCCTTGGAGTCCAGTTCTTCAGTACACACTCTGCTGATTTGGGCACCTCAGTTAAGAACCCAGTCAAAGAACCTCACAGAGTCACCCACAGGCCACGAAGCCACAGCACACGAGCAAGACTTTCCTGTGCTGCCCTGTTAACCATGAGCAGATGCCAAGGGCCCCAGATGTTTCAGCAAATCCTCTAGTTTCAGCAACTCCTCTAATAAGAAATAGGCCAAAGCAAACAAACAAAAAAGGAAAAAGCGAATTGGAAGAAATAGAGATCATGCAAGGGAAACAGAAAATACCATTAACTTCCTCAGAGTTATAGGAGAGAAACTGTTGGACTAACTGAAGAAGAACAGACATTGTTAAAGTAGAAGAGGGAGAAGATGAATCAAATAACCATGAGGTCATTTAGAAATTAAAAATATAACTGTTGAAATTTTTGTTTGTTTGTTTTGTGTGTGTGTGTGTGTGTGTGACAGTTAAGGGCGTTGTAACCATAGGGGTGGTGTTGCCCGCACCGCGCTCAGCCAGTGAGCACACCGGCCATCCCTATGTGGGATCCGAACCCGCGGCAGCGCCCCTGCGCTCCCAGCGCCGCTCTCTCCCGTGTGCGCCACGGGGCGGCCCATAAGTGTTGAAATTTAAATTAGAAAACAACTCACTAGAAAGATGAGAAAATAACACAAGGGAAGCCTGATTAGATCAAAAAAAAAAGGGATAACAAGAAAGATACAATTGAAAGAAAAGCATAAAAAAGTAAAAGGAGTAAAAGGGAAAGAGAGAGAGAAAACGGAAGTGCGTGTCCGCAGAGCCAGTGTCTGAAGAACACGCGCTCCAGGAAGAGCCGCGGAGATGGGCAGGAGGAGAGAACAGTGCGAGAAAGGAGGAAGGGACAGGTCCCGGAGGTCCCCATAGGTCCCCGTGGAGAGTGACGATGGGTCCATACGCCGCCCCGCACTGGGGAAGCACAGGGGACACCGTGTCAACTATGGGTGTGGGGGTCAAGGGGACGGACCCTGCGGAGGAGCCTCAAGAGGGAGACGACAGGGGAGTCCGGCCTTCAGCGTCTCGTGCAGAGTCGGTTCCGATCTCAGCTTTTCCTCGTCAAACGTGAGTCCGACAAGGGGAGGACGGGCCTCTGGACGTTTAGCAGCCCAAGACCGTTTTCTTAGCAGTCTATGGGGGGCGTCTCCCACTAGGAAGAAGACATAAACCCGGACAGGGGACAGGGCCCTGGTGACGGCCACGGGGGAACATACCGAACCCGACTGCTCGGAGGCTGCATTGTAGACATTGGATCCCAGGAGGTGTCGTCCAGAGCACCACATGGGTCCCTGAGGCGTTCACCTGTGGTGACAGCAGCTGCCCTAACAGGGACAGTGCGCGTGCGCAGACGCCACCGCGCACAGAGGACACGCGGTCCGCGCCGGGCTGTCAGCCGCGTCCCCGCCGCCGCCGGTGCGCGGCGCTCAGAGCCGCGGAAGGGAAGCTGCGGTCGCGGGGTGCGCTCTCCGTGGCGCCTCCTGGTGGCCCTGCCTGCAGCTGCCGCCCCCAGGCCGCCCGTCCCGCCCGGGGACAGGAGCGCACGACCGGCTGCTCTCCACTCCCTGCTCCCGCCCCTCTGCGGCCGATGACAGCGGGTTCCAGCGACAGGACGGATTCCCACGGGCGCTCCAGGTCGGTGCAAGGGGTCCGCGCTGACGAGGCGCCGAGCACAGCCGTGAGGGGGACCCGCGTGGGCTATCGTCGGCCGACGGTCCTGGCGGTTCCTCGGCCCCAGGCTGGCAGGCACAGTCCGCGGCGTGACAGTCCTGACCGCGGAGCTGTGTGCTAGTAAAGCTACACGGTCACCACGAGCGACGGTATCTTGTGTACTTTTTCAAAACTGAGTTTTCTATTCTATGACTGTACTCAACCGTATGAAATATAGAATTAGTAATTTATCAAATTGCGTAAAAAATGTCAATTGTTATTTATATATAAACAAAATTTATAGATTTATTTGGAAGAATTGATATATTTTCCCTACTTATTTTCTCATCTATGAACATGTACATCTCTTCATTGTCTTCAGTTTGTTCGTTTTTTCAATAACATTTTACACTCAGTGTTTAGAAATCATGATTGTAAAAATGCACCCTAATTATTCATGCAAACCTTATGAATGAAAATTTGGGGTGTTTCCAACCCTTAGTAATAGGTATTGTCATATTAACAATCTTGTCGACACCTCACCTTATAATTTTTCAAGGTTACATATGATATAGATTCCTGAATATTGGGTTACAGTATAAAATAGTAAATATACAAGTATAATTTTGCTAAATTTTGCGAGTTTCTGCTCCTTATGGGCTCTACCATTTGCATTCCACCACAGTGTATTATAATACCTGGATCCCCACAGTCTCACTAACAAGTTTGTTTTCAAAAAATTAAATTTTGCAAATCTAATAGGTGAAGTATTGTATTTCAATATATTTTAAATGTCTAGTTCTCTATGAGGGATTTTAAGCACCTCATTAAGTATTGATGCCAATTTAAATTTCCTTTTGTGTTATTAGATTGTTCATATATTTTGTTCATTTTTATTTCATTTTGTTGGTCATTTCCATCTCATTTTTTCACACATCATTGTATTAGTGATATTATCCTAGTTTAAGAGGTTTTTTGTTTTTTTGCTTTTTTTAAAATTGAAACATTATTGATCACCCATTTTAAGTATTATAGCTTGTAATTACTTTTTGTCGTGTCCTTTTGACCTAGTTGGTGGCATTTACCTTTTGTTTGAGTTTGCTTTGCTTTATTAATGGCTGCTATGCCATCCATGTTAACTGCTGCTACATTAGTAGCAGCATATTTTCACCAGTGATTTGAAATGCTATCTTTCTTAAATACTAAATTTCTATAAATCTTGGGTATCTCTTTGAATTCTCCATTCTTTTCCATTAGGTTTTATATTTACTTATAAACAAATTCCATATGGTCTTGATAATGAAGAATTTATAAAAAAAATTTTTTTCGATCTCTGGCAGACTTACACCTCCCTTTTGATTTGTTTCCTCAATTTTTTCTGAAGAACGATTAATGTTTCATCAACATTTTATAATCATCCTTTTTTGTTGTAGGTGAAGAAAAAAATGAGACTATTTTTAATGTGATCATGACACACGTATAAAGTAACTTAGGAGAAAATAAAATCCTTAGGATCATGTGGCTTTCTGGCCAAGAAAATATCTCTGACATTACTCTATCGTTTGTGTATGTATGTTTTAAGAGTGTGCTAATGCTTAAATCACATAGTTAAACAGGCTTTGTTGAGTTCTTGTTAGCTTTATGCCAAATATTTTAACAATTTTGTGGCTATTGAAAATGGAATCTTGATTTGTGGAATGTAATCTAGATAGTTATTGTTATTACATAAGACATTTATTAATTTTATATGTGAATTTTTCTAAATCGCAACATGTAAATTTTATTTTAGAAAGTCATCTTGTTTGTAATAGGTTTTTAATTAATTCTTTTTGATTTTCTAAATTGACAATACATACACGTAACACATTTTTCTCCATCTTGAGATGTACAAATATGTATGGTCAAACCTTATTTTATCTACTGTTCTGATATTTATGAGTCTTACATTTTCTCAAAAGTACTTTGGCTTCTGTGGAAATTATTATGTCTTTTTCTTTCTTCTAATGCTTAATACTTTTGCAAAATATTGAAGTTAGTAATTCATCTCAAATTTAATTTTGTGAACGGTACCTAGCAAAAGCATAACTGGATTTAATTTCCAAATAAATAATATTTCAATCCCTGTAATGATGAAGTGCTTTCCCGTAAGTAATCTGAATCCTTTCCACACATATACCAGAATCTGTTTCAAAATTCAAACTTTTACTCCACTTCGCTTATTCTTTGCCAATCTCATTCCCTTTCAAGTATGTTCCTTTGCAATACATTTTATTAGACAGAGCAAATTTCCTCTTTGTTTTCATTATTATTGTTCTTCTTATGTCTTGAACATTTTGGGGGCCATTTTTGCACATAATTTTTTTTCATATTAACTTTGAGGTTATTTTACAAGTCCCCTAAACATCACTCTTTGGAATTTTTCAAGTTTAGATTTATTGAATCTATTGATTAACATAGGTAGAATACATATATATGTGGCGTAACTTCCTAGCATCACTGCTGCCCGGCACATGGACACACCTGGGCATTTTGGTAGGAGCTGATGAGTGGCTCCTGCGACAGGGGTATCTATGAACACATATCCTGGGGCATCTGCTGGGACCTCTTCTTCCTTCATTCTCACAAGAGCTGGTCGTCACCAGACATACAGACCTGCCCATCTGATGGGGCAAATGCTATCTGAATAGTGAGTAAATTTCTGCGCATCATCATTAGGGAGGCCGCGGATGTCTGACATTTACTGGCCATGTGAATTGCTTCCCTGTGGAACTGCAGGAATATGTCCTTTGTCCCTATGGATAAATGAGAACTCTTTGTACAACTAGGATGCATACTACCCTTTCTCTGCCCATGAAGAATTTTCCAGTCTGGGGCTTGTCTTTTCACCTTTTGGCATTATTCTGGTTTTTGTTTGGACCAGGAAAAGTCAGCATTTTCCTCAGTGGCTTCTGGCTCTCTGGTCATTCAAAAGTAGTTCCTATTTCAAGATTATGGCAATAATAACTATCAGGGCTTTGTGTTTCTACATAGAGTCTTTGATTTTTCTGTAATTTTCCTCTTACTAAAAACATAAAATGAAAATTATTCAGATCTTTCTCATATTATGCGGCCAGATACAAAAGGCCACATAACATATAACTGTACTGATAGGAACAATCCACGATAGGTAAATTCACACACACAGAAAATGGAGTGGTAGTCAGGGACAGGGAGAGGCGGGATGGGGAGTGACAGCTTAATGGCTACAGAGTTGATGAAGCTGTTTGATCACTAGATGGTGGTAAGGGTTGCGCCATATTAAAAATGTACTTAATGCCACTGAATGGTAATTTTGAAAATATTAAAAACACTTTATTTTATACAAGGGATATTATTGAAAATAAAAGATGAAAAAATTTGAGGAGATGCAGGACACAGACAAAAATGAGGAGAAGCACAGCGTCAAGGAAGGGCAAGAACAGATCTGGAGTGGGGACTGGTGAGGGTGTTTGTGGGAGCTCTGGAGCCAGGGCTCCCCTGGGTGCTGGTGTTTCTTCTAATTCTTCTGATGTTTCAGGAACGGTTATGTCAGGTCGCTCTAGCTCTACCTCTGGATCTTGATCTTTCTCCTGCTCTTTCTCTTGCTCTTTCTCCTGATCTTTCTCTTGATCTTTCTGTTGCTCCTGCTCTGGATCTTGCGTCTGATCTACCACTTGCTCTGGATCTTGTTCCTGCTCTACCTCTTGCTCTGGATCTTGCTCCTGCTCTACCTCTTGCTCTGGATCTTGCTCCTGCTCTACTTCTTGCTCTGGCTTGGGCTCTGGATCTTGCTCTCGCTCTGCCTCTGGCAGTGGAGGTGGAGCTGGAGCTGGAACTCGAGCCGAACATGGCAGCAGCTCTTGGGACAGTTGTTCAGCCGGGGCGGAAGCTGGAACTGGAGAGACAACAATTGAAAATATCAATGTGAGTTTCTATGTCTCATCCAATGACACTGTCTTTCTAGAAGCCCAAGTCCAGAGACCCAGGCTCAGGAAGTCTCCCCACACCGCAGAACACTGTATGATTGTTCTGAGTACTCAGTGCCCCTGTCCCCAGCCTGCTTCTGGAAACTCTGCTCTGTGTGGCCCAGCCCAGGCCCCTCCCCAAACCCGCACAGGCACCCACCCTCTTCCTCCTCAACCTCAGTCTCCGCCTCACTAGGCTCCAGGTGCTCCGGCTTCTCCAGCTGCGCCAGAAGAAGATCAGCCTTACGCTCCACCTCTGAACCTCGCATACTGATATGTACATAGGCCGAAAGAAACTTCAAAGAATGAAATTCAGGAGGCTCGTGGAAATCGGTGGAATAGAATTCCAGCCAGATCTTTAAGACAGAGGACATGGCACTGTGGGAGACAGGTGGGCAACAGCATCAGAGGCCTGGCCTATCCCTCTATGCTGCCCTCCCAAGGCTCCCCTGAGTGAGCTGCAGTCTTGTACCCTCTGCCCGTGCCTGTCCATAGACCAGCCCATCCAATGTCCACCCCCAGTATGGCAGTTCTGGCACAGATGGGCCTGGCAGCCAAGGAGGGGCTGGCAAAAGCCTCCATGGGAGGAGCCTTCAACCACTGATGTGACCACGTTTCCCTTCTTCAGGGAAACCTGACAACCTCCTCTGTCTGTGTCACTGCCCCATCCCTGCTGGAATGACCTGTCCACCCCAGGAGGGTGCTGTCTGCTCTGGGCATTACTCACTGGCACACAGGAGGTGTCCAGCAATATCTGATAAATGAGGAAACAGAGGGAGGCGCTGCTCCCCTGGCCTACCCAGGGCCCTTGGAAAAGCCCAAACTTGAGCTCACACGTGAATGTACTGCCCAAGTGTCTGCATGAAAATCTGCATATCCTTTTCCCAGTGACAGCAATCTCTTGGCCCTGACCACACTCTGCACCCTCAGCACCAGCTGAGCATCCCCATGGAGGCTCCAGCCCCGAGTGTGAGCGGCATGCTCTGCACACCTCCTGCTCTGGCTCAGCACGGGCTCTGGGGGTGTGGGCAGGGCTGGGTGGGAGGGCGTGGGGATGGATTCTCTCTGGGCTCACTCTGCTCTCCAGCCTCTCGCACACCCTACGGTGCCTGGGACCACATCCCCAGCCGTCTTGACCTCTTTCCCTGCAGGGAAAGCCTTGAGCCCTCAGCCCTGTAGCAGGAATCATAAGATGTGTGAGAGCCAGAGTTCTGCCAGCCCCCCACCCACAGGCCCCCGCAGACCACACGCAGTTGTGTGGAGATGGGAGCCCCTCCTTCTGCACCTAAACCCCACTTACCATTTTAGCTGCTCCAGGGATTCGCCATCCCCGTGACAATCAGTAATCATGTTTCCATACCTAGAGGAGGTCAGGAGTGTGTCAAATCTACCATATGGTGGCACTACCTGCTTCTCATGTCTACTGTGACTGTCTCACCTCTGACTAGACTGGAAGCCCACGAGGGCAGTGAATGCAGTCTCCTCGGTTCATTGGATTATGGTCAGTGCCCAGAAAGTGACTGCACATAGTGTGGCTTCACGTATGATTGTTGAAGGAATGAACCCCAACCAACTCCTCCCAAGATCTCTGGGTGCACCTGAAGCCGCTCTGCCCGCCTCTGGTCTCCCTGCTTTGAATACACCCAGGAGCCTACAGATAGAATCTCAAATTTCCTGTAAAAATGTGAAAACAGTGAAGCCCAAGTCAACGAGGTCAGTGAGGGGGTGACAGAGACTTCCTCGTGGGGGTGTCAGGAATCCTGAATGAGGACGACCGTGGCCCCTCCAGCAGACCTTCCACAGGGCTGGACTCAGGAGCAGCACTTTCCATGGGGGACCCACTGGAGCTTGTTCCTGTTACCACCCACTGAACACAGGAGGAAACTGAGGCTCAGAGGGGTGTGGTGACAGTCCTAAGACTCACAGCTGGGAGGCGGCCTAGTGACACTGTGTGATCCAGGGCCTGAGTGCTCACCTGAGGAAAAGCAGGTGCAGCACATGCCGGGGACTGGCAAAGTTCTTGTAGCTTGACAGAAACAGGTGGACATAAGATTGGTCACCACCCAAGACAGCAGGCACCAGGTGCTCCACCCGCTTCTTCAGGGTGCGTGCCGGGACAGGCCACACCATGTGGGTGGCATCCGAGCTCAATGAAGATGTGTCTTCACTCTAGGACAGGACAGGGGAGAGATACACAGTGACAGCACCGTGAATCCCAAGGAGGGCAGGGGCTGGAGGCCAGTCTTAACCCCAGGGAGGACATGAGAAGACAGCCTGAGGGCCCAGGGTTAATGTACAGGGTGGTGGTTGCCACCCCGGCAGTCCCCGTTCACCCTCCAGCCAGACCTGAGGTGTGAACACACCAGGACCAGCAGGTTTATAAACCCCCCACCCTCTGCCCCTGCCCTGGGAGGGTGTCCCATGTCCCTGTTCCCCACACACTCAGGAGGAGTGGGTGCGGTCACCCAGGGAGGCTCATAGTGCTGGCCTGGCCTTGCCCAACCTCCTCTGGGCCACCTGACATTACCTTTGGGGACCTCCTCCCAGATGGCCACAGGGGTCGAGGGCGAGGGCTGAACCAGCGCCGGAAGCATTGGACAAGCCTCTCAGCACAGGGCTTCCTGGGGCTACGGCCCCGGGACCTCGGGATACAGCACAACATCTCACTCTGCCTGTGGCCAAGTGAGCTGGGGAAGGGGCTGTGTATCGAATGTGGGTGTCAGGTTACCGAGTTCCGAGTTCTGTTGGGGTCTGTCGTCAAGGAAGTGAAGTCACTTCCTGATACCTCATTTCCTGAGCCCCTCCTCTGTGTACAAGACTGCAAATGCCCCTCTGGGTACCTGTCTGCTGACCCTCCTTCCCCATGAACTCTCTCTATTGCCCACACTTCCACCAACACTGCCTGACCACACCCCTGTGCAAGGCCTGGTTGCAGCCAGCGTCACAGCTCGGAGGAGATACACGTAGGTTCATCCCCAGCTCCTGCTTCTTATCACTTTATGTGACCCTGGACCAGCCGTTGTCACTCTCATGACCTCCCCAGTCTCCCCTTTTGCACAGTGGGGATCTTTCTAGCATCTTCTTCCTAGGGATGGCATCAGGCATGTGTGAGGAAACATCTCTGAAACCTATGGCCGGTGTCACATGCAGCTAATAAACAAGACTAGAGATAAAATCCACGACGGTGTGGAAGGTAGCATGGAATACAACTAACGACAGGTCTGGTTCCTGTCATATAATCTTGAAAATGTCACTTTTGCTCTTGGTCTGTTTTCCCTGTCTGCACCATGCGACAGTTGGAATTTCATGCATTCACATACTGCTTTCCTCCATAAAACCTCACAATGGCTTCGTGTGTATTTAGGTTTGGACTCAAGTGCCACATCTCTGTCTGTGTGGTTGGCTACTCCTCAGGGGCTCCCAGTGGTCCCCACCATCTGCTGCACACATCCTCACGTAATCCCCTGCCCTGCAGTGTGGACTGGACTTAGTGACTCACTTCTAACCAATACAGGATCAAAAGTGAGAAGGTGTCACTTTCTAAATGTCATTGTAACACGCCTGTCTCTAGAGTCTTGTGCTCTGTCTCCTCTGTTCTCTCTGTTTGTATCCACCATATGCCAAGCATGGTGCCGAGAGCTGGAGAAAGAGCTGATTCAGCTGCACCCTGGCTTGGGAGATGATCCCAGGATAAGAAAGAGGAGAAGACGTGCTATCGAGTGCCTGACATTCTAAGAGAGGAAAGTGATCTAGGAGGCCATCAGAATATTCTAGATTAGGAAGCTACCTGAAGAGGGTAGGAAATGAACACCATTTGCAGGGAAGAACCAGAGGCGTTTGGTCCATTAAGATGACGGCAACATGTAACTGATGTGTAAGATGTAAGTAAGTAAGAAATACTATTCACAAATTCAAATCCTATTTTCAAAATCATTGAATGGCAGGGATAAGTGCTCATGTTCAATGCAAACATAACTAGAATTGAGGAAGATTCCATTTATGGAATAACTTTATATCTCCATTAGATGAAAGTATGCAGATATGTTCAGCAATTCTTTTCAAATTGTATAAAATATCCATTGTTGACACAATCAGGATTCCACCCCCATACTTTGGCTTCACACCCGATTTTCTTTACACCAGACACACATCCATTGCTGTGATGTAGATCCATTGCTGTCAACACTATCCCAGCCCACAGCCTACTGGTCCTGGGAGACAGCAACTCTATCACTATATTGTGTGCAGAATCCAGGAAGGGCCTAACACGGGGGCTCCATAAATACTCCCTGAAATGCTGCACTTGAGAAGAGTCTATGATTTTATTACCTAGTGCTCTACCTACACATGTTATCACTCTGCATTATGTCATGATCCTTAGTCCCCCTCACCTGACAGTCAGCAACCCAGGAGCAGCGTCTACACCTCGGTCTGCCCCTATTCCTGGCCCCCAGCCCAGCACCTGGCAAGTAATAGGTGCCAAGTACTGATGAATGAATTGTCTGGAAACATGTGAAACAGGATTCATCAAGAATACCCAGATGGAAGGTCACCATGATCATGCTGCCTGATAACCTGCCAGCCCTTTAATTCTGTCTGCCGACCACTTCCTTCAGCCAGGAACTGCCTGGGATCAAAGATTTCCCAGAGTCACCATCCTGCCTTGACTTCTGCCGTTCACTTTAGCCTCCTTGATTGTCCTACTTACTGTGGGTTTCTTCACTCTCAGTCTCAGGGGACACCTCTGAACCCCTAAGGTAGCCCACTGGGTCTTCCTTCTCTGGCCAACACATTCCTCTTGCTTCTGTGCATGGCCTTGATAGCAGTGTCACAGGCAATCCCAGGAAACTGACACCCCAGCATGCTGACCTTGGGCACCCGCACTAGTCAAGGGAGCCCTCTCCCTTCATCTCCTGCAGAATCCCCCTAGGAATAGGGGATGCAGATATGTACACATGTGTAGGGAGGAAAGCGGGTCTCATGACATCTTAGCTAGAAGATGATTACAAATTTCTTAAACATTAGTAGAAAATTATGGTTCATTTGTCCTGGCATGCAACTGAATGAGAAAAAATCTGTGAAAAATTCTGACACCCATGACAAAAGAAATGATCCAAACAATACGACCATCGAGGTGCTTTTCTTTTATGTTTAGGACTAACATTTAAAAATGTGGTATTGAGGAGAATGTCAACAATATTGGGGGAGGCTCTGGAACGATGCTGAGTAGAAAATGGACAATAGATTCCTTTTTTGAGAATTAAGAGAAGCTATTTTGCAGAAAGTGGCAAATGAGCTTGACTTTTAGAAACGAAGAGCATTATAGCAAGTAAGTTTAGTGGAAAGTAGATGATATTTGGGAGAGGGGTGACGTGTTAAGTTACAAGAGGCAAAGAAATGGAAAGAACACATGTTTTGCAAAGGGAAAAATCATTCCTGTAAAACATCAGAATTGGAGTTTTCTTGCTGTTCTTTTTGTGCCTATGTAGCATCTTCTTTCTGCTGTAACTTCCAACTTGGGTTCTAGGCACTCTGTGTATGTGTGTGTTTACAAGAGAGAAATTGATAAACCTTAGTAAGCCCTAGAAAATTCTAGAGGTCTGAAATAAACAGATATTTTTCAAGTTTATTTAATTAAAAAGCAAAACAAAACAAAAACAGTGTCATCTGCTCCTATTAGGTAAAATATATGATCATATTGGAATCTTTGTGTGTGTGTGTGGCTGGCCAATATAGGGATCCACACCCTTGACCTTGGTGATACGAGGCTGTGCTCTAACCAACTGAGCTACCAGCCAGCCTATACATGATCATATTGGAATAATATGCAACAGAGAGATACTCTGCGGCTATGGAGAATAAGCTGATTGCAAGGAAAAAAGATGCTCACAGATAAGGCAAGGGTAGGCTTTTTGTCCCCCATTGTGGAATAGTACAGGGAACAATGCAAATGTATTGAGGCTGGTAATTCCAAGTCATGGGAAGGAAATTAAAATGATGACTCTGGAAGAATAGTTTCAAATGTCAAGGAGTTTGAGGCAGGTGATCAATTTAGTGAAATGACAATTGCTTTAGGAGAGGCTGCTTCTTTGAAAGGATTGATACATACAGCAAGGCAAGGTAGGTGACTGTGCTGCTAAGTTTTTAATATTGCTATGAGTTTTAACTTTAAATATATTTGTGACTTTGCATGTAGCTCTGAATTTTGGGTGTCATAATTATTTAAGAATCTTTTATGGATTTGATTACTATAGCTTTCACTGTAATTTGATGAGGTTTTAGAACTACATTCCATTTCTAATTTTGGTTTTATTATTTCCAAGTGCCAAAATACTTAACACAGAACCACCTCTTATTCTATAATAAAAAGCAATGGAGACAAGTTATTCAGTTGAAAAAAATTACTTTTTTTTTATTTTAAAGATGACCTGTAAGTGGATCCTATCGATTGATGTGGTGTTGTCAGCACCACGCTCTCCCAAGTGAGCCAATCAGCCAACCCTTCATAGGGATCCAAACCCGAGGCCCTGGTGCTGTCGGCACCGCACTCTCCAAGTGCGCACGGGCCGGCCCTGCTCCATGGTAGTTTTAGCTGCTTCCCTCCTTTCTTCTCAGAATTTTCATTTTCCCATGTTCTCCTGGACAACTTCAACCCTGCTAACGATTAAAACCCATCACATCTGTCTGTCATGGTGTGGATTGGCTCCCAAGCAGAAGACTCAGGGCTTCTTTGAACTAGGACTTGCATTGACTTCAACTCAACCAAGCTGAGGCGCCGATCTTGTGATTACACTTAGAATGTGCTATGAATGGAGAGAAATGAAGTGAAAAGTGCCTATGAGATGCGAAGTCACACTTGTCACGTTCCTAGTCCCCTCTCTGGGCTTCTCTCCATCTTCAGCTCCACCTCACTGTTTACCCCTTAAAGAAGCCAGATGCTCTCTAATTCATATGTCCACGAAACACTTGGTTTCAAATAACGGGTATTAAATGAATATCTGTTGGAAGTTGTGTATCCTAAATTTGTAGGTGTCCTTTATGTGACTGACGATGGCATGAATAACTAGTGTTAACAGTCTTTGATGTGCTCAGCATTAATATACATTAGGAATTGTCATGGAATCTTGTAAAATTGAAAAAAAAATCCAAATGCATGTCATCTGGCCTTGGAGTCCAGTTCTTCAGTACACACTCTGCTGATTTGGGCACCTCAGTTAAGAACCCAGTCAAAGAACCTCACAGAGTCACCCACAGGCCACGAAGCCACAGCACACGAGCAAGACTTTCCTGTGCTGCCCTGTTAACCATGAGCAGATGCCAAGGGCCCCAGATGTTTCAGCAAATCCTCTAGTTTCAGCAACTCCTCTAATAAGAAATAGGCCAAAGCAAACAAACAAAAAAGGAAAAAGCGAATTGGAAGAAATAGAGATCATGCAAGGGAAACAGAAAATACCATTAACTTCCTCAGAGTTATAGGAGAGAAACTGTTGGACTAACTGAAGAAGAACAGACATTGTTAAAGTAGAAGAGGGAGAAGATGAATCAAATAACCATGAGGTCATTTAGAAATTAAAAATATAACTGTTGAAATTTTTGTTTGTTTGTTTTGTGTGTGTGTGTGTGTGTGACAGTTAAGGGCGTTGTAACCATAGGGGTGGTGTTGCCCGCACCGCGCTCAGCCAGTGAGCACACCGGCCAACCCTATGTGGGATCCGAACCCGCGGCAGCGCCCCTGCGCTCCCAGCGCCGCTCTCTCCCGTGTGCGCCACGGGGCGGCCCATAAGTGTTGAAATTTAAATTAGAAAACAACTCACTAGAAAGATGAGAAAATAACACAAGGGAAGCCTGATTAGATCAAAAAAAAAAGGGATAACAAGAAAGATACAATTGAAAGAAAAGCATAAAAAAGTAAAAGGAGTAAAAGGGAAAGAGAGAGAGAAAACGGAAGTGCGTGTCCGCAGAGCCAGTGTCTGAAGAACACGCGCTCCAGGAAGAGCCGCGGAGATGGGCAGGAGGAGAGAACAGTGGGAGAAAGGAGGAAGGGACAGGTCCCGGAGGTCCCCATAGGTCCCCGTGGAGAGTGACGATGGGTCCATACGCCGCCCCGCACTGGGGAAGCACAGGGGACACCGTGTCAACTATGGGTGTGGGGGTCAAGGGGACGGACCCTGCGGAGGAGCCTCAAGAGGGAGACGACAGGGGAGTCCGGCCTTCAGCGTCTCGTGCAGAGTCGGTTCCGATCTCAGCTTTTCCTCGTCAAACGTGAGTCCGACAAGGGGAGGACGGGCCTCTGGACGTTTAGCAGCCCAAGACCGTTTTCTTAGCAGTCTATGGGGGGCGTCTCCCACTAGGAAGAAGACATAAACCCGGACAGGGGACAGGGCCCTGGTGACGGCCACGGGGGAACATACCGAACCCGACTGCTCGGAGGCTGCATTGTAGACATTGGATCCCAGGAGGTGTCGTCCAGAGCACCACATGGGTCCCTGAGGCGTTCACCTGTGGTGACAGCAGCTGCCCTAACAGGGACAGTGCGCGTGCGCAGACGCCACCGCGCACAGAGGACACGCGGTCCGCGCCGGGCTGTCAGCCGCGTCCCCGCCGCCGCCGGTGCGCGGCGCTCAGAGCCGCGGAAGGGAAGCTGCGGTCGCGGGGTGCGCTCTCCGTGGCGCCTCCTGGTGGCCCTGCCTGCAGCTGCCGCCCCCAGGCCGCCCGTCCCGCCCGGGGACAGGAGCGCACGACCGGCTGCTCTCCACTCCCTGCTCCCGCCCCTCTGCGGCCGATGACAGCGGGTTCCAGCGACAGGACGGATTCCCACGGGCGCTCCAGGTCGGTGCAAGGGGTCCGCGCTGACGAGGCGCCGAGCACAGCCGTGAGGGGGACCCGCGTGGGCTATCGTCGGCCGACGGTCCTGGCGGTTCCTCGGCCCCAGGCTGGCAGGCACAGTCCGCGGCGTGACAGTCCTGACCGCGGAGCTGTGTGCTAGTAAAGCTACACGGTCACCACGAGCGACGGTATCTTGTGTACTTTTTCAAAACTGAGTTTTCTATTCTATGACTGTACTCAACCGTATGAAATATAGAATTAGTAATTTATCAAATTGCGTAAAAAATGTCAATTGTTATTTATATATAAACAAAATTTATAGATTTATTTGGAAGAATTGATATATTTTCCCTACTTATTTTCTCATCTATGAACATGTACATCTCTTCATTGTCTTCAGTTTGTTCGTTTTTTCAATAACATTTTACACTCAGTGTTTAGAAATCATGATTGTAAAAATGCACCCTAATTATTCATGCAAACCTTATGAATGAAAATTTGGGGTGTTTCCAACCCTTAGTAATAGGTATTGTCATATTAACAATCTTGTCGACACCTCACCTTATAATTTTTCAAGGTTACATATGATATAGATTCCTGAATATTGGGTTACAGTATAAAATAGTAAATATACAAGTATAATTTTGCTAAATTTTGCGAGTTTCTGCTCCTTATGGGCTCTACCATTTGCATTCCACCACAGTGTATTATAATACCTGGATCCCCACAGTCTCACTAACAAGTTTGTTTTCAAAAAATTAAATTTTGCAAATCTAATAGGTGAAGTATTGTATTTCAATATATTTTAAATGTCTAGTTCTCTATGAGGGATTTTAAGCACCTCATTAAGTATTGATGCCAATTTAAATTTCCTTTTGTGTTATTAGATTGTTCATATATTTTGTTCATTTTTATTTCATTTTGTTGGTCATTTCCATCTCATTTTTTCACACATCATTGTATTAGTGATATTATCCTAGTTTAAGAGGTTTTTTGTTTTTTTGCTTTTTTTAAAATTGAAACATTATTGATCACCCATTTTAAGTATTATAGCTTGTAATTACTTTTTGTCGTGTCCTTTTGACCTAGTTGGTGGCATTTACCTTTTGTTTGAGTTTGCTTTGCTTTATTAATGGCTGCTATGCCATCCATGTTAACTGCTGCTACATTAGTAGCAGCATATTTTCACCAGTGATTTGAAATGCTATCTTTCTTAAATACTAAATTTCTATAAATCTTGGGTATCTCTTTGAATTCTCCATTCTTTTCCATTAGGTTTTATATTTACTTATAAACAAATTCCATATGGTCTTGATAATGAAGAATTAATAAAAAAAATTTTTTTCGATCTCTGGCAGACTTACACCTCCCTTTTGATTTGTTTCCTCAATTTTTTCTGAAGAACGATTAATGTTTCATCAACATTTTATAATCATCCTTTTTTGTTGTAGGTGAAGAAAAAAATGAGACTATTTTTAATGTGATCATGACACACGTATAAAGTAACTTAGGAGAAAATAAAATCCTTAGGATCATGTGGCTTTCTGGCCAAGAAAATATCTCTGACATTACTCTATCGTTTGTGTATGTATGTTTTAAGAGTGTGCTAATGCTTAAATCACATAGTTAAACAGGCTTTGTTGAGTTCTTGTTAGCTTTATGCCAAATATTTTAACAATTTTGTGGCTATTGAAAATGGAATCTTGATTTGTGGAATGTAATCTAGATAGTTATTGTTATTACATAAGACATTTATTAATTTTATATGTGAATTTTTCTAAATCGCAACATGTAAATTTTATTTTAGAAAGTCGTCTTGTTTGTAATAGGTTTTTAATTAATTCTTTTTGATTTTCTAAATTGACAATACATACACGTAACACATTTTTCTCCATCTTGAGATGTACAAATATGTATGGTCAAACCTTATTTTATCTACTGTTCTGATATTTATGAGTCTTACATTTTCTCAAAAGTACTTTGGCTTCTGTGGAAATTATTATGTCTTTTTCTTTCTTCTAATGCTTAATACTTTTGCAAAATATTGAAGTTAGTAATTCATCTCAAATTTAATTTTGTGAACGGTACCTAGCAAAAGCATAACTGGATTTAATTTCCAAATAAATAATATTTCAATCCCTGTAATGATGAAGTGCTTTCCCGTAAGTAATCTGAATCCTTTCCACACATATACCAGAATCTGTTTCAAAATTCAAACTTTTACTCCACTTCGCTTATTCTTTGCCAATCTCATTCCCTTTCAAGTATGTTCCTTTGCAATACATTTTATTAGACAGAGCAAATTTCCTCTTTGTTTTCATTATTATTGTTCTTCTTATGTCTTGAACATTTTGGGGGCCATTTTTGCACATAATTTTTTTTCATATTAACTTTGAGGTTATTTGACAAGTCCCCTAAACATCACTCTTTGGAATTTTTCAAGTTTAGATTTATTGAATCTATTGATTAACATAGGTAGAATACATATATATGTGGCGTAACTTCCTAGCATCACTGCTGCCCGGCACATGGACACACCTGGGCATTTTGGTAGGAGCTGCTGAGTGGCTCCTGCGACAGGGGTATCTATGAACACATATCCTGGGGCATCTGCTGGGACCTCTTCTTCCTTCATTCTCACAAGAGCTGGTCGTCACCAGACATACAGACCTGCCCATCTGATGGGGCAAATGCTATCTGAATAGTGAGTAAATTTCTGCGCATCATCATTAGGGAGGCCGCGGATGTCTGACATTTACTGGCCATGTGAATTGCTTCCCTGTGGAACTGCAGGAATATGTCCTTTGTCCCTATGGATAAATGAGAACTCTTTGTACAACTAGGATGCATACTACCCTTTCTCTGCCCATGAAGAATTTTCCAGTCTGGGGCTTGTCTTTTCACCTTTTGGCATTATTCTGGTTTTTGTTTGGACCAGGAAAAGTCAGCATTTTCCTCAGTGGCTTCTGGCTCTCTGGTCATTCAAAAGTAGTTCCTATTTCAAGATTATGGCAATAATAACTATCAGGGCTTTGTGTTTCTACATAGAGTCTTTGATTTTTCTGTAATTTTCCTCTTACTAAAAACATAAAATGAAAATTATTCAGATCTTTCTCATATTATGCGGCCAGATACAAAAGGCCACATAACATATAACTGTACTGATAGGAACAATCCACAATAGGTAAATTCACACACACAGAAAATGGAGTGGTAGTCAGGGACAGGGAGAGGCGGGATGGGGAGTGACAGCTTAATGGCTACAGAGTTGATGAAGCTGTTTGATCACTAGATGGTGGTAAGGGTTGCGCCATATTAAAAATGTACTTAATGCCACTGAATGGTAATTTTGAAAATATTAAAAACACTTTATTTTATACAAGGGATATTATTGAAAATAAAAGATGAAAAAATTTGAGGAGATGCAGGACACAGACAAAAATGAGGAGAAGCACAGCGTCAAGGAAGGGCAAGAACAGATCTGGAGTGGGGACTGGTGAGGGTGTTTGTGGGAGCTCTGGAGCCAGGGCTCCCCTGGGTGCTGGTGTTTCTTCTAATTCTTCTGATGTTTCAGGAACGGTTATGTCAGGTCGCTCTAGCTCTACCTCTGGATCTTGATCTTTCTCCTGCTCTTTCTCTTGCTCTTTCTCCTGATCTTTCTCTTGATCTTTCTGTTGCTCCTGCTCTGGATCTTGCGTCTGATCTACCACTTGCTCTGGATCTTGTTCCTGCTCTACCTCTTGCTCTGGATCTTGCTCCTGCTCTACCTCTTGCTCTGGATCTTGCTCCTGCTCTACTTCTTGCTCTGGCTTGGGCTCTGGATCTTGCTCTCGCTCTGCCTCTGGCAGTGGAGGTGGAGCTGGAGCTGGAACTCGAGCCGAACATGGCAGCAACTCTTGGGACAGTTGTTCAGCCGGGGCGGAAGCTGGAACTGGAGAGACAACAATTGAAAATATCAATGTGAGTTTCTATGTCTCATCCAATGACACTGTCTTTCTAGAAGCCCAAGTCCAGAGACCCAGGCTCAGGAAGTCTCCCCACACCGCAGAACACTGTATGATTGTTCTGAGTACTCAGTGCCCCTGTCCCCAGCCTGCTTCTGGAAACTCTGCTCTGTGTGGCCCAGCCCAGGCCCCTCCCCAAACCCGCACAGGCACCCACCCTCTTCCTCCTCAACCTCAGTCTCCGCCTCACTAGGCTCCAGGTGCTCCGGCTTCTCCAGCTGCGCCAGAAGAAGATCAGCCTTACGCTCCACCTCTGAACCTCGCATACTGATATGTACATAGGCCGAAAGAAACTTCAAAGAATGAAATTCAGGAGGCTCGTGGAAATCGGTGGAATAGAATTCCAGCCAGATCTTTAAGACAGAGGACATGGCACTGTGGGAGACAGGTGGGCAACAGCATCAGAGGCCTGGCCTATCCCTCTATGCTGCCCTCCCAAGGCTCCCCTGAGTGAGCTGCAGTCTTGTACCCTCTGCCCGTGCCTGTCCATAGACCAGCCCATCCAATGTCCACCCCCAGTATGGCAGTTCTGGCACAGATGGGCCTGGCAGCCAAGGAGGGGCTGGCAAAAGCCTCCATGGGAGGAGCCTTCAACCACTGATGTGACCACGTTTCCCTTCTTCAGGGAAACCTGACAACCTCCTCTGTCTGTGTCACTGCCCCATCCCTGCTGGAATGACCTGTCCACCCCAGGAGGGTGCTGTCTGCTCTGGGCATTACTCACTGGCACACAGGAGGTGTCCAGCAATATCTGATAAATGAGGAAACAGAGGGAGGCGCTGCTCCCCTGGCCTACCCAGCGCCCTTGGAAAAGCCCAAACTTGAGCTCACACGTGAATGTACTGCCCAAGTGTCTGCATGAAAATCTGCATATCCTTTTCCCAGTGACAGCAATCTCTTGGCCCTGACCACACTCTGCACCCTCAGCACCAGCTGAGCATCCCCATGGAGGCTCCAGCCCCGAGTGTGAGCGGCATGCTCTGCACACCTCCTGCTCTGGCTCAGCACGGGCTCTGGGGGTGTGGGCAGGGCTGGGTGGGAGGGCGTGGGGATGGATTCTCTCTGGGCTCACTCTGCTCTCCAGCCTCTCGCACACCCTACGGTGCCTGGGACCACATCCCCAGCCGTCTTGACCTCTTTCCCTGCAGGGAAAGCCTTGAGCCCTCAGCCCTGTAGCAGGAATCATAAGATGTGTGAGAGCCAGAGTTCTGCCAGCCCCCCACCCACAGGCCCCCGCAGACCACACGCAGTTGTGTGGAGATGGGAGCCCCTCCTTCTGCACCTAAACCCCACTTACCATTTTAGCTGCTCCAGGGATTCGCCATCCCCGTGACAATCAGTAATCATGTTTCCATACCTAGAGGAGGTCAGGAGTGTGTCAAATCTACCATATGGTGGCACTACCTGCTTCTCATGTCTACTGTGACTGTCTCACCTCTGACTAGACTGGAAGCCCACGAGGGCAGTGAATGCAGTCTCCTCGGTTCATTGGATTATGGTCAGTGCCCAGAAAGTGACTGCACATAGTGTGGCTTCACGTATGATTGTTGAAGGAATGAACCCCAACCAACTCCTCCCAAGATCTCTGGGTGCACCTGAAGCCGCTCTGCCCGCCTCTGGTCTCCCTGCTTTGAATACACCCAGGAGCCTACAGATAGAATCTCAAATTTCCTGTAAAAATGTGAAAACAGTGAAGCCCAAGTCAACGAGGTCAGTGAGGGGGTGACAGAGACTTCCTCGTGGGGGTGTCAGGAATCCTGAATGAGGACGACCGTGGCCCCTCCAGCAGACCTTCCACAGGGCTGGACTCAGGAGCAGCACTTTCCATGGGGGACCCACTGGAGCTTGTTCCTGTGACCACCCACTGAACACAGGAGGAAACTGAGGCTCAGAGGGGTGTGGTGACAGTCCTAAGACTCACAGCTGGGAGGCGGCCTAGTGACACTGTGTGATCCAGGGCCTGAGTGCTCACCTGAGGAAAAGCAGGTGCAGCACATGCCGGGGACTGGCAAAGTTCTTGTAGCTTGACAGAAACAGGTGGACATAAGATTGGTCACCACCCAAGACAGCAGGCACCAGGTGCTCCACCCGCTTCTTCAGGGTGCGTGCCGGGACAGGCCACACCATGTGGGTGGCATCCGAGCTCAATGAAGATGTGTCTTCACTCTAGGACAGGACAGGGGAGAGATACACAGTGACAGCACCGTGAATCCCAAGGAGGGCAGGGGCTGGAGGCCAGTCTTAACCCCAGGGAGGACATGAGAAGACAGCCTGAGGGCCCAGGGTTAATGTACAGGGTGGTGGTTGCCACCCCGGCAGTCCCCGTTCACCCTCCAGCCAGACCTGAGGTGTGAACACACCAGGACCAGCAGGTTTATAAACCCCCCACCCTCTGCCCCTGCCCTGGGAGGGTGTCCCATGTCCCTGTTCCCCACACACTCAGGAGGAGTGGGTGCGGTCACCCAGGGAGGCTCATAGTGCTGGCCTGGCCTTGCCCAACCTCCTCTGGGCCACCTGACATTACCTTTGGGGACCTCCTCCCAGATGGCCACAGGGGTCGAGGGCGAGGGCTGAACCAGCGCCGGAAGCATTGGACAAGCCTCTCAGCACAGGGCTTCCTGGGGCTACGGCCCCGGGACCTCGGGATACAGCACAACATCTCACTCTGCCTGTGGCCAAGTGAGCTGGGGAAGGGGCTGTGTATCGAATGTGGGTGTCAGGTTACCGAGTTCCGAGTTCTGTTGGGGTCTGTCGTCAAGGAAGTGAAGTCACTTCCTGATACCTCATTTCCTGAGCCCCTCCTCTGTGTACAAGACTGCAAATGCCCCTCTGGGTACCTGTCTGCTGACCCTCCTTCCCCATGAACTCTCTCTATTGCCCACACTTCCACCAACACTGCCTGACCACACCCCTGTGCAAGGCCTGGTTGCAGCCAGCGTCACAGCTCGGAGGAGATACACGTAGGTTCATCCCCAGCTCCTGCTTCTTATCACTTTATGTGACCCTGGACCAGCCGTTGTCACTCTCATGACCTCCCCAGTCTCCCCTTTTGCACAGTGGGGATCTTTCTAGCATCTTCTTCCTAGGGATGGCATCAGGCATGTGTGAGGAAACATCTCTGAAACCTATGGCCGGTGTCACATGCAGCTAATAAACAAGACTAGAGATAAAATCCACGACGGTGTGGAAGGTAGCATGGAATACAACTAACGACAGGTCTGGTTCCTGTCATATAATCTTGAAAATGTCACTTTTGCTCTTGGTCTGTTTTCCCTGTCTGCACCATGCGACAGTTGGAATTTCATGCATTCACATACTGCTTTCCTCCATAAAACCTCACAATGGCTTCGTGTGTATTTAGGTTTGGACTCAAGTGACACATCTCTGTCTGTGTGGTTGGCTACTCCTCAGGGGCTCCCAGTGGTCCCCACCATCTGCTGCACACATCCTCACGTAATCCCGTGCCCTGCAGTGTGGACTGGACTTAGTGACTCACTTCTAACCAATACAGGATCAAAAGTGAGAAGGTGTCACTTTCTAAATGTCATTGTAACACGCCTGTCTCTAGAGTCTTGTGCTCTGTCTCCTCTGTTCTCTCTGTTTGTATCCACCATATGCCAAGCATGGTGCCGAGAGCTGGAGAAAGAGCTGATTCAGCTGCACCCTGGCTTGGGAGATGATCCCAGGATAAGAAAGAGGAGAAGACGTGCTATCGAGTGCCTGACATTCTAAGAGAGGAAAGTGATCTAGGAGGCCATCAGAATATTCTAGATTAGGAAGCTACCTGAAGATGGTAGGAAATGAACACCATTTGCAGGGAAGAACCAGAGGCGTTTGGTCCATTAAGATGACGGCAACATGTAACTGATGTGTAAGATGTAAGTAAGTAAGAAATACTATTCACAAATTCAAATCCTTTTTTCAAAATCATTGAATGGCAGGGATAAGTGCTCATGTTCAATGCAAACATAACTAGAATTGAGGAAGATTCCATTTATGGAATAACTTTATATCTCCATTAGATGAAAGTATGCAGATATGTTCAGCAATTCTTTTCAAATTGTATAAAATATCCATTGTTGACACAATCAGGATTCCACCCCCATACTTTGGCTTCACACCCGATTTTCTTTACACCAGACACACATCCGTTGCTGTGATGTAGATCCATTGCTGTCAACACTATCCCAGCCCACAGCCTACTGGTCCTGGGAGACAGCAACTCTATCACTATATTGTGTGCAGAATCCAGGAAGGGCCTAACACGGGGGCTCCATAAATACTCCCTGAAGTGCTGCACTAGAGAAGAGTCTATGATTTTATTACCTAGTGCTCTACCTACACATGTTATCACTCTGCATTATGTCATGATCCTTAGTCCCCCTCACCTGACAGTCAGCAACCCAGGAGCAGCGTCTACACCTCGGTCTGCCCCTATTCCTGGCCCCCAGCCCAGCACCTGGCAAGTAATAGGTGCCAAGTACTGATGAATGAATTGTCTGGAAACATGTGAAACAGGATTCATCAAGAATACCCAGATGGAAGGTCACCATGAACATGCTGCCTGATAACCTGCCAGCCCTTTAATTCTGTCTGCCGACCACTTCCTTCAGCCAGGAACTGCCTGGGCTCAAAGATTTCCCAGAGTCACCATCCTGCCTTGACTTCTGCCGTTCACTTTAGCCTCCTTGATTGTCCTACTTACTGTGGGTTTCTTCACTCTCAGTCTCAGGGGACACCTCTGAACCCCTAAGGTAGCCCACTGGGTCTTCCTTCTCTGGCCAACACATTCCTCTTGCTTCTGTGCATGGCCTTGATAGCAGTGTCACAGGCAATCCCAGGAAACTGACACCCCAGCATGCTGACCTTGGGCACCCGCACTAGTCAAGGGAGCCCTCTCCCTTCATCTCCTGCAGAATCCCCCTAGGAATAGGGGATGCAGATATGTACACATGTGTAGGGAGGAAAGCGGGTCTCATGACATCTTAGCTAGAAGATGATTACAAATTTCTTAAACATTAGTAGAAAATGATGGTTCATTTGTCCTGGCATGCAACTGAATGAGAAAAAATCTGTGAAAAATTCTGACACCCATGACAAAAGAAATGATCCAAACAATACGACCATCGAGGTGCTTTTCTTTTATGTTTAGGACTAACATTTAAAAATGTGGTATTGAGGAGAATGTCAACAATATTGGGGGAGGCTCTGGAACGATGCTGAGTAGAAAATGGACAATAGATTCCTTTTTTGAGAATTAAGAGAAGCTATTTTGCAGAAAGTGGCAAATGAGCTTGACTTTTAGAAACGAAGAGCATTATAGCAAGTAAGTTTAGTGGAAAGTAGATGATATTTGGGAGAGGGGTGACGTGTTAAGTTACAAGAGGCAAAGAAATGGAAAGAACACATGTTTTGCAAAGGGAAAAATCATTCCTGTAAAACATCAGAATTGGAGTTTTCTTGCTGTTCTTTTTGTGCCTATGTAGCATCTTCTTTCTGCTGTAACTTCCAACTTGGGTTCTAGGCACTCTGTGTATGTGTGTGTTTACAAGAGAGAAATTGATAAACCTTAGTAAGCCCTAGAAAATTCTAGAGGTCTGAAATAAACAGATATTTTTCAAGTTTATTTAATTAAAAAGCAAAACAAAACAAAAACAGTGTCATCTGCTCCTATTAGGTAAAATATATGATCATATTGGAATCTTTGTGTGTGTGTGTGGCTGGCCAATATAGGGATCCACACCCTTGACCTTGGTGATACGAGGCTGTGCTCTAACCAGCTGAGCTACCAGCCAGCCTATACATGATCATATTGGAATAATATGCAACAGAGAGATACTCTGCGGCTATGGAGAATAAGCTGATTGCAAGGAAAAAAGATGCTCACAGATAAGGCAAGGGTAGGCTTTTTGTCCCCCATTGTGGAATAGTACAGGGAACAATGCAAATGTATTGAGGCTGGTAATTCCAAGTCATGGGAAGGAAATTAAAATGATGACTCTGGAAGAATAGTTTCAAATGTCAAGGAGTTTGAGGCAGGTGATCAATTTAGTGAAATGACAATTGCTTTAGGAGAGGCTGCTTCTTTGAAAGGATTGATACATACAGCAAGGCAAGGTAGGTGACTGTGCTGCTAAGTTTTTAATATTGCTATGAGTTTTAACTTTAAATATATTTGTGACTTTGCATGTAGCTCTGAATTTTGGGTGTCATAATTATTTAAGAATCTTTTATGGATTTGATTACTATAGCTTTCACTGTAATTTGATGAGGTTTTAGAACTACATTCCATTTCTAATTTTGGTTTTATTATTTCCAAGTGCCAAAATACTTAACACAGAACCACCTCTTATTCTATAATAAAAAGCAATGGAGACAAGTTATTCAGTTGAAAAAAATTACTTTTTTTTTATTTTAAAGATGACCTGTAAGTGGATCCTATCGATTGATGTGGTGTTGTCAGCACCACGCTCTCCCAAGTGAGCCAATCAGCCAACCCTTCATAGGGATCCAAACCCGAGGCCCTGGTGCTGTCGGCACCGCACTCTCCAAGTGCGCACGGGCCGGCCCTGCTCCATGGTAGTTTTAGCTGCTTCCCTCCTTTCTTCTCAGAATTTTCATTTTCCCATGTTCTCCTGGACAACTTCAACCCTGCTAACGATTAAAACCCATCACATCTGTCTGTCATGGTGTGGATTGGCTCCCAAGCAGAAGACTCAGGGCTTCTTTGAACTAGGACTTGCATTGACTTCAACTCAACCAAGCTGAGGCGCCGATCTTGTGATTACACTTAGAATGTGCTATGAATGGAGAGAAATGAAGTGAAAAGTGCCTATGAGATGCGAAGTCACACTTGTCACGTTCCTAGTCCCCTCTCTGGGCTTCTCTCCATCTTCAGCTCCACCTCACTGTTTACCCCTTAAAGAAGCCAGATGCTCTCTAATTCATATGTCCACGAAACACTTGGTTTCAAATAACGGGTATTAAATGAATATCTGTTGGAAGTTGTGTATCCTAAATTTGTAGGTGTCCTTTATGTGACTGACGATGGCATGAATAACTAGTGTTAACAGTCTTTGATGTGCTCAGCATTAATATACATTAGGAATTGTCATGGAATCTTGTAAAATTGAAAAAAAAATCCAAATGCATGTCATCTGGCCTTGGAGTCCAGTTCTTCAGTACACACTCTGCTGATTTGGGCACCTCAGTTAAGAACCCAGTCAAAGAACCTCACAGAGTCACCCACAGGCCACGAAGCCACAGCACACGAGCAAGACTTTCCTGTGCTGCCCTGTTAACCATGAGCAGATGCCAAGGGCCCCAGATGTTTCAGCAAATCCTCTAGTTTCAGCAACTCCTCTAATAAGAAATAGGCCAAAGCAAACAAACAAAAAAGGAAAAAGCGAATTGGAAGAAATAGAGATCATGCAAGGGAAACAGAAAATACCATTAACTTCCTCAGAGTTATAGGAGAGAAACTGTTGGACTAACTGAAGAAGAACAGACATTGTTAAAGTAGAAGAGGGAGAAGATGAATCAAATAACCATGAGGTCATTTAGAAATTAAAAATATAACTGTTGAAATTTTTGTTTGTTTGTTTTGTGTGTGTGTGTGTGTGTGTGACAGTTAAGGGCGTTGTAACCATAGGGGTGGTGTTGCCCGCACCGCGCTCAGCCAGTGAGCACACCGGCCATCCCTATGTGGGATCCGAACCCGCGGCAGCGCCCCTGCGCTCCCAGCGCCGCTCTCTCCCGTGTGCGCCACGGGGCGGCCCATAAGTGTTGAAATTTAAATTAGAAAACAACTCACTAGAAAGATGAGAAAATAACACAAGGGAAGCCTGATTAGATAAAAAAAAAAAAAGGGATAACAAGAAAGATACAATTGAAAGAAAAGCATAAAAAAGTAAAAGGAGTAAAAGGGAAAGAGAGAGAGAAAACGGAAGTGCGTGTCCGCAGAGCCAGTGTCTGAAGAACACGCGCTCCAGGAAGAGCCGCGGAGATGGGCAGGAGGAGAGAACAGTGGGAGAAAGGAGGAAGGGACAGGTCCCGGAGGTCCCCATAGGTCCCCGTGGAGAGTGACGATGGGTCCATACGCCGCCCCGCACTGGGGAAGCACAGGGGACACCGTGTCAACTATGGGTGTGGGGGTCAAGGGGACGGACCCTGCGGAGGAGCCTCAAGAGGGAGACGACAGGGGAGTCCGGCCTTCAGCGTCTCGTGCAGAGTCGGTTCCGATCTCAGCTTTTCCTCGTCAAACGTGAGTCCGACAAGGGGAGGACGGGCCTCTGGACGTTTAGCAGCCCAAGACCGTTTTCTTAGCAGTCTATGGGGGGCGTCTCCCACTAGGAAGAAGACATAAACCCGGACAGGGGACAGGGCCCTGGTGACGGCCACGGGGGAACATACCGAACCCGACTGCTCGGAGGCTGCATTGTAGACATTGGATCCCAGGAGGTGTCGTCCAGAGCACCACATGGGTCCCTGAGGCGTTCACCTGTGGTGACAGCAGCTGCCCTAACAGGGACAGTGCGCGTGCGCAGACGCCACCGCGCACAGAGGACACGCGGTCCGCGACGGGCTGTCAGCCGCGTCCCCGCCGCCGCCGGTGCGCGGCGCTCAGAGCCGCGGAAGGGAAGCTGCGGTCGCGGGGTGCGCTCTCCGTGGCGCCTCCTGGTGGCCCTGCCTGCAGCTGCCACCCCCAGGCCGCCCGTCCCGCCCGGGGACAGGAGCGCACGACCGGCTGCTCTCCACTCCCTGCTCCCGCCCCTCTGCGGCCGATGACAGCGGGTTCCAGCGACAGGACGGATTCCCACGGGCGCTCCAGGTCGGTGCAAGGGGTCCGCGCTGACGAGGCGCCGAGCACAGCCGTGAGGGGGACCCGCGTGGGCTATCGTCGGCCGACGGTCCTGGCGGTTCCTCGGCCCCAGGCTGGCAGGCACAGTCCGCGGCGTGA
The DNA here is from genome assembly GCF_027409185.1 of Cynocephalus volans. NCBI lineage: Eukaryota > Metazoa > Chordata > Mammalia > Dermoptera > Cynocephalidae > Cynocephalus > Cynocephalus volans. The sequence continues at coordinate 49,926,103 of NC_084476.1, read as the reverse complement.
CAGTCCTGACCACGGAGCCGTGTGCTAGTAAAGCTACACGGTCACCACGAGCGACGGTATCTTGTGTACTTTTTCAAAACTGAGTTTTCTATTCTATGACTGTACTCAACCGTATGAAATATAGAATTAGTAATTTATCAAATTGCGTAAAAAATGTCAATTGTTATTTATATATAAACAAAATTTATAGATTTATTTGGAAGAATTGATATATTTTCCCTACTTATTTTCTCATCTATGAACATGTACATCTCTTCATTGTCTTCAGTTGGTTCGTTTTTTCAATAACATTTTACACTCAGTGTTTAGAAATCATGATTGTAAAAATGCACCCTAATTATTCATGCAAACCTTATGAATGAAAATTTGGGGTGTTTCCAACCCTTAGTAATAGGTATTGTCATATTAACAATCTTGTCGACACCTCACCTTATAATTTTTCAAGGTTACATATGATATAGATTCCTGAATATTGGGTTACAGTATAAAATAGTAAATATACAAGTATAATTTTGCTAAATTTTGCGAGTTTCTGCTCCTTATGGGCTCTACCATTTGCATTCCACCACAGTGTATTATAATACCTGGATCCCCACAGTCTCACTAACAAGTTTGTTATCAAAAAATTAAATTTTGCAAATCTAATAGGTGAAGTATTGTATTTCAATATATTTTAAATGTCTAGTTCTCTATGAGGGATTTTAAGCACCTCATTAAGTATTGATGCCAATTTAAATTTCCTTTTGTGTTATTAGATTGTTCATATATTTTGTTCATTTTTATTTCATTTTGTTGGTCATTTCCATCTCATTTTTTCACACATCATTGTATTAGTGATATTATCCTAGTTTAAGAGGTTTTTTGTTTTTTTGCTTTTTTTAAAATTGAAACATTATTGATCACCCATTTTAAGTATTATAGCTTGTAATTACTTTTTGTCGTGTCCTTTTGACCTAGTTGGTGGCATTTACCTTTTGTTTGAGTTTGCTTTGCTTTATTAATGGCTGCTATGCCATCCATGTTAACTGCTGCTACATTAGTAGCAGCATATTTTCACCAGTGATTTGAAATGCTATCTTTCTTAAATACTAAATTTCTATAAATCTTGGGTATCTCTTTGAATTCTCCATTCTTTTCCATTAGGTTTTATATTTACTTATAAACAAATTCCATATGGTCTTGATAATGAAGAATTTATAAAAAAAAATTTTTTCGATCTCTGGCAGACTTACACCTCCCTTTTGATTTGTTTCCTCAATTTTTTCTGAAGAACGATTAATGTTTCATCAACATTTTATAATCATCCTTTTTTGTTGTAGGTGAAGAAAAAAATGAGACTATTTTTAATGTGATCATGACACACGTATAAAGTAACTTAGGAGAAAATAAAATCCTTAGGATCATGTGGCTTTCTGGCCAAGAAAATATCTCTGACATTACTCTATCGTTTGTGTATGTATGTTTTAAGAGTGTGCTAATGCTTAAATCACATAGTTAAACAGGCTTTGTTGAGTTCTTGTTAGCTTTATGCCAAATATTTTAACAATTTTGTGGCTATTGAAAATGGAATCTTGATTTGTGGAATGTAATCTAGATAGTTATTGTTATTACATAAGACATTTATTAATTTTATATGTGAATTTTTCTAAATCGCAACATGTAAATTTTATTTTAGAAAGTCGTCTTGTTTGTAATAGGTTTTTAATTAATTCTTTTTGATTTTCTAAATTCACAATACATACACGTAACACGTTTTTCTCCATCTTGAGATGTACAAATATGTATGGTCAAACCTTATTTTATCTACTGTTCTGATATTTATGAGTCTTACATTTTCTCAAAAGTACTTTGGCTTCTGTGGAAATTATTATGTCTTTTTCTTTCTTCTAATGCTTAATACTTTTGCAAAATATTGAAGTTAGTAATTCATCTCAAATTTAATTTTGTGAACGGTACCTAGCAAAAGCATAACTGGATTTAATTTCCAAATAAATAATATTTCAATCCCTGTAATGATGAAGTGCTTTCCCGTAAGTAATCTGAATCCTTTCCACACATATACTAGAATCTGTTTCAAAATTCAAACTTTTACTCCACTTCGCTTATTCTTTGCCAATCTCATTCCCTTTCAAGTATGTTCCTTTGCAATACATTTTATTAGACGGAGCAAATTTCCTCTTTGTTTTCATTATTATTGTTCTTCTTATGTCTTGAACATTTTGGGGGCCATTTTTGCACATAATTTTTTTTCATATTAACTTTGAGGTTATTTGACAAGTCCCCTAAACATCACTCTTTGGAATTTTTCAAGTTTAGATTTATTGAATCTATTGATTAACATAGGTAGAATACATATATATGTGGCGTAACTTCCTAGCATCACTGCTGCCCGGCACATGGACACACCTGGGCATTTTGGTAGGAGCTGCTGAGTGGCTCCTGCGACAGGGGTATCTATGAACACATCTCCTGGGGCATCTGCTGGGACCTCTTCTTCCTTCATTCTCACAAGAGCTGGTCGTCACCAGACATACAGACCTGCCCATCTGATGGGGCAAATGCTATCTGAATAGTGAGTAAATTTCTGCGCATCATCATTAGGGAGGCCGCGGATGTCTGACATTTACTGGCCATGTGAATTGCTTCCGTGTGGAACTGCAGGAATATGTCCTTTGTCCCTATGGATAAATGAGAACTCTTTGTACAACTAGGATGCATACTACCCTTTCTCTGCCCATGAAGAATTTTCCAGTCTGGGGCTTGTCTTTTCACCTTTTGGCATTATTCTGGTTTTTGTTTGGACCAGGAAAAGTCAGCATTTTCCTCAGTGGCTTCTGGCTCTCTGGTCATTCAAAAGTAGTTCCTATTTCAAGATTATGGCAATAATAACTATCAGGGCTTTGTGTTTCTACATAGAGTCTTTGATTTTTCTGTAATTTTCCTCTTACTAAAAACATAAAATGAAAATTATTCAGATCTTTCTCATATTATGCGGCCAGATACAAAAGGCCACATAACATATAACTGTACTGATAGGAACAATCCACGATAGGTAAATTCACACACACAGAAAATGGAGTGGTAGTCAGGGACAGGGAGAGGCGGGATGGGGAGTGACAGCTTAATGGCTACAGAGTTGATGAAGCTGTTTGATCACTAGATGGTGGTAAGGGTTGCGCCATATTAAAAATGTACTTCATGCCACTGAATGGTAATTTTGAAAATATTAAAAACACTTTATTTTATACAAGGGATATTATTGAAAATAAAAGATGAAAAAATTTGAGGAGATGCAGGACACAGACAAAAATGAGGAGAAGCACAGCGTCAAGGAAGGGCAAGAACAGATGTGGAGTGGGGACTGGTGAGGGTGTTTGTGGGAGCTCTGGAGCCAGGGCTCCCCTGGGTGCTGGTGTTTCTTCTAATTCTTCTGATGTTTCAGGAACGGTTATGTCAGGTCGCTCTAGCTCTACCTCTGGATCTTGATCTTTCTCCTGCTCTTTCTCTTGCTCTTTCTCCTGATCTTTCTCTTGATCTTTCTGTTGCTCCTGCTCTGGATCTTGCGTCTGATCTACCACTTGCTCTGGATCTTGTTCCTGCTCTACCTCTTGCTCTGGATCTTGCTCCTGCTCTACCTCTTGCTCTGGATCTTGCTCCTGCTCTACTTCTTGCTCTGGCTTGGGCTCTGGATCTTGCTCTCGCTCTGCCTCTGGCAGTGGAGGTGGAGCTGGAGCTGGAACTCGAGCCGAACATGGCAGCAGCTCTTGGGACAGTTGTTCAGCCGGGGCGGAAGCTGGAACTGGAGAGACAACAATTGAAAATATCAATGTGAGTTTCTATGTCTCATCCAATGACACTGTCTTTCTAGAAGCCCAAGTCCAGAGACCCAGGCTCAGGAAGTCTCCCCACACCGCAGAACACTGTATGATTGTTCTGAGTACTCAGTGCCCCTGTCCCCAGCCTGCTTCTGGAAACTCTGCTCTGTGTGGCCCAGCCCAGGCCCCTCCCCAAACCCGCACAGGCACCCACCCTCTTCCTCCTCACCCTCAGTCTCCGCCTCACTAGGCTCCAGGTGCTCCGGCTTCTCCAGCTGCGCCAGAAGAAGATCAGCCTTACGCTCCACCTCTGAACCTCGCATACTGATATGTACATTGGCCGAAAGAAACTGCAAAGAATGAAATTCAGGAGGCTCGTGGAAATCGGTGGAATAGAATTCCAGCCAGATCTTTAAGACAGAGGACATGGCACTGTGGGAGACAGGTGGGCAACAGCATCAGAGGCCTGGCCTATCCCTCTATGCTGCCCTCCCAAGGCTCCCCTGAGTGAGCTGCAGTCTTGTACCCTCTGCCCGTGCCTGTCCATAGACCAGCCCATCCAATGTCCACCCCCAGTATGGCAGTTCTGGCCCAGATGGGCCTGGCAGCCAAGGAGGGGCTGGCAAAAGCCTCCATGGGAGGAGCCTTCAACCACTGATGTGACCACGTTTCCCTTCTTCAGGGAAACCTGACAACCTCCTCTGTCTGTGTCACTGCCCCATCCCTGCTGGAATGACCTGTCCACCCCAGGAGGGTGCTGTCTGCTCTGGGCATTACTCACTGGCACACAGGAGGTGTCCAGCAATATCTGATAAATGAGGAAACAGAGGGAGGCGCTGCTCCCCTGGCCTACCCAGGGCCCTTGGAAAAGCCCAAACTTGAGCTCACACGTGAATGTACTGCCCAAGTGTCTGCATGAAAATCTGCATATCCTTTTCCCAGTGACAGCAATCTCTTGGCCCTGACCACACTCTGCACCCTCAGCACCAGCTGAGCATCCCCATGGAGGCTCCAGCCCCGAGTGTGAGCGGCATGCTCTGCACACCTCCTGCTCTGGCTCAGCACGGGCTCTGGGGGTGTGGGCAGGGCTGGGTGGGAGGGCGTGGGGATGGATTCTCTCTGGGCTCACTCTGCTCTCCAGCCTCTCGCACACCCTACGGTGCCTGGGACCACATCCCCAGCCGTCTTGACCTCTTTCCCTGCAGGGAAAGCCTTGAGCCCTCAGCCCTGTAGCAGGAATCATAAGATGTGTGAGAGCCAGAGTTCTGCCAGCCCCCCACCCACAGGCCCCCGCAGACCACACGCAGTTGTGTGGAGATGGGAGCCCCTCCTTCTGCACCTAAACCCCACTTACCATTTTAGCTGCTCCAGGGATTCGCCATCCCCGTGACAATCAGTAATCATGTTTCCATACCTAGAGGAGGTCAGGAGTGTGTCAAATCTACCATATGGTGGCACTACCTGCTTCTCATGTCTACTGTGACTGTCTCACCTCTGACTAGACTGGAAGCCCACGAGGGCAGTGAATGCAGTCTCCTCGGTTCATTGGATTATGGTCAGTGCCCAGAAAGTGACTGCACATAGTGTGGCTTCACGTATGATTGTTGAAGGAATGAACCCCAACCAACTCCTCCCAAGATCTCTGGGTGCACCTGAAGCCGCTCTGCCCGCCTCTGGTCTCCCTGCTTTGAATACACCCAGGAGCCTACAGATAGAATCTCAAATTTCCTGTAAAAATGTGAAAACAGTGAAGCCCAAGTCAACGAGGTCAGTGAGGGGGTGACAGAGACTTCCTCGTGGGGGTGTCAGGAATCCTGAATGAGGACGACCGTGGCCCCTCCAGCAGACCTTCCACAGGGCTGGACTCAGGAGCAGCACTTTCCATGGGGGACCCACTGGAGCTTGTTCCTGTTACCACCCACTGAACACAGGAGGAAACTGAGGCTCAGAGGGGTGTGGTGACAGTCCTAAGACTCACAGCTGGGAGGCGGCCTAGTGACACTGTGTGATCCAGGGCCTGAGTGCTCACCTGAGGAAAAGCAGGTGCAGCACATGCCGGGGACTGGCAAAGTTCTTGTAGCTTGACAGAAACAGGTGGACATAAGATTGGTCACCACCCAAGACAGCAGGCACCAGGTGCTCCACCCGCTTCTTCAGGGTGCGTGCCGGGACAGGCCACACCATGTGGGTGGCATCCGAGCTCAATGAAGATGTGTCTTCATCTAGGACAGGACAGGGGAGAGATACACAGTGACAGCACCGTGAACCCCAAGGAGGGCAGGGGCTGGAGGCCAGTCTTAACCCCAGGGAGGACATGAGAAGACAGCCTGAGGGCCCAGGGTTAATGTACAGGGTGGTGGTTGCCACCCCGGCAGTCCCCGTTCACCCTCCAGCCAGACCTGAGGTGTGAACACACCAGGGCCAGCAGGTTTATAAACCCCCCACCCTCTGCCCCTGCCCTGGGAGGGTGTCCCATGTCCCCGTTCCCCACACACTCAGGAGGAGTGGGTGCGGTCTCCAAGGGAGGCTCATAGTGCTGGCCTGGCCTTGCACAACCTCCTCTGGGCCACCTGACATTACCTTTGGGGACGTCCTCCCAGATGGCCACAGGGGTCGAGGGCGAGGGCTGAACCAGCGCCGGAAGCATTGGACAAGCCTCTCAGCACAGGGCTTCCTGGGGCTACGGCCCCGGGACCTCGGGATACAGCACAACATCTCACTCTGCCTGTGGCCAAGTGAGCTGGGGAAGGGGCTGTGTATCGAATGTGGGTGTCAGGTTACCGAGTTCCGAGTTCTGTTGGGGTCTGTCGTCAAGGAAGTGAAGTCACTTCCTGATACCTCATTTCCTGAGCCCCTCCTCTGTGTACAAGACTGCAAATGCCCCTCTGGGTACCTGTCTGCTGACCCTCCTTCCCCATGAACTCTCTCTATTGCCCACACTTCCACCAACACTGCCTGACCACACCCCTGTGCAAGGACTGGTTGCAGCCAGCGTCACAGCTCGGAGGAGATACACGTAGGTTCATCCCCAGCTCCTGCTTCTTATCACTTTATGTGACCCTGGACCAGCCGTTGTCACTCTCATGACCTCCCCAGTCTCCCCTTTTGCACAGTGGGGATCTTTCTAGCATCTTCTTCCTAGGGATGGCATCAGGCATGTGTGAGGAAACATCTCTGAAACCTATGGCCGGTGTCACATGCAGCTAATAAACAAGACTAGAGATAAAATCCACGACGGTGTGGAAGGTAGCATGGAATACAACTAACGACAGGTCTGGTTCCTGTCATATAATCTTGAAAATGTCACTTTTGCTCTTGGTCTGTTTTCCCTGTCTGCACCATGCGACAGTTGGAATTTCATGCATTCACATACTGCTTTCCTCCATAAAACCTCACAATGGCTTCGTGTGTATTTAGGTTTGGACTCAAGTGACACATCTCTGTCTGTGTGGTTGGCTACTCCTCAGGGGCTCCCAGTGGTCCCCACCATCTGCTGCACACATCCTCACGTAATCCCCTGCACTGCAGTGTGGACTGGACTTAGTGACTCACTTCTAACCAATACAGGATCAAAAGTGAGAAGGTGTCACTTTCTAAATGTCATTGTAACACGCCTGTCTCTAGAGTCTTGTGCTCTGTCTCCTCTGTTCTCTCTGTTTGTATCCACCATATGCCAAGCATGGTGCCGGGAGCTGGAGAAAGAGCTGATTCAGCTGCACCCTGGCTTGGGAGATGATCCCAGGATAAGAAAGAGGAGAAGACGTGCTATCGAGTGCCTGACATTCTAAGAGAGGAAAGTGATCTAGGAGGCCATCAGAATATTCTAGATTAGGAAGCTACCTGAAGAGGGTAGGAAATGAACACCATTTGCAGGGAAGAACCAGAGGCGTTTGGTCCATTAAGATGACGGCAACATGTAACTGATGTGTAAGATGTAAGTAAGTAAGAAATACTATTCACAAATTCAAATCCTTTTTTCAAAATCATTGAATGGCAGGGATAAGTGCTCATGTTCAATGCAAACATAACTAGAATTGAGGAAGATTCCATTTATGGAATAACTTTATATCTCCATTAGATGAAAGTATGCAGATATGTTCAGCAATTCTTTTCAAATTGTATAAAATATCCATTGTTGACACAATCAGGATTCCACCCCCATACTTTGGCTTCACACCCGATTTTCTTTACACCAGACACACATCCATTGCTGTGATGTAGATCCATTGCTGTCAACACTATCCCAGCCCACAGCCTACTGGTCCTGGGAGACAGCAACTCTATCACTATATTGTGTGCAGAATCCAGGAAGGGCCTAACACGGGGGCTCCATAAATACTCCCTGAAATGCTGCACTTGAGAAGAGTCTATGATTTTATTACCTAGTGCTCTACCTACACATGTTATCACTCTGCATTATGTCATGATCCTTAGTCCCCCTCACCTGACAGTCAGCAACCCAGGAGCAGCGTCTACACCTCGGTCTGCCCCTATTCCTGGCCCCCAGCCCAGCACCTGGCAAGTAATAGGTGCCAAGTACTGATGAATGAATTGTCTGGAAACATGTGAAACAGGATTCATCAAGAATACCCAGATGGAAGGTCACCATGAACATGCTGCCTGATAACCTGCCAGCCCTTTAATTCTGTCTGCCGACCACTTCCTTCAGCCAGGAACTGCCTGGGATCAAAGATTTCCCAGAGTCACCATCCTGCCTTGACTTCTGCCGTTCACTTTAGCCTCCTTGATTGTCCTACTTACTGTGGGTTTCTTCACTCTCAGTCTCAGGGGACACCTCTGAACCCCTAAGGTAGCCCACTGGGTCTTCCTTCTCTGGCCAACACATTCCTCTTGCTTCTGTGCATGGCCTTGATAGCAGTGTCACAGGCAATCCCAGGAAACTGACACCCCAGCATGCTGACCTTGGGCACCCGCACTAGTCAAGGGAGCCCTCTCCCTTCATCTCCTGCAGAATCCCCCTAGGAATAGGGGATGCAGATATGTACACATGTGTAGGGAGGAAAGCGGGTCTCATGACATCTTAGCTAGAAGATGATTACAAATTTCTTAAACATTAGTAGAAAATGATGGTTCATTTGTCCTGGCATGCAACTGAAGGAGAAAAAATCTGTGAAAATTTCTGACACCCATGACAAAAGAAATGTTCCAAACAATACGACTATCGAGGTGCTTTTCTTTTATGTTTAGGACTAACATTTAAAAATGTGGTATTGAGGAGAATGTCAACAATATTGGGGGAGGCTCTGGAACGATGCTGAGTAGAAAATGGACAATAGATTCCTTTTTTGAGAATTAAGAGAAGCTATTTTGCAGAAAGTGGCAAATGAGCTTGACTTTTAGAAACGAAGAGCATTATAGCAAGTAAGTTTAGTGGAAAGTAGATGATATTTGGGAGAGGGGTGACGTGTTAAGTTACAAGAGGCAAAGAAATGGAAAGAACACATGTTTTGCAAAGGGAAAAATCATTCCTGTAAAACATCAGAATTGGAGTTTTCTTGCTGTTCTTTTTGTGCCTATGTAGCATCTTCTTTCTGCTGTAACTTCCAACTTGGGTTCTAGGCACTCTGTGTATGTGTGTGTTTACAAGAGAGAAATTGATAAACCTTAGTAAGCCCTAGAAAATTCTAGAGGTCTGAAATAAACAGATATTTTTCAAGTTTATTTAATTAAAAAGCAAAACAAAACAAAAACAGTGTCATCTGCTCCTATTAGGTAAAATATATGATCATAATGGAATCTTTGTGTGTGTGTGTGGCTGGCCAATATAGGGATCCACACCCTTGACCTTGGTGATACGAGGCTGTGCTCTAACCAGCTGAGCTACCAGCCAGCCTATACATGATCATATTGGAATAATATGCAACAGAGAGATACTCTGCTGCTATGGAGAATAAGCTGATTGCAAGGAAAAAAGATGCTCACAGATAAGGCAAGGGTAGGCTTTTTGTCCCCCATTGTGGAATAGTACAGGGAACAATGCAAATGTATTGAGGCTGGTAATTCCAAGTCATGGGAAGGAAATTAAAATGATGACTCTGGAAGAATAGTTTCAAATGTCAAGGCGTTTGAGGCAGGTGATCAATTTAGTGAAATGACAATTGCTTTAGGAGAGGCTGCTTCTTTGAAAGGATTGATACATACAGCAAGGCAAGGTAGGTGACTGTGCTGCTAAGTTTTTAATATTGCTATGAGTTTTAACTTTAAATATATTTGTGACTTTGCATGTAGCTCTGAATTTTGAGTGTCATAATTATTTAAGAATCTTTTATGGATTTGATTACTATAGCTTTCACTGTAATTTGATGAGGTTTTAGAACTACATTCCATTTCTAATTTTGGTTTTATTATTTCCAAGTGCCAAAATACTTAACACAGAACCACCTCTTATTCTATAATAAAAAGCAATGGAGACAAGTTATTCAGTTGAAAAAAATTACTTTTTTTTTTTTTTAAAGATGACCTGTAAGTGGATCCTATCGATTGATGTGGTGTTGTCAGCACCACGCTCTCCCAAATGAGCCAATCAGCCAACCCTTCATAGGGATCCAAACCCGTGGCCCTGGTGCTGTCGGCACCGCACTCTCCAAGTGCGCACGGGCCGGCCCTGCTCCATGGTAGTTTTAGCTGCTTCCCTCCTTTCTTCTCAGAATTTTCATTTTCCCATGTTCTCCTGGACAACTTCAACCCTGCTAACGATTAAAACCCATCACATCTGTCTGTCATGGTGTGGATTGGCTCCCAAGCAGAAGACTCAGGGCTTCTTTGAACTAGGACTTGCATTGACTTCAACTCAACCAAGCTGAGGCGCCGATCTTGTGATTACACTTAGCATGTGCTATGAATGGAGAGAAATGAAGTGAAAAGTGCCTATGAGATGCGAAGTCACACTTGTCACGTTCCTAGTCCCCTCTCTGGGCTTCTCTCCATCTTCAGCTCCACCTCACTGTTTACCCCTTAAAGAAGCCAGATGCTCTCTAATTCATATGTCCACGAAACACTTGGTTTCAAATAACGGGTATTAAATGATTATCTGTTGGAAGTTGTGTTTCCTAAATTTGTAGGTGTCCTTTATGTGACTGACGATGGCATGAATAACTAGTGTTAACAGTCTTTGATGTGCTCAGCATTAATATACATTAGGAATTGTCATGGAATCTTGTAAAATTGAAAAAAAATCCAAATGCATGTCATCTGGCCTTGGAGTCCAGTTCTTCAGTACACACTCTGCTGATTTGGGCACCTCAGTCAAGAACCCAGTCAAAGAACCTCACAGAGTCACCCACAGGCCACGAAGCCACAGCACACGAGCAAGACTTTCCTGTGCTGCCCTGTTAACCATGAGCAGATGCCAAGGGCCCCAGATGTTTCAGCAAATCCTCTAGTTTCAGCAACTCCTCTAATAAGAAATAGGCCAAAGCAAACAAACAAAAAAGGAAAAAGCGAATTGGAAGAAATAGAGATCATGCAAGGGAAACAGAAAATACCATTAACTTCCTCAGAGTTATAGGAGAGAAACTGTTGGACTAACTGAGGAAGAAAAGACATTGTTAAAGTAGAAGAGGGAGAAGATGAATCAAATAACCATGAGGTCATTTAGAAATTAAAAATATAACTGTTGAAATTTTTGTTTGTTTGTTTTGTGTGTGTGTGTGTGTGTGACAGTTAAGGGCGTTGTAACCATAGGGGTGGTGTCGCCCGCACCGCGCTCAGCCAGTGAGCACACCGGCCATCCCTATGTGGGATCCGAACCCGCGGCAGCGCCCCTGCGCTCCCAGCGCCGCTCTCTCCCGTGTGCGCCACGGGGCGGCCCATAAGTGTTGAAATTTAAATTAGAAAACAACTCACTAGAAAGATGAGAAAATAACACAAGGGAAGCCTGATTAGATCAAAAAAAAAAAGGGATAACAAGAAAGATACAATTGAAAGAAAAGCATAAAAAAGTAAAAGGAGTAAAAGGGAAAGAGAGAGAGAAAACGGAAGTGCGTGTCCGCAGAGCCAGTGTCTGAAGAACACGCGCTCCAGGAAGAGCCGCGGAGATGGGCAGGAGGAGAGAACCGTGGGAGAAAGGAGGAAGGGACAGGTCCCGGAGGTCCCCATAGGTCCCCACGTGGAGAGTGACGATGGGTCCATACGCCGCCCCGCACTGGGGAAGCACAGGGGACACCGTGTCAACTATGGGTGTGGGGGTCAAGGGGACGGACCCTGCGGAGGAGCCTCAAGAGGGAGACGACAGGGGAGTCCGGCCTTCAGCGTCTCGTGCAGAGTCGGTTCCGATCTCAGCTTTTCCTCGTCAAACGTGAGTCCGACAAGGCGAGGACGGGCCTCTGGAGGTTTAGCAGCCCAAGACCGTTTTCTTAGCAGTCTATGGGGGGCGTCTCCCACTAGGAAGAAGACATAAACCTGGACAGGGTACAGGGCCCTGGTGACGGCCACGGGGGAACATACCGAACCCGACTGCTCGGAGGCTGCATTGTAGACATTGGATCCCAGGAGGTGTCGTCCAGAGCACCACATGGGTCCCTGAGGCGTTCACCTGTGGTGACAGCAGCTGCCCTAACAGGGACAGTGCGAGTGCGCAGACGCCACCGCGCACAGAGGACACGCGGTCCGCGCCGGGCTGTCAGCCGCGTCCCCGCAGCCGCCGGTGCGCGGCGCTCAGAGCCGCGGACGGGAAGCCGCGGTCGCGGGGTGCGCTCTCCGTGGCGCCTCCTGGTGGCCCTGCCTGCAGCTGCCGCCCCCAGGCCGCCCGTCCCGCCCGGGGACAGGAGCGCACGACCGGCTGCTCTCCACTCCCTGCTCCCGCCCCTCTGCGGCCGATGACAGCGGGTTCCAGCGACAGGACGGATTCCCACGGGCGCTCCAGGTCGGTGCAAGGGGTCCGCGCTGACGAGGCGCCGAGCACAGCCGTGAGGGGGACCCGCGTGGGCTATCGTCGGCCGACGGTCCTGGCGGTTCCTCGGCCCCAGGCTGGCAGGCACAGTCCGCGGCGTGACAGTCCTGACCGCGGAGCCGTGTGCTAGTAAAGCTACACGGTCACCACGAGCGACGGTATCTTGTGTACTTTTTCAAAACTGAGTTTTCTATTCTATGACTGTACTCAACCGTATGAAATATAGAATTAGTAATTTATCAAATTGCGTAAAAAATGTCAATTGTTATTTATATATAAACAAAATTTATAGATTTATTTGGAAGAATTGATATATTTTCCCTACTTATTTTCTCATCTATGAACATGTACATCTCTTCATTGTCTTCAGTTTGTTCGTTTTTTCAATAACATTTTACACTCAGTGTTTAGAAATCATGATTGTAAAAATGCACCCTAATTATTCATGCAAACCTTATGAATGAAAATTTGGGGTGTTTCCAACCCTTAGTAATAGGTATTGTCATATTAACAATCTTGTCGACACCTCACCTTATAATTTTTCAAGGTTACATATGATATAGATTCCTGAATATTGGGTTACAGTATAAAATAGTAAATATACAAGTATAATTTTGCTAAATTTTCCGAGTTTCTGCTCCTTATGGGCTCTACCATTTGCATTCCACCACAGTGTATTATAATACCTGGATCCCCACAGTCTCACTAACAAGTTTGTTTTCAAAAAATTAAATTTTGCAAATCTAATAGGTGAAGTATTGTATTTCAATATATTTTAAATGTCTAGTTCTCTATGAGGGATTTTAAGCACCTCATTAAGTATTGATGCCAATTTAAATTTCCTTTTGTGTTATTAGATTGTTCATATATTTTGTTCATTTTTATTTCATTTTGTTGGTCATTTCCATCTCATTTTTTCACACATCATTGTATTAGTGATATTATCCTAGTTTAAGAGGTTTTTTGTTTTTTTGCTTTTTTTTAAATTGAAACATTATTGATCACCCATTTTAAGTATTATAGCTTGTAATTACTTTTTGTCGTGTCCTTTTGACCTAGTTGGTGGCATTTACCTTTTGTTTGAGTTTGCTTTGCTTTATTAATGGCTGCTATGCCATCCATGTTAACTGCTGCTACATTAGTAGCAGCATATTTTCACCAGTGATTTGAAATGCTATCTTTCTTAAATACTAAATTTCTATAAATCTTGGGTATCTCTTTGAATTCTCCATTCTTTTCCATTAGGTTTTATATTTACTTATAAACAAATTCCATATGGTCTTGATAATGAAGAATTTATAAAAAAAATATTTTTCGATCTCTGGTAGACTTACACCTCCCTTTTGATTTGTTTCCTCAATTTTTTCTGATGAACGATTAATGTTTCATCAACATTTTATAATCATCCTTTTTTGTTGTAGGTGAAGAAACAAATGAGACTATTTTTAATGTGATCATGACACACGTATAAAGTAACTTAGGAGAAAATAAAATCCTTAGGATCCTGTGGCTTTCTGGCCAAGAAAATATCTCTGACATTTCTCTATCGTTTGTGTATGTATGTTTTAAGAGTGTTCTAATGCTTAAATCACATAGTTAAACAGGCTTTGTTGAGTTCTTGTTAGCTTTATGCCAAATATTTTAACAATTTTGTGGCTATTGAAAATGGAATCTTGATTTGTGGAATGTAATCTAGATAGTTATTGTTATTACATAAGACATTTATTAATTTTATATGTGAATTTTTCTAAATCGCAACATGTAAATTTTATTTTAGAAAGTCGTCTTGTTTGTAATAGGTTTTTAATTAATTCTTTTTGATTTTCTAAATTCACAATACATACACGTAACACATTTTTCTCCATCTTGAGATATACAAATATGTATGGTCAAACCTTATTTTATCTACTGTTTTGATATTTATGAGTCTTACATTTTCTCAAAAGTACTTTGGCTTCTGTGGAAATTATTATGTCTTTTTCTTTCTTCTAATGCTTAATACTTTTGCAAAATATTGAAGTTAGTAATTCATCTCAAATTTAATTTTGTGAACGGTACCTAGCAAAAGCATAACTGGATTTAATTTCCAAATAAATAATATTTCAATCCCTGTAATGATGAAGTGCTTTCCCGTAAGTAATCTGAATCCTTTCCACACATATACTAGAATCTGTTTCAAAATTCAAACTTTTACTCCACTTCGCTTATTCTTTGCCAATCTCATTCACTTTCAAGTATGTTCCTTTGCAATACATTTTATTAGACGGAGCAAATTTCCTCTTTGTTTTCATTATTATTGTTCTTCTTATGTCTTGAACATTTTGGGGGCCATTTTTGCACATAATTTTTTTTCATATTAACTTTGAGGTTATTTGACAAGTCCCCTAAACATCACTCTTTGGAATTTTTCAAGTTTAGATTTATTGAATCTATTGATTAACATAGGTAGAATACATATATATGTGGCGTAACTTCCTAGCATCACTGCTGCCCGGCACATGGACACACCTGGGCATTTTGGTAGGAGCTGCTGAGTGGCTCCTGCGACAGGGGTATCTATGAACACATCTCCTGGGGCATCTGCTGGGACCTCTTCTTCCTTCATTCTCACAAGAGCTGGTCGTCACCAGACATACAGACCTGCCCATCTGATGGGGCAAATGCTATCTGAATAGTGAGTAAATTTCTGTGCATCATCATTAGGGAGGCCGCGGATGTCTGACATTTACTGGCCATGTGAATTGCTTCCCTGTGGAACTGCAGGAATATGTCCTTTGTCCCTATGGATAAATGAGAACTCTTTGTACAACTAGGATGCATACTACCCTTTCTCTGCCCATGAAGAATTTTCCAGTCTGGGGCTTGTCTTTTCACCTTTTGGCATTATTCTGGTTTTTGTTTGGACCAGGAAAAGTCAGCATTTTCCTCAGTGGCTTCTGGCTCTCTGGTCATTCAAAAGTAGTTCCTATTTCAAGATTATGGCAATAATAACTATCAGGGCTTTGTGTTTCTACATAGAGTCTTTGATTTTTCTGTAATTTTCCTCTTACTAAAAACATAAAATGAAAATTATTCAGATCTTTCTCATATTATGCGGCCAGATACAAAAGGCCACATAACATATAACTGTACTGATAGGAACAATCCACGATAGGTAAATTCACACACACAGAAAATGGAGTGGTAGTCAGGGACAGGGAGAGGCGGGATGGGGAGTGACAGCTTAATGGCTACAGAGTTGATGAAGCTGTTTGATCACTAGATGGTGGTAAGGGTTGCGCCATATTAAAAATGTACTTCATGCCACTGAATGGTAATTTTGAAAATATTAAAAACACTTTATTTTATACAAGGGATATTATTGAAAATAAAAGATGAAAAAATTTGAGGAGATGCAGGACACAGAAAAAAATGAGGAGAAGCACAGCGTCAAGGAAGGGCAAGAACAGATCTGGAGTGGGGACTGGTGAGGGTGTTTGTGGGAGCTCTGGAGCCAGGGCTCCCCTGGGTGCTGGTGTTTCTTCTAATTCTTCTGATGTTTCAGGAACGGTTATGTCAGGTCGCTCTAGCTCTACCTCTGGATCTTGATCTTTCTCCTGCTCTTTCTCTTGCTCTTTCTCCTGATCTTTCTCTTGATCTTTCTGTTGCTCCTGCTCTGGATCTTGCGTCTGATCTACCACTTGCTCTGGATCTTGTTCCTGCTCTACCTCTTGCTCTGGATCTTGCTCCTGCTCTACCTCTTGCTCTGGATCTTGCTCCTGCTCTACTTCTTGCTCTGGCTTGGGCTCTGGATCTTGCTCTCGCTCTGCCTCTGGCAGTGGAGGTGGAGCTGGAGCTGGAACTCGAGCCGAACATGGCAGCAGCTCTTGGGACAGTTGTTCAGCCGGGGCGGAAGCTGGAACTGGAGAGACAACAATTGAAAATATCAATGTGAGTTTCTATGTCTCATCCAATGACACTGTCTTTCTAGAAGCCCAAGTCCAGAGACCCAGGCTCAGGAAGTCTCCCCACACCGCAGAACACTGTATGATTGTTCTGAGTACTCAGTGCCCCTGTCCCCAGCCTGCTTCTGGAAACTCTGCTCTGTGTGGCCCAGCCCAGGCCCCTCCCCAAACCCGCACAGGCACCCACCCTCTTCCTCCTCAACCTCAGTCTCCGCCTCACTAGGCTCCAGGTGCTCCGGCTTCTCCAGCTGCGCCAGAAGAAGATCAGCCTTACGCTCCACCTCTGAACCTCGCATACTGATATGTACATAGGCCGAAAGAAACTTCAAAGAATGAAATTCAGGAGGCTCGTGGAAATCGGTGGAATAGAATTCCAGCCAGATCTTTAAGACAGAGGACATGGCACTGTGGGAGACAGGTGGGCAACAGCATCAGAGGCCTGGCCTATCCCTCTATGCTGCCCTCCCAAGGCTCCCCTGAGTGAGCTGCAGTCTTGTACCCTCTGCCCGTGCCTGTCCATAGACCAGCCCATCCAATGTCCACCCCCAGTATGGCAGTTCTGGCACAGATGGGCCTGGCAGCCAAGGAGGGGCTGGCAAAAGCCTCCATGGGAGGAGCCTTCAACCACTGATGTGACCACGTTTCCCTTCTTCAGGGAAACCTGACAACCTCCTCTGTCTGTGTCACTGCCCCATCCCTGCTGGAATGACCTGTCCACCCCAGGAGGGTGCTGTCTGCTCTGGGCATTACTCACTGGCACACAGGAGGTGTCCAGCAATATCTGATAAATGAGGAAACAGAGGGAGGCGCTGCTCCCCTGGCCTACCCAGGGCCCTTGGAAAAGCCCAAACTTGAGCTCACACGTGAATGTACTGCCCAAGTGTCTGCATGAAAATCTGCATATCCTTTTCCCAGTGACAGCAATCTCTTGGCCCTGACCACACTCTGCACCCTCAGCACCAGCTGAGCATCCCCATGGAGGCTCCAGCCCCGAGTGTGAGCGGCATGCTCTGCACACCTCCTGCTCTGGCTCAGCACGGGCTCTGGGGGTGTGGGCAGGGCTGGGTGGGAGGGCGTGGGGATGGATTCTCTCTGGGCTCACTCTGCTCTCCAGCCTCTCGCACACCCTACGGTGCCTGGGACCACATCCCCAGCCGTCTTGACCTCTTTCCCTGCAGGGAAAGCCTTGAGCCCTCAGCCCTGTAGCAGGAATCATAAGATGTGTGAGAGCCAGAGTTCTGCCAGCCCCCCACCCACAGGCCCCCGCAGACCACACGCAGTTGTGTGGAGATGGGAGCCCCTCCTTCTGCACCTAAACCCCACTTACCATTTTAGCTGCTCCAGGGATTCGCCATCCCCGTGACAATCAGTAATCATGTTTCCATACCTAGAGGAGGTCAGGAGTGTGTCAAATCTACCATATGGTGGCACTACCTGCTTCTCATGTCTACTGTGACTGTCTCACCTCTGACTAGACTGGAAGCCCACGAGGGCAGTGAATGCAGTCTCCTCGGTTCATTGGATTATGGTCAGTGCCCAGAAAGTGACTGCACATAGTGTGGCTTCACGTATGATTGTTGAAGGAATGAACCCCAACCAACTCCTCCCAAGATCTCTGGGTGCACCTGAAGCCGCTCTGCCCGCCTCTGGTCTCCCTGCTTTGAATACACCCAGGAGCCTACAGATAGAATCTCAAATTTCCTGTAAAAATGTGAAAACAGTGAAGCCCAAGTCAACGAGGTCAGTGAGGGGGTGACAGAGACTTCCTCGTGGGGGTGTCAGGAATCCTGAATGAGGACGACCGTGGCCCCTCCAGCAGACCTTCCACAGGGCTGGACTCAGGAGCAGCACTTTCCATGGGGGACCCACTGGAGCTTGTTCCTGTTACCACCCACTGAACACAGGAGGAAACTGAGGCTCAGAGGGGTGTGGTGACAGTCCTAAGACTCACAGCTGGGAGGCGGCCTAGTGACACTGTGTGATCCAGGGCCTGAGTGCTCACCTGAGGAAAAGCAGGTGCAGCACATGCCGGGGACTGGCAAAGTTCTTGTAGCTTGACAGAAACAGGTGGACATAAGATTGGTCACCACCCAAGACAGCAGGCACCAGGTGCTCCACCCGCTTCTTCAGGGTGCGTGCCGGGACAGGCCACACCATGTGGGTGGCATCCGAGCTCAATGAAGATGTGTCTTCATCTAGGACAGGACAGGGGAGAGATACACAGTGACAGCACCGTGAACCCCAAGGAGGGCAGGGGCTGGAGGCCAGTCTTAACCCCAGGGAGGACATGAGAAGACAGCCTGAGGGCCCAGGGTTAATGTACAGGGTGGTGGTTGCCACCCCGGCAGTCCCCGTTCACCCTCCAGCCAGACCTGAGGTGTGAACACACCAGGGCCAGCAGGTTTATAAACCCCCCACCCTCTGCCCCTGCCCTGGGAGGGTGTCCCATGTCCCCGTTCCCCACACACTCAGGAGGAGTGGGTGCGGTCTCCAAGGGAGGCTCATAGTGCTGGCCTGGCCTTGCACAACCTCCTCTGGGCCACCTGACATTACCTTTGGGGACGTCCTCCCAGACGGCCACAGGGGTCGAGGGCGAGGGCTGAACCAGCGCCGGAAGCATTGGACAAGCCTCTCAGCACAGGGCTTCCTGGGGCTACGGCCCCGGGACCTCGGGATACAGCACAACATCTCACTCTGCCTGTGGCCAAGTGAGCTGGGGAAGGGGCTGTGTATCGAATGTGGGTGTCAGGTTACCGAGTTCCGAGTTCTGTTGGGGTCTGTCGTCAAGGAAGTGAAGTCACTTCCTGATACCTCATTTCCTGAGCCCCTCCTCTGTGTACAAGACTGCAAATGCCCCTCTGGGTACCTGTCTGCTGACCCTCCTTCCCCATGAACTCTCTCTATTGCCCACACTTCCACCAACACTGCCTGACCACACCCCTGTGCAAGGACTGGTTGCAGCCAGCGTCACAGCTCGGAGGAGATACACGTAGGTTCATCCCCAGCTCCTGCTTCTTATCACTTTATGTGACCCTGGACCAGCCGTTGTCACTCTCATGACCTCCCCAGTCTCTCCTTTTGCACAGTGGGGATCTTTCTAGCATCTTCTTCCTAGGGATGGCATCAGGCATGTGTGAGGAAACATCTCTGAAACCTATGGCCGGTGTCACATGCAGCTAATAAACAAGACTAGAGATAAAATCCACGACGGTGTGGAAGGTAGCATGGAATACAACTAACGACAGGTCTGGTTCCTGTCATATAATCTTGAAAATGTCACTTTTGCTCTTGGTCTGTTTTCCCTGTCTGCACCATGCGACAGTTGGAATTTCATGCATTCACATACTGCTTTCCTCCATAAAACCTCACAATGGCTTCGTGTGTATTTAGGTTTGGACTCAAGTGCCACATCTCTGTCTGTGTGGTTGGCTACTCCTCAGGGGCTCCCAGTGGTCCCCACCATCTGCTGCACACATCCTCACGTAATCCCCTGCCCTGCAGTGTGGACTGGACTTAGTGACTCACTTCTAACCAATACAGGATCAAAAGTGAGAAGGTGTCACTTTCTAAATGTCATTGTAACACGCCTGTCTCTAGAGTCTTGTGCTCTGTCTCCTCTGTTCTCTCTGTTTGTATCCACCATATGCCAAGCATGGTGCCGAGAGCTGGAGAAAGAGCTGATTCAGCTGCACCCTGGCTTGGGAGATGATCCCAGGATAAGAAAGAGGAGAAGACGTGCTATCGAGTGCCTGACATTCTAAGAGAGGAAAGTGATCTAGGAGGCCATCAGAATATTCTAGATTAGGAAGCTACCTGAAGAGGGTAGGAAATGAACACCATTTGCAGGGAAGAACCAGAGGCGTTTGGTCCATTAAGATGACGGCAACATGTAACTGATGTGTAAGATGTAAGTAAGTAAGAAATACTATTCACAAATTCAAATCCTATTTTCAAAATCATTGAATGGCAGGGATAAGTGCTCATGTTCAATGCAAACATAACTAGAATTGAGGAAGATTCCATTTATGGAATAACTTTATATCTCCATTAGATGAAAGTATGCAGATATGTTCAGCAATTCTTTTCAAATTGTATAAAATATCCATTGTTGACACAATCAGGATTCCACCCCCATACTTTGGCTTCACACCCGATTTTCTTTACACCAGACACACATCCGTTGCTGTGATGTAGATCCATTGCTGTCAACACTATCCCAGCCCACAGCCTACTGGTCCTGGGAGACAGCAACTCTATCACTATATTGTGTGCAGAATCCAGGAAGGGCCTAACACGGGGGCTCCATAAATACTCCCTGAAGTGCTGCACTAGAGAAGAGTCTATGATTTTATTACCTAGTGCTCTACCTACACATGTTATCACTCTGCATTATGTCATGATCCTTAGTCCCCCTCACCTGACAGTCAGCAACCCAGGAGCAGCGTCTACACCTCGGTCTGCCCCTATTCCTGGCCCCCAGCCCAGCACCTGGCAAGTAATAGGTGCCAAGTACTGATGAATGAATTGTCTGGAAACATGTGAAACAGGATTCATCAAGAATACCCAGATGGAAGGTCACCATGAACATGCTGCCTGATAACCTGCCAGCCCTTTAATTCTGTCTGCCGACCACTTCCTTCAGCCAGGAACTGCCTGGGATCAAAGATTTCCCAGAGTCACCATCCTGCCTTGACTTCTGCCGTTCACTTTAGCCTCCTTGATTGTCCTACTTACTGTGGGTTTCTTCACTCTCAGTCTCAGGGGACACCTCTGAACCCCTAAGGTAGCCCACTGGGTCTTCCTTCTCTGGCCAACACATTCCTCTTGCTTCTGTGCATGGCCTTGATAGCAGTGTCACAGGCAATCCCAGGAAACTGACACCCCAGCATGCTGACCTTGGGCACCCGCACTAGTCAAGGGAGCCCTCTCCCTTCATCTCCTGCAGAATCCCCCTAGGAATAGGGGATGCAGATATGTACACATGTGTAGGGAGGAAAGCGGGTCTCATGACATCTTAGCTAGAAGATGATTACAAATTTCTTAAACATTAGTAGAAAATGATGGTTCATTTGTCCTGGCATGCAACTGAAGGAGAAATAATCTGTGAAAATTTCTGACACCCATGACAAAAGAAATGTTCCAAACAATACGACTATCGAGGTGCTTTTCTTTTATGTTTAGGACTAACATTTAAAAATGTGGTATTGAGGAGAATGTCAACAATATTGGGGGAGGCTCTGGAACGATGCTGAGTAGAAAATGGACAATAGATTCCTTTTTTGAGAATTAAGAGAAGCTATTTTGCAGAAAGTGGCAAATGAGCTTGACTTTTAGAAACGAAGAGCATTATAGCAAGTAAGTTTAGTGGAAAGTAGATGATATTTGGGAGAGGGGTGACGTGTTAAGTTACAAGAGGCAAAGAAATGGAAAGAACACATGTTTTGCAAAGGGAAAAATCATTCCTGTAAAACATCAGAATTGGAGTTTTCTTGCTGTTCTTTTTGTGCCTATGTAGCATCTTCTTTCTGCTGTAACTTCCAACTTGGGTTCTAGGCACTCTGTGTATGTGTGTGTTTACAAGAGAGAAATTGATAAACCTTAGTAAGCCCTAGAAAATTCTAGAGGTCTGAAATAAACAGATATTTTTCAAGTTTATTTAATTAAAAAGCAAAACAAAACAAAAACAGTGTCATCTGCTCCTATTAGGTAAAATATATGATCATATTGGAATCTTTGTGTGTGTGTGTGGCTGGCCAATATAGGGATCCACACCCTTGACCTTGGTGATACGAGGCTGTGCTCTAACCAGCTGAGCTACCAGCCAGCCTATACATGATCATATTGGAATAATATGCAACAGAGAGATACTCTGCGGCTATGGAGAATAAGCTGATTGCAAGGAAAAAAGATGCTCACAGATAAGGCAAGGGTAGGCTTTTTGTCCCCCATTGTGGAATAGTACAGGGAACAATGCAAATGTATTGAGGCTGGTAATTCCAAGTCATGGGAAGGAAATTAAAATGATGACTCTGGAAGAATAGTTTCAAATGTCAAGGCGTTTGAGGCAGGTGATCAATTTAGTGAAATGACAATTGATTTAGGAGAGGCTGCTTCTTTGAAAGGATTGATACATACAGCAAGGCAAGGTAGGTGACTGTGCTGCTAAGTTTTTAATATTGCTATGAGTTTTAACTTTAAATATATTTGTGACTTTGCATGTAGCTCTGAATTTTGAGTGTCATAATTATTTAAGAATCTTTTATGGATTTGATTACTATAGCTTTCACTGTAATTTGATGAGGTTTTAGAACTACATTCCATTTCTAATTTTGGTTTTATTATTTCCAAGTGCCAAAATACTTAACACAGAACCACCTCTTATTCTATAATAAAAAGCAATGGAGACAAGTTATTCAGTTGAAAAAAATTACTTTTTTTTTTTTTTAAAGATGACCTGTAAGTGGATCCTATCGATTGATGTGGTGTTGTCAGCACCACGCTCTCCCAAATGAGCCAATCAGCCAACCCTTCATAGGGATCCAAACCCGTGGCCCTGGTGCTGTCGGCACCGCACTCTCCAAGTGCGCACGGGCCGGCCCTGCTCCATGGTAGTTTTAGCTGCTTCCCTCCTTTCTTCTCAGAATTTTCATTTTCCCATGTTCTCCTGGACAACTTCAACCCTGCTAACGATTAAAACCCATCACATCTGTCTGTCATGGTGTGGATTGGCTCCCAAGCAGAAGACTCAGGGCTTCTTTGAACTAGGACTTGCATTGACTTCAACTCAACCAAGCTGAGGCGCCGATCTTGTGATTACACTTAGCATGTGCTATGAATGGAGAGAAATGAAGTGAAAAGTGCCTATGAGATGCGAAGTCACACTTGTCACGTTCCTAGTCCCCTCTCTGGGCTTCTCTCCATCTTCAGCTCCACCTCACTGTTTACCCCTTAAAGAAGCCAGATGCTCTCTAATTCATATGTCCACGAAACACTTGGTTTCAAATAACGGGTATTAAATGATTATCTGTTGGAAGTTGTGTTTCCTAAATTTGTAGGTGTCCTTTATGTGACTGACGATGGCATGAATAACTAGTGTTAACAGTCTTTGATGTGCTCAGCATTAATATACATTAGGAATTGTCATGGAATCTTGTAAAATTGAAAAAAAATCCAAATGCATGTCATCTGGCCTTGGAGTCCAGTTCTTCAGTACACACTCTGCTGATTTGGGCACCTCAGTCAAGAACCCAGTCAAAGAACCTCACAGAGTCACCCACAGGCCACGAAGCCACAGCACACGAGCAAGACTTTCCTGTGCTGCCCTGTTAACCATGAGCAGATGCCAAGGGCCCCAGATGTTTCAGCAAATCCTCTAGTTTCAGCAACTCCTCTAATAAGAAATAGGCCAAAGCAAACAAACAAAAAAGGAAAAAGCGAATTGGAAGAAATAGAGATCATGCAAGGGAAACAGAAAATACCATTAACTTCCTCAGAGTTATAGGAGAGAAACTGTTGGACTAACTGAGGAAGAAAAGACATTGTTAAAGTAGAAGAGGGAGAAGATGAATCAAATAACCATGAGGTCATTTAGAAATTAAAAATATAACTGTTGAAATTTTTGTTTGTTTGTTTTGTGTGTGTGTGTGTGTGTGACAGTTAAGGGCGTTGTAACCATAGGGGTGGTGTCGCCCGCACCGCGCTCAGCCAGTGAGCACACCGGCCATCCCTATGTGGGATCCGAACCCGCGGCAGCGCCCCTGCGCTCCCAGCGCCGCTCTCTCCCGTGTGCGCCACGGGGCGGCCCATAAGTGTTGAAATTTAAATTAGAAAACAACTCACTAGAAAGATGAGAAAATAACACAAGGGAAGCCTGATTAGATCAAAAAAAAAAAGGGATAACAAGAAAGATACAATTGAAAGAAAAGCATAAAAAAGTAAAAGGAGTAAAAGGGAAAGAGAGAGAGAAAACGGAAGTGCGTGTCCGCAGAGCCAGTGTCTGAAGAACACGCGCTCCAGGAAGAGCCGCGGAGATGGGCAGGAGGAGAGAACCGTGGGAGATAGGAGGAAGGGACAGGTCCCGGAGGTCCCCATAGGTCCCCACGTGGAGAGTGACGATGGGTCCATACGCCGCCCCGCACTGGGGAAGCACAGGGGACACCGTGTCAACTATGGGTGTGGGGGTCAAGGGGACGGACCCTGCGGAGGAGCCTCAAGAGGGAGACGACAGGGGAGTCCGGCCTTCAGCGTCTCGTGCAGAGTCGGTTCCGATCTCAGCTTTTCCTCGTCAAACGTGAGTCCGACAAGGCGAGGACGGGCCTCTGGAGGTTTAGCAGCCCAAGACCGTTTTCTTAGCAGTCTATGGGGGGCGTCTCCCACTAGGAAGAAGACATAAACCTGGACAGGGTACAGGGCCCTGGTGACGGCCACGGGGGAACATACCGAACCCGACTGCTCGGAGGCTGCATTGTAGACATTGGATCCCAGGAGGTGTCGTCCAGAGCACCACATGGGTCCCTGAGGCGTTCACCTGTGGTGACAGCAGCTGCCCTAACAGGGACAGTGCGCGTGCGCAGACGCCACCGCGCACAGAGGACACGCGGTCCGCGCCGGGCTGTCAGCCGCGTCCCCGCAGCCGCCGGTGCGCGGCGCTCAGAGCCGCGGACGGGAAGCCGCGGTCGCGGGGTGCGCTCTCCGTGGCGCCTCCTGGTGGCCCTGCCTGCAGCTGCCGCCCCCAGGCCGCCCGTCCCGCCCGGGGACAGGAGCGCACGACCGGCCGCTCTCCACTCCCTGCTCCCGCCCCTCTGCGGCCGATGACAGCGGGTTCCAGCGACAGGACGGATTCCCACGGGCGCTCCAGGTCGGTGCAAGGGGTCCGCGCTGACGAGGCGCCGAGCACAGCCGTGAGGGGGACCCGCGTGGGCTATCGTCGGCCGACGGTCCTGGCGGTTCCTCGGCCCCAGGCTGGCAGGCACAGTCCGCGGCGTGACAGTCCTGACCGCGGAGCCGTGTGCTAGTAAAGCTACACGGTCACCACGAGCGACGGTATCTTGTGTACTTTTTCAAAACTGAGTTTTCTATTCTATGACTGTACTCAACCGTATGAAATATAGAATTAGTAATTTATCAAATTGCGTAAAAAATGTCAATTGTTATTTATATATAAACAAAATTTATAGATTTATTTGGAAGAATTGATATATTTTCCCTACTTATTTTCTCATCTATGAACATGTACATCTCTTCATTGTCTTCAGTTTGTTCGTTTTTTCAATAACATTTTACACTCAGTGTTTAGAAATCATGATTGTAAAAATGCACCCTAATTATTCATGCAAACCTTATGAATGAAAATTTGGGGTGTTTCCAACCCTTAGTAATAGGTATTGTCATATTAACAATCTTGTCGACACCTCACCTTATAATTTTTCAAGGTTACATATGATATAGATTCCTGAATATTGGGTTACAGTATAAAATAGTAAATATACAAGTATAATTTTGCTAAATTTTCCGAGTTTCTGCTCCTTATGGGCTCTACCATTTGCATTCCACCACAGTGTATTATAATACCTGGATCCCCACAGTCTCACTAACAAGTTTGTTTTCAAAAAATTAAATTTTGCAAATCTAATAGGTGAAGTATTGTATTTCAATATATTTTAAATGTCTAGTTCTCTATGAGGGATTTTAAGCACCTCATTAAGTATTGATGCCAATTTAAATTTCCTTTTGTGTTATTAGATTGTTCATATATTTTGTTCATTTTTATTTCATTTTGTTGGTCATTTCCATCTCATTTTTTCACACATCATTGTATTAGTGATATTATCCTAGTTTAAGAGGTTTTTTGTTTTTTTGCTTTTTTTTAAATTGAAACATTATTGATCACCCATTTTAAGTATTATAGCTTGTAATTACTTTTTGTCGTGTCCTTTTGACCTAGTTGGTGGCATTTACCTTTTGTTTGAGTTTGCTTTGCTTTATTAATGGCTGCTATGCCATCCATGTTAACTGCTGCTACATTAGTAGCAGCATATTTTCACCAGTGATTTGAAATGCTATCTTTCTTAAATACTAAATTTCTATAAATCTTGGGTATCTCTTTGAATTCTCCATTCTTTTCCATTAGGTTTTATATTTACTTATAAACAAATTCCATATGGTCTTGATAATGAAGAATTTATAAAAAAAATATTTTTCGATCTCTGGTAGACTTACACCTCCCTTTTGATTTGTTTCCTCAATTTTTTCTGATGAACGATTAATGTTTCATCAACATTTTATAATCATCCTTTTTTGTTGTAGGTGAAGAAACAAATGAGACTATTTTTAATGTGATCATGACACACGTATAAAGTAACTTAGGAGAAAATAAAATCCTTAGGATCCTGTGGCTTTCTGGCCAAGAAAATATCTCTGACATTTCTCTATCGTTTGTGTATGTATGTTTTAAGAGTGTTCTAATGCTTAAATCACATAGTTAAACAGGCTTTGTTGAGTTCTTGTTAGCTTTATGCCAAATATTTTAACAATTTTGTGGCTATTGAAAATGGAATCTTGATTTGTGGAATGTAATCTAGATAGTTATTGTTATTACATAAGACATTTATTAATTTTATATGTGAATTTTTCTAAATCGCAACATGTAAATTTTATTTTAGAAAGTCGTCTTGTTTGTAATAGGTTTTTAATTAATTCTTTTTGATTTTCTAAATTCACAATACATACACGTAACACATTTTTCTCCATCTTGAGATATACAAATATGTATGGTCAAACCTTATTTTATCTACTGTTTTGATATTTATGAGTCTTACATTTTCTCAAAAGTACTTTGGCTTCTGTGGAAATTATTATGTCTTTTTCTTTCTTCTAATGCTTAATACTTTTGCAAAATATTGAAGTTAGTAATTCATCTCAAATTTAATTTTGTGAACGGTACCTAGCAAAAGCATAACTGGATTTAATTTCCAAATAAATAATATTTCAATCCCTGTAATGATGAAGTGCTTTCCCGTAAGTAATCTGAATCCTTTCCACACATATACTAGAATCTGTTTCAAAATTCAAACTTTTACTCCACTTCGCTTATTCTTTGCCAATCTCATTCACTTTCAAGTATGTTCCTTTGCAATACATTTTATTAGACGGAGCAAATTTCCTCTTTGTTTTCATTATTATTGTTCTTCTTATGTCTTGAACATTTTGGGGGCCATTTTTGCACATAATTTTTTTTCATATTAACTTTGAGGTTATTTGACAAGTCCCCTAAACATCACTCTTTGGAATTTTTCAAGTTTAGATTTATTGAATCTATTGATTAACATAGGTAGAATACATATATATGTGGCGTAACTTCCTAGCATCACTGCTGCCCGGCACATGGACACACCTGGGCATTTTGGTAGGAGCTGCTGAGTGGCTCCTGCGACAGGGGTATCTATGAACACATCTCCTGGGGCATCTGCTGGGACCTCTTCTTCCTTCATTCTCACAAGAGCTGGTCGTCACCAGACATACAGACCTGCCCATCTGATGGGGCAAATGCTATCTGAATAGTGAGTAAATTTCTGTGCATCATCATTAGGGAGGCCGCGGATGTCTGACATTTACTGGCCATGTGAATTGCTTCCCTGTGGAACTGCAGGAATATGTCCTTTGTCCCTATGGATAAATGAGAACTCTTTGTACAACTAGGATGCATACTACCCTTTCTCTGCCCATGAAGAATTTTCCAGTCTGGGGCTTGTCTTTTCACCTTTTGGCATTATTCTGGTTTTTGTTTGGACCAGGAAAAGTCAGCATTTTCCTCAGTGGCTTCTGGCTCTCTGGTCATTCAAAAGTAGTTCCTATTTCAAGATTATGGCAATAATAACTATCAGGGCTTTGTGTTTCTACATAGAGTCTTTGATTTTTCTGTAATTTTCCTCTTACTAAAAACATAAAATGAAAATTATTCAGATCTTTCTCATATTATGCGGCCAGATACAAAAGGCCACATAACATATAACTGTACTGATAGGAACAATCCACGATAGGTAAATTCACACACACAGAAAATGGAGTGGTAGTCAGGGACAGGGAGAGGCGGGATGGGGAGTGACAGCTTAATGGCTACAGAGTTGATGAAGCTGTTTGATCACTAGATGGTGGTAAGGGTTGCGCCATATTAAAAATGTACTTCATGCCACTGAATGGTAATTTTGAAAATATTAAAAACACTTTATTTTATACAAGGGATATTATTGAAAATAAAAGATGAAAAAATTTGAGGAGATGCAGGACACAGAAAAAAATGAGGAGAAGCACAGCGTCAAGGAAGGGCAAGAACAGATCTGGAGTGGGGACTGGTGAGGGTGTTTGTGGGAGCTCTGGAGCCAGGGCTCCCCTGGGTGCTGGTGTTTCTTCTAATTCTTCTGATGTTTCAGGAACGGTTATGTCAGGTCGCTCTAGCTCTACCTCTGGATCTTGATCTTTCTCCTGCTCTTTCTCTTGCTCTTTCTCCTGATCTTTCTCTTGATCTTTCTGTTGCTCCTGCTCTGGATCTTGCGTCTGATCTACCACTTGCTCTGGATCTTGTTCCTGCTCTACCTCTTGCTCTGGATCTTGCTCCTGCTCTACCTCTTGCTCTGGATCTTGCTCCTGCTCTACTTCTTGCTCTGGCTTGGGCTCTGGATCTTGCTCTCGCTCTGCCTCTGGCAGTGGAGGTGGAGCTGGAGCTGGAACTCGAGCCGAACATGGCAGCAGCTCTTGGGACAGTTGTTCAGCCGGGGCGGAAGCTGGAACTGGAGAGACAACAATTGAAAATATCAATGTGAGTTTCTATGTCTCATCCAATGACACTGTCTTTCTAGAAGCCCAAGTCCAGAGACCCAGGCTCAGGAAGTCTCCCCACACCGCAGAACACTGTATGATTGTTCTGAGTACTCAGTGCCCCTGTCCCCAGCCTGCTTCTGGAAACTCTGCTCTGTGTGGCCCAGCCCAGGCCCCTCCCCAAACCCGCACAGGCACCCACCCTCTTCCTCCTCACCCTCAGTCTCCGCCTCACTAGGCTCCAGGTGCTCCGGCTTCTCCAGCTGCGCCAGAAGAAGATCAGCCTTACGCTCCACCTCTGAACCTCGCATACTGATATGTACATAGGCCGAAAGAAACTTCAAAGAATGAAATTCAGGAGGCTCGTGGAAATCGGTGGAATAGAATTCCAGCCAGATCTTTAAGACAGAGGACATGGCACTGTGGGAGACAGGTGGGCAACAGCATCAGAGGCCTGGCCTATCCCTCTATGCTGCCCTCCCAAGGCTCCCCTGAGTGAGCTGCAGTCTTGTACCCTCTGCCCGTGCCTGTCCATAGACCAGCCCATCCAATGTCCACCCCCAGTATGGCAGTTCTGGCACAGATGGGCCTGGCAGCCAAGGAGGGGCTGGCAAAAGCCTCCATGGGAGGAGCCTTCAACCACTGATGTGACCACGTTTCCCTTCTTCAGGGAAACCTGACAACCTCCTCTGTCTGTGTCACTGCCCCATCCCTGCTGGAATGACCTGTCCACCCCAGGAGGGTGCTGTCTGCTCTGGGCATTACTCACTGGCACACAGGAGGTGTCCAGCAATATCTGATAAATGAGGAAACAGAGGGAGGCGCTGCTCCCCTGGCCTACCCAGGGCCCTTGGAAAAGCCCAAACTTGAGCTCACACGTGAATGTACTGCCCAAGTGTCTGCATGAAAATCTGCATATCCTTTTCCCAGTGACAGCAATCTCTTGGCCCTGACCACACTCTGCACCCTCAGCACCAGCTGAGCATCCCCATGGAGGCTCCAGCCCCGAGTGTGAGCGGCATGCTCTGCACACCTCCTGCTCTGGCTCAGCACGGGCTCTGGGGGTGTGGGCAGGGCTGGGTGGGAGGGCGTGGGGATGGATTCTCTCTGGGCTCACTCTGCTCTCCAGCCTCTCGCACACCCTACGGTGCCTGGGACCACATCCCCAGCCGTCTTGACCTCTTTCCCTGCAGGGAAAGCCTTGAGCCCTCAGCCCTGTAGCAGGAATCATAAGATGTGTGAGAGCCAGAGTTCTGCCAGCCCCCCACCCACAGGCCCCCGCAGACCACACGCAGTTGTGTGGAGATGGGAGCCCCTCCTTCTGCACCTAAACCCCACTTACCATTTTAGCTGCTCCAGGGATTCGCCATCCCCGTGACAATCAGTAATCATGTTTCCATACCTAGAGGAGGTCAGGAGTGTGTCAAATCTACCATATGGTGGCACTACCTGCTTCTCATGTCTACTGTGACTGTCTCACCTCTGACTAGACTGGAAGCCCACGAGGGCAGTGAATGCAGTCTCCTCGGTTCATTGGATTATGGTCAGTGCCCAGAAAGTGACTGCACATAGTGTGGCTTCACGTATGATTGTTGAAGGAATGAACCCCAACCAACTCCTCCCAAGATCTCTGGGTGCACCTGAAGCCGCTCTGCCCGCCTCTGGTCTCCCTGCTTTGAATACACCCAGGAGCCTACAGATAGAATCTCAAATTTCCTGTAAAAATGTGAAAACAGTGAAGCCCAAGTCAACGAGGTCAGTGAGGGGGTGACAGAGACTTCCTCGTGGGGGTGTCAGGAATCCTGAATGAGGACGACCGTGGCCCCTCCAGCAGACCTTCCACAGGGCTGGACTCAGGAGCAGCACTTTCCATGGGGGACCCACTGGAGCTTGTTCCTGTTACCACCCACTGAACACAGGAGGAAACTGAGGCTCAGAGGGGTGTGGTGACAGTCCTAAGACTCACAGCTGGGAGGCGGCCTAGTGACACTGTGTGATCCAGGGCCTGAGTGCTCACCTGAGGAAAAGCAGGTGCAGCACATGCCGGGGACTGGCAAAGTTCTTGTAGCTTGACAGAAACAGGTGGACATAAGATTGGTCACCACCCAAGACAGCAGGCACCAGGTGCTCCACCCGCTTCTTCAGGGTGCGTGCCGGGACAGGCCACACCATGTGGGTGGCATCCGAGCTCAATGAAGATGTGTCTTCATCTAGGACAGGACAGGGGAGAGATACACAGTGACAGCACCGTGAACCCCAAGGAGGGCAGGGGCTGGAGGCCAGTCTTAACCCCAGGGAGGACATGAGAAGACAGCCTGAGGGCCCAGGGTTAATGTACAGGGTGGTGGTTGCCACCCCGGCAGTCCCCGTTCACCCTCCAGCCAGACCTGAGGTGTGAACACACCAGGGCCAGCAGGTTTATAAACCCCCCACCCTCTGCCCCTGCCCTGGGAGGGTGTCCCATGTCCCCGTTCCCCACACACTCAGGAGGAGTGGGTGCGGTCTCCAAGGGAGGCTCATAGTGCTGGCCTGGCCTTGCACAACCTCCTCTGGGCCACCTGACATTACCTTTGGGGACGTCCTCCCAGACGGCCACAGGGGTCGAGGGCGAGGGCTGAACCAGCGCCGGAAGCATTGGACAAGCCTCTCAGCACAGGGCTTCCTGGGGCTACGGCCCCGGGACCTCGGGATACAGCACAACATCTCACTCTGCCTGTGGCCAAGTGAGCTGGGGAAGGGGCTGTGTATCGAATGTGGGTGTCAGGTTACCGAGTTCCGAGTTCTGTTGGGGTCTGTCGTCAAGGAAGTGAAGTCACTTCCTGATACCTCATTTCCTGAGCCCCTCCTCTGTGTACAAGACTGCAAATGCCCCTCTGGGTACCTGTCTGCTGACCCTCCTTCCCCATGAACTCTCTCTATTGCCCACACTTCCACCAACACTGCCTGACCACACCCCTGTGCAAGGACTGGTTGCAGCCAGCGTCACAGCTCGGAGGAGATACACGTAGGTTCATCCCCAGCTCCTGCTTCTTATCACTTTATGTGACCCTGGACCAGCCGTTGTCACTCTCATGACCTCCCCAGTCTCTCCTTTTGCACAGTGGGGATCTTTCTAGCATCTTCTTCCTAGGGATGGCATCAGGCATGTGTGAGGAAACATCTCTGAAACCTATGGCCGGTGTCACATGCAGCTAATAAACAAGACTAGAGATAAAATCCACGACGGTGTGGAAGGTAGCATGGAATACAACTAACGACAGGTCTGGTTCCTGTCATATAATCTTGAAAATGTCACTTTTGCTCTTGGTCTGTTTTCCCTGTCTGCACCATGCGACAGTTGGAATTTCATGCATTCACATACTGCTTTCCTCCATAAAACCTCACAATGGCTTCGTGTGTATTTAGGTTTGGACTCAAGTGCCACATCTCTGTCTGTGTGGTTGGCTACTCCTCAGGGGCTCCCAGTGGTCCCCACCATCTGCTGCACACATCCTCACGTAATCCCCTGCCCTGCAGTGTGGACTGGACTTAGTGACTCACTTCTAACCAATACAGGATCAAAAGTGAGAAGGTGTCACTTTCTAAATGTCATTGTAACACGCCTGTCTCTAGAGTCTTGTGCTCTGTCTCCTCTGTTCTCTCTGTTTGTATCCACCATATGCCAAGCATGGTGCCGAGAGCTGGAGAAAGAGCTGATTCAGCTGCACCCTGGCTTGGGAGATGATCCCAGGATAAGAAAGAGGAGAAGACGTGCTATCGAGTGCCTGACATTCTAAGAGAGGAAAGTGATCTAGGAGGCCATCAGAATATTCTAGATTAGGAAGCTACCTGAAGAGGGTAGGAAATGAACACCATTTGCAGGGAAGAACCAGAGGCGTTTGGTCCATTAAGATGACGGCAACATGTAACTGATGTGTAAGATGTAAGTAAGTAAGAAATACTATTCACAAATTCAAATCCTTTTTTCAAAATCATTGAATGGCAGGGATAAGTGCTCATGTTCAATGCAAACATAACTAGAATTGAGGAAGATTCCATTTATGGAATAACTTTATATCTCCATTAGATGAAAGTATGCAGAT
Source organism: Cynocephalus volans (assembly GCF_027409185.1). NCBI lineage: Eukaryota > Metazoa > Chordata > Mammalia > Dermoptera > Cynocephalidae > Cynocephalus > Cynocephalus volans. The sequence goes on along the minus strand of NC_084476.1, from coordinate 49,892,538 downwards.
ATGTTCAGCAATTCTTTTCAAATTGTATAAAATATCCATTGTTGACACAATCAGGATTCCACCCCCATACTTTGGCTTCACACCCGATTTTCTTTACACCAGACACACATCCGTTGCTGTGATGTAGATCCATTGCTGTCAACACTATCCCAGCCCACAGCCTACTGGTCCTGGGAGACAGCAACTCTATCACTATATTGTGTGCAGAATCCAGGAAGGGCCTAACACGGGGGCTCCATAAATACTCCCTGAAGTGCTGCACTAGAGAAGAGTCTATGATTTTATTACCTAGTGCTCTACCTACACATGTTATCACTCTGCATTATGTCATGATCCTTAGTCCCCCTCACCTGACAGTCAGCAACCCAGGAGCAGCGTCTACACCTCGGTCTGCCCCTATTCCTGGCCCCCAGCCCAGCACCTGGCAAGTAATAGGTGCCAAGTACTGATGAATGAATTGTCTGGAAACATGTGAAACAGGATTCATCAAGAATACCCAGATGGAAGGTCACCATGAACATGCTGCCTGATAACCTGCCAGCCATTTAATTCTGTCTGCCGACCACTTCCTTCAGCCAGGAACTGCCTGGGCTCAAAGATTTCCCAGAGTCACCATCCTGCCTTGACTTCTGCCGTTTACTTTAGCCTCCTTGATTGTCCTACTTACTGTGGGTTTCTTCACTCTCAGTCTCAGGGGACACCTCTGAACCCCTAAGGTAGCCCACTGGGTCTTCCTTCTCTGGCCAACACATTCCTCTTGCTTCTGTGCATGGCCTTGATAGCAGTGTCACAGGCAATCCCAGGAAACTGACACCCCAGCATGCTGACCTTGGGCACCCGCACTAGTCAAGGGAGCCCTCTCCCTTCATCTCCTGCAGAATCCCCCTAGGAATAGGGGATGCAGATATGTACACATGTGTAGGGAGGAAAGCGGGTCTCATGACATCTTAGCTAGAAGATGATTACAAATTTCTTAAACATTAGTAGAAAATGATGGTTCATTTGTCCTGGCATGCAACTGAATGAGAAAAAATCTGTGAAAAATTCTGACACCCATGACAAAAGAAATGATCCAAACAATACGACCATCGAGGTGCTTTTCTTTTATGTTTAGGACTAACATTTAAAAATGTGGTATTGAGGAGAATGTCAACAATATTGGGGGAGGCTCTGGAACGATGCTGAGTAGAAAATGGACAATAGATTCCTTTTTTGAGAATTAAGAGAAGCTATTTTGCAGAAAGTGGCAAATGAGCTTGACTTTTTGAAACGAAGATCATTAAAGCAAGTAAGTTTAGTGGAAAGTAGATGATATTTGGGAGAGGGGTGACGTGTTAAGTTACAAGAGGCAAAGAAATGGAAAGAACACATGTTTTGCAAAGGGAAAAATCATTCCTGTAAAACATCAGAATTGGAGTTTTCTTGCTGTTCTTTTTGTGCCTATGTAGCATCTTCTTTCTGCTGTAACTTCCAACTTGGGTTCTAGGCACTCTGTGTATGTGTGTGTTTACAAGAGAGAAATTGATAAACCTTAGTAAGCCCTTGAAAATTCTAGAGGTCTGAAATAAACAGATATTTTTCAAGTTTATTTAATTAAAAAGCAAAACAAAACAAAAACAGTGTCATCTGCTCCTATTAGGTAAAATATATGATCATATTGGAATCTTTGTGTGTGTGTGTGGCTGGCCAATATAGGGATCCACACCCTTGACCTTGGTGATACGAGGCTGTGCTCTAACCAGCTGAGCTACCAGCCAGCCTATACATGATCATATTGGAATAATATGCAACAGAGAGATACTCTGCTGCTATGGAGAATAAGCTGATTGCAAGGAAAAAAGATGCTCACAGATAAGGCAAGGGTAGGCTTTTTGTCCCCCATTGTGGAATAGTACAGGGAACAATGCAAATGTATTGAGGCTGGTAATTCCAAGTCATGGGAAGGAAATTAAAATGATGACTCTGGAAGAATAGTTTCAAATGTCAAGGAGTTTGAGGCAGGTGATCAATTTAGTGAAATGACAATTGCTTTAGGAGAGGCTGCTTCTTTGAAAGGATTGATACATACAGCAAGGCAAGGTAGGTGACTGTGCTGCTAAGTTTTTAATATTGCTATGAGTTTTAACTTTAAATATATTTGTGACTTTGCATGTAGCTCTGAATTTTGAGTGTCATAATTATTTAAGAATCTTTTATGGATTTGATTACTATAGCTTTCACTGTAATTTGATGAGGTTTTAGAACTACATTCCATTTCTAATTTTGGTTTTATTATTTCCAAGTGCCAAAATACTTAACACAGAACCACCTCTTATTCTATAATAAAAAGCAATGGAGACAAGTTATTCAGTTGAAAAAAATTACTTTTTTTTTTTTTTTTTAAAGATGACCCGTAAGTGGATCCTATCGATTGATGTGGTGTTGTCAGCACCACGCTCTCCCAAGTGAGCCAATCAGCCAACCCTTCATAGGGATCCAAACCCGTGGCCCTGGTGCTGTCGGCACCGCACTCTCCAAGGCCGCACGGGCCGGCCCTGCTCCATGGTAGTTTTAGCTGCTTCCCTCCTTTCTTCTCAGAATTTTCATTTTCCCATGTTCTCCTGGACAACTTCAACCCTGCTAACGATTAAAACCCATCACATCTGTCTGTCATGGTGTGGATTGGCTCCCAAGCAGAAGACTCAGGGCTTCTTTGAACTAGGACTTGCATTGACTTCAACTCAACCAAGCTGAGGCGCCGATCTTGTGATTACACTTAGCATGTGCTATGAATGGAGAGAAATGAAGTGAAAAGTGCCTATGAGATGCGAAGTCATACTTGTCACGTTCCTAGTCCCCTCTCTGGGCTTCTCTCCATCTTCAGCTCCACCTCACTGTTTACCCCTTAAAGAAGCCAGATGCTCTCTAATTCATCTGTCCACGAAACACTTGGTTTCAAATAACGGGTATTAAATGAATATCTGTTGGAAGTTGTGTATCCTAAATTTGTAGGTGTCCTTTATGTGACTGACGATGGCATGAATAACTAGTGTTAACAGTCTTTGATGTGCTCAGCATTAATATACATTAGGAATTGTCATGGAATCTTGTAAAATTGAAAAAAAATCCAAATGCATGTCATCTGGCCTTGGAGTCCAGTTCTTCAGTACACACTCTGCTGATTTGGGCACCTCAGTCAAGAACCCAGTCAAAGAACCTCACAGAGTCACCCACAGGCCACGAAGCCACAGCACACGAGCAAGACTTTCCTGTGCTGCCCTGTTAACCATGAGCAGATGCCAAGGGCCCCAGATGTTTCAGCAAATCCTCTAGTTTCAGCCACTCCTCTAATAAGAAATAGGCCAAAGCAAACAAACAAAAAAGGAAAAAGCGAATTGGAAGAAATAGAGATCATGCAAGGGAAACAGAAAATACCATTAACTTCCTCAGAGTTATAGGAGAGAAACTGTTGGACTAACTGAAGAAGAGCAGACATTGTTAAAGTAGAAGAGGGAGAAGATGAATCAAATAACCATGAGGTCATTTAGAAATTAAAAATATAACTGTTGAAATTTTTGTTTGTTTGTTTTGTGTGTGTGTGTGTGTGTGTGTGTGACAGTTAAGGGCGTTGTAACCATAGGGGTGGTGTCGCCCGCACCGCGCTCAGCCAGTGAGCACAGCGGCCATCCCTATGTGGGATCCGAACCCGCGGCAGCGCCCCTGCGCTCCCAGCGCCGCTCTCTCCCGTGTGCGCCACGGGGCGGCCCATAAGTGTTGAAATTTAAATTAGAAAACAACTCACTAGAAAGATGAGAAAATAACACAAGGGAAGCCTGATTAGATCAAAAAAACAAAGGGATAACAAGAAAGATACAATTGAAAGAAAAGCATAAAAAAGTAAAAGGAGTAAAAGGGAAAGAGAGAGAGAAAACGGAAGTGCGTGTCCGCAGAGCCAGTGTCTGAAGAACACGCGCTCCAGGAAGAGCCGCGGAGATGGGCAGGAGGAGAGAACCGTGGGAGAAAGGAGGAAGGGACAGGTCCCGGAGGTCCCCATAGGTCCCCACGTGGAGAGTGACGATGGGTCCATACGCCGCCCCGCACTGGGGAAGCACAGGGGACACCGTGTCAACTATGGGTGTGGGGGTCAAGGGGACGGACCCTGCGGAGGAGCCTCAAGAGGGAGACGACAGGGGAGTCCGGCCTTCAGCGTCTCGTGCAGAGTCGGTTCCGATCTCAGCTTTTCCTCGTCAAACGTGAGTCCGACAAGGCGAGGACGGGCCTCTGGAGGTTTAGCAGCCCAAGACCGTTTTCTTAGCAGTCTATGGGGGGCGTCTCCCACTAGGAAGAAGACATAAACCCGGACAGGGTACAGGGCCCTGGTGACGGCCACGGGGGAACATACCGAACCCGACTGCTCGGAGGCTGCATTGTAGACATTGGATCCCAGGAGGTGTCGTCCAGAGCACCACATGGGTCCCTGAGGCGTTCACCTGTGGTGACAGCAGCTGCCCTAACAGGGACAGTGCGCGTGCGCAGACGCCACCGCGCACAGAGGACACGCGGTCCGCGCCGGGCTGTCAGCCGCGTCCCCGCAGCCGCCGGTGCGCGGCGCTCAGAGCCGCGGACGGGAAGCCGCGGTCGCGGGGTGCGCTCTCCGTGGCGCCTCCTGGTGGCCCTGCCTGCAGCTGCCGCCCCCAGGCCGCCCGTCCCGCCCGGGGACAGGAGCGCACGACCGGCTGCTCTCCACTCCCTGCTCCCGCCCCTCTGCGGCCGATGACAGCGGGTTCCAGCGACAGGACGGATTCCCACGGGCGCTCCAGGTCGGTGCAAGGGGTCCGCGCTGACGAGGCGCCGAGCACAGCCGTGAGGGGGACCCGCGTGGGCTATCGTCGGCCGACGGTCCTGGCGGTTCCTCGGCCCCAGGCTGGCAGGCACAGTCCGCGGCGTGACAGTCCTGACCGCGGAGCCGTGTGCTAGTAAAGCTACACGGTCACCACGAGCGACGGTATCTTGTGTACTTTTTCAAAACTGAGTTTTCTATTCTATGACTGTACTCAACCATATGAAATATAGAATTAGTAATTTATCAAATTGCGTAAAAAATGTCAATTGTTATTTATATATAAACAAAATTTATAGATTTATTTGGAAGAATTGATATATTTTCCCTACTTATTTTCTCATCTATGAACATGTACATCTCTTCATTGTCTTCAGTTTGTTCGTTTTTTCAATAACATTTTACACTCAGTGTTTAGAAATCATGATTGTAAAAATGCACCCTAATTATTCATGCAAACCTTATGAATGAAAATTTGGGGTGTTTCCAACCCTTAGTAATAGGTATTGTCATATTAACAATCTTGTCGACACCTCACCTTATAATTTTTCAAGGTTACATATGATATAGATTCCTGAATATTGGGTTACAGTATAAAATAGTAAATATACAAGTATAATTTTGCTAAATTTTCCGAGTTTCTGCTCCTTATGGGCTCTACCATTTGCATTCCACCACAGTGTATTATAATACCTGGATCCCCACAGTCTCACTAACAAGTTTGTTATCAAAAAATTAAATTTTGCAAATCTAATAGGTGAACTATTGTATTTCAATATATTTTAAATGTCTAGTTCTCTATGAGGGATTTTAAGCACCTCATTAAGTATTGATGCCAATTTAAATTTCCTTTTGTGTTATTAGATTGTTCATATATTTTGTTCATTTTTATTTCATTTTGTTGGTCATTTCCATCTCATTTTTTCACACATCATTGTATTAGTGATATTATCCTAGTTTAAGAGGTTTTTTGTTTTTTTGCTTTTTTTAAAATTGAAACATTATTGATCACCCATTTTAAGTATTATAGCTTGTAATTACTTTTTGTCGTGTCCTTTTGACCTAGTTGGTGGCATTTACCTTTTGTTTGAGTTTGCTTTGCTTTATTAATGGCTGCTATGCCATCCATGTTAACTGCTGCTACATTAGTAGCAGCATATTTTCACCAGTGATTTGAAATGCTATCTTTCTTAAATACTAAATTTCTATAAATCTTGGGTATCTCTTTGAATTCTCCATTCTTTTCCATTAGGTTTTATATTTACTTATAAACAAATTCCATATGGTCTTGATAATGAAGAATTTATAAAAAAAATTTTTTTCGATCTCTGGTAGACTTACACCTCCCTTTTGATTTGTTTCCTCAATTTTTTCTGATGAACGATTAATGTTTCATCAACATTTTATAATCATCCTTTTTTGTTGTAGGTGAAGAAACAAATGAGACTATTTTTAATGTGATCATGACACACGTATAAAGTAACTTAGGAGAAAATAAAATCCTTAGGATCCTGTGGCTTTCTGGCCAAGAAAATATCTCTGACATTTCTCTATCGTTTGTGTATGTATGTTTTAAGAGTGTTCTAATGCTTAAATCACATAGTTAAACAGGCTTTGTTGAGTTCTTGTTAGCTTTATGCCAAATATTTTAACAATTTTGTGGCTATTGAAAATGGAATCTTGATTTGTGGAATGTAATCTAGATAGTTATTGTTATTACATAAGACATTTATTAATTTTATATGTGAATTTTTCTAAATCGCAACATGTAAATTTTATTTTAGAAAGTCGTCTTGTTTGTAATGGGTTTTTAATTAATTCTTTTTGATTTTCTAAATTCACAATACATACACATAACACATTTTTCTCCATCTTGAGATATACAAATATGTATGGTCAAACCTTATTTTATCTACTGTTTTGATATTTATGAGTCTTACATTTTCTCAAAAGTACTTTGGCTTCTGTGGAAATTATTATGTCTTTTTCTTTCTCCTAATGCTTAATACTTTTGCAAAATATTGAAGTTAGTAATTCATCTCAAATTTAATTTTGTGAACGGTACCTAGCAAAAGCATAACTGGATTTAATTTCCAAATAAATAATATTTCAATCCCTGTAATGATGAAGTGCTTTCCCGTAAGTAATCTGAATCCTTTCCACACATATACCAGAATCTGTTTCAAAATTCAAACTTTTACTCCACTTCGCTTATTCTTTGCCAATCTCATTCACTTTCAAGTATGTTCCTTTGCAATACATTTTATTAGACGGAGCAAATTTCCTCTTTGTTTTCATTATTATTGTTCTTCTTATGTCTTGAACATTTTGGGGGCCATTTTTGCACATAATTTTTTTTCATATTAACTTTGAGGTTATTTGACAAGTCCCCTAAACATCACTCTTTGGAATTTTTCAAGTTTAGATTTATTGAATCTATTGATTAAAATAGGTAAAATACGTATATATGTGGCGTATCTTCCTAGCATCACTGCTGCCCGGCACATGGACACACCTGGGCATTTTGGTAGGAGCTGCTGAGTGGCTCCTGCGACAGGGGTATCTATGAACACATCTCCTGGGGCATCTGCTGGGACCTCTTCTTCCTTCATTCTCACAAGAGCTGGTCGTCTCCAGACATACAGACCTGCCCATCTAATGGGGCAAATGCTATCTGAATAGTGAGCAAATTTCTGTGCATCATCATTAGGGAGGCCGCGGATGTCTGACATTTACTGGCCATGTGAATTGCTTCCCTGTGGAACTGCAGGAATATGTCGTTTGTCCCTATGGATAAATGAGAACTCTTTGTACAACTAGGATGCATACTACCCTTTCTCTGCCCATGAAGAATTTTCCAGTCTGGGGCTTGTCTTTTCACCTTTTGGCATTATTCTGGTTTTTGTTTGGACCAGGAAAAGTCAGCATTTTCCTCAGTGGCTTCTGGCTCTCTGGTCATTCAAAAGTAGTTCCTATTTCAAGATTATGGCAATAATAACTATCAGGGCTTTGTGTTTCTACATAGAGTCTTTGATTTTTCTGTAATTTTCCTCTTACTAAAAACATAAAATGAAAATTATTCAGATCTTTCTCATATTATGCGGCCAGATACAAAAGGCCACATAACATATAACTGTACTGATAGGAACAATCCACGATAGGTAAATTCACACACACAGAAAATGGAGTGGTAGTCAGGGACAGGGAGAGGCGGGATGGGGAGTGACAGCTTAATGGCTACAGAGTTGATGAAGCTGTTTGATCACTAGATGGTGGTAAGGGTTGCGCCATATTAAAAATGTACTTAATGCCACTGAATGGTAATTTTGAAAATATTAAAAACACTTTATTTTATACAAGGGATATTATTGAAAATAAAAGATGAAAAAATTTGAGGAGATGCAGGACACAGACAAAAATGAGGAGAAGCACAGCGTCAAGGAAGGGCAAGAACAGATCTGGAGTGGGGACTGGTGAGGGTGTTTGTGGGAGCTCTGGAGCCAGGGCTCCCCTGGGTGCTGGTGTTTCTTCTAATTCTTCTGATGTTTCAGGAACGGTTATGTCAGGTCGCTCTAGCTCTACCTCTGGATCTTGATCTTTCTCCTGCTCTTTCTCTTGCTCTTTCTCCTGATCTTTCTCTTGATCTTTCTGTTGCTCCTGCTCTGGATCTTGCGTCTGATCTACCACTTGCTCTGGATCTTGTTCCTGCTCTACCTCTTGCTCTGGATCTTGCTCCTGCTCTACCTCTTGCTCTGGATCTTGCTCTTGCTCTACTTCTTGCTCTGGCTTGGGCTCTGGATCTTGCTCTCGCTCTGCCTCTGGCAGTGGAGGTGGAGCTGGAGCTGGAACTCGAGCCGAACATGGCAGCAGCTCTTGGGACAGTTGTTCAGCCGGGGCGGAAGCTGGAACTGGAGAGACAACAATTGAAAATATCAATGTGAGTTTCTATGTCTCATCCAATGACACTGTCTTTCTAGAAGCCCAAGTCCAGAGACCCAGGCTCAGGAAGTCTCCCCACACCGCAGAACACTGTATGATTGTTCTGAGTACTCAGTGCCCCTGTCCCCAGCCTGCTTCTGGAAACTCTGCTCTGTGTGGCCCAGCCCAGGCCCCTCCCCAAACCCGCACAGGCACCCACCCTCTTCCTCCTCACCCTCAGTCTCCGCCTCACTAGGCTCCAGGTGCTCCGGCTTCTCCAGCTGCGCCAGAAGAAGATCAGCCTTACGCTCCACCTCTGAACCTCGCATACTGATATGTACATAGGCCGAAAGAAACTTCAAAGAATGAAATTCAGGAGGCTCGTGGAAATCGGTGGAATAGAATTCCAGCCAGATCTTTAAGACAGAGGACATGGCACTGTGGGAGACAGGTGGGCAACAGCATCAGAGGCCTGGCCTATCCCTCTATGCTGCCCTCCCAAGGCTCCCCTGAGTGAGCTGCAGTCTTGTACCCTCTGCCCGTGCCTGTCCATAGACCAGCCCATCCAATGTCCACCCCCAGTATGGCAGTTCTGGCACAGATGGGCCTGGCAGCCAAGGAGGGGCTGGCAAAAGCCTCCATGGGAGGAGCCTTCAACCACTGATGTGACCACGTTTCCCTTCTTCAGGGAAACCTGACAACCTCCTCTGTCTGTGTCACTGCCCCATCCCTGCTGGAATGACCTGTCCACCCCAGGAGGGTGCTGTCTGCTCTGGGCATTACTCACTGGCACACAGGAGGTGTCCAGCAATATCTGATAAATGAGGAAACAGAGGGAGGCGCTGCTCCCCTGGCCTACCCAGGGCCCTTGGAAAAGCCCAAACTTGAGCTCACACGTGAATGTACTGCCCAAGTGTCTGCATGAAAATCTGCATATCCTTTTCCCAGTGACAGCAATCTCTTGGCCCTGACCACACTCTGCACCCTCAGCACCAGCTGAGCATCCCCATGGAGGCTCCAGCCCCGAGTGTGAGCGGGATGCTCTGCACACCTCCTGCTCTGGCTCAGCACGGGCTCTGGGGGTGTGGGCAGGGCTGGGTGGGAGGGCGTGGGGATGGATTCTCTCTGGGCTCACTCTGCTCTCCAGCCTCTCGCACACCCTACGGTGCCTGGGACCACATCCCCAGCTGTCTTGACCTCTTTCCCTGCAGGGAAAGCCTTGAGCCCTCAGCCCTGTAGCAGGAATCATAAGATGTGTGAGAGCCAGAGTTCTGCCAGCCCCCCACCCACAGGCCCCCGCAGACCACACGCAGTTGTGTGGAGATGGGAGCCCCTCCTTCTGCACCTAAACCCCACTTACCATTTTAGCTGCTCCAGGGATTCGCCATCCCCGTGACAATCAGTAATCATGTTTCCATACCTAGAGGAGGTCAGGAGTGTGTCAAATCTACCATATGGTGGCACTACCTGCTTCTCATGTCTACTGTGACTGTCTCACCTCTGACTAGACTGGAAGCCCCCGTGGGCAGTGAATGCAGTCTCCTCGGTTCTTTGGATTATGGTCAGTGCCCAGAAAGTGACTGCACATAGTGTGGCTTCACGTATGATTGTTGAAGGAATGAACCCCAACCAACTCCTCCCAAGATCTCTGGGTGCACCTGAAGCCGCTCTGCCCGCCTCTGGTCTCCCTGCTTTGAATACACCCAGGAGCCTACAGATAGAATCTCAAATTTCCTGTAAAAATGTGAAAACAGTGAAGCCCAAGTCAACGAGGTCAGTGAGGGGGTGACAGAGACTTCCTCGTGGGGGTGTCAGGAATCCTGAATGAGGACGACCGTGGCCCCTCCAGCAGACCTTCCACAGGGCTGGACTCAGGAGCAGCACTTTCCATGGGGGACCCACTGGAGCTTGTTCCTGTTACCACCCACTGAACACAGGAGGAAACTGAGGCTCAGAGGGGTGTGGTGACAGTCCTAAGACTCACAGCTGGGAGGCGGCCTAGTGACACTGTGTGATCCAGGGCCTGAGTGCTCACCTGAGGAAAAGCAGGTGCAGCACATGCCGGGGACTGGCAAAGTTCTTGTAGCTTGACAGAAACAGGTGGACATAAGATTGGTCACCACCCAAGACAGCAGGCACCAGGTGCTCCACCCGCTTCTTCAGGGTGCGTGCCGGGACAGGCCACACCATGTGGGTGGCATCCGAGCTCAATGAAGATGTGTCTTCACTCTAGGACAGGACAGGGGAGAGATACACAGTGACAGCACCGTGAACCCCAAGGAGGGCAGGGGCTGGAGGCCAGTCTTAACCCCAGGGAGGACATGAGAAGACAGCCTGAGGGCCCAGGGTTAATGTACAGGGTGGTAGTTGCCACCCCGGCAGTCCCCGTTCACCCTCCAGCCAGACCTGAGGTGTGAACACACCAGGGCCAGCAGGTTTATAAACCCCCCACCCTCTGCCCCTGCCCTGGGAGGGTGTCCCATGTCCCCGTTCCCCACACACTCAGGAGGAGTGGGTGCGGTCTCCAAGGGAGGCTCATAGTGCTGGCCTGGCCTTGCCCAACCTCCTCTGGGCCACCTGACATTACCTTTGGGGACCTCCTCCCAGACGGCCACAGGGGTCGAGGGCGAGGGCTGAACCAGCGCCGGAAGCATTGGACAAGCTTCTCAGCACAGCGCTTCCTGGGGCTACGGCCCCGGAACCTCGGGATACAGCACAACATCTCACTCTGCCTGTGGCCAAGTGAGCTGGGGAAGGGGCTGTGTATAGAATGTGGGTGTCAGGTTACCGAGTTCCGAGTTCTGTTGGGGTCTGTCGTCAAGGAAGTGAAGTCACTTCCTGATACCTCATTTCCTGAGCCCCTCCTCTGTGTACAAGACTGCAAATGCCCCTCTGGGTGCCTGTCTGCTGACCCTCCTTCCCCATGAACTCTCTCTATTGCCCACACTTCCACCAACACTGCCTGACCACACCCCTGTGCAAGGCCTGGTTGCAGCCAGCGTCACAGCTCGGAGGAGATACACGTAGGTTCATCCCCAGCTCCTGCTTCTCATCACTTTATGTGACCCTGGACCAGCCGTTGTCACTCTCATGACCTCCCCAGTCTCCCCTTTTGCACAGTGGGGATCTTTCTAGCATCTTCTTCCTAGGGATGGCATCAGGCATGTGTGAGGAAACATCTCTGAAACCTATGGCCGGTGTCACATGCAGCTAATAAACAAGACTAGAGATAAAATCCACGACGGTGTGGAAGGTAGCATGGAATACAACTAAAGACAGGTCTGGTTCCTGTCATATAATCTTGAAAATGTCACTTTTGCTCTTGGTCTGTTTTCCCTGTCTGCACCATGCGACAGTTGGAATTTCATGCATTCACATACTGCTTTCCTCCATAAAACCTCACAATGGCTTCGTGTGTATTTAGGTTTGGACTCAAGTGCCACATCTCTGTCTGTGTGGTTGGCTACTCCTCAGGGGCTCCCAGTGGTCCCCACCATCTGCTGCACACATCCTCACGTAATCCCCTGCCCTGCAGTGTGGACTGGACTTAGTGACTCACTTCTAACCAATACAGGATCAAAAGTGAGAAGGTGTCACTTTCTAAATGTCATTGTAACACGCCTGTCTCTAGAGTCTTGTGCTCTGTCTCCTCTGTTCTCTCTGTTTGTATCCACCATATGCCAAGCATGGTGCCGAGAGCTGGAGAAAGAGCTGATTCAGCTGCACCCTGGCTTGGGAGATGATCCCAGGATAAGAAAGAGGAGAAGACGTGCTATCGAGTGCCTGACATTCTAAGAGAGGAAAGTGATCTAGGAGGCCATCAGAATATTCTAGATTAGGAAGCTACCTGAAGATGGTAGGAAATGAACACCATTTGCAGGGAAGAACCAGAGGCGTTTGGTCCATTAAGATGACGGCAACATGTAACTGATGTGTAAGATGTAAGTAAGTAAGAAATACTATTCACAAATTCAAATCCTTTTTTCAAAATCATTGAATGGCAGGGATAAGTGCTCATGTTCAATGCAAACATAACTAGAATTGAGGAAGATTCCATTTATGGAATAACTTTATATCTCCATTAGATGAAAGTATGCAGATATGTTCAGCAATTCTTTTCAAATTGTATAAAATATCCATTGTTGACACAATCAGGATTCCACCCCCATAATTTGGCTTCACACCCGATTTTCTTTACACCAGACACACATCCATTGCTGTGATGTAGATCCATTGCTGTCAACACTATCCCAGCCCACAGCCTACTGGTCCTGGGAGACAGCAACTCTATCACTATATTGTGTGCAGAATCCAGGAAGGGCCTAACACGGGGGCTCCATAAATACTCCCTGAAGTGCTGCACTAGAGAAGAGTCTATGATTTTATTACCTAGTGCTCTACCTACACATGTTATCACTCTGCATTATGTCATGATCCTTAGTCCCCCTCACCTGACAGTCAGCAACCCAGGAGCAGAGTCTACACCTCGGTCTGCCCCTATTCCTGGCCCCCAGCCCAGCACCTGGCAAGTAATAGGTGCCAAGTACTGATGAATGAATTGTCTGGAAACATGTGAAACAGGATTCATCAAGAATACCCAGATGGAAGGTCACCATGAACATGCTGCCTGATAACCTGCCAGCCCTTTAATTCTGTCTGCCGACCAATTCCTTCAGCCAGGAACTGCCTGGGATCAAAGATTTCCCAGAGTCACCATCCTGCCTTGACTTCTGCCGTTCACTTTAGCCTCCTTGATTGTCCTACTTACTGTGGGTTTCTTCACTCTCAGTCTCAGGGGACACCTCTGAACCCCTAAGGTAGCCCACTGGGTCTTCCTTCTCTGGCCAACACATTCCTCTTGCTTCTGTGCATGGCCTTGATAGCAGTGTCACAGGCAATCCCAGGAAACTGACACCCCAGCAAGCTGACCTTGGGCACCCGCACTAGTCAAGGGAGCCCTCTCCCTTCATCTCCTGCAGAATCCCCCTAGGAATAGGGGTGGAGATATGTACACATGTGTAGGGAGGAAAGCGGGTCTCATGACATCTTAGCTAGAAGATGATTACAAATTTCTTAAACATTAGTAGAAAATGATGGTTCATTTGTCCTGGCATGCAACTGAATGAGAAAAAATCTGTGAAAAATTCTGACACCCATGACAAAAGAAATGATCCAAACAATACGACCATCGAGGTGCTTTTCTTTTATGTTTAGGACTAACATTTAAAAATGTGGTATTGAGGAGAATGTCAACAATATTGGGGGAGGCTCTGGAACGATGCTGAGTAGAAAATGGACAATAGATTCCTTTTTTGAGAATTAAGAGAAGCTATTTTGCAGAAAGTGGCAAATGAGCTTGACTTTTTGAAACGAAGATCATTAAAGCAAGTAAGTTTAGTGGAAAGTAGATGATATTTGGGAGAGGGGTGACGTGTTAAGTTACAAGAGGCAAAGAAATGGAAAGAACACATGTTTTGCAAAGGGAAAAATCATTCCTGTAAAACATCAGAATTGGAGTTTTCTTGCTGTTCTTTTTGTGCCTATGTAGCATCTTCTTTCTGCTGTAACTTCCAACTTGGGTTCTAGGCACTCTGTGTATGTGTGTGTTTACAAGAGAGAAATTGATAAACCTTAGTAAGCCCTAGAAAATTCTAGAGGTCTGAAATAAACAGATATTTTTCAAGTTTATTTAATTAAAAAGCAAAACAAAACAAAAACAGTGTCATCTGCTCCTATTAGGTAAAATATATGATCATATTGGAATCTTTGTGTGTGTGTGTGGCTGGCCAATATAGGGATCCACACCCTTGACCTTGGTGATACGAGGCTGTGCTCTAACCAGCTGAGCTACCAGCCAGCCTATACATGATCATATTGGAATAATATGCAACAGAGAGATACTCTGCTGCTATGGAGAATAAGCTGATTGCAAGGAAAAAAGATGCTCACAGATAAGGCAAGGGTAGGCTTTTTGTCCCCCATTGTGGAATAGTACAGGGAACAATGCAAATGTATTGAGGCTGATAATTCCAAGTCATGGGAAGGAAATTAAAATGATGACTCTGGAAGAATAGTTTCAAATGTCAAGGAGTTTGAGGCAGGTGATCAATTTAGTGAAATGACAATTGCTTTAGGAGAGGCTGCTTCTTTGAAAGGATTGATACATACAGCAAGGCAAGGTAGGTGACTGTGCTGCTAAGTTTTTAATATTGCTATGAGTTTTAACTTTAAATATATTTGTGACTTTGCATGTAGCTCTGAATTTTGAGTGTCATAATTATTTAAGAATCTTTTATGGATTTGATTACTATAGCTTTCACTGTAATTTGATGAGGTTTTAGAACTACATTCCATTTCTAATTTTGGTTTTATTATTTCCAAGTGCCAAAATACTTAACACAGAACCACCTCTTATTCTATAATAAAAAGCAATGGAGACAAGTTATTCAGTTGAAAAAAATTACTTTTTTTTTTTTTTTTTAAAGATGACCCGTAAGTGGATCCTATCGATTGATGTGGTGTTGTCAGCACCACGCTCTCCCAAGTGAGCCAATCAGCCAACCCTTCATAGGGATCCAAACCCGTGGCCCTGGTGCTGTCGGCACCGCACTCTCCAAGGCCGCACGGGCCGGCCCTGCTCCATGGTAGTTTTAGCTGCTTCCCTCCTTTCTTCTCAGAATTTTCATTTTCCCATGTTCTCCTGGACAACTTCAACCCTGCTAACGATTAAAACCCATCACATCTGTCTGTCATGGTGTGGATTGGCTCCCAAGCAGAAGACTCAGGGCTTCTTTGAACTAGGACTTGCATTGACTTCAACTCAACCAAGCTGAGGCGCCGATCTTGTGATTACACTTAGCATGTGCTATGAATGGAGAGAAATGAAGTGAAAAGTGCCTATGAGATGCGAAGTCATACTTGTCACGTTCCTAGTCCCCTCTCTGGGCTTCTCTCCATCTTCAGCTCCACCTCACTGTTTACCCCTTAAAGAAGCCAGATGCTCTCTAATTCATCTGTCCACGAAACACTTGGTTTCAAATAACGGGTATTAAATGAATATCTGTTGGAAGTTGTGTATCCTAAATTTGTAGGTGTCCTTTATGTGACTGACGATGGCATGAATAACTAGTGTTAACAGTCTTTGATGTGCTCAGCATTAATATACATTAGGAATTGTCATGGAATCTTGTAAAATTGAAAAAAAAATCCAAATGCATGTCATCTGGCCTTGGAGTCCAGTTCTTCAGTACACACTCTGCTGATTTGGGCACCTCAGTCAAGAACCCAGTCAAAGAACCTCACAGAGTCACCCACAGGCCACGAAGCCACAGCACACGAGCAAGACTTTCCTGTGCTGCCCTGTTAACCATGAGCAGATGCCAAGGGCCCCAGATGTTTCAGCAAATCCTCTAGTTTCAGCAACTCCTCTAATAAGAAATAGGCCAAAGCAAACAAACAAAAAAGGAAAAAGCGCATTGGAAGAAATAGAGATCATGCAAGGGAAACAGAAAATACCATTAACTTCCTCAGAGTTATAGGAGAGAAACTGTTGGACTAACTGAAGAAGAACAGACATTGTTAAAGTAGAAGAGGGAGAAGATGAATCAAATAACCATGAGGTCATTTAGAAATTAAAAATATAACTGTTGAAATTTTTGTTTGTTTGTTTTGTGTGTGTGTGTGTGTGTGTGACAGTTAAGGGCGTTGTAACCATAGGGGTGGTGTCGCCCGCACCGCGCTCAGCCAGTGAGCACACCGGCCATCCCTATGTGGGATCCGAACCCGCGGCAGCGCCCCTGCGCTCCCAGCGCCGCTCTCTCCCGTGTGCGCCACGGGGCGGCCCATAAGTGTTGAAATTTAAATTAGAAAACAACTCACTAGAAAGATGAGAAAATAACACAAGGGAAGCCTGATTAGATCAAAAAAACAAAGGGATAACAAGAAAGATACAATTGAAAGAAAAGCATAAAAAAGTAAAAGGAGTAAAAGGGAAAGAGAGAGAGAAAACGGAAGTGCATGTCCGCAGAGCCAGTGTCTGAAGAACACGCGCTCCAGGAAGAGCCGCGGAGATGGGCAGGAGGAGAGAACCGTGGGAGAAAGGAGGAAGGGAAATGTCCCGGAGGTTCCCATAGGTCCCCACGTGGAGAGTGACGATGGGTCCATACGCCGCCCCGCACTGGGGAAGCACAGGGGACACCGTGTCAACTATGGGTGTGGGGGTCAAGGGGACGGACCCTGCGTAGGAGCCTCAAGAGGGAGACGACAGGGGAGTCCGGCCTTCAGCGTCTCCTGCAGAGTCGGTTCCGATCTCAGCTTTTCCTCGTCAAACGTGAGTCCGACAAGGCGAGGACGGGCCTCTGGACGTTTAGCAGCCCAAGACCGTTTTCTTAGCAGTCTATGGGGGGCGTCTCCCACTAGGAAGAAGACATAAACCCGGACAGGGGACAGGGCCCTGGTGACGGCCACGGGGGATCGTACCGACCCCGACTGCTCGGAGGTTGCAGTGTAGACATCGGCTCCCAGGAGGTGTCGTCCAGAGCACCACATGGGTCCCTGAGGGGTTCACCTGTGGTGACAGCAGCTGCCCTAACAGGGACAGTGCGCGTGCGCAGATGCCACCGCGCACAGAGGACTCGTGGTCCGCCCCGGGCTGTCAGCCGCGTCCCCGCGCGCTCAGAGCCGCGGACGGGAAGCCGCGGTCGCGGGGTGCGCTCTCCGTGGCGCCTCCTGGTGGCCCTGCCTGCAGCTGCCGCCCCCAGGCCGCCCGTCCCGCCCGGGGACAGGAGCGCACGACCAGCTGCTCTCCACTCCCTGCTCCCGCCCCTCTGCGGCCGATGACAGCGGGTTCCAGCGACAGGACGGATTCCCACGGGCGCTCCAGGTCGGTGCAAGGGGTCCGCGCTGACGAGGCGACGAGCACAGCCGTGAGGGGGACCTGCGTGGGCTATCGTCGGCCGAGGGTCCTGGCGGTTCCTAGTCCCCAGGCTGGCAGGCACAGTCCGCGGCGTGACAGTCCTGACCGCGGAGCCGTGTGCTATTAAAGCTACACGGTCACCACGAGCGACGGTATCTTGTGTACTTTTTCAAAACTGAGTTTTCTATTCTATGACTGTACTCAACCGTATGAAATATAGAATTAGTAATTTATCAAATTGCGTAAAAAATGTCAATTGTTATTTATATATAAACAAAATTTATAGATTTATTTGGAAGAATTGATATATTTTCCCTACTTATTTTCTCATCTATGAACATGTACATCTCTTCATTGTCTTCAGTTTGTTCGTTTTTTCAATAACATTTTACACTCAGTGTTTAGAAATCATGATTGTAAAAATGCACCCTAATTATTCATGCAAACCTTATGAATGAAAATTTGGGGTGTTTCCAACCCTTAGTAATAGGTATTGTCATATTAACAATCTTGTCGACACCTCACCTTATAATTTTTCAAGGTTACATATGATATAGATTCCTGAATATTGGGTTACAGTATAAAATAGTAAATATACAAGTATAATTTTGCTAAATTTTGCGAGTTTCTGCTCCTTATGGGCTCTACCATTTGCATTCCACCACAGTGTATTATAATACCTGGATCCCCACAGTCTCACTAACAAGTTTGTTATCAAAAAATTAAATTTTGCAAATCTAATAGGTGAAGTATTGTATTTCAATATATTTTAAATGTCTAGTTCTCTATGAGGGATTTTAAGCACCTCATTAAGTATTGATGCCAATTTAAATTTCCTTTTGTGTTATTAGATTGTTCATATATTTTGTTCATTTTTATTTCATTTTGTTGGTCATTTCCATCTCATTTTTTCACACATCATTGTATTAGTGATATTATCCTAGTTTAAGAGGTTTTTTGGTTTTTTGCTTTTTTTAAAATTGAAACATTATTGATCACCCATTTTAAGTATTATAGCTTGTAATTACTTTTTGTCGTGTCCTTTTGACCTAGTTGGTGGCATTTACCTTTTGTTTGAGTTTGCTTTGCTTTATTAATGGCTGCTATGCCATCCATGTTAACTGCTGCTACATTAGTAGCAGCATATTTTCACCAGTGATTTGAAATGCTATCTTTCTTAAATACTAAATTTCTATAAATCTTGGGTATCTCTTTGAATTCTCCATTCTTTTCCATTAGGTTTTATATTTACTTATAAACAAATTCCATATGGTCTTGATAATGAAGAATTTATAAAAAATATATTTTTCGATCTCTGGTAGACTTACACCTCCCTTTTGATTTGTTTCCTCATTTTTTTCTGATGAACGATTAATGTTTCATCAACATTTTATAATCATCCTTTTTTGTTGTAGGTGAAGAAACAAATGAGACTATTTTTAATGTGTTCATGACACACGTATAAAGTAACTTAGGAGAAAATAAAATCCTTAGGATCATGTGGCTTTCTGGCCAAGAAAATATCTCTGACATTTCTCTATCGTTTGTGTATGTATGTTTTAAGAGTGTGCTAATGCTTAAATCACATAGTTAAACAGGCTTTGTTGAGTTCTTGTTAGCTTTATGCCAAATATTTTAACAATTTTGTGGCTATTGAAAATGGAATCTTGATTTGTGGAATGTAATCTAGATAGTTATTGTTATTACATAAGACATTTATTAATTTTATATGTGAATTTTTCTAAATCGCAACATGTAAATTTTATTTTAGAAAGTCGTCTTGTTTGTAAT
Source organism: Cynocephalus volans (assembly GCF_027409185.1). Classification (NCBI taxonomy): domain Eukaryota; kingdom Metazoa; phylum Chordata; class Mammalia; order Dermoptera; family Cynocephalidae; genus Cynocephalus; species Cynocephalus volans. Next base: position 49,873,096 of record NC_084476.1, on the reverse strand, counting down.
AGGTTTTTAATTAATTCTTTTTGATTTTCTAAATTCACAATACATACACATAACACATTTTTCTCCATCTTGAGATATACAAATATGTATGGTCAAACCTTATTTTATCTACTGTTTTGATATTTATGAGTCTTACATTTTCTCAAAAGTACTTTGTCTTCTGTGGAAATTATTATGTCTTTTTCTTTCTTCTAATGCTTAATACTTTTGCAAAATATTGAAGTTAGTAATTCATCTCAAATTTAATTTTGTGAACGGTACCTAGCAAAAGCATAACTGGATTTAATTTCCAAATAAATAATATTTCAATCCCTGTAATGATGAAGTGCTTTCCAGTAAGTAATCTGAATCCTTTCCACACATATACCAGAATCTGTATCAAAATTCAAACTTTTACTCCACTTCGCTTATTCTTTGCCAATCTCATTCACTTTCAAGTATGTTCCTTTGCAATACATTTTATTAGACGGAGCAAATTCCCTCTTTGTTTTCATTATTATTGTTCTTCTTATGTCTTGAACATTTTGGGGGCCATTTTTGCACATAATTTTTTTCATATTAACTTTGAGGTTATTTGACAAGTCCCCTAAACATCACTCTTTGGAATTTTTCAAGTTTAGATTTATTGAATCTATTGATTAACATAGGTAGAATACATATATATGTGGCGTAACTTCCTAGCATCACTGCTGCCCGGCACATGGACACACCTGGGCATTTTGGTAGGAGCTGCTGAGTGGCTCCTGCGACAGGGGTATCTATGAACACATCTCCTGGGGCATCTGCTGGGACCTCTTCTTCCTTCATTCTCACAAGAGCTGGTCGTCACCAGACATACAGACCTGCCCATCTGATGGGGCAAATGCTATCTGAATAGTGAGCAAATTTCTGTGCATCATCATTAGGGAGGCCGCGGATGTCTGACATTTACTGGCCATGTGAATTGCTTCCCTGTGGAACTGCAGGAATATGTCCTTTGTCCCTATGGATAAATGAGAACTCTTTGTACAACTAGGATGCATACTACCCTTTCTCTGCCCATGAAGAATTTTCCAGTCTGGGGCTTGACTTTTCACCTTTTGGCATTATTCTGGTTTTTGTTTGGACCAGGAAAAGTCAGCATTTTCCTCAGTGGCTTCTGGCTCTCTGGTCATTCAAAAGTAGTTCCTATTTCAAGATTATGGCAATAATAACTATCAGGGCTTTGTGTTTCTACATAGAGTCTTTGATTTTTCTGTAATTTTCCTCTTACTAAAAACATAAAATGAAAATTATTCAGATCTTTCTCATATTATGTGGCCAGATACAAAAGGCCACATAACATATAACTGTACTGATAGGAACAATCCACGATAGGTAAATTCACACACGCAGAAAATGGAGTGGTAGTCAGGGACAGGGAGAGGCGGGATGGGGAGTGACAGCTTAATGGCTACAGAGTTGATGAAGCTGTTTGATCACTAGATGGTGGTAAGGGTTGCGCCATATTAAAAATGTACTTAATGCCACTGAATGGTAATTTTGAAAATATTAAAAACACTTTATTTTATACAAGGGATATTATTGAAAATAAAAGATGAAAAAATTTGAGGAGATGCAGGACACAGACAAAAATGAGGAGAAGCACAGCGTCAAGGAAGGGCAAGAACAGATCTGGAGTGGGGACTGGTGAGGGTGTTTGTGGGAGCTCTGGAGCCAGGGCTCCCCTGGGTGCTGGTGTTTCTTCTAATTCTTCTGATGTTTCAGGAACGGTTATGTCAGGTCGCTCTAGCTCTACCTCTGGATCTTGATCTTTCTCCTGCTCTTTCTCTTGCTCTTTCTCCTGATCTTTCTCTTGATCTTTCTGTTGCTCCTGCTCTGGATCTTGCGTCTGATCTACCACTTGCTCTGGATCTTGTTCCTGCTCTACCTCTTGCTCTGGATCTTGCTCCTGCTCTACCTCTTGCTCTGGATCTTGCTCCTGCTCTACTTCTTGCTCTGGCTTGGGCTCTGGATCTTGCTCTCGCTCTGCCTCTGGCAGTGGAGGTGGAGCTGGAGCTGGAACTCGAGCCGAACATGGCAGCAGCTCTTGGGACAGTTGTTCAGCCGGGGCGGAAGCTGGAACTGGAGAGACAACAATTGAAAATATCAATGTGAGTTTCTATGTCTCATCCAATGACACTGTCTTTCTAGAAGCCCAAGTCCAGAGACCCAGGCTCAGGAAGTCTCCCCACACCGCAGAACACTGTATGATTGTTCTGAGTACTCAGTGCCCCTGTCCCCAGCCTGCTTCTGGAAACTCTGCTCTGTGTGGCCCAGCCCAGGCCCCTCCCCAAACCCGCACAGGCACCCACCCTCTTCCTCCTCACCCTCAGTCTCCGCCTCACTAGGCTCCAGGTGCTCCGGCTTCTCCAGCTGCGCCAGAAGAAGATCAGCCTTACGCTCCACCTCTGAACCTCGCATACTGATATGTACATAGGCCGAAAGAAACTTCAAAGAATGAAATTCAGGAGGCTCGTGGAAATCGGTGGAATAGAATTCCAGCCAGATCTTTAAGACAGAGGACATGGCACTGTGGGAGACAGGTGGGCAACAGCATCAGAGGCCTGGCCTATCCCTCTATGCTGCCCTCCCAAGGCTCCCCTGAGTGAGCTGCAGTCTTGTACCCTCTGCCCGTGCCTGTCCATAGACCAGCCCATCCAATGTCCACCCCCAGTATGGCAGTTCTGGCACAGATGGGCCTGGCAGCCAAGGAGGGGCTGGCAAAAGCCTCCATGGGAGGAGCCTTCAACCACTGATGTGACCACGTTTCCCTTCTTCAGGGAAACCTGACAACCTCCTCTGTCTGTGTCACTGCCCCATCCCTGCTGGAATGACCTGTCCACCCCAGGAGGGTGCTGTCTGCTCTGGGCATTACTCACTGGCACACAGGAGGTGTCCAGCAATATCTGATAAATGAGGAAACAGAGGGAGGCGCTGCTCCCCTGGCCTACCCAGGGCCCTTGGAAAAGCCCAAACTTGAGCTCACACGTGAATGTACTGCCCAAGTGTCTGCATGAAAATCTGCATATCCTTTTCCCAGTGACAGCAATCTCTTGGCCCTGACCACACTCTGCACCCTCAGCACCAGCTGAGCATCCCCATGGAGGCTCCAGCCCCGAGTGTGAGCGGGATGCTCTGCACACCTCCTGCTCTGGCTCAGCACGGGCTCTGGGGGTGTGGGCAGGGCTGGGTGGGAGGGCGTGGGGATGGATTCTCTCTGGGCTCACTCTGCTCTCCAGCCTCTCGCACACCCTACGGTGCCTGGGACCACATCCCCAGCTGTCTTGACCTCTTTCCCTGCAGGGAAAGCCTTGAGCCCTCAGCCCTGTAGCAGGAATCATAAGATGTGTGAGAGCCAGAGTTCTGCCAGCCCCCCACCCACAGGCCCCCGCAGACCACACGCAGTTGTGTGGAGATGGGAGCCCCTCCTTCTGCACCTAAACCCCACTTACCATTTTAGCTGCTCCAGGGATTCGCCATCCCCGTGACAATCAGTAATCATGTTTCCATACCTAGAGGAGGTCAGGAGTGTGTCAAATCTACCATATGGTGGCACTACCTGCTTCTCATGTCTACTGTGACTGTCTCACCTCTGACTAGACTGGAAGCCCCCGTGGGCAGTGAATGCAGTCTCCTCGGTTCTTTGGATTATGGTCAGTGCCCAGAAAGTGACTGCACATAGTGTGGCTTCACGTATGATTGTTGAAGGAATGAACCCCAACCAACTCCTCCCAAGATCTCTGGGTGCACCTGAAGCCGCTCTGCCCGCCTCTGGTCTCCCTGCTTTGAATACACCCAGGAGCCTACAGATAGAATCTCAAATTTCCTGTAAAAATGTGAAAACAGTGAAGCCCAAGTCAACGAGGTCAGTGAGGGGGTGACAGAGACTTCCTCGTGGGGGTGTCAGGAATCCTGAATGAGGACGACCGTGGCCCCTCCAGCAGACCTTCCACAGGGCTGGACTCAGGAGCAGCACTTTCCATGGGGGACCCACTGGAGCTTGTTCCTGTTACCACCCACTGAACACAGGAGGAAACTGAGGCTCAGAGGGGTGTGGTGACAGTCCTAAGACTCACAGCTGGGAGGCGGCCTAGTGACACTGTGTGATCCAGGGCCTGAGTGCTCACCTGAGGAAAAGCAGGTGCAGCACATGCCGGGGACTGGCAAAGTTCTTGTAGCTTGACAGAAACAGGTGGACATAAGATTGGTCACCACCCAAGACAGCAGGCACCAGGTGCTCCACCCGCTTCTTCAGGGTGCGTGCCGGGACAGGCCACACCATGTGGGTGGCATCCGAGCTCAATGAAGATGTGTCTTCACTCTAGGACAGGACAGGGGAGAGATACACAGTGACAGCACCGTGAACCCCAAGGAGGGCAGGGGCTGGAGGCCAGTCTTAACCCCAGGGAGGACATGAGAAGACAGCCTGAGGGCCCAGGGTTAATGTACAGGGTGGTAGTTGCCACCCCGGCAGTCCCCGTTCACCCTCCAGCCAGACCTGAGGTGTGAACACACCAGGGCCAGCAGGTTTATAAACCCCCCACCCTCTGCCCCTGCCCTGGGAGGGTGTCCCATGTCCCCGTTCCCCACACACTCAGGAGGAGTGGGTGCGGTCTCCAAGGGAGGCTCATAGTGCTGGCCTGGCCTTGCCCAACCTCCTCTGGGCCACCTGACATTACCTTTGGGGACCTCCTCCCAGACGGCCACAGGGGTCGAGGGCGAGGGCTGAACCAGCGCCGGAAGCATTGGACAAGCTTCTCAGCACAGCGCTTCCTGGGGCTACGGCCCCGGAACCTCGGGATACAGCACAACATCTCACTCTGCCTGTGGCCAAGTGAGCTGGGGAAGGGGCTGTGTATAGAATGTGGGTGTCAGGTTACCGAGTTCCGAGTTCTGTTGGGGTCTGTCGTCAAGGAAGTGAAGTCACTTCCTGATACCTCATTTCCTGAGCCCCTCCTCTGTGTACAAGACTGCAAATGCCCCTCTGGGTGCCTGTCTGCTGACCCTCCTTCCCCATGAACTCTCTCTATTGCCCACACTTCCACCAACACTGCCTGACCACACCCCTGTGCAAGGCCTGGTTGCAGCCAGCGTCACAGCTCGGAGGAGATACACGTAGGTTCATCCCCAGCTCCTGCTTCTCATCACTTTATGTGACCCTGGACCAGCCGTTGTCACTCTCATGACCTCCCCAGTCTCCCCTTTTGCACAGTGGGGATCTTTCTAGCATCTTCTTCCTAGGGATGGCATCAGGCATGTGTGAGGAAACATCTCTGAAACCTATGGCCGGTGTCACATGCAGCTAATAAACAAGACTAGAGATAAAATCCACGACGGTGTGGAAGGTAGCATGGAATACAACTAAAGACAGGTCTGGTTCCTGTCATATAATCTTGAAAATGTCACTTTTGCTCTTGGTCTGTTTTCCCTGTCTGCACCATGCGACAGTTGGAATTTCATGCATTCACATACTGCTTTCCTCCATAAAACCTCACAATGGCTTCGTGTGTATTTAGGTTTGGACTCAAGTGCCACATCTCTGTCTGTGTGGTTGGCTACTCCTCAGGGGCTCCCAGTGGTCCCCACCATCTGCTGCACACATCCTCACGTAATCCCCTGCCCTGCAGTGTGGACTGGACTTAGTGACTCACTTCTAACCAATACAGGATCAAAAGTGAGAAGGTGTCACTTTCTAAATGTCATTGTAACACGCCTGTCTCTAGAGTCTTGTGCTCTGTCTCCTCTGTTCTCTCTGTTTGTATCCACCATATGCCAAGCATGGTGCCGAGAGCTGGAGAAAGAGCTGATTCAGCTGCACCCTGGCTTGGGAGATGATCCCAGGATAAGAAAGAGGAGAAGACGTGCTATCGAGTGCCTGACATTCTAAGAGAGGAAAGTGATCTAGGAGGCCATCAGAATATTCTAGATTAGGAAGCTACCTGAAGATGGTAGGAAATGAACACCATTTGCAGGGAAGAACCAGAGGCGTTTGGTCCATTAAGATGACGGCAACATGTAACTGATGTGTAAGATGTAAGTAAGTAAGAAATACTATTCACAAATTCAAATCCTTTTTTCAAAATCATTGAATGGCAGGGATAAGTGCTCATGTTCAATGCAAACATAACTAGAATTGAGGAAGATTCCATTTATGGAATAACTTTATATCTCCATTAGATGAAAGTATGCAGATATGTTCAGCAATTCTTTTCAAATTGTATAAAATATCCATTGTTGACACAATCAGGATTCCACCCCCATAATTTGGCTTCACACCCGATTTTCTTTACACCAGACACACATCCATTGCTGTGATGTAGATCCATTGCTGTCAACACTATCCCAGCCCACAGCCTACTGGTCCTGGGAGACAGCAACTCTATCACTATATTGTGTGCAGAATCCAGGAAGGGCCTAACACGGGGGCTCCATAAATACTCCCTGAAGTGCTGCACTAGAGAAGAGTCTATGATTTTATTACCTAGTGCTCTACCTACACATGTTATCACTCTGCATTATGTCATGATCCTTAGTCCCCCTCACCTGACAGTCAGCAACCCAGGAGCAGAGTCTACACCTCGGTCTGCCCCTATTCCTGGCCCCCAGCCCAGCACCTGGCAAGTAATAGGTGCCAAGTACTGATGAATGAATTGTCTGGAAACATGTGAAACAGGATTCATCAAGAATACCCAGATGGAAGGTCACCATGAACATGCTGCCTGATAACCTGCCAGCCCTTTAATTCTGTCTGCCGACCAATTCCTTCAGCCAGGAACTGCCTGGGATCAAAGATTTCCCAGAGTCACCATCCTGCCTTGACTTCTGCCGTTCACTTTAGCCTCCTTGATTGTCCTACTTACTGTGGGTTTCTTCACTCTCAGTCTCAGGGGACACCTCTGAACCCCTAAGGTAGCCCACTGGGTCTTCCTTCTCTGGCCAACACATTCCTCTTGCTTCTGTGCATGGCCTTGATAGCAGTGTCACAGGCAATCCCAGGAAACTGACACCCCAGCAAGCTGACCTTGGGCACCCGCACTAGTCAAGGGAGCCCTCTCCCTTCATCTCCTGCAGAATCCCCCTAGGAATAGGGGTGGAGATATGTACACATGTGTAGGGAGGAAAGCGGGTCTCATGACATCTTAGCTAGAAGATGATTACAAATTTCTTAAACATTAGTAGAAAATGATGGTTCATTTGTCCTGGCATGCAACTGAATGAGAAAAAATCTGTGAAAAATTCTGACACCCATGACAAAAGAAATGATCCAAACAATACGACCATCGAGGTGCTTTTCTTTTATGTTTAGGACTAACATTTAAAAATGTGGTATTGAGGAGAATGTCAACAATATTGGGGGAGGCTCTGGAACGATGCTGAGTAGAAAATGGACAATAGATTCCTTTTTTGAGAATTAAGAGAAGCTATTTTGCAGAAAGTGGCAAATGAGCTTGACTTTTTGAAACGAAGATCATTAAAGCAAGTAAGTTTAGTGGAAAGTAGATGATATTTGGGAGAGGGGTGACGTGTTAAGTTACAAGAGGCAAAGAAATGGAAAGAACACATGTTTTGCAAAGGGAAAAATCATTCCTGTAAAACATCAGAATTGGAGTTTTCTTGCTGTTCTTTTTGTGCCTATGTAGCATCTTCTTTCTGCTGTAACTTCCAACTTGGGTTCTAGGCACTCTGTGTATGTGTGTGTTTACAAGAGAGAAATTGATAAACCTTAGTAAGCCCTAGAAAATTCTAGAGGTCTGAAATAAACAGATATTTTTCAAGTTTATTTAATTAAAAAGCAAAACAAAACAAAAACAGTGTCATCTGCTCCTATTAGGTAAAATATATGATCATATTGGAATCTTTGTGTGTGTGTGTGGCTGGCCAATATAGGGATCCACACCCTTGACCTTGGTGATACGAGGCTGTGCTCTAACCAGCTGAGCTACCAGCCAGCCTATACATGATCATATTGGAATAATATGCAACAGAGAGATACTCTGCTGCTATGGAGAATAAGCTGATTGCAAGGAAAAAAGATGCTCACAGATAAGGCAAGGGTAGGCTTTTTGTCCCCCATTGTGGAATAGTACAGGGAACAATGCAAATGTATTGAGGCTGGTAATTCCAAGTCATGGGAGGGAAATTAAAATGATGACTCTGGAAGAATAGTTTCAAATGTCAAGGAGTTTGAGGCAGGTGATCAATTTAGTGAAATGACAATTGCTTTAGGAGAGGCTGCTTCTTTGAAAGGATTGATACATACAGCAAGGCAAGGTAGGTGACTGTGCTGCTAAGTTTTTAATATTGCTATGAGTTTTAACTTTAAATATATTTGTGACTTTGCATGTAGCTCTGAATTTTGAGTGTCATAATTATTTAAGAATCTTTTATGGATTTGATTACTATAGCTTTCACTGTAATTTGATGAGGTTTTAGAACTACATTCCATTTCTAATTTTGGTTTTATTATTTCCAAGTGCCAAAATACTTAACACAGAACCACCTCTTATTCTATAATAAAAAGCAATGGAGACAAGTTATTCAGTTGAAAAAAATTACTTTTTTTTTTTTTTTTTAAAGATGACCCGTAAGTGGATCCTATCGATTGATGTGGTGTTGTCAGCACCACGCTCTCCCAAGTGAGCCAATCAGCCAACCCTTCATAGGGATCCAAACCCGTGGCCCTGGTGCTGTCGGCACCGCACTCTCCAAGGCCGCACGGGCCGGCCCTGCTCCATGGTAGTTTTAGCTGCTTCCCTCCTTTCTTCTCAGAATTTTCATTTTCCCATGTTCTCCTGGACAACTTCAACCCTGCTAACGATTAAAACCCATCACATCTGTCTGTCATGGTGTGGATTGGCTCCCAAGCAGAAGACTCAGGGCTTCTTTGAACTAGGACTTGCATTGACTTCAACTCAACCAAGCTGAGGCGCCGATCTTGTGATTACACTTAGCATGTGCTATGAATGGAGAGAAATGAAGTGAAAAGTGCCTATGAGATGCGAAGTCATACTTGTCACGTTCCTAGTCCCCTCTCTGGGCTTCTCTCCATCTTCAGCTCCACCTCACTGTTTACCCCTTAAAGAAGCCAGATGCTCTCTAATTCATCTGTCCACGAAACACTTGGTTTCAAATAACGGGTATTAAATGAATATCTGTTGGAAGTTGTGTATCCTAAATTTGTAGGTGTCCTTTATGTGACTGACGATGGCATGAATAACTAGTGTTAACAGTCTTTGATGTGCTCAGCATTAATATACATTAGGAATTGTCATGGAATCTTGTAAAATTGAAAAAAAAATCCAAATGCATGTCATCTGGCCTTGGAGTCCAGTTCTTCAGTACACACTCTGCTGATTTGGGCACCTCAGTCAAGAACCCAGTCAAAGAACCTCACAGAGTCACCCACAGGCCACGAAGCCACAGCACACGAGCAAGACTTTCCTGTGCTGCCCTGTTAACCATGAGCAGATGCCAAGGGCCCCAGATGTTTCAGCAAATCCTCTAGTTTCAGCAACTCCTCTAATAAGAAATAGGCCAAAGCAAACAAACAAAAAAGGAAAAAGCGCATTGGAAGAAATAGAGATCATGCAAGGGAAACAGAAAATACCATTAACTTCCTCAGAGTTATAGGAGAGAAACTGTTGGACTAACTGAAGAAGAACAGACATTGTTAAAGTAGAAGAGGGAGAAGATGAATCAAATAACCATGAGGTCATTTAGAAATTAAAAATATAACTGTTGAAATTTTTGTTTGTTTGTTTTGTGTGTGTGTGTGTGTGTGTGACAGTTAAGGGCGTTGTAACCATAGGGGTGGTGTCGCCCGCACCGCGCTCAGCCAGTGAGCACACCGGCCATCCCTATGTGGGATCCGAACCCGCGGCAGCGCCCCTGCGCTCCCAGCGCCGCTCTCTCCCGTGTGCGCCACGGGGCGGCCCATAAGTGTTGAAATTTAAATTAGAAAACAACTCACTAGAAAGATGAGAAAATAACACAAGGGAAGCCTGATTAGATCAAAAAAAAAAGGGATAACAAGAAAGATACAATTGAAAGAAAAGCATAAAAAAGTAAAAGGAGTAAAAGGGAAAGAGAGAGAGAAAACGGAAGTGCGTGTCCGCAGAGCCAGTGTCTGAAGAACACGCGCTCCAGGAAGAGCCGCGGAGATGGGCAGGAGGAGAGAACCGTGGGAGAAAGGAGGAAGGGACAGGTCCCGGAGGTCCCCATAGGTCCCCACGTGGAGAGTGACGATGGGTCCATACGCTGCCCCGCACTGGGGAAGCACAGGGGACACCGTGTCAACTATGGGTGTGGGGGTCAAGGGGACGGACCCTGCGGAGGAGCCTCAAGAGGGAGACGACAGGGGAGTCCGGCCTTCAGCGTCTCGTGCAGAGTCGGTTCCGATCTCAGCTTTTCCTCGTCAAACGTGAGTCCGACAAGGCGAGGACGGGCCTCTGGAGGTTTAGCAGCCCAAGACCGTTTTCTTAGCAGTCTATGGGGGGCGTCTCCCACTAGGAAGAAGACATAAACCCGGACAGGGGACAGGGCCCTGGTGACGGCCACGGGGGATCGTACCGACCCCGACTGCTCGGAGGTTGCAGTGTAGACATCGGCTCCCAGGAGGTGTCGTCCAGAGCACCACATGGGTCCCTGAGGGGTTCACCTGTGGTGACAGCAGCTGCCCTAACAGGGACAGTGCGCGTGCGCAGATGCCACCGCGCACAGAGGACTCGTGGTCCGCCCCGGGCTGTCAGCCGCGTCCCCGCGCGCTCAGAGCCGCGGACGGGAAGCCGCGGTCGCGGGGTGCGCTCTCCGTGGCGCCTCCTGGTGGCCCTGCCTGCAGCTGCCGCCCCCAGGCCGCCCGTCCCGCCTGGGGACAGGAGCGCACGACCGGCTGCTCTCCACTCCCTGCTCCCGCCCCTCTGCGGCCGATGACAGCGGGTTCCAGCGACAGGACGGATTCCCACGGGCGCTCCAGGTCGGTGCAAGGGGTCCGCGCTGACGAGGCGCCGAGCACAGCCGTGAGGGGGACCCGCGTGGGCTATCGTCGGCCGACGGTCCTGGCGGTTCCTCGGCCCCAGGCTGGCTGGCACAGTCCGCAGCGTGACAGTCCTGACCGCGGAGCCGTGTGCTATTAAAGCCACACGGTCACCACGAGCGACGGTATCTTGTGTACTTTTTCAAAACTGAGTTTTCTATTCTATGACTGTACTCAACCGTATGAAATATAGAATTAGTAATTTATCAAATTGCGTAAAAAATGTCAATTGTTATTTATATATAAACAAAATTTATAGATTTATTTGGAAGAATTGATATATTTTCCCTACTTATTTTCTCATCTATGAACATGTACATCTCTTCATTGTCTTCAGTTTGTTCGTTTTTTCAATAACATTTTACACTCAGTGTTTAGAAATCATGATTGTAAAAATGCACCCTAATTATTCATGCAAACCTTATGAATGAAAATTTGGGGTGTTTCCAACCCTTAGTAATAGGTATTGTCATATTAACAATCTTGTCGACACCTCACCTTATAATTTTTCAAGGTTACATATGATATAGATTCCTGAATATTGGGTTACAGTATAAAATAGTAAATATACAAGTATAATTTTGCTAAATTTTGCGAGTTTCTGCTCCTTATGGGCTCTACCTTTTGCATTCCACCACAGTGTATTATAATACCTGGATCCCCACAGTCTCACTAACAAGTTTGTTATCAAAAAATTAAATTTTGCAAATCTAATAGGTGAAGTATTGTATTTCAATATATTTTAAATGTCTAGTTCTCTATGAGGGATTTTAAGCACCTAATTAAGTATTGATGCCAATTTAAATTTCCTTTTGTGTTATTAGATTGTTCATATATTTTGTTCATTTTTATTTCCTTTTGTTGGTCATTTCCATCTCATTTTTTCACACATTATTGTATTAGTGATATTATCCTAGTTTAAGAGGTTTTTTGTTTTTTTTGCTTTTTTTAAAATTGAAAAATTATTGATCACCCATTTGAAGTATTATAGCTTGTAATTACTTTTTGTCGTGTCGTTTTGAGCTAGTTGGTGGCATTTACCTTTTGTTTGAGTTTGCTTTGCTTTATTGATTGCAGTTATGCCATCCATGTTAACTGCTGCTACATTAGTAGCAGCATATTTTCACCAGTGATTTGAAATGCTATCTTTCTTAAATACTAAATTTCTATAAATCTTGGGTATCTCTTTGAATTCTCCATTCTTTTTCTTTAGGTTTTATATTTACTTATAAACAAATTCCATATGGTCTTGATAATGAAGAATTTATAAAAAAAAATTTTTCGATCTCTGGTATACTTACCCCTCCCTTTTGATTTGTTTCCTCATTTTTTTCTGATGAACGATTAATGTTTCATCAATATTTTATAATCATCTTATTTTGTTCTAGGTGAAGAAACAAATGAGACTATTTTTAATGTGATCATGACACACGTATAAAGTAACTTAGGAGAAAATAAAATCCTTAGGTTCATGTGGCTTTCTGGCCAAGAAAATATCTCTGACATTTCTCTATCGTTTGTGTATGTATGTTTTAAGAGTGTTCTAATGCTTAAATCACATAGTTAAACAGGCTTTGTTGAGTTCTTGTTAGGTTTATGCCAAATATTTTAACAATTTTGTGGCTATTGAAAATGGAATCTTGATATGTGTAATGTAATCTAGATATTTATTGTTATTACATAAGACATTTATTAATTTTATATGTGAATTTTTCTAAATCGCAACATGTAAATTTTATTTTAGTAAGTCGTCTTGTTTGTAATAGGTTTTTAATTAATTCTTTTTGATATTCTAAATTCACAATACATACACATAACCCATTTTTCTCCATCTTGACATATACAAATACGTATGGTCAAATCTTATTTTATCTAGTGTTTTGATATTTATGAGTCTTACATTTTCTCAAAAGTACTTTTGGCTTCTGTGGAAATTATTATGTGTTTTTCTTTCTTCTAATGCTTAATACTTTTGCAAAATATTGAAGTTAGTAATTCATCTCAAATTTAATTTTGTGAACGGTACCTAGCAAAAGCATAACTGGATTTAATTTCCAAATAAATAATATTTCAATCCCTGTAATGATGAAGTGCTTTCCCCTAAGGAATCTGAATCCTTTCCACATATACCAGAATCTGTTTCAAAATTCAAACTTTTACTGCACTGAACTATTCGCTTATTCTTTGCCAATCTCATTCACTTTCAAGTATGTTCCTTTGCAATACATTTTATTAGACGGAGCAAATTTCCTCTTTGTTTTTATTATTATTGTTCTTCTTATGTCTTGAACATTTTGGGGGCCATTTTTGCACATAATTTTTTTTCATATTAACTTTGAGGTTATTTGACAAGTCCCCTAAACATCACTCTTTGGAATTTTTCAAGTTTAGATTTATTGAATCTATTGATTAAAATAGGTAAAATACGTATATATGTGGCGTATCTTCCTAGCATCACTGCTGCCCGGCACATGGACACACCTGGGCATTTTGGTAGGAGCTGCTGAGTGGCTCCTGCGACAGGGGTATCTATGAACACATCTCCTGGGGCATCTGCTGGGACCTCTTCTTCCTTCATTCTCACAAGAGCTGGTCGTCACCAGACATACAGACCTGCCCATCTAATGGGGCAAATGCTATCTGAATAGTGAGCAAATTTCTGTGCATCATCATTAGGGAGGCCGCGGATGTCTGACATTTACTGGCCATGTGAATTGCTTCCCTGTGGAACTGCAGGAATATGTCGTTTGTCCCTATGGATAAATGAGAACTCTTTGTACAACTAGGATGCATACTACCCTTTCTCTGCCCATGAAGAATTTTCCAGTCTGGGGCTTGTCTTTTCACCTTTTGGCATTATTCTGGTTTTTGTTTGGACCAGGAAAAGTCAGCATTTTCCTCAGTGGCTTCTGGCTCTCTGGTCATTCAAAAGTAGTTCCTATTTCAAGATTATGGCAATAATAACTATCAGGGCTTTGTGTTTCTACATAGAGTCTTTGATTTTTCTGTAATTTTCCTCTTACTAAAAACATAAAATGAAAACTATTCAGATCTTTCTCATATTATGCGGCCAGATACAAAAGGCCACATAACATATAACTGTACTGATAGGAACAATCCACGATAGGTAAATTCACACACGCAGAAAATGGAGTGGTAGTCAGGGACAGGGAGAGGCGGGATGGGGAGTGACAGCTTAATGGCTACAGAGTTGATGAAGCTGTTTGATCACTAGATGGTGGTAAGGGTTGCGCCATATTAAAAATGTACTTAATGCCACTGAATGGTAATTTTGAAAATATTAAAAACACTTTATTTTATACAAGGGATATTATTGAAAATAAAAGATGAAAAAATTTGAGGAGATGCAGGACACAGACAAAAATGAGGAGAAGCACAGCGTCAAGGAAGGGCAAGAACAGATCTGGAGTGGGGACTGGTGAGGGTGTTTGTGGGAGCTCTGGAGCCAGGGCTCCCCTGGGTGCTGGTGTTTCTTCTAATTCTTCTGATGTTTCAGGAACGGTTATGTCAGGTCGCTCTAGCTCTACCTCTGGATCTTGATCTTTCTCCTGCTCTTTCTCTTGCTCTTTCTCCTGATCTTTCTCTTGATCTTTCTGTTGCTCCTGCTCTGGATCTTGCGTCTGATCTACCACTTGCTCTGGATCTTGTTCCTGCTCTACCTCTTGCTCTGGATCTTGCTCTTGCTCTACTTCTTGCTCTGGCTTGGGCTCTGGATCTTGCTCTCGCTCTGCCTCTGGCAGTGGAGGTGGAGCTGGAGCTGGAACTCGAGCCGAACATGGCAGCAGCTCTTGGGACAGTTGTTGAGCCGGGGCGGAAGCTGGAACTGGAGAGACAACAATTGAAAATATCAATGTGAGTTTCTATGTCTCATCCAATGACACTGTCTTTCTAGAAGCCCAAGTCCAGAGACCCAGGCTCAGGAAGTCTCCCCACACCGCAGAACACTGTATGATTGTTCTGAGTACTCAGTGCCCCTGTCCCCAGCCTGCTTCTGGAAACTCTGCTCTGTGTGGCCCAGCCCAGGCCCCTCCCCAAACCCGCACAGGCACCCACCCTCTTCCTCCTCACCCTCAGTCTCCGCCTCACTAGGCTCCAGGTGCTCCGGCTTCTCCAGCTGCGCCAGAAGAAGATCAGCCTTACGCTCCACCTCTGAACCTCGCATACTGATATGTACATAGGCCGAAAGAAACTTCAAAGAATGAAATTCAGGAGGCTCGTGGAAATCGGTGGAATAGAATTCCAGCCAGATCTTTAAGACAGAGGACATGGCACTGTGGGAGACAGGTGGGCAACAGCATCAGAGGCCTGGCCTATCCCTCTATGCTGCCCTCCCAAGGCTCCCCTGAGTGAGCTGCAGTCTTGTACCCTCTGCCCGTGCCTGTCCATAGACCAGCCCATCCAATGTCCACCCCCAGTATGGCAGTTCTGGCACAGATGGGCCTGGCAGCCAAGGAGGGGCTGGCAAAAGCCTCCATGGGAAGAGCCTTCAACCACTGATGTTACCACGTTTCCCTTCTTCAGGGAAACCTGACAACCTCCTCTGTCTGTGTCACTGCCCCATCCCTGCTGGAATGACCTGTCCACCCCAGGAGGGTGCTGTCTGCTCTGGGCATTACTCACTGGCACACAGGAGGTGTCCAGCAATATCTGATAAATGAGGAAACAGAGGGAGGCGCTGCTCCCCTGGCCTACCCAGGGCCCTTGGAAAAGCCCAAACTTGAGCTCACACGTGAATGTACTGCCCAAGTGTCTGCATGAAAATCTGCATATCCTTTTCCCAGTGACAGCAATCTCTTGGCCCTGACCACACTCTGCACCCTCAGCACCAGCTGAGCATCCCCATGGAGGCTCCAGCCCCGAGTGTGAGCGGCATGCTCTGCACACCTCCTGCTCTGGCTCAGCACGGGCTCTGGGGGTGTGGGCAGGGCTGGGTGGGAGGGCGTGGGGATGGATTCTCTCTGGGCTCACTCTGCTCTCCAGCCTCTCGCACACCCTACGGTGCCTGGGACCACATCCCCAGCCGTCTTGACCTCTTTCCCTGCAGGGAAAGCCTTGAGCCCTCAGCCCTGTAGCAGGAATCATAAGATGTGTGAGAGCCAGAGTTCTGCCAGCCCCCCACCCACAGGCCCCCGCAGACCACACGCAGTTGTGTGGAGATGGGAGCCCCTCCTTCTGCACCTAAACCCCACTTACCATTTTAGCTGCTCCAGGGATTCGCCATCCCCGTGACAATCAGTAATCATGTTTCCATACCTAGAGGAGGTCAGGAGTGTGTCAAATCTACCATATGGTGGCACTACCTGCTTCTCATGTCTACTGTGACTGTCTCACCTCTGACTAGACTGGAAGCCCCCGTGGGCAGTGAATGCAGTCTCCTCGGTTCTTTGGATTATGGTCAGTGCCCAGAAAGTGACTGCACATAGTGTGGCTTCACGTATGATTGTTGAAGGAATGAACCCCAACCAACTCCTCCCAAGATCTCTGGGTGCACCTGAAGCCGCTCTGCCCACCTCTGGTCTCCCTGCTTTGAATACACCCAGGAGCCTACAGATAGAATCTCAAATTTCCTGTAAAAATGTGAAAACAGTGAAGCCCAAGTCAACGAGGTCAGTGAGGGGGTGACAGAGACTTCCTCGTGGGGGTGTCAGGAATCCTGAATGAGGACGACCGTGGCCCCTCCAGCAGACCTTCCACAGGGCTGGACTCAGGAGCAGCACTTTCCATGGGGGACCCACTGGAGCTTGTTCCTGTTACCACCCACTGAACACAGGAGGAAACTGAGGCTCAGAGGGGTGTGGTGACAGTCCTAAGACTCACAGCTGGGAGGCGGCCTAGTGACACTGTGTGATCCAGGGCCTGAGTGCTCACCTGAGGAAAAGCAGGTGCAGCACATGCCGGGGACTGGCAAAGTTCTTGTAGCTTGACAGAAACAGGTGGACATAAGATTGGTCACCACCCAAGACAGCAGGCACCAGGTGCTCCACCCGCTTCTTCAGGGTGCGTGCCGGGACAGGCCACACCATGTGGGTGGCATCCGAGCTCAATGAAGATGTGTCTTCACTCTAGGACAGGACAGGGGAGAGATACACAGTGACAGCACCGTGAACCCCAAGGAGGGCAGGGGCTGGAGGCCAGTCTTAACCCCAGGGAGGACATGAGAAGACAGCCTGAGGGCCCAGGGTTAATGTACAGGGTGGTAGTTGCCACCCCGGCAGTCCCCGTTCACCCTCCAGCCAGACCTGAGGTGTGAACACACCAGGACCAGCAGGTTTATAAACCCCCCACCCTCTGCCCCTGCCCTGGGAGGTTGTCCCATGTCCCCGTTCCCCACACACTCAGGAGGAGTGGGTGCGGTCTCCAAGGGAGGCTCATAGTGCTGGCCTGGCCTTGCCCAACCTCCTCTGGGCCACCTGACATTACCTTTGGGGACCTCCTCCCAGACGGCCACAGGGTTCGAGGGCGAGGGCTGAACCAGCGCCGGAAGCATTGGACAAGCTTCTCAGCACAGCGCTTCCTGGGGCTACGGCCCCGGAACCTCGGGATACAGCACAACATCTCACTCTGCCTGTGGCCAAGTGAGCTGGGGAAGGGGCTGTGTATAGAATGTGGGTGTCAGGTTACCGAGTTCCGAGTTCTGTTGGGGTCTGTCATCAAGGAAGTGAAGTCACTTCCTGATACCTCATTTCCTGAGCCCCTCCTCTGTGTACAAGACTGCAAATGCCCCTCTGGGTACCTGTCTGCTGACCCTCCTTCCCCATGAACTCTCTCTATTGCCCACACTTCCACCAACACTGCCTGACCACACCCCTGTGCAAGGCCTGGTTGCAGCCAGCGTCACAGCTCGGAGGAGATACACGTAGGTTCATCCCCAGCTTCTGCTTCTCATCACTTTATGTGACCCTGGACCAGCCGTTGTCACTCTCATGACCTCCCCAGTCTCCCCTTTTGCACAGTGGGGATCTTTCTAGCATCTTCTTCCTAGGGATGGCATCAGGCATGTGTGAGGAAACATCTCTGAAACTTATGGCCGGTGTCACATGCAGCTAATAAACAAGACTAGAGATAAAATCCACGACGGTGTGGAAGGTAGCATGGAATACAACTAACGACAGGTCTGGTTCCTGTCATATAATCTTGAAAATGTCACTTTTGCTCTTGGTCTGTTTTCCCTGTCTGCACCATGCGACAGTTGGAATTTCATGCATTCACATACTGCTTTCCTCCATAAAACCTCACAATGGCTTCGTGTGTATTTAGGTTTGGACTCAAGTGCCACATCTCTGTCTGTGTGGTTGGCTACTCCTCAGGGGCTCCCAGTGGTCCCCACCATCTGCTGCACACATCCTCACGTAATCCCCTGCCCTGCAGTGTGGACTGGACTTAGTGACTCACTTCTAACCAATACAGGATCAAAAGTGAGAAGGTGTCACTTTCTAAATGTCATTGTAACACGCCTGTCTCTAGAGTCTTGTGCTCTGTCTCCTCTGTTCTCTCTGTTTGTATCCACCATATGCCAAGCATGGTGCCGAGAGCTGGAGTAAGAGCTGATTCAGCTGCACCCTGGCTTGGGAGATGATCCCAGGATAAGAAAGAGGAGAAGACGTGCTATCGAGTGCCTGACATTCTAAGAGAGGAAAGTGATCTAGGAGGCCATCAGAATATTCTAGATTAGGAAGCTACCTGAAGATGGTAGGAAATGAACACCATTTGCAGGGAAGAACCAGAGGCGTTTGGTCCATTAAGATGACGGCAACATGTAACTGATGTGTAAGATGTAAGTAAGTAAGAAATACTATTCACAAATTCAAATCCTTTTTTCAAAATCATTGAATGGCAGGGATAAGTGCTCATGTTCAATGCAAACATAACTAGAACTGAGGAAGATTCCATTTATGGAATAACTTTATATCTCCATTAGATGAAAGTATGCAGATATGTTCAGCAATTCTTTTCAAATTGTATAAAATATCCATTGTTGACACAATCAGGATTCCACCCCCATACTTTGGCTTCACACCCGATTTTCTTTACACCAGACACACATCCATTGCTGTGATGTAGATCCATTGCTGTCAACACTATCCCAGCCCACAGCCTACTGGTCCTGGGAGACAGCAACTCTATCACTATATTGTGTGCAGAATCCAGGAAGGGTCTAACACGGGGGCTCCATAAATACTCCCTGAAGTGCTGCACTTGAGAAGAGTCTATGATTTTATTACCTAGTGCTCTACCTACACATGTTATCACTCTGCATTATGTCATGATCCTTAGTCCCCCTCACCTGACAGTCAGCAACCCAGGAGCAGAGTCTACACCTCGGTCTGCCCCTATTCCTGGCCCCCAGCCCAGCACCTGGCAAGTAATAGGTGCCAAGTACTGATGAATGAATTGTCTGGAAACATGTGAAACAGGATTCATCAAGAATACCCAGATGGAAGGTCACCATGAACATGCTGCCTGATAACCTGCCAGCCCTTTAATTCTGTCTGCCGACCACTTCCTTCAGCCAGGAACTGCCTGGGCTCAAAGATTTCCCAGAGTCACCATCCTGCCTTGACTTCTGCCGTTCACTTTAGCCTCCTTGATTGTCCTACTTACTGTGGGTTTCTTCACTCTCAGTCTCAGGGGACACCTCTGAACCCCTAAGGTAGCCCACTGGGTCTTCCTTCTCTGGCCAACACATTCCTCTTGCTTCTGTGCATGGCCTTGATAGCAGTGTCACAGGCAATCCCAGGAAACTGACACCCCAGCATGCTGACCTTGGGCACCCGCACTAGTCAAGGGAGCCCTCTCCCTTCATCTCCTGCAGAATCCCCCTAGGAATAGGGGATGCAGATATGTACACATGTGTAGGGAGGAAAGGGGGTCTCATGACATCTTAGCTAGAAGATGATTACAAATTTCTTAAACATTAGTAGAAAATTATGGTTCATTTGTCCTGGCATGCAACTGAATGAGAAAAAATCTGTGAAAAATTCTGACACCCATGACAAAAGAAATGATCCAAACAATACGACCATCGAGGTGCTTTTCTTTTATGTTTAGGACTAACATTTAAAAATGTGGTATTGAGGAGAATGTCAACAATATTGGGGGAGGCTCTGGAACGATGCTGAGTAGAAAATGGACAATAGATTCCTTTTTTGAGAATTAAGAGAAACTATTTTGCAGAAAGTGGCAAATGAGCTTGACTTTTGGAAACGAAGAGCATTATAGCAAGTAAGTTTAGTGGAAAGTAGATGATATTTGGGAGAGGGGTGACGTGTTAAGTTACAAGAGGGAAAGAAATGGAAAGAACACATGTTTTGCAAAGGGAAAAATCATTCCTGTAAAACATCAGAATTGGAGTTTTCTTGCTGTTCTTTTTGTGCCTATGTAGCATCTTCTTTCTGCTGTAACTTCCAACTTGGGTTCTAGGCACTCTGTGTATGTGTGTGTTTACAAGAGAGAAATTGATAAACCTTAGTAAGCCCTAGAAAATTCTAGAGGTCTGAAATAAACAGATATTTTTCAAGTTTATTTAATTAAAAAGCAAAACAAAACAAAAACAGTGTCATCTGCTCCTATTAGGTAAAATATATGATCATATTGGAATCTTTGTGTGTGTGTGTGGCTGGCCAATATAGGGATCCACACCCTTGACCTTGGTGATAAGAGGCTGTGCTCTAACCAGCTGAGCTACCAGCCAGCCTATACATGATCATATTGGAATAATATGCAACAGAGAGATACTCTGCTGCTATGGAGAATAAGCTTATTGCAAGGAAAAAAGATGCTCACAGATAAGGCAAGGGTAGGCTTTTTGTCCCCCATTGTGGAATAGTACAGGGAACAATGCAAATGTATTGAGGCTGGTAATTCCAAGTCATGGGAAGGAAATTAAAATGATGACTCTGGAAGAATAGTTTCAAATGTCAAGGAGTTTGAGGCAGGTGATCAATTTGGTGAAATGACAATTGCTTTAGGAGAGGCTGCTTCTTTGAAAGGATTGATACATACAGCAAGGCAAGGTAGGTGACTGTGCTGCTAAGTTTTTAATATTGCTATGAGTTTTAACTTTAAATTTATTTGTGACTTTGCATGTAGCTCTGAATTTTGAGTGTCATAATTATTTAAGAATCTTTTATGGATTTGATTACTATAGCTTTCACTGTAATTTGATGAGGTTTTAGAACTACATTCCATTTCTAATTTTGGTTTTATTATTTCCAAGTGCCAAAATACTTAACACAGAACCACCTCTTATTCTATAATAAAAAGCAATGGAGACAAGTTATTCAGTTGAAAAAAATTACTTTTTTTTTTTTTTTAAAGATGACCTGTAAGTGGATCCTATCGATTGATGTGGTGTTGTCAGCACCACGCTCTCCCAAGTGAGCCAATCAGCCAACCCTTCATAGGGATCCAAACCCGTGGCCCTGGTGCTGTCAGCACCGCACTCTCCAAGTGTGCACGGGCCGGCCCTGCTCCATGGTAGTTTTAGCTGCTTCCCTCCTTTCTTCTCAGAATTTTCATTTTCCCATGTTCTCCTGGACAACTTCAACCCTGCTAACGATTAAAACCCATCACATCTGTCTGTCATGGTGTGGATTGGCTCCCAAGCAGAAGACTCAGGGCTTCTTTGAACTAGGACTTGCATTGACTTCAACTCAACGAAGCTGAGGCGCCGATCTTGTGATTACACTTAGCATGTGCTATGAATGGAGAGAAATGAAGTGAAAAGTGCCTATGAGATGCGAAGTCATACTTGTCACGTTCCTAGTCCCCTCTCTGGGCTTCTCTCCATCTTCAGCTCCACCTCACTGTTTACCCCTTAAAGAAGCCAGATGCTCTCTAATTCATATGTCCACGAAACACTTGGTTTCAAATAACAGGCATTAAATGAATATCTGTTGGAAGTTGTGTATCCTAAATTTGTAGGTGTCCTTTATGTGACTGACGATGGCATGAATAACTAGTGTTAACAGTCTTTGATGTGCTCAGCATTAATATACATTAGGAATTGTCATGGAATCTTGTAAAATTGAAAAAAAATCCAAATGCATGTCATCTGGCCTTGGAGTCCAGTTCTTCAGTACACACTCTGCTGATTTGGGCACCTCAGTCAAGAACCCAGTCAAAGAAGCTCACAGAGTCACCCACAGGCCACGAAGCCACAGCACACGAGCAAGACTTTCCTGTGCTGCCCTGTTAACCATGAGCAGATGCCAAGGGCCCCAGATGTTTCAGCAAATCCTCTAGTTTCAGCAACTCCTCTAATAAGAAATAGGCCAAAGCAAACAAACAAAAAAGGAAAAAGCGAATTGGAAGAAATAGAGATCATGCAAGGGAAACAGAAAATACCATTAACTTCCTCAGAGTTATAGGAGAGAAACTGTTGGACTAACTGTAGAAGAACAGACATTGTTAAAGTAGAAGAGAGAGAAGATGAATCAAATAACCATGAGGTCATTTAGAAATTAAAAATATAACTGTTGAAATTTTTGTTTGTTTGTTTTGTGTGTGTGTGTGTGTGTGACAGTTAAGGGCGTTGTAACCATAGGGGTGGTGTCGCCCGCACCGCGCTCAGCCAGTGAGCACACCGGCCATCCCTATGTGGGATCCGAACCCGCGGCAGCGCCCCTGCGCTCCCAGCGCCGCTCTCTCCCGTGTGCGCCACGGGGCGGCCCATAAGTGTTGAAATTTAAATTAGAAAACAACTCACTAGAAAGATGAGAAAATAACACAAGGGAAGCCTGTTTAAATAAAAAAAACAAAGGGATAACAAGAAAGATACAATTGAAAGAAAAGCATAAAAAAGTAAAAGGAGTAAAAGGGAAAGAGAGAGAGAAAACGGAAGTGCATGTCCGCAGAGCCAGTGTCTGAAGAACACGCGCTCCAGGAAGAGCCGCGGAGATGGGCAGGAGGAGAGAACCGTGGGAGAAAGGAGGAAGGGAAATGTCCCGGAGGTTCCCATAGGTCCCCACGTGGAGAGTGACGATGGGTCCATACGCCGCCCCGCACTGGGGAAGCACAGGGGACACCGTGTCAACTATGGGTGTGGGGGTCAAGGGGACGGACCCTGCGTAGGAGCCTCAAGAGGGAGACGACAGGGGAGTCCGGCCTTCAGCGTCTCCTGCAGAGTCGGTTCCGATCTCAGCTTTTCCTCGTCAAACGTGAGTCCGACAAGGCGAGGACGGGCCTCTGGACGTTTAGCAGCCCAAGACCGTTTTCTTAGCAGTCTATGGGGGGCGTCTCCCACTAGGAAGAAGACATAAACCCGGACAGGGGACAGGGCCCTGGTGACGGCCACGGGGGATCGTACCGACCCGGACTGCTCGGAGGTTGCAGTGTAGACATCGGCTCCCAGGAGGTGTCGTCCAGAGCACCACATGGGTCCCTGAGGGGTTCACCTGTGGTGACAGCAGCTGCCCTAACAGGGACAGTGCGCGTGCGCAGATGCCACCGCGCACAGAGGACTCGTGGTCCGCCCCGGGCTGTCAGCCGCGTCCCCGCGCGCTCAGAGCCGCGGACGGGAAGCCGCGGTCGCGGGGTGCGCTCTCCGTGGCGCCTCCTGGTGGCCCTGCCTGCAGCTGCCGCCCCCAGGCCGCCCGTCCCGCCCGGGGACAGGAGCGCACGACCAGCTGCTCTCCACTCCCTGCTCCCGCCCCTCTGCGGCCGATGACAGCGGGTTCCAGCGACAGGACGGATTCCCACGGGCGCTCCAGGTCGGTGCAAGGGGTCCGCGCTGACGAGGCGACGAGCACAGCCGTGAGGGGGACCTGCGTGGGCTATCGTCGGCCGAGGGTCCTGGCGGTTCCTAGTCCCCAGGCTGGCAGGCACAGTCCGCGGCGTGACAGTCCTGACCGCGGAGCCGTGTGCTATTAAAGCTACACGGTCACCACGAGCGACGGTATCTTGTGTACTTTTTCAAAACTGAGTTTTCTATTCTATGACTGTACTCAACCGTATGAAATATAGAATTAGTAATTTATCAAATTGCGTAAAAAATGTCAATTGTTATTTATATATAAACAAAATTTATAGATTTATTTGGAAGAATTGATATATTTTCCCTACTTATTTTCTCATCTATGAACATGTACATCTCTTCATTGTCTTCAGTTTGTTCGTTTTTTCAATAACATTTTACACTCAGTGTTTAGAAATCATGATTGTAAAAATGCACCCTAATTATTCATGCAAACCTTATGAATGAAAATTTGGGGTGTTTCCAACCCTTAGTAATAGGTATTGTCATATTAACAATCTTGTCGACACCTCACCTTATAATTTTTCAAGGTTACATATGATATAGATTCCTGAATATTGGGTTACAGTATAAAATAGTAAATATACAAGTATAATTTTGCTAAATTTTGCGAGTTTCTGCTCCTTATGGGCTCTACCATTTGCATTCCACCACAGTGTATTATAATACCTGGATCCCCACAGTCTCACTAACAAGTTTGTTATCAAAAAATTAAATTTTGCAAATCTAATAGGTGAAGTATTGTATTTCAATATATTTTAAATGTCTAGTTCTCTATGAGGGATTTTAAGCACCTCATTAAGTATTGATGCCAATTTAAATTTCCTTTTGTGTTATTAGATTGTTCATATATTTTGTTCATTTTTATTTCATTTTGTTGGTCATTTCCATCTCATTTTTTCACACATCATTGTATTAGTGATATTATCCTAGTTTAAGAGGTTTTTTGGTTTTTTGCTTTTTTTAAAATTGAAACATTATTGATCACCCATTTTAAGTATTATAGCTTGTAATTACTTTTTGTCGTGTCCTTTTGACCTAGTTGGTGGCATTTACCTTTTGTTTGAGTTTGCTTTGCTTTATTAATGGCTGCTATGCCATCCATGTTAACTGCTGCTACATTAGTAGCAGCATATTTTCACCAGTGATTTGAAATGCTATCTTTCTTAAATACTAAATTTCTATAAATCTTGGGTATCTCTTTGAATTCTCCATTCTTTTCCATTAGGTTTTATATTTACTTATAAACAAATTCCATATGGTCTTGATAATGAAGAATTTATAAAAAATATATTTTTCGATCTCTGGTAGACTTACACCTCCCTTTTGATTTGTTTCCTCATTTTTTTCTGATGAACGATTAATGTTTCATCAACATTTTATAATCATCCTTTTTTGTTGTAGGTGAAGAAACAAATGAGACTATTTTTAATGTGTTCATGACACACGTATAAAGTAACTTAGGAGAAAATAAAATCCTTAGGATCATGTGGCTTTCTGGCCAAGAAAATATCTCTGACATTTCTCTATCGTTTGTGTATGTATGTTTTAAGAGTGTGCTAATGCTTAAATCACATAGTTAAACAGGCTTTGTTGAGTTCTTGTTAGCTTTATGCCAAATATTTTAACAATTTTGTGGCTATTGAAAATGGAATCTTGATTTGTGGAATGTAATCTAGATAGTTATTGTTATTACATAAGACATTTATTAATTTTATATGTGAATTTTTCTAAATCGCAACATGTAAATTTTATTTTAGAAAGTCGTCTTGTTTGTAATAGGTTTTTAATTAATTCTTTTTGATTTTCTAAATTCACAATACATACACATAACACATTTTTCTCCATCTTGAGATATACAAATATGTATGGTCAAACCTTATTTTATCTACTGTTTTGATATTTATGAGTCTTACATTTTCTCAAAAGTACTTTGTCTTCTGTGGAAATTATTATGTCTTTTTCTTTCTTCTAATGCTTAATACTTTTGCAAAATATTGAAGTTAGTAATTCATCTCAAATTTAATTTTGTGAACGGTACCTAGCAAAAGCATAACTGGATTTAATTTCCAAATAAATAATATTTCAATCCCTGTAATGATGAAGTGCTTTCCAGTAAGTAATCTGAATCCTTTCCACACATATACCAGAATCTGTATCAAAATTCAAACTTTTACTCCACTTCGCTTATTCTTTGCCAATCTCATTCACTTTCAAGTATGTTCCTTTGCAATACATTTTATTAGACGGAGCAAATTCCCTCTTTGTTTTCATTATTATTGTTCTTCTTATGTCTTGAACATTTTGGGGGCCATTTTTGCACATAATTTTTTTCATATTAACTTTGAGGTTATTTGACAAGTCCCCTAAACATCACTCTTTGGAATTTTTCAAGTTTAGATTTATTGAATCTATTGATTAACATAGGTAGAATACATATATATGTGGCGTAACTTCCTAGCATCACTGCTGCCCGGCACATGGACACACCTGGGCATTTTGGTAGGAGCTGCTGAGTGGCTCCTGCGACAGGGGTATCTATGAACACATCTCCTGGGGCATCTGCTGGGACCTCTTCTTCCTTCATTCTCACAAGAGCTGGTCGTCACCAGACATACAGACCTGCCCATCTGATGGGGCAAATGCTATCTGAATAGTGAGCAAATTTCTGTGCATCATCATTAGGGAGGCCGCGGATGTCTGACATTTACTGGCCATGTGAATTGCTTCCCTGTGGAACTGCAGGAATATGTCCTTTGTCCCTATGGATAAATGAGAACTCTTTGTACAACTAGGATGCATACTACCCTTTCTCTGCCCATGAAGAATTTTCCAGTCTGGGGCTTGACTTTTCACCTTTTGGCATTATTCTGGTTTTTGTTTGGACCAGGAAAAGTCAGCATTTTCCTCAGTGGCTTCTGGCTCTCTGGTCATTCAAAAGTAGTTCCTATTTCAAGATTATGGCAATAATAAATATCAGGGCTTTGTGTTTCTACATAGAGTCTTTGATTTTTCTGTAATTTTCCTCTTACTAAAAACATAAAATGAAAATTATTCAGATCTTTCTCATATTATGTGGCCAGATACAAAAGGCCACATAACATATAACTGTACTGATAGGAACAATCCACGATAGGTAAATTCACACACGCAGAAAATGGAGTGGTAGTCAGGGACAGGGAGAGGCGGGATGGGGAGTGACAGCTTAATGGCTACAGAGTTGATGAAGCTGTTTGATCACTAGATGGTGGTAAGGGTTGCGCCATATTAAAAATGTACTTAATGCCACTGAATGGTAATTTTGAAAATATTAAAAACACTTTATTTTATACAAGGGATATTATTGAAAATAAAAGATGAAAAAATTTGAGGAGATGCAGGACACAGACAAAAATGAGGAGAAGCACAGCGTCAAGGAAGGGCAAGAACAGATCTGGAGTGGGGACTGGTGAGGGTGTTTGTGGGAGCTCTGGAGCCAGGGCTCCCCTGGGTGCTGGTGTTTCTTCTAATTCTTCTGATGTTTCAGGAACGGTTATGTCAGGTCGCTCTAGCTCTACCTCTGGATCTTGATCTTTCTCCTGCTCTTTCTCTTGCTCTTTCTCCTGATCTTTCTCTTGATCTTTCTGTTGCTCCTGCTCTGGATCTTGCGTCTGATCTACCACTTGCTCTGGATCTTGTTCCTGCTCTACCTCTTGCTCTGGATCTTGCTCCTGCTCTACCTCTTGCTCTGGATCTTGCTCCTGCTCTACTTCTTGCTCTGGCTTGGGCTCTGGATCTTGCTCTCGCTCTGCCTCTGGCAGTGGAGGTGGAGCTGGAGCTGGAACTCGAGCCGAGCATGGCAGCAGCTCTTGGGACAGTTGTTCAGCCGGGGCGGAAGCTGGAACTGGAGAGACAACAATTGAAAATATCAATGTGAGTTTCTATGTCTCATCCAATGACACTGTCTTTCTAGAAGCCCAAGTCCAGAGACCCAGGCTCAGGAAGTCTCCCCACACCGCAGAACACTGTATGATTGTTCTGAGTACTCAGTGCCCCTGTCCCCAGCCTGCTTCTGGAAACTCTGCTCTGTGTGGCCCAGCCCAGGCCCCTCCCCAAACCCGCACAGGCACCCACCCTCTTCCTCCTCACCCTCAGTCTCCGCCTCACTAGGCTCCAGGTGCTCCGGCTTCTCCAGCTGCGCCAGAAGATCAGCCTTACGCTCCACCTCTGAACCTCGCATACTGATATGTACATAGGCCGAAAGAAACTTCAAAGAATGAAATTCAGGAGGCTCGTGGAAATCGGTGGAATAGAATTCCAGCCAGATCTTTAAGACAGAGGACATGGCACTGTGGGAGACAGGTGGGCAACAGCATCAGAGGCCTGGCCTATCCCTCTATGCTGCCCTCCCAAGGCTCCCCTGAGTGAGCTGCAGTCTTGTACCCTCTGCCCGTGCCTGTCCATAGACCAGCCCATCCAATGTCCACCCCCAGTATGGCAGTTCTGGCACAGATGGGCCTGGCAGCCAAGGAGGGGCTGGCAAAAGCCTCCATGGGAGGAGCCTTCAACCACTGATGTGACCACGTTTCCCTTCTTCAGGGAAACCTGACAACCTCCTCTGTCTGTGTCACTGCCCCATCCCTGCTGGAATGACCTGTCCACCCCAGGAGGGTGCTGTCTGCTCTGGGCATTACTCACTGGCACACAGGAGGTGTCCAGCAATATCTGATAAATGAGGAAACAGAGGGAGGCGCTGCTCCCCTGGCCTACCCAGGGCCCTTGGAAAAGCCCAAACTTGAGCTCACACGTGAATGTACTGCCCAAGTGTCTGCATGAAAATCTGCATATCCTTTTCCCAGTGACAGCAATCTCTTGGCCCTGACCACACTCTGCACCCTCAGCACCAGCTGAGCATCCCCATGGAGGCTCTAGCCCCGAGTGTGAGCGGCATGCTCTGCACACCTCCTGCTCTGGCTCAGCACGGGCTCTGGGGGTGTGGGCAGGGCTGGGTGGGAGGGCGTGGGGATGGATTCTCTCTGGGCTCACTCTGCTCTCCAGCCTCTCGCACACCCTACGGTGCCTGGGACCACATCCCCAGCCGTCTTGACCTCTTTCCCTGCAGGGAAAGCCTTGAGCCCTCAGCCCTGTAGCAGGAATCATAAGATGTGTGAGAGCCAGAGTTCTGCCAGCCCCCCACCCACAGGCCCCCGCAGACCACACGCAGTTGTGTGGAGATGGGAGCCCCTCCTTCTGCACCTAAACCCCACTTACCATTTTAGCTGCTCCAGGGATTCGCCATCCCCGTGACAATCAGTAATCATGTTTCCATACCTAGAGGAGGTCAGGAGTGTGTCAAATCTACCATATGGTGGCACTACCTGCTTCTCATGTCTACTGTGACTGTCTCACCTCTGACTAGACTGGAAGCCCACGAGGGCAGTGAATTCAGTCTCCTCGGTTCATTGGATTATGGTCAGTGCCCAGAAAGTGACTGCACATAGTGTGGCTTCACGTATGATTGTTGAAGGAATGAACCCCAACCAACTCCTCCCAAGATCTCTGGGTGCACCTGAAGCCGCTCTGCCCGCCTCTGGTCTCCCTGCTTTGAATACACCCAGGAGCCTACAGATAGAATCTCAAATTTCCTGTAAAAATGTGAAAACAGTGAAGCCCAAGTCAACGAGGTCAGTGAGGGGGTGACAGAGACTTCCTCGTGGGGGTGTCAGGAATCCTGAATGAGGACGACCGTGGCCCCTCCAGCAGACCTTCCACAGGGCTGGACTCAGGAGCAGCACTTTCCATGGGGGACCCACTGGAGCTTGTTCCTGTTACCACCCACTGAACACAGGAGGAAACTGAGGCTCAGAGGGGTGTGGTGACAGTCCTAAGACTCACAGCTGGGAGGCGGCCTAGTGACACTGTGTGATCCAGGGCCTGAGTGCTCACCTGAGGAAAAGCAGGTGCAGCACATGCCGGGGACTGGCAAAGTTCTTGTAGCTTGACAGAAACAGGTGGACATAAGATTGGTCACCACCCAAGACAGCAGGCACCAGGTGCTCCACCCGCTTCTTCAGGGTGCGTGCCGGGACAGGCCACACCATGTGGGTGGCATCCGAGCTCAATGAAGATGTGTCTTCATCTAGGACAGGACAGGGGAGAGATACACAGTGACAGCACCGTGAACCCCAAGGAGGGCAGGGGCTGGAGGCCAGTCTTAACCCCAGGGAGGACATGAGAAGACAGCCTGAGGGCCCAGGGTTAATGTACAGGGTGGTGGTTGCCACCGCGGCAGTCCCCGTTCACCCTCCAGCCAGACCTGAGGTGTGAACACACCAGGGCCAGCAGGTTTATAAACCCCCCACCCTCTGCCCCTGCCCTGGGAGGGTGTCCCATGTCCCCGTTCCCCACACACTCAGGAGGAGTGGGTGCGGTCTCCAAGGGAGGCTCATAGTGCTGGCCTGGCCTTGCACAACCTCCTCTGGGCCACCTGACATTACCTTTGGGGACGTCCTCCCAGACAGCCACAGGGGTCGAGGGCGAGGGCTGAACCAGCGCCGGAAGCATTGGACAAGCTTCTCAGCACAGCGCTTCCTGGGGCTACGGCCCCGAACCTCGGGATACAGCACAACATCTCACTCTGCCTGTGGCCAAGTGAGCTGGCGAAGGGGCTGTGTATAGAATGTGGGTGTCAGGTTACCGAGTTCCGAGTTCTGTTGGGGTCTGTCGTCAAGGAAGTGAAGTCACTTCCTGATACCTCATTTCCTGAGCCCCTCCTCTGTGTACAAGACTGCAAATGCCCCTCTGGGTACCTGTCTGCTGACCCTCCTTCCCCATGAACTCTCTCTATTGCCCACACTTCCACCAACACTGCCTGACCACACCCCTGTGCAAGGCCTGGTTGCAGCCAGCGTCACAGCTCGGAGGAGATACACGTAGGTTCATCCCCAGCTCCTGCTTCTTATCACTTTATGTGACCCTGGACTAGCCGTTGTCACTCTCATGACCTCCCCAGTCTCCCCTTTTGCACAGTGGGGATCTTTCTAGCATCTTCTTCCTAGGGATGGCATCAGGCATGTGTGAGGAAACATCTCTGAAACCTATGGCCGGTGTCACATGCAGCTAATAAACAAGACTAGAGATAAAATCCACGACGGTGTGGAAGGTAGCATGGAATACAACTAACGACAGGTCTGGTTCCTGTCATATAATCTTGAAAATGTCACTTTTGCTCTTGGTCTGTTTTCCCTGTCTGCACCATGCGACAGTTGGAATTTCATGCATTCACATACTGCTTTCCTCCATAAAACCTCACAATGGCTTCGTGTGTATTTAGGTTTGGACTCAAGTGCCACATCTCTGTCTGTGTGGTTGGCTACTCCTCAGGGGCTCCCAGTGGTCCCCACCATCTGCTGCACACATCCTCACGTAATCCCCTGCCCTGCAGTGTGGACTGGACTTAGTGACTCACTTCTAACCAATACAGGATCAAAAGGGAGAAGGTGTCACTTTCTAAATGTCATTGTAACACGCCTGTCTCTAGAGTCTTGTGCTCTGTCTCCTCTGTTCTCTCTGTTTGTATCCACCATATGCCAAGCATGGTGCCGAGAGCTGGAGAAAGAGCTGATTCAGCTGCACCCTGGCTTGGGAGATGATCCCAGGATAAGAAAGAGGAGAAGACGTGCTATCGAGTGCCTGACATTCTAAGAGAGGAAAGTGATCTAGGAGGCCATCAGAATATTCTAGATTAGGAAGCTACCTGAAGAGGGTAGGAAATGAACACCATTTGCAGGGAAGAACCAGAGGCGTTTGGTCCATTAAGATGAGGGCAACATGTAACTGATGTGTAAGATGTAAGTAAGTAAGAAATACTATTCACAAATTCAAATCCTATTTTCAAAATCATTGAATGGCAGGGATAAGTGCTCATGTTCAATGCAAACATAACTAGAATCGAGGAAGATTCCATTTATGGAATAACTTTATATCTCCATTAGATGAAAGTATGCAGATATGTTCAGCAATTCTTTTCAAATTGTATAAAATATCCATTGTTGACACAATCAGGATTCCACCCCCATACTTTGGCTTCACACCCGATTTTCTTTACACCAGACACACATCCATTGCTGTGATGTAGATCCATTGCTGTCAACACTATCCTAGCCCACAGCCTACTGGTCCTGGGAGACAGCAACTCTATCACTATATTGTGTGCAGAATCCAGGAAGGGCCTAACACGGGGGCTCCATAGATACTCCCTGAAGTGCTGCACTTGAGAAGAGTCTATGATTTTATTACCTAGTGCTCTACCTACACATGTTATCACTCTGCATTATGTCATGATCCTTAGTCCCCCTCACCTGACAGTCAGCAACCCAGGAGCAGAGTCTACACCTCGGTCTGCCCCTATTCCTGGCCCCCAGCCCAGCACCTGGCAAGTAATAGGTGCCAAGTACTGATGAATGAATTGTCTGGAAACATGTGAAACAGGATTCATCAAGAATACCCAGATGGAAGGTCACCATGAACATGCTGCCTGATAACCTGCCAGCCCTTTAATTCTGTCTGCCGACCACTTCCTTCAGCCAGGAACTGCCTGGGATCAAAGATTTCCCAGAGTCACCATCCTGCCTTGACTTCTGCCGTTCACTTTAGCCTCCTTGATTGTCCTACTTACTGTGGGTTTCTTCACTCTCAGTCTCAGGGGACACCTCTGAACCCCTAAGGTAGCCCACTGGGTCTTCCTTCTCTGGCCAACACATTCCTCTTGCTTCTGTGCATGGCCTTGATAGCAGTGTCACAGGCAATCCCAGGAAACTGACACCCCAGCATGCTGACCTTGGGCACCCGCACTAGTCAAGGGAGCCCTCTCCCTTCATCTCCTGCAGAATCCCCCTAGGATTAGGGGATGCAGATATGTACACATGTGTAGGGAGGAAAGCGGGTCTCATGACATCTTAGCTAGAAGATGATTACAAATTTCTTAAACATTAGTAGAAAATTATGGTTCATTTGTCCTGGCATGCAACTGAAGGAGAAAAAATCTGTGAAAAATTCTGACACCCATGACAAAAGAAATGATCCAAACAATACGACCATCGAGGTGCTTTTCTTTTATGTTTAGGACTAACATTTAAAAATGTGGTATTGAGGAGAATGTCAACAATATTGGGGGAGGCTCTGGAACGATGCTGAGTAGAAAATGGACAATAGATTCCTTTTTTGAGAATTAAGAGAAGCTATTTTGCAGAAAGTGGCAAATGAGCTTGACTTTTGGAAACGAAGAGCATTATAGCAAGTAAGTTTAGTGGAAAGTAGATGATATTTGGGAGAGGGGTGACGTGTTAAGTTACAAGAGGCAAAGAAATGGAAAGAACACATGTTTTGCAAAGGGAAAAATCATTCCTGTAAAACATCAGAATTGGAGTTTTCTTGCTGTTCTTTTTGTGCCTATGTAGCATCTTCTTTCTGCTGTAACTTCCAACTTGGGTTCTAGGCACTCTGTGTATGTGTGTGTTTACAAGAGAGAAATTGATAAACCTTAGTAAGCCCTAGAAAATTCTAGAGGTCTGAAATAAACAGATATTTTTCAAGTTTATTTAATTAAAAAGCAAAACAAAACAAAAACAGTGTCATCTGCTCCTATTAGGTAAAATATATGATCATATTGCAATCTTTGTGTGTGTGTGTGGCTGGCCAATATAGGGATCCACACCCTTGACCTTGGTGATACGAGGCTGTGCTCTAACCAGCTGAGCTACCAGCCAGCCTATACATGATCATATTGGAATAATATGCAACAGAGAGATACTCTGCGGCTATGGAGAATAAGCTGATTGCAAGGAAAAAAGATGCTCACAGATAAGGCAAGGGTAGGCTTTTTGTCCCCCATTGTGGAATAGTACAGGGAACAATGCAAATGTATTGAGGCTGGTAATTCCAAGTCATGGGAAGGAAATTAAAATGATGACTCTGGAAGAATAGTTTCAAATGTCAAGGAGTTTGAGGCAGGTGATCAATTTGGTGAAATGACAATTGCTTTAGGAGAGGCTGCTTCTTTGAAAGGATTGATACATACAGCAAGGCAAGGTAGGTGACTGTGCTGCTAAGTTTTTAATATTGCTATGAGTTTTAACTTTAAATATATTTGTGACTTTGCATGTAGCTCTGAATTTTGAGTGTCATAATTATTTAAGAATCTTTTATGGATTTGATTGCTATAGCTTTCACTGTAATTTGATGAGGTTTTAGAACTACATTCCATTTCTAATTTTGGTTTTATTATTTCCAAGTGCCAAAATACTTAACACAGAATCACCTCTTATTCTATAATAAAAAGCAATGGAGACAAGTTATTCAGTTGAAAAAAATTACATTTTTTTTATTTTAAAGATGACCCGTAAGTGGATCCTATCGATTGATGTGGTGTTGTCAGCACCACGCTCTCCCAAGTGAGCCAATCAGCCAACCCTTCATAGGGATCCAAACCCGTGGCCCTGGTGCTGTCGGCACCGCACTCTCCAAGTGCGCACGGGCCGGCCCTGCTCCATGGTAGTTTTAGCTGCTTCCCTCCTTTCTTCTCAGAATTTTCATTTTCCCATGTTCTCCTGGACAACTTCAAACCTGCTAACGATTAAAACCCATCACATCTGTCTGTCATGGTGTGGATTGGCTCCCAAGCAGAAGACTCAGGGCTTCTGTGAACTAGGACTTGCATTGATTTCAACTCAACCAAGCTGAGGCGCCGATCTTGTGATTAAACTTAGCATGTGCTATGAATGGAGAGAAATGAAGTGTAAAGTGCCTATGAGATGCGAAGTCATACTTGTCACGTTCCTAGTCCCCTCTCTGGCCTTCTCTCCATCTTCAGCTCCACCTCATTGTTTACCCCTTAAAGAAGCCAGATGCTCTCTAATTCATATGTCCACGAAACACTTGGTTTCAAATAACGGGTATTAAATGAATATCTGTTGGAAGTTGTGTATCCTAAATTTGTAGGTGTCCTTTATGTGACTGACGATGGCATGAATAACTAGTGTTAACAGTCTTTGATGTGCTCAGCATTAATATACATTAGGAATTGTCATGGAATCTTGTAAAATTGAAAAAAAATCCAAATGCATGTCATCTGGCCTTGGAGTCCAGTTCTTCAGTACACACTCTGCTGATTTGGGCACCTCAGTCAAGAACCCAGTCAAAGAACCTCACAGAGTCACCCACAGGCCACGAAGCCACAGCACACGAGCAAGACTTTCCTGTGCTGCCCTGTTAACCATGAGCAGATGCCAAGGGCCCCAGATGTTTCAGCAAATCCTCTAGTTTCAGCAACTCCTCTAATAAGAAATAGGCCAAAGCAAACAAACAAAAAAGGAAAAAGCGAATTGGAAGAAATAGAGATCATGCAAGGGAAACAGAAAATACCATTAACTTCCTCAGAGTTATAGGAGAGAAACTGTTGGACTAACTGAAGAAGAACAGACATTGTTAAAGTAGAAGAGGGAGAAGATGAATCAAATAACCATGAGCTCATTTAGAAATTAAAAATATAACTGTTGAAATTTTTGTTTGCTTGCTTTGTGTGTGTGTGTGTGTGTGACAGTTAAGGGCGTTGTAACCATAGGGGTGGTGTCGCCCGCACCGCGCTCAGCCAGTGAGCACACCGGCCATCCCTATGTGGGATCCGAACCCGCGGCAGCGCCCCTGCGCTCCCAGCGCCGCTCTCTCCCGTGTGCGCCACGGGGCGGCCCATAAGTGTTGAAATTTAAATTAGAAAACAACTCACTAGAAAGATGAGAAAATAACACAAGGGAAGCCTGATTAGATCAAAAAAAAAAAGGGATAACAAGAAAGATACAATTGAAAGAAAAGCATAAAAAAGTAAAAGGAGTAAAAGGGAAAGAGAGAGAGAAAACGGAAGTGCGTGTCCGCAGAGCCAGTGTCTGAAGAACACGCGCTCCAGGAAGAGCCGCGGAGATGGGCAGGAGGAGAGAACCGTGGGAGAAAGGAGGAAGGGACAGGTCCCGGAGGTCCCCATAGGTCCCCACGTGGAGAGTGACGATGGGTCCATACGCCGCCCCGCACTGGGGAAGTACAGGGGACACCATGTCAACTATGGGTGTGGGGGTCAAGGGGACGGACCCTGCGGAGGAGCCTCAAGAGGGAGACGACAGGGGAGTCCGGCCTTCAGCGTCTCGTGCAGAGTCGGTTCCGATCTCAGCTTTTCCTCGTCAAACGTGAGTCCGACAAGGGGAGGACGGGCCTCTGGACGTTTAGCAGCCCAAGACCGTTTTCTTAGCAGTCTATGGGGGGCGTCTCCCACTAGGAAGAAGACATAAACCCGG
Organism: Cynocephalus volans; assembly: GCF_027409185.1. Lineage (NCBI taxonomy): Eukaryota > Metazoa > Chordata > Mammalia > Dermoptera > Cynocephalidae > Cynocephalus > Cynocephalus volans. The sequence goes on along the minus strand of NC_084476.1, from coordinate 49,836,948 downwards.
ACAGGGGACAGGGCCCTGGTGACGGCCACGGGGGAACATACCGAACCCGACTGCTCGGAGGCTGCATTGTAGACATTGGATCCCAGGAGGTGTCGTCCAGAGCACCACATGGGTCCCTGAGGCGTTCACCTGTGGTGACAGCAGCTGCCCTAACAGGGACAGTGCGCGTGCGCAGACGCCACCGCGCACAGAGGACACGCGGTCCGCGCCGGGCTGTCAGCCGCGTCCCCGCGGCCGCCGGTGCGCGGCGCTCAGAGCCGCGGATGGGAAGCCGCGGTCGCGGGGTGCGCTCTCCGTGGCGCCTCCTGGTGGCCCTGCCTGCAGCTGCCGCCCCCAGGCCGCCCGTCCCGCCCGGGGACAGGAGCGCACGACCGGCTGCTCTCCACTCCCTGCTCCCGCCCCTCTGCGGCCGATGACAGCGGGTTCCAGCGAAACGACGGATTCCCACGGGCGCTCCAGGTCGGTGCAAGGGGTCCGCGCTGACGAGGCGCCGAGCACAGCCGTGAGGGGGATCCTCGTGGGCTATCGTCGGCCGACGGTCCTGGCGGTTCCTCGGCCCCAGGCTGGCAGGCACAGTCCGCGGCGTGACAGTCCTGACCGCGGAGCCGTGTGCTAGTAAAGCTACACGGTCACCACGAGCGACGGTATCTTGTGTACTTTTTCAAAACTGAGTTTTCTATTCTATGACTGTACTCAAACGTATGAAATATAGAATTAGTAATTTATCAAATTGCGTAAAAAATGTCAATTGTTATTTATATATAAACAAAATTTATAGATTTATTTGGAAGAATTGATATATTTTCCCTACTTATTTTCTCATCTATGAACATGTACATCTCTTCATTGTCTTCAGTTTGTTCGTTTTTTCAATAACATTTTACACTCAGTGTTTAGAAATCATGATTGTAAAAATGCACCCTAATTATTCATGCAAACCTTATGAATGAAAATTTGGGGTGTTTCCAACCCTTAGTAATAGGTATTGTCATATTAACAATCTTGTCGACACCTCACCTTATAATTTTTCAAGGTTACATATGATATAGATTCCTGAATATTGGGTTACAGTATAAAATAGTAAATATACAAGTATAATTTTGCTAAATTTTCCGAGTTTCTGCTCCTTATGGGCTCTACCATTTGCATTCCACCACAGTGTATTATAATACCTGGATCCCCACAGTCTCACTAACAAGTTTGTTATCAAAAAATTAAATTTTGCAAATCTAATAGGTGAAGTATTGTATTTCAATATATTTTAAATGTCTAGTTCTCTATGAGGGATTTTAAGCACCTCATTAAGTATTGATGCCAATTTAAATTTCCTTTTGTGTTATTAGATTGTTCATATATTTTGTTCATTTTTATTTCATTTTGTTGGTCATTTCCATCTCATTTTTTTCACACATCATTGTATTAGTGATATTATCCTAGTTTAAGAGGTTTTTTGTTTTTTTGCTTTTTTTAAAATTGAAACATTATTGATCACCCATTTTAAGTATTATAGCTTGTAATTACTTTTTGTCGTGTCCTTTTGACCTAGTTGGTGGCATTTACCTTTTGTTTGAGTTTGCTTTGCTTTATTAATGGCTGCTATGCCATCCATGTTAACTGCTGCTACATTAGTAGCAGCATATTTTCACCAGTGATTTGAAATGCTATCTTTCTTAAATACTAAATTTCTATAAATCTTGGGTATCTCTTTGAATTCTCCATTCTTTTCCATTAGGTTTTATATTTACTTATAAACAAATTCCATATGGTCTTGATAATGAAGAATTTATAAAAAAAATATTTTTCGATCTCTGGTAGACTTACACCTCCCTTTTGATTTGTTTCCTCAATTTTTTCTGATGAACGATTAATGTTTCATCAACATTTTATAATCATCCTTTTTTGTAGTAGGTGAAGAAACAAATGAGACTATTTTTAATGTGATCATGACACACGTATAAAGTAACTTAGGAGAAAATAAAATCCTTAGGATCATGTGGCTTCCTGGCCAAGAAAATATCTCTGACATTTCTCTATCGTTTGTGTATGTATGTTTTAAGAGTGTGCTAATGCTTAAATCACATAGTTAAACAGGCTTTGTTGAGTTCTTGTTAGCTTTATGCCAAATATTTTAACAATTTTGTGGCTATTGAAAATGGAATCTTGATTTGTGGAATGTAATCTAGATAGTTATTGTTATTACATAAGACATTTATTAATTGTATATGTGAATTTTTCTAAATCGCAACATGTAAATTTTATTTTAGAAAGTCGTCTTGTTTGTAATAGGTTTTTAATTAATTCTTTTTGATTTTCTAAATTCACAATACATACACGTAACACATTTTTCTCCATCTTGAGATATACAAATATGTATGGTCAAACCTTATTTTATCTACTGTTTTGATATTTATGAGTCTTACATTTTCTCAAAAGTACTTTGGCTTCTGTGGAAATTATTATGTCTTTTTCTTTCTTCTAATGCTTAATACTTTTGCAAAATATTGAAGTTAGTACTTCATCTCAAATTTAATTTTGTGAACGGTACCTAGCAAAAGCATAACTGGATTTAATTTCCAAATAAATAATATTTCAATCCCTGTAATGATGAAGTGCTTTCCCGTAAGTAATCTGAATCCTTTCCACACATATACCAGAATCTGTTTCAAAATTCAAACTTTTACTCCACTTCGCTTATTCTTTGCCAATCTCATTCACTTTCAAGTATGTTCCTTTGCAATACATTTTATTAGACGGAGCAAATTTCCTCTTTGTTTTCATTATTATTGTTCTTCTTATGTCTTGAACATTTTGGGGGCCATTTTTGCACATAATTTTTTTTCATATTAACTTTGAGGTTATTTGACAAGTCCCCTAAACATCACTCTTTGGAATTTTTCAAGTTTAGATTTATTGAATCTATTGATTAACATAGGTAGAATACATATATATGTGGCGTAACTTCCTAGCATCACTGCTGCCCGGCACATGGACACACGTGGGCATTTTGGTAGGAGCTGCTGAGTGGCTCCTGCGACAGGGGTATCTATGAACACATCTCCTGGGGCATCTGCTGGGACCTCTTCTTCCTTCATTCTCACAAGAGCTGGTCGTCACCAGACATACAGACCTGCCCATCTGATGGGGCAAATGCTATCTGAATAGTGAGTAAATTTCTGTGCATCATCATTAGGGAGGCCGCGGATGTCTGACATTTACTGGCCATGTGAATTGCTTCCCTGTGGAACTGCAGGAATATGTCGTTTGTCCCTATGGATAAATGAGAACTCTTTGTACAACTAGGATGCATACTACCCTTTCTCTGCCCATGAAGAATTTTCCAGTCTGGGGCTTGTCTTTTCACCTTTTGGCATTATTCTGGTTTTTGTTTGGACCAGGAAAAGTCAGCATTTTCCTCAGTGGCTTCTGGCTCTCTGGTCATTCAAAAGTAGTCCCTATTTCAAGATTATGGCAATAATAACTATCAGGGCTTTGTGTTTCTACATAGAGTCTTTGATTTTTCTGTAATTTTCCTCTTACTAAAAACATAAAATGAAAATTATTCAGATCTTTCTCATATTATGCGGCCAGATACAAAAGGCCACATAACATATAACTGTACTGATAGGAACAATCCACGATAGGTAAATTCACACACGCAGAAAATGGAGTGGTAGTCAGGGACAGGGAGAGGCGGGATGGGGAGTGACAGCTTAATGGCTACAGAGTTGATGAAGCTGTTTGATCACTAGATGGTGGTAAGGGTTGCGCCATATTAAAAATGTACTTAATGCCACTGAATGGTAATTTTGAAAATATTAAAAACACTTTATTTTATACAAGGGATATTATTGAAAATAAAAGATGAAAAAATTTGAGGAGATGCAGGACACAGACAAAAATGAGGAGAAGCACAGCGTCAAGGAAGGGCAAGAACAGATCTGGAGTGGGGACTGGTGAGGGTGTTTGTGGGAGCTCTGGAGCCAGGGCTCCCCTGGGTGCTGGTGTTTCTTCTAATTCTTCTGATGTTTCAGGAACGGTTATGTCAGGTCGCTCTAGCTCTACCTCTGGATCTTGATCTTTCTCCTGCTCTTTCTCTTGCTCTTTCTCCTGATCTTTCTCTTGATCTTTCTGTTGCTCCTGCTCTGGATCTTGCGTCTGATCTACCACTTGCTCTGGATCTTGTTCCTGCTCTACCTCTTGCTCTGGATCTTGCTCCTGCTCTACCTCTTGCTCTGGATCTTGCTCCTGCTCTACTTCTTGCTCTGGCTTGGGCTCTGGATCTTGCTCTCGCTCTGCCTCTGGCAGTGGAGGTGGAGCTGGAGCTGGAACTCGAGCCGAACATGGCAGCAGCTCTTGGGACAGTTGTTCAGCCGGGGCGGAAGCTGGAACTGGAGAGACAACAATTGAAAATATCAATGTGAGTTTCTATGTCTCATCCAATGACACTGTCTTTCTAGAAGCCCAAGTCCAGAGACCCAGGCTCAGGAAGTCTCCCCACACCGCAGAACACTGTATGATTGTTCTGAGTACTCAGTGCCCCTGTCCCCAGCCTGCTTCTGGAAACTCTGCTCTGTGTGGCCCAGCCCAGGCCCCTCCCCAAACCCGCACAGGCACCCACCCTCTTCCTCCTCACCCTCAGTCTCCGCCTCACTAGGCTCCAGGTGCTCCGGCTTCTCCAGCTGCGCCAGAAGAAGATCAGCCTTACGCTCCACCTCTGAACCTCACATACTGATATGTACATAGGCCGAAAGAAACTTCAAAGAATGAAATTCAGGAGGCTCGTGGAAATCGGTGGAATAGAATTCCAGCCAGATGTTTAAGACAGAGGACATGGCACTGTGGGAGACAGGTGGGCAACAGCATCAGAGGCCTGGCCTATCCCTCTATGCTGCCCTCCCAAGGCTCCCCTGAGTGAGCTGCAGTCTTGTACCCTCTGCCCGTGCCTGTCCATAGACCAGCCCATCCAATGTCCACCCCCAGTATGGCAGTTCTGGCACAGATGGGCCTGGCAGCCAAGGAGGGGCTGGCAAAAGCCTCCATGGGAGGAGCCTTCAACCACTGATGTGACCACGTTTCCCTTCTTCAGGGAAACCTGACAACCTCCTCTGTCTGTGTCACTGCCCCATCCCTGCTGGAATGACCGGTCCACCCCAGGAGGGTGCTGTCTGCTCTGGGCATTACTCACTGGCACACAGGAGGTGTCCAGCAATATCTGATAAATGAGGAAACAGAGGGAGGCGCTGCTCCCCTGGCCTACCCAGGGCCCTTGGAAAAGCCCAAACTTGAGCTCACACGTGAATGTACTGCCCAAGTGTCTGCATGAAAATCTGCATATCCTTTTCCCAGTGACAGCAATCTCTTGGCCCTGACCACACTCTGCACCCTCAGCACCAGCTGAGCATCCCCATGGAGGCTCCAGCCCCGAGTGTGAGCGGCATGCTCTGCACACCTCCTGCTCTGGCTCAGCACGGGCTCTGGGGGTGTGGGCAGGGCTGGGTGGGAGGGCGTGGGGATGGATTCTCTCTGGGCTCACTCTGCTCTCCAGCCTCTCGCACACCCTACGGTGCCTGGGACCACATCCCCAGCCGTCTTGACCTCTTTCCCTGCAGGGAAAGCCTTGAGCCCTCAGCCCTGTAGCAGGAATCATAAGATGTGTGAGAGCCAGAGTTCTGCCAGCCCCCCACCCACAGGCCCCCGCAGACCACACGCAGTTGTGTGGAGATGGGAGCCCCTCCTTCTGCACCTAAACCCCACTTACCATTTTAGCTGCTCCAGGGATTCGCCATCCCCGTGACAATCAGTAATCATGTTTCCATACCTAGAGGAGGTCAGGAGTGTGTCAAATCTACCATATGGTGGCACTACCTGCTTCTCATGTCTACTGTGACTGTCTCACCTCTGACTAGACTGGAAGCCCACGAGGGCAGTGAATGCAGTCTCCTCGGTTCATTGGATTATGGTCAGTGCCCAGAAAGTGACTGCACATAGTGTGGCTTCACGTATGATTGTTGAAGGAATGAACCCCAACCAACTCCTCCCAAGATCTCTGGGTGCACCTGAAGCCGCTCTGCCCGCCTCTGGTCTCCCTGCTTTGAATACACCCAGGAGCCTACAGATAGAATCTCAAATTTCCTGTAAAAATGTGAAAACAGTGAAGCCCAAGTCAACGAGGTCAGTGAGGGGGTGACAGAGACTTCCTCGTGGGGGTGTCAGGAATCCTGAATGAGGACGACCGTGGCCCCTCCAGCAGACCTTCCACAGGGCTGGACTCAGGAGCAGCACTTTCCATGGGGGACCCACTGGAGCTTGTTCCTGTTACCACCCACTGAACACAGGAGGAAACTGAGGCTCAGAGGGGTGTGGTGACAGTCCTAAGACTCACAGCTGGGAGGCGGCCTAGTGACACTGTGTGATCCAGGGCCTGAGTGCTCACCTGAGGAAAAGCAGGTGCAGCACATGCCGGGGACTGGCAAAGTTCTTGTAGCTTGACAGAAACAGGTGGACATAAGATTGGTCACCACCCAAGACAGCAGGCACCAGGTGCTCCACCCGCTTCTTCAGGGTGCGTGCCGGGACAGGCCACACCATGTGGGTGGCATCCGAGCTCAATGAAGATGTGTCTTCACTCTAGGACAGGACAGGGGAGAGATACACAGTGACAGCACCGTGAACCCCAAGGAGGGCAGGGGCTGGAGGCCAGTCTTAACCCCAGGGAGGACATGAGAAGACAGCCTGAGGGCCCAGGGTTAATGTACAGGGTGGTGGTTGCCACCCCGGCAGTCCCCGTTCACCCTCCAGCCAGACCTGAGGTGTGAACACACCAGGACCAGCAGGTTTATAAACCCCCCACCCTCTGCCCCTGCCCTGGGAGGGTGTCCCATGTCCCTGTTCCCCACACACTCAGGAGGAGTGGGTGCGGTCACCCAGGGAGGCTCATAGTGCTGGCCTGGCCTTGCCCAACCTCCTCTGGGCCACCTGACATTACCTTTGGGGACCTCCTCCCAGATGGCCACAGGGGTCGAGGGCGAGGGCTGAACCAGCGCCGGAAGCATTGGACAAGCCTCTCAGCACAGGGCTTCCTGGGGCTACGGCCCCGGGACCTCGGGATACAGCACAACATCTCACTCTGCCTGTGGCCAAGTGAGCTGGGGAAGGGGCTGTGTATCGAATGTGGGTCTCAGGTTACCGAGTTCCGAGTTCTGTTGGGGTCTGTCGTCAAGGAAGTGAAGTCACTTCCTGATACCTCATTTCCTGAGCCCCTCCTCTGTGTACAAGACTGCAAATGCCCCTCTGGGTACCTGTCTGCTGACCCTCCTTCCCCATGAACTCTCTCTATTGCCCACACTTCCACCAACACTGCCTGACCACACCCCTGTGCAAGGCCTGGTTGCAGCCAGCGTCACAGCTCGGAGGAGATACACGTAGGTTCATCCCCAGCTCCTGCTTCTTATCACTTTATGTGACCCTGGACCAGCCGTTGTCACTCTCATGACCTCCCCAGTCTCCCCTTTTGCACAGTGGGGATCTTTCTAGCATCTTCTTCCTAGGGATGGCATCAGGCATGTGTGAGGAAACATCTCTGAAACCTATGGCCGGTGTCACATGCAGCTAATAAACAAGACTAGAGATAAAATCCACGACGGTGTGGAAGGTAGCATGGAATACAACTAACGACAGGTCTGGTTCCTGTCATATAATCTTGAAAATGTCACTTTTGCTCTTGGTCTGTTTTCCCTGTCTGCACCATGCGACAGTTGGAATTTCATGCATTCACATACTGCTTTCCTCCATAAAACCTCACAATGGCTTCGTGTGTATTTAGGTTTGGACTCAAGTGCCACATCTCTGTCTGTGTGGTTGGCTACTCCTCAGGGGCTCCCAGTGGTCCCCACCATCTGCTGCACACATCCTCACGTAATCCCCTGCCCTGCAGTGTGGACTGGACTTAGTGACTCACTTCTAACCAATACAGGATCAAAAGTGAGAAGGTGTCACTTTCTAAATGTCATTGTAACACGCCTGTCTCTAGAGTCTTGTGCTCTGTCTCCTCTGTTCTCTCTGTTTGTATCCACCATATGCCAAGCATGGTGCCGAGAGCTGGAGAAAGAGCTGATTCAGCTGCACCCTGGCTTGGGAGATGATCCCAGGATAAGAAAGAGGAGAAGACGTGCTATCGAGTGCCTGACATTCTAAGAGAGGAAAGTGATCTAGGAGGCCATCAGAATATTCTAGATTAGGAAGCTACCTGAAGAGGGTAGGAAATGAACACCATTTGCAGGGAAGAACCAGAGGCGTTTGGTCCATTAAGATGACGGCAACATGGAACTGATGTGTAAGATGTAAGTAAGTAAGAAATACTATTCACAAATTCAAATCCTTTTTTCAAAATCATTGAATGGCAGGGATAAGTGCTCATGTTCAATGCAAACATAACTAGAATTGAGGAAGATTCCATTTATGGAATAACTTTATATCTCCATTAGATGAAAGTATGCAGATATGTTCAGCAATTCTTTTCAAATTGTATAAAATATCCATTGTTGACACAATCAGGATTCCACCCCCATACTTTGGCTTCACACCCGATTTTCTTTACACCAGACACACATCCATTGCTGTGATGTAGATCCATTGCTGTCAACACTATCCCAGCCCACAGCCTACTGGTCCTGGGAGACAGCAACTCTATCACTATATTGTGTGCAGAATCCAGGAAGGGCCTAACACGGGGGCTCCATAAATACTCCCTGAAGTGCTGCACTTGAGAAGAGTCTATGATTTTATTACCTAGTGCTCTACCTACACCTGTTATCACTCTGCATTATGTCATGATCCTTAGTCCCCCTCACCTGACAGTCAGCAACCCAGGAGCAGAGTCTACACCTCGGTCTGCCCCTATTCCTGGCCCCCAGCCCAGCACCTGGCAAGTAATAGGTGCCAAGTACTGATGAATGAATTGTCTGGAAACATGTGAAACAGGATTCATCAAGAATACCCAGATGGAAGGTCACCATGAACATGCTGCCTGATAACCTGCCAGCCCTTTAATTCTGTCTGCCGACCACTTCCTTCAGCCAGGAACTGCCTGGGCTCAAAGATTTCCCAGAGTCACCATCCTGCCTTGACTTCTGCCGTTCACTTTAGCCTCCTTGATTGTCCTACTTACTGTGGGTTTCTTCACTCTCAGTCTCAGGGGACACCTCTGAACCCCTAAGGTAGCCCACTGGGTCTTCCTTCTCTGGCCAACACATTCCTCTTGCTTCTGTGCATGGCCTTGATAGCAGGGTCACAGGCAATCCCAGGAAACTGACACCCCAGCATGCTGACCTTGGGCACCCGCACTAGTCAAGGGAGCCCTCTCCCTTCATCTCCTGCAGAATCCCCCTAGGAATAGGGGATGCAGATATGTACACATGTGTAGGGAGGAAAGGGGGTCTCATGACATCTTAGCTAGAAGATGATTACAAATTTCTTAAACATTAGTAGAAAATTATGGTTCATTTGTCCTGGCATGCAACTGAATGAGAAAAAATCTGTGAAAAATTCTGACACCCATAACAAAAGAAATGATCCAAACAAAACGACCATCGAGGTGCTTTTCTTTTATGTTTAGGACTAACATTTAAAAATGTGGTATTGAGAAGAATGTCAACAATATTGGGGGAGGCTCTGGAACGATGCTGAGTAGAAAATGGACAATAGATTCCTTTTTTGAGAATTAAGAGAAGCTATTTTGCAGAAAGTGGCAAATGAGCTTGACTTTTGGAAACGAAGAGCATTATAGCAAGTAAGTTTAGTGGAAAGTAGATGATATTTGGGAGAGGGGTGACGTGTTAAGTTACAAGAGGCAAAGAAATGGAAAGAACACATGTTTTGCAAAGGGAAAAATCATTCCTGTAAAACATTAGAATTGGAGTTTTCTTGCTGTTCTTTTTGTGCCTATGTAGCATCTTCTTTCTGCTGTAACTTCCAACTTGGGTTCTAGGCACTCTGTGTATGTGTGTGTTTACAAGAGAGAAATTGATAAACCTTAGTAAGCCCTAGAAAATTCTAGAGGTCTGAAATAAACAGATATTTTTCAAGTTTATTTAATTAAAAAGCAAAACAAAACAAAAACAGTGTCATCTGCTCCTATTAGGTAAAATATATGATCATATTGGAATCTTTGTGTGTGTGTGTGGTTGGCCAATATAGGGATCCACACCCTTGACCTTGGTGATACGAGGCTGTGCTCTAACCTGCTGAGCTACCAGCCAGCCTATACATGATCATATTGGAATAATATGCAACAGAGAGATACTCTGCTGCTATGGAGAATAAGCTGATTGCAAGGAAAAAAGATGCTCACAGATAAGGCAAGGGTAGGCTTTTTGTCCCCCATTGTGGAATAGTACAGGGAACAATGCAAATGTATTGAGGCTGGTAATTCCAAGTCATGGGAAGGAAATTAAAATGATGACTCTGGAAGAATAGTTTCAAATGTCAAGGAGTTTGAGGCAGGTGATCAATTTAGTTAAATGACAATTGCTTTAGGAGAGGCTGCTTCTTTGAAAGGATTGATACATACAGCAAGGCAAGGTAGGTGACTGTGCTGCTAAGTTTTTAATATTGCTATGAGTTTTAACTTTAAATATATTTGTGACTTTGCATGTAGCTCTGAATTTTGAGTGTCATAATTATTTAAGAATCTTTTATGGATTTGATTACTATAGCTTTCACTGTAATTTGATGAGGTTTTAGAACTACATTCCATTTCTAATTTTGGTTTTATTATTTCCAAGTGCCAAAATACTTAACACAGAACCACCTCTTATTCTATAATAAAAAGCAATGGAGACAAGTTATTCAGTTGAAAAAAATTACTTTTTTTTTTTTTTTTAAGATGACCTGTAAGTGGATCCTATTGATTGATGTGGTGTTGTCAGCACCACGCTCTCCCAAGTGAGCCAATCAGCCAACCCTTCATAGGGATCCAAACCCGTGGCCCTGCTGCTGTCAGCACCGCACTCTCCAAGTGCGCACGGGCCGGCCCTGCTCCATGGTAGTTTTAGCTGCTTCCCTCCTTTCTTCTCAGAATTTTCATTTTCCCATGTTCTCCTGGACAACTTCAACCCTGCTAACGATTAAAACCCATCACATCTGTCTGTCATGGTGTGGATTGGCTCCCAAGCAGAAGACTCAGGGCTTCTTTGAACTAGGACTTGCATTGACTTCAACTCAACGAAGCTGAGGCGCCGATCTTGTGATTACACTTAGCATGTGCTATGAATGGAGAGAAATGAAGTGAAAAGTGCCTATGAGATGCGAAGTCATACTTGTCACGTTCCTAGTCCCCTCTCTGGGCTTCTCTCCATCTTCAGCTCCACCTCACTGTTTACCCCTTAAAGAAGCCAGATGCTCTCTAATTTATATGTCCACGAAACACTTGGTTTCAAATAACGGGTATTAAATGAATATCTGTTGGAAGTTGTGTATCCTAAATTTGTAGGTGTCCTTTATGTGACTGACGATGGCATGAATAACTAGTGTTAACAGTCTTTGATGTGCTCAGCATTAATATACATTAGGAATTGTCATGGAATCTTGTAAAATTGAAAAAAAATCCAAATGCATGTCATCTGGCCTTGGAGTCCAGTTCTTCAGTACACACTCTGCTGATTTGGGCACCTCAGCCAAGAACCCAGTCAAAGAACCTCACAGAGTCACCCACAGGCCACGAAGCCACAGCACACGAGCAAGACTTTCCTGTGCTGCCCTGTTAACCATGAGCAGATGCCAAGGGCCCCCGATGTTTCAGCAAATCCTCTAGTTTCAGCAACTCCTCTAATAAGAAGTAGGCCAAAGCAAACAAACAAAAAAGGAAAAAGCGAATTGGAAGAAATAGAGATCATGCAAGGGAAACAGAAAATACCATTAACTTCCTCAGAGTTATAGAAGAGAAACTGTTGAACTAACTGAAGAAGAACAGACATTGTTAAATAGAAGAGGGAGAAGATGAATCAAATAACCATGAGGTCATTTAGAAATTAAAAATATAACTGTTGAAATTTTTGTTTGTTTGTTTTTTGTGTGTGTGTGTGTGTGACAGTTAAGGGCGTTGTAACCATAGGGGTGGTGTCGCCCGCACCGCGCTCAGCCAGTGAGCACACCGGCCATCCCTATGTGGGATCCGAACCTGCGGCAGCGCCCCTGAGCTCCCAGCACCGCTCTCTCCCGTGTGGGCCACGGGGCGGCCCATAAGTGTTGAAATTTAAATTAGAAAACAACTCACTAGAAAGATGAGAAAATAACACAAGGGAAGCCTGATTAAATCAAAAAAACAAAGGGATAACAAGAAAGATACAATTGAAAGAAAAGCATAAAAAAGTAAAAGGAGTGAAAGGGAAAGAGAGAGAGAAAACGGAAGTGCATGTCCGCAGAGCCAGTGTCTGAAGAACACGCGCTCCAGGAAGAGCCGCGGAGATGGGCAGGAGGAGAGAACCGTGGGAGAAAGGAGGAAGGGACATGTCCCGGAGGTTCCCATAGGTCCCCACGTGGAGAGTGACGATGGGTCCATACGCCGCCCCGCACTGGGGAAGCACAGGGGACACCGTGTCAACTATGGGTGTGGGGGTCAAGGGGACGGACCCTGCGTAGGAGCCTCAAGAGGGAGACGACAGGGGAGTCCGGCCTTCAGCGTCTCGTGCAGAGTCGGTTCCGATCTCAGCTTTTCCTCGTCAAACGTGAGTCCGACAAGGCGAGGACGGGCCTCTGGACGTTTAGCAGCCCAAGACCGTTTTCTTAGCAGTCTATGGGGGGCGTCTCCCACTAGGAAGGAGACATAAACCCGGACAGGGTACAGGGCCCTGGTGACGGCCACGGGGGATCGTACCGACCCCGACTGCTCGGAGGTTGCAGTGTAGACATCGGCTCCCAGGAGGTGTCCTCCAGAGCACCACATGGGTCCCTGAGGCGTTCACCTGTGGTGACAGCAGCTGCCCTAACAGGGACAGTGCGCGTGCGCAGACGCCACCGCGCACAGAGGACACGTGGTCCGCGCCGGGCTGTCAGCTGCGTCCCCGCCCGCTCAGAGCCGCGGACGGGAAGCCGCGGTCGCGGGGTGCGCTCTCCGTGGCGCATCCTGGTGGCCCTGCCTGCAGCTGCCGCCCCCAGGCCGCCCGTCCCGCCCGGGGACAGGAACGCAGGACCGGCTGCTCTCCACTCCCTGCTCCCGCCCCTCTGCGGCCGATGACAGCGGGTTCCAGCGACAGGAGGGATTCCCACGGGCGCTCCAGGTCGGTGTAAGGGGTCCGCGCTGACGAGGCGCCGAGCACAGCCGTGAGGGGGACCCGCGTGGGCTATCGTCGGCCGACGGTCCTGGCGGTTCCTCGGCCCCAGGCTGGCAGGCACAGTCCGCGGCGTGACAGTCCTGACCGCGGAGCCATGTGCTATTAAAGCTACACGGTCACCACGAGCGACGGTATCTTGTGTACTTTTTCAAAACTGAGTTTTCTATTCTATGACTGTACTCAACCGTATGAAATATAGAATTAGTAATTTATCAAATTGCGTAAAAAATGTCAATTGTTATTTATATATAAACAAAATTTATAGATTTATTAGGAAGAATTGATATATTTTCCCTACTTATTTTCTCATCTATGAACATGTACATCTCTTCATTGTCTTCAGTTTGTTCATTTTTTCAATAACATTTTACACTCAGTGTTTAGAAATCATGATTGTAAAAATGCACCCTAATTATTCATGCAAACCTTATGAGTGAAAATTTGGGGTGTTTCCAACACTTAGTAATAGGTATTGTCATATTAACAATCTTGTCGACACCTCACCTTATAATTTTTCAAGGTTACATATGATATAGATTCCTGAATATTGGGTTACAGTATAAAATAGTAAATGTACAAGTATAATTTGCTAAATTTTCCGAGTTTCTGCTCCTTATGGGCTCTACCATTTGCATTCCACCACAATGTATTATAATACCTGGATCCCCACAGTCTCACTAACAAGTTTGTTATCAAAAAATTAAATTTTGCAAATCTAATAGGTGAAGTATTGTATTTCAATATATTTTAAATGTCTAGTTCTCTATGAGGGATTTTAAGCACCTCATTAAGTATTGATGCCAATTTAAATTTCCTTTTGTGTTATTAGATTGTTCATATATTTTGTTCATTTTTATTTCATTTTGTTGGTCATTTCCATCTCATTTTTTCACACATCATTGTATTAGTGATATTATCCTAGTTTAAGAGGTTTTTTGTTTTTTTGCTTTTTTTAAAATTGAAACATTATTGATCACCCATTTTAAGTATTATAGCTTGTAATTACTTTTTGTCGTGTCCTTTTGACCTAGTTGGTGGCATTTACCTTTGGTTAGAGTTTGCTTTGCTTTATTAATGGCTGCTATGCCATCCATGTTAACTGCTGCTACATTAGTAGCAGCATATTTTCACCAGTGATTTGAAATGCTATCTTTCTTAAATACTAAATTTCTATAAATCTTGGGTATCTCTTTGAATTCTCCATTCTTTTCCATTAGGTTTTATATTTACTTATAAACAAATTCCATATGGTCTTGATAATGAAGAATTTATAAAAAAAATATTTTTCGATCTCTGGTAGACTTACACCTCCCTTTTGATTTGTTTCCTCAATTTTTTCTGATGAACGATTAATGTTTCATCAACATTTTATAATCATCCTTTTTTGTTGTAGGTGAAGAAACAAATGAGACTATTTTTAATGTGATCATGACACACGTATAAAGTAACTTAGGAGAAAATAAAGTCCTTAGGATCATGTGGCTTCCTGGCCAAGAAAATATCTCTGACATTTCTCTATCGTTTGTGTATGTATGTTTTAAGAGTGTGCTAATGCTTAAATCACATAGTTAAACAGGCTTTGTTGAGTTCTTGTTAGCTTTATGCCAAATATTTTAACAATTTTGTGGCTATTGAAAATGGAATCTTGATTTGTGGAATGTAATCTAGATAGTTATTGTTATTACATAAGACATTTATTAATTTTATATGTGAATTTTTCTAAATCGCAACATGTAAATTTTATTTTAGAAAGTCGTCTTGTTTGTAATAGGTTTTTAATTAATTCTTTTTGATTTTCTAAATTCACAATACATACACATAACACATTTTTCTCCATCTTGAGATATACAAATATGTATGGTCAAACCTTATTTTATCTACTGTTTTGATATTTATGAGTCTTACATTTTCTCAAAAGTACTTTGGCTTCTGTGGAAATTATTATGTCTTTTTCTTTCTTCTAATGCTTAATACTTTTGCAAAATATTGAAGTTAGTAATTCATCTCAAATTTAATTTTGTGAACGGTACCTAGCAAAAGCATAACTGGATTTAATTTCCAAATAAATAATATTTCAATCCCTGTAATGATGAAGTGCTTTCCCGTAAGTAATCTGAATCCTTTCCACACATATACCAGAATCTGTTTCAAAATTCAAACTTTTACTCCACTTCGCTTATTCTTTGCCAATCTCATTCACTTTCAAGTATGTTCCTTTGCAATACATTTTATTAGACGGAGCAAATTTCCTCTTTGTTTTCATTATTATTGTTCTTCTTATGTCTTGAACATTTTGGGGGCCATTTTTGCACATAATTTTTTTTCATATTAACTTTGAGGTTATTTGACAAGTCCCCTAAACATCACTCTTTGGAATTTTTCAAGTTTAGATTTATTGAATCTATTGATTAACATAGGTAGAATACATATATATGTGGCGTAACTTCCTAGCATCACTGCTGCCCGGCACATGGACACACGTGGGCATTTTGGTAGGAGCTGCTGAGTGGCTCCTGCGACAGGGGTATCTATGAACACATCTCCTGGGGCATCTGCTGGGACCTCTTCTTCCTTCATTCTCACAAGAGCTGGTCGTCACCAGACATACAGACCTGCCCATCTGATGGGGCAAATGCTATCTGAATAGTGAGTAAATTTCTGTGCATCATCATTAGGGAGGCCGCGGATGTCTGACATTTACTGGCCATGTGAATTGCTTCCCTGTGGAACTGCAGGAATATGTCGTTTGTCCCTATGGATAAATGAGAACTCTTTGTACAACTAGGATGCATACTACCCTTTCTCTGCCCATGAAGAATTTTCCAGTCTGGGGCTTGTCTTTTCACCTTTTGGCATTATTCTGGTTTTTGTTTGGACCAGGAAAAGTCAGCATTTTCCTCAGTGGCTTCTGGCTCTCTGGTCATTCAAAAGTAGTTCCTATTTCAAGATTATGGCAATAATAACTATCAGGGCTTTGTGTTTCTACATAGAGTCTTTGATTTTTCTGTAATTTTCCTCTTACTAAAAACATAAAATGAAAATTATTCAGATCTTTCTCATATTATGCGGCCAGATACAAAAGGCCACATAACATATAACTGTACTGATAGGAACAATCCACGATAGGTAAATTCACACACGCAGAAAATGGAGTGGTAGTCAGGGACAGGGAGAGGCGGGATGGGGAGTGACAGCTTAATGGCTACAGAGTTGATGAAGCTGTTTGATCACTAGATGGTGGTAAGGGTTGCGCCATCTTAAAAATGTACTTAATGCCACTGAATGGTAATTTTGAAAATATTAAAAACACTTTATTTTATACAAGGGATATTATTGAAAATAAAAGATGAAAAAATTTGAGGAGATGCAGGACACAGACAAAAATGAGGAGAAGCACAGCGTCAAGGAAGGGCAAGAACAGATCTGGAGTGGGGACTGGTGAGGGTGTTTGTGGGAGCTCTGGAGCCAGGGCTCCCCTGGGTGCTGGTGTTTCTTCTAATTCTTCTGATGTTTCAGGAACGGTTATGTCAGGTCGCTCTAGCTCTACCTCTGGATCTTGATCTTTCTCCTGCTCTTTCTCTTGCTCTTTCTCCTGATCTTTCTCTTGATCTTTCTGTTGCTCCTGCTCTGGATCTTGCGTCTGATCTACCACTTGCTCTGGATCTTGTTCCTGCTCTACCTCTTGCTCTGGATCTTGCTCCTGCTCTACCTCTTGCTCTGGATCTTGCTCCTGCTCTACTTCTTGCTCTGGCTTGGGCTCTGGATCTTGCTCTCGCTCTGCCTCTGGCAGTGGAGATGGAGCTGGGGCTGGAACTCGAACCGAACATGGCAGCAGCTCTTGGGACAGTTGTTCAGCCGGGGCGGAAGCTGGAACTGGAGAGACAACAATTGAAAATATCAATGTGAGTTTCTATGTCTCATCCAATGACACTGTCTTTCTAGAAGCCCAAGTCCAGAGACCCAGGCTCAGGAAGTCTCCCCACACCGCAGAACACTGTATGATTGTTCTGAGTACTCAGTGCCCCTGTCCCCAGACTGCTTCTGGAAACTCTGCTCTGTGTGGCCCAGCCCAGGCCCCTCCCCAAACCCGCACAGGCACCCACCCTCTTCCTCCTCACCCTCAGTCTCCGCCTCACTAGGCTCCAGGTGCTCCGGCTTCTCCAGCTGCGCCAGAAGAAGATCAGCCTTACGCTCCACCTCTGAACCTCACATACTGATATGTACATAGGCCGAAAGAAACTTCAAAGAATGAAATTCAGGAGGCTCGTGGAAATCGGTGGAATAGAATTCCAGCCAGATCTTTAAGACAGAGGACATGGCACTGTGGGAGACAGGTGGGCAACAGCATCAGAGGCCTGGCCTATCCCTCTATGCTGCCCTCCCAAGGCTCCCCTGAGTGAGCTGCAGTCTTGTACCCTCTGCCCGTGCCTGTCCATAGACCAGCCCATCCAATGTCCACCCCCAGTATGGCAGTTCTGGCACAGATGGGCCTGGCAGCCAAGGAGGGGCTGGCAAAAGCCTCCATGGGAGGAGCCTTCAACCACTGATGTGACCACGTTTCCCTTCTTCAGGGAAACCTGACAACCTCCTCTGTCTGTGTCACTGCCCCATCCCTGCTGGAATGACCTGTCCACCCCAGGAGGGTGCTGTCTGCTCTGGGCATTACTCACTGGCACACAGGAGGTGTCCAGCAATATCTGATAAATGAGGAAACAGAGGGAGGCGCTGCTCCCCTGGCCTACCCAGGACCCTTGGAAAAGCCCAAACTTGAGCTCACACGTGAATGTACTGCCCAAGTGTCTGCATGAAAATCTGCATATCCTTTTCCCAGTGACAGCAATCTCTTGGCCCTGACCACACTCTGCACCCTCAGCACCAGCTGAGCATCCCCATGGAGGCTCCAGCCCCGAGTGTGAGCGGCATGCTCTGCACACCTCCTGCTCTGGCTCAGCACGGGCTCTGGGGGTGTGGGCAGGGCTGGGTGGGAGGGCGTGGGGATGGATTCTCTCTGGGCTCACTCTGCTCTCCAGCCTCTCGCACACCCTACGGTGCCTGGGACCACATCCCCAGCCGTCTTGACCTCTTTCCCTGCAGGGAAAGCCTTGAGCCCTCAGCCCTGTAGCAGGAATCATAAGATGTGTGAGAGCCAGAGTTCTGCCAGCCCCCCACCCACAGGCCCCCGCAGACCACACGCAGTTGTGTGGAGATGGGAGCCCCTCCTTCTGCACCTAAACCCCACTTACCATTTTAGCTGCTCCAGGGATTCGCCATCCCCGTGACAATCAGTAATCATGTTTCCATACCTAGAGGAGGTCAGGAGTGTGTCAAATCTACCATATGGTGGCACTACCTGCTTCTCATGTCTACTGTGACTGTCTCACCTCTGACTAGACTGGAAGCCCACGAGGGCAGTGAATGCAGTCTCCTCGGTTCATTGGATTATGGTCAGTGCCCAGAAAGTGACTGCACATAGTGTGGCTTCACGTATGATTGTTGAAGGAATGAACCCCAACCAACTCCTCCCAAGATCTCTGGGTGCACCTGAAGCCGCTCTGCCCGCCTCTGGTCTCCCTGCTTTGAATACACCCAGGAGCCTACAGATAGAATCTCAAATTTCCTGTAAAAATGTGAAAACAGTGAAGCCCAAGTCAACGAGGTCAGTGAGGGGGTGACAGAGACTTCCTCGTGGGGGTGTCAGGAATCCTGAATGAGGACGACCGTGGCCCCTCCAGCAGACCTTCCACAGGGCTGGACTCAGGAGCAGCACTTTCCATGGGGGACCCACTGGAGCTTGTTCCTGTTACCACCCACTGAACACAGGAGGAAACTGAGGCTCAGAGGGGTGTGGTGACAGTCCTAAGACTCACAGCTGGGAGGCGGCCTAGTGACACTGTGTGATCCAGGGCCTGAGTGCTCACCTGAGGAAAAGCAGGTGCAGCACATGCCGGGGACTGGCAAAGTTCTTGTAGCTTGACAGAAACAGGTGGACATAAGATTGGTCACCACCCAAGACAGCAGGCACCAGGTGCTCCACCCGCTTCTTCAGGGTGCGTGCCGGGACAGGCCACACCATGTGGGTGGCATCCGAGCTCAATGAAGATGTGTCTTCACTCTAGGACAGGACAGGGGAGAGATACACAGTGACAGCACCGTGAACCCCAAGGAGGGCAGGGGCTGGAGGCCAGTCTTAACCCCAGGGAGGACATGAGAAGACAGCCTGAGGGCCCAGGGTTAATGTACAGGGTGGTAGTTGCCACCCCGGCAGTCCCCGTTCACCCTCCAGCCAGACCTGAGGTGTGAACACACCAGGGCCAGCAGGTTTATAAACCCCCCACCCTCTGCCCCTGCCCTGGGAGGGTGTCCCATGTCCCCGTTCCCCCCACACTCAGGAGGAGTGGGTGCGGTCACCCAGGGAGGCTCATAGTGCTGGCCTGGCCTTGCCCAACCTCCTCTGGGCCACCTGACATTACCTTTGGGGACCTCCTCCCAGATGGCCACAGGGGTCGAGGGCGAGGGCTGAACCAGCGCCGGAAGCATTGGACAAGCCTCTCAGCACAGGGCTTCCTGGGGCTACGGCCCCGGGACCTCGGGATACAGCACAACATCTCACTCTGCCTGTGGCCAAGTGAGCTGGGGAAGGGGCTGTGTATAGAATGTGGGTGTCAGGTTACCGAGTTCCGAGTTCTGTTGGGGTCTGTCGTCAAGGAAGTGAAGTCACTTCCTGATACCTCATTTCCTGAGCCCCTCCTCTGTGTACAAGACTGCAAATGCCCCTCTGGGTACCTGTCTGCTGACCCTCCTTCCCCATGAACTCTCTCTATTGCCCACACTTCCACCAACACTGCCTGACCACACCCCTGTGCAAGGCCTGGTTGCAGCCAGCGTCACAGCTCGGAGGAGATACACGTAGGTTCATCCCCAGCTCCTGCTTCTTATCACTTTATGTGACCCTGGACCAGCCGTTGTCACTCTCATGACCTCCCCAGTCTCCCCTTTTGCACAGTGGGGATCTTTCTAGCATCTTCTTCCTAGGGATGGCATCAGGCATGTGTGAGGAAACATCTCTGAAACCTATGGCCGGTGTCACATGCAGCTAATAAACAAGACTAGAGATAAAATCCACGACGGTGTGGAAGGTAGCATGGAATACAACTAACGACAGGTCTGGTTCCTGTCATATAATCTTGAAAATGTCACTTTTGCTCTTGGTCTGTTTTCCCTGTCTGCACCATGCGACAGTTGGAATTTCATGCATTCACATACTGCTTTCCTCCATAAAACCTCACAATGGCTTCGTGTGTATTTAGGTTTGGACTCAAGTGCCACATCTCTGTCTGTGTGGTTGGCTACTCCTCAGGGGCTCCCAGTGGTCCCCACCATCTGCTGCACACATCCTCACGTAATCCCCTGCCCTGCAGTGTGGACTGGACTTAGTGACTCACTTCTAACCAATACAGGATCAAAAGTGAGAAGGTGTCACTTTCTAAATGTCATTGTAACACGCCTGTCTCTAGAGTCTTGTGCTCTGTCTCCTCTGTTCTCTCTGTTTGTATCCACCATATGCCAAGCATGGTGCCGAGAGCTGGAGAAAGAGCTGATTCAGCTGCACCCTGGCTTGGGAGATGATCCCAGGATAAGAAAGAGGAGAAGACGTGCTATCGAGTGCCTGACATTCTAAGAGAGGAAAGTGATCTAGGAGGCCATCAGAATATTCTAGATTAGGAAGCTACCTGAAGAGGGTAGGAAATGAACACCATTTGCAGGGAAGAACCAGAGGCGTTTGGTCCATTAAGATGACGGCAACATGGAACTGATGTGTAAGATGTAAGTAAGTAAGAAATACTATTCACAAATTCAAATCCTTTTTTCAAAATCATTGAATGGCAGGGATAAGTGCTCATGTTCAATGCAAACATAACTAGAATTGAGGAAGATTCCATTTATGGAATAACTTTATATCTCCATTAGATGAAAGTATGCAGATATGTTCAGCAATTCTTTTCAAATTGTATAAAATATCCATTGTTGACACAATCAGGATTCCACCCCCATACTTTGGCTTCACACCCGATTTTCTTTACACCAGACACACATCCATTGCTGTGATGTAGATCCATTGCTGTCAACACTATCCCAGCCCACAGCCTACTGGTCCTGGGAGACAGCAACTCTATCACTATATTGTGTGCAGAACCCAGGAAGGGCCTAACACGGGGGCTCCATAAATACTCCCTGAAGTGCTGCACTTGAGAAGAGTCTATGATTTTATTACCTAGTGCTCTACCTACACATGTTATCACTCTGCATTATGTCATGATCCTTAGTCCCTCTCACCTGACAGTCAGCAACCCAGGAGCAGAGTCTACACCTCGGTCTGCCCCTATTCCTGGCCCCCAGCCCAGCACCTGGCAAGTAATAGGTGCCAAGTACTGATGAATGAATTGTCTGGAAACATGTGAAACAGGATTCATCAAGAATACCCAGATGGAAGGTCACCATGAACATGCTGCCTGATAACCTGCCAGCCCTTTAATTCTGTCTGCCGACCACTTCCTTCAGCCAGGAACTGCCTGGGATCAAAGATTTCCCAGAGTCACCATCCTGCCTTGACTTCTGCCGTTCACTTTAGCCTCCTTGATTGTCCTACTTACTGTGGGTTTCTTCACTCTCAGTCTCAGGGGACACCTCTGAACCCCTAAGGTAGCCCACTGGGTCTTCCTTCTCTGGCCAACACATTCCTCTTGCTTGTGTGCATGGCCTTGATAGCAGTGTCACAGGCAATCCCAGGAAACTGACACCCCAGCATGCTGACCTTGGGCACCCGCACTAGTCAAGGGAGCCCTCTCCCTTCATCTCCTGCAGAATCCCCCTAGGAATAGGGGATGCAGATATGTACACATGTGTAGGGAGGAAAGCGGGTCTCATGACATCTTAGCTAGAAGATGATTACAAATTTCTTAAACATTAGTAGAAAATTATGGTTCATTTGTCCTGGCATGCAACTGAAGGAGAAAAAATCTGTGAAAAATTCTGACACCCATGACAAAAGAAATGATCCAAACAATACGACCATCGAGGTGCTTTTCTTTTATGTTTAGGACTAACATTTAAAAATGTGGTATTGAGGAGAATGTCACCAATATTGGGGGAGGCTCTGGAACGATGCTGAGTAGAAAATGGACAATAGATTCCTTTTTTGAGAATTAAGAGAAGCTATTTTGCAGAAAGTGGCAAATGAGCTTGACTTTTAGAAACGAAGAGCATTAAAGCAAGTAAGTTTAGTGGAAAGTAGATGATATTTGGTTGAGGGGTGACGTGTTAAGTTACAAGAGGCAAAGAAATGGAAAGAACACATGTTTTGCAAAGGGAAAAATCATTCCTGTAAAACATCAGAATTGGAGTTTTCTTGCTGTTCTTTTTGTGCCTATGTAGCATCTTCTTTCTGCTGTAACTTCCAACTTGGGTTCTAGGCACTCTGTGTATGTGTGTGTTTACAAGAGAGAAATTGATAAACCTTAGTAAGCCCTAGAAAATTCTAGAGGTCTGAAATAAACAGATATTTTTCAAGTTTATTTAATTAAAAAGCAAAACAAAACAAAAACAGTGTCATCTGCTCCTATTAGGTAAAATATATGATCATATTGGAATCTTTGTGTGTGTGTGTGGCTGGCCAATATAGGGATCCACACCCTTGACCTTGGTGATACGAGGCTGTGCTCTAACCAGCTGAGCTACCAGCCAGCCTATACATGATCATATTGGAATAATATGCAACAGAGAGATACTCTGCTGCTATGGAGAATAAGCTGTTTGCAAGGAAAAAAGATGCTCACAGATAAGGCAAGGGTAGGCTTTTTGTCCCCCATTGTGGAATAGTACAGGGAACAATGCAAATGTATTGAGGCTGGTAATTCCAAGTCATGGGAAGGAAATTAAAATGATGACTCTGGAAGAATAGTTTCAAATGTCAAGGAGTTTGAGGCAGGTGATCAATTTAGTGAAATGACAATTGCTTTAGGAGAGGCTGCTTCTTTGAAAGGATTGATACATACAGCAAGGCAAGGTAGGTGACTGTGCTGCTAAGTTTTTAATATTGCTATGAGTTTTAACTTTAAATATATTTGTGACTTTGCATGTAGCTCTGAATTTTGAGTGTCATAATTATTTAAGAATCTTTTATGGATTTGATTACTATAGCTTTCACTGTAATTTGATGAGGTTTTAGAACTACATTCCATTTCTAATTTTGGTTTTATTATTTCCAAGTGCCAAAATACTTAACACAGAACCACCTCTTATTCTATAATAAAAAGCAATGGAGACAAGTTATTCAGTTGAAAAAAATTACTTTTTTTTTTTTTTTTTAAAGATGACCTGTAAGTGGATCCTATCGATTGATGTGGTGTTGTCAGCACCACGCTCTCCCAAGTGAGCCAATCAGCCAACCCTTCATAGGGATCCAAACCCGTGGCCCTGGTGCTGTCGGCACCGCACTCTCCAAGGGCGCACGGGCCGGCCCTGCTCCATGGTAGTTTTAGCTGCTTCCCTCCTTTCTTCTCAGAATTTTCATTTTCCCATGTTCTCCTGGACAACTTCAACCCTGCTAACGATTAAAACCCATCACATCTGTCTGTCATGGTGTGGATTGGCTCCCAAGCAGAAGACTCAGGGCTTCTTTGAACTAGGACTTGCATTGACTTCAACTCAACCAAGCTGAGGCGCCGATCTTGTGATTACACTTAGCATGTGCTATGAATGGAGAGAAATGAAGTGAAAAGTGCCTATGAGATGCGAAGTCATACTTGTCACGTTCCTAGTCCCCTCTCTGGGCTTCTCTCCATCTTCAGCTCCACCTCACTGTTTACCCCTTAAAGAAGCCAGATGCTCTCTAATTCATATGTCCACGAAACACTTGGTTTCAAATAACGGGTATTAAATGAATATCTGTTGGATGTTGTGTATCCTAAATTTGTAGGTGTCCTTTATGTGACTGACGATGGCATGAATAACTAGTGTTAACAGTCTTTGATGTGCTCAGCATTAATATACATTAGGAATTGTCATGGAATCTTGTAAAATTGAAAAAAAATCCAAATGCATGTCATCTGGCCTTGGAGTCCAGTTCTTCAGTACACACTCTGCTAATTTGGGCACCTCAGTCAAGAACCCAGTCAAAGAACCTCACAGAGTCACCCACAGGCCACGAAGCCACAGCACACGAGCAAGACTTTCCTGTGCTGCCCTGTTAACCATGAGCAGATGCCAAGGGCCCCAGATGTTTCAGCAAATCCTCTAGTTTCAGCAACTCCTCTAATAAGAAATAGGCCAAAGCAAACAAACAAAAAAGGAAAAAGCGAATTGGAAGAAATAGAGATCATGCAAGGGAAACAGAAAATACCATTAACTTCCTCAGAGTTATAGGAGAGAAACTGTTGGACTAACTGAAGAAGAACAGACATTGTTAAAGTAGAAGAGGGAGAAGATGAATCAAATAACCATGAGGTCATTTAGAAATTAAAAATATAACTGTTGAAATTTTTGTTTGTTTGTTTTGTGTGTGTGTGTGTGTGTGACAGTTAAGGGCGTTGTAACCATAGGGGTGGTGTCGCCCGCACCGCGCTCAGCCAGTGAGCACACCGGCCATCCCTATGTGGGATCCGAACCCGCGGCAGCGCCCCTGCGCTCCCAGCGCCGCTCTCTCCCGTGTGCGCCACGGGGCAGCCCATAAGTGTTGAAATTTAAATTAGAAAACAACTCACTAGAAAGATGAGAAAATAACACAAGGGCAGCCTGATTAGATCAAAAAAACAAAGGGATAACAAGAAAGATACAATTGAAAGAAAAGCATAAAAAAGTAAAAGGAGTAAAAGGGAAAGAGAGAGAGAAAACGGAAGTGCGTGTCCGCAGAGCCAGTGTCTGAAGAACACGCGCTCCAGGAAGAGCCGCGGAGATGGGCAGGAGGAGAGAACAGTGGGAGAAAGGAGGAAGGGACAGGTCCCGGAGGTCCCCATAGGTCCCCACGTGGAGAGTGACGATGGGTCCATACGCCGCCCCGCACTGGGGAAGCACAGGGGACACCGTGTCAACTATGGGTGAGGGGGTCAAGGGGATGGACCCTGCGGAGGAGCCTCAAGAGGGAGACGACAGGGGAGTCCGGCCTTCAGCGTCTCGTGCAGAGTCGGTTCCGATCTCAGCTTTTCCTCGTCAAACGTGAGTCCGACAAGGCGAGGACGGGCCTCTGGACGTTTAGCAGCCCAAGACCGTTTTCTTAGCAGTCTATGGGGGGCGTCTCCCACTAGGAAGAAGACATAAACCCGGACAGGGGACAGGGCCCTGGTGACGGCCACGGGGGAACATACCGAACCCGACTGCTCGGAGGCTGCATTGTAGACATTGGATCCCAGGAGGTGTCGTCCAGAGCACCACATGGGTCCCTGAGGCGTTCACCTGTGGTGACAGCAGCTGCCCTAACAGGGACAGTGCGCGTGCGCAGACGCCACCGCGCACAGAGGACACGCGGTCCGCGCCTGGCTGTCAGCCGCGTCCCCGCGGCCGCAGGTGCGCGGCGCTCAGAACCGCGGACGGGAAGCCGCGGTCGCGGGGTGCGCTCTCCGTGGCGCCTCCTGGTGGCCCTGCCTGCAGCTGCCGCCCCCAGGCCGCCCGTCCCGCCCGGGGACAGGAGCGCACGACCGGCTGCTCTCCACTCCCTGCTCCCGCCCCTCTGCGGCCGATGACAGCGGGTTCCAGCGACAGGACGGATTCCCACGGGCGCTCCAGGTCGGTGCAAGGGGTCCGCGCTGACGAGGCGCCGAGCACAGCCGTGAGGGGGACCCGCGTGGGCTATCGTCGGCCGACGGTCCTGGCGGTTCCTCGGCCCCAGGCTGGCAGGCACAGTCCGCGGCGTGACAGTCCTGACCGCGGAGCCGTGTGCTATTAAAGCTACACGGTCACCACGAGCGACGGTATCTTGTGTACTTTTTCAAAACTGAGTTTTCTATTCTATGACTGTACTCAACCGTATGAAATATAGAATTAGTAATTTATCAAATTGCGTAAAAAATGTCAATTGTTATTTATATATAAACAAAATTTATAGATTTATTTGGAAGAATTGATATATTTTCCCTACTTATTTTCTCATCTATGAACATGTACATCTCTTCATTGTCTTCAGTTTGTTCGTTTTTTCAATAACATTTTACACTCAGTGTTTAGAAATCATGATTGTAAAAATGCACCCTAATTATTCATGCAAACCTTATGAATGAAAATTTGGGGTGTTTCCAACCCTTAGTAATAGGTATTGTCATATTAACAATCTTGTCGACACCTCACCTTATAATTTTTCAAGGTTACATATGATATAGATTCCTGAATATTGGGTTACAGTATAAAATAGTAAATATACAAGTATAATTTTGCTAAATTTTCCGAGTTTCTGCTCCTTATGGGCTCTACCATTTGCATTCCACCACAGTGTATTATAATACCTGGATCCCCACAGTCTCACTAACAAGTTTGTTATCAAAAAATTAAATTTTGCAAATCTAATAGGTGAAGTATTGTATTTCAATATATTTTAAATGTCTAGTTCTCTATGAGGGATTTTAAGCACCTCATTAAGTATTGATGCCAATTTAAATTTCCTTTTGTGTTATTAGATTGTTCATATATTTTGTTCATTTTTATTTCATTTTGTTGGTCATTTCCATCTCATTTTTTCACACATCATTGTATTAGTGATATTATCCTAGTTTAAGAGGTTTTTTGTTTTTTTGCTTTTTTTAAAATTGAAACATTATTGATCACCCATTTTAAGTATTATAGCTTGTAATTACTTTTTGTCGTGTCCTTTTGACCTAGTTGGTGGCATTTACCTTTGGTATGAGTTTGCTTTGCTTTATTAATGGCTGCTATGCCATCCATGTTAACTGCTGCTACATTAGTAGCAGCATATTTTCACCAGTGATTTGAAATGCTATCTTTCTTAAATACTAAATTTCTATAAATCTTGGGTATCTCTTTGAATTCTCCATTCTTTTCCATTAGGTTTTATATTTACTTATAAACAAATTCCATATGGTCTTGATAATGAAGAATTTATAAAAAATATATTTTTCGATCTCTGGTAGACTTACACCTCCCTTTTGATTTGTTTCCTCAATTTTTTCTGATGAACGATTAATGTTTCATCAACATTTTATAATCATCCTTTTTTGTTGTAGGTGAAGAAACAAATGAGACTATTTTTAATGTGATCATGACACACGTATAAAGTAACTTAGGAGAAAATAAAATCCTTAGGATCATGTGGCTTTCTGGCCAAGAAAATATCTCTGACATTTCTCTATCGTTTGTGTATGTATGTTTTAAGAGTGTTCTAATGCTTAAATCACATAGTTAAACAGGCTTTGTTGAGTTCTTGTTAGCTTTATGCCAAATATTTTAACAATTTTGTGGCTATTGAAAATGGAATCTTGATTTGTGGAATGTAATCTAGATAGTTATTGTTATTACATAAGACATTTATTAATTGTATATGTGAATTTTTC
This sequence comes from Cynocephalus volans, assembly GCF_027409185.1. Classification (NCBI taxonomy): domain Eukaryota; kingdom Metazoa; phylum Chordata; class Mammalia; order Dermoptera; family Cynocephalidae; genus Cynocephalus; species Cynocephalus volans. Next base: position 49,809,068 of record NC_084476.1, on the reverse strand, counting down.
TAAATCGCAACATGTAAATTTTATTTTAGAAAGTCGTCTTGTTTGTAATAGGTTTTTAATTAATTCTTTTTGATTTTCTAAATTCACAATACATACACATAACACATTTTTCTCCATCTTGAGATATACAAATATGTATGGTCAAACCTTATTTTATCTACTGTTTTGATATTTATGAGTCTTACATTTTCTCAAAAGTACTTTGGCTTCTGTGGAAATTATTATGTCTTTTTCTTTCTTCTAATGCTTAATACTTTTGCAAAATATTGAAGTTAGTAATTCATCTCAAATTTAATTTTGTGAACGGTACCTAGCAAAAGCATAACTGGATTTAATTTCCAAATAAATAATATTTCAATCCCTGTAATGATGAAGTGCATTCTCGTAAGTAATCTGAATCCTTTCCACACATATACCAGAATCTGTTTCAAAATTCAAACTTTTACTCCACTTCGCTTATTCTTTGCCAATCTCATTCACTTTCAAGTATGTTCCTTTGCAATACATTTTATTAGACGGAGCAAATTTCCTCTTTGTTTTCATTATTATTGTTCTTCTTATGTCTTGAACATTTTGGGGGCCATTTTTGCACATAATTTTTTTTCATATTAACTTTGAGGTTATTTGACAAGTCCCCTAAACATCACTCTTTGGAATTTTTCAAGTTTAGATTTATTGAATCTATTGATTAACATAGGTAGAATACATATATATGTGGCGTAACTTCCTAGCATCACTGCTGCCCGGCACATGGACACACCTGGGCATTTTGGTAGGAGCTGCTGAGTGGCTCCTGCGACAGGGGTATCTATGAACACATCTCCTGGGGCATCTGCTGGGACCTCTTCTTCCTTCATTCTCACAAGAGCTGGTCGTCACCAGACATACAGACCTGCCCATCTGATGGGGCAAATGCTATCTGAATAGTGAGTAAATTTCTGTGCCTCATCATTAGGGAGGCCGCGGATGTCTGACATTTACTGGCCATGTGAATTGCTTCCCTGTGGAACTGCAGGAATATGTCCTTTGTCCCTATGGATAAATGAGAACTCTTTGTACAACTAGGATGCATACTACCCTTTCTCTGCCCATGAAGAATTTTCCAGTCTGGGGCTTGTCTTTTCACCTTTTGGCATTATTCTGGTTTTTGTTTGGACCAGGAAAAGTCAGCATTTTCCTCAGTGGCTTCTGGCTCTCTGGTCATTCAAAAGTAGTTCCTATTTCAAGATTATGGCAATAATAACTATCAGGGCTTTGTGTTTCTACATAGAGTCTTTGATTTTTCTGTAATTTTCCTCTTACTAAAAACATAAAATGAAAATTATTCAGATCTTTCTCATATTATGCGGCCAGATACAAAAGGCCACATAACATATAACTGTACTGATAGGAACAATCCACGATAGGTAAATTCACACACGCAGAAAATGGAGTGGTAGTCAGGGACAGGGAGAGGCGGGATGGGGAGTGACAGCTTAATGGCTACAGAGTTGATGAAGCTGTTTGATCACTAGATGGTGGTAAGGGTTGCGCCATCTTAAAAATGTACTTAATGCCACTGAATGGTAATTTTGAAAATATTAAAAACACTTTATTTTATACAAGGGATATTATTGAAAATAAAAGATGAAAAAATTTGAGGAGATGCAGGACACAGACAAAAATGAGGAGAAGCACAGCGTCAAGGAAGGGCAAGAACAGATCTGCAGTGGGGACTGGTGAGGGTGTTTGTGGGAGCTCTGGAGCCAGGGCTCCCCTGGGTGCTGGTGTTTCTTCTAATTCTTCTGATGTTTCAGGAACGGTTATGTCAGGTCGCTCTAGCTCTACCTCTGGATCTTGATCTTTCTCCTGCTCTTCCTCTTGCTCTTTCTCCTGATCTTTCTCTTGATCTTTCTGTTGCTCCTGCTCTGGATCTTGCGTCTGATCTACCACTTGCTCTGGATCTTGTTCCTGCTCTACCTCTTGCTCTGGATCTTGCTCCTGCTCTACCTCTTGCTCTGGATCTTGCTCCTGCTCTACTTCTTGCTCTGGCTTGGGCTCTGGATCTTGCTCTCGCTCTGCCTCTGGCAGTGGAGGTGGAGCTGGAGCTGGAACTCGAGCCGAACATGGCAGCAGCTCTTGGGACAGTTGTTGAGCCGGGGCGGAAGCTGGAACTGGAGAGACAACAATTGAAAATATCAATGTGAGTTTCTATGTCTCATCCAATGACACTGTCTTTCTAGAAGCCCAAGTCCAGAGACCCAGGCTCAGGAAGTCTCCCCACACCGCAGAACACTGTATGATTGTTCTGAGTACTCAGTGCCCCTGTCCCCAGCCTGTTTCTGGAAACTCTGCTCTGTGTGGCCCAGCCCAGGCCCCTCCCCAAACCCGCACAGGCACCCACCCTCTTCCTCCTCACCCTCAGTCTCCGCCTCACTAGGCTCCAGGTGCTCCGGCTTCTCCAGCTGCGCCAGAAGAAGATCAGCCTTACGCTCCACCTCTGAACCTCGCATACTGATATGTACATAGGCCGAAAGAAACTTCAAAGAATGAAATTCAGGAGGCTCGTGGAAATCGGTGGAATAGAATTCCAGCCAGATCTTTAAGACAGAGGACATGGCACTGTGGGAGACAGGTGGGCAACAGCATCAGAGGCCTGGCCTATCCCTCTATGCTGCCCTCCCAAGGCTCCCCTGAGTGAGCTGCAGTCTTGTACCCTCTGCCCGTGCCTGTCCATAGACCAGCCCATCCAATGTCCACCCCCAGTATGGCAGTTCTGGCACAGATGGGCCTGGCAGCCAAGGAGGGGCTGGCAAAAGCCTCCATGGGAGGAGCCTTCAACCACTGATGTGACCACGTTTCCCTTCTTCAGGGAAACCTGACAACCTCCTCTGTCTGTGTCACTGCCCCATCCCTGCTGGAATGACCTGTCCACCCCAGGAGGGTGCTGTCTGCTCTGGGCATTACTCACTGGCACACAGGAGGTGTCCAGCAATATCTGATAAATGAGGAAACAGAGGGAGGCGCTGCTCCCCTGGCCTACCTAGGGCCCTTGGAAAAGCCCAAACTTGAGCTCACACGTGAATGTACTGCCCAAGTGTCTGCATGAAAATCTGCATATCCTTTTCCCAGTGACAGCAATCTCTTGGCCCTGACCACACTCTGCACCCTCAGCACCAGCTGAGCATCCCCATGGAGGCTCCAGCCCCGAGTGTGAGCGGGATGCTCTGCACACCTCCTGCTCTGGCTCAGCACGGGCTCTGGGGGTGTGGGCAGGGCTGGGTGGGAGGGCGTGGGGATGGATTCTCTCTGGGCTCACTCTGCTCTCCAGCCTCTCGCACACCCTACGGTGCCTGGGACCACATCCCCAGCCGTCTTGACCTCTTTCCCTGCAGGGAAAGCCTTGAGCCCTCAGCCCTGTAGCAGGAATCATAAGATGTGTGAGAGCCAGAGTTCTGCCAGCCCCCCACCCACAGGCCCCCACAGACCACACGCAGTTGTGTGGAGATGGGAGCCCCTCCTTCTGCACCTAAACCCCACTTACCATTTTAGCTGCTCCAGGGATTCGCCATCCCCGTGACAATCAGTAATCATGTTTCCATACCTAGAGGAGGTCAGGAGTGTGTCAAATCTACCATATGGTGGCACTACCTGCTTCTCATGTCTACTGTGACTGTCTGACCTCTGTCTAGACTGGAAGCCCACGAGGGCAGTGAATGCAGTCTCCTCGGTTCATTGGATTATGGTCAGTGCCCAGAAAGTGACTGCACATAGTGTGGCTTCACGTATGATTGTTGAAGGAATGAACCCCAACCAACTCCTCCCAAGATCTCTGGGTGCACCTGAAGCCGCTCTGCCCGCCTCTGGTCTCCCTGCTTTGAATACACCCAGGAGCCTACAGATAGAATCTCAAATTTCCTGTAAAAATGTGAAAACAGTGAAGCCCAAGTCAACGAGGTCAGTGAGGGGGTGACAGAGACTTCCTCGTGGGGGTGTCAGGAATCCTGAATGAGGACGACCGTGGCCCCTCCAGCAGACCTTCCACAGGGCTGGACTCAGGAGCAGCACTTTCCATGGGGGACCCACTGGAGCTTGTTCCTGTTACCACCCACTGAACACAGGAGGAAACTGAGGCTCAGAGGGGTGTGGTGACAGTCCTAAGACTCACAGCTGGGAGGCGGCCTAGTGACACTGTGTGATCCAGGGCCTGAGTGCTCACCTGAGGAAAAGCAGGTGCAGCACATGCCGGGGACTGGCAAAGTTCTTGTAGCTTGACAGAAACAGGTGGACATAAGATTGGTCACCACCCAAGACAGCAGGCACCAGGTGCTCCACCCGCTTCTTCAGGGTGTGTGCCGGGACAGGCCACACCATGTGGGTGGCATCCGAGCTCAATGAAGATGTGTCTTCATCTAGGACAGGACAGGGGAGAGATACACAGTGACAGCACCGTGAACCCCAAGGAGGGCAGGGGCTGGAGGCCAGTCTTAACCCCAGGGAGGACATGAGAAGACAGCCTGAGGGCCCAGGGTTAATGTACAGGGTGGTAGTTGCCACCCCGGCAGTCCCCGTTCACCCTCCAGCCAGACCTGAGGTGTGAACACACCAGGACCAGCAGGTTTATACACCCCCCACCCTCTGCCCCTGCCCTGGGAGGGTGTCCCATGTCCCTGTTCCCCACACACTCAGGAGGAGTGGGTGCGGTCACCCTGGGAGGCTCATAGTGCTGGCCTGGCCTTGCCCAACCTCCTCTGGGCCACCTGACATTACCTTTGGGGACCTCCTCCCAGATGGCCACAGGGGTCGAGGGCGAGGGCTGAACCAGCGCCGGAAGCATTGGACAAGCCTCTCAGCACAGGGCTTCCTTGGGCTACGGCCCCGGGACCTCGGGATACAGCACAACATCTCACTCTGCCTGTGGCCAAGTGAGCTGGGGAAGGGGCTGTGTATCGAATGTGGGTGTCAGGTTACCGAGTTCGGAGTTCTGTTGGGGTCTGTCGTCAAGGAAGTGAAGTCACTTCCTGATACCTCATTTCCTGAGCCCCTCCTCTGTGTACAAGACTGCAAATGCCCCTCTGGGTACCTGTCTGCTGACCCTCCTTCCCCATGAACTCTCTCTATTGCCCACACTTCCACCAACACTGCCTGACCACACCCCTGTGCAAGGCCTGGTTGCAGCCAGCGTCACAGCTCGGAGGAGATACACGTAGGTTCATCCCCAGCTCCTGCTTCTTATCACTTTATGTGACCCTGGACCAGCCGTTGTCACTCTCATGACCTCCCCAGTCTCCCCTTTTGCACAGTGGGGATCTTTCTAGCATCTTCTTCCTAGGGATGGCATCAGGCATGTGTGAGGAAACTTCTCTGAAACCTATGGCCGGTGTCACATGCAGCTAATAAACAAGACTAGAGATAAAATCCACGACGGTGTGGAAGGTAGCATGGAATACAACTAACGACAGGTCTGGTTCCTGTCATATAATCTTGAAAATGTCACTTTTGCTCTTGGTCTGTTTTCCCTGTCTGCACCATGCGACAGTTGGAATTTCATGCATTCACATACTGCTTTCCTCCATAAAACCTCACAATGGCTTCGTGTGTATTTAGGTTTGGACTCAAGTGCCACATCTCTGTCTGTGTGGTTGGCTACTCCTCAGGGGCTCCCAGTGGTCCCCACCATCTGCTGCACACATCCTCACGTAATCCCCTGCCCTGCAGTGTGGACTGGACTTAGTGACTCACTTCTAACCAATACAGGATCAAAAGTGAGAAGGTGTCACTTTCTAAATGTCATTGTAACACGCCTGTCTCTAGAGTCTTGTGCTCTGTCTCCTCTGTTCTCTCTGTTTGTATCCACCATATGCCAAGCATGGTGCCGAGAGCTGGAGAAAGAGCTGATTCAGCTGCACCCTGGCTTGGGAGATGATCCCAGGATAAGAAAGAGGAGAAGACGTGCTATCGAGTGCCTGACATTCTAAGAGAGGAAAGTGATCTAGGAGGCCATCAGAATATTCTAGATTAGGAAGCTACCTGAAGAGGGTAGGAAATGAACACCATTTGCAGGGAAGAACCAGAGGCGTTTGGTCCATTAAGATGACGGCAACATGGAACTGATGTGTAAGATGTAAGTAAGTAAGAAATACTATTCACAAATTCAAATCCTTTTTTCAAAATCATTGAATGGCAGGGATAAGTGCTCATGTTCAATGCAAACATAACTAGAATTGAGGAAGATTCCATTTATGGAATAACTTTATATCTCCATTAGATGAAAGTATGCAGATATGTTCAGCAATTCTTTTCAAATTGTATAAAATATCCATTGTTGACACAATCAGGATTCCACCCCCATACTTTGGCTTCACACCCGATTTTCTTTACACCAGACACACATCCATTGCTGTGATGTAGATCCATTGCTGTCAACACTATCCCAGCCCACAGCCTACTGGTCCTGGGAGACAGCAACTCTATCACTATATTGTGTGCAGAATCCAGGAAGGGCCTAACACGGGGGCTCCATAAATACTCCCTGAAATGCTGCACTTGAGAAGAGTCTATGATTTTATTACCTAGTGCTCTACCTACACATGTTATCACTCTGCATTATGTCATGATCCTTAGTCCCCCTCACCTGACAGTCAGCAACCCAGGAGCAGAGTCTACACCTCGGTCTGCCCCTATTCCTGGCCCCCAGCCCAGCACCTGGCAAGTAATAGGTGCCAAGTACTGATGAATGAATTGTCTGGAAACATGTGAAACAGGATTCATCAAGAATACCCAGATGGAAGGTCACCATGAACATGCTGCCTGATAACCTGCCAGCCCTTTAATTCTGTCTGCCGACCACTTCCTTCAGCCAGGAACTGCCTGGGATCAAAGATTTCCCAGAGTCACCATCCTGCCTTGACTTCTGCCGTTCACTTTAGCCTCCTTGATTGTCCTACTTACTGTGGGTTTCTTCACTCTCAGTCTCAGGGGACACCTCTGAACCCCTAAGGTAGCCCACTGGGTCTTCCTTCTCTGGCCAACACATTCCTCTTGCTTCTGTGCATGGCCTTGATAGCAGTGTAACAGGCAATCCCAGGAAACTGACACCCCAGCATGCTGACCTTGGGCACCCGCACTAGTCAAGGGAGCCCTCTCCCTTCATCTCCTGCAGAATCCCCCTAGGAATAGGGGATGCAGATATGTACACATGTGTAGGGAGGAAAGCGGGTCTCATGACATCTTAGCTAGAAGATGATTACAAATTTCTTAAACATTAGTAGAAAATTATGGTTCATTTGTCCTGGCATGCAACTGAAGGAGAAAAAATCTGTGAAAAATTCTGACACCCATGACAAAAGAAATGATCCAAACAATACGACCATCGAGGTGCTTTTCTTTTATGTTTAGGACTAACATTTAAAAATGTGGTATTGAGGAGAATGTCACCAATATTGGGGGAGGCTCTGGAACGATGCTGAGTAGAAAATGGACAATAGATTCCTTTTTTGAGAATTAAGAGAAGCTATTTTGCAGAAAGTGGCAAATGAGCTTGACTTTTAGAAACGAAGAGCATTAAAGCAAGTAAGTTTAGTGGAAAGTAGATGATATTTGGTTGAGGGGTGACGTGTTAAGTTACAAGAGGCAAAGAAATGGAAAGAACACATGTTTTGCAAAGGGAAAAATCATTCCTGTAAAACATCAGAATTGGAGTTTTCTTGCTGTTCTTTTTGTGCCTATGTAGCATCTTCTTTCTGCTGTAACTTCCAACTTGGGTTCTAGGCACTCTGTGTATGTGTGTGTTTACAAGAGAGAAATTGATAAACCTTAGTAAGCCCTAGAAAATTCTAGAGGTCTGAAATAAACAGATATTTTTCAAGTTTATTTAATTAAAAAGCAAAACAAAACAAAAACAGTGTCATCTGCTCCTATTAGGTAAAATATATGATCATATTGGAATCTTTGTGTGTGTGTGTGGCTGGCCAATATAGGGATCCACACCCTTGACCTTGGTGATACGAGGCTGTGCTCTAACCAGCTGAGCTACCAGCCAGCCTATACATGATCATATTGGAATAATATGCAACAGAGAGATACTCTGCTGCTATGGAGAATAAGCTGTTTGCAAGGAAAAAAGATGCTCACAGATAAGGCAAGGGTAGGCTTTTTGTCCCCCATTGTGGAATAGTACAGGGAACAATGCAAATGTATTGAGGCTGGTAATTCCAAGTCATGGGAAGGAAATTAAAATGATGACTCTGGAAGAATAGTTTCAAATGTCAAGGAGTTTGAGGCAGGTGATCAATTTAGTGAAATGACAATTGCTTTAGGAGAGGCTGCTTCTTTGAAAGGATTGATACATACAGCAAGGCAAGGTAGGTGACTGTGCTGCTAAGTTTTTAATATTGCTATGAGTTTTAACTTTAAATATATTTGTGACTTTGCATGTAGCTCTGAATTTTGAGTGTCATAATTATTTAAGAATCTTTTATGGATTTGATTACTATAGCTTTCACTGTAATTTGATGAGGTTTTAGAACTACATTCCATTTCTAATTTTGGTTTTATTATTTCCAAGTGCCAAAATACTTAACACAGAACCACCTCTTATTCTATAATAAAAAGCAATGGAGACAAGTTATTCAGTTGAAAAAAATTACTTTTTTTTTTTTTTTTTTAAAGATGACCTGTAAGTGGATCCTATCGATTGATGTGGTGTTGTCAGCACCACGCTCTCCCAAGTGAGCCAATCAGCCAACCCTTCATAGGGATCCAAACCCGTGGCCCTGGTGCTGTCGGCACCGCACTCTCCAAGGGCGCACGGGCCGGCCCTGCTCCATGGTAGTTTTAGCTGCTTCCCTCCTTTCTTCTCAGAATTTTCATTTTCCCATGTTCTCCTGGACAACTTCAACCCTGCTAACGATTAAAACCCATCACATCTGTCTGTCATGGTGTGGATTGGCTCCCAAGCAGAAGACTCAGGGCTTCTTTGAACTAGGACTTGCATTGACTTCAACTCAACCAAGCTGAGGCGCCGATCTTGTGATTACACTTAGCATGTGCTATGAATGGAGAGAAATGAAGTGAAAAGTGCCTATGAGATGCGAAGTCATACTTGTCACGTTCCTAGTCCCCTCTCTGGGCTTCTCTCCATCTTCAGCTCCACCTCACTGTTTACCCCTTAAAGAAGCCAGATGCTCTCTAATTCATATGTCCACGAAACACTTGGTTTCAAATAACGGGTATTAAATGAATATCTGTTGGATGTTGTGTATCCTAAATTTGTAGGTGTCCTTTATGTGACTGACGATGGCATGAATAACTAGTGTTAACAGTCTTTGATGTGCTCAGCATTAATATACATTAGGAATTGTCATGGAATCTTGTAAAATTGAAAAAAAATCCAAATGCATGTCATCTGGCCTTGGAGTCCAGTTCTTCAGTACACACTCTGCTGATTTGGGCACCTCAGTCAAGAACCCAGTCAAAGAACCTCACAGAGTCACCCACAGGCCACGAAGCCACAGCACACGAGCAAGACTTTCCTGTGCTGCCCTGTTAACCATGAGCAGATGCCAAGGGCCCCAGATGTTTCAGCAAATCCTCTAGTTTCAGCAACTCCTCTAATAAGAAATAGGCCAAAGCAAACAAACAAAAAAGGAAAAAGCGAATTGGAAGAAATAGAGATCATGCAAGGGAAACAGAAAATACCATTAACTTCCTCAGAGTTATAGGAGAGAAACTGTTGGACTAACTGAAGAAGAACAGACATTGTTAAAGTAGAAGAGGGAGAAGATGAATCAAATAACCATGAGGTCATTTAGAAATTAAAAATATAACTGTTGAAATTTTTGTTTGTTTGTGTGTGTGTGTGTGTGTGTGTGTGACAGTTAAGGGCGTTGTAACCATAGGGGTGGTGTCGCCCGCACCGCGCTCAGCCAGTGTGCACAGCGGCCATCCCTATGTGGGATCCGAACCCGCGGCAGCGCCCCTGCGCTCCCAGCGCCGCTCTCTCCCGTGTGCGCCACAGGGCGGCCCATAAGTGTTGAAATTTAAATTAGAAAACAACTCACTAGAAAGATGAGAAAATAACACAAGGGAAGCCTGATTAGATCAAAAAAACAAAGGGATAACAAGAAAGATACAATTGAAAGAAAAGCATAAAAAAGTAAAAGGAGTAAAAGGGAAAGAGAGAGAGAAAACGGAAGTGCGTGTCCGCAGAGCCAGTGTCTGAAGAACACGCGCTCCAGGAAGAGCCGCGGAGATGGGCAGGAGGAGAGAACAGTGGGAGAAAGGAGGAAGGGACAGGTCCCGGAGGTCCCCATAGGTCCCCACGTGGAGAGTGACGATGGGTCCATACGCCGCCCCGCACTGGGGAAGCACAGGGGACACCGTGTCAACTATGGGTGAGGGGGTCAAGGGGATGGACCCTGCGGAGGAGCCTCAAGAGGGAGACGACAGGGGAGTCCGGCCTTCAGCGTCTCGTGCAGAGTCGGTTCCGATCTCAGCTTTTCCTCGTCAAACGTGAGTCCGACAAGGCGAGGACGGGCCTCTGGACGTTTAGCAGCCCAAGACCGTTTTCTTAGCAGTCTATGGGGGGCGTCTCCCACTAGGAAGAAGACATAAACCCGGACAGGGGACAGGGCCCTGGTGACGGCCACGGGGGAACATACCGAACCCGACTGCTCGGAGGCTGCATTGTAGACATTGGATCCCAGGAGGTGTCGTCCAGAGCACCACATGGGTCCCTGAGGCGTTCACCTGTGGTGACAGCAGCTGCCCTAACAGGGACAGTGCGCGTGCGCAGACGCCACCGCGCACAGAGGACACGCGGTCCGCGCCTGGCTGTCAGCCGCGTCCCCGCGGCCGCAGGTGCGCGGCGCTCAGAACCGCGGACGGGAAGCCGCGGTCGCGGGGTGCGCTCTCCGTGGCGCCTCCTGGTGGCCCTGCCTGCAGCTGCCGCCCCCAGGCCGCCCGTCCCGCCCGGGGACAGGAGCGCACGACCGGCTGCTCTCCACTCCCTGCTCCCGCCCCTCTGCGGCCGATGACAGCGGGTTCCAGCGACAGGACGGATTCCCACGGGCGCTCCAGGTCGGTGCAAGGGGTCCGCGCTGACGAGGCGCCGAGCACAGCCGTGAGGGGGACCCGCGTGGGCTATCGTCGGCCGACGGTCCTGGCGGTTCCTCGGCCCCAGGCTGGCAGGCACAGTCCGCGGCGTGACAGTCCTGACCGCGGAGCCGTGTGCTAGTAAAGCTACACGGTCACCACGAGCGACGGTATCTTGTGTACTTTTTCAAAACTGAGTTTTCTATTCTATGACTGTACTCAACCGTATGAAATATAGAATTAGTAATTTATCAAATTGCGTAAAAAATGTCAATTGTTATTTATATATAAACAAAATTTATAGATTTATTTGGAAGAATTGATATATTTTCCCTACTTATTTTCTCATCTATGAACATGTACATCTCTTCATTGTCTTCAGTTTGTTCGTTTTTTCAATAACATTTTACACTCAGTGTTTAGAAATCATGATTGTAAAAATGCACCCTAATTATTCATGCAAACCTTATGAATGAAAATTTGGGGTGTTTCCAACCCTTAGTAATAGGTATTGTCATATTAACAATCTTGTCGACACCTCACCTTATAATTTTTCAAGGTTACATATGATATAGATTCCTGAATATTGGGTTACAGTATAAAATAGTAAATATACAAGTATAATTTTGCTAAATTTTCCGAGTTTCTGCTCCTTATGGGCTCTACCATTTGCATTCCACCACAGTGTATTATAATACCTGGATCCCCACAGTCTCACTAACAAGTTTGTTATCAAAAAATTAAATTTTGCAAATCTAATAGGTGAAGTATTGTATTTCAATATATTTTAAATGTCTAGTTCTCTATGAGGGATTTTAAGCACCTCATTAAGTATTGATGCCAATTTAAATTTCCTTTTGTGTTATTAGATTGTTCATATATTTTGTTCATTTTTATTTCATTTTGTTGGTCATTTCCATCTCATTTTTTCACACATCATTGTATTAGTGATATTATCCTAGTTTAAGAGGTTTTTTGTTTTTTTGCTTTTTTTAAAATTGAAACATTATTGATCACCCATTTTAAGTATTATAGCTTGTAATTACTTTTTGTCGTGTCCTTTTGACCTAGTTGGTGGCATTTACCTTTGGTTTGAGTTTGCTTTGCTTTATTAATGGCTGCTATGCCATCCATGTTAACTGCTGCTACATTAGTAGCAGCATATTTTCACCAGTGATTTGAAATGCTATCTTTCTTAAATACTAAATTTCTATAAATCTTGGGTATCTCTTTGAATTCTCCATTCTTTTCCATTAGGTTTTATATTTACTTATAAACAAATTCCATATGGTCTTGATAATGAAGAATTTATAAAAAAAATATTTTTCGATCTCTGGCAGACTTACACCTCCCTTTTGATTTGTTTCCTCAATTTTTTCTGAAGAACGATTAATGTTTCATCAACATTTTATAATCATCCTTTTTTGTTGTAGGTGAAGAAACAAATGAGACTATTTTTAATGTGATCATGACACACGTATAAAGTAACTTAGGAGAAAATAAAATCCTTAGGATCATGTGGCTTTCTGGCCAAGAAAATATCTCTGACATTTCTCTATCGTTTGTGTATATATGTTTTAAGAGTTTTCTAATGCTTAAATCACATAGTTAAACAGGCTTTGTTGAGTTCTTGTTAGCTTTATGCCAAATATTTTAACAATTTTGTGGCTATTGAAAATGGAATCTTGATTTGTGGAATGTAATCTAGGTAGTTATTGTTATTACATAAGACATTTATTAATTTTATATGTGAATTTTTCTAAATCGCAACATGTAAATTTTATTTTAGAAAGTCGTCTTGTTTGTAATAGGTTTTTAATTAATTCTTTTTTATTTTCTAAATTCACAATACATACACATTACACATTTTTCTCCATCTTGAGATATACAAATATGTATGGTCAAACCTTATTTTATCTACTGTTTTGATATTTATGAGTCTTACATTTTCTCAAAAGTACTTTGGCTTCTGTGGAAATTATTATGTCTTTTTCTTTCTTCTAATGCTTAATACTTTTGCAAAATATTGAAGTTAGTAATTCATCTCAAATTTAATGTTGTGAACGGTACCTAGCAAAAGCATAACTGGATTTAATTTCCAAATAAATAATATTTCAATCCCTGTAATGATGAAGTGCATTCTCGTAAGTAATCTGAATCCTTTCCACACATATACCAGAATCTGTTTCAAAATTCAAACTTTTACTCCACTTCGCTTATTCTTTGCCAATCTCATTCACTTTCAAGTATGTTCCTTTGCAATACATTTTATTAGACGGAGCAAATTTCCTCTTTGTTTTCATTATTATTGTTCTTCTTATGTCTTGAACATTTTGGGGGCCATTTTTGCACATAATTTTTTTTCATATTAACTTTGAGGTTATTTGACAAGTCCCCTAAACATCACTCTTTGGAATTTTTCAAGTTTAGATTTATTGAATCTATTGATTAACATAGGTAGAATACATATATATGTGGCGTAACTTCCTAGCATCACTGCTGCCCGGCACATGGACACACCTGGGCATTTTGGTAGGAGCTGCTGAGTGGCTCCTGCGACAGGGGTATCTATGAACACATCTCCTGGGGCATCTGCTGGGACCTCTTCTTCCTTCATTCTCACAAGAGCTGGTCGTCACCAGACATACAGACCTGCCCATCTGATGGGGCAAATGCTATCTGAATAGTGAGTAAATTTCTGTGCCTCATCATTAGGGAGGCCGCGGATGTCTGACATTTACTGGCCATGTGAATTGCTTCCCTGTGGAACTGCAGGAATATGTCGTTTGTCCCTATGGATAAATGAGAACTCTTTGTACAACTAGGATGCATACTACCCTTTCTCTGCCCATGAAGAATTTTCCAGTCTGGGGCTTTTCTTTTCACCTTTTGGCATTATTCTGGTTTTTGTTTGGACCAGGAAAAGTCAGCATTTTCCTCAGTGGCTTCTGGCTCTCTGGTCATTCAAAAGTAGTTCCTATTTCAAGATTATGGCAATAATAACTATCAGGGCTTTGTGTTTCTACATAGAGTCTTTGATTTTACTGTAATTTTCCTCTTACTAAAAACATAAAATGAAAATTATTCAGATCTTTCTCATATTATGCGGCCAGATACAAAAGGCCACATAACATATAACTGTACTGATAGGAACAATCCACGATAGGTAAATTCACACACGCAGAAAATGGAGTGGTAGTCAGGGACAGGGAGAGGCGGGATGGGGAGTGACAGCTTAATGGCTACAGAGTTGATGAAGCTGTTTGATCACTAGATGGTGGTAAGGGTTGCGCCATCTTAAAAATGTACTTAATGCCACTGAATGGTAATTTTGAAAATATTAAAAACACTTTATTTTATACAAGGGATATTATTGAAAATAAAAGATGAAAAAATTTGAGGAGATGCAGGACACAGACAAAAATGAGGAGAAGCACAGCGTCAAGGAAGGGCAAGAACAGATCTGGAGTGGGGACTGGTGAGGGTTTTTGTGGGAGCTCTGGAGCCAGGGCTCCCCTGGGTGCTGGTGTTTCTTCTAATTCTTCTGATGTTTCAGGAACGGTTATGTCAGGTCGCTCTAGCTCTACCTCTGGATCTTGATCTTTCTCCTGCTCTTCCTCTTGCTCTTTCTCCTGATCTTTCTCTTGATCTTTCTGTTGCTCCTGCTCTGGATCTTGCGTCTGATCTACCACTTGCTCTGGATCTTGTTCCTGCTCTACCTCTTGCTCTGGATCTTGCTCCTGCTCTACCTCTTGCTCTGGATCTTGCTCCTGCTCTACTTCTTGCTCTGGCTTGGGCTCTGGATCTTGCTCTCGCTCTGCCTCTGGCAGTGGAGGTGGAGCTGGAGCTGGAACTCGAGCCGAACATGGCAGCAGCTCTTGGGACAGTTGTTGAGCCGGGGCGGAAGCTGGAACTGGAGAGACAACAATTGAAAATATCAATGTGAGTTTCTATGTCTCATCCAATGACACTGTCTTTCTAGAAGCCCAAGTCCAGAGACCCAGGCTCAGGAAGTCTCCCCACACCGCAGAACACTGTATGATTGTTCTGAGTACTCAGTGCCCCTGTCCCCAGCCTGTTTCTGGAAACTCTGCTCTGTGTGGCCCAGCCCAGGCCCCTCCCCAAACCCGCACAGGCACCCACCCTCTTCCTCCTCACCCTCAGTCTCCGCCTCACTAGGCTCCAGGTGCTCCGGCTTCTCCAGCTGCGCCAGAAGAAGATCAGCCTTACGCTCCACCTCTGAACCTCGCATACTGATATGTACATAGGCCGAAAGAAACTTCAAAGAATGAAATTCAGGAGGCTCGTGGAAATCGGTGGAATAGAATTCCAGCCAGATCTTTAAGACAGAGGACATGGCACTGTGGGAGACAGGTGGGCAACAGCATCAGAGGCCTGGCCTATCCCTCTATGCTGCCCTCCCAAGGCTCCCCTGAGTGAGCTGCAGTCTTGTACCCTCTGCCCGTGCCTGTCCATAGACCAGCCCATCCAATGTCCACCCCCAGTATGGCAGTTCTGGCACAGATGGGCCTGGCAGCCAAGGAGGGGCTGGCAAAAGCCTCCATGGGAGGAGCCTTCAACCACTGATGTGACCACGTTTCCCTTCTTCAGGGAAACCTGACAACCTCCTCTGTCTGTGTCACTGCCCCATCCCTGCTGGAATGACCTGTCCACCCCAGGAGGGTGCTGTCTGCTCTGGGCATTACTCACTGGCACACAGGAGGTGTCCAGCAATATCTGATAAATGAGGAAACAGAGGGAGGCGCTGCTCCCCTGGCCTACCTAGGGCCCTTGGAAAAGCCCAAACTTGAGCTCACACGTGAATGTACTGCCCAAGTGTCTGCATGAAAATCTGCATATCCTTTTCCCAGTGACAGCAATCTCTTGGCCCTGACCACACTCTGCACCCTCAGCACCAGCTGAGCATCCCCATGGAGGCTCCAGCCCCGAGTGTGAGCGGGATGCTCTGCACACCTCCTGCTCTGGCTCAGCACGGGCTCTGGGGGTGTGGGCAGGGCTGGGTGGGAGGGCGTGGGGATGGATTCTCTCTGGGCTCACTCTGCTCTCCAGCCTCTCGCACACCCTACGGTGCCTGGGACCACATCCCCAGCCGTCTTGACCTCTTTCCCTGCAGGGAAAGCCTTGAGCCCTCAGCCCTGTAGCAGGAATCATAAGATGTGTGAGAGCCAGAGTTCTGCCAGCCCCCCACCCACAGGCCCCCACAGACCACACGCAGTTGTGTGGAGATGGGAGCCCCTCCTTCTGCACCTAAACCCCACTTACCATTTTAGCTGCTCCAGGGATTCGCCATCCCCGTGACAATCAGTAATCATGTTTCCATACCTAGAGGAGGTCAGGAGTGTGTCAAATCTACCATATGGTGGCACTACCTGCTTCTCATGTCTACTGTGACTGTCTGACCTCTGTCTAGACTGGAAGCCCACGAGGGCAGTGAATGCAGTCTCCTCGGTTCATTGGATTATGGTCAGTGCCCAGAAAGTGACTGCACATAGTGTGGCTTCACGTATGATTGTTGAAGGAATGAACCCCAACCAACTCCTCCCAAGATCTCTGGGTGCACCTGAAGCCGCTCTGCCCGCCTCTGGTCTCCCTGCTTTGAATACACCCAGGAGCCTACAGATAGAATCTCAAATTTCCTGTAAAAATGTGAAAACAGTGAAGCCCAAGTCAACGAGGTCAGTGAGGGGGTGACAGAGACTTCCTCGTGGGGGTGTCAGGAATCCTGAATGAGGACGACCGTGGCCCCTCCAGCAGACCTTCCACAGGGCTGGACTCAGGAGCAGCACTTTCCATGGGGGACCCACTGGAGCTTGTTCCTGTTACCACCCACTGAACACAGGAGGAAACTGAGGCTCAGAGGGGTGTGGTGACAGTCCTAAGACTCACAGCTGGGAGGCGGCCTAGTGACACTGTGTGATCCAGGGCCTGAGTGCTCACCTGAGGAAAAGCAGGTGCAGCACATGCCGGGGACTGGCAAAGTTCTTGTAGCTTGACAGAAACAGGTGGACATAAGATTGGTCACCACCCAAGACAGCAGGCACCAGGTGCTCCACCCGCTTCTTCAGGGTGTGTGCCGGGACAGGCCACACCATGTGGGTGGCATCCGAGCTCAATGAAGATGTGTCTTCATCTAGGACAGGACAGGGGAGAGATACACAGTGACAGCACCGTGAACCCCAAGGAGGGCAGGGGCTGGAGGCCAGTCTTAACCCCAGGGAGGACATGAGAAGACAGCCTGAGGGCCCAGGGTTAATGTACAGGGTGGTAGTTGCCACCCCGGCAGTCCCCGTTCACCCTCCAGCCAGACCTGAGGTGTGAACACACCAGGACCAGCAGGTTTATACACCCCCCACCCTCTGCCCCTGCCCTGGGAGGGTGTCCCATGTCCCTGTTCCCCACACACTCAGGAGGAGTGGGTGCGGTCACCCTGGGAGGCTCATAGTGCTGGCCTGGCCTTGCCCAACCTCCTCTGGGCCACCTGACATTACCTTTGGGGACCTCCTCCCAGATGGCCACAGGGGTCGAGGGCGAGGGCTGAACCAGCGCCGGAAGCATTGGACAAGCCTCTCAGCACAGGGCTTCCTGGGGCTACGGCCCCGGGACCTCGGGATACAGCACAACATCTCACTCTGCCTGTGGCCAAGTGAGCTGGGGAAGGGGCTGTGTATCGAATGTGGGTGTCAGGTTACCGAGTTCCGAGTTCTGTTGGGGTCTGTCGTCAAGGAAGTGAAGTCACTTCCTGATACCTCATTTCCTGAGCCCCTCCTCTGTGTACAAGACTGCAAATGCCCCTCTGGGTACCTGTCTGCTGACCCTCCTTCCCCATGAACTCTCTCTATTGCCCACACTTCCACCAACACTGCCTGACCACACCCCTGTGCAAGGCCTGGTTGCAGCCAGCGTCACAGCTCGGAGGAGATACACGTAGGTTCATCCCCAGCTCCTGCTTCTTATCACTTTATGTGACCCTGGACCAGCCGTTGTCACTCTCATGACCTCCCCAGTCTCCCCTTTTGCACAGTGGGGATCTTTCTAGCATCTTCTTCCTAGGGATGGCATCAGGCATGTGTGAGGAAACATCTCTGAAACCTATGGCCGGTGTCACATGCAGCTAATAAACAAGACTAGAGATAAAATCCACGACGGTGTGGAAGGTAGCATGGAATACAACTAACGACAGGTCTGGTTCCTGTCATATAATCTTGAAAATGTCACTTTTGCTCTTGGTCTGTTTTCCCTGTCTGCACCATGCGACAGTTGGAATTTCATGCATTCACATACTGCTTTCCTCCATAAAACCTCACAATGGCTTCGTGTGTATTTAGGTTTGGACTCAAGTGCCACATCTCTGTCTGTGTGGTTGGCTACTCCTCAGGGGCTCCCAGTGGTCCCCACCATCTGCTGCACACATCCTCACGTAATCCCCTGCCCTGCAGTGTGGACGGGACTTAGTGACTCACTTCTAACCAATACAGGATCAAAAGTGAGAAGGTGTCACTTTCTAAATGTCATTGTAACACGCCTGTCTCTAGAGTCTTGTGCTCTGTCTCCTCTGTTCTCTCTGTTTGTATCCACCATATGCCAAGCATGGTGCCGGGAGCTGGAGAAAGAGCTGATTCAGCTGCACCCTGGCTTGGGAGATGATCCCAGGATAAGAAAGAGGAGAAGACGTGCTATCGAGTGCCTGACATTCTAAGAGAGGAAAGTGATCTAGGAGGCCATCAGAATATTCTAGATTAGGAAGCTACCTGAAGAGGGTAGGAAATGAACACCATTTGCAGGGAAGAACCAGAGGCGTTTGGTCCATTAAGATGACGGCAACATGGAACTGATGTGTAAGATGTAAGTAAGTAAGAAATACTATTCACAAATTCAAATCCTATTTTCAAAATCATTGAATGGCAGGGATAAGTGCTCATGTTCAATGCAAACATAACTAGAATTGAGGAAGATTCCATTTATGGAATAACTTTATATCTCCATTAGATGAAAGTATGCAGATATGTTCAGCAATTCTTTTCAAATTGTATAAAATATCCATTGTTGACACAATCAGGATTCCACCCCCATACTTTGGCTTCACACCCGATTTTCTTTACACCAGACACACATCCATTGCTGTGCTGTAGATCCATTGCTGTCAACACTATCCCAGCCCACAGCCTACTGGTCCTGGGAGACAGCAACTCTATCACTATATTGTGTGCAGAATCCAGGAAGGGTCTAACACGGGGGCTCCATAAATACGCCCTGAAGTGCTGCACTTGAGAAGAGTCTATGATTTTATTACCTAGTGCTCTACCTACACATGTTATCACTCTGCATTATGTCATGATCCTTAGTCCCCCTCACCTGACAGTCAGCAACCCAGGAGCAGAGTCTACACCTCGGTCTGCCCCTATTCCTGGCCCCCAGCCCAGCACCTGGCAAGTAATAGGTGCCAAGTACTGATGAATGAATTGTCTGGAAACATGTGAAACAGGATTCATCAAGAATACCCAGATGGAAGGTCACCATGAACATGCTGCCTGATAACCTGCCAGCCCTTTAATTCTGTCTGCCGACCACTTCCTTCAGCCAGGAACTGCCTGGGATCAAAGATTTCCCAGAGTCACCATCCTGCCTTGACTTCTGCCGTTCACTTTAGCCTCCTTGATTGTCCTACTTACTGTGGGTTTCTTCACTCTCAGTCTCAGGGGACACCTCTGAACCCCTAAGGTAGCCCACTGGGTCTTCCTTCTCTGGCCAACACATTCCTCTTGCTTCTGTGCATGGCCTTGATAGCAGTGTCACAGGCAATCCCAGGAAACTGACACCCCAGCATGCTGACCTTGGGCACCCGCACTAGTCAAGGGAGCCCTCTCCCTTCATCTCCTGCAGAATCCCCCTAGGAATAGGGCATGCAGATATGTACACATGTGTAGGGAGGAAAGCGGGTCTCATGACATCTTAGCTAGAAGATGATTACAAATTTCTTAAACATTAGTAGAAAATTATGGTTCATTTGTCCTGGCATGCAACTGAATGAGAAAAAATCTGTGAAAAATTCTGACACCCATGACAAAAGAAATGATCCAAACAATACGACCATCGAGGTGCTTTTCTTTTATGTTTAGGACTAACATTTAAAAATGTGGTATTGAGGAGAATGTCAACAATATTGGGGGAGGCTCTGGAACGATGCTGAGTAGAAAATGGACAATAGATTCCTTTTCTGAGAATTAAGAGAAGCTATTTTGCAGAAAGTGGCAAATGAGCTTGACTTTTAGAAACGAAGAGCATTAAAGCAAGTGAGTTTAGTGGAAAGTAGATGATATTTGGGAGAGGGGTGACGTGTTAAGTTACAAGAGGCAAAGAAATGGAAAGAACACATGTTTTGCAAAGGGAAAAATCATTCCTGTAAAACATCAGAATTGGAGTTTTCTTGCTGTTCTTTTTGTGCCTATGTAGCATCTTCTTTCTGCTGTAACTTCCAACTTGGGTTCTAGGCACTCTGTGTATGTGTGTGTTTACAAGAGAGAAATTGATAAACCTTAGTAAGCCCTAGAAAATTCTAGAGGTCTGAAATAAACAGATATTTTTCAAGTTTATTTAATTAAAAAGCAAAACAAAACAAAAACAGTGTCATCTGCTCCTATTAGGTAAAATATATGATCATATTGGAATCATTATGTGTGTGTGTGGCTGGCCAATATAGGGATCCACACCCTTGACCTTGGTGATACGAGGCTGTGCTCTAACCAGCTGAGCTACCAGCCAGCCTATACATGATCATATTGGAATAATATGCAACAGAGAGATACTCTGCTGCTATGGAGAATAAGCTGTTTGCAAGGAAAAAAGATGCTCACAGATAAGGCAAGGGTAGGCTTTTTGTCCCCCATTGTGGAATAGTACAGGGAACAATGCAAATGTATTGAGGCTGGTAATTCCAAGTCATGGGAAGGAAATTAAAATGATGACTCTGGAAGAATAGTTTCAAATGTCAAGGAGTTTGAGGCAGGTGATCAATTTAGTGAAATGACAATTGCTTTAGGAGAGGCTGCTTCTTTGAAAGGATTGATACATACAGCAAGGCAAGGTAGGTGACTGTGCTGCTAAGTTTTTAATATTGCTATGAGTTTTAACTTTAAATATATTTGTGACTTTGCATGTAGCTCTGAATTTTGAGTGTCATAATTATTTAAGAATCTTTTATGGATTTGATTACTATAGCTTTCACTGTAATTTGATGAGGTTTTAGAACTACATTCCATTTCTAATTTTGGTTTTATTATTTCCAAGTGCCAAAATACTTAACACAGAACCACCTCTTATTCTATAATAAAAAGCAATGGAGACAAGTTATTCAGTTGAAAAAAATTACTTTTTTTTTTTTTTTTTTAAAGATGACCTGTAAGTGGATCCTATCGATTGATGTGGTGTTGTCAGCACCACGCTCTCCCAAGTGAGCCAATCAGCCAACCCTTCATAGGGATCCAAACCCGTGGCCCTGGTGCTGTCGGCACCGCACTCTCCAAGGGCGCACGGGCCGGCCCTGCTCCATGGTAGTTTTAGCTGCTTCCCTCCTTTCTTCTCAGAATTTTCATTTTCCCATGTTCTCCTGGACAACTTCAACCCTGCTAACGATTAAAACCCATCACATCTGTCTGTCATGGTGTGGATTGGCTCCCAAGCAGAAGACTCAGGGCTTCTTTGAACTAGGACTTGCATTGACTTCAACTCAACCAAGCTGAGGCGCCGATCTTGTGATTACACTTAGCATGTGCTATGAATGGAGAGAAATGAAGTGAAAAGTGCCTATGAGATGCGAAGTCATACTTGTCACGTTCCTAGTCCCCTCTGTGGGCTTCTCTCCATCTTCAGCTCCACCTCACTGTTTACCCCTTAAAGAAGCCAGATGCTCTCTAATTCATATGTCCACGAAACACTTGGTTTCAAATAACGGGTATTAAATGAATATCTGTTGGATGTTGTGTATCCTAAATTTGTAGGTGTCCTTTATGTGACTGACGATGGCATGAATAACTAGTGTTAACAGTCTTTGATGTGCTCAGCATTAATATACATTAGGAATTGTCATGGAATCTTGTAAAATTGAAAAAAAATCCAAATGCATGTCATCTGGCCTTGGAGTCCAGTTCTTCAGTACACACTCTGCTGATTTGGGCACCTCAGTCAAGAACCCAGTCAAAGAACCTCACAGAGTCACCCACAGGCCACGAAGCCACAGCACACGAGCAAGACTTTCCTGTGCTGCCCTGTTAACCATGAGCAGATGCCAAGGGCCCCAGATGTTTCAGCAAATCCTCTAGTTTCAGCAACTCCTCTAATAAGAAATAGGCCAAAGCAAACAAACAAAAAAGGAAAAAGCGAATTGGAAGAAATAGAGATCATGCAAGGGAAACAGAAAATACCATTAACTTCCTCAGAGTTATAGGAGAGAAACTGTTGGACTAACTGAAGAAGAACAGACATTGTTAAAGTAGAAGAGGGAGAAGATGAATCAAATAACCATGAGGTCATTTAGAAATTAAAAATATAACTGTTGAAATTTTTGTTTGTTTGTTTTGTGTGTGTGTGTGTGTGTGTGACAGTTAAGGGCGTTGTAACCATAGGGGTGGTGTCGCCCGCACCGCGCTCAGCCAGTGTGCACAGCGGCCATCCCTATGTGGGATCCGAACCCGCGGCAGCGCCCCTGTGCTCCCAGCACCGCTCTCTCCCGTGTGCGCCACGGGGCGGCCCATAAGTGTTGAAATTTAAATTAGAAAACAACTCACTAGAAAGATGAGAAAATAACACAAGGGAAGCGTGATTAGATCAAAAAAAAAAAGGGATAACAAGATAGATACAATTGAAAGAAAAGCATAAAATAGTAAAAGGAGTAAAAGGGAAAGAGAGAGAGAAAACGGAAGTGCGTGTCCGCAGAGCCAGTGTCTGAAGAACACGCGCTCCAGGAAGAGCCGCGGAGATGGGCAGGAGGAGAGAACCGTGGGAGAAAGGAGGAAGGGACAGGTCCCGGAGGTCCCCATAGGTCCCCACGTGGAGAGTGACGATGGGTCCATACGCCGCCCCGCACTGGGGAAGCACAGGGGACACCGTGTCAACTATGGGTGTGGGGGTCAAGGGGACGGACCCTGCGGAGGAGCCTCAAGAGGGAGACGACAGGGGAGTCCGGCCTTCAGCGTCTCGTGCAGAGTCGGTTCCGATCTCAGCTTTTCCTCGTCAAACGTGAGTCCGACAAGGCGAGGACGGGCCTCTGGACGTTTAGCAGCCCAAGACCGTTTTCTTAGCAGTCTATGGGGGGCGTCTCCCACTAGGAAGAAGACATAAACCCGGACAGGGGACAGGGCCCTGGTGACGGCCACGGGGGAACATACCGAACCCGACTGCTCGGAGGCTGCATTGTAGACATTGGATCCCAGGAGGTGTCGTCCAGAGCACCACATGGGTCCCTGAGGCGTTCACCTGTGGTGACAGCAGCTGCCCTAACAGGGACAGTGCGCGTGCGCAGACGCCACCGCGCACAGAGGACACGCGGTCCGCGCCGGGCTGTCAGCCGCGTCCCCGCAGCCGCCGGTGCACGGCGCTCAGAGCCGCGGACGGGAAGCCGCGGTCGCGGGGTGCGCTCTCCGTGGCGCCTCCTGGTGGCCCTGCCTGCAGCTGCCGCCCCCAGGCCGCCCGTCCCGCCCGGGGACAGGAGCGCACGACCGGCTGCTCTCCACTCCCTGCTCCCGCCCCTCTGCGGCCGATGACAGCGGGTTCCAGCGACAGGACGGATTCCCACGGGCGCTCCAGGTCGGTGCAAGGGGTCCGCGCTGACGAGGCGCCGAGCACAGCCGTGAGGGGGACCCGCGTGGGCTATCGTCGGCCGACGGTCCTGGCGGTTCCTCGGCCCCAGGCTGGCAGGCACAGTCCGCGGCGTGACAGTCCTGACCGCGGAGCCGTGTGCTATTAAAGCTACACGGTCACCACGAGCGACGGTATCTTGTGTACTTTTTCAAAACTGAGTTTTCTATTCTATGACTGTACTCAACCGTATGAAATATACAATTAGTAATTTATCAAATTGCGTAAAAAATGTCAATTGTTATTTATATATAAACAAAATTTATAGATTTATTTGGAAGAATTGATATATTTTCCCTACTTATTTTCTCATCTATGAACATGTACATCTCTTCATTGTCTTCAGTTTGTTCGTTTTTTCAATAACATTTTACACTCAGTGTTTAGAAATCATGATTGTAAAAATGCACCCTAATTATTCATGCAAACCTTATGAATGAAAATTTGGGGTGTTTCCAACCCTTAGTAATAGGTATTGTCATATTAACAATCTTGTCGACACCTCACCTTATAATTTTTCAAGGTTACATATGATATAGATTCCTGAATATTGGGTTACAGTATAAAATAGTAAATATACAAGTATAATTTTGCTAAATTTTGCGAGTTTCTGCTCCTTATGGGCTCTACCATTTGCATTCCACCACAGTGTATTATAATACCTGGATCCCCACAGTCTCACTAACAATTTTGTTATCAAAAAATTAAATTTTGCAAATCTAATAGGTGAAGTATTGTATTTCAATATATTTTAAATGTCTAGTTCTCTATGAGGGATTTTAAGCACCTCATTAAGTATTGATGCCAATTTAAATTTCCTTTTGTGTTATTAGATTGTTCATATATTTTGTTCATTTTTATTTCATTTTGTTGGTCATTTCCATCTCATTTTTTCACACATCATTGTATTAGTGATATTATCCTAGTTTAAGAGGTTTTTTGTTTTTTTGCTTTTTTTAAAATTGAAACATTATTGATCACCCATTTTAAGTATTATAGCTTGTAATTACTTTTTGTCGTGTCCTTTTGACCTAGTTGGTGGCATTTACCTTTGGTATGAGTTTGCTTTGCTTTATTAATGGCTGCTATGCCATCCATGTTAACTGCTGCTACATTAGTAGCAGCATATTTTCACCAGTGATTTGAAATGCTATCTTTCTTAAATACTAAATTTCTATAAATCTTGGGTATCTCTTTGAATTCTCCATTCTTTTCCATTAGGTTTTATATTTACTTATAAACAAATTCCATATGGTCTTGATAATGAAGAATTTATAAAAAAAATATTTTTCGATCTCTGGTAGACTTACACCTCCCTTTTGATTTGTTTCCTCAATTTTTTCTGATGAACGATTAATGTTTCATCAACATTTTATAATCATCCTTTTTTGTTGTAGGTGAAGAAACAAATGAGACTATTTTTAATGTGATCATGACACACGTATAAAGTAACTTAGGAGAAAATAAAATCCTTAGGATCATGTGGCTTTCTGGCCAAGAAAATATCTCTGACATTTCTCTATCGTTTGTGTATGTATGTTTTAAGAGTGTTCTAATGCTTAAATCACATAGTTAAACAGGCTTTGTTGAGTTCTTGTTAGCTTTATGCCAAATATTTTAACAATTTTGTGGCTATTGAAAATGGAATCTTGATTTGTGGAATGTAATCTAGATAGTTATTGTTATTACATAAGACATTTATTAATTGTATATGTGAATTTTTCTAAATCGCAACATGTAAATTTTATTTTAGAAAGTCGTCTTGTTTGTAATAGGTTTTTAATTAATTCTTTTTGATTTTCTAAATTCACAATACATACACATAACACATTTTTCTCCATCTTGAGATATACAAATATGTATGGTCAAACCTTATTTTATCTACTGTTTTGATATTTATGAGTCTTACATTTTCTCAAAAGTACTTTGGCTTCTGTGGAAATTATTATGTCTTTTTCTTTCTTCTAATGCTTAATACTTTTGCAAAATATTGAAGTTAGTAATTCATCTCAAATTTAATTTTGTGAACGGTACCTAGCAAAAGCATAACTGGATTTAATTTCCAAATAAATAATATTTCAATCCCTGTAATGATGAAGTGCATTCTCGTAAGTAATCTGAATCCTTTCCACACATATACCAGAATCTGTTTCAAAATTCAAACTTTTACTCCACTTCGCTTATTCTTTGCCAATCTCATTCACTTTCAAGTATGTTCCTTTGCAATACATTTTATTAGACGGAGCAAATTTCCTCTTTGTTTTCATTATTATTGTTCTTCTTATGTCTTGAACATTTTGGGGGCCATTTTTGCACATAATTTTTTTTCATATTAACTTTGAGGTTATTTGACAAGTCCCCTAAACATCACTCTTTGGAATTTTTCAAGTTTAGATTTATTGAATCTATTGATTAACATAGGTAGAATACATATATATGTGGCGTAACTTCCTAGCATCACTGCTGCCCGGCACATGGACACACCTGGGCATTTTGGTAGGAGCTGCTGAGTGGCTCCTGCGACAGGGGTATCTATGAACACATCTCCTGGGGCATCTGCTGGGACCTCTTCTTCCTTCATTCTCACAAGAGCTGGTCGTCACCAGACATACAGACCTGCCCATCTGATGGGGCAAATGCTATCTGAATAGTGAGTAAATTTCTGTGCCTCATCATTAGGGAGGCCGCGGATGTCTGACATTTACTGGCCATGTGAATTGCTTCCCTGTGGAACTGCAGGAATATGTCCTTTGTCCCTATGGATAAATGAGAACTCTTTGTACAACTAGGATGCATACTACCCTTTCTCTGCCCATGAAGAATTTTCCAGTCTGGGGCTTTTCTTTTCACCTTTTGGCATTATTCTGGTTTTTGTTTGGACCAGGAAAAGTCAGCATTTTCCTCAGTGGCTTCTGGCTCTCTGGTCATTCAAAAGTAGTTCCTATTTCAAGATTATGGCAATAATAACTATCAGGGCTTTGTGTTTCTACATAGAGTCTTTGATTTTTCTGTAATTTTCCTCTTACTAAAAACATAAAATGAAAATTATTCAGATCTTTCTCATATTATGCGGCCAGATACAAAAGGCCACATAACATATAACTGTACTGATAGGAACAATCCACGATAGGTAAATTCACACACGCAGAAAATGGAGTGGTAGTCAGGGACAGGGAGAGGCGGGATGGGGAGTGACAGCTTAATGGCTACAGAGTTGATGAAGCTGTTTGATCACTAGATGGTGGTAAGGGTTGCGCCATCTTAAAAATGTACTTAATGCCACTGAATGGTAATTTTGAAAATATTAAAAACACTTTATTTTATACAAGGGATATTATTGAAAATAAAAGATGAAAAAATTTGAGGAGATGCAGGACACAGACAAAAATGAGGAGAAGCACAGCGTCAAGGAAGGGCAAGAACAGATCTGGAGTGGGGACTGGTGAGGGTGTTTGTGGGAGCTCTGGAGCCAGGGCTCCCCTGGGTGCTGGTGTTTCTTCTAATTCTTCTGATGTTTCAGGAACAGTTATGTCAGGTCGCTGTAGCTCTACCTCTGGATCTTGATCTTTCTCCTGCTCTTTCTCTTGCTCTTTCTCCTGATCTTTCTCTTGATCTTTCTGTTGCTCCTGCTCTGGATCTTGCGTCTGATCTACCACTTGCTCTGGATCTTGTTCCTGCTCTACCTCTTGCTCTGGATCTTGCTCCTGCTCTACCTCTTGCTCTGGATCTTGCTCCTGCTCTACTTCTTGCTCTGGCTTGGGCTCTGGATCTTGCTCTCGCTCTGCCTCTGGCAGTGGAGGTGGAGCTGGAGCTGGAACTCGAGCCGAACATGGCAGCAGCTCTTGGGACAGTTGTTCAGCCGGGACGGAAGCTGGAACTGGAGAGACAACAATTGAAAATATCAATGTGAGTTTCTATGTCTCATCCAATGACACTGTCTTTCTAGAAGCCCAAGTCCAGAGACCCAGGCTCAGGAAGTCTCCCCACACCGCAGAACACTGTATGATTGTTCTGAGTACTCAGTGCCCCTGTCCCCAGCCTGTTTCTGGAAACTCTGCTCTGTGTGGCCCAGCCCAGGCCCCTCCCCAAACCCGCACAGGCACCCACCCTCTTCCTCCTCACCCTCAGTCTCCGCCTCACTAGGCTCCAGGTGCTCCGGCTTCTCCAGCTGCGCCAGAAGAAGATCAGCCTTACGCTCCACCTCTGAACCTCGCATACTGATATGTACATAGGCCGAAAGAAACTTCAAAGAATGAAATTCAGGAGGCTCGTGGAAATCGGTGGAATAGAATTCCAGCCAGATCTTTAAGACAGAGGACATGGCACTGTGGGAGACAGGTGGGCAACAGCATCAGAGGCCTGGCCTATCCCTCTATGCTGCCCTCCCAAGGCTCCCCTGAGTGAGCTGCAGTCTTGTACCCTCTGCCCGTGCCTGTCCATAGACCAGCCCATCCAATGTCCACCCCCAGTATGGCAGTTCTGGCACAGATGGGCCTGGCAGCCAAGGAGGGGCTGGCAAAAGCCTCCATGGGAGGAGCCTTCAACCACTGATGTGACCACGTTTCCCTTCTTCAGGGAAACCTGACAACCTCCTCTGTCTGTGTCACTGCCCCATCCCTGCTGGAATGACCTGTCCACCCCAGGAGGGTGCTGTCTGCTCTGGGCATTACTCACTGGCACACAGGAGGTGTCCAGCAATATCTGATAAATGAGGAAACAGAGGGAGGCGCTGCTCCCCTGGCCTACCCAGGGCCCTTGGAAAAGCCCAAACTTGAGCTCACACGTGAATGTACTGCCCAAGTGTCTGCATGAAAATCTGCATATCCTTTTCCCAGTG
Organism: Cynocephalus volans; assembly: GCF_027409185.1. NCBI lineage: Eukaryota > Metazoa > Chordata > Mammalia > Dermoptera > Cynocephalidae > Cynocephalus > Cynocephalus volans. Next base: position 49,780,288 of record NC_084476.1, on the reverse strand, counting down.
ACAGCAATCTCTTGGCCCTGACCACACTCTGCACCCTCAGCACCAGCTGAGCATCCCCATGGAGGCTCCAGCCCCGAGTGTGAGCGGCATGCTCTGCACACCTCCTGCTCTGGCTCAGCACGGGCTCTGGGGGTGTGGGCAGGGCTGGGTGGGAGGGCGTGGGGATGGATTCTCTCTGGGCTCACTCTGCTCTCCAGCCTCTCGCACACCCTACGGTGCCTGGGACCACATCCCCAGCCGTCTTGACCTCTTTCCCTGCAGGGAAAGCCTTGAGCCCTCAGCCCTGTAGCAGGAATCATAAGATGTGTGAGAGCCAGAGTTCTGCCAGCCCCCCACCCACAGGCCCCCGCAGACCACACGCAGTTGTGTGGAGATGGGAGCCCCTCCTTCTGCACCTAAACCCCACTTACCATTTTAGCTGCTCCAGGGATTCGCCATCCCCGTGACAATCAGTAATCATGTTTCCATACCTAGAGGAGGTCAGGAGTGTGTCAAATCTACCATATGGTGGCACTACCTGCTTCTCATGTCTACTGTGACTGTCTCACCTCTGACTAGACTGGAAGCCCACGAGGGCAGTGAATGCAGTCTCCTCGGTTCATTGGATTATGGTCAGTGCCCAGAAAGTGACTGCACATAGTGTGGCTTCACGTATGATTGTTGAAGGAATGAACCCCAACCAACTCCTCCCAAGATCTCTGGGTGCACCTGAAGCCGCTCTGCCCGCCTCTGGTCTCCCTGCTTTGAATACACCCAGGAGCCTACAGATAGAATCTCAAATTTCCTGTAAAAATGTGAAAACAGTGAAGCCCAAGTCAACGAGGTCAGTGAGGGGGTGACAGAGACTTCCTCGTGGGGGTGTCAGGAATCCTGAATGAGGACGACCGTGGCCCCTCCAGCAGACCTTCCACAGGGCTGGACTCAGGAGCAGCACTTTCCATGGGGGACCCACTGGAGCTTGTTCCTGTGACCACCCACTGAACACAGGAGGAAACTGAGGCTCAGAGGGGTGTGGTGACAGTCCTAAGACTCACAGCTGGGAGGCGGCCTAGTGACACTGTGTGATCCAGGGCCTGAGTGCTCACCTGAGGAAAAGCAGGTGCAGCACATGCCGGGGACTGGCAAAGTTCTTGTAGCTTGACAGAAACAGGTGGACATAAGATTGGTCACCACCCAAGACAGCAGGCACCAGGTGCTCCACCCGCTTCTTCAGGGTGCGTGCCGGGACAGGCCACACCATGTGGGTGGCATCCGAGCTCAATGAAGATGTGTCTTCACTCTAGGACAGGACAGGGGAGAGATACACAGTGACAGCACCGTGAACCCCAAGGAGGGCAGGGGCTGGAGGCCAGTCTTAACCCCAGGGAGGACATGAGAAGACAGCCTGAGGGCCCAGGGTTAATGTACAGGGTGGTAGTTGCCACCCCGGCAGTCCCCGTTCACCCTCCAGCCAGACCTGAGGTGTGAACACACCAGGGCCAGCAGGTTTATAAACCCCCCACCCTCTGCCCCTGCCCTGGGAGGGTGTCCCATGTCCCCGTTCCCCACACACTCAGGAGGAGTGGGTGCGGTCACCCAGGGAGGCTCATAGTGCTGGCCTGGCCTTGCCCAACCTCCTGTGGGCCACCTGACATTACCTTTGGGGACCTCCTCCCAGATGGCCACAGGGGTCGAGGGCGAGGGCTGAACCAGCGCCGGAAGCATTGGACAAGCCTCTCAGCACAGGCCTTCCTGGGGCTACGGCCCCGGGACCTCGGGATACAGCACAACATCTCACTCTGCCTGTGGCCAAGTGAGCTGGGGAAGGGGCTGTGTATAGAATGTGGGTGTCAGGTTACCGAGTTCCGAGTTCTGTTGGGGTCTGTCATCAAGGAAGTGAAGTCACTTCCTGATACCTCATTTCCTGAGCCCCTCCTCTGTGTACAAGACTGCAAATGCCCCTCTGGGTACCTGTCTGCTGACCCTCCTTCCCCATGAACTCTCTCTATTGCCCACACTTCCACCAACACTGCCTGACCACACCCCTGTGCAAGGCCTGGTTGCAGCCAGCGTCACAGCTCGGAGGAGATACACGTAGGTTCATCCCCAGCTCCTGCTTCTTATCACTTTATGTGACCCTGGACCAGCCGTTGTCACTCTCATGACCTCCCCAGTCTCCCCTTTTGCACAGTGGGGATCTTTCTAGCATCTTCTTCCTAGGGATGGCATCAGGCATGTGTGAGGAAACATCTCTGAAACCTATGGCCGGTGTCACATGCAGCTAATAAACAAGACTAGAGATAAAATCCACGACGGTGTGGAAGGTAGCATGGAATACAACTAACGACAGGTCTGGTTCCTGTCATATAATCTTGAAAATGTCACTTTTGCTCTTGGTCTGTTTTCCCTGTCTGCACCATGCGACAGTTGGAATTTCATGCATTCACATACTGCTTTCCTCCATAAAACCTCACAATGGCTTCGTGTGTATTTAGGTTTGGACTCAAGTGCCACATCTCTGTCTGTGTGGTTGGCTACTCCTCAGGGGCTCCCAGTGGTCCCCACCATCTGCTGCACACATCCTCACGTAATCCCCTGCCCTGCAGTGTGGACGGGACTTAGTGACTCACTTCTAACCAATACAGGATCAAAAGTGAGAAGGTGTCACTTTCTAAATGTCATTGTAACACGCCTGTCTCTAGAGTCTTGTGCTCTGTCTCCTCTGTTCTCTCTGTTTGTATCCACCATATGCCAAGCATGGTGCCGGGAGCTGGAGAAAGAGCTGATTCAGCTGCACCCGGGCTTGGGAGATGATCCCAGGATAAGAAAGAGGAGAAGACGTGCTATCGAGTGCCTGACATTCTAAGAGAGGAAAGTGATCTAGGAGGCCATCAGAATATTCTAGATTAGGAAGCTACCTGAAGAGGGTAGGAAATGAACACCATTTGCAGGGAAGAACCAGAGGCGTTTGGTCCATTAAGATGACGGCAACATGTAACTGATGTGTAAGATGTAAGTAAGTAAGAAATACTATTCACAAATTCAAATCCTATTTTCAAAATCATTGAATGGCAGGGATAAGTGCTCATGTTCAATGCAAACATAACTAGAATTGAGGAAGATTCCATTTATGGAATAACTTTATATCTCCATTAGATGAAAGTATGCAGATATGTTCAGCAATTCTTTTCAAATTGTATAAAATATCCATTGTTGACACAATCAGGATTCCACACCCATACTTTGGCTTCACACCCGATTTTCTTTACACCAGACACACATCCATTGCTGTGCTGTAGATCCATTGCTGTCAACACTATCCCAGCCCACAGCCTACTGGTCCTGGGAGACAGCAACTCTATCACTATATTGTGTGCAGAATCCAGGAAGGGTCTAACACGGGGGCTCCATAAATACGCCCTGAAGTGCTGCACTTGAGAAGAGTCTATGATTTTATTACCTAGTGCTCTACCTACACATGTTATCACTCTGCATTATGTCATGATCCTTAGTCCCCCTCACCTGACAGTCAGCAACCCAGGAGCAGAGTCTACACCTCGGTCTGCCCCTATTCCTGGCCCCCAGCCCAGCACCTGGCAAGTAATAGGTGCCAAGTACTGATGAATGAATTGTCTGGAAACATGTGAAACAGGATTCATCAAGAATACCCAGATGGAAGGTCACCATGAACATGCTGCCTGATAACCTGCCAGCCCTTTAATTCTGTCTGCCGACCACTTCCTTCAGCCAGGAACTGCCTGGGCTCAAAGATTTCCCAGAGTCACCATCCTGCCTTGACTTCTGCCGTTCACTTTAGCCTCCTTGATTGTCCTACTTACTGTGGGTTTCTTCACTCTCAGTCTCAGGGGACACCTCTGAACCCCTAAGGTAGCCCACTGGGTCTTCCTTCTCTGGCCAACACATTCCTCTTGCTTCTGTGCATGGCCTTGATAGCAGTGTCACAGGCAATCCCAGGAAACTGACACCCCAGCATGCTGACCTTGGGCACCCGCACTAGTCAACGGAGCCCTCTCCCTTCATCTCCTGCAGAATCCCCCTAGGAATAGGGCATGCAGATATGTACACATGTGTAGGGAGGAAAGCGGGTCTCATGACATCTTAGCTAGAAGATGATTACAAATTTCTTAAACATTAGTAGAAAATTATGGTTCATTTGTCCTGGCATGCAACTGAATGAGAAAAAATCTGTGAAAAATTCTGACACCCATGACAAAAGAAATGATCCAAACAATACGACCATCGAGGTGCTTTTCTTTTATGTTTAGGACTAACATTTAAAAATGTGGTATTGAGGAGAATGTCAACAATATTGGGGGAGGCTCTGGAACGATGCTGAGTAGAAAATGGACAATAGATTCCTTTTCTGAGAATTAAGAGAAGCTATTTTGCAGAAAGTGGCAAATGAGCTTGACTTTTAGAAACGAAGAGCATTAAAGCAAGTGAGTTTAGTGGAAAGTAGATGATATTTGGGAGAGGGGTGACGTGTTAAGTTACAAGAGGCAAAGAAATGGAAAGAACACATGTTTTGCAAAGGGAAAAATCATTCCTGTAAAACATCAGAATTGGAGTTTTCTTGCTGTTCTTTTTGTGCCTATGTAGCATCTTCTTTCTGCTGTAACTTCCAACTTGGGTTCTAGGCACTCTGTGTATGTGTGTGTTTACAAGAGAGAAATTGATAAACCTTAGTAAGCCCTAGAAAATTCTAGAGGTCTGAAATAAACAGATATTTTTCAAGTTTATTTAATTAAAAAGCAAAACAAAACAAAAACAGTGTCATCTGCTCCTATTAGGTAAAATATATGATCATATTGGAATCTTTGTGTGTGTGTGGGGCTGGCCAATATAGGGATCCACACCCTTGACCTTGGTGATACGAGGCTGTGCTCTAACCAGCTGAGCTACCAGCCAGCCTATACATGATCATATTGGAATAATATGCAACAGAGAGATACTCTGCTGCTATGGAGAATAAGCTGATTGCAAGGAAAAAAGATGCTCACAGATAAGGCAAGGGTAGGCTTTTTGTCCCCCATTGTGGAATAGTACAGGGAACAATGCAAATGTATTGAGGCTGGTAATTCCAAGTCATGGGAAGGAAATTAAAATGATGACTCTGGAAGAATAGTTTCAAATGTCAAGGAGTTTGAGGCAGGTGATCAATTTGGTGAAATGACAATTGCTTTAGGAGAGGCTGCTTCTTTGAAAGGATTGATACATACAGCAAGGCAAGGTAGGTGACTGTGCTGCTAAGTTTTTAATATTGCTATGAGTTTTAACTTTAAATATATTTGTGACTTTGCATGTAGCTCTGAATTTTGAGTGTCATAATTATTTAAGAATCTTTTATGGATTTGATTACTATAGCTTTCACTGTAATTTGATGAGGTTTTAGAACTACATTCCATTTCTAATTTTGGTTTTATTATTTCCAAGTGCCAAAATACTTAACACAGAACCACCTCTTATTCTATAATAAAAAGCAATGGAGACAAGTTATTCAGTTGAAAAAAATTACTTTTTTTTTTTTTTTTAAAGATGACCTGTAAGTGGATCCTATCGATTGATGTGGTGTTGTCAGCACCACGCTCTCCCAAGTGAGCCAATCAGCCAACCCTTCATAGGGATCCAAACCCGTGGCCCTGGTGCTGTCAGCACCGCACTCTCCAAGTGCGCACGGGCCGGCCCTGCTCCATGGTAGTTTTAGCTGCTTCCCTCCTTTCTTCTCAGAATTTTCATTTTCCCATGTTCTCCTGGACAACTTCAACCCTGCTAACGATTAAAACCCATCACATCTGTCTGTCATGGTGTGGATTGGCTCCCAAGCAGAAGACTCAGGGCTTCTTTGAACTAGGACTTGCATTGACTTCAACTCAACCAAGCTGAGGCGCCGATCTTGTGATTACACTTAGCATGTGCTATGAATGGAGAGAAATGAAGTGAAAAGTGCCTATGAGATGCGAAGTCATACTTGTCACGTTCCTAGTCCCCTCTCTGGGCTTCTCTCCATCTTCAGCTCCACCTCACTGTTTACCCCTTAAAGAAGCCAGATGCTCTCTAATTCATATGTCCACGAAACACTTGGTTTCAAATAACGGGTATTAAATGAATATCTGTTGGAAGTTGTGTATCCTAAATTTGTAGGTGTCCTTTATGTGACTGACGATGGCATGAATAACTAGTGTTAACAGTCTTTGATGTGCTCAGCATTAATATACATTAGGAATTGTCATGGAATCTTGTAAAATTGAAAAAAAATCCAAATGCATGTCATCTGGCCTTGGAGTCCAGTTCTTCAGTACACACTCTGCTGATTTGGGCACCTCAGTCAAGAACCCAGTCAAAGAACCTCACAGAGTCACCCACAGGCCACGAAGCCACAGCACACGAGCAAGACTTTCCTGTGCTGCCCTGTTAACCATGAGCAGATGCCAAGGGCCCCAGATGTTTCAGCAAATCCTCTAGTTTCAGCAACTCCTCTAATAAGAAATAGGCCAAAGCAAACAAACAAAAAAGGAAAAAGCGAATTGGAAGAAATAGAGATCATGCAAGGGAAACAGAAATACCATTAACTTCCTCAGAGTTATAGGAGAGAAACTGTTGGACTAACTGAAGAAGAACAGACATTGTTAAAGTAGAAGAGGGAGAAGATGAATCAAATAACCATGAGGTCATTTAGAAATTAAAAATATAACTGTTGAAATTTTTGTTTGTTTGTTTTGTGTGTGTGTGTGTGTGTGTGTGACAGTTAAGGGCGTTGTAACCATAGGGGTGGTGTCGCCCGCACCGCGCTCAGCCAGTGTGCACAGCGGCCATCCCTATGTGGGATCCGAACCCGCGGCAGCGCCCCTGTGCTCCCAGCACCGCTCACTCCCGTGTGCGCCACGGGGCGGCCCATAAGTGTTGAAATTTAAATTAGAAAACAACTCACTAGAAAGATGAGAAAATAACACAAGGGAAGCGTGATTAGATCAAAAAAAAAAGGGATAACAAGATAGATACAATTGAAAGAAAAGCATAAAATAGTAAAAGGAGTAAAAGGGAAAGAGAGAGAGAAAACGGAAGTGCGTGTCCGCAGAGCCAGTGTCTGAAGAACACGCGCTCCAGGAAGAGCCGCGGAGATGGGCAGGAGGAGAGAACCGTGGGAGAAAGGAGGAAGGGACAGGTCCCGGAGGTCCCCATAGGTCCCCACGTGGAGAGTGACGATGGGTCCATACGCCGCCCCGCACTGGGGAAGCACAGGGGACACCGTGTCAACTATGGGTGTGGGGGTCAAGGGGACGGACCCTGCGTAGGAGCCTCAAGAGGGAGACGACAGGGGAGTCCGGCCTTCAGCGTCTCGTGCAGAGTCGGTTCCGATCTCAGCTTTTCCTCGTCAAACGTGAGTCCGACAAGGCGAGGACGGGCCTCTGGACGTTTAGCAGCCCAAGACCGTTTTCTTAGCAGTCTATGGGGGGGCGTCTCCGACTAGGAAGAAGACATAAACCCGGACAGGGGACAGGGCCCTGGTGACGGCCACGGGGGAACATACCGAACCCGACTGCTCGGAGGCTGCATTGTAGACATTGAATCCCAGGAGGTGTCGTCCAGAGCACCACATGGGTCCCTGAGGCGTTCACCTGTGGTGACAGCAGCTGCCCTAACAGGGACAGTGCGCGTGCGCAGACGCCACCGCGCACAGAGGACACGCGGTCCGCGCCGGGCTGTCAGCCGCGTCCCCGCAGCCGCCGGTGCGCGGCGCTCAGAGCCGCGGACGGGAAGCCGCGGTCGCGGGGTGCGCTCTCCGTGGCGCCTCCTGGTGGCCCTGCCTGCAGCTGCCGCCCCCAGGCCGCCCGTCCCGCCCGGGGACAGGAGCGCACGACCGGCTGCTCTCCACTCCCTGCTCCCGCCCCTCTGCGGCCGATGACAGCGGGTTCCAGCGACAGGAGGGATTCCCACGGGCGCTCCAGGTCGGTGCTAGGGGTCCGCACTGACGAGGCGCCGAGCACAGCCGTGAGGGGGACCCGCGTGGGCTATCGTCGGCCGACGGTCCTGGCGGTTCCTCGGCCCCAGGCTGGCAGGCACAGTCCGCGGCGTGACAGTCCTGACCGCGGAGCCGTGTGCTATTAAAGCTACACGGTCACCACGACCGACGGTATCTTGTGTACTTTTTCAAAACTGAGTTTTCTATTCTATGACTGTACTCAACCGTATGAAATATAGAATTAGTAATTTATCAAATTGCGTAAAAAAGTCAATTGTTATTTATACATAAACAAAATTTATAGATTTATTTGGAAGAATTGATATATTTTCCCTACTTATTTTCTCATCTATGAACATGTACATCTCTTCATTGTCTTCAGTTTGTTCGTTTTTTCAATAACATTTTACACTCAGTGTTTAGAAATCATGATTGTAAAAATGCACCCTAATTATTCATGCAAACCTTATGAATGAAAATTTGGGGTGTTTCCAACCCTTAGTAATAGGTATTGTCATATTAACAATCTTGTCGACACCTCACCTTATAATTTTTCAAGGTTACATATGATATAGATTCCTGAATATTGGGTTACAGTATAAAATAGTAAATATACAAGTATAATTTTGCTAAATTTTGCGAGTTTCTGCTCCTTATGGGCTCTACCATTTGCATTCCACCACAGTGTATTATAATACCTGGATCCCCACAGTCTCACTAACAAGTTTGTTATCAAAAAATTAAATTTTGCAAATCTAATAGGTGAAGTATTGTATTTCAATATATTTTAAATGTCTAGTTCTCTATGAGGGATTTTAAGCACCGCATTAAGTATTGATGCCAATTTAAATTTCCTTTTGTGTTATTAGATTGTTCATATATTTTGTTCATTTTTATTTCATTTTGTTGGTCATTTCCATCTCATTTTTTCACACATCATTGTATTAGTGATATTATCCTAGTTTAAGAGGTTTTTTGTTCTTTTGCTTTTTTTAAAATTGAAACATTATTGATCACCCATTTTAAGTATTATAGCTTGTAATTACTTTTTGTCGTGTCCTTTTGACCTAGTTGGTGGCATTTACCTTTGGTTTGAGTTTGCTTTGCTTTATTAATGGCTGCTATGCCATCCATGTTAACTGCTGCTACATTAGTAGCAGCATATTTTCACCAGTGATTTGAAATGCTATCTTTCTTAAATACTAAATTTCTATAAATCTTGGGTATCTCTTTGAATTCTCCATTCTTTTCCATTAGGTTTTATATTTACTTATAAACAAATTCCATATGGTCTTGATAATGAAGAATTTATAAAAAAAATATTTTTCGATCTCTGGTAGACTTACACCTCCCTTTTGATTTGTTTCCTCAATTTTTTCTGATGAACGATTAATGTTTCATCAACATTTTATAATCATCCTTTTTTGTTGTAGGTGAAGAAACAAATGAGACTATTTTTAATGTGATCATGACACACGTATAAAGTAACTTAGGAGAAAATAAAATCCTTAGGATCATGTGGCTTTCTGGCCAAGAAAATATCTCTGACATTTCTCTATCGATTGTGTATGTATGTTTTAAGAGTGTTCTAATGCTTAAATCACATAGTTAAACAGGCTTTGTTGAGTTCTTGTTAGCTTTATGCCAAATATTTTAACAATTTTGTGGCTATTGAAAATGGAATCTTGATTTGTGGAATGTAATCTAGATAGTTATTGTTATTACATAAGACATTTATTAATTGTATATGTGAATTTTTCTAAATCGCAACATGTAAATTTTATTTCAGACAGTCGTCTTGTTTGTAATAGGTTTTTAATTAATTCTTTTTGATTTTCTAAATTCACAATACATACACATAACACATTTTTCTCCATCTTGAGATATACAAATATGTATGGTCAAACCTTATTTTATCTACTGTTTTGATATTTATGAGTCTTACATTTTCTCAAAAGTACTTTGGCTTCTGTGGAAATTATTATGTCTTTTTCTTTCTTCTAATGCTTAATACTTTTGCAAAATATTGAAGTTAGTAATTCATCTCAAATTTAATTTTGTGAACGGTACCTAGCAAAAGCATAACTGGATTTAATTTCCAAATAAATAATATTTCAATCCCTGTAATGATGAAGTGCATTCTCGTAAGTAATCTGAATCCTTTCCACACATATACCAGAATCTGTTTCAAAATTCAAACTTTTACTCCACTTCGCTTATTCTTTGCCAATCTCATTCACTTTCAAGTATGTTCCTTTGCAATACATTTTATTAGACGGAGCAAATTTCCTCTTTGTTTTCATTATTATTGTTCTTCTTATGTCTTGAACATTTTGGGGGCCATTTTTGCACATAATTTTTTTTCATATTAACTTTGAGGTTATTTGACAAGTCCCCTAAACATCACTCTTTGGAATTTTTCAAGTTTAGATTTATTGAATCTATTGATTAACATAGGTAGAATACATATATATGTGGCGTAACTTCCTAGCATCACTGCTGCCCGGCACATGGACACACCTGGGCATTTTGGTAGGAGCTGCTGAGTGGCTCCTGCGACAGGGGTATCTATGAACACATCTCCTGGGGCATCTGCTGGGACCTCTTCTTCCTTCATTCTCACAAGAGCTGGTCGTCACCAGACATACAGACCTGCCCATCTGATGGGGCAAATGCTATCTGAATAGTGAGTAAATTTCTGTGCCTCATCATTAGGGAGGCCGCGGATGTCTGACATTTACTGGCCATGTGAATTGCTTCCCTGTGGAACTGCAGGAATATGTCCTTTGTCCCTATGGATAAATGAGAACTCTTTGTACAACTAGGATGCATACTACCCTTTCTCTGCCCATGAAGAATTTTCCAGTCTGGGGCTTTTCTTTTCACCTTTTGGCATTATTCTGGTTTTTGTTTGGACCAGGAAAAGTCAGCATTTTCCTCAGTGGCTTCTGGCTCTCTGGTCATTCAAAAGTAGTTCCTATTTCAAGATTATGGCAATAATAACTATCAGGGCTTTGTGTTTCTACATAGAGTCTTTGATTTTTCTGTAATTTTCCTCTTACTAAAAACATAAAATGAAAATTATTCAGATCTTTCTCATATTATGCGGCCAGATACAAAAGGCCACATAACATATAACTGTACTGATAGGAACAATCCACGATAGGTAAATTCACACACGCAGAAAATGGAGTGGTAGTCAGGGACAGGGAGAGGCGGGATGGGGAGTGACAGCTTAATGGCTACAGAGTTGATGAAGCTGTTTGATCACTAGATGGTGGTAAGGGTTGCGCCATCTTAAAAATGTACTTAATGCCACTGAATGGTAATTTTGAAAATATTAAAAACACTTTATTTTATACAAGGGATATTATTGAAAATAAAAGATGAAAAAATTTGAGGAGATGCAGGACACAGACAAAAATGAGGAGAAGCACAGCGTCAAGGAAGGGCAAGAACAGATCTGGAGTGGGGACTGGTGAGGGTGTTTGTGGGAGCTCTGGAGCCAGGGCTCCCCTGGGTGCTGGTGTTTCTTCTAATTCTTCTGATGTTTCAGGAACGGTTATGTCAGGTCGCTGTAGCTCTACCTCTGGATCTTGATCTTTCTCCTGCTCTTTCTCTTGCTCTTTCTCCTGATCTTTCTCTTGATCTTTCTGTTGCTCCTGCTCTGGATCTTGCGTCTGATCTACCACTTGCTCTGGATCTTGTTCCTGCTCTACCTCTTGCTCTGGATCTTGCTCCTGCTCTACCTCTTGCTCTGGATCTTGCTCCTGCTCTACTTCTTGCTCTGGCTTGGGCTCTGGATCTTGCTCTCGCTCTGCCTCTGGCAGTGGAGGTGGAGCTGGAGCTGGAACTCGAGCCGAACATGGCAGCAGCTCTTGGGACAGTTGTTCAGCCGGGGCGGAAGCTGGAACTGGAGAGACAACAATTGAAAATATCAATGTGAGTTTCTATGTCTCATCCAATGACACTGTCTTTCTAGAAGCCCAAGTCCAGAGACCCAGGCTCAGGAAGTCTCCCCACACCGCAGAACACTGTATGATTGTTCTGAGTACTCAGTGCCCCTGTCCCCAGCCTGTTTCTGGAAACTCTCCTCTGTGTGGCCCAGCCCAGGCCCCTCCCCAAACCCGCACAGGCACCCACCCTCTTCCTCCTCACCCTCAGTCTCCGCCTCACTAGGCTCCAGGTGCTCCAGCTTCTCCAGCTGCGCCAGAAGAAGATCAGCCTTACGCTCCACCTCTGAACCTCGCATACTGATATGTACATAGGCCGAAAGAAACTTCAAAGAATGAAATTCAGGAGGCTCGTGGAAATCGGTGGAATAGAATTCCAGCCAGATCTTTAAGACAGAGGACATGGCACTGTGGGAGACAGGTGGGCAACAGCATCAGAGGCCTGGCCTATCCCTCTATGCTGCCCTCCCAAGGCTCCCCTGAGTGAGCTGCAGTCTTGTACCCTCTGCCCGTGCCTGTCCATAGACCAGCCCATCCAATGTCCACCCCCAGTATGGCAGTTCTGGCACAGATGGGCCTGGCAGCCAAGGAGGGGCTGGCAAAAGCCTCCATGGGAGGAGCCTTCAACCACTGATGTGACCACGTTTCCCTTCTTCAGGGAAACCTGACAACCTCCTCTGTCTGTGTCACTGCCCCATCCCTGCTGGAATGACCTGTCCACCCCAGGAGGGTGCTGTCTGCTCTGGGCATTACTCACTGGCACACAGGAGGTGTCCAGCAATATCTGATAAATGAGGAAACAGAGGGAGGCGCTGCTCCCCTGGCCTACCCAGGGCCCTTGGAAAAGCCCAAACTTGAGCTCACACGTGAATGTACTGCCCAAGTGTCTGCATGAAAATCTGCATATCCTTTTCCCAGTGACAGCAATCTCTTGGCCCTGACCACACTCTGCACCCTCAGCACCAGCTGAGCATCCCCATGGAGGCTCCAGCCCCGAGTGTGAGCGGGATGCTCTGCACACCTCCTGCTCTGGCTCAGCACGGGCTCTGGGGGTGTGGGCAGGGCTGGGTGGGAGGGCGTGGGGATGGATTCTCTCTGGGCTCACTCTGCTCTCCAGCCTCTCGCACACCCTACGGTGCCTGGGACCACATCCCCAGCCGTCTTGACCTCTTTCCCTGCAGGGAAAGCCTTGAGCCCTCAGCCCTGTAGCAGGAATCATAAGATGTGTGAGAGCCAGAGTTCTGCCAGCCCCCCACCCACAGGCCCCCGCAGACCACACGCAGTTGTGTGGAGATGGGAGCCCCTCCTTCTGCACCTAAACCCCACTTACCATTTTAGCTGCTCCAGGGATTCGCCATCCCCGTGACAATCAGTAATCATGTTTCCATACCTAGAGGAGGTCAGGAGTGTGTCAAATCTACCATATGGTGGCACTACCTGCTTCTCATGTCTACTGTGACTGTCTCACCTCTGACTAGACTGGAAGCCCACGAGGGCAGTGAATGCAGTCTCCTCGGTTCATTGGATTATGGTCAGTGCCCAGAAAGTGACTGCACATAGTGTGGCTTCACGTATGATTGTTGAAGGAATGAACCCCAACCAACTCCTCCCAAGATCTCTGGGTGCACCTGAAGCCGCTCTGCCCGCCTCTGGTCTCCCTGCTTTGAATACACCCAGGAGCCTACAGATAGAATCTCAAATTTCCTGTAAAAATGTGAAAACAGTGAAGCCCAAGTCAACGAGGTCAGTGAGGGGGTGACAGAGACTTCCTCGTGGGGGTGTCAGGAATCCTGAATGAGGACGACCGTGGCCCCTCCAGCAGACCTTCCACAGGGCTGGACTCAGGAGCAGCACTTTCCATGGGGGACCCACTGGAGCTTGTTCCTGTGACCACCCACTGAACACAGGAGGAAACTGAGGCTCAGAGGGGTGTGGTGACAGTCCTAAGACTCACAGCTGGGAGGCGGCCTAGTGACACTGTGTGATCCAGGGCCTGAGTGCTCACCTGAGGAAAAGCAGGTGCAGCACATGCCGGGGACTGGCAAAGTTCTTGTAGCTTGACAGAAACAGGTGGACATAAGATTGGTCACCACCCAAGACAGCAGGCACCAGGTGCTCCACCCGCTTCTTCAGGGTGCGTGCCGGGACAGGCCACACCATGTGGGTGGCATCCGAGCTCAATGAAGATGTGTCTTCACTCTAGGACAGGACAGGGGAGAGATACACAGTGACAGCACCGTGAACCCCAAGGAGGGCAGGGGCTGGAGGCCAGTCTTAACCCCAGGGAGGACATGAGAAGACAGCCTGAGGGCCCAGGGTTAATGTACAGGGTGGTAGTTGCCACCCCGGCAGTCCCCGTTCACCCTCCAGCCAGACCTGAGGTGTGAACACACCAGGGCCAGCAGGTTTATAAACCCCCCACCCTCTGCCCCTGCCCTGGGAGGGTGTCCCATGTCCCCGTTCCCCACACACTCAGGAGGAGTGGGTGCGGTCACCCAGGGAGGCTCATAGTGCTGGCCTGGCCTTGCCCAACCTCCTGTGGGCCACCTGACATTACCTTTGGGGACCTCCTCCCAGATGGCCACAGGGGTCGAGGGCGAGGGCTGAACCAGCGCCGGAAGCATTGGACAAGCCTCTCAGCACAGGCCTTCCTGGGGCTACGGCCCCGGGACCTCGGGATACAGCACAACATCTCACTCTGCCTGTGGCCAAGTGAGCTGGGGAAGGGGCTGTGTATAGAATGTGGGTGTCAGGTTACCGAGTTCCGAGTTCTGTTGGGGTCTGTCGTCAAGGAAGTGAAGTCACTTCCTGATACCTCATTTCCTGAGCCCCTCCTCTGTGTACAAGACTGCAAATGCCCCTCTGGGTACCTGTCTGCTGACCCTCCTTCCCCATGAACTCTCTCTATTGCCCACACTTCCACCAACACTGCCTGACCACACCCCTGTGCAAGGCCTGGTTGCAGCCAGCGTCACAGCTCGGAGGAGATACACGTAGGTTCATCCCCAGCTCCTGCTTCTTATCACTTTATGTGACCCTGGACCAGCCGTTGTCACTCTCATGACCTCCCCAGTCTCCCCTTTTGCACAGTGGGGATCTTTCTAGCATCTTCTTCCTAGGGATGGCATCAGGCATGTGTGAGGAAACATCTCTGAAACCTATGGCCGGTGTCACATGCAGCTAATAAACAAGACTAGAGATAAAATCCACGACGGTGTGGAAGGTAGCATGGAATACAACTAACGACAGGTCTGGTTCCTGTCATATAATCTTGAAAATGTCACTTTTGCTCTTGGTCTGTTTTCCCTGTCTGCACCATGCGACAGTTGGAATTTCATGCATTCACATACTGCTTTCCTCCATAAAACCTCACAATGGCTTCGTGTGTATTTAGGTTTGGACTCAAGTGCCACATCTCTGTCTGTGTGGTTGGCTACTCCTCAGGGGCTCCCAGTGGTCCCCACCATCTGCTGCACACATCCTCACGTAATCCCCTGCCCTGCAGTGTGGACGGGACTTAGTGACTCACTTCTAACCAATACAGGATCAAAAGTGAGAAGGTGTCACTTTCTAAATGTCATTGTAACACGCCTGTCTCTAGAGTCTTGTGCTCTGTCTCCTCTGTTCTCTCTGTTTGTATCCACCATATGCCAAGCATGGTGCCGGGAGCTGGAGAAAGAGCTGATTCAGCTGCACCCGGGCTTGGGAGATGATCCCAGGATAAGAAAGAGGAGAAGACGTGCTATCGAGTGCCTGACATTCTAAGAGAGGAAAGTGATCTAGGAGGCCATCAGAATATTCTAGATTAGGAAGCTACCTGAAGAGGGTAGGAAATGAACACCATTTGCAGGGAAGAACCAGAGGCGTTTGGTCCATTAAGATGACGGCAACATGTAACTGATGTGTAAGATGTAAGTAAGTAAGAAATACTATTCACAAATTCAAATCCTATTTTCAAAATCATTGAATGGCAGGGATAAGTGCTCATGTTCAATGCAAACATAACTAGAATTGAGGAAGATTCCATTTATGGAATAACTTTATATCTCCATTAGATGAAAGTATGCAGATATGTTCAGCAATTCTTTTCAAATTGTATAAAATATCCATTGTTGACACAATCAGGATTCCACACCCATACTTTGGCTTCACACCCGATTTTCTTTACACCAGACACACATCCATTGCTGTGCTGTAGATCCATTGCTGTCAACACTATCCCAGCCCACAGCCTACTGGTCCTGGGAGACAGCAACTCTATCACTATATTGTGTGCAGAATCCAGGAAGGGTCTAACACGGGGGCTCCATAAATACGCCCTGAAGTGCTGCACTTGAGAAGAGTCTATGATTTTATTACCTAGTGCTCTACCTACACATGTTATCACTCTGCATTATGTCATGATCCTTAGTCCCCCTCACCTGACAGTCAGCAACCCAGGAGCAGAGTCTACACCTCGGTCTGCCCCTATTCCTGGCCCCCAGCCCAGCACCTGGCAAGTAATAGGTGCCAAGTACTGATGAATGAATTGTCTGGAAACATGTGAAACAGGATTCATCAAGAATACCCAGATGGAAGGTCACCATGAACATGCTGCCTGATAACCTGCCAGCCCTTTAATTCTGTCTGCCGACCACTTCCTTCAGCCAGGAACTGCCTGGGCTCAAAGATTTCCCAGAGTCACCATCCTGCCTTGACTTCTGCCGTTCACTTTAGCCTCCTTGATTGTCCTACTTACTGTGGGTTTCTTCACTCTCAGTCTCAGGGGACACCTCTGAACCCCTAAGGTAGCCCACTGGGTCTTCCTTCTCTGGCCAACACATTCCTCTTGCTTCTGTGCATGGCCTTGATAGCAGTGTCACAGGCAATCCCAGGAAACTGACACCCCAGCATGCTGACCTTGGGCACCCGCACTAGTCAACGGAGCCCTCTCCCTTCATCTCCTGCAGAATCCCCCTAGGAATAGGGCATGCAGATATGTACACATGTGTAGGGAGGAAAGCGGGTCTCATGACATCTTAGCTAGAAGATGATTACAAATTTCTTAAACATTAGTAGAAAATTATGGTTCATTTGTCCTGGCATGCAACTGAATGAGAAAAAATCTGTGAAAAATTCTGACACCCATGACAAAAGAAATGATCCAAACAATACGACCATCGAGGTGCTTTTCTTTTATGTTTAGGACTAACATTTAAAAATGTGGTATTGAGGAGAATGTCAACAATATTGGGGGAGGCTCTGGAACGATGCTGAGTAGAAAATGGACAATAGATTCCTTTTCTGAGAATTAAGAGAAGCTATTTTGCAGAAAGTGGCAAATGAGCTTGACTTTTAGAAACGAAGAGCATTAAAGCAAGTGAGTTTAGTGGAAAGTAGATGATATTTGGGAGAGGGGTGACGTGTTAAGTTACAAGAGGCAAAGAAATGGAAAGAACACATGTTTTGCAAAGGGAAAAATCATTCCTGTAAAACATCAGAATTGGAGTTTTCTTGCTGTTCTTTTTGTGCCTATGTAGCATCTTCTTTCTGCTGTAACTTCCAACTTGGGTTCTAGGCACTCTGTGTATGTGTGTGTTTACAAGAGAGAAATTGATAAACCTTAGTAAGCCCTAGAAAATTCTAGAGGTCTGAAATAAACAGATATTTTTCAAGTTTATTTAATTAAAAAGCAAAACAAAACAAAAACAGTGTCATCTGCTCCTATTAGGTAAAATATATGATCATATTGGAATCTTTGTGTGTGTGTGGGGCTGGCCAATATAGGGATCCACACCCTTGACCTTGGTGATACGAGGCTGTGCTCTAACCAGCTGAGCTACCAGCCAGCCTATACATGATCATATTGGAATAATATGCAACAGAGAGATACTCTGCTGCTATGGAGAATAAGCTGATTGCAAGGAAAAAAGATGCTCACAGATAAGGCAAGGGTAGGCTTTTTGTCCCCCATTGTGGAATAGTACAGGGAACAATGCAAATGTATTGAGGCTGGTAATTCCAAGTCATGGGAAGGAAATTAAAATGATGACTCTGGAAGAATAGTTTCAAATGTCAAGGAGTTTGAGGCAGGTGATCAATTTGGTGAAATGACAATTGCTTTAGGAGAGGCTGCTTCTTTGAAAGGATTGATACATACAGCAAGGCAAGGTAGGTGACTGTGCTGCTAAGTTTTTAATATTGCTATGAGTTTTAACTTTAAATATATTTGTGACTTTGCATGTAGCTCTGAATTTTGAGTGTCATAATTATTTAAGAATCTTTTATGGATTTGATTACTATAGCTTTCACTGTAATTTGATGAGGTTTTAGAACTACATTCCATTTCTAATTTTGGTTTTATTATTTCCAAGTGCCAAAATACTTAACACAGAACCACCTCTTATTCTATAATAAAAAGCAATGGAGACAAGTTATTCAGTTGAAAAAAATTACTTTTTTTTTTTTTTTTAAAGATGACCTGTAAGTGGATCCTATCGATTGATGTGGTGTTGTCAGCACCACGCTCTCCCAAGTGAGCCAATCAGCCAACCCTTCATAGGGATCCAAACCCGTGGCCCTGGTGCTGTCAGCACCGCACTCTCCAAGTGCGCACGGGCCGGCCCTGCTCCATGGTAGTTTTAGCTGCTTCCCTCCTTTCTTCTCAGAATTTTCATTTTCCCATGTTCTCCTGGACAACTTCAACCCTGCTAACGATTAAAACCCATCACATCTGTCTGTCATGGTGTGGATTGGCTCCCAAGCAGAAGACTCAGGGCTTCTTTGAACTAGGACTTGCATTGACTTCAACTCAACCAAGCTGAGGCGCCGATCTTGTGATTACACTTAGCATGTGCTATGAATGGAGAGAAATGAAGTGAAAAGTGCCTATGAGATGCGAAGTCATACTTGTCACGTTCCTAGTCCCCTCTCTGGGCTTCTCTCCATCTTCAGCTCCACCTCACTGTTTACCCCTTAAAGAAGCCAGATGCTCTCTAATTCATATGTCCACGAAACACTTGGTTTCAAATAACGGGTATTAAATGAATATCTGTTGGAAGTTGTGTATCCTAAATTTGTAGGTGTCCTTTATGTGACTGACGATGGCATGAATAACTAGTGTTAACAGTCTTTGATGTGCTCAGCATTAATATACATTAGGAATTGTCATGGAATCTTGTAAAATTGAAAAAAAATCCAAATGCATGTCATCTGGCCTTGGAGTCCAGTTCTTCAGTACACACTCTGCTGATTTGGGCACCTCAGTCAAGAACCCAGTCAAAGAACCTCACAGAGTCACCCACAGGCCACGAAGCCACAGCACACGAGCAAGACTTTCCTGTGCTGCCCTGTTAACCATGAGCAGATGCCAAGGGCCCCAGATGTTTCAGCAAATCCTCTAGTTTCAGCAACTCCTCTAATAAGAAATAGGCCAAAGCAAACAAACAAAAAAGGAAAAAGCGAATTGGAAGAAATAGAGATCATGCAAGGGAAACAGAAATACCATTAACTTCCTCAGAGTTATAGGAGAGAAACTGTTGGACTAACTGAAGAAGAACAGACATTGTTAAAGTAGAAGAGGGAGAAGATGAATCAAATAACCATGAGGTCATTTAGAAATTAAAAATATAACTGTTGAAATTTTTGTTTGTTTGTTTTGTGTGTGTGTGTGTGTGTGTGTGACAGTTAAGGGCGTTGTAACCATAGGGGTGGTGTCGCCCGCACCGCGCTCAGCCAGTGTGCACAGCGGCCATCCCTATGTGGGATCCGAACCCGCGGCAGCGCCCCTGTGCTCCCAGCACCGCTCTCTCCCGTGTGCGCCACGGGGCGGCCCATAAGTGTTGAAATTTAAATTAGAAAACAACTCACTAGAAAGATGAGAAAATAACACAAGGGAAGCGTGATTAGATCAAAAAAAAAAAGGGATAACAAGATAGATACAATTGAAAGAAAAGCATAAAATAGTAAAAGGAGTAAAAGGGAAAGAGAGAGAGAAAACGGAAGTGCGTGTCCGCAGAGCCAGTGTCTGAAGAACACGCGCTCCAGGAAGAGCCGCGGAGATGGGCAGGAGGAGAGAACCGTGGGAGAAAGGAGGAAGGGACAGGTCCCGGAGGTCCCCATAGGTCCCCACGTGGAGAGTGACGATGGGTCCATACGCCGCCCCGCACTGGGGAAGCACAGGGGACACCGTGTCAACTATGGGTGTGGGGGTCAAGGGGACGGACCCTGCGTAGGAGCCTCAAGAGGGAGACGACAGGGGAGTCCGGCCTTCAGCGTCTCGTGCAGAGTCGGTTCCGATCTCAGCTTTTCCTCGTCAAACGTGAGTCCGACAAGGCGAGGACGGGCCTCTGGACGTTTAGCAGCCCAAGACCGTTTTCTTAGCAGTCTATGGGGGGGCGTCTCCGACTAGGAAGAAGACATAAACCCGGACAGGGGACAGGGCCCTGGTGACGGCCACGGGGGAACATACCGAACCCGACTGCTCGGAGGCTGCATTGTAGACATTGAATCCCAGGAGGTGTCGTCCAGAGCACCACATGGGTCCCTGAGGCGTTCACCTGTGGTGACAGCAGCTGCCCTAACAGGGACAGTGCGCGTGCGCAGACGCCACCGCGCACAGAGGACACGCGGTCCGCGCCGGGCTGTCAGCCGCGTCCCCGCAGCCGCCGGTGCGCGGCGCTCAGAGCCGCGGACGGGAAGCCGCGGTCGCGGGGTGCGCTCTCCGTGGCGCCTCCTGGTGGCCCTGCCTGCAGCTGCCGCCCCCAGGCCGCCCGTCCCGCCCGGGGACAGGAGCGCACGACCGGCTGCTCTCCACTCCCTGCTCCCGCCCCTCTGCGGCCGATGACAGCGGGTTCCAGCGACAGGAGGGATTCCCACGGGCGCTCCAGGTCGGTGCTAGGGGTCCGCACTGACGAGGCGCCGAGCACAGCCGTGAGGGGGACCCGCGTGGGCTATCGTCGGCCGACGGTCCTGGCG
This sequence comes from Cynocephalus volans, assembly GCF_027409185.1. Taxonomy (NCBI): domain Eukaryota; kingdom Metazoa; phylum Chordata; class Mammalia; order Dermoptera; family Cynocephalidae; genus Cynocephalus; species Cynocephalus volans. The sequence continues at coordinate 49,759,420 of NC_084476.1, read as the reverse complement.
GTTCCTCGGCCCCAGGCTGGCAGGCACAGTCCGCGGCGTGACAGTCCTGACCGCGGAGCCGTGTGCTATTAAAGCTACACGGTCACCACGACCGACGGTATCTTGTGTACTTTTTCAAAACTGAGTTTTCTATTCTATGACTGTACTCAACCGTATGAAATATAGAATTAGTAATTTATCAAATTGCGTAAAAAAGTCAATTGTTATTTATACATAAACAAAATTTATAGATTTATTTGGAAGAATTGATATATTTTCCCTACTTATTTTCTCATCTATGAACATGTACATCTCTTCATTGTCTTCAGTTTGTTCGTTTTTTCAATAACATTTTACACTCAGTGTTTAGAAATCATGATTGTAAAAATGCACCCTAATTATTCATGCAAACCTTATGAATGAAAATTTGGGGTGTTTCCAACCCTTAGTAATAGGTATTGTCATATTAACAATCTTGTCGACACCTCACCTTATAATTTTTCAAGGTTACATATGATATAGATTCCTGAATATTGGGTTACAGTATAAAATAGTAAATATACAAGTATAATTTTGCTAAATTTTGCGAGTTTCTGCTCCTTATGGGCTCTACCATTTGCATTCCACCACAGTGTATTATAATACCTGGATCCCCACAGTCTCACTAACAAGTTTGTTATCAAAAAATTAAATTTTGCAAATCTAATAGGTGAAGTATTGTATTTCAATATATTTTAAATGTCTAGTTCTCTATGAGGGATTTTAAGCACCGCATTAAGTATTGATGCCAATTTAAATTTCCTTTTGTGTTATTAGATTGTTCATATATTTTGTTCATTTTTATTTCATTTTGTTGGTCATTTCCATCTCATTTTTTCACACATCATTGTATTAGTGATATTATCCTAGTTTAAGAGGTTTTTTGTTCTTTTGCTTTTTTTAAAATTGAAACATTATTGATCACCCATTTTAAGTATTATAGCTTGTAATTACTTTTTGTCGTGTCCTTTTGACCTAGTTGGTGGCATTTACCTTTGGTTTGAGTTTGCTTTGCTTTATTAATGGCTGCTATGCCATCCATGTTAACTGCTGCTACATTAGTAGCAGCATATTTTCACCAGTGATTTGAAATGCTATCTTTCTTAAATACTAAATTTCTATAAATCTTGGGTATCTCTTTGAATTCTCCATTCTTTTCCATTAGGTTTTATATTTACTTATAAACAAATTCCATATGGTCTTGATAATGAAGAATTTATAAAAAAAATATTTTTCGATCTCTGGTAGACTTACACCTCCCTTTTGATTTGTTTCCTCAATTTTTTCTGATGAACGATTAATGTTTCATCAACATTTTATAATCATCCTTTTTTGTTGTAGGTGAAGAAACAAATGAGACTATTTTTAATGTGATCATGACACACGTATAAAGTAACTTAGGAGAAAATAAAATCCTTAGGATCATGTGGCTTTCTGGCCAAGAAAATATCTCTGACATTTCTCTATCGATTGTGTATGTATGTTTTAAGAGTGTTCTAATGCTTAAATCACATAGTTAAACAGGCTTTGTTGAGTTCTTGTTAGCTTTATGCCAAATATTTTAACAATTTTGTGGCTATTGAAAATGGAATCTTGATTTGTGGAATGTAATCTAGATAGTTATTGTTATTACATAAGACATTTATTAATTGTATATGTGAATTTTTCTAAATCGCAACATGTAAATTTTATTTCAGACAGTCGTCTTGTTTGTAATAGGTTTTTAATTAATTCTTTTTGATTTTCTAAATTCACAATACATACACATAACACATTTTTCTCCATCTTGAGATATACAAATATGTATGGTCAAACCTTATTTTATCTACTGTTTTGATATTTATGAGTCTTACATTTTCTCAAAAGTACTTTGGCTTCTGTGGAAATTATTATGTCTTTTTCTTTCTTCTAATGCTTAATACTTTTGCAAAATATTGAAGTTAGTAATTCATCTCAAATTTAATTTTGTGAACGGTACCTAGCAAAAGCATAACTGGATTTAATTTCCAAATAAATAATATTTCAATCCCTGTAATGATGAAGTGCATTCTCGTAAGTAATCTGAATCCTTTCCACACATATACCAGAATCTGTTTCAAAATTCAAACTTTTACTCCACTTCGCTTATTCTTTGCCAATCTCATTCACTTTCAAGTATGTTCCTTTGCAATACATTTTATTAGACGGAGCAAATTTCCTCTTTGTTTTCATTATTATTGTTCTTCTTATGTCTTGAACATTTTGGGGGCCATTTTTGCACATAATTTTTTTTTCATATTAACTTTGAGGTTATTTGACAAGTCCCCTAAACATCACTCTTTGGAATTTTTCAAGTTTAGATTTATTGAATCTATTGATTAACATAGGTAGAATACATATATATGTGGCGTAACTTCCTAGCATCACTGCTGCCCGGCACATGGACACACCTGGGCATTTTGGTAGGAGCTGCTGAGTGGCTCCTGCGACAGGGGTATCTATGAACACATCTCCTGGGGCATCTGCTGGGACCTCTTCTTCCTTCATTCTCACAAGAGCTGGTCGTCACCAGACATACAGACCTGCCCATCTGATGGGGCAAATTCTATCTGAATAGTGAGTAAATTTCTGTGCCTCATCATTAGGGAGGCCGCGGATGTCTGACATTTACTGGCCATGTGAATTGCTTCCCTGTGGAACTGCAGGAATATGTCCTTTGTCCCTATGGATAAATGAGAACTCTTTGTACAACTAGGATGCATACTACCCTTTCTCTGCCCATGAAGAATTTTCCAGTCTGGGGCTTTTCTTTTCACCTTTTGGCATTATTCTGGTTTTTGTTTGGACCAGGAAAAGTCAGCATTTTCCTCAGTGGCTTCTGGCTCTCTGGTCATTCAAAAGTAGTTCCTATTTCAAGATTATGGCAATAATAACTATCAGGGCTTTGTGTTTCTACATAGAGTCTTTGATTTTTCTGTAATTTTCCTCTTACTAAAAACATAAAATGAAAATTATTCAGATCTTTCTCATATTATGCGGCCAGATACAAAAGGCCACATAACATATAACTGTACTGATAGGAACAATCCACGATAGGTAAATTCACACACGCAGAAAATGGAGTGGTAGTCAGGGACAGGGAGAGGCGGGATGGGGAGTGACAGCTTAATGGCTACAGAGTTGATGAAGCTGTTTGATCACTAGATGGTGGTAAGGGTTGCGCCATCTTAAAAATGTACTTAATGCCACTGAATGGTAATTTTGAAAATATTAAAAACACTTTATTTTATACAAGGGATATTATTGAAAATAAAAGATGAAAAAATTTGAGGAGATGCAGGACACAGACAAAAATGAGGAGAAGCACAGCGTCAAGGAAGGGCAAGAACAGATCTGGAGTGGGGACTGGTGAGGGTGTTTGTGGGAGCTCTGGAGCCAGGGCTCCCCTGGGTGCTGGTGTTTCTTCTAATTCTTCTGATGTTTCAGGAACGGTTATGTCAGGTCGCTGTAGCTCTACCTCTGGATCTTGATCTTTCTCCTGCTCTTTCTCTTGCTCTTTCTCCTGATCTTTCTCTTGATCTTTCTGTTGCTCCTGCTCTGGATCTTGCGTCTGATCTACCACTTGCTCTGGATCTTGTTCCTGCTCTACCTCTTGCTCTGGATCTTGCTCCTGCTCTACCTCTTGCTCTGGATCTTGCTCCTGCTCTACTTCTTGCTCTGGCTTGGGCTCTGGATCTTGCTCTCGCTCTGCCTCTGGCAGTGGAGGTGGAGCTGGAGCTGGAACTCGAGCCGAACATGGCAGCAGCTCTTGGGACAGTTGTTCAGCCGGGGCGGAAGCTGGAACTGGAGAGACAACAATTGAAAATATCAATGTGAGTTTCTATGTCTCATCCAATGACACTGTCTTTCTAGAAGCCCAAGTCCAGAGACCCAGGCTCAGGAAGTCTCCCCACACCGCAGAACACTGTATGATTGTTCTGAGTACTCAGTGCCCCTGTCCCCAGCCTGTTTCTGGAAACTCTCCTCTGTGTGGCCCAGCCCAGGCCCCTCCCCAAACCCGCACAGGCACCCACCCTCTTCCTCCTCACCCTCAGTCTCCGCCTCACTAGGCTCCAGGTGCTCCAGCTTCTCCAGCTGCGCCAGAAGAAGATCAGCCTTACGCTCCACCTCTGAACCTCGCATACTGATATGTACATAGGCCGAAAGAAACTTCAAAGAATGAAATTCAGGAGGCTCGTGGAAATCGGTGGAATAGAATTCCAGCCAGATCTTTAAGACAGAGGACATGGCACTGTGGGAGACAGGTGGGCAACAGCATCAGAGGCCTGGCCTATCCCTCTATGCTGCCCTCCCAAGGCTCCCCTGAGTGAGCTGCAGTCTTGTACCCTCTGCCCGTGCCTGTCCATAGACCAGCCCATCCAATGTCCACCCCCAGTATGGCAGTTCTGGCACAGATGGGCCTGGCAGCCAAGGAGGGGCTGGCAAAAGCCTCCATGGGAGGAGCCTTCAACCACTGATGTGACCACGTTTCCCTTCTTCAGGGAAACCTGACAACCTCCTCTGTCTGTGTCACTGCCCCATCCCTGCTGGAATGACCTGTCCACCCCAGGAGGGTGCTGTCTGCTCTGGGCATTACTCACTGGCACACAGGAGGTGTCCAGCAATATCTGATAAATGAGGAAACAGAGGGAGGCGCTGCTCCCCTGGCCTACCCAGGGCCCTTGGAAAAGCCCAAACTTGAGCTCACACGTGAATGTACTGCCCAAGTGTCTGCATGAAAATCTGCATATCCTTTTCCCAGTGACAGCAATCTCTTGGCCCTGACCACACTCTGCACCCTCAGCACCAGCTGAGCATCCCCATGGAGGCTCCAGCCCCGAGTGTGAGCGGGATGCTCTGCACACCTCCTGCTCTGGCTCAGCACGGGCTCTGGGGGTGTGGGCAGGGCTGGGTGGGAGGGCGTGGGGATGGATTCTCTCTGGGCTCACTCTGCTCTCCAGCCTCTCGCACACCCTACGGTGCCTGGGACCACATCCCCAGCCGTCTTGACCTCTTTCCCTGCAGGGAAAGCCTTGAGCCCTCAGCCCTGTAGCAGGAATCATAAGATGTGTGAGAGCCAGAGTTCTGCCAGCCCCCCACCCACAGGCCCCCGCAGACCACACGCAGTTGTGTGGAGATGGGAGCCCCTCCTTCTGCACCTAAACCCCACTTACCATTTTAGCTGCTCCAGGGATTCGCCATCCCCGTGACAATCAGTAATCATGTTTCCATACCTAGAGGAGGTCAGGAGTGTGTCAAATCTACCATATGGTGGCACTACCTGCTTCTCATGTCTACTGTGACTGTCTCACCTCTGACTAGACTGGAAGCCCACGAGGGCAGTGAATGCAGTCTCCTCGGTTCATTGGATTATGGTCAGTGCCCAGAAAGTGACTGCACATAGTGTGGCTTCACGTATGATTGTTGAAGGAATGAACCCCAACCAACTCCTCCCAAGATCTCTGGGTGCACCTGAAGCCGCTCTGCCCGCCTCTGGTCTCCCTGCTTTGAATACACCCAGGAGCCTACAGATAGAATCTCAAATTTCCTGTAAAAATGTGAAAACAGTGAAGCCCAAGTCAACGAGGTCAGTGAGGGGGTGACAGAGACTTCCTCGTGGGGGTGTCAGGAATCCTGAATGAGGACGACCGTGGCCCCTCCAGCAGACCTTCCACAGGGCTGGACTCAGGAGCAGCACTTTCCATGGGGGACCCACTGGAGCTTGTTCCTGTGACCACCCACTGAACACAGGAGGAAACTGAGGCTCAGAGGGGTGTGGTGACAGTCCTAAGACTCACAGCTGGGAGGCGGCCTAGTGACACTGTGTGATCCAGGGCCTGAGTGCTCACCTGAGGAAAAGCAGGTGCAGCACATGCCGGGGACTGGCAAAGTTCTTGTAGCTTGACAGAAACAGGTGGACATAAGATTGGTCACCACCCAAGACAGCAGGCACCAGGTGCTCCACCCGCTTCTTCAGGGTGCGTGCCGGGACAGGCCACACCATGTGGGTGGCATCCGAGCTCAATGAAGATGTGTCTTCACTCTAGGACAGGACAGGGGAGAGATACACAGTGACAGCACCGTGAACCCCAAGGAGGGCAGGGGCTGGAGGCCAGTCTTAACCCCAGGGAGGACATGAGAAGACAGCCTGAGGGCCCAGGGTTAATGTACAGGGTGGTAGTTGCCACCCCGGCAGTCCCCGTTCACCCTCCAGCCAGACCTGAGGTGTGAACACACCAGGGCCAGCAGGTTTATAAACCCCCCACCCTCTGCCCCTGCCCTGGGAGGGTGTCCCATGTCCCCGTTCCCCACACACTCAGGAGGAGTGGGTGCGGTCACCCAGGGAGGCTCATAGTGCTGGCCTGGCCTTGCCCAACCTCCTGTGGGCCACCTGACATTACGTTTGGGGACCTCCTCCCAGATGGCCACAGGGGTCGAGGGCGAGGGCTGAACCAGCGCCGGAAGCATTGGACAAGCCTCTCAGCACAGGGCTTCCTGGGGCTACGGCCCCGGGACCTCGGGATACAGCACAACATCTCACTCTGCCTGTGGCCAAGTGAGCTGGGGAAGGGGCTGTGTATAGAATGTGGGTGTCAGGTTACCGAGTTCCGAGTTCTGTTGGGGTCTGTCGTCAAGGAAGTGAAGTCACTTCCTGATACCTCATTTCCTGAGCCCCTCCTCTGTGTACAAGACTGCAAATGCCCCTCTGGGTACCTGTCTGCTGACCCTCCTTCCCCATGAACTCTCTCTATTGCCCACACTTCCACCAACACTGCCTGACCACACCCCTGTGCAAGGCCTGGTTGCAGCCAGCGTCACAGCTCGGAGGAGATACACGTAGGTTCATCCCTAGCTCCTGCTTCTTATCACTTTATGTGACCCTGGACCAGCCGTTGTCACTCTCATGACCTCCCCAGTCTCCCCTTTTGCACAGTGGGGATCTTTCTAGCATCTTCTTCCTAGGGATGGCATCAGGCATGTGTGAGGAAACATCTCTGAAACCTATGGCCGGTGTCACATGCAGCTAATAAACAAGACTAGAGATAAAATCCACGACGGTGTGGAAGGTAGCATGGAATACAACTAACGACAGGTCTGGTTCCTGTCATATAATCTTGAAAATGTCACTTTTGCTCTTGGTCTGTTTTCCCTGTCTGCACCATGCGACAGTTGGAATCTCATGCATTCACATACTGCTTTCCTCCATAAAACCTCACAATGGCTTCGTGTGTATTTAGGTTTGGACTCAAGTGCCACATCTCGGTCTGTGTGGTTGGCTACTCCTCAGGGGCTCCCAGTGGTCCCCACCATCTGCTGCACACATCCTCACGTAATCCCCTTCCCTGCAGTGTGGACTGGACTTAGTGACTCACTTCTAACCAATACAGGATCAAAAGTGAGAAGGTGTCACTTTCTAAATGTCATTGTAACACGCCTGTCTCTAGAGTCTTGTGCTCTGTCTCCTCTGTTCTCTCTGTTTGTATCCACCATATGCCAAGCATGGTGCCGAGAGCTGGAGAAAGAGCTGATTCAGCTGCACCCGGGCTTGGGAGATGATCCCAGGATAAGAAAGAGGAGAAGACGTGCTATCGAGTGCCTGACATTCTAAGAGAGGAAAGTGATCTAGGAGGCCATCAGAATATTCTAGATTAGGAAACTACCTGAAGAGGGTAGGAAATGAACACCATTTGCAGGGAAGAACCAGAGGCGTTTGGTCCATTAAGATGACGGCAACATGGAACTGATGTGTAAGATGTAAGTAAGTAAGAAATACTATTCACAAATTCAAATCCTTTTTTCAAAATCATTGAATGGCAGGGATAAGTGCTCATGTTCAATGCAAACATAACTAGAATTGAGGAAGATTCCATTTATGGAATAACTTTATATCTCCATTAGATGAAAGTATGCAGATATGTTCAGCAATTCTTTTCAAATTGTATAAAATATCCATTGTTGACACAATCAGGATTCCACCCCCATACTTTGGCTTCACACCCGATTTTCTTTACACCAGACACACATCCATTGCTGTGATGTAGATCCATTGCTGTCAACACTATCCCAGCCCACAGCCTACTGGTCCTGGGAGACAGCAACTCTATCACTATATTGTGTGCAGAATCCAGGAAGGGTCTAACACGGGGGCTCCATAAATACGCCCTGAAGTGCTGCACTTGAGAAGAGTCTATGATTTTATTACCTAGTGCTCTACCTACACATGTTATCACTCTGCATTATGTCATGATCCTTAGTCTCCCTCACCTGACAGTCAGCAACCCAGGAGCAGAGTCTACACCTCGGTCTGCCCCTATTCCTGGCCCCCAGCCCAGCACCTGGCAAGTAATAGGTGCCAAGTACTGATGAATGAATTGTCTGGAAACATGTGAAACAGGATTCATCAAGAATACCCAGATGGAAGGTCACCATGAACATGCTGCCTGATAACCTGCCAGCCCTTTAATTCTGTCTGCCGACCACTTCCTTCAGCCAGGAACTGCCTGGGCTCAAAGATTTCCCAGAGTCACCATCCTGCCTTGACTTCTGCCGTTCACTTTAGCCTCCTTGATTGTCCTACTTACTGTGGGTTTCTTCACTCTCAGTCTCAGGGGACACCTCTGAACCCCTAAGGTAGCCCACTGGGTCTTCCTTCTCTGGCCAACACATTCCTCTTGCTTCTGTGCATGGCCTTGATAGCAGTGTCACAGGCAATCCCAGGAAACTGACACCCCAGCATGTTGACCTTGGGCACCCGCACTAGTCAAGGGAGCCCTCTCCCTTCATCTCCTGCAGAATCCCCCTAGGAATAGGGCATGCAGATATGTACACATGTGTAGGGAGGAAAGCGGGTCTCATGACATCTTAGCTAGAAGATGATTACAAATTTCTTAAACATTAGTAGAAAATTATGGTTCATTTGTCCTGGCATGCAACTGAATGAGAAAAAATCTGTGAAAAATTCTGACACCCATGACAAAAGAAATGATCCAAACAATACGACCATCGAGGTGCTTTTCTTTTATGTTTAGGACTAACATTTAAAAATGTGGTATTGAGGAGAATGTCAACAATATTGGGGGAGGCTCTGGAACGATGCTGAGTAGAAAATGGACAATAGATTCCTTTTTTGAGAATTAAGAGAAGCTATTTTGCAGAAAGTGGCAAATGAGCTTGACTTTTAGAAATGAAGAGCATTATAGCAAGTAAGTTTAGTGGAAAGTAGATGATATTTGGGAGAGGGGTGACGTGTTAAGTTACAAGAGGCAAAGAAATGGAAAGAACACATGTTTTGCAAAGGGAAAAATCATTCCTGTAAAACATCAGAATTGGAGTTTTCTTGCTGTTCTTTTTGTGCCTATGTAGCATCTTCTTTCTGCTGTAACTTCCAACTTGGGTTCTAGGCACTCTGTGTATGTGTGTGTTTACAAGAGAGAAATTGATAAACCTTAGTAAGCCCTAGAAAATTCTAGAGGTCTGAAATAAACAGATATTTTTCAAGTTTATTTAATTAAAAAGCAAAACAAAACAAAAACAGTGTCATCTGCTCCTATTAGGTAAAATATATGATCATATTGGAATCTTTGTGTGTGTGTGTGGCTGGCCAATATAGGGATCCACACCCTTGACCTTGGTGATACGAGGCTGTGCTCTAACCAGCTGAGCTACCAGCCAGCCTATACATGATCATATTGGAATAATATGCAACAGAGAGATACTCTGCTGCTATGGAGAATAAGCTGATTGCAAGGAAAAAAGATGCTCACAGATAAGGCAAGGGTAGGCTTTTTGTCCCCCATTGTGGAATAGTACAGGGAACAATGCAAATGTATTGAGGCTGGTAATTCCAAGTCATGGGAAGGAAATTAAAATGATGACTCTGGAAGAATAGTTTCAAATGTCAAGGAGTTTGAGGCAGGTGATCAATTTGGTGAAATGACAATTGCTTTAGGAGAGGCTGCTTCTTTGAAAGGATTGATACATACAGCAAGGCAAGGTAGGTGACTGTGCTGCTAAGTTTTTAATATTGCTATGAGTTTTAACTTTAAATATATTTGTGACTTTGCATGTAGCTCTGAATTTTGAGTGTCATAATTATTTAAGAATCTTTTATGGATTTGATTACTATAGCTTTCACTGTAATTTGATGAGGTTTTAGAACTACATTCCATTTCTAATTTTGGTTTTATTATTTCCAAGTGCCAAAATACTTAACACAGAACCACCTCTTATTCTATAATAAAAAGCAATGGAGACAAGTTATTCAGTTGAAAAAAATTACTTTTTTTTTTTTTTAAAGATGACCTGTAAGTGGATCCTATCGATTGATGTGGTGTTGTCAGCACCACGCTCTCCCAAGTGAGCCAATCAGCCAACCCTTCATAGGGATCCAAACCCGTGGCCCTGGTGCTGTCAGCACCGCACTCTCCAAGTGCGCACGGGCCGGCCCTGCTCCATGGTAGTTTTAGCTGCTTCCCTCCTTTCTTCTCAGAATTTTCATTTTCCCATGTTCTCCTGGACAACTTCAACCCTGCTAACGATTAAAACCCATCACATCTGTCTGTCATGGTGTGGATTGGCTCCCAAGCAGAAGACTCAGGGCTTCTTTGAACTAGGACTTGCATTGACTTCAACTCAACCAAGCTGAGGCGCCGATCTTGTGATTACACTTAGCATGTGCTATGAATGGAGAGAAATGAAGTGAAAAGTGCCTATGAGATGCGAAGTCATACTTGTCACGTTCCTAGTCCCCTCTGTGGGCTTCTCTCCATCTTCAGCTCCACCTCACTGTTTACCCCTTAAAGAAGCCAGATGCTCTCTAATTCATATGTCCACGAAACACTTGGTTTCAAATAACGGGTATTAAATGAATATCTGTTGGAAGTTGTGTATCCTAAATTTGTAGGTGTCCTTTATGTGACTGACGATGGCATGAATAACTAGTGTTAACAGTCTTTGATGTGCTCAGCATTAATATACATTAGGAATTGTCATGGAATCTTGTAAAATTGAAAAAAAAATCCAAATGCATGTCATCTGGCCTTGGAGTCCAGTTCTTCAGTACACACTCTGCTGATTTGGGCACCTCAGTCAAGAACCCAGTCAAAGAACCTCACAGAGTCACCCACAGGCCACGAAGCCACAGCACACGAGCAAGACTTTCCTGTGCTGCCCTGTTAACCATGAGCAGATGCCAAGGGCCCCAGATGTTTCAGCAAATCCTCTAGTTTCAGCAACTCCTCTAATAAGAAATAGGCCAAAGCAAACAAACAAAAAAGGAAAAAGCGAATTGGAAGAAATAGAGATCATGCAAGGGAAACAGAAAATACCATTAACTTCCTCAGAGTTATAGGAGAGAAACTGTTGGACTAACTGAAGAAGAACAGACATTGTTAAAGTAGAAGAGGGAGAAGATGAATCAAATAACCATGAGGTCATTTAGAAATTAAAAATATAACTGTTGAAATTTTTGTTTGTTTGTTTTGTGTGTGTGTGTGTGTGTGTGACAGTTAAGGGCGTTGTAACCATAGGGGTGGTGTCGCCCGCACCGCGCTCAGCCAGTGAGCACAGCGGCCATCCCTATGTGGGATCCGAACCCGCGGCAGCGCCCCTGTGCTCCCAGCACCGCTCTCTCCCGTGTGCGCCACGGGGCGGCCCATAAGTGTTGAAATTTAAATTAGAAAACAACTCACTAGAAAGATGAGAAAATAACACAAGGGAAGCGTGATTAGATCAAAAAAAAAAAAGGATAACAAGAAAGATACAATTGAAAGAAAAGCATAAAATAGTAAAAGGAGTAAAAGGGAAAGAGAGAGAGAAAACGGAAGTGCGTGTCCGCAGAGCCAGTGTCTGAAGAACACGCGCTCCAGGAAGAGCCGCGGAGATGGGCAGGAGGAGAGAACCGTGGGAGAAAGGAGGAAGGGACAGGTCCCGGAGGTCCCCATAGGTCCCCACGTGGAGAGTGACGATGGGTCCATACGCCGCCCCGCACTGGGGAAGCACAGGGGACACCGTGTCAACTATGGGTGTGGGGGTCAAGGGGACGGACCCTGCGGAGGAGCCTCAAGAGGGAGACGACAGGGGAGTCCGGCCTTCAGCGTCTCGTGCAGAGTCGGTTCCGATCTCAGCTTTTCCTCGTCAAACGTGAGTCCGACAAGGCGAGGACGGGCCTCTGGACGTTTAGCAGCCCAAGACCGTTTTCTTAGCAGTCTATGGGGGGCGTCTCCCACTAGGAAGAAGACATAAACCCGGACAGGGGACAGGGCCATGGTGACGGCCACGGGGGAACATACCGAACCCGACTGCTCGGAGGCTGCATTGTAGACATTGGATCCCAGGAGGTGTCGTCCAGAGCACCACATGGGTCCCTGAGGCGTTCACCTGTGGTGACAGCAGCTGCCCTAACAGGGACAGTGCGCGTGCGCAGACGCCACCGCGCACAGAGGACACGCAGTCCGCGCCGGGCTGTCAGCCGCGTCCCCGCAGCCGCCGGTGCGCGGCGCTCAGAGCCACGGACGGGAAGCCGCGGTCGCGGGGTGCGCTCTCCGTGGCGCCTCCTGGTGGCCCTGCCTGCAGCTGCCGCCTCCAGGCCGCCCGTCCCGCCCGGGGACAGGAGCGCACGACCGGCTGCTCTCCACTCCCTGCTCCCGCCCCTCTGCGGCCGATGACAGCGGGTTCCAGCGACAGGAGGGATTCCCACGGGCGCTCCAGGTCGGTGCAAGGGGTCCGCACTGACGAGGCGCCGAGCACAGCCGTGAGGGGGACCCGCGTGGGCTATCGTCGGCCGACGGTCCTGGCGGTTCCTCGGCCCCAGGCTGGCAGGCACAGTCCGCGGCGTGACAGTCCTGACCGCGGAGCCGTGTGCTATTAAAGCTACACGGTCACCACGACCGACGGTATCTTGTGTACTTTTTCAAAACTGAGTTTTCTATTCTATGACTGTACTCAACCGTATGAAATATAGAATTAGTAATTTATCAAATTGCGTAAAAAATGTCAATTGTTATTTATATATAAACAAAATTTATAGATTTATTTGGAAGAATTGATATATTTTCCCTACTTATTTTCTCATCTATGAACATGTACATCTCTTCATTGTCTTCAGTTTGTTCGTTTTTTCAATAACATTTTACACTCAGTGTTTAGAAATCATGATTGTAAAAATGCACCCTAATTATTCATGCAAACCTTATGAATGAAAATTTGGGGTGTTTCCAACCCTTAGTAATAGGTATTGTCATATTAACAATCTTGTCGACACCTCACCTTATAATTTTTCAAGGTTACATATGATATAGATTCCTGAATATTGGGTTACAGTATAAAATAGTAAATATACAAGTATAATTTTGCTAAATTTTCCGAGTTTCTGCTCCTTATGGGCTCTACCATTTGCATTCCACCACAGTGTATTATAATACCTGGATCCCCACAGTCTCACTAACAAGTTTGTTATCAAAAAAATTAAATTTTGCAAATCTAATAGGTGAAGTATTGTATTTCAATATATTTTAAATGTCTAGTTCTCTATGAGGGATTTTAAGCACCTCATTAAGTATTGATGCCAATTTAAATTTCCTTTTGTGTTATTAGATTGTTCATATATTTTGTTCATTTTTATTTCCTTTTGTTGGTCATTTCCATCTCATTTTTTCACACATCATTGTATTAGTGATATTATCCTAGTTTAAGAGGTTTTTTGTTTTTTTGCTTTTTTTAAAATTGAAACATTATTGATCACCCATTTTAAGTATTATAGCTTGTAATTACTTTTTGTCGTGTCCTTTTGACCTAGTTGGTGGCATTTACCTTTGGTTTGAGTTTGCTTTGCTTTATTAATGGCTGCTATGCCATCCATGTTAACTGCTGCTACATTAGTAGCAGCATATTTTCACCAGTGATTTGAAATGCTATCTTTCTTAAATACTAAATTTCTATAAATCTTGGGTATCTCTTTGAATTCTCCATTCTTTTCCATTAGGTTTTATATTTACTTATAAACAAATTCCATATGGTCTTGATAATGAAGAATTTATAAAAAAAATATTTTTCGATCTCTGGTAGACTTACACCTCCCTTTTGATTTGTTTCCTCAATTTTTTCTGATGAACGATTAATGTTTCATCAACATTTTATAATCATCCTTTTTTGTTGTAGGTGAAGAAACAAATGAGACTATTTTTAATGTGATCATGACACACGTATAAAGTAACTTAGGAGAAAATAAAATCCTTAGGATCATGTGGCTTTCTGGCCAAGAAAATATCTCTGACATTTCTCTATCGTTTGTGTATGTATGTTTTAAGAGTGTTCTAATGCTTAAATCACATAGTTAAACAGGCTTTGTTGAGTTCTTGTTAGCTTTATGCCAAATATTTTAACAATTATGTGGCTATTGAAAATGGAATCTTGATTTGTGGAATGTAATCTAGATAGTTATTGTTATTACATAAGACATTTATTAATTGTATATGTGAATTTTTCTAAATCGCAACATGTAAATTTTATTTTAGAAAGTCGTCTTGTTTGTAATAGGTTTTTAATTAATTCTTTTTGATTTTCTAAATTCACAATACATACACATAACACATTTTTCTCCATCTTGAGATATACAAATATGTATGGTCAAACCTTATTTTATCTACTGTTTTGATATTTATGAGTCTTACATCTTCTCAAAAGTACTTTGGCTTCTGTGGAAATTATTATGTCTTTTTCTTTCTTCTAATGCTTAATACTTTTGCAAAATATTGAAGTTAGTAATTCATCTCAAATTTAATTTTGTGAACGGTACCTAGCAAAAGCATAACTGGATTTAATTTCCAAATAAATAATATTTCAATCCCTGTAATGATGAAGTGCATTCTCGTAAGTAATCTGAATCCTTTCCACACATATCCCAGAATCTGTTTCAAAATTCAAACTTTTACTCCACTTCGCTTATTCTTTGCCAATCTCATTCACTTTCAAGTATGTTCCTTTGCAATACATTTTATTAGACGGAGCAAATTTCCTCTTTGTTTTCATTATTATTGTTCTTCTTATGTCTTGAACATTTTGGGGGCCATTTTTGCACATAATTTTTTTTCATATTAACTTTGAGGTTATTTGACAAGTCCCCTAAACATCACTCTTTGGAATTTTTCAAGTTTAGATTTATTGAATCTATTGATTAACATAGGTAGAATACATATATATGTGGCGTAACTTCCTAGCATCACTGCTGCCCGGCACATGGACACACCTGGGCATTTTGGTAGGAGCTGCTGAGTGGCTCCTGCGACAGGGGTATCTATGAACACATCTCCTGGGGCATCTGCTGGGACCTCTTCTTCCTTCATTCTCACAAGAGCTGGTCGTCACCAGACATACAGACCTGCCCATCTGATGGGGCAAATGCTATCTGAATAGTGAGTAAATTTCTGTGCATCATCATTAGGGAGGCGGCGGATGTCTGACATTTACTGGCCATGTGAATTGCTTCCCTGTGGAACTGCAGGAATATGTCCTTTGTCCCTATGGATAAATGAGAACTCTTTGTACAACTAGGATGCATACTACCCTTTCTCTGCCCATGAAGAATTTTCCAGTCTGGGGCTTGTCTTTTCACCTTTTGGCATTATTCTGGTTTTTGTTTGGACCAGGAAAAGTCAGCATTTTCCTCAGTGGCTTCTGGCTCTCTGGTCATTCAAAAGTAGTTCCTATTTCAAGATTATGGCAATAATAACTATCAGGGCTTTGTGTTTCTACATAGAGTCTTTGATTTTTCTGTAATTTTCCTCTTACTAAAAACATAAAATGAAAATTATTCAGATCTTTCTCATATTATGCGGCCAGATACAAAAGGCCACATAACATATAACTGTACTGATAGGAACAATCCACGATAGGTAAATTCACACACGCAGAAAATGGAGTGGTAGTCAGGGACAGGGAGAGGCGGGATGGGGAGTGACAGCTTAATGGCTACAGAGTTGATGAAGCTGTTTGATCACTAGATGGTGGTAAGGGTTGCGCCATCTTAAAAATGTACTTAATGCCACTGAATGGTAATTTTGAAAATATTAAAAACACTTTATTTTATACAAGGGATATTATTGAAAATAAAAGATGAAAAAATTTGAGGAGATGCAGGACACAGACAAAAATGAGGAGAAGCACAGCGTCAAGGAAGGGCAAGAACAGATCTGGAGTGGGGACTGGTGAGGGTGTTTGTGGGAGCTCTGGAGCCAGGGCTCCCCTGGGTGCTGGTGTTTCTTCTAATTCTTCTGATGTTTCAGGAACGGTTATGTCAGGTCGCTGTAGCTCTACCTCTGGATCTTGATCTTTCTCCTGCTCTTTCTCTTGCTCTTTCTCCTGATCTTTCTCTTGATCTTTCTGTTGCTCCTGCTCTGGATCTTGCGTCTGATCTACCACTTGCTCTGGATCTTGTTCCTGCTCTACCTCTTGCTCTGGATCTTGCTCCTGCTCTACCTCTTGCTCTGGATCTTGCTCCTGCTCTACTTCTTGCTCTGGCTTGGGCTCTGGATCTTGCTCTCGCTCTGCCTCTGGCAGTGGAGGTGGAGCTGGAGCTGGAACTCGAGCCGAACATGGCAGCAGCTCTTGGGACAGTTGTTCAGCCGGGGCGGAAGCTGGAACTGGAGAGACAACAATTGAAAATATCAATGTGAGTTTCTATGTCTCATCCAATGACACTGTCTTTCTAGAAGCCCAAGTCCAGAGACCCAGGCTCAGGAAGTCTCCCCACACCGCAGAACACTGTATGATTGTTCTGAGTACTCAGTGCCCCTGTCCCCAGCCTGTTTCTGGAAACTCTCCTCTGTGTGGCCCAGCCCAGGCCCCTCCCCAAACCCGCACAGGCACCCACCCTCTTCCTCCTCACCCTCAGTCTCCGCCTCACTAGGCTCCAGGTGCTCCGGCTTCTCCAGCTGCGCCAGAAGAAGATCAGCCTTACGCTCCACCTCTGAACCTCGCATACTGATATGTACATAGGCCGAAAGAAACTTCAAAGAATGAAATTCAGGAGGCTCGTGGAAATCGGTGGAATAGAATTCCAGCCAGATCTTTAAGACAGAGGACATGGCACTGTGGGAGACAGGTGGGCAACAGCATCAGAGGCCTGGCCTATCCCTCTATGCTGCCCTCCCAAGGCTCCCCTGAGTGAGCTGCAGTCTTGTACCTTCTGCCCGTGCCTGTCCATAGACCAGCCCATCCAATGTCCACCCCCAGTATGGCAGTTCTGGCACAGATGGGCCTGGCAGCCAAGGAGGGGCTGGCAAAAGCCTCCATGGGAGGAGCCTTCAACCACTGATGTGACCACGTTTCCCTTCTTCAGGGAAACCTGACAACCTCCTCTGTCTGTGTCACTGCCCCATCCCTGCTGGAATGACCTGTCCACCCCAGGAGGGTGCTGTCTGCTCTGGGCATTACTCACTGGCACACAGGAGGTGTCCAGCAATATCTGATAAATGAGGAAACAGAGGGAGGCGCTGCTCCCCTGGCCTACCCAGGGCCCTTGGAAAAGCCCAAACTTGAGCTCACACGTGAATGTACTGCCCAAGTGTCTGCATGAAAATCTGCATATCCTTTTCCCAGTGACAGCAATCTCTTGGCCCTGACCACACTCTGCACCCTCAGCACCAGCTGAGCATCCCCATGGAGGCTCCAGCCCCGAGTGTGAGCGGCATGCTCTGCACACCTCCTGCTCTGGCTCAGCACGGGCTCTGGGGGTGTGGGCAGGGCTGGGTGGGAGGGCGTGGGGATGGATTCTCTCTGGGCTCACTCTGCTCTCCAGCCTCTCGCACACCCTATGGTGCCTGGGACCACATCCCCAGCCGTCTTGACCTCTTTCCCTGCAGGGAAAGCCTTGAGCCCTCAGCCCTGTAGCAGGAATCATAAGATGTGTGAGAGCCAGAGTTCTGCCAGCCCCCCACCCACAGGCCCCCGCAGACCACACGCAGTTGTGTGGAGATGGGAGCCCCTCCTTCTGCACCTAAACCCCACTTACCATTTTAGCTGCTCCAGGGATTCGCCATCCCCGTGACAATCAGTAATCATGTTTCCATACGTAGAGGAGGTCAGGAGTGTGTCAAATCTACCATATGGTGGCACTACCTGCTTCTCATGTCTACTGTGACTGTCCTACCTCTGACTAGACTGGAAGCCCACGAGGGCAGTGAATGCAGTCTCCTCGGTTCATTGGATTATGGTCAGTGCCCAGAAAGTGACTGCACATAGTGTGGCTTCACGTATGATTGTTGAAGGAATGAACCCCAACCAACTCCTCCCAAGATCTCTGGGTGCACCTGAAGCCGCTCTGCCCGCCTCTGGTCTCCCTGCTTTGAATACACCCAGGAGCCTACAGATAGAATCTCAAATTTCCTGTAAAAATGTGAAAACAGTGAAGCCCAAGTCAACGAGGTCAGTGAGGGGGTGACAGAGACTTCCTCGTGGGGGTGTCAGGAATCCTGAATGAGGACGACCGTGGCCCCTCCAGCAGACCTTCCACAGGGCTGGACTCAGGAGCAGCACTTTCCATGGGGGACCCACTGGAGCTTGTTCCTGTTACCACCCACTGAACACAGGAGGAAACTGAGGCTCAGAGGGGTGTGGTGACAGTCCTAAGACTCACAGCTGGGAGGCGGCCTAGTGACACTGTGTGATCCAGGGCCTGAGTGCTCACCTGAGGAAAAGCAGGTGCAGCACATGCCGGGGACTGGCAAAGTTCTTGTAGCTTGACAGAAACAGGTGGACATAAGATTGGTCACCACCCAAGACAGCAGGCACCAGGTGCTCCTCCCGCTTCTTCAGGGTGTGTGCCGGGACAGGCCACACCATGTGGGTGGCATCCGAGCTCAATGAAGATGTGTCTTCATCTAGGACAGGACAGGGGAGAGATACACAGTGACAGCACCGTGAACCCCAAGGAGGGCAGGGGCTGGAGGCCAGTCTTAACCCCAGGGAGGACATGAGAAGACAGCCTGAGGGCCCAGGGTTAATGTACAGGGTGGTGGTTGCCACCCCGGCAGTCCCCGTTCACCCTCCAGCCAGACCTGAGGTGTGAACACACCAGGGCCAGCAGGTTTATAAACCCCCCACCCTCTGCCCCTGCCCTGGGAGGGTGTCCCATGTCCCCGTTCCCCACACACTCAGGAGGAGTGGGTGCGGTCTCCAAGGGAGGCTCATAGTGCTGGCCTGGCCTTGCCCAACCTCCTCTGGGCCACCTGACATTACCTTTGGGGACATCCTCCCAGACGGCCACAGGGGTCGAGGGCGAGGGCTGAACCAGCGCCGGAAGCATTGGACAAGCTTCTCAGCACAGCGCTTCCTGGGGCTACGGCCCCGGGACCTCGGGATACAGCACAACATCTCACTCTGCCTGTGGCCAAGTGAGCTGGGGAAGGGGCTGTGTATAGAATGTGGGTGTCAGGTTACCGAGTTCCGAGTTCTGTTGGGGTCTGTCGTCAAGGAAGTGAAGTCACTTCCTGATACCTCATTTCCTGAGCCCCTCCTCTGTGTACAAGACTGCAAATGCCCCTCTGGGTACCTGTCTGCTGACCCTCCTTCCCCATGAACTCTCTCTATTGCCCACACTTCCACCAACACTGCCTGACCACACCCCTGTGCAAGGCCTGGTTGCAGCCAGCGTCACAGCTCGGAGGAGATACACGTAGGTTCATCCCCAGCTCCTGCTTCTTATCACTTTATGTGACCCTGGACCAGCCGTTGTCACTCTCATGACCTCCCCAGTCTCCCCTTTTGCACAGTGGGGATCTTTCTAGCATCTTCTTCCTAGGGATGGCATCAGGCATGTGTGAGGAAACATCTCTGAAACCTATGGCCGGTGTCACATGCAGCTAATAAACAAGACTAGAGATAAAATCCACGACGGTGTGGAAGGTAGCATGGAATACAACTAACGACAGGTCTGGTTCCTGTCATATAATCTTGAAAATGTCACTTTTGCTCTTGGTCTGTTTTCCCTGTCTGCACCATGCGACAGTTGGAATTTCATGCATTCACATACTGCTTTCCTCCATAAAACCTCACAATGGCTTCGTGTGTATTTAGTTTTGGACTCAAGTGCCACATCACGGTCTGTGTGGTTGGCTACTCCTCAGGGGCTCCCAGTGGTCCCCACCATCTGCTGCACACATCCTCACGTAATCCCCTGCCCTGCAGTGTGGACTGGACTTAGTGACTCACTTCTAACCAATACAGGATCAAAAGTGAGAAGGTGTCACTTTCTAAATGTCATTGTAACACGCCTGTCTCTAGAGTCTTGTGCTCTGTCTCCTCTGTTCTCTCTGTTTGTATCCACCATATGCCAAGCATGGTGCCGAGAGCTGGAGAAAGAGCTGATTCAGCTGCACCCTGGCTTGGGAGATGATCCCAGGATAAGAAAGAGGAGAAGACGTGCTATCGAGTGCCTGACATTCTAAGAGAGGAAAGTGATCTAGGAGGCCATCAGAATATTCTAGATTAGGAAGCTACCTGAAGATGGTAGGAAATGAACACCATTTGCAGGGAAGAACCAGAGGCGTTTGGTCCATTAAGATGACGGCAACATGGAACTGATGTGTAAGATGTAAGTAAGTAAGAAATACTATTCACAAATTCAAATCCTATTTTCAAAATCATTGAATGGCAGGGATAAGTGCTCATGTTCAATGCAAACATAACTAGAATTGAGGAAGATTCCATTTATGGAATAACTTTATATCTCCATTAGATGAAAGTATGCAGATATGTTCAGCAATTCTTTTCAAATTGTATAAAATATCCATTGTTGACACAATCAGGATTCCACCCCCATACTTTGGCTTCACACCCGATTTTCTTTACACCAGACACACATCCATTGCTGTGATGTAGATCCATTGCTGTCAACACTATCCCAGCCCACAGCCTACTGGTCCTGGGAGACAGCAACTCTATCACTATATTGTGTGCAGAATCCAGGAATGGTCTAACACGGGGGCTCCATAAATACTCCCTGAAGTGCTGCACTTGAGAAGAGTCTATGATTTTATTACCTAGTGCTCTACCTACACATGTTATCACTCTGCATTATGTCATGATCCTTAGTCCCCCTCACCTGACAGTCAGCAACCCAGGAGCAGAGTCTACACCTCGGTCTGCCCCTATTCCTGGCCCCCAGCCCAGCACCTGGCAAGTAATAGGTGCCAAGTACTGATGAATGAATTGTCTGGAAACATGTGAAACAGGATTCATCAAGAATACCCAGATGGAAGGTCACCATGAACATGCTGCCTGATAACCTGCCAGCCCTTTAGTTCTGTCTGCCGACCACTTCCTTCAGCCAGGAACTGCCTGGGCTCAAAGATTTCCCAGAGTCACCATCCTGCCTTGACTTCTGCCGTTCACTTTAGCCTCCTTGATTGTCCTACTTACTGTGGGTTTCTTCACTCTCAGTCTCAGGGGACACCTCTGAACCCCTAAGGTAGCCCACTGGGTCTTCCTTCTCTGGCCAACACATTCCTCTTGCTTCTGTGCATGGCCTTGATAGCAGTGTCACAGGCAATCCCAGGAAACTGACACCCCAGCATGCTGACCTTGGGCACCCGCACTAGTCAAGGGAGCCCTCTCCCTTCATCTCCTGCAGAATCCCCCTAGGAATAGGGGATGCAGATATGTACACATGTGTAGGGAGGAAAGCGGGTCTCATGACATCTTAGCTAGAAGATGATTACAAATTTCTTAAACATTAGTAGAAAATTATGGTTCATTTGTCCTGGCATGCAACTGAATGAGAAAAAGTCTGTGAAAAATTCTGACACCCATGACAAAAGAAATGATCCAAACAATACGACCATCGAGGTGCTTTTCTTTTATGTTTAGGACTAACATTTAAAAATGTGGTATTGAGGAGAATGTCAACAATATTGGGGGAGGCTCTGGAACGATGCTGAGTAGAAAATGGACAATAGATTCCTTTTTTGAGAATTAAGAGAAGCTATTTTGCAGAAAATGGCAAATGAGCTTGACTTTTAGAAACGAAGAGCATTATAGCAAGTAAGTTTAGTGGAAAGTAGATGATATTTGGGAGAGGGGTGACGTGTTAAGTTACAAGAGGCAAAGAAATGGAAAGAACACATGTTTTGCAAAGGGAAAAATCATTCCTGTAAAACATCAGAATTGGAGTTTTCTTGCTGTTCTTTTTGTGCCTATGTAGCATCTTCTTTCTGCTGTAACTTCCAACTTGGGTTCTAGGCACTCTGTGTATGTGTGTGTTTACAAGAGAGAAATTGATAAACCTTAGTAAGCCCTAGAAAATTCTAGAGGTCTGAAATAAACAGATATTTTTCAAGTTTATTTAATTAAAAAGCAAAACAAAACAAAAACAGTGTCATCTGCTCCTATTAGGTAAAATATATGATCATATTGGAATCTGTGTGTGTGTGTGGCTGGCCAATATAGGGATCCACACCCTTGACCTTGGTGATACGAGGCTGTGCTCTAACCAGCTGAGCTACCAGCCAGCCTATACATGATCATATTGGAATAATATGCAACAGAGAGATACTCTGCTGCTATGGAGAATAAGCTGATTGCAAGGAAAAAAGATGCTCACAGATAAGGCAAGGGTAGGCTTTTTGTCCCCCATTGTGGAATAGTACAGGGAACAATGCAAATGTATTGAGGCTGGTAATTCCAAGTCATGGGAAGGAAATTAAAATGATGACTCTGGAAGAATAGTTTCAAATGTCAAGGAGTTTGAGGCAGGTGATCAATTTGGTGAAATGACAATTGCTTTAGGAGAGGCTGCTTCTTTGAAAGGATTGATACATACAGCAAGGCAAGGTAGGTGACTGTGCTGCTAAGTTTTTAATATTGCTATGAGTTTTAACTTTAAATATATTTGTGACTTTGCATGTAGCTCTGAATTTTGAGTGTCATAATTATTTAAGAATCTTTTATGGATTTGATTACTATAGCTTTCACTGTAATTTGATGAGGTTTTAGAACTACATTCCATTTCTAATTTTGGTTTTATTATTTCCAAGTGCCAAAATACTTAACACAGAACCACCTCTTATTCTATAATAAAAAGCAATGGAGACAAGTTATTCAGTTGAAAAAAATTACTTTTTTTTTTTTTTAAAGATGACCTGTAAGTGGATCCTATCGATTGATGTGGTGTTGTCAGCACCACGCTCTCCCAAGTGAGCCAATCAGCCAACCCTTCATAGGGATCCAAACCCGTGGCCCTGGTGCTGTCAGCACCGCACTCTCCAAGTGCGCACGGGCCGGCCCTGCTCCATGGTAGTTTTAGCTGCTTCCCTCCTTTCTTCTCAGAATTTTCATTTTCCCATGTTCTCCTGGACAACTTCAACCCTGCTAACGATTAAAACCCATCACATCTGTCTGTCATGGTGTGGATTGGCTCCCAAGCAGAAGACTCAGGGCTTCTTTGAACTAGGACTTGCATTGACTTCAACTCAACCAAGCTGAGGCGCCGATCTTGTGATTACACTTAGCATGTGCTATGAATGGAGAGAAATGAAGTGAAAAGTGCCTATGAGATGCGAAGTCATACTTGTCACGTTCCTAGTCCCCTCTGTGGGCTTCTCTCCATCTTCAGCTCCACCTCACTGTTTACCCCTTAAAGAAGCCAGATGCTCTCTAATTCATATGTCCACGAAACACTTGGTTTCAAATAACGGGTATTAAATGAATATCTGTTGGAAGTTGTGTATCCTAAATTTGTAGGTGTCCTTTATGTGACTGACGATGGCATGAATAACTAGTGTTAACAGTCTTTGATGTGCTCAGCATTAATATACATTAGGAATTGTCATGGAATCTTGTAAAATTGAAAAAAAATCCAAATGCATGTCATCTGGCCTTGGAGTCCAGTTCTTCAGTACACACTCTGCTGATTTGGGCACCTCAGTCAAGAACCCAGTCAAAGAACCTCACAGAGTCACCCACAGGCCACGAAGCCACAGCACACGAGCAAGACTTTCCTGTGCTGCCCTGTTAACCATGAGCAGATGCCAAGGGCCCCAGATGTTTCAGCAAATCCTCTAGTTTCAGCAACTCCTCTAATAAGAAATAGGCCAAAGCAAACAAACAAAAAAGGAAAAAGCGAATTGGAAGAAATAGAGATCATGCAAGGGAAACAGAAATACCATTAACTTCCTCAGAGTTATAGGAGAGAAACTGTTGGACTAACTGAAGAAGAACAGACATTGTTAAAGTAGAAGAGGGAGAAGATGAATCAAATAACCATGAGGTCATTTAGAAATTAAAAATATAACTGTTGAAATTTTTGTTTGTTTGTTTTGTGTGTGTGTGTGTGTGTGTGACAGTTAAGGGCGTTGTAACCATAGGGGTGGTGTCGCCCGCACCGCGCTCAGCCAGTGAGCACAGCGGCCATCCCTATGTGGGATCCGAACCCGCGGCAGCGCCCCTGTGCTCCCAGCACCGCTCTCTCCCGTGTGCGCCACGGGGCGGCCCATAAGTGTTGAAATTTAAATTAGAAAACAACTCACTAGAAAGATGAGAAAATAACACAAGGGAAGCGTGATTAGATCAAAAAAAAAAAAGGATAACAAGAAAGATACAATTGAAAGAAAAGCATAAAATAGTAAAAGGAGTAAAAGGGAAAGAGAGAGAGAAAACGGAAGTGCGTGTCCGCAGAGCCAGTGTCTGAAGAACACGCGCTCCAGGAAGAGCCGCGGAGATGGGCAGGAGGAGAGAACCGTGGGAGAAAGGAGGAAGGGACAGGTCCCGGAGGTCCCCATAGGTCCCCACGTGGAGAGTGACGATGGGTCCATACGCCGCCCCGCACTGGGGAAGCACAGGGGACACCGTGTCAACTATGGGTGTGGGGGTCAAGGGGACGGACCCTGCGTAGGAGCCTCAAGAGGGAGACGACAGGGGAGTCCGGCCTTCAGCGTCTCGTGCAGAGTCGCTTCCGATCTCAGCTTTTCCTCGTCAAACGTGAGTCCGACAAGGCGAGGACGGGCCTCTGGACGTTTAGCAGCCCAAGACCGTTTTCTTAGCAGTCTATGGGGGGCGTCTCCGACTAGGAAGAAGACATAAACCCGGACAGGGGACAGGGCCCTGGTGACGGCCACGGGGGAACATACCGAACCCGACTGCTCGGAGGCTGCATTGTAGACATTGGATCCCAGGAGGTGTCGTCCAGAGCACCACATGGGTCCCTGAGGCGTTCACCTGTGGTGACAGCAGCTGCCCTAACAGGGACAGTGCGCGTGCGCAGACGCCACCGCGCACAGAGGACACGCAGTCCGCGCCGGGCTGTCAGCCGCGTCCCCGCAGCCGCCGGTGCGCGGCGCTCAGAGCCGCGGACGGGAAGCCGCGGTCGCGGGGTGCGCTCTCCGTGGCGCCTCCTGGTGGCCCTGCCTGCAGCTGCCGCCCCCAGGCCGCCCGTCCCGCCCGGGGACAGGAGCGCACGACCGGCTGCTCTGCACTCCCTGCTCCCGCCCCTCTGCGGCCGATGACAGCGGGTTCCAGCGACAGGAGGGATTCCCACGGGCGCTCCAGGTCGGTGCAAGGGGTCCGCACTGACGAGGCGCCGAGCACAGCCGTGAGGGGGACCCGCGTGGGCTATCGTCGGCCGACGGTCCTGGCGGTTCCTCGGCCCCAGGCTGGCAGGCACAGTCCGCGGCGTGACAGTCCTGACCGCGGAGCCGTGTGCTATTAAAGCTACACGGTCACCACGACCGACGGTATCTTGTGTACTTTTTCAAAACTGAGTTTTCTATTCTATGACTGTACTCAACCGTATGAAATATAGAATTAGTAATTTATCAAATTGCGTAAAAAATGTCAATTGTTATTTATATATAAACAAAATTTATAGATTTATTTGGAAGAATTGATATATTTTCCCTACTTATTTTCTCATCTATGAACATGTACATCTCTTCATTGTCTTCAGTTTGTTCGTTTTTTCAATAACATTTTACACTCAGTGTTTAGAAATCATGATTGTAAAAATGCACCCTAATTATTCATGCAAACCTTATGAATGAAAATTTGGGGTGTTTCCAACCCTTAGTAATAGGTATTGTCATATTAACAATCTTGTCGACACCTCACCTTATAATTTTTCAAGGTTACATATGATATAGATTCCTGAATATTGGGTTACAGTATAAAATAGTAAATATACAAGTATAATTTTGCTAAATTTTCCGAGTTTCTGCTCCTTATGGGCTCTACCATTTGCATTCCACCACAGTGTATTATAATAC
Organism: Cynocephalus volans; assembly: GCF_027409185.1. Taxonomy (NCBI): domain Eukaryota; kingdom Metazoa; phylum Chordata; class Mammalia; order Dermoptera; family Cynocephalidae; genus Cynocephalus; species Cynocephalus volans. Next base: position 49,733,135 of record NC_084476.1, on the reverse strand, counting down.
CTGGATCCCCACAGTCTCACTAACAAGTTTGTTATCAAAAAAATTAAATTTTGCAAATCTAATAGGTGAAGTATTGTATTTCAATATATTTTAAATGTCTAGTTCTCTATGAGGGATTTTAAGCACCTCATTAAGTATTGATGCCAATTTAAATTTCCTTTTGTGTTATTAGATTGTTCATATATTTTGTTCATTTTTATTTCCTTTTGTTGGTCATTTCCATCTCATTTTTTCACACATCATTGTATTAGTGATATTATCCTAGTTTAAGAGGTTTTTTGTTTTTTTGCTTTTTTTAAAATTGAAACATTATTGATCACCCATTTTAAGTATTATAGCTTGTAATTACTTTTTGTCGTGTCCTTTTGACCTAGTTGGTGGCATTTACCTTTGGTTTGAGTTTGCTTTGCTTTATTAATGGCTGCTATGCCATCCATGTTAACTGCTGCTACATTAGTAGCAGCATATTTTCACCAGTGATTTGAAATGCTATCTTTCTTAAATACTAAATTTCTATAAATCTTGGGTATCTCTTTGAATTCTCCATTCTTTTCCATTAGGTTTTATATTTACTTATAAACAAATTCCATATGGTCTTGATAATGAAGAATTTATAAAAAAAATATTTTTCGATCTCTGGTAGACTTACACCTCCCTTTTGATTTGTTTCCTCAATTTTTTCTGATGAACGATTAATGTTTCATCAACATTTTATAATCATCCTTTTTTGTTGTAGGTGAAGAAACAAATGAGACTATTTTTAATGTGATCATGACACACGTATAAAGTAACTTAGGAGAAAATAAAATCCTTAGGATCATGTGGCTTTCTGGCCAAGAAAATATCTCTGACATTTCTCTATCGTTTGTGTATGTATGTTTTAAGAGTGTTCTAATGCTTAAATCACATAGTTAAACAGGCTTTGTTGAGTTCTTGTTAGCTTTATGCCAAATATTTTAACAATTATGTGGCTATTGAAAATGGAATCTTGATTTGTGGAATGTAATCTAGATAGTTATTGTTATTACATAAGACATTTATTAATTGTATATGTGAATTTTTCTAAATCGCAACATGTAAATTTTATTTTAGAAAGTCGTCTTGTTTGTAATAGGTTTTTAATTAATTCTTTTTGATTTTCTAAATTCACAATACATACACATAACACATTTTTCTCCATCTTGAGATATACAAATATGTATGGTCAAACCTTATTTTATCTACTGTTTTGATATTTATGAGTCTTACATTTTCTCAAAAGTACTTTGGCTTCTGTGGAAATTATTATGTCTTTTTCTTTCTTCTAATGCTTAATACTTTTGCAAAATATTGAAGTTAGTAATTCATCTCAAATTTAATTTTGTGAACGGTACCTAGCAAAAGCATAACTGGATTTAATTTCCAAATAAATAATATTTCAATCCCTGTAATGACGAAGTGCATTCTCGTAAGTAATCTGAATCCTTTCCACACATATACCAGAATCTGTTTCAAAATTCAAACTTTTACTCCACTTCGCTTATTCTTTGCCAATCTCATTCACTTTCAAGTATGTTCCTTTGCAATACATTTTATTAGACGGAGCAAATTTCCTCTTTGTTTTCATTATTATTGTTCTTCTTATGTCTTGAACATTTTGGGGGCCATTTTTGCACATAATTTTTTTTCATATTAACTTTGAGGTTATTTGACAAGTCCCCTAAACATCACTCTTTGGAATTTTTCAAGTTGAGATTTATTGAATCTATTGATTAACATAGGTAGAATACATATATATGTGGCGTAACTTCCTAGCATCACTGCTGCCCGGCACATGGACACACCTGGGCATTTTGGTAGGAGCTGCTGAGTGGCTCCTGCGACAGGGGTATCTATGAACACATATCCTGGGGCATCTGCTGGGACCTCTTCTTCCTTCATTCTCACAAGAGCTGGTCGTCACCAGACATACAGACCTGCCCATCTGATGGGGCAAATGCTATCTGAATAGTGAGTAAATTTCTGTGCATCATCATTAGGGAGGCCGCGGATGTCTGACATTTACTGGCCATGTGAATTGCTTCCCTGTGGAACTGCAGGAATATGTCCTTTGTCCCTATGGATAAATGAGAACTCTTTGTTCATCTAGGATGCATACTACCCTTTCTCTGCCCATGAAGAATTTTCCAGTCTGGGGCTTGTCTTTTCACCTTTTGGCATTATTCTGGTTTTTGTTTGGACCAGGAAAAGTCAGCATTTTCCTCAGTGGCTTCTGGCTCTCTGGTCATTCAAAAGTAGTTCCTATTTCAAGATTATGGCAATAATAACTATCAGGGCTTTGTGTTTCTACATAGAGTCTTTGATTTTTCTGTAATTTTCCTCTTACTAAAAACATAAAATGAAAATTATTCAGATCTTTCTCATATTATGCGGCCAGATACAAAAGGCCACATAACATATAACTGTACTGATAGGAACAATCCACGATAGGTAAATTCACACACGCAGAAAATGGAGTGGTAGTCAGGGACAGGGAGAGGCGGGATGGGGAGTGACAGCTTAATGGCTACAGAGTTGATGAAGCTGTTTGATCACTAGATGGTGGTAAGGGTTGCGCCATCTTAAAAATGTACTTAATGCCACTGAATGGTAATTTTGAAAATATTAAAAACACTTTATTTTATACAAGGGATATTATTGAAAATAAAAGATGAAAAAATTTGAGGAGATGCAGGACACAGACAAAAATGAGGAGAAGCACAGCGTCAAGGAAGGGCAAGAACAGATCTGGAGTGGGGACTGGTCAGGGTGTTTGTGGGAGCTCTGGAGCCAGGGCTCCCCTGGGTGCTGGTGTTTCTTCTAATTCTTCTGATGTTTCAGGAACGGTTATGTCAGGTCGCTGTAGCTCTACCTCTGGATCTTGATCTTTCTCCTGCTCTTTCTCTTGCTCTTTCTCCTGATCTTTCTCTTGATCTTTCTGTTGCTCCTGCTCTGGATCTTGCGTCTGATCTACCACTTGCTCTGGATCTTGTTCCTGCTCTACCTCTTGCTCTGGATCTTGCTCCTGCTCTACCTCTTGCTCTGGATCTTGCTCCTGCTCTACTTCTTGCTCTGGCTTGGGCTCTGGATCTTGCTCTCGCTCTGCCTCTGGCAGTGGATGTGGAGCTGGAGCTGGAACTCGAGCCGAACATGGCAGCAGCTCTTGGGACAGTTGTTCAGCCGGGGCGGAAGCTGGAACTGGAGAGACAACAATTGAAAATATCAATGTGAGTTTCTATGTCTCATCCAATGACACTGTCTTTCTAGAAGCCCAAGTCCAGAGACCCAGGCTCAGGAAGTCTCCCCACACCGCAGAACACTGTATGATTGTTCTGAGTACTCAGTGCCCCTGTCCCCAGCCTGTTTCTGGAAACTCTCCTCTGTGTGGCCCAGCCCAGGCCCCTCCCCAAACCCGCACAGGCACCCACCCTCTTCCTCCTCACCCTCAGTCTCCGCCTCACTAGGCTCCAGGTGCTCCGGCTTCTCCAGCTGCGCCAGAAGAAGATCAGCCTTACGCTCCACCTCTGAACCTCGCATACTGATATGTACATAGGCCGAAAGAAACTTCAAAGAATGAAATTCAGGAGGCTCGTGGAAATCGGTGGAATAGAATTCCAGCCAGATCTTTAAGACAGAGGACATGGCACTGTGGGAGACAGGTGGGCAACAGCATCAGAGGCCTGGCCTATCCCTCTATGCTGCCCTCCCAAGGCTCCCCTGAGTGAGCTGCAGTCTTGTACCCTCTGCCCGTGCCTGTCCATAGACCAGCCCATCCAATGTCCACCCCCAGTATGGCAGTTCTGGCACAGATGGGCCTGGCAGCCAAGGAGGGGCTGGCAAAAGCCTCCATGGGAGGAGCCTTCAACCACTGATGTGACCACGTTTCCCTTCTTCAGGGAAACCTGACAACCTCCTCTGTCTGTGTCACTGCCCCATCCCTGCTGGAATGACCTGTCCACCCCAGGAGGGTGCTGTCTGCTCTGGGCATTACTCACTGGCACACAGGAGGTGTCCAGCAATATCTGATAAATGAGGAAACAGAGGGAGGCGCTGCTCCCCTGGCCTACCCAGGGCCCTTGGAAAAGCCCAAACTTGAGCTCACACGTGAATGTACTGCCCAAGTGTCGGCATGAAAATCTGCATATCCTTTTCCCAGTGACAGCAATCTCTTGGCCCTGACCACACTCTGCACCCTCAGCACCAGCTGAGCATCCCCATGGAGGCTCCAGCCCCGAGTGTGAGCGGCATGCTCTGCACACCTCCTGCTCTGGCTCAGCACGGGCTCTGGGGGTGTGGGCAGGGCTGGGTGGGAGGGCGTGGGGATGGATTCTCTCTGGGCTCACTCTGCTCTCCAGCCTCTCGCACACCCTACGGTGCCTGGGACCACATCCCCAGCCGTCTTGACCTCTTTCCCTGCAGGGAAAGCCTTGAGCCCTCAGCCCTGTAGCAGGAATCCTAAGATGTGTGAGAGCCAGAGTTCTGCCAGCCCCCCACCCACAGGCCCCCGCAGACCACACGCAGTTGTGTGGAGATGGGAGCCCCTCCTTCTGCACCTAAACCCCACTTACCATTTTAGCTGCTCCAGGGATTCGCCATCCCCGTGACAATCAGTAATCATGTTTCCATACCTAGAAGAGGTCAGGAGTGTGTCAAATCTACCATATGGTGGCACTACCTGCTTCTCATGTCTACTGTGACTGTCTCACCTCTGACTAGACTGGAAGCCCACGAGGGCAGTGAATGCAGTCTCCTCGGTTCATTGGATTATGGTCAGTGCCCAGAAAGTGACTGCACATAGTGTGGCTTCACGTATGATTGTTGAAGGAATGAACCCCAACCAACTCCTCCCAAGATCTCTGGGTGCACCTGAAGCCGCTCTGCCCGCCTCTGGTCTCCCTGCTTTGAATACACCCAGGAGCCTACAGATAGAATCTCAAATTTCCTGTAAAAATGTGAAAACAGTGAAGCCCAAGTCAACGAGGTCAGTGAGGGGGTGACAGAGACTTCCTCGTGGGGGTGTCAGGAATCCTGAATGAGGACGACCGTGGCCCCTCCAGCAGACCTTCCACAGGGCTGGACTCAGGAGCAGCACTTTCCATGGGGGACCCACTGGAGCTTGTTCCTGTGACCACCCACTGAACACAGGAGGAAACTGAGGCTCAGAGGGGTGTGGTGACAGTCCTAAGACTCACAGCTGGGAGGCGGCCTAGTGACACTGTGTGATCCAGGGCCTGAGTGCTCACCTGAGGAAAAGCAGGTGCAGCACATGCCGGGGACTGGCAAAGTTCTTGTAGCTTGACAGAAACAGGTGGACATAAGATTGGTCACCACCCAAGACAGCAGGCACCAGGTGCTCCTCCCGCTTCTTCAGGGTGCGTGCCGGGACAGGCCACACCATGTGGGTGGCATCCGAGCTCAATGAAGATGTGTCTTCATCTAGGACAGGACAGGGGAGAGATACACATTGACAGCACCGTGAACCCCAAGGAGGGCAGGGGCTGGAGGCCAGTCTTAACCCCAGGGAGGACATGAGAAGACAGCCTGAGGGCCCAGGGTTAATGTACAGGGTGGTGGTTGCCACCCCGGCAGTCCCCGTTCACCCTCCAGCCAGACCTGAGGTGTGAACACACCAGGGCCAGCAGGTTTATAAAGCCCCCACCCTCTGCCCCTGCCCTGGGAGGGTGTCCCATGTCCCCGTTCCCCACACACTCAGGAGGAGTGGGTGCGGTCTCCAAGGGAGGCTCATAGTGCTGGCCTGGCCTTGCCCAACCTCCTGTGGGCCACCTGACATTACCTTTGGGGACCTCCTCCCAGACGGCCACAGGGGTCGAGGGCGAGGGCTGAACCAGCGCCGGAAGCATTGGACAAGCTTCTCAGCACAGCGCTTCCTGGGGCTACGGCCCCGGAACCTCGGGATACAGCACAACATCTCACTCTGCCTGTGGCCAAGTGAGCTGGGGAAGGGGCTGTGTATAGAATGTGGGTGTCAGGTTACCGAGTTCCGAGTTCTGTTGGGGTCTGTCGTCAAGGAAGTGAAGTCACTTCCTGATACCTCATTTCCTGAGCCCCTCCTCTGTGTACAAGACTGCAAATGCCCCTCTGGGTACCTGTCTGCTGACCCTCCTTCCCCATGAACTCTCTCTATTGCCCACACTTCCACCAACACTGCCTGACCACACCCCTGTGCAAGGCCTGGTTGCAGCCAGCGTCACAGCTCGGAGGAGATACACGTAGGTTCATCCCCAGCTCCTGCTTCTTATCACTTTATGTGACCCTGGACCAGCCGTTGTCACTCTCATGACCTCCCCAGTCTCCCCTTTTGCACAGTGGGGATCTTTCTAGCATCTTCTTCCTAGGGATGGCATCAGGCATGTGTGAGGAAACATCTCTGAAACCTATGGCCGGTGTCACATGCAGCTAATAAACAAGACTAGAGATAAAATCCACGACGGTGTGGAAGGTAGCATGGAATACAACTAACGACAGGTCTGGTTCCTGTCATATAATCTTGAAAATGTCACTTTTGCTCTTGGTCTGTTTTCCCTGTCTGCACCATGCGACAGTTGGAATTTCATGCATTCACATACTGCTTTCCTCCATAAAACCTCACAATGGCTTCGTGTGTATTTAGGTTTGGACTCAAGTGCCACATCTCGGTCTGTGTGGTTGGCTACTCCTCAGGGGCTCCCAGTGGTCCCCACCATCTGCTGCACACATCCTCACGTAATCCCCTGCCCTGCAGTGTGGACTGGACTTAGTGACTCACTTCTAACCAATACAGGATCAAAAGTGAGAAGGTGTCACTTTCTAAATGTCATTGTAACACGCCTGTCTCTAGAGTCTTGTGCTCTGTCTCCTCTGTTCTCTCTGTTTGTATCCACCATATGCCAAGCATGGTGCCGAGAGCTGGAGAAAGAGCTGATTCAGCTGCACCCTGGCTTGGGAGATGATCCCAGGATAAGAAAGAGGAGAAGACGTGCTATCGAGTGCCTGACATTCTAAGAGAGGAAAGTGATCTAGGAGGCCATCAGAATATTCTAGATTAGGAAGCTACCTGAAGAGGGTAGGAAATGAACACCATTTGCAGGGAAGAACCAGAGGCGTTTGGTCCATTAAGATGACGGCAACATGGAACTGATGTGTAAGATGTAAGTAAGTAAGAAATACTATTCACAAATTCAAATCCTATTTTCAAAATCATTGAATGGCAGGGATAAGTGCTCATGTTCAATGCAAACATAACTAGAATTGAGGAAGATTCCATTTATGGAATAACTTTATATCTCCATTAGATGAAAGTATGCAGATATGTTCAGCAATTCTTTTCAAATTGTATAAAATATCCATTGTTGACACAATCAGGATTCCACCCCCATACTTTGGCTTCACACCCGATTTTCTTTACACCAGACACACATCCATTGCTGTGATGTAGATCCATTGCTGTCAACACTATCCCAGCCCACAGCCTACTGGTCCTGGGAGACAGCAACTCTATCACTATATTGTGTGCAGAATCCAGGAAGGGCCTAACACGGGGGCTCCATAAATACTCCCTGAAGTGCTGCACTTGAGAAGAGTCTATGATTTTATTACCAAGTGCTCTACCTACACATGTTATCACTCTGCATTATGTCATGATCCTTAGTCCCCCTCACCTGACAGTCAGCAACCCAGGAGCAGAGTCTACACCTCGGTCTGCCGCTATTCCTGGCCCCCAGCCCAGCACCTGGCAAGTAATAGGTGCCAAGTACTGATGAATGAATTGTCTGGAAACATGTGAAACAGGATTCATCAAGAATACCCAGATGGAAGGTCACCATGAACATGCTGCCTGATAACCTGCCAGCCCTTTAATTCTGTCTGCCGACCACTTCCTTCAGCCAGGAACTGCCTGGGCTCAAAGATTTCCCAGAGTCACCATCCTGCCTTGACTTCTGCCGTTCACTTTAGCCTCCTTGATTGTCCTACTTACTGTGGGTTTCTTCACTCTCAGTCTCAGGGGACACCTCTGAACCCCTAAGGTAGCCCACTGGGTCTTCCTTCTCTGGCCAACACATTCCTCTTGCTTCTGTGCATGGCCTTGATAGCAGTGTCACAGGCAATCCCAGGAAACTGACACCCCAGCATGCTGACCTTGGGCACCCGCACTAGTCAAGGGAGCCCTCTCCCTTCATCTCCTGCAGAATCCCCCTAGGAATAGGGGATGCAGATATGTACACATGTGTAGGGAGGAAAGCGGGTCTCATGACATCTTAGCTAGAAGATGATTACAAATTTCTTAAACATTAGTAGAAAATTATGGTTCATTTGTCCTGGCATGCAACTGAATGAGAAAAAATCTGTGAAAAATTCTGACACCCATGACAAAAGAAATGATCCAAACAATACGACCATCGAGGTGCTTTTCTTTTATGTTTAGGACTAACATTTAAAAATGTGGTATTGAGGAGAATGTCAACAATATTGGGGGAGGCTCTGGAACGATGCTGAGTAGAAAATGGACAATAGATTCCTTTTTTGAGAATTAAGAGAAGCTATTTTGCAGAAAGTGGCAAATGAGCTTGACTTTTAGAAACGAAGAGCATTATAGCAAGTAAGTTTAGTGGAAAGTAGATGATATTTGGGAGAGGGGTGACGTGTTAAGTTACAAGAGGCAAAGAAATGGAAAGAACACATGTTTTGCAAAGGGAAAAATCATTCCTGGAAAACATCAGAATTGGAGTTTTCTTGCTGTTCATTTTGTGCCTATGTAGCATCTTCTTTCTGCTGTAACTTCCAACTTGGGTTCTAGGCACTCTGTGTATGTGTGTGTTTACAAGAGAGAAATTGATAAACCTTAGTAAGCCCTAGAAAATTCTAGAGGTCTGAAATAAACAGATATTTTTCAAGTTTATTTAATTAAAAAGCAAAACAAAACAAAAACAGTGTCATCTGCTCCTATTAGGTAAAATATATGATCATATTGGAATCTTTGTGTGTGTGTGGGGCTGGCCAATATAGGGATCCACACCCTTGACCTTGGTGATACGAGGCTGTGCTCTAACCAGCTGAGCTACCAGCCAGCCTATACATGATCATATTGGAATAATATGCAACAGAGAGATACTCTGCTGCTATGGAGAATAAGCTGATTGCAAGGAAAAAAGATGCTCACAGATAAGGCAAGGGTAGGCTTTTTGTCCCCCATTGTGGAATAGTACAGGGAACAATGCAAATGTATTGAGGCTGGTAATTCCAAGTCATGGGAAGGAAATTAAAATGATGACTCTGGAAGAATAGTTTCAAATGTCAAGGAGTTTGAGGCAGGTGATCAATTTGGTGAAATGACAATTGCTTTAGGAGAGGCTGCTTCTTTGAAAGGATTGATACATACAGCAAGGCAAGGTAGGTGACTGTGCTGCTAAGTTTTTAATATTGCTATGAGTTTTAACTTTAAATATATTTGTGACTTTGCATGTAGCTCTGAATTTTGAGTGTCATAATTATTTAAGAATCTTTTATGGATTTGATTACTATAGCTTTCACTGTAATTTGATGAGGTTTTAGAACTACATTCCATTTCTAATTTTGGTTTTATTATTTCCAAGTGCCAAAATACTTAACACAGAACCACCTCTTATTCTATAATAAAAAGCAATGGAGACAAGTTATTCAGTTCAAAAAAATTACTTTTTTTTTTTTTTTTAAAGATGACCTGTAAGTGGATCCTATCGATTGATGTGGTGTTGTCAGCACCACGCTCTCCCAAGTGAGCCAATCAGCCAACCCTTCATAGGGATCCAAACCCGTGGCCCTGGTGCTGTCAGCACCGCACTCTCCAAGTGCGCACGGGCCGGCCCTGCTCCATGGTAGTTTTAGCTGCTTCCCTCCTTTCTTCTCAGAATTTTCATTTTCCCATGTTCTCCTGGACAACTTCAACCCTGCTAACGATTAAAACCCATCACATCTGTCTGTCATGGTGTGGATTGGCTCCCAAGCAGAAGACTCAGGGCTTCTTTGAACTAGGACTTGCATTGACTTCAACTCAACCAAGCTGAGGCGCCGATCTTGTGATTACACTTAGCATGTGCTATGAATGGAGAGAAATGAAGTGAAAAGTGCCTATGAGATGCGAAGTCATACTTGTCACGTTCCTAGTCCCCTCTGTGGGCTTCTCTCCATCTTCAGCTCCACCTCACTGTTTACCCCTTAAAGAAGCCAGATGCTCTCTAATTCATATGTCCACGAAACACTTGGTTTCAAATAACGGGTATTAAATGAATATCTGTTGGAAGTTGTGTATCCTAAATTTGTAGGTGTCCTTTATGTGACTGACGATGGCATGAATAACTAGTGTTAACAGTCTTTGATGTGCTCAGCATTAATATACATTAGGAATTGTCATGGAATCTTGTAAAATTGAAAAAAAAATCCAAATGCATGTCATCTGGCCTTGGAGTCCAGTTCTTCAGTACACACTCTGCTGATTTGGGCACCTCAGTCAAGAACCCAGTCAAAGAACCTCACAGAGTCACCCACAGGCCACGAAGCCACAGCACACGAGCAAGACTTTCCTGTGCTGCCCTGTTAACCATGAGCAGATGCCAAGGGCCCCAGATGTTTCAGCAAATCCTCTAGTTTCAGCAACTCCTCTAATAAGAAATAGGCCAAAGCAAACAAACAAAAAAGGAAAAAGCGAATTGGAAGAAATAGAGATCATGCAAGGGAAACAGAAAATACCATTAAATTCCTCAGAGTTATAGGAGAGAAACTGTTGGACTAACTGAAGAAGAACAGACATTGTTAAAGTAGAAGAGGGAGAAGATGAATCAAATAACCATGAGGTCATTTAGAAATTAAAAATATAACTGTTGAAATTTTTGTTTGTTTGTTTTGTGTGTGTGTGTGTGTGTGTGACAGTTAAGGGCGTTGTAACCATAGGGGTGGTGTCGCCCGCACCGCGCTCAGCCAGTGAGCACAGCGGCCATCCCTATGTGGGATCCGAACCCGCGGCAGCGCCCCTGTGCTCCCAGCACCGCTCTCTCCCGTGTGCGCCACGGGGCGGCCCATAAGTGTTGAAATTTAAATTAGAAAACAACTCACTAGAAAGATGAGAAAATAACACAAGGGAAGCGTGATTAGATCAAAAAAAAAAAAGGGATAACAAGATAGATACAATTGAAAGAAAAGCATAAAATAGTAAAAGGAGTAAAAGGGAAAGAGAGAGAGAAAACGGAAGTGCGTGTCCGCAGAGCCAGTGTCTGAAGAACACGCGCTCCAGGAAGAGCCGCGGAGATGGGCAGGAGGAGAGAACCGTGGGAGAAAGGAGGAAGGGACAGGTCCCGGAGGTCCCCATAGGTCCCCACGTGGAGAGTGACGATGGGTCCATACGCCGCCCCGCACTGGGGAAGCACAGGGGACACCGTGTCAACTATGGGTGTGGGGGTCAAGGGGACGGACCCTGCGTAGGAGCCTCAAGAGGGAGACGACAGGGGAGTCCGGCCTTCAGCGTCTCGTGCAGAGTCGGTTCCGATCTCAGCTTTTCCTCGTCAAACGTGAGTCCGACAAGGCGAGGACGGGCCTCTGGACGTTTAGCAGCCCAAGACCGTTTTCTTAGCAGTCTATGGGGGGCGTCTCCGACTAGGAAGAAGACATAAACCCGGACAGGGGACAGGGCCCTGGTGACGGCCACGGGGGAACATACCGAACCCGACTGCTCGGAGGCTGCATTGTAGACATTGGATCCCAGGAGGTGTCGTCCAGAGCACCACATGGGTCCCTGAGGCGTTCACCTGTGGTGACAGCAGCTGCCCTAACAGGGACAGTGCGCGTGCGCAGACGCCACCGCGCACAGAGGACACGCGGTCCGCGCCGGGCTGTCAGCCGCGTCCCCGCAGCCGCCGGTGCGCGGCGCTCAGAGCCGCGGACGGGAAGCCGCGGTCGCGGGGTGCGCTCTCCGTGGCGCCTCCTGGTGGCCCTGCCTGCAGCTGCCGCCCCCAGGCCGCCCGTCCCGCCCGGGGACAGGAGCGCACGACCGGCTGCTCTCCACTCCCTGCTCCCGCCCCTCTGCGGCCGATGACAGCGGGTTCCAGCGACAGGACGGATTCCCACGGGCGCTCCAGGTCGGTGCAAGGGGTCCGCACTGACGAGGCGCCGAGCACAGCCGTGAGGGGGACCCGCGTGGGCTATCGTCGGCCGACGGTCCTGGCGGTTCCTCGGCCCCAGGCTGGCAGGCACAGTCCGCGGCGTGACAGTCCTGACCGCGGAGCCGTGTGCTATTAAAGCTACACGGTCACCACGAGCGACGGTATCTTGTGTACTTTTTCAAAACTGAGTTTTCTATTCTATGACTGTACTCAACCGTATGAAATATAGAATTAGTAATTTATCAAATTGCGTAAAAAATGTCAATTGTTATTTATATATAAACAAAATTTATAGATTTATTTGGAAGAATTGATATATTTTCCCTACTTATTTTCTCATCTATGAACATGTACATCTCTTCATTGTCTTCAGTTTGTTCGTTTTTTCAATAACATTTTACACTCAGTGTTTAGAAATCATGATTGTAAAAATGCACCCTAATTATTCATGCAAACCTTATGAATGAAAATTTGGGGTGTTTCCAACCCTTAGTAATAGGTATTGTCATATTAACAATCTTGTCGACACCTCACCTTATAATTTTTCAAGGTTACATATGATATAGATTCCTGAATATTGGGTTACAGTATAAAATAGTAAATATACAAGTATAATTTTGCTAAATTTTCCGAGTTTCTGCTCCTTATGGGCTCTACCATTTGCATTCCACCACAGTGTATTATAATACCTGGATCCCCACAGTCTCACTAACAAGTTTGTTATCAAAAAATTAAATTTTGCAAATCTAATAGGTGAAGTATTGTATTTCAATATATTTTAAATGTCTAGTTCTCTATGAGGGATTTTAAGCACCTCATTAAGTATTGATGCCAATTTAAATTTCCTTTTGTGTTATTAGATTGTTCATATATTTTGTTCATTTTTATTTCATTTTGTTGGTCATTTCCATCTCATTTTTTCACACATCATTGTATTAGTGATATTATCCTAGTTTAAGAGGTTTTTTGTTTTTTTGCTTTTTTTAAAATTGAAACATTATTGATCACCCATTTTAAGTATTATAGCTTGTAATTACTTTTTGTCGTGTCCTTTTGACCTAGGTGGTGACATTTACCTTTTGTTTGAGTTTGCTTTGCTTTATTAATGGCTGCTAAGCCATCCATGTTAACTGCTGCTACATTAGTAGCAGCATATTTTCACCAGTGATTTGAAATGCTATCTTTCTTAAATACTAAATTTCTATAAATCTTGGGTATCTCTTTGAATTCTCCATTCTTTTCCATTAGGTTTTATATTTACTTATAAACAAATTCCATATGGTCTTGATAATGAAGAATTTATAAAAAAAATATTTTTCGATCTCTGGTAGACTTACACCTCCCTTTTGATTTGTTTCCTCAATTTTTTCTGAAGAACGATTAATGTTTCATCAACATTTTATAATCATCCTTTTTTGTTGTAGGTGAAGAAACAAATGAGACTATTTTTAATGTGATCATGACACACGTATAAAGTAACTTAGGAGAAAATAAAATCCTTAGGATCATGTGGCTTTCTGGCCAAGAAAATATCTCTGACATTTCTCTATCGTTTGTGTATGTATGTTTTAAGAGTGTGCTATTGCTTAAATCACATAGTTAAACAGGCTTTGTTGAGTTCTTGTTAGCTTTATGCCAAATATTTTAACAATTTTGTGGCTATTGAAAATGGAATCTTGATTTGTGGAATGTAATCTAGATAGTTATTGTTATTACATAAGACATTTATTAATTGTATATGTGAATTTTTCTAAATCGCAACATGTAAATTTTATTTTAGAAAGTCGTCTTGTTTGTAATAGGTTTTTAATTAATTCTTTTTGATTTTCTAAATTCACAATAGATACACGTAACACATTTTTCTCCATCTTGAGATATACAAATATGTATGGTCAAACCTTATTTTATCTACTGTTTTGATATTTATGAGTCTTACATTTTCTCAAAAGTACTTTGGCTTCTGTGGAAATTATTATGTCTTTTTCTTTCTTCTAATGCTTAATACTTTTGCAAAATATTGAAGTTAGTAATTCATCTCAAATTTAATTTTGTGAACGGTACCTAGCAAAAGCATAACTGGATTTAATTTCCAAATAAATAATATTTCAATCCCTGTAATGGTGAAGTGCTTTCCCGTAAGTAATCTGAATCCTTTCCACACATATCCCAGAATCTGTTTCAAAATTCAAACTTTTACTCCACTTCGCTTATTCTTTGCCAATCTCATTCACTTTCAAGTATGTTCCTTTGCAATACATTTTATTAGACGGAGCAAATTTCCTCTTTGTTTTCATTATTATTGTTCTTCTTATGTCTTGAACATTTTGGGGGCCATTTTTGCACATAATTTTTTTTCTTATTAACTTTGAGGTTATTTGACAAGTCCCCTAAACATCACTCTTTGGAATTTTTCAAGTTTAGATTTATTGAATCTATTGATTAACATAGGTAGAATACATATATATGTGGCGTAACTTCCTAGCATCACTGCTGCCCGGCACATGGACACACCTGGGCATTTTGGTAGGAGCTGCTGAGTGGCTCCTGCGACAGGGGTATCTATGAACACATCTCCTGGGGCATCTGCTGGGACCTCTTCTTCCTTCATTCTCACAAGAGCTGGTCATCACCAGACATACAGACCTGCCCATCTGATGGGGCAAATGCTATCTGAATAGTGAGTAAATTTCTGTGCATCATCATTAGGGAGGCCGCGGATGTCTGACATTTACTGGCCATGTGAATTGCTTCCCTGTGGAACTGCAGGAATATGTCCTTTGTCCCTATGGATAAATGAGAACTCTTTGTACAACTAGGATGCATACTACCCTTTCTCTGCCCATGAAGAATTTTCAAGTCTGGGGCTTGTCTTTTCACCTTTTGGCATTATTCTGGTTTTTGTTTGGACCAGGAAAAGTCAGCATTTTCCTCAGTGGCTTCTGGCTCTCTGGTCATTCAAAAGTAGTTCCTATTTCAAGATTATGGCAATAATAACTATCAGGGCTTTGTGTTTCTACATAGAGTCTTTGATTTTTCTGTAATATTCCTCTTACTAAAAACATAAAATGAAAATTATTCAGATCTTTCTCATATTATGCGGCCAGATACAAAAGGCCACATAACATATAACTGTATTGATAGGAACAATCCACAATAGGTAAATTCACACACACAGAAAATGGAGTGGTAGTCAGGGACAGGGAGAGGCGGGATGGGGAGTGACAGCTTAATGGCTACAGAGTTGATGAAGCTGTTTGATCACTAGATGGTGGTAAGGGTTGCGCCATCTTAAAAATGTACTTAATGCCACTGAATGGTAATTTTGAAAATATTAAAAACACTTTATTTTATACAAGGGATATTATTGAAAATAAAAGATGAAAAAATTTGAGGAGATGCAGGACACAGACAAAAATGAGGAGAAGCACAGCGTCAAGGAAGGGCAAGAACAGATCTGGAGTGGGGACTGGTGAGGTTGTTTGTGGGAGCTCTGGAGCCAGGGCTCCCCTGGGTGCTGGTGTTTCTTCTAATTCTTCTGATGTTTCAGGAACGGTTATGTCAGGTCGCTCTAGCTCTACCTCTGGATCTTGATCTTTCTCCTGCTCTTTCTCTTGCTCTTTCTCCTGATCTTTCTCTTGATCTTTCTGTTGCTCCTGCTCTGGATCTTGCGTCTGATCTACCACTTGCTCTGGATCTTGTTCCTGCTCTACCTCTTGCTCTGGATCTTGCTCCTGCTCTACCTCTTGCTCTGGATCTTGCTCCTGCTCTACTTCTTGCTCTGGCTTGGGCTCTGGATCTTGCTCTCGCTCTGCCTCTGGCAGTGGAGGTGGAGCTGGAGCTGGAACTCGAGCCGAACATGGCAGCAGCTCTTGGGACAGTTGTTCAGCCGGGGCGGAAGCTGGAACTGGAGAGACAACAATTGAAAATATCAATGTGAGTTTCTATGTCTCATCCAATGACACTGTCTTTCTAGAAGCCCAAGTCCAGAGACCCAGGCTCAGGAAGTCTCCCCACACTGCAGAACACTGTATGATTGTTCTGAGTACTCAGTGCCCCTGTCCCCAGCCTGTTTCTGGAAACTCTGCTCTGTGTGGCCCAGCCCAGGCCCCTCCCCAAACCCGCACAGGCACCCACCCTCTTCCTCCTCACCCTCAGTCTCCGCCTCACTAGGCTCCAGGTGCTCCGGCTTCTCCAGCTGCGCCAGAAGAAGATCAGCCTTACGCTCCACCTCTGAACCTCGCATACTGATATGTACATAGGCCGAAAGAAACTTCAAAGAATGAAATTCAGGAGGCTCGTGGAAATCGGTGGAATAGAATTCCAGCCAGATGTTTAAGACAGAGGACATGGCACTGTGGGAGACAGGTGGGCAACAGCATCAGAGGCCTGGCCTATCCCTCTATGCTGCCCTCCCAAGGCTCCCCTGAGTGAGCTGCAGTCTTGTACCCTCTGCCCGTGCCTGTCCATAGACCAGCCCATCCAATGTCCACCCCCAGTATGGCAGTTCTGGCACAGATGGGCCTGGCAGCCAAGGAGGGGCTGGCAAAAGCCTCCATGGGAGGAGCCTTCAACCACTGATGTGACCACGTTTCCCTTCTTCAGTGAAACCTGACAACCTCCTCTGTCTGTGTCACTGCCCCATCCCTGCTGGAATGACCTGTCCACCCCAGGAGGGTGCTGTCTGCTCTGGGCATTACTCACTGGCACACAGGAGGTGTCCAGCAATATCTGATAAATGAGGAAACAGAGGGAGGCGCTGCTCCCCTGGCCTACCCAGGGCCCTTGGAAAAGCCCAAACTTGAGCTCACACGTGAATGTACTGCCCAAGTGTCTGCATGAAAATCTGCATATCCTTTTCCCAGTGACAGCAATCTCTTGGCCCTGACCACACTCTGCACCCTCAGCACCAGCTGAGCATCCCCATGGAGGCTCCAGCCCCGAGTGTGAGCGGCATGCTCTGCACACCTCCTGCTCTGGCTCAGCACGGGCTCTGGGGGTGTGGGCAGGGCTGGGTGGGAGGGCGTGGGGATGGATTCTCTCTGGGCTCACTCTGCTCTCCAGCCTCTCGCACACCCTACGGTGCCTGGGACCACATCCCCAGCCGTCTTGACTCCTTTCCCTGCAGGGAAAGCCTTGAGCCCTCAGCCCTGTAGCAGGAATCATAAGATGTGTGAGAGCCAGAGTTCTGCCAGCCCCCCACCCACAGGCCCCCGCAGACCACACGCAGTTGTGTGGAGATGGGAGCCCCTCCTTCTGCACCTAAACCCCACTTACCATTTTAGCTGCTCCAGGGATTCGCCATCCCCGTGACAATCAGTAATCATGTTTCCATACCTAGAGGAGGTCAGGAGTGTGTCAAATCTACCATATGGTAGCACTACCTGCTTCTCATGTCTACTGTGACTGTCTCACCTCTGACTAGACTGGAAGCCCACGAGGGCAGTGAATGCAGTCTCCTCGGTTCTTTGGATTATGGTCAGTGCCCAGAAAGTGACTGCACATAGTGTGGCTTCACGTATGATTGTTGAAGGAATGAACCCCAACCAACTCCTCCCAAGATCTCTGGGTGCACCTGAAGCCGCTCTGCCCGCCTCTGGTCTCCCTGCTTTGAATACACCCAGGAGCCTACAGATAGAATCTCAAATTTCCTGTAAAAATGTGAAAACAGTGAAGCCCAAGTCAACGAGGTCAGTGAGGGGGTGACAGAGACTTCCTCGTGGGGGTGTCAGGAATCCTGAATGAGGACGACCGTGGCCCCTCCAGCAGACCTTCCACAGGGCTGGACTCAGGAGCAGCACTTTCCATGGGGGACCCACTGGAGCTTGTTCCTGTTACCACCCACTGAACACAGGAGGAAACTGAGGCTCAGAGGGGTGTGGTGACAGTCCTAAGACTCACAGCTGGGAGGCGGCCTAGTGACACTGTGTGATCCAGGGCCTGAGTGCTCACCTGAGGAAAAGCAGGTGCAGCACATGCCGGGGACTGGCAAAGTTCTTGTAGCTTGACAGAAACAGGTGGACATAAGATTGGTCACCACCCAAGACAGCAGGCAACAGGTGCTCCACCCGCTTCTTCAGGGTGCGTGCCGGGACAGGCCACACCATGTGGGTGGCATCCGAGCTCAATGAAGATGTGTCTTCATCTAGGACAGGACAGGGGAGAGATACACAGTGACATCACCGTGAACCCCAAGGAGGGCAGGGGCTGGAGGCCAGTCTTAACCCCAGGGAGGACATGAGAAGACAGCCTGAGGGCCCAGGGTTAATGTACAGGGTGGTGGTTGCCACCCCGGCAGTCCCCGTTCACCCTCCAGCCAGACCTGAGGTGTGAACACACCAGGGCCAGCAGGTTTATAAACCCCCCACCCTCTGCCCCTGCCCTGGGAGGGTGTCCCATGTCCCCGTTCCCCACACACTCAGGAGGAGTGGGTGCGGTCTCCAAGGGAGGCTCATAGTGCTGGCCTGGCCTTGCCCAACCTCCTGTGGGCCACCTGACATTACCTTTGGGGACCTCCTCCCAGACGGCCACAGGGGTCGAGGGCGAGGGCTGAACCAGCGCCGGAAGCATTGGACAAGCTTCTCAGCACAGCGCTTCATGGGGCTACGGCCCCGGAACCTCGGGATACAGCACAACATCTCACTCCGCCTGTGGCCAAGTGAGCTGGGGAAGGGGCTGTGTATAGAATGTGGGTGTCAGGTTACCGAGTTCCGAGTTCTGTTGGGGTCTGTCGTCAAGGAAGTGAAGTCACTTCCTGATACCTCATTTCCTGAGCCCCTCCTCTGTGTACAAGACTGCAAATGCCCCTCTGGGTACCTGTCTGCTGACCCTCCTTCCCCATGAACTCTCTCTATTGCCCACACTTCCACCAACACTGCCTGACCACACCCCTGTGCAAGGCCTGGTTGCAGCCAGCGTCACAGCTCGGAGGAGATACACGTAGGTTCATCCCCAGCTCCTGCTTCTTATCACTTTATGTGACCCTGGACCAGCCGTTGTCACTCTCATGACCTCCCCAGTCTCCCCTTTTGCACAGTGGGGATCTTTCTAGCATCTTCTTCCTAGGGATGGCATCAGGCATGTGTGAGGAAACATCTCTGAAACCTATGGCCGGTGTCACATGCAGCTAATAAACAAGACTAGAGATAAAATCCACGACGGTGTGGAAGGTAGCATGGAATACAACTAACGACAGGTCTGGTTCCTGTCATATAATCTTGAAAATGTCACTTTTGCTCTTGGTCTGTTTTCCCTGTCTGCACCACGCGACAGTTGGAATTTCATGCATTCACATACTGCTTTCCTCCATAAAACCTCACAATGGCTTCGTGTGTATTTAGGTTTGGACTCAAGTGCCACATCTCTGTCTGTGTGGTTGGCTACTCCTCAGGGGCTCCCAGTGGTCCCCACCATCTGCTGCACACATCCTCACGTAATCCCCTGCCCTGCAGTGTGGACTGGACTTAGTGACTCACTTCTAACCAATACAGGATCAAAAGTGAGAAGGTGTCACTTTCTAAATGTCATTGTAACACGCCTGTCTCTAGAGTCTTGTGCTCTGTCTCCTCTGTTCTCTCTGTTTGTATCCACCATATGCCAAGCATGGTGCCGAGAGCTGGAGAAAGAGCTGATTCAGCTGCACCCTGGCTTGGGAGATGATCCCAGGATAAGAAAGAGGAGAAGACGTGCTATCGAGTGCCTGACATTCTAAGAGAGGAAAGTGATCTAGGAGGCCATCAGAATATTCTAGATTAGGAAGCTACCTGAAGAGGGTAGGAAATGAACACCATTTGCAGGGAAGAACCAGAGGCGTTTGGTCCATTAAGATGACGGCAACATGTAACTGATGTGTAAGATGTAAGTAAGTAAGAAATACTATTCACAAATTCAAATCCTATTTTCAAAATCATTGAATGGCAGGGATAAGTGCTCATGTTCAATGCAAACATAACTAGAATTGAGGAAGATTCCATTTATGGAATAACTTTATATCTCCATTAGATGAAAGTATGCAGATATGTTCAGCAATTCTTTTCAAATTGTATAAAATATCCATTGTTGACACAATCAGGATTCCACCCCCATACTTTGGCTTCACACCCGATTTTCTTTACACCAGACACACATCCATTGCTGTGATGTAGATCCATTGCTGTCAACACTATCCCAGCCCACAGCCTACTGGTCCTGGGAGACAGCAACTCTATCACTATATTGTGTGCAGAATCCAGGAAGGGTCTTACACGGGGGCTCCATAAATACTCCCTGAAGTGCTGCACTTGAGAAGAGTCTATGATTTTATTACCAAGTGCTCTACCTACACATGTTATCACTCTGCATTATGTCATGATCCTTAGTCCCCCTCACCTGACAGTCAGCAACCCAGGAGCACAGTCTACACCTCGGTCTGCCCCTATTCCTGGCCCCCAGCCCAGCACCTAGCAAGTAATAGGTGCCAAGTACTGATGAATGAATTGTCTGGAAACATGTGAAACAGGATTCATCAAGAATACCCAGATGGAAGGTCACCATGAACATGCTGCCTGATAACCTGCCAGCCCTTTAATTCTGTCTGCCGACCACTTCCTTCAGCCAGGAACTGCCTGGGCTCAAAGATTTCCCAGAGTCACCATCCTGCCTTGACTTCTGCCGTTCACTTTAGCCTCCTTGATTGTCCTACTTACTGTGGGTTTCTTCACTCTCAGTCTCAGGGGACACCTCTGAACCCCTAAGGTAGCCCACTGGGTCTTCCTTCTCTGGCCAACACATTCCTCTTGCTTCTGTGCATGGCCTTGATAGCAGTGTCACAGGCAATCCCAGGAAACTGACACCCCAGCATGCTGACCTTGGGCACCCGCACTAGTCAATGGAGCCCTCTCCCATCATCTCCTGCAGAATCCCCCTAGGAATAGGGGATGCAGATATGTACACATGTGTAGGGAGGAAAGCGGGTCTCATGACATCTTAGCTAGAAGATGATTACAAATTTCTTAAACATTAGTAGAAAATTATGGTTCATTTGTCCTGGCATGCAACTGAATGAGAAAAAATCTGTGAAAAATTCTGACACCCATGACAAAAGAAATGATCCAAACAATACGACCATCGAGGTGCTTTTCTTTTATGTTTAGGACTAACATTTAAAAATGTGGTATTGAGGAGAATGTCAACAATATTGGGGGAGGCTCTGGAAAGATGCTGAGTAGAAAATGGACAATAGATTCCTTTTTTGAGAATTAAGAGAAGCTATTTTGCAGAAAGTGGCAAATGAGCTTGACTTTTAGAAACGAAGAGCATTATAGCAAGTAAGTTTAGTGGAAAGTAGATGATATTTGGGAGAGGGGTGACGTGTTAAGTTACAAGAGGCAAAGAAATGGAAAGAACACATGTTTTGCAAAGGGAAAAATCATTCCTGTAAAACATCAGAATTGGAGTTTTCTTGCTGTTCTTTTTGTGCCTATGTAGCATCTTCTTTCTGCTGTAACTTCCAACTTGGGTTCTAGGCACTCTGTGTATGTGTGTGTTTACAAGAGAGAAATTGATAAACCTTAGTAAGCCCTAGAAAATTCTAGAGGTCTGAAATAAACAGATATTTTTCAAGTTTATTTAATTAAAAAGCAAAACAAAACAAAAACAGTGTCATCTGCTCCTATTAGGTAAAATATATGATCATATTGGAATCTTTGTGTGTGTGTGTGGCTGGCCAATATAGGGATCCACACCCTTGACCTTGGTGATACGAGGCTGTGCTCTAACCAGCTGAGCTACCAGCCAGCGTATACATGATCATATTGGAATAATATGCAACAGAGAGATACTCTGCTGCTATGGAGAATAAGCTGATTGCAAGGAAAAAAGATGCTCACAGATAAGGCAAGGGTAGGCTTTTTGTCCCCCATTGTGGAATAGTACAGGGAACAATGCAAATGTATTGAGGCTGGTAATTCCAAGTCATGGGAAGGAAATTAAAATGATGACTCTGGAAGAATAGTTTCAAATGTCAAGGAGTTTGAGGCAGGTGATCAATTTGGTGAAATGACAATTGCTTTAGGAGAGGCTGCTTCTTTGAAAGGATTGAAACATACAGCAAGGCAAGGTAGGTGACTGTGCTGCTAAGTTTTTAATATTGCTATGAGTTTTAACTTTAAATATATTTGTGACTTTGCATGTAGCTCTGAATTTTGAGTGTCATAATTATTTAAGAATCTTTTATGGATTTGATTACTATAGCTTTCACTGTAATTTGATGAGGTTTTAGAACTACATTCCATTTCTAATTTTGGTTTTATTATTTCCAAGTGCCAAAATACTTAACACAGAACCACCTCTTATTCTATAATAAAAAGCAATGGAGACAAGTTATTCAGTTGAAAAAATTACTTTTTTTTTTTTTTTAAAGATGACCTGTAATTGGATCCTATCGATTGATGTGGTGTTGTCAGCACCACGCTCTCCCAAGTGAGCCAATCAGCCAACCCTTCATAGGGATCCAAACCCGTGGCCCTGGTGCTGTCAGCACCGCACTCTCCAAGTGCGCACGGGCCGGCCCTGCTCCATGGTAGTTTTAGCTGCTTCCCTCCTTTCTTCTCAGAATTTTCATTTTCCCATGTTCTCCTGGACAACTTCAACCCTGCTAACGATTAAAACCCATCACATCTGTCTGTCATGGTGTGGATTGGCTCCCAAGCAGAAGACTCAGGGCTTCTTTGAACTAGGACTTGCATTGACTTCAACTCAACCAAGCTGAGGCGCCGATCTTGTGATTACACTTAGCATGTGCTATGAATGGAGAGAAATGAAGTGAAAAGTGCCTATGAGATGCGAAGTCATACTTGTCACGTTCCTAGTCCCCTCTCTGGGCTTCTCTCCATCTTCAGCTCCACCTCACTGTTTACCCCTTAAAGAAGCCAGATGCTCTCTAATTTATATGTCCACGAAACACTTGGTTTCAAATAACGGGTATTAAATGAATATCTGTTGGAAGTTGTGTATCCTAAATTTGTAGGTGTCCTTTATGTGACTGACGATGGCATGAATAACTAGTGTTAACAGTCTTTGATGTGCTCAGCATTAATATACATTAGGAATTGTCATGGAATCTTGTAAAATTGAAAAAAAATCCAAATGCATGTCATCTGGCCTTGGAGTCCAGTTCTTCAGTACACACTCTGCTGATTTGGGCACCTCAGTCAAGAACCCAGTCAAAGAACCTCACAGAGTCACCCACAGGCCACGAAGCCACAGCACACGAGCAAGACTTTCCTGTGCTGCCCTGTTAACCATGAGCAGATGCCAAGGGCCCCAGATGTTTCAGCAAATCCTCTAGTTTCAGCAACTCCTCTAATAAGAAATAGGCCAAAGCAAACAAACAAAAAAGGAAAAAGCGAATTGGAAGAAATAGAGATCATGCAAGGGAAACAGAAAATACCATTAACTTCCTCAGAGTTATAGGAGAGAAACTGTTGGACTAACTGAAGAAGAACAGACATTGTTAAAGTAGAAGAGGGAGAAGATGAATCAAATAACCATGAGGTCATTTAGAAATTAAAAATAT
Organism: Cynocephalus volans; assembly: GCF_027409185.1. Lineage (NCBI taxonomy): Eukaryota > Metazoa > Chordata > Mammalia > Dermoptera > Cynocephalidae > Cynocephalus > Cynocephalus volans. The sequence goes on along the minus strand of NC_084476.1, from coordinate 49,709,438 downwards.
AACTGTTGAAATTTTTGTTTGTTTGTTTTGTGTGTGTGTGTGTGTGTGTGACAGTTAAGGGCGTTGTAACCATAGGGGTGGTGTCGCCCGCACCGCGCTCAGCCAGTGAGCACAGCGGCCATCCCTATGTGGGATCCGAACCCGCGGCAGCGCCCCTGTGCTCCCAGCACCGCTCTCTCCCGTGTGCGCCACGGGGCGGCCCATAAGTGTTGAAATTTAAATTAGAAAACAACTCACTAGAAAGATGAGAAAATAACACAAGGGAAGCGTGATTAGATCAAAAAAAAAAAGGGGATAACAAGATAGATACAATTGAAAGAAAAGCATAAAATAGTAAAAGGAGTAAAAGGGAAAGAGAGAGAGAAAACGGAAGTGTGTGTCCGCAGAGCCAGTGTCTGAAGAACACGCGCTCCAGGAAGAGCCGCGGAGATGGGCAGGAGGAGAGAACCGTGGGAGAAAGGAGGAAGGGACAGGTCCCGGAGGTCCCCATAGGTCCCCACGTGGAGAGCGACGATGGGTCCATACGCCGCCCCGCACTGGGGAAGCACAGGGGGCACCGTGTCAACTATGGGTGTGGGGGTCAAGGGGACGGACCCTGCGGAGGAGCCTGAAGAGGGAGACGACAGGGGAGTCCGGCCTTCAGCGTCTCGTGCAGAGTCGGTTCCGATCTCAGCTTTTCCTCGTCAAACGTGAGTCCGACAAGGCGAGGACGGGCCTCTGGACGTTTAGCAGCCCAAGACCGTTTTCTTAGCAGTCTATGGGGGGCGTCTCCCACTAGGAAGAAGACATAAACCCGGACAGGGGACAGGGCCCTGGTGACGGCCACTGGGGAACATACCGAACCCGACTGCTCGGAGGCTGCATTGTAGACATTGGATCCCAGGAGGTGTCGTCCAGAGCACCACATGGGTCCTTGAGGCGTTCACCTGTGGTGACAGCAGCTGCCCTAACAGGGACAGTGCGCGTGCGCAGACGCCACCACGCACAGAGGACACGCGGTCCGCGCCGGGCTGTCAGCCGCGTCCCCGCAGCCGCCGGTGCGCGGCGCTCAGAACCGCGGACGGGAAGCCGCGGTCGCGGGGTGCGCTCTCCGTGGCGCCTCCTGGTGGCCATGCCTGCAGCTGCCGCCCCCAGGCCGCCCGTCCCCCCGGGGACAGGAGCGCAGGACCGGCTGCTCTCCACTCCGTGCTCCCGCCCCTCTGCGGCCGATGACAGCGGGTTCCAGCGACAGGACGGATTCCCACGGGCGCTCCAGGTCGGTGCAAGGGGTCCGCGCTGACGAGGCGCCGAGCACAGCCGTGAGGGGGACCCGCGTGGGCTATCGTCGGCCGACGGTCCTGGCGGTTCCTCGGCCCCAGGCTGGCAGGCACAGTCCGCGGCGTGACATTCCTGACCGCGGAGCCGTGTGCTATTAAAGCCACACGGTCACCACGAGCGACGGTATCTTGTGTACTTTTTCAAAACTGAGTTTTCTATTCTATGACTGTACTCAACTGTATGAAATATACAATTAGTAATTTATCAAATTGCGTAAAAAATGTCAATTGTTATTTATATATAAACAAAATTTATAGATTTATTTGGAAGAATTGATATATTTTCCCTACTTATTTTCTCATCTATGAACATGTACATCTCTTCATTGTCTTCAGTTTGTTCGTTTTTTCAATAACATTTTACACTCAGTGTTTAGAAATCATGATTGTAAAAATGCACCCTAATTATTCATGCAAACCTTATGAATGAAAATTTGGGGTGTTTCCAACCCTTAGTAATAGGTATTGTCATATTAACAATCTTGTCGACACCTCACTTTATAATTTTTCAAGGTTACATATGATATAGATTCCTGAATATTGGGTTACAGTATAAAATAGTAAATATACAAGTATAATTTTGCTAAATTTTGCGAGTTTCTTCTCCTTATGGGCTCTACCATTTGCATTCCACCACAGTGTATTATAATACCTGGATCCCCACAGTCTCACTAACAATTTTGTTATCAAAAAATTAAATTTTGCAAATCTAATAGGTGAAGTATTGTATTTCAATATATTTTAAATGTCTAGTTCTCTATGAGGGATTTTAAGCACCTCATTAAGTATTGATGCCAATTTAAATTTCCTTTTGTGTTATTAGATTGTTCATATAGTTTGTTCATTTTTATTTCATTTTGTTGGTCATTTCCATCTCATTTTTTCACACATCATTGTATTAGTGATATTATCCTAGTTTAAGAGGTTTTTTGTTTTTTTGCTTTTTTAAAAATTGAAACATTATTGATCACCCATTTTAAGTATTATAGCTTGTAATTAGTTTTTGTCGTGTCCTTTTGACCTAGTTGGTGGCATTTACCTTTTGTTTGAGTTTGCTTTGCTTTATTAATGGCTGCTATGCCATCCATGTTAACTGCTGCTACATTAGTAGCAGCATATTTTCACCAGTGATTTGAAATGCTATCTTTCTTAAATACTAAATTTCTATAAATCTTGGGTATCTCTTTGAATTCTCCACTCTTTTCCATTAGGTTTTCTATTTACTTATAAACAAATTCCATATGGTCTTGATAATGAAGAATTTATAAAAAAAATTTTTTTCGATCTCTGGTAGACTTACACCTCCCTTTTGATTCGTTTCCTCAATTTTTTCTGATGAACGATTACTGTTTCATCAACATTTTATAATCATCCTTTTTTTGTTGTAGGTGAAGAAACAAATGAGACTATTTTTAATGTGATCATGACACACGTATAAAGTAACTTAGGAGAAAATAAAATCCTTAGGATCCTGTGGCTTTCTGGCCAAGAAAATATCTCTGACATTTCTCTATCGTTTGTGTATGTATGTTTTAAGAGTGTTCTAATGCTTAAATCACATAGTTAAACAGGCTTTGTTGAGTTCTTGTTAGCTTTATGCCAAATATTTTAACAATTTTGTGGCTATTGAAAATGGAATCTTGATTTGTGGAATGTAATCTAGATAGTTATTGTTATTACATAAGACATTTATTAATTTTATATGTGAATTTTTCTAAATCGCAACATGTAAATTTTATTTTAGAAAGTCGTCTTGTTTGTAATAGGTTTTTAATTAATTCTTTTTGATTTTCTAAATTCACAATACATACACATAACACATTTTTCTCCATCTTGAGATATACAAATATGTATGGTCAAACCTTATTTTATCTACTGTTTTGATATTTATGAGTCTTACATTTTCTCAAAAGTACTTTGGCTTCTGTGGAAATTATTATGTCTTTTTCTTTCTTCTAATGCTTAATACTTTTGCAAAATATTGAAGTTAGTAATTCATCTCAAATTTAATTTTGTGAACGGTACCTAGCAAAAGCATAACTGGATTTAATTTCCAAATAAATAATATTTCAATCCCTGTAATGATGAAGTGCTTTCCCGTAAGTAATCTGAATCCTTTCCACACATATACCAGAATCTGTTTCAAAATTCAAACTTTTACTCCACTTCGCTTATTCTTTGCCAATCTCATTCACTTTCAAGTATGTTCCTTTGCAATACATTTTATTAGACGGAGCAAATTTCCTCTTTGTTTTCATTATTATTGTTCTTCTTATGTCTTGAACATTTTGGGGGCCATTTTTGCACATAATTTTTTTTTCATATTAACTTTGAGGTTATTTGACAAGTCCCCTAAACATCACTCTTTGGAATTTTTCAAGTTTAGATTTATTGAATCTATTGATTAACATAGGTAGAATACATATATATGTGGCGTAACTTCCTAGCATCACTGCTGCCCGGCACATGGACGCACCTGGGCATTTTGGTAGGAGCTGCTGAGTGGCTCCTGCGACAGGGGTATCTATGAACACATCTCCTGGGGCATCTGTTGGGACCTCTTCTTCCTTCATTCTCACAAGAGCTGGTCGTCACCAGACATACAGACCTGCCCATCTGATGGGGCAAATGCTATCTGAATAGTGAGCAAATTTCTGTGCATCATCATTAGGGAGGCCGCGGATGTCTGACATTTACTGGCCATGTGAATTGCTTCCCTGTGGAACTGCAGGAATATGTCCTTTGTCCCTATGGATAAATGAGAACTCTTTGTACAACTAGGATGCATACTACCCTTTCTCTGCCCATGAAGAATTTTCCAGTCTGGGGCTTGTCTTTTCACCTTTTGGCATTATTCTGGTTTTTGTTTGGACCAGGAAAAGTCAGCATTTTCCTCAGTGGCTTCTGGCTCTCTGGTCATTCAAAAGTAGTTCCTATTTCAAGATTATGGCAATAATAACTATCAGGGCTTTGTGTTTCTACATAGAGTCTTTGATTTTTCTGTAATTTTCCTCTTACTAAAAACATAAAATGAAAATTATTCAGATCTTTCTCATATTATGCGGCCAGATACAAAAGGCCACATAACATATAACTGTACTGATAGGAACAATCCACGATAGGTAAATTCACACACACAGAAAATGGAGTGGTAGTCAGGGACAGGGAGAGGCGGGATGGGGAGTGACAGCTTAATGGCTACAGAGTTGATGAAGCTGTTTGATCACTAGATGGTGGTAAGGGTTGCGCCATATTAAAAATGTACTTAATGCCACTGAATGGTAATTTTGAAAATATTAAAAACACTTTATTTTATACAAGGGATATTATTGAAAATAAAAGATGAAAAAATTTGAGGAGATGCAGGACACAGACAAAAATGAGGAGAAGCACAGCGTCAAGGAAGGGCAAGAACAGATCTGGAGTGGGGACTGGTGAGGGTGTTTGTGGGAGCTCTGGAGCCAGGGCTCCCCTGGGTGCTGGTGTTTCTTCTAATTCTTCTGATGTTTCAGGAACGGTTATGTCAGGTTGCTCTAGCTCTACCTCTGGATCTTGATCTTTCTCCTGCTCTTTCTCTTGCTCTTTCTCCTGATCTTTCTCTTGATCTTTCTGTTGCTCCTGCTCTGGATCTTGCGTCTGATCTACCACTTGCTCTGGATCTTGTTCCTGCTCTACCTCTTGCTCTGGATCTTGCTCCTGCTCTACCTCTTGCTCTGGATCTTGCTCCTGCTCTACTTCTTGCTCTGGCTTGGGCTCTGGATCTTGCTCTCGCTCTGCCTCTGGCAGTGGAGGTGGAGCTGGAGCTGGAACTCGAGCCGAACATGGCAGCAGCTCTTGGGACAGTTGTTCAGCCGGGGCGGAAGCTGGAACTGGAGAGACAACAATTGAAAATATCAATGTGAGTTTCTATGTCTCATCCAATGACACTGTCTTTCTAGAAGCCCAAGTCCAGAGACCCAGGCTCAGGAAGTCTCCCCACACCGCAGAACACTGTATGATTGTTCTGAGTACTCAGTGCCCCTGTCCCCAGCCTGCTTCTGGAAACTCTGCTCTGTGTGGCCCAGCCCAGGCCCCTCCCCAAACCCGCACAGGCACCCACCCTCTTCCTCCTCACCCTCAGTCTCCGCCTCACTAGGCTCCAGGTGCTCCGGCTTCTCCAGCTGCGCCAGAAGAAGATCAGCCTTACGCTCCACCTCTGAACCTCGCATACTGATATGTACATAGGCCGAAAGAAACTTCAAAGAATGAAATTCAGGAGGCCTGTGGAAATCGGTGGAATAGAATTCCAGCCAGATCTTTAAGACAGAGGACATGGCACTGTGGGAGACAGGTGGGCAACAGCATCAGAGGCCTGGCCTATCCCTCTATGCTGCCCTCCCAAGGCTCCCCTGAGTGAGCTGCAGTCTTGTACCCTCTGCCCGTGCCTGTCCATAGACCAGCCCATCCAATGTCCACCCCCAGTATGGCAGTTCTGGCACAGATGGGCCTGGCAGCCAAGGAGGGGCTGGCATAAGCCTCCATGGGAGGAGCCTTCAACCACTGATGTGACCACGTTTCCCTTCTTCAGGGAAACCTGACAACCTCCTCTGTCTGTGTCACTGCCCCATCCCTGCTGGAATGACCTGTCCACCCCAGGAGGGTGCTGTCTGCTCTGGGCATTACTCACTGGCACACAGGAGGTGTCCAGCAATATCTGATAAATGAGGAAACAGAGGGAGGCGCTGCTCCCCTGGCCTACCCAGGGCCCTTGGAAAAGCCCAAACTTGAGCTCACACGTGAATGTACTGCCCAAGTGTCTGCATGAAAATCTGCATATCCTTTTCCCAGTGACAGCAATCTCTTGGCCCTGACCACACTCTGCACCCTCAGCACCAGCTGAGCATCCCCATGGAGGCTCCAGCCCCGAGTGTGAGCGGGATGCTCTGCACACCTCCTGCTCTGGCTCAGCACGGGCTCTGGGGGTGTGGGCAGGGCTGGGTGGGAGGGCGTGGGGATGGATTCTCTCTGGGCTCACTCTGCTCTCCAGCCTCTCGCACACCCTACGGTGCCTGGGACCACATCCCCAGCCGTCTTGACCTCTTTCCCTGCAGGGAAAGCCTTGAGCCCTCAGCCCTGTAGCAGGAATCATAAGATGTGTGAGAGCCAGAGTTCTGCCAGCCCCCCACCCACAGGCCCCCGCAGACCACACGCAGTTGTGTGGAGATGGGAGCCCCTCCTTCTGCACCTAAACCCCACTTACCATTTTAGCTGCTCCAGGGATTCGCCATCCCCGTGACAATCAGTAATCATGTTTCCAAACCTAGAGGAGGTCAGGAGTGTGTCAAATCTACCATATGGTGGCACTACCTGCTTCTCATGTCTACTGTGACTGTCTCACCTCTGACTAGACTGGAAGCCCACGAGGGCAGTGAATGCAGTCTCCTCGGTTCATTGGATTATGGTCAGTGATCAGAATGTGACTGCACATAGTGTGGCTTCACGTATGATTGTTGAAGGAATGAACCCCAACCAACTCCTCCCAAGATCTCTGGGTGCACCTGAAGCCGCTCTGCCCGCCTCTGGTCTCCCTGCTTTGAATACACCCAGGAGCCTACAGATAGAATCTCAAATTTCCTGTAAAAATGTGAAAACAGTGAAGCCCAAGTCAACGAGGTCAGTGAGGGGGTGACAGAGACTTCCTCGTGGGGGTGTCAGGAATCCTGAATGAGGACGACCGTGGCCCCTCCAGCAGACCTTCCACAGGGCTGGACTCAGGAGCAGCACTTTCCATGGGGGACCCACTGAAGCTTGTTCCTGTAACCACCCACTGAACACAGGAGGAAACTGAGGCTCAGAGGGGTGTGGTGACAGTCCTAAGACTCACAGCTGGGAGGCGGCCTAGTGACACTGTGTGATCCAGGGCCTGAGTGCTCACCTGAGGAAAAGCAGGTGCAGCACATGCCGGGGACTGGCAAAGTTCTTGTAGCTTGACAGAAACAGGTGGACATAAGATTGGTCACCACCCAAGACAGCAGGCACCAGGTGCTCCACCCACTTCTTCAGGGTGCGTGCCGGGACAGGCCACACCATGTGGGTGGCATCCGAGCTCAATGAAGATGTGTCTTCACTCTAGGACAGGACAGGGGAGAGATACACAGTGACAGCACCGTGAACCCCAAGGAGGGCAGGGGCTGGAGGCCAGTCTTAACCCCAGGGAGGACATGAGAAGACAGCCTGAGGGCCCAGGGTTAATGTACAGGGTGGTGGTTGCCACCCCGGCAGTCCCCGTTCACCCTCCAGCCAGACCTGAGGTGTGAACACACCAGGACCAGCAGGTTTATAAACCCCCCACCCTCTGCCCCTGCCCTGGGAGGGTGTCCCATGTCCCCGTTCCCCACACACTCAGGAGGAGTGGGTGCGGTCACCCAGGGAGGCTCATAGTGCTGGCCTGGCCTTGCCCAACCTCCTCTGGGCCACCTGACATTACCTTTGGGGACCTCCTCCCAGACGGCCACAGGGGTCGAGGGCGAGGGCTGAACCAGCGCCGGAAGCATTGGACAAGCCTCTCAGCACAGGGCTTCCTGGGGCTACGGCCCCGGGACCTCGGGATACAGCTCAACATCTCACTCTGCCTGTGGCCAAGTGAGCTGGGGAAGGGGCTGTGTATAGAATGTGGGTGTCAGGTTACCGAGTTCCGAGTTCTGTTGGGGTCTGTCGTCAAGGAAGTGAAGTCACTTCCTGATACCTCATTTCCTGAGCCCCTCCTCTGTGTACAAGACTGCAAATGCCCCTCTGGGTACCTGTCTGCTGACCCTCCTTCCCCATGAACTCTCTCTATTGCCCACACTTCCACCAACACTGCCTGACCACACCCCTGTGCAAGGCCTGGTTGCAGCCAGCGTCACAGCTCGGAGGAGATACACGTAGGTTCATCCCCAGCTCCTGCTTCTTATCACTTTATGTGACCCTGGACCAGCCGTTGTCACTCTCATGACCTCCCCAGTCTCCCCTTTTGCACAGTAGGGATCTTTCTAGCATCTTCTTCCTAGGGATGGCATCAGGCATGTGTGAGGAAACATCTCTGAAACCTATGGCCGGTGTCACATGCAGCTAATAAACAAGACTAGAGATAAAATCCACGACGGTGTGGAAGGTAGCATGGAATACAACTAACGACAGGTCTGGTTCCTGTCATATAATCTTGAAAATGTCACTTTTGCTCTTGGTCTGTTTTCCCTGTCTGCACCATGCGACAGTTGGAATTTCATGCATTCACATACTGCTTTCCTCCATAAAACCTCACAATGGCTTCGTGTGTATTTAGGTTTGGACTCAAGTGCCACATCTCTGTCTGTGTGGTTGGCTACTCCTCAGGGGCTCCCAGTGGTCCCCACCATCTGCTGCACACATCCTCACATAATCCCCTGCCCTGCAGTGTGGACTGGACTTAGTGACTCACTTCTAACCAATACAGGATCAAAAGTGAGAAGGTGTCACTTTCTAAATGTCATTGTAACACGCCTGTCTCTAGAGTCTTGTGCTCTGTCTCCTCTGTTCTCTCTGTTTGTATCCACCATATGCCAAGCATGGTGCCGAGAGCTGGAGAAAGAGCTGATTCAGCTGCACCCTGGCTTGGGAGATGATCCCAGGATAAGAAAGAGGAGAAGACGTGCTATCGAGTGCCTGACATTCTAAGAGAGGAAAGTGATCTAGGAGGCCATCAGAATATTCTAGATTAGGAAGCTACCTGAAGATGGTAGGAAATGAACACCATTTGCGGGGAAGAACCAGAGGCGTTTGGTCCATTAAGATGACGGCATCATGTAACTGATGTGTAAGATGTAAGTAAGTAAGAAATACTATTCACAAATTCAAATCCTTTTTTCAAAATCATTGAATGGCAGGGATAAGTGCTCATGTTCAATGCAAACATAAGTAGAATTGAGGAAGATTCCATTTATGGAATAACTTTATATCTCCATTAGATGAAAGTATGCAGATATGTTCAGCAATTCTTTTCAAATTGTATAAAATATCCATTGTTGACACAATCAGGATTCCACCCCCATACTTTGGCTTCACACCCGATTTTCTTTACACCAGACACATCCATTGCTGTGATGTAGATCCATTGCTGTCAACACTATCCCAGCCCACAGCCTACTGGTCCTGGGAGACAGCAACTCTATCACTATATTGTGTGCAGAACCCAGGAAGGGCCTAACACGGGGGCTCCATAAATACTCCCTGAAGTGCTGCACTTGAGAAGAGTCTATGATTTTATTACCTAGTGCTCTACCTACACATGTTATCACTCTGCATTATGTCATGATCCTTAGTCCCCCTCACCTGACAGTCAGCAACCCAGGAGCAGAGTCTACACCTCGGTCTGCCCCTATTCCTGGCCCCCAGCCCAGCACCTGGCAAGTAATAGGTGCCAAGTACTGATGAATGAATTGTCTGGAAACATGTGAAACAGGATTCATCAAGAATACCCAGATGGAAGGTCACCACGAACATGCTGCCTGATAACCTGCCAGCCCTTTAATTCTGTCTGCCGACCACTTCCTTCAGCCAGGATCTGCCTGGGCTCAAAGATTTCCCAGAGTCACCATCCTGCTTGACTTCTGCCGTTCACTTTAGCCTCCTTGATTGTCCTACTTACTGTGGGTTTCTTCACTCTCAGTCTCAGGGGACACCTCTGAACCCCTAAGGTAGCCCACTGGGTCTTCCTTCTCTGGCCAACACATTCCTCTTGCTTCTGTGCATGGCCTTGATAGCAGTGTCACAGGCAATCCCAGGAAACTGACACCCCAGCATGCTGACCTTGGGCACCCGCACTAGTCAAGGGAGCCCTCTCCCTTCATCTCCTGCAGAATCCCCCTAGGAATAGGGGATGCAGATATGTACACATGTGTAGGGAGGAAAGGGGGTCTCATGACATCTTAGCTAGAAGATGATTACAAATTTCTTAAACATTAGTAGAAAATTATGGTTCATTTGTCCTGGCATGCAACTGAATGAGAAAAAATCTGTGAAAAATTCTGACACCCATGACAAAAGAAATGATCCAAACAATACGACCATCGAGGTGCTTTTCTTTTATGTTTAGGACTAACATTTAAAAATGTGGTATTGAGGAGAATGTCACCAATATTGGGGGAGGCTCTGGAACGATGCTGAGTAGAAAATGGACAATAGATTCCTTTTTTGAGAATTAAGAGAAGCTATTTTGCAGAAAGTGGCAAATGAGCTTGACTTTTAGAAACGAAGAGCATTAAAGCAAGTGAGTTTAGTGGAAAGTAGATGATATTTGGGAGAGGGGTGACGTGTTAAGTTACAAGAGGCAAAGAAATGGAAAGAACACATGTTTTGCAAAGGGAAAAATCATTCCTGTAAAACATCAGAATTGGAGTTTTCTTGCTGTTCTTTTTGTGCCTATGTAGCATCTTCTTTCTGCTGTAACTTCCAACTTGGGTTCTAGGCACTCTGTGTATGTGTGTGTTTACAAGAGAGAAATTGATAAACCTTAGTAAGCCCTAGAAAATTCTAGAGGTCTGAAATAAACAGATATTTTTCAAGTTTATTTAATTAAAAAGCAAAACAAAACAAAAACAGTGTCATCTGCTCCTATTAGGTAAAATATATGATCATATTGGAATCTTTGTGTGTGTGTGTGGCTGGCCAATATAGGGATCCACACCCTTGACCTTGGTGATACGAGGCTGTGCTCTAACCAGCTGAGCTACCAGCCAGCGTATACATGATCATATTGGAATAATATGCAACAGAGAGATACTCTGCTGCTATGGAGAATAAGCTGATTGCAAGGAAAAAAGATGCTCACAGATAAGGCAAGGGTAGGCTTTTTGTCCCCCATTGTGGAATAGTACAGGGAACAATGCAAATGTATTGAGGCTGGTAATTCCAAGTCATGGGAAGGAAATTAAAATGATGACTCTGGAAGAATAGTTTCAAATGTCAAGGAGTTTGAGGCAGGTGATCAATTTAGTGAAATGACAATTGCTTTAGGAGAGGCTGCTTCTTTGAAAGGATTGATACATACAGCAAGGCAAGGTAGGTGACTGTGCTGCTAAGTTTTTAATATTGCTATGAGTTTTTACTTTAAATATATTTTTGACTTTGCATGTAGCTCTGAATTTTGAGTGTCATAATTATTTAAGAATCTTTTATGGATTTGATTACTATAGCTTTCACTGTAATTTGATGAGGTTTTAGAACTACATTCCATTTCTAATTTTGGTTTTATTATTTCCAAGTGCCAAAATACTTAACACAGAACCACCTCTTATTCTATAATAAAAAGCAATGGAGACAAGTTATTCAGTTGAAAAAAATTACTTTTTTTTTTTTTTAAAGATGACCTGTAAGTGGATCCTATCGATTGATGTGGTGTTGTCAGCACCACGCTCTCCCAAGTGAGCCAATCAGCCAACCCTTCATAGGGATCCAAACCCGTGGCCCTGCTGCTGTCAGCACCGCACTCTCCAAGTGCGCACGGGCCGGCCCTGCTCCATGGTAGTTTTAGCTGCTTTCCTCCTTTCTTCTCAGAATTTTCATTTTCCCATGTTCTCCTGGACAACTTCAACCCTGCTAACGATTAAAACCCATCACATCTGTCTGTCATGGTGTGGATTGGCTCCCAAGCAGAAGACTCAGGGCCTCTTTGAACTAGAACTTGCATCAACTCAACCAAGCTGAGGCGCCGATCTTGTGATTACACTTAGCATGTGCTATGAATGGAGAGAAATGAAGTGAAAAGTGCCTGTGAGATGCGAAGTCAAACTTGTCACGTTCCTAGTCCCCTCTGTGGGCTTCTCTCCATCTTCAGCTCCACCTCACTGTTTACCCCTTAAAGAAGCCAGATGCTCTCTAATTCATATGTCCACGAAACACTTGGTTTCAAATAACGGGTATTAAATGAATATCTGTTGGAAGTTGTGTATCCTAAATTTGTAGGTGTCCTTTATGTGACTGACGATGGCATGAATAACTAGTGTTAACAGTCTTTGATGTGCTCAGCATTAATATACATTAGGAATTGTCATGGAATCTTGTAAAATTGAAAAAAAAATCCAAATGCATGTCATCTGGCCTTGGAGTCCAGTTCTTCGGTACACACTCTGCTGATTTGGGCACCTCAGTCAAGAACCCAGTCAAAGAACCTCACAGAGTCACCCACAGGCCACGAAGCCACAGCACACGAGCAAGACTTTCCTGTGCTGCCCTGTTAACCATGAGCAGATGCCAAGGGCCCCAGATGTTTCAGCAAATCCTCTAGTTTCAGCAACTCCTCTAATAAGAAATAGGCAAAAGCAAACAAACAAAAAAGGAAAAAGCGCATTGGAAGAAATAGAGATCATGCAAGGGAAACAGAAAATACCATTAACTTCCTCAGAGTTATAGGAGAGAAACTGTTGGACTAACTGAAGAAGAACAGACATTGTTAAAGTAGAAGAGGGAGAAGATGAATCAAATAACCATGAGGTCATTTAGAAATTAAAAATATAACTGTTGAAATTTTTGTTTGTTTGTTTTGTGTGTGTGTGTGTGTGTGTGTGTGACAGTTAAGGGCGTTGTAACCATAGGGGTGGTGTCGCCCGCACCGCGCTCAGCCAGTGAGCACAGCGGCCATCCCTATGTGGGATCCGAACCCGCGGCAGCGCCCCTGCGCTCCCAGCGCCGCTCTCTCCCGTGTGCGCCACGGGGCGGCCCATAAGTGTTGAAATTTAAATTAGAAAACAACTCACTAGAAAGATGAGAAAATAACACAAGGGTAGCCTGATTAGATCAAAAAAACAAAGGGATAACAAGAAAGATACAATTGAAAGAAAAGCATAAAAAAGTAAAAGGAGTAAAAGGGAAAGAGAGAGAGAAAACGGAAGTGCGTGTCCGCAGAGCCAGTGTCTGAAGAACACGCGCTCCAGGAAGAGCCGCGGAGATGGGCAGGAGGAGAGAACCGTGGGAGAAAGGAGGAAGGGACAGGTCCCGGAGGTCCCCAGAGGTCCCCACGTGGAGAGTGACGATGGGTCCATACGCCGCCCCGCACTGGGGAAGCACAGGGGACACCGTGTCAACTATGGGTGTGGGGGTCAAGGGGACGGACCCTGCGGAGGAGCCTCAAGAGGGAGACGACAGGGGAGTCCGGCCTTCAGCGTCTCGTGCAGAGTCGGTTCCGATCTCAGCTTTTCCTCGTCAAACGTGAGTCCGACAAGGCGAGGACGGGCCTCTGGACGTTTAGCAGCCCAAGACCGTTTTCTTAGCAGTCTATGGGGTGCGTCTCCCACTAGGAAGAAGACATAAACCCGGACAGGGGACAGGGCCCTGGTGACGGCCACGGGGGAACATACCGAACCCGACTGCTCGGAGGCTGCATTGTAGACATTGGATCCCAGGAGGTGTCGTCCAGAGCACCACATGGGTCCCTGAGGCGTTCACCTGTGGTGACAGCAGCTGCCCTAACAGGGACAGTGAGCGTGCGCAGACGCCACCGCGCACAGAGGACACGCGGTCCGCGCCGGGCTGTCAGCCGCGTCCCCGCAGCCGCCGGTGCGCGGCGCTCAGAGCCGCGGACGGGAAGCCGCGGTCGCGGGGTGCGCTCTCCGTGGCGCCTCCTGGTGGCCCTGCCTGCAGCTGCCGCCCCCAGGCCGCCCGTCCCGCCCGGGGACAGGAGCGCACGACCGGCTGCTCTCCACTCCCTGCTCCCGCCACTCTGCGGCCGATGACAGCGTGTTCCAGCGACAGGACGGATTCCCACGGGCGCTCCAGGTCGGTGCAAGGGGTCCGCGCTGACGAGGCGCCGAGCACAGCCGTGAGGGGGACCCGCGTGGGCTATCGTCGGCCGACGGTCCTGGCGGTTCCTCGGCTCCAGGCTGGCAGGCACAGTCCGCGGCGTGACAGTCCTGACCGCGGAGCCGTGTGCTATTAAAGCTACACGGTCACCACGAGCGACGGTATCTTGTGTACTTTTTCAAAACTGAGTTTTCTATTCTATGACTGTACTCAACCGTATGAAATATACAATTAGTAATTTATCAAATTGCGTAAAAAATGTCAATTGTTATTTATATATAAACAAAATTTATAGATTTATTTGGAAGAATTGATATATTTTCCCTACTTATTTTCTCATCTATGAACATGTACATCTCTTCATTGTCTTCAGTTTGTTCGTTTTTTCAATAACATTTTACACTCAGTGTTTAGAAATCATGATTGTAAAAATGCACCCTAATTATTCATGCAAACCTTATGAATGAAAATTTGGGGTGTTTCCAACCCTTAGTAATAGGTATTGTCATATTAACAATCTTGTCGACACCTCACCTTATAATTTTTCAAGGTTACATATGATATAGATTCCTGAATATTGGGTTACAGTATAAAATAGTAAATATACAAGTATAATTTTGCTAAATTTTCCGAGTTTCTGCTCCTTATGGGCTCTACCATTTGCATTCCACCACAGTGTATTATAATACCTGGATCGCCACAGTCTCACTAACAAGTTTGTTATCAAAAAATTAAATTTTGCAAATCTAATAGGTGAAGTACTGTATTTCAATATATTTTAAATGTCTAGTTCTCTATGAGGGATTTTAAGCACCTCATTAAGTATTGATGCCAATTTAAATTTCCTTTTGTGTTATTAGATTGTTCATATAGTTTGTTCATTTTTATTTCATTTTGTTGGTCATTTCCATCTCATTTTTTCACACATCATTGTATTAGTGATATTATCCTAGTTTAAGAGGTTTTTTGTTTTTTTGCTTTTTTTAAAATTGAAACATTATTGATCACCCATTTTAAGTATTATAGCTTGTAATTACTTTTTGTCGTGTCCTTTTGACCTAGTTGGTGGCATTTACCTTTTGTTTGAGTTTGCTTTGCTTTATTAATGGCTGCTATGCCATCCATGTTAACTGCTGCTACATTAGTAGCAGCATATTTTCACCAGTGATTTGAAATGCTATCTTTCTTAAATACTAAATTTCTATAAATCTTGGGTATCTCTTTGAATTCTCCATTCTTTTCCATTAGGTTTTATATTTACTTATAAACAAATTCCATATGGTCTTGATAATGAAGAATTTATAAAAAAATTTTTTTTCGATCTCTGGTAGACTTACACCTCCCTTTTGATTTGTTTCCTCAATTTTTTCTGATGAACGATTAATGTTTCATCAACATTTTATAATCATCCTTTTTTGTTGTAGGTGAAGAAACAAATGAGACTATTTTTAATGTGATCATGACACACGTATAAAGTAACTTAGGAGAAAATAAAATCCTTAGGATCATGTGGCTTTCTGGCCAAGAAAATATCTCTGACATTTCTCTATCGTTTGTGTATGTATGTTTTAAGAGTGTTCTAATGGTTAAATCACATAGTTAAACAGGCTTTGTTGAGTTCTTGTTAGCTTTATGCCAAATATTTTAACAATTTTGTGGCTATTGAAAATGGAATCTTGATTTGTGGAATGTAATCTAGATAGTTATTGTTATTACATAAGATATTTGTTAATTTTATATGTGAATTTTTCTAAATCGCAACATGTAAATTTTATTTTAGAAAGTCGTCTTGTTTGTAATAGGTTTTTAATTAATTCTTTTTGATTTTCTAAATTCACAATACATACACATAACACATTTTTCTCCATCTTGAGATATACAAATATGTATGGTCAAACCTTATTTTATCTACTGTTTTGATATTTATGAGTCTTACATTTTCTCAAAAGTACTTTGGCTTCTGTGGAAATTATTATGTCTTTTTCTTTCTTCTAATGCTTAATACTTTTGCAAAATATTGAAGTTAGTAATTCATCTCAAATTTAATTTTGTGAACGGTACCTAGGAAAAGCATAACTGGATTTAATTTCCAAATAAATAATATTTCAATACCTGTAATGATGAAGTGCTTTCCCGTAAGTAATCTGAATCCTTTCCACACATATACCAGAATCTGTTTCAAAATTCAAACTTTTACTCCACTTCGCTTATTCTTTGCCAATCTCATTCCCTTTCAAGTATGTTCCTTTGCAATACATTTTATTAGACGGAGCAAATTTCCTCTTTGTTTTCATTATTATTGTTCTTCTTATGTCTTGAACATTTTGGGGGCCATTTTTGCACATAATTTTTTTTCATATTAACTTTGAGGTTATTTGACAAGTCCCCTAAACATCACTCTTTGGAAATTTTCAAGTTTAGATTTATTGAATCTATTGATTAACATAGGTAGAATACATATATATGTGGCGTAACTTCCTAGCATCACTGCTGCCCGGCACATGGACACACCTGGGCATTTTGGTAGGAGCTGCTGAGTGGCTCCTGCGACAGGGGTATCTATGAACACATCTCCTGGGGCATCTGCTGGGACCTCTTCTTCCTTCATTCTCACAAGAGCTGGTCGTCACCAGACATACAGACCTGCCCATCTGATGGGGCAAATGCTATCTGAATAGTGAGCAAATTTCTGTGCATCATCATTAGGGAGGCCGCGGATGTCTGACATTTACTGGCCATGTGAATTGCTTCCCTGTGGAACTGCAGGAATATGTCCTTTGTCCCTATGGATAAATGAGAACTCTTTGTACAACTAGGATGCATACTACCCTTTCTCTGCCCATGAAGAATTTTCCAGTCTGGGGCTTGTCTTTTCACCTTTTGGCATTATTCTGGTTTTTGTTTGGACCAGGAAAAGTCAGCATTTTCCTCAGTGGCTTCTGGCTCTCTGGTCATTCAAAAGTAGTTCCTATTTCAAGATTATGGCAATAATAACTATCAGGGCTTTGTGTTTCTACATAGAGTCTTTGATTTTTCTGTAATTTTCCTCTTACTAAAAACATAAAATGAAAATTATTCAGATCTTTCTCATATTATGCGGCCAGATACAAAAGGCCACATAACATATAACTGTACTGATAGGAACAATCCACGATAGGTAAATTCACACACACAGAAAATGGAGTGGTAGTCAGGGACAGGGAGAGGCGGGATGGGGAGTGACAGCTTAATGGCTACAGAGTTGATGAAGCTGTTTGATCACTAGATGGTGGTAAGGGTTGCGCCATATTAAAAATGTACTTAATGCCACTGAATGGTAATTTTGAAAATATTAAAAACACTTTATTTTATACAAGGGATATTATTGAAAATAAAAGATGAAAAAATTTGAGGAGATGCATTACACAGACAAAAATGAGGAGAAGCACAGCGTCAAGGAAGGGCAAGAACAGATCTGGAGTGGGGACTGGTGAGGGTGTTTGTGGGAGCTCTGGAGCCAGGGCTCCCCTGGGTGCTGGTGTTTCTTCTAATTCTTCTGATGTTTCAGGAACGGTTATGTCAGGTCGCTCTAGCTCTACCTCTGGATCTTGATCTTTCTCCTGCTCTTTCTCTTGCTCTTTCTCCTGATCTTTCTCTTGATCTTTCTGTTGCTCCTGCTCTGGATCTTGCGTCTGATCTACCACTTGCTCTGGATCTTGTTCCTGCTCTACCTCTTGCTCTGGATCTTGCTCCTGCTCTACCTCTTGCTCTGGATCTTGCTCCTGCTCTACTTCTTGCTCTGGCTTGGGCTCTGGATCTTGCTCTCGCTCTGCCTCTGGCAGTGGAGGTGGAGCTGGAGCTGGAACTCGAGCCGAACATGGCAGCAGCTCTTGGGACAGTTGTTCAGCCGGGGCGGAAGCTGGAACTGGAGAGACAACAATTGAAAATATCAATGTGAGTTTCTATGTCTCATCCAATGACACTGTCTTTCTAGAAGCCCAAGTCCAGAGACCCAGGCTCAGGAAGTCTCCCCACACCGCAGAACACTGTATGATTGTTCTGAGTACTCAGTGCCCCTGTCCCCAGCCTGTTTCTGGAAACTCTCCTCTGTGTGGCCCAGCCCAGGCCCCTCCCCAAACCCGCACAGGCACCCACCCTCTTCCTCCTCACCCTCAGTCTCCGCCTCACTAGGCTCCAGGTGCTCCGGCTTCTCCAGCTGCGCCAGAAGAAGATCAGCCTTACGCTCCACCTCTGAACCTCGCATACTGATATGTACATAGGCCGAAAGAAACTTCAAAGAATGAAATTCAGGAGGCTCGTGGAAATCGGTGGAATAGAATTCCAGCCAGATCTTTAAGACAGAGGACATGGCACTGTGGGAGACAGGTGGGCAACAGCATCAGAGGCCTGGCCTATCCCTCTATGCTGCCCTCCCAAGGCTCCCCTGAGTGAGCTGCAGTCTTGTACCCTCTGCCCGTGCCTGTCCATAGACCAGCCCATCCAATGTCCACCCCCAGTATGGCAGTTCTGGCACAGATGGGCCTGGCAGCCAAGGAGGGGCTGGCAAAAGCCTCCATGGGAGGAGCCTTCAACCACTGATGTGACCACGTTTCCCTTCTTCAGGGAAACCTGACAACCTCCTCTGTCTGTGTCACTGCCCCATCCCTGCTGGAATGACCTGTCCACCCCAGGAGGGTGCTGTCTGCTCTGGGCATTACTCACTGGCACACAGGAGGTGTCCAGCAATATCTGATAAATGAGGAAACAGAGGGAGGCGCTGCTCCCCTGGCCTACCCAGGGCCCTTGGAAAAGCCCAAACTTGAGCTCACACGTGAATGTACTGCCCAAGTGTCGGCATGAAAATCTGCATATCCTTTTCCCAGTGACAGCAATCTCTTGGCCCTGACCACACTCTGCACCCTCAGCACCAGCTGAGCATCCCCATGGAGGCTCCAGCCCCGAGTGTGAGCGGCATGCTCTGCACACCTCCTGCTCTGGCTCAGCACGGGCTCTGGGGGTGTGGGCAGGGCTGGGTGGGAGGGCGTGGGGATGGATTCTCTCTGGGCTCACTCTGCTCTCCAGCCTCTCGCACACCCTACGGTGCCTGGGACCACATCCCCAGCCGTCTTGACCTCTTTCCCTGCAGGGAAAGCCTTGAGCCCTCAGCCCTGTAGCAGGAATCCTAAGATGTGTGAGAGCCAGAGTTCTGCCAGCCCCCCACCCACAGGCCCCCGCAGACCACACGCAGTTGTGTGGAGATGGGAGCCCCTCCTTCTGCACCTAAACCCCACTTACCATTTTAGCTGCTCCAGGGATTCGCCATCCCCGTGACAATCAGTAATCATGTTTCCATACCTAGAAGAGGTCAGGAGTGTGTCAAATCTACCATATGGTGGCACTACCTGCTTCTCATGTCTACTGTGACTGTCTGACCTCTGACTAGACTGGAAGCCCACGAGGGCAGTGAATGCAGTCTCCTCGGTTCATTGGATTATGGTCAGTGCCCAGAAAGTGACTGCACATAGTGTGGCTTCACGTATGATTGTTGAAGGAATGAACCCCAACCAACTCCTCCCAAGATCTCTGGGTGCACCTGAAGCCGCTCTGCCCGCCTCTGGTCTCCCTGCTTTGAATACACCCAGGAGCCTACAGATAGAATCTCAAATTTCCTGTAAAAATGTGAAAACAGTGAAGCCCAAGTCAACGAGGTCAGTGAGGGGGTGACAGAGACTTCCTCGTGGGGGTGTCAGGAATCCTGAATGAGGACGACCGTGGCCCCTCCAGCAGACCTTCCACAGGGCTGGACTCAGGAGCAGCACTTTCCATGGGGGACCCACTGGAGCTTGTTCCTGTGACCACCCACTGAACACAGGAGGAAACTGAGGCTCAGAGGGGTGTGGTGACAGTCCTAAGACTCACAGCTGGGAGGCGGCCTAGTGACACTGTGTGATCCAGGGCCTGAGTGCTCACCTGAGGAAAAGCAGGTGCAGCACATGCCGGGGACTGGCAAAGTTCTTGTAGCTTGACAGAAACAGGTGGACATAAGATTGGTCACCACCCAAGACAGCAGGCACCAGGTGCTCCACCCGCTTCTTCAGGGTGCGTGCCGGGACAGGCCACACCATGTGGGTGGCATCCGAGCTCAATGAAGATGTGTCTTCATCTAGGACAGGACAGGGGAGAGATACACATTGACAGCACCGTGAACCCCAAGGAGGGCAGGGGCTGGAGGCCAGTCTTAACCCCAGGGAGGACATGAGAAGACAGCCTGAGGGCCCAGGGTTAATGTACAGGGTGGTGGTTGCCACCCCGGCAGTCCCCGTTCACCCTCCAGCCAGACCTGAGGTGTGAACACACCAGGGCCAGCAGGTTTATAAACCCCCCACCCTCTGCCCCTGCCCTGGGAGGGTGTCCCATGTCCCCGTTCCCCACACACTCAGGAGGAGTGGGTGCGGTCTCCAAGGGAGGCTCATAGTGCTGGCCTGGCCTTGCCCAACCTCCTGTGGGCCACCTGACATTACCTTTGGGGACCTCCTCCCAGACGGCCACAGGGGTCGAGGGCGAGGGCTGAACCAGCGCCGGAAGCATTGGACAAGCTTCTCAGCACAGCGCTTCCTGGGGCTACGGCCCCGGAACCTCGGGATACAGCACAACATCTCACTCTGCCTGTGGCCAAGTGAGCTGGGGAAGGGGCTGTGTATAGAATGTGGGTGTCAGGTTACCGAGTTCCGAGTTCTGTTGGGGTCTGTCGTCAAGGAAGTGAAGTCACTTCCTGATACCTCATTTCCTGAGCCCCTCCTCTGTGTACAAGACTGCAAATGCCCCTCTGGGTACCTGTCTGCTGACCCTCCTTCCCCATGAACTCTCTCTATTGCCCACACTTCCACCAACACTGCCTGACCACACCCCTGTGCAAGGCCTGGTTGCAGCCAGCGTCACAGCTCGGAGGAGATACACGTAGGTTCATCCCTAGCTCCTGCTTCTTATCACTTTATGTGACCCTGGACCAGCCGTTGTCACTCTCATGACCTCCCCAGTCTCCCCTTTTGCACAGTGGGGATCTTTCTAGCATCTTCTTCCTAGGGATGGCATCAGGCATGTGTGAGGAAACATCTCTGAAACCTATGGCCGGTGTCACATGCAGCTAATAAACAAGACTAGAGATAAAATCCACGACGGTGTGGAAGGTAGCATGGAATACAACTAACGACAGGTCTGGTTCCTGTCATATAATCTTGAAAATGTCACTTTTGCTCTTGGTCTGTTTTCCCTGTCTGCACCATGCGACAGTTGGAATTTCATGCATTCACATACTGCTTTCCTCCATAAAACCTCACAATGGCTTCGTGTGTATTTAGGTTTGGACTCAAGTGCCACATCTCGGTCTGTGTGGTTGGCTACTCCTCAGGGGCTCCCAGTGGTCCCCACCATCTGCTGCACACATCCTCACGTAATCCCCTGCCCTGCAGTGTGGACTGGACTTAGTGACTCACTTCTAACCAATACAGGATCAAAAGTGAGAAGGTGTCACTTTCTAAATGTCATTGTAACACGCCTGTCTCTAGAGTCTTGTGCTCTGTCTCCTCTGTTCTCTCTGTTTGTATCCACCATATGCCAAGCATGGTGCCGAGAGCTGGAGAAAGAGCTGATTCAGCTGCACCCTGGCTTGGGAGATGATCCCAGGATAAGAAAGAGGAGAAGACGTGCTATCGAGTGCCTGACATTCTAAGAGAGGAAAGTGATCTAGGAGGCCATCAGAATATTCTAGATTAGGAAGCTACCTGAAGAGGGTAGGAAATGAACACCATTTGCAGGGAAGAACCAGAGGCGTTTGGTCCATTAAGATGACGGCAACATGGAACTGATGTGTAAGATGTAAGTAAGTAAGAAATACTATTCACAAATTCAAATCCTATTTTCAAAATCATTGAATGGCAGGGATAAGTGCTCATGTTCAATGCAAACATAACTAGAATTGAGGAAGATTCCATTTATGGAATAACTTTATATCTCCATTAGATGAAAGTATGCAGATATGTTCAGCAATTCTTTTCAAATTGTATAAAATATCCATTGTTGACACAATCAGGATTCCACCCCCATACTTTGGCTTCACACCCGATTTTCTTTACACCAGACACACATCCATTGCTGTGATGTAGATCCATTGCTGTCAACACTATCCCAGCCCACAGCCTACTGGTCCTGGGAGACAGCAACTCTATCACTATATTGTGTGCAGAATCCAGGAAGGGCCTAACACGGGGGCTCCATAAATACTCCCTGAAGTGCTGCACTTGAGAAGAGTCTATGATTTTATTACCTAGTGCTCTACCTACACATGTTATCACTCTGCATTATGTCATGATCCTTAGTCCCCCTCACCTGACAGTCAGCAACCCAGGAGCAGAGTCTACACCTCGGTCTGCCGCTATTCCTGGCCCCCAGCCCAGCACCTGGCAAGTAATAGGTGCCAAGTACTGATGAATGAATTGTCTGGAAACATGTGAAACAGGATTCATCAAGAATACCCAGATGGAAGGTCACCATGAACATGCTGCCTGATAACCTGCCAGCCCTTTAATTCTGTCTGCCGACCACTTCCTTCAGCCAGGAACTGCCTGGGCTCAAAGATTTCCCAGAGTCACCATCCTGCCTTGACTTCTGCCGTTCACTTTAGCCTCCTTGATTGTCCTACTTACTGTGGGTTTCTTCACTCTCAGTCTCAGGGGACACCTCTGAACCCCTAAGGTAGCCCACTGGGTCTTCCTTCTCTGGCCAACACATTCCTCTTGCTTCTGTGCATGGCCTTGATAGCAGTGTCACAGGCAATCCCAGGAAACTGACACCCCAGCATGCTGACCTTGGGCACCCGCACTAGTCAAGGGAGCCCTCTCCCTTCATCTCCTGCAGAATCCCCCTAGGAATAGGGGATGCAGATATGTACACATGTGTAGGGAGGAAAGCGGGTCTCATGACATCTTAGCTAGAAGATGATTACAAATTTCTTAAACATTAGTAGAAAATTATGGTTCATTTGTCCTGGCATGCAACTGAATGAGAAAAAATCTGTGAAAAATTCTGACACCCATGACAAAAGAAATGATCCAAACAATACGACCATCGAGGTGCTTTTCTTTTATGTTTAGGACTAACATTTAAAAATGTGGTATTGAGGAGAATGTCAACAATATTGGGGGAGGCTCTGGAACGATGCTGAGTAGAAAATGGACAATAGATTCCTTTTTTGAGAATTAAGAGAAGCTATTTTGCAGAAAGTGGCAAATGAGCTTGACTTTTAGAAACGAAGAGCATTATAGCAAGTAAGTTTAGTGGAAAGTAGATGATATTTGGGAGAGGGGTGACGTGTTAAGTTACAAGAGGCAAAGAAATGGAAAGAACACATGTTTTGCAAAGGGAAAAATCATTCCTGGAAAACATCAGAATTGGAGTTTTCTTGCTGTTCATTTTGTGCCTATGTAGCATCTTCTTTCTGCTGTAACTTCCAACTTGGGTTCTAGGCACTCTGTGTATGTGTGTGTTTACAAGAGAGAAATTGATAAACCTTAGTAAGCCCTAGAAAATTCTAGAGGTCTGAAATAAACAGATATTTTTCAAGTTTATTTAATTAAAAAGCAAAACAAAACAAAAACAGTGTCATCTGCTCCTATTAGGTAAAATATATGATCATATTGGAATCTTTGTGTGTGTGTGTGGCTGGCCAATATAGGGATCCACACCCTTGACCTTGGTGATACGAGGCTGTGCTCTAACCAGCTGAGCTACCAGCCAGCCTATACATGATCATATTGGAATAATATGCAACAGAGAGATACTCTGCTGCTATGGAGAATAAGCTGATTGCAAGGAAAAAAGATGCTCACAGATAAGGCAAGGGTAGGCTTTTTGTCCCCCATTGTGGAATAGTACAGGGAACAATGCAAATGTATTGAGGCTGGTAATTCCAAGTCATGGGAAGGAAATTAAAATGATGACTCTGGAAGAATAGTTTCAAATGTCAAGGAGTTTGAGGCAGGTGATCAATTTGGTGAAATGACAATTGCTTTAGGAGAGGCTGCTTCTTTGAAAGGATTGATACATACAGCAAGGCAAGGTAGGTGACTGTGCTGCTAAGTTTTTAATATTGCTATGAGTTTTAACTTTAAATATATTTGTGACTTTGCATGTAGCTCTGAATTTTGAGTGTCGTAATTATTTAAGAATCTTTTATGGATTTGATTACTATAGCTTTCACTGTAATTTGATGAGGTTTTAGAACTACATTCCATTTCTAATTTTGGTTTTATTATTTCCAAGTGCCAAAATACTTAACACAGAACCACCTCTTATTCTATAATAAAAAGCAATGGAGACAAGTTATTCAGTTGAAAAAAATTACTTTTTTTTTTTTTTTTTAAAGATGACCTGTAAGTGGATCCTATCGATTGATGTGGTGTTGTCAGCACCACGCTCTCCCAAGTGAGCCAATCAGCCAACCCTTCATAGGGATCCAAACCCGTGGCCCTGGTGCTGTCAGCACCGCACTCTCCAAGTGCGCACGGGCCGGCCCTGCTCCATGGTAGTTTTAGCTGCTTCCCTCCTTTCTTCTCAGAATTTTCATTTTCCCATGTTCTCCTGGACAACTTCAACCCTGCTAACGATTAAAACCCATCACATCTGTCTGTCATGGTGTGGATTGGCTCCCAAGCAGAAGACTCAGGGCTTCTTTGAACTAGGACTTGCATTGACTTCAACTCAACCAAGCTGAGGCGCCGATCTTGTGATTACACTTAGCATGTGCTATGAATGGAGAGAAATGAAGTGAAAAGTGCCTATGAGATGCGAAGTCATACTTGTCACGTTCCTAGTCCCCTCTGTGGGCTTCTCTCCATCTTCAGCTCCACCTCACTGTTTACCCCTTAAAGAAGCCAGATGCTCTCTAATTCATATGTCCACGAAACACTTGGTTTCAAATAACGGGTATTAAATGAATATCTGTTGGAAGTTGTGTATCCTAAATTTGTAGGTGTCCTTTATGTGACTGACGATGGCATGAATAACTAGTGTTAACAGTCTTTGATGTGCTCAGCATTAATATACATTAGGAATTGTCATGGAATCTTGTAAAATTGAAAAAAAAATCCAAATGCATGTCATCTGGCCTTGGAGTCCAGTTCTTCAGTACACACTCTGCTGATTTGGGCACCTCAGTCAAGAACCCAGTCAAAGAACCTCACAGAGTCACCCACAGGCCACGAAGCCACAGCACACGAGCAAGACTTTCCTGTGCTGCCCTGTTAACCATGAGCAGATGCCAAGGGCCCCAGATGTTTCAGCAAATCCTCTAGTTTCAGCAACTCCTCTAATAAGAAATAGGCCAAAGCAAACAAACAAAAAAGGAAAAAGCGAATTGGAAGAAATAGAGATCATGCAAGGGAAACAGAAAATACCATTAAATTCCTCAGAGTTATAGGAGAGAAACTGTTGGACTAACTGAAGAAGAACAGACATTGTTAAAGTAGAAGAGGGAGAAGATGAATCAAATAACCATGAGGTCATTTAGAAATTAAAAATATAACTGTTGAAATTTTTGTTTGTTTGTTTTGTGTGTGTGTGTGTGTGTGTGTGACAGTTAAGGGCGTTGTAACCATAGGGGTGGTGTCGCCCGCACCGCGCTCAGCCAGTGAGCACAGCGGCCATCCCTATGTGGGATCCGAACCCGCGGCAGCGCCCCTGTGCTCCCAGCACCGCTCTCTCCCGTGTGCGCCACGGGGCGGCCCATAAGTGTTGAAATTTAAATTAGAAAACAACTCACTAGAAAGATGAGAAAATAACACAAGGGAAGCGTGATTAGATCAAAAAAAAAAAAGGGATAACAAGATAGATACAATTGAAAGAAAAGCATAAAATAGTAAAAGGAGTAAAAGGGAAAGAGAGAGAGAAAACGGAAGTGCGTGTCCGCAGAGCCAGTGTCTGAAGAACACGCGCTCCAGGAAGAGCCGCGGAGATGGGCAGGAGGAGAGAACCGTGGGAGAAAGGAGGAAGGGACAGGTCCCGGAGGTCCCCATAGGTCCCCACGTGGAGAGTGACGATGGGTCCATACGCCGCCCCGCACTGGGGAAGCACAGGGGACACCGTGTCAACTATGGGTGTGGGGGTCAAGGGGACGGACCCTGCGTAGGAGCCTCAAGAGGGAGACGACAGGGGAGTCCGGCCTTCAGCGTCTCGTGCAGAGTCGGTTCCGATCTCAGCTTTTCCTCGTCAAACGTGAGTCCGACAAGGCGAGGACGGGCCTCTGGACGTTTAGCAGCCCAAGACCGTTTTCTTAGCAGTCTATGGGGGGCGTCTCCGACTAGGAAGAAGACATAAACCCGGACAGGGGACAGGGCCCTGGTGACGGCCACGGGGGAACATACCGAACCCGACTGCTCGGAGGCTGCATTGTAGACATTGGATCCCAGGAGGTGTCGTCCAGAGCACCACATGGGTCCCTGAGGCGTTCACCTGTGGTGACAGCAGCTGCCCTAACAGGGACAGTGCGCGTGCGCAGACGCCACCGCGCACAGAGGACACGCGGTCCGCGCCGGGCTGTCAGCCGCGTCCCCGCAGCCGCCGGTGCGCGGCGCTCAGAGCCGCGGACGGGAAGCCGCGGTCGCGGGGTGCGCTCTCCGTGGCGCCTCCTGGTGGCCCTGCCTGCAGCTGCCGCCCCCAGGCCGCCCGTCCCGCCCGGGGACAGGAGCGCACGACCGGCTGCTCTCCACTCCCTGCTCCCGCCCCTCTGCGGCCGATGACAGCGGGTTCCAGCGACAGGAGGGATTCCCACGGGCGCTCCAGGTCGGTGCAAGGGGTCCGCACTGACGAGGCGCCGAGCACAGCCGTGAGGGGGACCCGCGTGGGCTATCGTCGGCCGACGGTCCTGGCGGTTCCTCGGCCCCAGGCTGGCAGGCATAGTCCGCGGCGTGACAGTCCTGACCGCGGAGCCGTGTGCTATTAAAGCTACACGGTCACCACGAGCGACGGTATCTTGTGTACTTTTTCAAAACTGAGTTTTCTATTCTATGACTGTACTCAACCGTATGAAATATAGAATTAGTAATTTATCAAATTGCGTAAAAAATGTCAATTGTTATTTATATATAAACAAAATTTATAGATTTATTTGGAAGAATTGATATATTTTCCCTACTTATTTTCTCATCTATGAACATGTACATCTCTTCATTGTCTTCAGTTTGTTCGTTTTTTCAATAACAGTTTACACTCAGTGTTTAGAAATCATGATTGTAAAAATGCACCCTAATTATTCATGCAAACCTTATGAATGAAAATTTGGGGTGTTTCCAACCCTTAGTAATAGGTATTGTCATATTAACAATCTTGTCGACACCTCACCTTATAATTTTTCAAGGTTACATATGATATAGATTCCTGAATATTGGGTTACAGTATAAAATAGTAAATATACAAGTATAATTTTGCTAAATTTTCCGAGTTTCTGCTCCTTATGGGCTCTACCATTTGCATTCCACCACAGTGTATTATAATACCTGGATCCCCACAGTCTCACTAACAAGTTTGTTATCAAAAAATTAAATTTTGCAAATCTAATAGGTGAAGTATTGTATTTCAATATATTTTAAATGTCTAGTTCTCTATGAGGGATTTTAAGCACCTCATTAAGTATTGATGCCAATTTAAATTTCCTTTTGTGTTATTAGATTGTTCATATATTTTGTTCATTTTTATTTCATTTTGTTGGTCATTTCCATCTCATTTTTTCACACATCATTGTATTAGTGATATTATCCTAGTTTAAGAGGTTTTTTGTTTTTTTGCTTTTTTAAAAATTGAAACATTATTGATCACCCATTTGAAGTATTATAGCTTGTAATTACTTTTTGTCGTGTCCTTTTGACCTAGTTGGTGGCATTTACCTTTTGTTTGAGTTTGCTTTGCTTTATTAATTGCTGCTATGCCATCCATGTTAACTGCTGCTACATTAGTAGCAGCATATTTTCACCAGTGATTTGAAATGCTATCTTTCTTAAATACTAAATTTCTAGAAATCTTGGGTATCTCTTTGAATTCTCCATTCTTTTTCATTAGGTTTTATATTTACTTATAAACAAATTCCATATGGTCTTGATAATGAAGAATTTATAAAAAAAATATTTTTCGATCTCTGGTAGACTTACACCTCCCTTTTGATTTGTTTCCTCAATTTTTTCTGAAGAACGATTAATGTTTCATCAACATTTTATAATCATCCTTTTTTGTTGTAGGTGAAGAAACAAATGAGACTATTTTTAATGTGATCATGACACACGTATAAAGTAACTTAGGAGAAAATAAAATCCTTAGGATCATGTGGCTTTCTGGCCAAGAAAATATCTCTGACATTTCTCTATCGTTTGTGTATGTATGTTTTAAGAGTGTGCTATTGCTTAAATCACATAGTTAAACAGGCTTTGTTGAGTTCTTGTTAGCTTTATGCCAAATATTTTAACAATTTTGTGGCTATTGAAAATGGAATCTTGATTTGTGGAATGTAATCTAGATAGTTATTGTTATTACATAAGACATTTATTAATTGTATATGTGAATTTTTCTAAATCGCAACATGTAAATTTTATTTTAGAAAGTCGTCTTGTTTGTAATAGGTTTTTAATTAATTCTTTTTGATTTTCTAAATTCACAATAGATACACGTAACACATTTTTCTCCATCTTGAGATATACAAATATGTATGGTCAAACCTTATTTTATCTACTGTTTTGATATTTATGAGTCTTACATTTTCTCAAAAGTACTTTGGCTTCTGTGGAAATTATTATGTCTTTTTCTTTCTTCTAATGCTTAATACTTTTGCAAAATATTGAAGTTAGTAATTCATCTCAAATTTAATTTTGTGAACGGTACCTAGCAAAAGCATAACTGGATTTAATTTCCAAATAAATAATATTTCAATCCCTGTAATGGTGAAGTGCTTTCCCGTAAGTAATCTGAATCCTTTCCACACATATCCCAGAATCTGTTTCAAAATTCAAACTTTTACTCCACTTCGCTTATTCTTTGCCAATCTCATTCACTTTCAAGTATGTTCCTTTGCAATACATTTTATTAGACGGAGCAAATTTCCTCTTTGTTTTCATTATTATTGTTCTTCTTATGTCTTGAACATTTTGGGGGCCATTTTTGCACATAATTTTTTTTCTTATTAACTTTGAGGTTATTTGACAAGTCCCCTAAACATCACTCTTTGGAATTTTTCAAGTTTAGATTTATTGAATCTATTGATTAACATAGGTAGAATACATATATATGTGGCGTAACTTCCTAGCATCACTGCTGCCCGGCACATGGACACACCTGGGCATTTTGGTAGGAGCTGCTGAATGGCTCCTGCGACAGGGGTATCTATGAACACATCTCCTGGGGCATCTGCTGGGACCTCTTCTTCCTTCATTCTCACAAGAGCTGGTCATCACCAGACATACAGACCTGCCCATCTGATGGGGCAAATGCTATCTGAATAGTGAGTAAATTTCTGTGCATCATCATTAGGGAGGCCGCGGATGTCTGACATTTACTGGCCATGTGAATTGCTTCCCTGTGGAACTGCAGGAATATGTCCTTTGTCCCTATGGATAAATGAGAACTCTTTGTACAACTAGGATGCATACTACCCTTTCTCTGCCCATGAAGAATTTTCAAGTCTGGGGCTTGTCTTTTCACCTTTTGGCATTATTCTGGTTTTTGTTTGGACCAGGAAAAGTCAGCATTTTCCTCAGTGGCTTCTGGCTCTCTGGTCATTCAAAAGTAGTTCCTATTTCAAGATTATGGCAATAATAACTATCAGGGCTTTGTGTTTCTACATAGAGTCTTTGATTTTTCTGTAATATTCCTCTTACTAAAAACATAAAATGAAAATTATTCAGATCTTTCTCATATTATGCGGCCAGATACAAAAGGCCACATAACATATAACTGTATTGATAGGAACAATCCACGATAGGTAAATTCACACACACAGAAAATGGAGTGGTAGTCAGGGACAGGGAGAGGCGGGATGGGGAGTGACAGCTTAATGGCTACAGAGTTGATGAAGCTGTTTGATCACTAGATGGTGGTAAGGGTTGCGCCATCTTAAAAATGTACTTAATGCCACTGAATGGTAATTTTGAAAATATTAAAAACACTTTATTTTATACAAGGGATATTATTGAAAATAAAAGATGAAAAAATTTGAGGAGATGCAGGACACAGACAAAAATGAGGAGAAGCACAGCGTCAAGGAAGGGCAAGAACAGATCTGGAGTGGGGACTGGTGAGGTTGTTTGTGGGAGCTCTGGAGCCAGGGCTCCCCTGGGTGCTGGTGTTTCTTCTAATTCTTCTGATGTTTCAGGAACGGTTATGTCAGGTCGCTCTAGCTCTACCTCTGGATCTTGATCTTTCTCCTGCTCTTTCTCTTGCTCTTTCTCCTGATCTTTCTCTTGATCTTTCTGTTGCTCCTGCTCTGGATCTTGCGTCTGATCTACCACTTGCTCTGGATCTTGTTCCTGCTCTACCTCTTGCTCTGGATCTTGCTCCTGCTCTACCTCTTGCTCTGGATCTTGCTCCTGCTCTACTTCTTGCTCTGGCTTGGGCTCTGGATCTTGCTCTCGCTCTGCCTCTGGCAGTGGAGGTGGAGCTGGAGCTGGAACTCGAGCCGAACATGGCAGCAGCTCTTGGGACAGTTGTTCAGCCGGGGCGGAAGCTGGAACTGGAGAGACAACAATTGAAAATATCAATGTGAGTTTCTATGTCTCATCCAATGACACTGTCTTTCTAGAAGCCCAAGTCCAGAGACCCAGGCTCAGGAAGTCTCCCCACACCGCAGAACACTGTATGATTGTTCTGAGTACTCAGTGCCCCTGTCCCCAGCCTGTTTCTGGAAACTCTGCTCTGTGTGGCCCAGCCCAGGCCCCTCCCCAAACCCGCACAGGCACCCACCCTCTTCCTCCTCACCCTCAGTCTCCGCCTCACTAGGCTCCAGGTGCTCCGGCTTCTCCAGCTGCGCCAGAAGAAGATCAGCCTTACGCTCCACCTCTGAACCTCGCATACTGATATGTACATAGGCCGAAAGAAACTTCAAAGAATGAAATTCAGGAGGCTCGTGGAAATCGGTGGAATAGAATTCCAGCCAGATGTTTAAGACAGAGGACATGGCACTGTGGGAGACAGGTGGGCAACAGCATCAGAGGCCTGGCCTATCCCTCTATGCTGCCCTCCCAAGGCTCCCCTGAGTGAGCTGCAGTCTTGTACCCTCTGCCCGTGCCTGTCCATAGACCAGCCCATCCAATGTCCACCCCCAGTATGGCAGTTCTGGCACAGATGGGCCTGGCAGCCAAGGAGGGGCTGGCAAAAGCCTCCATGGGAGGAGCCTTCAACCACTGATGTGACCACGTTTCCCTTCTTCAGTGAAACCTGACAACCTCCTCTGTCTGTGTCACTGCCCCATCCCTGCTGGAATGACCTGTCCACCCCAGGAGGGTGCTGTCTGCTCTGGGCATTACTCACTGGCACACAGGAGGTGTCCAGCAATATCTGATAAATGAGGAAACAGAGGGAGGCGCTGCTCCCCTGGCCTACCCAGGGCCCTTGGAAAAGCCCAAACTTGAGCTCACACGTGAATGTACTGCCCAAGTGTCTGCATGAAAATCTGCATATCCTTTTCCCAGTGACAGCAATCTCTTGGCCCTGACCACACTCTGCACCCTCAGCACCAGCTGAGCATCCCCATGGAGGCTCCAGCCCCGAGTGTGAGCGGCATGCTCTGCACACCTCCTGCTCTGGCTCAGCACGGGCTCTGGGGGTGTGGGCAGGGCTGGGTGGGAGGGCGTGGGGATGGATTCTCTCTGGGCTCACTCTGCTCTCCAGCCTCTCGCACACCCTACGGTGCCTGGGACCACATCCCCAGCCGTCTTGACTCCTTTCCCTGCAGGGAAAGCCTTGAGCCCTCAGCCCTGTAGCAGGAATCATAAGATGTGTGAGAGCCAGAGTTCTGCCAGCCCCCCACCCACAGGCCCCCGCAGACCACACGCAGTTGTGTGGAGATGGGAGCCCCTCCTTCTGCACCTAAACCCCACTTACCATTTTAGCTGCTCCAGGGATTCGCCATCCCCGTGACAATCAGTAATCATGTTTCCATACCTAGAGGAGGTCAGGAGTGTGTCAAATCTACCATATGGTAGCACTACCTGCTTCTCATGTCTACTGTGACTGTCTCACCTCTGACTAGACTGGAAGCCCACGAGGGCAGTGAATGCAGTCTCCTCGGTTCATTGGATTATGGTCAGTGCCCAGAAAGTGACTGCACATAGTGTGGCTTCACGTATGATTGTTGAAGGAATGAACCCCAACCAACTCCTCCCAAGATCTCTGGGTGCACCTGAAGCCGCTCTGCCCGCCTCTGGTCTCCCTGCTTTGAATACACCCAGGAGCCTACAGATAGAATCTCAAATTTCCTGTAAAAATGTGAAAACAGTGAAGCCCAAGTCAACGAGGTCAGTGAGGGGGTGACAGAGACTTCCTCGTGGGGGTGTCAGGAATCCTGAATGAGGACGACCGTGGCCCCTCCAGCAGACCTTCCACAGGGCTGGACTCAGGAGCAGCACTTTCCATGGGGGACCCACTGGAGCTTGTTCCTGTTACCACCCACTGAACACAGGAGGAAACTGAGGCTCAGAGGGGTGTGGTGACAGTCCTAAGACTCACAGCTGGGAGGCGGCCTAGTGACACTGTGTGATCCAGGGCCTGAGTGCTCACCTGAGGAAAAGCAGGTGCAGCACATGCCGGGGACTGGCAAAGTTCTTGTAGCTTGACAGAAACAGGTGGACATAAGATTGGTCACCACCCAAGACAGCAGGCACCAGGTGCTCCACCCGCTTCTTCAGGGTGCGTGCCGGGACAGGCCACACCATGTGGGTGGCATCCGAGCTCAATGAAGATGTGTCTTCATCTAGGACAGGACAGGGGAGAGATACACAGTGACAGCACCGTGAACCCCAAGGAGGGCAGGGGCTGGAGGCCAGTCTTAACCCCAGGGAGGACATGAGAAGACAGCCTGAGGGCCCAGGGTTAATGTACAGGGTGGTGGTTGCCACCCCGGCAGTCCCCGTTCACCCTCCAGCCAGACCTGAGGTGTGAACACACCAGGGCCAGCAGGTTTATAAACCCCCCACCCTCTGCCCCTGCCCTGGGAGGGTGTCCCATGTCCCCGTTCCCCACACACTCAGGAGGAGTGGGTGCGGTCTCCAAGGGAGGCTCATAGTGCTGGCCTGGCCTTGCCCAACCTCCTGTGGGCCACCTGACATTACCTTTGGGGACCTCCTCCCAGACGGCCACAGGGGTCGAGGGCGAGGGCTGAACCAGCGCCGGAAGCATTGGACAAGCTTCTCAGCACAGCGCTTCATGGGGCTACGGCACCGGAACCTCGGGATACAGCACAACATCTCACTCCGCCTGTGGCCAAGTGAGCTGGGGAAGGGGCTGTGTATAGAATGTGGGTGTCAGGTTACCGAGTTCCGAGTTCTGTTGGGGTCTGTCGTCAAGGAAGTGAAGTCACTTCCTGATACCTCATTTCCTGAGCCCCTCCTCTGTGTACAAGACTGCAAATGCCCCTCTGGGTACCTGTCTGCTGACCCTCCTTCCCCATGAACTCTCTCTATTGCCCACACTTCCACCAACACTGCCTGACCACACCCCTGTGCAAGGCCTGGTTGCAGCCAGCGTCACAGCTCGGAGGAGATACACGTAGGTTCATCCCCAGCTCCTGCTTCTTATCACTTTATGTGACCCTGGACCAGCCGTTGTCACTCTCATGACCTCCCCAGTCTCCCCTTTTGCACAGTGGGGATCTTTCTAGCATCTTCTTCCTAGGGATGGCATCAGGCATGTGTGAGGAAACATCTCTGAAACCTATGGCCGGTGTCACATGCAGCTAATAAACAAGACTAGAGATAAAATCCACGACGGTGTGGAAGGTAGCATGGAATACAACTAACGACAGGTCTGGTTCCTGTCATATAATCTTGAAAATGTCACTTTTGCTCTTGGTCTGTTTTCCCTGTCTGCACCACGCGACAGTTGGAATTTCATGCATTCACATACTGCTTTCCTCCAT
This sequence comes from Cynocephalus volans, assembly GCF_027409185.1. Classification (NCBI taxonomy): domain Eukaryota; kingdom Metazoa; phylum Chordata; class Mammalia; order Dermoptera; family Cynocephalidae; genus Cynocephalus; species Cynocephalus volans. Next base: position 49,675,187 of record NC_084476.1, on the reverse strand, counting down.
AAAACCTCACAATGGCTTCGTGTGTATTTAGGTTTGGACTCAAGTGCCACATCTCTGTCTGTGTGGTTGGCGACTCCTCAGGGGCTCCCAGTGGTCCCCACCATCTGCTGCACACATCCTCACGTAATCCCCTGCCCTGCAGTGTGGACTGGACTTAGTGACTCACTTCTAACCAATACAGGATCAAAAGTGAGAAGGTGTCACTTTCTAAATGTCATTGTAACACGCCTGTCTCTAGAGTCTTGTGCTCTGTCTCCTCTGTTCTCTCTGTTTGTATCCACCATATGCCAAGCATGGTGCCGAGAGCTGGAGAAAGAGCTGATTCAGCTGCACCCTGGCTTGGGAGATGATCCCAGGATAAGAAAGAGGAGAAGACGTGCTATCGAGTGCCTGACATTCTAAGAGAGGAAAGTGATCTAGGAGGCCATCAGAATATTCTAGATTAGGAAGCTACCTGAAGAGGGTAGGAAATGAACACCATTTGCAGGGAAGAACCAGAGGCGTTTGGTCCATTAAGATGACGGCAACATGTAACTGATGTGTAAGATGTAAGTAAGTAAGAAATACTATTCACAAATTCAAATCCTATTTTCAAAATCATTGAATGGCAGGGATAAGTGCTCATGTTCAATGCAAACATAACTAGAATTGAGGAAGATTCCATTTATGGAATAACTTTATATCTCCATTAGATGAAAGTATGCAGATATGTTCAGCAATTCTTTTCAAATTGTATAAAATATCCATTGTTGACACAATCAGGATTCCACCCCCATACTTTGGCTTCACACCCGATTTTCTTTACACCAGACACACATCCATTGCTGTGATGTAGATCCATTGCTGTCAACACTATCCCAGCCCACAGCCTACTGGTCCTGGGAGACAGCAACTCTATCACTATATTGTGTGCAGAATCCAGGAAGGGTCTTACACGGGGGCTCCATAAATACTCCCTGAAGTGCTGCACTTGAGAAGAGTCTATGATTTTATTACCAAGTGCTCTACCTACACATGTTATCACTCTGCATTATGTCATGATCCTTAGTCCCCCTCACCTGACAGTCAGCAACCCAGGAGCACAGTCTACACCTCGGTCTGCCCCTATTCCTGGCCCCCAGCCCAGCACCTAGCAAGTAATAGGTGCCAAGTACTGATGAATGAATTGTCTGGAAACATGTGAAACAGGATTCATCAAGAATACCCAGATGGAAGGTCACCATGAACCTGCTGCCTGATAACCTGCCAGCCCTTTAATTCTGTCTGCCGACCACTTCCTTCAGCCAGGAACTGCCTGGGCTCAAAGATTTCCCAGAGTCACCATCCTGCCTTGACTTCTGCCGTTCACTTTAGCCTCCTTGATTGTCCTACTTACTGTGGGTTTCTTCACTCTCAGTCTCAGGGGACACCTCTGAACCCCTAAGGTAGCCCACTGGGTCTTCCTTCTCTGGCCAACACATTCCTCTTGCTTCTGTGCATGGCCTTGATAGCAGTGTCACAGGCAATCCCAGGAAACTGACACCCCAGCATGCTGACCTTGGGCACCCGCACTAGTCAAGGGAGCCCTCTCCCATCATCTCCTGCAGAATCCCCCTAGGAATAGGGGATGCAGATATGTACACATGTGTAGGGAGGAAAGCGGGTCTCATGACATCTTAGCTAGAAGATGATTACAAATTTCTTAAACATTAGTAGAAAATTATGGTTCATTTGTCCTGGCATGCAACTGAATGAGAAAAAATCTGTGAAAAATTCTGACACCCATGACAAAAGAAATGATCCAAACAATACGACCATCGAGGTGCTTTTCTTTTATGTTTAGGACTAACATTTAAAAATGTGGTATTGAGGAGAATGTCAACAATATTGGGGGAGGCTCTGGAAAGATGCTGAGTAGAAAATGGACAATAGATTCCTTTTTTGAGAATGAAGAGAAGCTATTTTGCAGAAAGTGGCAAATGAGCTTGACTTTTAGAAACGAAGAGCATTATAGCAAGTAAGTTTAGTGGAAAGTAGATGATATTTGGGAGAGGGGTGACGTGTTAAGTTACAAGAGGCAAAGAAATGGAAAGAACACATGTTTTGCAAAGGGAAAAATCATTCCTGTAAAACATCAGAATTGGAGTTTTCTTGCTGTTCTTTTTGTGCCTATGTAGCATCTTCTTTCTGCTGTAACTTCCAACTTGGGTTCTAGGCACTCTGTGTATGTGTGTGTTTACAAGAGAGAAATTGATAAACCTTAGTAAGCCCTAGAAAATTCTAGAGGTCTGAAATAAACAGATATTTTTCAAGTTTATTTAATTAAAAAGCAAAACAAAACAAAAACAGTGTCATCTGCTCCTATTAGGTAAAATATATGATCATATTGGAATCTTTGTGTGTGTGTGTGGCTGGCCAATATAGGGATCCACACCCTTGACCTTGGTGATACGAGGCTGTGCTCTAACCAGCTGAGCTACCAGCCAGCGTATACATGATCATATTGGAATAATATGCAACAGAGAGATACTCTGCTGCTATGGAGAATAAGCTGATTGCAAGGAAAAAAGATGCTCACAGATAAGGCAAGGGTAGGCTTTTTGTCCCCCATTGTGGAATAGTACAGGGAACAATGCAAATGTATTGAGGCTGGTAATTCCAAGTCATGGGAAGGAAATTAAAATGATGACTCTGGAAGAATAGTTTCAAATGTCAAGGAGTTTGAGGCAGGTGATCAATTTGGTGAAATGACAATTGCTTTAGGAGAGGCTGCTTCTTTGAAAGGATTGAAACATACAGCAAGGCAAGGTAGGTGACTGTGCTGCTAAGTTTTTAATATTGCTATGAGTTTTAACTTTAAATATATTTGTGACTTTGCATGTAGCTCTGAATTTTGAGTGTCATAATTATTTAAGAATCTTTTATGGATTTGATTACTATAGCTTTCACTGTAATTTGATGAGGTTTTAGAACTACATTCCATTTCTAATTTTGGTTTTATTATTTCCAAGTGCCAAAATACTTAACACAGAACCACCTCTTATTCTATAATAAAAAGCAATGGAGACAAGTTATTCAGTTGAAAAAATTACTTTTTTTTTTTTTTTAAAGATGACCTGTAATTGGATCCTATCGATTGATGTGGTGTTGTCAGCACCACGCTCTCCCAAGTGAGCCAATCAGCCAACCCTTCATAGGGATCCAAACCCGTGGCCCTGGTGCTGTCAGCACCGCACTCTCCAAGTGCGCACGGGCCGGCCCTGCTCCATGGTAGTTTTAGCTGCTTCCCTCCTTTCTTCTCAGAATTTTCATTTTCCCATGTTCTCCTGGACAACTTCAACCCTGCTAACGATTAAAACCCATCACATCTGTCTGTCATGGTGTGGATTGGCTCCCAAGCAGAAGACTCAGGGCTTCTTTGAACTAGGACTTGCATTGACTTCAACTCAACCAAGCTGAGGCGCCGATCTTGTGATTACACTTAGCATGTGCTATGAATGGAGAGAAATGAAGTGAAAAGTGCCTATGAGATGCGAAGTCATACTTGTCACGTTCCTAGTCCCCTCTCTGGGCTTCTCTCCATCTTCAGCTCCACCTCACTGTTTACCCCTTAAAGAAGCCAGATGCTCTCTAATTTATATGTCCACGAAACACTTGGTTTCAAATAACGGGTATTAAATGAATATCTGTTGGAAGTTGTGTATCCTAAATTTGTAGGTGTCCTTTATGTGACTGACGATGGCATGAATAACTAGTGTTAACAGTCTTTGATGTGCTCAGCATTAATATACATTAGGAATTGTCATGGAATCTTGTAAAATTGAAAAAAAATCCAAATGCATGTCATCTGGCCTTGGAGTCCAGTTCTTCAGTACACACTCTGCTGATTTGGGCACCTCAGTCAAGAACCCAGTCAAAGAACCTCACAGAGTCACCCACAGGCCACGAAGCCACAGCACACGAGCAAGACTTTCCTGTGCTGCCCTGTTAACCATGAGCAGATGCCAAGGGCCCCAGATGTTTCAGCAAATCCTCTAGTTTCAGCAACTCCTCTAATAAGAAATAGGCCAAAGCAAACAAACAAAAAAGGAAAAAGCGAATTGGAAGAAATAGAGATCATGCAAGGGAAACAGAAAATACCATTAACTTCCTCAGAGTTATAGGAGAGAAACTGTTGGACTAACTGAAGAAGAACAGACATTGTTAAAGTAGAAGAGGGAGAAGATGAATCAAATAACCATGAGGTCATTTAGAAATTAAAAATATAACTGTTGAAATTTTTGTTTGTTTGTTTTGTGTGTGTGTGTGTGTGTGTGACAGTTAAGGGCGTTGTAACCATAGGGGTGGTGTCGCCCGCACCGCGCTCAGCCAGTGAGCACAGCGGCCATCCCTATGTGGGATCCGAACCCGCGGCAGCGCCCCTGTGCTCCCAGCACCGCTCTCTCCCGTGTGCGCCACGGGGCGGCCCATAAGTGTTGAAATTTAAATTAGAAAACAACTCACTAGAAAGATGAGAAAATAACACAAGGGAAGCGTGATTAGATCAAAAAAAAAAAGGGGATAACAAGATAGATACAATTGAAAGAAAAGCATAAAATAGTAAAAGGAGTAAAAGGGAAAGAGAGAGAGAAAACGGAAGTGTGTGTCCGCAGAGCCAGTGTCTGAAGAACACGCGCTCCAGGAAGAGCCGCGGAGATGGGCAGGAGGAGAGAACCGTGGGAGAAAGGAGGAAGGGACAGGTCCCGGAGGTCCCCATAGGTCCCCACGTGGAGAGCGACGATGGGTCCATACGCCGCCCCGCACTGGGGAAGCACAGGGGGCACCGTGTCAACTATGGGTGTGGGGGTCAAGGGGACGGACCCTGCGGAGGAGCCTGAAGAGGGAGACGACAGGGGAGTCCGGCCTTCAGCGTCTCGTGCAGAGTCGGTTCCGATCTCAGCTTTTCCTCGTCAAACGTGAGTCCGACAAGGCGAGGACGGGCCTCTGGACGTTTAGCAGCCCAAGACCGTTTTCTTAGCAGTCTATGGGGGGCGTCTCCCACTAGGAAGAAGACATAAACCCGGACAGGGGACAGGGCCCTGGTGACGGCCACTGGGGAACATACCGAACCCGACTGCTCGGAGGCTGCATTGTAGACATTGGATCCCAGGAGGTGTCGTCCAGAGCACCACATGGGTCCTTGAGGCGTTCACCTGTGGTGACAGCAGCTGCCCTAACAGGGACAGTGCGCGTGCGCAGACGCCACCACGCACAGAGGACACGCGGTCCGCGCCGGGCTGTCAGCCGCGTCCCCGCAGCCGCCGGTGCGCGGCGCTCAGAACCGCGGACGGGAAGCCGCGGTCGCGGGGTGCGCTCTCCGTGGCGCCTCCTGGTGGCCATGCCTGCAGCTGCCGCCCCCAGGCCGCCCGTCCCCCCGGGGACAGGAGCGCAGGACCGGCTGCTCTCCACTCCGTGCTCCCGCCCCTCTGCGGCCGATGACAGCGGGTTCCAGCGACAGGACGGATTCCCACGGGCGCTCCAGGTCGGTGCAAGGGGTCCGCGCTGACGAGGCGCCGAGCACAGCCGTGAGGGGGACCCGCGTGGGCTATCGTCGGCCGACGGTCCTGGCGGTTCCTCGGCCCCAGGCTGGCAGGCACAGTCCGCGGCGTGACATTCCTGACCGCGGAGCCGTGTGCTATTAAAGCCACACGGTCACCACGAGCGACGGTATCTTGTGTACTTTTTCAAAACTGAGTTTTCTATTCTATGACTGTACTCAACTGTATGAAATATACAATTAGTAATTTATCAAATTGCGTAAAAAATGTCAATTGTTATTTATATATAAACAAAATTTATAGATTTATTTGGAAGAATTGATATATTTTCCCTACTTATTTTCTCATCTATGAACATGTACATCTCTTCATTGTCTTCAGTTTGTTCGTTTTTTCAATAACATTTTACACTCAGTGTTTAGAAATCATGATTGTAAAAATGCACCCTAATTATTCATGCAAACCTTATGAATGAAAATTTGGGGTGTTTCCAACCCTTAGTAATAGGTATTGTCATATTAACAATCTTGTCGACACCTCACTTTATAATTTTTCAAGGTTACATATGATATAGATTCCTGAATATTGGGTTACAGTATAAAATAGTAAATATACAAGTATAATTTTGCTAAATTTTGCGAGTTTCTTCTCCTTATGGGCTCTACCATTTGCATTCCACCACAGTGTATTATAATACCTGGATCCCCACAGTCTCACTAACAATTTTGTTATCAAAAAATTAAATTTTGCAAATCTAATAGGTGAAGTATTGTATTTCAATATATTTTAAATGTCTAGTTCTCTATGAGGGATTTTAAGCACCTCATTAAGTATTGATGCCAATTTAAATTTCCTTTTGTGTTATTAGATTGTTCATATAGTTTGTTCATTTTTATTTCATTTTGTTGGTCATTTCCATCTCATTTTTTCACACATCATTGTATTAGTGATATTATCCTAGTTTAAGAGGTTTTTTGTTTTTTTGCTTTTTTTAAAATTGAAACATTATTGATCACCCATTTTAAGTATTATAGCTTGTAATTAGTTTTTGTCGTGTCCTTTTGACCTAGTTGGTGGCATTTACCTTTTGTTTGAGTTTGCTTTGCTTTATTAATGGCTGCTATGCCATCCATGTTAACTGCTGCTACATTAGTAGCAGCATATTTTCACCAGTGATTTGAAATGCTATCTTTCTTAAATACTAAATTTCTATAAATCTTGGGTATCTCTTTGAATTCTCCACTCTTTTCCATTAGGTTTTCTATTTACTTATAAACAAATTCCATATGGTCTTGATAATGAAGAATTTATAAAAAAAATTTTTTTCGATCTCTGGTAGACTTACACCTCCCTTTTGATTCGTTTCCTCAATTTTTTCTGATGAACGATTACTGTTTCATCAACATTTTATAATCATCCTTTTTTTGTTGTAGGTGAAGAAACAAATGAGACTATTTTTAATGTGATCATGACACACGTATAAAGTAACTTAGGAGAAAATAAAATCCTTAGGATCCTGTGGCTTTCTGGCCAAGAAAATATCTCTGACATTTCTCTATCGTTTGTGTATGTATGTTTTAAGAGTGTTCTAATGCTTAAATCACATAGTTAAACAGGCTTTGTTGAGTTCTTGTTAGCTTTATGCCAAATATTTTAACAATTTTGTGGCTATTGAAAATGGAATCTTGATTTGTGGAATGTAATCTAGATAGTTATTGTTATTACATAAGACATTTATTAATTGTATATGTGAATTTTTCTAAATCGCAACATGTAAATTTTATTTTAGAAAGTCGTCTTGTTTGTAATAGGTTTTTAATTAATTCTTTTTGATTTTCTAAATTCACAATACATACACATAACACATTTTTCTCCATCTTGAGATATACAAATATGTATGGTCAAACCTTATTTTATCTACTGTTTTGATATTTATGAGTCTTACATTTTCTCAAAAGTACTTTGGCTTCTGTGGAAATTATTATGTCTTTTTCTTTCTTCTAATGCTTAATACTTTTGCAAAATATTGAAGTTAGTAATTCATCTCAAATTTAATTTTGTGAACGGTACCTAGCAAAAGCATAACTGGATTTAATTTCCAAATAAATAATATTTCAATCCCTGTAATGATGAAGTGCTTTCCCGTAAGTAATCTGAATCCTTTCCACACATATACCAGAATCTGTTTCAAAATTCAAACTTTTACTCCACTTCGCTTATTCTTTGCCAATCTCATTCACTTTCAAGTATGTTCCTTTGCAATACATTTTATTAGACGGAGCAAATTTCCTCTTTGTTTTCATTATTATTGTTCTTCTTATGTCTTGAACATTTTGGGCGCCATTTTTGCACATAATTTTTTTTTCATATTAACTTTGAGGTTATTTGACAAGTCCCCTAAACATCACTCTTTGGAATTTTTCAAGTTTAGATTTATTGAATCTATTGATTAACATAGGTAGAATACATATATATGTGGCGTAACTTCCTAGCATCACTGCTGCCCGGCACATGGACGCACCTGGGCATTTTGGTAGGAGCTGCTGAGTGGCTCCTGCGACAGGGGTATCTATGAACACATCTCCTGGGGCATCTGTTGGGACCTCTTCTTCCTTCATTCTCACAAGAGCTGGTCGTCACCAGACATACAGACCTGCCCATCTGATGGGGCAAATGCTATCTGAATAGTGAGCAAATTTCTGTGCATCATCATTAGGGAGGCCGCGGATGTCTGACATTTACTGGCCATGTGAATTGCTTCCCTGTGGAACTGCAGGAATATGTCCTTTGTCCCTATGGATAAATGAGAACTCTTTGTACAACTAGGATGCATACTACCCTTTCTCTGCCCATGAAGAATTTTCCAGTCTGGGGCTTGTCTTTTCACCTTTTGGCATTATTCTGGTTTTTGTTTGGACCAGGAAAAGTCAGCATTTTCCTCAGTGGCTTCTGGCTCTCTGGTCATTCAAAAGTAGTTCCTATTTCAAGATTATGGCAATAATAACTATCAGGGCTTTGTGTTTCTACATAGAGTCTTTGATTTTTCTGTAATTTTCCTCTTACTAAAAACATAAAATGAAAATTATTCAGATCTTTCTCATATTATGCGGCCAGATACAAAAGGCCACATAACATATAACTGTACTGATAGGAACAATCCACGATAGGTAAATTCACACACACAGAAAATGGAGTGGTAGTCAGGGACAGGGAGAGGCGGGATGGGGAGTGACAGCTTAATGGCTACAGAGTTGATGAAGCTGTTTGATCACTAGATGGTGGTAAGGGTTGCGCCATATTAAAAATGTACTTAATGCCACTGAATGGTAATTTTGAAAATATTAAAAACACTTTATTTTATACAAGGGATATTATTGAAAATAAAAGATGAAAAAATTTGAGGAGATGCAGGACACAGACAAAAATGAGGAGAAGCACAGCGTCAAGGAAGGGCAAGAACAGATCTGGAGTGGGGACTGGTGAGGGTGTTTGTGGGAGCTCTGGAGCCAGGGCTCCCCTGGGTGCTGGTGTTTCTTCTAATTCTTCTGATGTTTCAGGAACGGTTATGTCAGGTTGCTCTAGCTCTACCTCTGGATCTTGATCTTTCTCCTGCTCTTTCTCTTGCTCTTTCTCCTGATCTTTCTCTTGATCTTTCTGTTGCTCCTGCTCTGGATCTTGCGTCTGATCTACCACTTGCTCTGGATCTTGTTCCTGCTCTACCTCTTGCTCTGGATCTTGCTCCTGCTCTACCTCTTGCTCTGGATCTTGCTCCTGCTCTACTTCTTGCTCTGGCTTGGGCTCTGGATCTTGCTCTCGCTCTGCCTCTGGCAGTGGAGGTGGAGCTGGAGCTGGAACTCGAGCCGAACATGGCAGCAGCTCTTGGGACAGTTGTTCAGCCGGGGCGGAAGCTGGAACTGGAGAGACAACAATTGAAAATATCAATGTGAGTTTCTATGTCTCATCCAATGACACTGTCTTTCTAGAAGCCCAAGTCCAGAGACCCAGGCTCAGGAAGTCTCCCCACACCGCAGAACACTGTATGATTGTTCTGAGTACTCAGTGCCCCTGTCCCCAGCCTGCTTCTGGAAACTCTGCTCTGTGTGGCCCAGCCCAGGCCCCTCCCCAAACCCGCACAGGCACCCACCCTCTTCCTCCTCACCCTCAGTCTCCGCCTCACTAGGCTCCAGGTGCTCCGGCTTCTCCAGCTGCGCCAGAAGAAGATCAGCCTTACGCTCCACCTCTGAACCTCGCATACTGATATGTACATAGGCCGAAAGAAACTTCAAAGAATGAAATTCAGGAGGCCTGTGGAAATCGGTGGAATAGAATTCCAGCCAGATCTTTAAGACAGAGGACATGGCACTGTGGGAGACAGGTGGGCAACAGCATCAGAGGCCTGGCCTATCCCTCTATGCTGCCCTCCCAAGGCTCCCCTGAGTGAGCTGCAGTCTTGTACCCTCTGCCCGTGCCTGTCCATAGACCAGCCCATCCAATGTCCACCCCCAGTATGGCAGTTCTGGCACAGATGGGCCTGGCAGCCAAGGAGGGGCTGGCATAAGCCTCCATGGGAGGAGCCTTCAACCACTGATGTGACCACGTTTCCCTTCTTCAGGGAAACCTGACAACCTCCTCTGTCTGTGTCACTGCCCCATCCCTGCTGGAATGACCTGTCCACCCCAGGAGGGTGCTGTCTGCTCTGGGCATTACTCACTGGCACACAGGAGGTGTCCAGCAATATCTGATAAATGAGGAAACAGAGGGAGGCGCTGCTCCCCTGGCCTACCCAGGGCCCTTGGAAAAGCCCAAACTTGAGCTCACACGTGAATGTACTGCCCAAGTGTCTGCATGAAAATCTGCATATCCTTTTCCCAGTGACAGCAATCTCTTGGCCCTGACCACACTCTGCACCCTCAGCACCAGCTGAGCATCCCCATGGAGGCTCCAGCCCCGAGTGTGAGCGGGATGCTCTGCACACCTCCTGCTCTGGCTCAGCACGGGCTCTGGGGGTGTGGGCAGGGCTGGGTGGGAGGGCGTGGGGATGGATTCTCTCTGGGCTCACTCTGCTCTCCAGCCTCTCGCACACCCTACGGTGCCTGGGACCACATCCCCAGCCGTCTTGACCTCTTTCCCTGCAGGGAAAGCCTTGAGCCCTCAGCCCTGTAGCAGGAATCATAAGATGTGTGAGAGCCAGAGTTCTGCCAGCCCCCCACCCACAGGCCCCCGCAGACCACACGCAGTTGTGTGGAGATGGGAGCCCCTCCTTCTGCACCTAAACCCCACTTACCATTTTAGCTGCTCCAGGGATTCGCCATCCCCGTGACAATCAGTAATCATGTTTCCAAACCTAGAGGAGGTCAGGAGTGTGTCAAATCTACCATATGGTGGCACTACCTGCTTCTCATGTCTACTGTGACTGTCTCACCTCTGACTAGACTGGAAGCCCACGAGGGCAGTGAATGCAGTCTCCTCGGTTCATTGGATTATGGTCAGTGATCAGAATGTGACTGCACATAGTGTGGCTTCACGTATGATTGTTGAAGGAATGAACCCCAACCAACTCCTCCCAAGATCTCTGGGTGCACCTGAAGCCGCTCTGCCCGCCTCTGGTCTCCCTGCTTTGAATACACCCAGGAGCCTACAGATAGAATCTCAAATTTCCTGTAAAAATGTGAAAACAGTGAAGCCCAAGTCAACGAGGTCAGTGAGGGGGTGACAGAGACTTCCTCGTGGGGGTGTCAGGAATCCTGAATGAGGACGACCGTGGCCCCTCCAGCAGACCTTCCACAGGGCTGGACTCAGGAGCAGCACTTTCCATGGGGGACCCACTGAAGCTTGTTCCTGTAACCACCCACTGAACACAGGAGGAAACTGAGGCTCAGAGGGGTGTGGTGACAGTCCTAAGACTCACAGCTGGGAGGCGGCCTAGTGACACTGTGTGATCCAGGGCCTGAGTGCTCACCTGAGGAAAAGCAGGTGCAGCACATGCCGGGGACTGGCAAAGTTCTTGTAGCTTGACAGAAACAGGTGGACATAAGATTGGTCACCACCCAAGACAGCAGGCACCAGGTGCTCCACCCACTTCTTCAGGGTGCGTGCCGGGACAGGCCACACCATGTGGGTGGCATCCGAGCTCAATGAAGATGTGTCTTCACTCTAGGACAGGACAGGGGAGAGATACACAGTGACAGCACCGTGAACCCCAAGGAGGGCAGGGGCTGGAGGCCAGTCTTAACCCCAGGGAGGACATGAGAAGACAGCCTGAGGGCCCAGGGTTAATGTACAGGGTGGTGGTTGCCACCCCGGCAGTCCCCGTTCACCCTCCAGCCAGACCTGAGGTGTGAACACACCAGGACCAGCAGGTTTATAAACCCCCCACCCTCTGCCCCTGCCCTGGGAGGGTGTCCCATGTCCCCGTTCCCCACACACTCAGGAGGAGTGGGTGCGGTCACCCAGGGAGGCTCATAGTGCTGGCCTGGCCTTGCCCAACCTCCTCTGGGCCACCTGACATTACCTTTGGGGACCTCCTCCCAGACGGCCACAGGGGTCGAGGGCGAGGGCTGAACCAGCGCCGGAAGCATTGGACAAGCCTCTCAGCACAGGGCTTCCTGGGGCTACGGCCCCGGGACCTCGGGATACAGCACAACATCTCACTCTGCCTGTGGCCAAGTGAGCTGGGGAAGGGGCTGTGTATAGAATGTGGGTGTCAGGTTACCGAGTTCCGAGTTCTGTTGGGGTCTGTCGTCAAGGAAGTGAAGTCACTTCCTGATACCTCATTTCCTGAGCCCCTCCTCTGTGTACAAGACTGCAAATGCCCCTCTGGGTACCTGTCTGCTGACCCTCCTTCCCCATGAACTCTCTCTATTGCCCACACTTCCACCAACACTGCCTGACCACACCCCTGTGCAAGGCCTGGTTGCAGCCAGCGTCACAGCTCGGAGGAGATACACGTAGGTTCATCCCCAGCTCCTGCTTCTTATCACTTTATGTGACCCTGGACCAGCCGTTGTCACTCTCATGACCTCCCCAGTCTCCCCTTTTGCACAGTGGGGATCTTTCTAGCATCTTCTTCCTAGGGATGGCATCAGGCATGTGTGAGGAAACATCTCTGAAACCTATGGCCGGTGTCACATGCAGCTAATAAACAAGACTAGAGATAAAATCCACGACGGTGTGGAAGGTAGCATGGAATACAACTAACGACAGGTCTGGTTCCTGTCATATAATCTTGAAAATGTCACTTTTGCTCTTGGTCTGTTTTCCCTGTCTGCACCATGCGACAGTTGGAATTTCATGCATTCACATACTGCTTTCCTCCATAAAACCTCACAATGGCTTCGTGTGTATTTAGGTTTGGACTCAAGTGCCACATCTCTGTCTGTGTGGTTGGCTACTCCTCAGGGGCTCCCAGTGGTCCCCACCATCTGCTGCACACATCCTCACATAATCCCCTGCCCTGCAGTGTGGACTGGACTTAGTGACTCACTTCTAACCAATACAGGATCAAAAGTGAGAAGGTGTCACTTTCTAAATGTCATTGTAACACGCCTGTCTCTAGAGTCTTGTGCTCTGTCTCCTCTGTTCTCTCTGTTTGTATCCACCATATGCCAAGCATGGTGCCGAGAGCTGGAGAAAGAGCTGATTCAGCTGCACCCTGGCTTGGGAGATGATCCCAGGATAAGAAAGAGGAGAAGACGTGCTATCGAGTGCCTGACATTCTAAGAGAGGAAAGTGATCTAGGAGGCCATCAGAATATTCTAGATTAGGAAGCTACCTGAAGATGGTAGGAAATGAACACCATTTGCGGGGAAGAACCAGAGGCGTTTGGTCCATTAAGATGACGGCATCATGTAACTGATGTGTAAGATGTAAGTAAGTAAGAAATACTATTCACAAATTCAAATCCTTTTTTCAAAATCATTGAATGGCAGGGATAAGTGCTCATGTTCAATGCAAACATAACTAGAATTGAGGAAGATTCCATTTATGGAATAACTTTATATCTCCATTAGATGAAAGTATGCAGATATGTTCAGCAATTCTTTTCAAATTGTATAAAATATCCATTGTTGACACAATCAGGATTCCACCCCCATACTTTGGCTTCACACCCGATTTTCTTTACACCAGACACACATCCATTGCTGTGATGTAGATCCATTGCTGTCAACACTATCCCAGCCCACAGCCTACTGGTCCTGGGAGACAGCAACTCTATCACTATATTGTGTGCAGAATCCAGGAAGGGCCTAACACGGGGGCTCCATAAATACTCCCTGAAGTGCTGCACTTGAGAAGAGTCTATGATTTTATTACCTAGTGCTCTACCTACACATGTTATCACTCTGCATTATGTCATGATCCTTAGTCCCCCTCACCTGACAGTCAGCAACCCAGGAGCAGAGTCTACACCTCGGTCTGCCCCTATTCCTGGCCCCCAGCCCAGCACCTGGCAAGTAATAGGTGCCAAGTACTGATGAATGAATTGTCTGGAAACATGTGAAACAGGATTCATCAAGAATACCCAGATGGAAGGTCACCACGAACATGCTGCCTGATAACCTGCCAGCCCTTTAATTCTGTCTGCCGACCACTTCCTTCAGCCAGGATCTGCCTGGGCTCAAAGATTTCCCAGAGTCACCATCCTGCCTTGACTTCTGCCGTTCACTTTAGCCTCCTTGATTGTCCTACTTACTGTGGGTTTCTTCACTCTCAGTCTCAGGGGACACCTCTGAACCCCTAAGGTAGCCCACTGGGTCTTCCTTCTCTGGCCAACACATTCCTCTTGCTTGTGTGCATGGCCTTGATAGCAGTGTCACAGGCAATCCCAGGAAACTGACACCCCAGCATGCTGACCTTGGGCACCCGCACTAGTCAAGGGAGCCCTCTCCCTTCATCTCCTGCAGAATCCCCCTAGGAATAGGGGATGCAGATATGTACACATGTGTAGGGAGGAAAGGGGGTCTCATGACATCTTAGCTAGAAGATGATTACAAATTTCTTAAACATTAGTAGAAAATTATGGTTCATTTGTCCTGGCATGCAACTGAATGAGAAAAAATCTGTGAAAAATTCTGACACCCATGACAAAAGAAATGATCCAAACAATACGACCATCGAGGTGCTTTTCTTTTATGTTTAGGACTAACATTTAAAAATGTGGTATTGAGGAGAATGTCAACAATATTGGGGGAGGCTCTGGAATGATGCTGAGTAGAAAATGGACAATAGATTCCTTTTCTGAGAATTAAGAGAAGCTATTTTGCAGAAAGTGGCAAATGAGCTTGACTTTTAGAAACGAAGAGCATTAAAGCAAGTGAGTTTAGTGGAAAGTAGATGATATTTGGGAGAGGGGTGACGTGTTAAGTTACAAGAGGCAAAGAAATGGAAAGAACACATGTTTTGCAAAGGGAAAAATCATTCCTGTAAAACATCAGAATTGGAGTTTTCTTGCTGTTCTTTTTGTGCCTATGTAGCATCTTCTTTCTGCTGTAACTTCCAACTTGGGTTCTAGGCACTCTGTGTATGTGTGTGTTTACAAGAGAGAAATTGATAAACCTTAGTAAGCCCTAGAAAATTCTAGAGGTCTGAAATAAACAGATATTTTTCAAGTTTATTTAATTAAAAAGCAAAACAAAACAAAAACAGTGTCATCTGCTCCTATTAGGTAAAATATATGATCATATTGGAATCTTTGTGTGTGTGTGTGGCTGGCCAATATAGGGATCCACACCCTTGACCTTGGTGATACGAGGCTGTGCTCTAACCAGCTGAGCTACCAGCCAGCGTATACATGATCATATTGGAATAATATGCAACAGAGAGATACTCTGCTGCTATGGAGAATAAGCTGATTGCAAGGAAAAAAGATGCTCACAGATAAGGCAAGGGTAGGCTTTTTGTCCCCCATTGTGGAATAGTACAGGGAACAATGCAAATGTATTGAGGCTGGTAATTCCAAGTCATGGGAAGGAAATTAAAATGATGACTCTGGAAGAATAGTTTCAAATGTCAAGGAGTTTGAGGCAGGTGATCAATTTAGTGAAATGACAATTGCTTTAGGAGAGGCTGCTTCTTTGAAAGGATTGATACATACAGCAAGGCAAGGTAGGTGACTGTGCTGCTAAGTTTTTAATATTGCTATGAGTTTTAACTTTAAATATATTTGTGACTTTGCATGTAGCTCTGAATTTTGAGTGTCATAATTATTTAAGAATCTTTTATGGATTTGATTACTATAGCTTTCACTGTAATTTGATGAGGTTTTAGAACTACATTCCATTTCTAATTTTGGTTTTATTATTTCCAAGTGCCAAAATACTTAACACAGAACCACCTCTTATTCTATAATAAAAAGCAATGGAGACAAGTTATTCAGTTGAAAAAAATTACTTTTTTTTTTTTTTAAAGATGACCTGTAAGTGGATCCTATCGATTGATGTGGTGTTGTCAGCACCACGCTCTCCCAAGTGAGCCAATCAGCCAACCCTTCATAGGGATCCAAACCCGTGGCCCTGCTGCTGTCAGCACCGCACTCTCCAAGTGCGCACGGGCCGGCCCTGCTCCATGGTAGTTTTAGCTGCTTCCCTCCTTTCTTCTCAGAATTTTCATTTTCCCATGTTCTCCTGGACAACTTCAACCCTGCTAACGATTAAAACCCATCACATCTGTCTGTCATGGTGTGGATTGGCTCCCAAGCAGAAGACTCAGGGCCTCTTTGAACTAGAACTTGCATCAACTCAACCAAGCTGAGGCGCCGATCTTGTGATTACACTTAGCATGTGCTATGAATGGAGAGAAATGAAGTGAAAAGTGCCTGTGAGATGCGAAGTCAAACTTGTCACGTTCCTAGTCCCCTCTCTGGGCTTCTCTCCATCTTCAGCTCCACCTCACTGTTTACCCCTTAAAGAAGCCAGATGCTCTCTAATTCATATGTCCACGAAACACTTGGTTTCAAATAACGGGTATTAAATGAATATCTGTTGGAAGTTGTGTATCCTAAATTTGTAGGTGTCCTTTATGTGACTGACGATGGCATGAATAACTAGTGTTAACAGTCTTTGATGTGCTCAGCATTAATATACATTAGGAATTGTCATGGAATCTTGTAAAATTGAAAAAAAAATCCAAATGCATGTCATCTGGCCTTGGAGTCCAGTTCTTCGGTACACACTCTGCTGATTTGGGCACCTCAGTCAAGAACCCAGTCAAAGAACCTCACAGAGTCACCCACAGGCCACGAAGCCACAGCACACGAGCAAGACTTTCCTGTGCTGCCCTGTTAACCATGAGCAGATGCCAAGGGCCCCAGATGTTTCAGCAAATCCTCTAGTTTCAGCAACTCCTCTAATAAGAAATAGGCCAAAGCAAACAAACAAAAAAGGAAAAAGCGCATTGGAAGAAATAGAGATCATGCAAGGGAAACAGAAAATACCATTAACTTCCTCAGCGTTATAGGAGAGAAACTGTTGGACTAACTGAAGAAGAACAGACATTGTTAAAGTAGAAGAGGGAGAAGATGAATCAAATAACCATGAGGTCATTTAGAAATTAAAAATATAACTGTTGAAATTTTTGTTTGTTTGTTTTGTGTGTGTGTGTGTGTTTGACAGTTAAGGGCGTTGTAACCATAGGGGTGGTGTCGCCCGCACCGCGCTCAGCCAGTGAGCACACCGGCCATCCCTATGTGGGATCCGAACCCGCGGCAGCGCCCCTGCGCTCCCAGCGCCGCTCTCTCCCGTGTGCGCCACGGGGCGGCCCATAAGTGTTGAAATTTAAATTAGAAAACAACTCACTAGAAAGATGAGAAAATAACACAAGGGAAGCCTGATTAGATCAAAAAAACAAAGGGATAACAAGAAAGATACAATTGAAAGAAAAGCATAAAAAAGTAAAAGGAGTAAAAGGGAAAGAGAGAGAGAAAACGGAAGTGCGTGTCCGCAGAGCCAGTGTCTGAAGAACACGCGCTCCAGGAAGAGCCGCGGAGATGGGCAGGAGGAGAGAACCGTGGGAGAAAGGAGGAAGGGACAGGTCCCGGAGGTCCCCAGAGGTCCCCACGTGGAGAGTGACGATGGGTCCATACGCCGCCCCGCACTGGGGAAGCACAGGGGACACCGTGTCAACTATGGGTGTGGGGGTTAAGGGGACGGACCCTGCGGAGGAGCCTCAAGAGGAAGACGACAGGGGAGTCCGGCCTTCAGCGTCTCGTGCAGAGTCGGTTCCGATCTCAGCTTTTCCTCGTCAAACGTGAGTCCGACAAGGCGAGGACGGGCCTCTGGAGGTTTAGCAGCCCAAGACCGTTTTCTTAGCAGTCTATGGGGGGCGTCTCCCACTAGGAAGAAGACATAAACCCGGACAGGGGACAGGGCCCTGGTGACGGCCACGGGGGAACATACCGAACCCGACTGCTCGGAGGCTGCATTGTAGACATTGGATCCCAGGAGGTGTCGTCCAGAGCACCACATGGGTCCCTGAGGCGTTCACCTATTGTGACAGCAGCTGCCCTAACAGGGACAGTGCGCGTGCGCAGACGCCACCGCGCACAGAGGACACGCGGTCCGCGCCGGGCTGTCAGCCGCGTCCCCGCAGCCGCCGGTGCGCGGCGCTCAGAGCCGCGGACGGGAAGCCGCGGTCGCGGGGTGCGCTCTCCGTGGCGCCTCCTGGTGGCCCTGCCTGCAGCTGCCGCCCCCAGGCCGCCCGTCCCGCCCGGGGACAGGAGCGCACGACCGGCTGCTCTCCACTCCCTGCTCCCGCCCCTCTGCGGCCAATGACAGCGGGTTCTAGCGACACGACGGATTCCCACGGGCGCTCCAGGTCGGTGCAAGGGGTCCGCGCTGACGAGGCGCCGAGCACAGCCGTGAGGGGGACCCGCGTGGGCTATCGTCGGCCGACGGTCCTGGCGGTTCCTCGGCCCCAGGCTGGCAGGCACAGTCCGCGGCGTGACAGTCCTGACCGCGGAGCCGTGTGCTATTAAAGCTACACGGTCACCACGAGCGACGGTATCTTGTGTACTTTTTCAAAACTGAGTTTTCTATTCTATGACTGTACTCAACCGTATGAAATATAGAATTAGTAATTTATCAAATTGCGTAAAAAATGTCAATTGTTATTTATATATAAACAAAATTTATAGATTTATTTGGAAGAATTGATATATTTTCCCTACTTATTTTCTCATCTATGAACATGTACATCTCTTCATTGTCTTCAGTTTGTTCGTTTTTTCAATAACATTTTACACTCAGTGTTTAGAAATCATGATTGTAAAAATGCACCCTAATTATTCATGCAAACCTTATGAATGAAAATTTGGGGTGTTTCCAACCCTTAGTAATAGGTATTGTCATATTAACAATCTTGTCGACACCTCACTTTATAATTTTTCAAGGTTACATATGATATAGATTCCTGAATATTGGGTTACAGTATAAAATAGTAAATATACAAGTATAATTTTGCTAAATTTTGCGAGTTTCTTCTCCTTATGGGCTCTACCATTTGCATTCCACCACAGTGTATTATAATACCTGGATCCCCACAGTCTCACTAACAATTTTGTTATCAAAAAATTAAATTTTGCAAATCTAATAGGTGAAGTATTGTATTTCAATATATTTTAAATGTCTAGTTCTCTATGAGGGATTTTAAGCACCTCATTAAGTATTGATGCCAATTTAAATTTCCTTTTGTGTTATTAGATTGTTCATATAGTTTGTTCATTTTTATTTCATTTTGTTGGTCATTTCCATCTCATTTTTTCACACATCATTGTATTAGTGATATTATCCTAGTTTAAGAGGTTTTTTGTTTTTTTGCTTTTTTTAAAATTGAAACATTATTGATCACCCATTTTAAGTATTATAGCTTGTAATTACTTTTTGTCGTGTCCTTTTGACCTAGTTGGTGGCATTTACCTTTGGTTTGAGTTTGCTTTGCTTTATTAATGGCTGCTATGCCATCCATGTTAACTGCTGCTACATTAGTAGCAGCATATTTTCACCAGTGATTTGAAATGCTATCTTTCTTAAATACTAAATTTCTATAAATCTTGGGTATCTCTTTGAATTCTCCATTCTTTTTCATTAGGTTTTATATTTACTTATAAACAAATTCCATATGGTCTTGATAATGAAGAATTTACAAAAAAAATTTTTTTCTATCTCTGGTAGACTTACACCTCCCTTTTGATTTGTTTCCTCAATTTTTTCTGATGAACGATTAGTGTTTCATCAACATTTTATAATCATCCTTTTTTGTTGTAGGTGAAGAAACAAATGAGACTATTTTTAATGTGATCATGACACACGTATAAAGTAACTTAGGAGAAAATAAAATCCTTAGGATCATGTGGCTTTCTGGCCAAGAAAATATCTCTGACATTTCTCTATCGTTTGTGTATGTATGTTTTAAGAGTGTTCTAATGCTTAAATCACATAGTTAAACAGGCTTTGTTGAGTTCTTGTTAGCTTTATGCCAAATATTTTAACAATTTTGTGGCTATTGAAAATGGAATCTTGATTTGTGGAATGTAATCTAGATAGTTATTGTTATTACATAAGACATTTATTAATTTTATATGTGAATTTTTCTAAATCGCAACATGTAAATTTTATTTTAGAAAGTCGTCTTGTTTGTAATAGGTTTTTAATTAATTCTTTTTGATTTTCTAAATTCACAATACATACACATAACACATTTTTCTCCATCTTGAGATATACAAATATGTATGGTCAAACCTTATTTTATCTACTGTTTTGATATTTATGAGTCTTAAATTTTCTCAAAAGTACTTTGGATTCTGTGGAAATTATTATGTATTTTCTTTCTCCTAATGCTTAATACTTTTGCAAAATATTGAAGTTAGTAATTCATCTCAAATTTAATTTTGTGAACGGTACCTAGCAAAAGCATAACTGGATTTAATTTCCAAATAAATAATATTTCAATCCCTGTAATGATGAAGTGCTTTCCCCTAAGTAATCTGAATCCTTTCCACACATATACCAGAATCTGTTTCAAAATTCAAACTTTTACTCCACTTCGCTTATTCTTTGCCAATCTCATTCACTTTCAAGTATGTTCCTTTGCAATACATTTTATTAGACGGAGCAAATTTCCTCTTTGTTTTCATTATTATTGTTCTTCTTATGTCTTGAACATTTTGGGGGCCATTTTTGCACATAATTTTTTTTCATATTAACTTTGAGGTTATTTGACAAGTCCCCTAAACACCACTCTTTGGAATTTTTCAAGTTTAGATTTATTGAATCTATTGATTAACATAGGTAGAATACATATATATGTGGCGTAACTTCCTAGCATCACTGCTGCCCGGCACATGGACACACCTGGGCATTTTGGTAGGAGCTGCTGAGTGGCTCCTGCGACAGGGGTATCTATGAACACATCTCCTGGGGCATCTGCTGGGACCTCTTCTTCCTTCATTCTCACAAGAGCTGGTCGTCACCAGACATACAGACCTGCCCATCTGATGGGGCAAATGCTATCTGAATAGTGAGTAAATTTCTGTGCATCATC
Source organism: Cynocephalus volans (assembly GCF_027409185.1). Taxonomy (NCBI): domain Eukaryota; kingdom Metazoa; phylum Chordata; class Mammalia; order Dermoptera; family Cynocephalidae; genus Cynocephalus; species Cynocephalus volans. The sequence goes on along the minus strand of NC_084476.1, from coordinate 49,654,137 downwards.
ATTAGGGAGGCCGCGGATGTCTGACATTTACTGGCCATGTGAATTGCTTCCCTGTGGAACTGCAGGAATATGTCCTTTGTCCCTATGGATAAATGAGAACTCTTTGTACAACTAGGATGCATACTACCCTTTCTCTGCCCATGAAGAATTTTCCAGTCTGGGGCTTGTCTTTTCACCTTTTGGCATTATTCTGGTTTTTGTTTGGACCAGGAAAAGTCAGCATTTTCCTCAGTGGCTTCTGGCTCTCTGGTCATTCAAAAGTAGTTCCTATTTCAAGATTATGGCAATAATAACTATCAGGGCTTTGTGTTTCTACATAGAGTCTTTGATTTTTCTGTAATTTTCCTCTTACTAAAAACATAAAATGAAAATTATTCAGATCTTTCTCATATTATGCGGCCAGATACAAAAGGCCACATAACATATAACTGTACTGATAGGAACAATCCACGATAGGTAAATTCACACACACAGAAAATGGAGTGGTAGTCAGGGACAGGGAGAGGCGGGATGGGGAGTGACAGCTTAATGGCTACAGAGTTGATGAAGCTGTTTGATCACTAGATGGTGGTAAGGGTTGCGCCATATTAAAAATGTACTTAATGCCACTGAATGGTAATTTTGAAAATATTAAAAACACTTTATTTTATACAAGGGATATTATTGAAAATAAAAGATGAAAAAATTTGAGGAGATGCAGGACACAGACAAAAATGAGGAGAAGCACAGCGTCAAGGAAGGGCAAGAACAGATCTGGAGTGGGGACTGGTGAGGGTGTTTGTGGGAGCTCTGGAGCCAGGGCTCCCCTGGGTGCTGGTGTTTCTTCTAATTCTTCTGATGTTTCAGGAATGGTTATGTCAGGTTGCTCTAGCTCTACCTCTGGATCTTGATCTTTCTCCTGCTCTTTCTCTTGCTCTTTCTCCTGATCTTTCTCTTGATCTTTCTGTTGCTCCTGCTCTGGATCTTGCGTCTGATCTACCACTTGCTCTGGATCTTGTTCCTGCTCTACCTCTTGCTCTGGATCTTGCTCCTGCTCTACCTCTTGCTCTGGCTTGGGCTGTGGTTCTTGCTCTCGCTCTGCCTCTGGCAGTGGAGGTGGAGCTGGAGCTGGAACTCGAGCCGAACATGGCAGCAGCTCTTGGGACAGTTGTTCAGCCTGGGCGGAAGCTGGAACTGGAGAGACAACAATTGAAAATATCAATGTGAGTTTCTATGTCTCATCCAATGACACTGTCTTTCTAGAAGCCCAAGTCCAGAGACCCAGCCTCAGGAAGTCTCCCCACACTGCAGAACACTGTATGATTGTTCTGAGTACTCAGTGCCCCTGTCCCCAGCCTGCTTCTGGAAACTCTGCTCTGTGTGGCCCAGCCCAGGCCCCTCCCCAAACCCGCACAGGCACCCACCCTCTACATCCTCACCCTCAGTTTCCGCCTCACTAGGCTCCAGGTGCTCTGGCTTCTCCAGCTGCGCCAGAAGAAGATCAGCCTTACGCTCCACCTCTGAACCTCGCATACTGATATGTACATAGGCCGACAGAAACTTCAAAGAATGAAATTCAGGAGGCTCGTGGAAATCGGTGGAATAGAATTCCAGCCAGATCTTTAAGACAGAGGACATGGCACTGTGGGAGACAGGTGGGCAACAGCATCAGAGGCCTGGCCTATCCCTCTATGCTGCCCTCCCAAGGCTCCCCTGAGTGAGCTGCAGTCTTGTACCCTCTGCCCGTGCCTGTCCATAGACCAGCCCATCCAATGTCCACCCCCAGTATGGCAGTTCTGGCACAGATGGGCCTGGCAGCCAAGGAGGGGCTGGCAAAAGCCTCCATGGGAGGAGCCTTCAACCACTGATGTGACCACGTTTCCCTTCTTCAGGGAAACCTGACAACCTCCTCTGTCTGTGTCACTGCCCCATCCCTGCTGGAATGACCTGTCCACCCCAGGAGGGTGCTGTCTGCTCTGGGCATTACTCACTGGCACACAGGAGGTGTCCAGCAATATCTGATAAATGAGGAAACAGAGGGAGGCGCTGCTCCCCTGGCCTACCCAGGGCCCTTGGAAAAGCCCAAACTTGAGCTCACACGTGAATGTACTGCCCAAGTGTCTGCATGAAAATCTGCATATCCTTTTCCCAGTGACAGCAATCTCTTGGCCCTGACCACACTCTGCACCCTCAGCACCAGCTGAGCATCCCCATGGAGGCTCCAGCCCCGAGTGTGAGCGGGATGCTCTGCACACCTCCTGCTCTGGCTCAGCACGGGCTCTGGGGGTGTGGGCAGGGCTGGGTGGGAGGGCGTGGGGATGGATTCTCTCTGGGCTCACTCTGCTCTCCAGCCTCTCGCACACCCTACGGTGCCTGGGACCACATCCCCAGCCGTCTTGACCTCTTTCCCTGCAGGGAAAGCCTTGAGCCCTCAGCCCTGTAGCAGGAATCATAAGATGTGTGAGAGCCAGAGTTCTGCCAGCCCCCCACCCACAGGCCCCCGCAGACCACACGCAGTTGTGTGGAGATGGGAGCCCCTCCTTCTGCACCTAAACCCCACTTACCATTTTAGCTGCTCCAGGGATTCGCCATCCCCGTGACAATCAGTAATCATGTTTCCATACCTAGAGGAGGTCAGGAGTGTGTCAAATCTACCATATGGTGGCACTACCTGCTTCTCATGTCTACTGTGACTGTCTCACCTCTGACTAGACTGGAAGCCCACGAGGGCAGTGAATGCAGTCTCCTCGGTTCATTGGATTATGGTCAGTGCCCAGAAAGTGACTGCACATAGTGTGGCTTCACGTATGATTGTTGAAGGAATGAACCCCAACCAACTCCTCCCAAGATCTCTGGGTGCACCTGAAGCCGCTCTGCCCGCCTCTGGTCTCCCTGCTTTGAATACACCCAGGAGCCTACAGATAGAATCTCAAATTTCCTGTAAAAATGTGAAAACAGTGAAGCCCAAGTCAACGAGGTCAGTGAGGGGGTGACAGAGACTTCCTCGTGGGGGTGTCAGGAATCCTGAATGAGGACGACCGTGGCCCCTCCAGCAGACCTTCCACAGGGCTGGACTCAGGAGCAGCACTTTCCATGGGGGACCCACTGGAGCTTGTTCCTGTGACCACCCACTGAACACAGGAGGAAACTGAGGCTCAGAGGGGTGTGGTGACAGTCCTAAGACTCACAGCTGGGAGGCGGCCTAGTGACACTGTGTGATCCAGGGCCTGAGTGCTCACCTGAGGAAAAGCAGGTTCAGCACATGCCGGGGACTGGCAAAGTTCTTGTAGCTTGACAGAAACAGGTGGACATAAGATTGGTCACCACCCAAGACAGCAGGCACCAGGTGCTCCACCCGCTTCTTCAGGGTGCGTGCCGGGACAGGCCACACCATGTGGGTGGCATCCGAGCTCAATGAAGATGTGTCTTCACTCCAGGACAGGACAGGGGAGAGATACACAGTGACAGCACCGTGAACCCCAAGGAGGGCAGGGGCTGGAGGCCAGTCTTAACCCCAGGGAGGACATGAGAAGACAGCCTGAGGGCCCAGGGTTAATGTACAGGGTGGTGGTTGCCACCCCGGCAGTCCCCGTTCACCCTCCAGCCAGACCTGAGGTGTGAACACACCAGGACCAGCAGGTTTATAAACCCCCCACCCTCTGCCCCTGCCCTGGGAGGGTGTCCCATGTCCCCGTTCCCCACACACTCAGGAGGAGTGGGTGCGGTCACCCAGGGAGGCTCATAGTGCTGGCCTGGCCTTGCCCAACCTCCTCTGGGCCACCTGACATTACCTTTGGGGACCTCCTCCCAGACGGCCACAGGGGTCGAGGGCGAGGGCTGAACCAGCGCCGGAAGCATTGGACAAGCCTCTCAGCACAGGGCTTCCTGGGGCTACGGCCCCGGGACCTCGGGATACAGCACAACATCTCACTCTGCCTGTGGCCAAGTGAGCTGGGGAAGGGGCTGTGTATAGAATGTGGGTGTCAGGTTACCGAGTTCCGAGTTCTGTTGGGGTCTGTCGTCAAGGAAGTGAAGTCACTTCCTGATACCTCATTTCCTGAGCCCCTCCTCTGTGTACAAGACTGCAAATGCCCCTCTGGGTACCTGTCTGCTGACCCTCCTTCCCCATGAACTCTCTCTATTGCCCACACTTCCACCAACACTGCCTGACCACACCCCTGTGCAAGGCCTGGTTGCAGCCAGCGTCACAGCTCGGAGGAGATACACGTAGGTTCATCCCCAGCTCCTGCTTCTTATCACTTTATGTGACCCTGGACCAGCCGTTGTCACTCTCATGACCTCCCCAGTCTCCCCTTTTGCACAGTGGGGATCTTTCTAGCATCTTCTTCCTAGGGATGGGATCAGGCATGTGTGAGGAAACATCTCTGAAACCTATGGCCGGTGTCACATGCAGCTAATAAACAAGACTAGAGATAAAATCCACGACGGTGTGGAAGGTAGCATGGAATACAACTAACGACAGGTCTGGTTCCTGTCATATAATCTTGAAAATGTCACTTTTGCTCTTGGTCTGTTTTCCCTGTCTGCACCATGCGACAGTTGGAATTTCATGCATTCACATACTGCTTTCCTCCATAAAACCTCACAATGGCTTCGTGTGTATTTAGGTTTGGACTCAAGTGCCACATCTCTGTCTGTGTGGTTGGCTACTCCTCAGGGGCTCCCAGTGGTCCCCACCATCTGCTGCACACATCCTCACATAATCCCCTGCCCTGCAGTGTGGACTGGACTTAGTGACTCACTTCTAACCAATACAGGATCAAAAGTGAGAAGGTGTCACTTTCTAAATGTCATTGTAACACGCCTGTCTCTAGAGTCTTGTGCTCTGTCTCCTCTGTTCTCTCTGTTTGTATCCACCATATGCCAAGCATGGTGCCGAGAGCTGGAGAAAGAGCTGATTCAGCTGCACCCTGGCTTGGGAGATGATCCCAGGATAAGAAAGAGGAGAAGACGTGCTATCGAGTGCCTGACATTCTAAGAGAGGAAAGTGATCTAGGAGGCCATCAGAATATTCTAGATTAGGAAGCTACCTGAAGATGGTAGGAAATGAACACCATTTGCGGGGAAGAACCAGAGGCGTTTGGTCCATTAAGATGACGGCATCATGTAACTGATGTGTAAGATGTAAGTAAGTAAGAAATACTATTCACAAATTCAAATCCTTTTTTCAAAATCATTGAATGGCAGGGATAAGTGCTCATGTTCAATGCAAACATAACTAGAATTGAGGAAGATTCCATTTATGGAATAACTTTATATCTCCATTAGATGAAAGTATGCAGATATGTTCAGCAATTCTTTTCAAATTGTATAAAATATCCATTGTTGACACAATCAGGATTCCACCCCCATACTTTGGCTTCACACCCGATTTTCTTTACACCAGACACACATCCATTGCTGTGATGTAGATCCATTGCTGTCAACACTATCCCAGCCCACAGCCTACTGGTCCTGGGAGACAGCAACTCTATCACTATATTGTGTGCAGAATCCAGGAAGGGCCTAACACGGGGGCTCCATAAATACTCCCTGAAGTGCTGCACTTGAGAAGAGTCTATGATTTTATTACCTAGTGCTCTACCTACACATGTTATCACTCTGCATTATGTCATGATCCTTAGTCCCCCTCACCTGACAGTCAGCAACCCAGGAGCAGAGTCTACACCTCGGTCTGCCCCTATTCCTGGCCCCCAGCCCAGCACCTGGCAAGTAATAGGTGCCAAGTACTGATGAATGAATTGTCTGGAAACATGTGAAACAGGATTCATCAAGAATACCCAGATGGAAGGTCACCACGAACATGCTGCCTGATAACCTGCCAGCCCTTTAATTCTGTCTGCCGACCACTTCCTTCAGCCAGGATCTGCCTGGGCTCAAAGATTTCCCAGAGTCACCATCCTGCCTTGACTTCTGCCGTTCACTTTAGCCTCCTTGATTGTCCTACTTACTGTGGGTTTCTTCACTCTCAGTCTCAGGGGACACCTCTGAACCCCTAAGGTAGCCCACTGGGTCTTCCTTCTCTGGCCAACACATTCCTCTTGCTTGTGTGCATGGCCTTGATAGCAGTGTCACAGGCAATCCCAGGAAACTGACACCCCAGCATGCTGACCTTGGGCACCCGCACTAGTCAAGGGAGCCCTCTCCCTTCATCTCCTGCAGAATCCCCCTAGGAATAGGGGATGCAGATATGTACACATGTGTAGGGAGGAAAGGGGGTCTCATGACATCTTAGCTAGAAGATGATTACAAATTTCTTAAACATTAGTAGAAAATTATGGTTCATTTGTCCTGGCATGCAACTGAATGAGAAAAAATCTGTGAAAAATTCTGACACCCATGACAAAAGAAATGATCCAAACAATACGACCATCGAGGTGCTTTTCTTTTATGTTTAGGACTAACATTTAAAAATGTGGTATTGAGGAGAATGTCAACAATATTGGGGGAGGCTCTGGAATGATGCTGAGTAGAAAATGGACAATAGATTCCTTTTCTGAGAATTAAGAGAAGCTATTTTGCAGAAAGTGGCAAATGAGCTTGACTTTTAGAAACGAAGAGCATTAAAGCAAGTGAGTTTAGTGGAAAGTAGATGATATTTGGGAGAGGGGTGACGTGTTAAGTTACAAGAGGCAAAGAAATGGAAAGAACACATGTTTTGCAAAGGGAAAAATCATTCCTGTAAAACATCAGAATTGGAGTTTTCTTGCTGTTCTTTTTGTGCCTATGTAGCATCTTCTTTCTGCTGTAACTTCCAACTTGGGTTCTAGGCACTCTGTGTATGTGTGTGTTTACAAGAGAGAAATTGATAAACCTTAGTAAGCCCTAGAAAATTCTAGAGGTCTGAAATAAACAGATATTTTTCAAGTTTATTTAATTAAAAAGCAAAACAAAACAAAAACAGTGTCATCTGCTCCTATTAGGTAAAATATATGATCATATTGGAATCTTTGTGTGTGTGTGTGGCTGGCCAATATAGGGATCCACACCCTTGACCTTGGTGATACGAGGCTGTGCTCTAACCAGCTGAGCTACCAGCCAGCGTATACATGATCATATTGGAATAATATGCAACAGAGAGATACTCTGCTGCTATGGAGAATAAGCTGATTGCAAGGAAAAAAGATGCTCACAGATAAGGCAAGGGTAGGCTTTTTGTCCCCCATTGTGGAATAGTACAGGGAACAATGCAAATGTATTGAGGCTGGTAATTCCAAGTCATGGGAAGGAAATTAAAATGATGACTCTGGAAGAATAGTTTCAAATGTCAAGGAGTTTGAGGCAGGTGATCAATTTAGTGAAATGACAATTGCTTTAGGAGAGGCTGCTTCTTTGAAAGGATTGATACATACAGCAAGGCAAGGTAGGTGACTGTGCTGCTAAGTTTTTAATATTGCTATGAGTTTTAACTTTAAATATATTTGTGACTTTGCATGTAGCTCTGAATTTTGAGTGTCATAATTATTTAAGAATCTTTTATGGATTTGATTACTATAGCTTTCACTGTAATTTGATGAGGTTTTAGAACTACATTCCATTTCTAATTTTGGTTTTATTATTTCCAAGTGCCAAAATACTTAACACAGAACCACCTCTTATTCTATAATAAAAAGCAATGGAGACAAGTTATTCAGTTGAAAAAAATTACTTTTTTTTTTTTTTAAAGATGACCTGTAAGTGGATCCTATCGATTGATGTGGTGTTGTCAGCACCACGCTCTCCCAAGTGAGCCAATCAGCCAACCCTTCATAGGGATCCAAACCCGTGGCCCTGGTGCTGTCAGCACCGCACTCTCCAAGTGCGCACGGGCTGGCCCTGCTCCATGGTAGTTTTAGCTGCTTCCCTCCTTTCTTCTCAGAATTTTCATTTTCCCATGTTCTCCTGGACAACTTCAACCCTGCTAACGATTAAAACCCATCACATCTGTCTGTCATGGTGTGGATTGGCTCCCAAGCAGAAGACTCAGGGCCTCTTTGAACTAGAACTTGCATCAACTCAACCAAGCTGAGGCGCCGATCTTGTGATTACACTTAGCATGTGCTATTAATGGAGAGAAATGAAGTGAAAAGTGCCTGTGAGATGCGAAGTCAAACTTGTCACGTTCCTAGTCCCCTCTCTGGGCTTCTCTCCATCTTCAGCTCCACCTCACTGTTTACCCCTTAAAGAAGCCAGATGCTCTCTAATTCATATGTCCACGAAACACTTGGTTTCAAATAACGGGTATTAAATGAATATCTGTTGGAAGTTGTGTATCCTAAATTTGTAGGTGTCCTTTATGTGACTGACGATGGCATGAATAACTAGTGTTAACAGTCTTTGATGTGCTCAGCATTAATATACATTAGGAATTGTCATGGAATCTTGTAAAATTGAAAAAAAAATCCAAATGCATGTCATCTGGCCTTGGAGTCCAGTTCTTCGGTACACACTCTGCTGATTTGGGCACCTCAGTCAAGAACCCAGTCAAAGAACCTCACAGAGTCACCCACAGGCCACGAAGCCACAGCACACGAGCAAGACTTTCCTGTGCTGCCCTGTTAACCATGAGCAGATGCCAAGGGCCCCAGATGTTTCAGCAAATCCTCTAGTTTCAGCAACTCCTCTAATAAGAAATAGGCCAAAGCAAACAAACAAAAAAGGAAAAAGCGCATTGGAAGAAATGGAGATCATGCAAGGGAAACAGAAAATACCATTAACTTCCTCAGAGTTATAGGAGAGAAACTGTTGGACTAACTGAAGAAGAACAGACATTGTTAAAGTAGAAGAGGGAGAAGATGAATCAAATAACCATGAGGTCATTTAGAAATTAAAAATATAACTGTTGAAATTTTTGTTTGTTTGTTTTGTGTGTGTGTGTGTGTTTGACAGTTAAGGGCGTTGTAACCATAGGGGTGGTGTCGCCCGCACCGCGCTCAGCCAGTGAGCACACCGGCCATCCCTATGTGGGATCCGAACCCGCGGCAGCGCCCCTGCGCTCCCAGCGCCGCTCTCTCCCGTGTGCGCCACGGGGCGGCCCATAAGTGTTGAAATTTAAATTAGAAAACAACTCACTAGAAAGATGAGAAAATAACACAAGGGAAGCCTGATTAGATCAAAAAAACAAAGGGATAACAAGAAAGATACAATTGAAAGAAAAGCATAAAAAAGTAAAAGGAGTAAAAGGGAAAGAGAGAGAGAAAACGGAAGTGCGTGTCCGCAGAGCCAGTGTCTGAAGAACACGCGCTCCAGGAAGAGCCGCGGAGATGGGCAGGAGGAGAGAACCGTGGGAGAAAGAAGGAAGGGACAGGTCCCGGAGGTCCCCAGAGGTCCCCACGTGGAGAGTGACGATGGGTCCATACGCCGCCCCGCACTGGGGAAGCACAGGGGACACCGTGTCAACTATGGGTGTGGGGGTTAAGGGGACGGACCCTGCGGAGGAGCCTCAAGAGGGAGACGACAGGGGAGTCCGGCCTTCAGCGTCTCGTGCAGAGTCGGTTCCGATCTCAGCTTTTCCTCGTCAAACGTGAGTCCGACAAGGCGAGGACGGGCCTCTGGAGGTTTAGCAGCCCAAGACCGTTTTCTTAGCAGTCTATGGGGGGCGTCTCCCACTAGGAAGAAGACATAAACCCGGACAGGGGACAGGGCCCTGGTGACGGCCACTGGGGAACATACCGAACCCGACTGCTCGGAGGCTGCATTGTAGACATTGGATCCCAGGAGGTGTCGTCCAGAGCACCACATGGGTCCCTGAGGCGTTCACCTATTGTGACAGCAGCTGCCCTAACAGGGACAGTGCGCGTGCGCAGACGCCACCGCGCACAGAGGACACGCGGTCCGCGCCGGGCTGTCAGCCGCGTCCCCGCAGCCGCCGGTGCGCGGCGCTCAGAGCCGCGGACGGGAAGCTGCGGTCGCGGGGTGCGCTCTCCGTGGCGCCTCCTGGTGGCCCTGCCTGCAGCTGCCGCCCCCAGGCCGCCCGTCCCGCCCGGGGACAGGAGCGCACGACCGGCTGCTCTCCACTCCCTGCTCCCGCCCCTCTGCGGCCAATGACAGCGGGTTCTAGCGACACGACGGATTCCCACGGGCGCTCCAGGTCGGTGCAAGGGGTCCGCGCTGACGAGGCGCCGAGCACAGCCGTGAGGGGGACCCGCGTGGGCTATCGTCGGCCGACGGTCCTGGCGGTTCCTCGGCCCCAGGCTGGCAGGCACAGTCCGCGGCGTGACAGTCCTGACCGCGGAGCCGTGTGCTATTAAAGCTACACGGTCACCACGAGCGACGGTATCTTGTGTACTTTTTCAAAACTGAGTTTTCTATTCTATGACTGTACTCAACCGTATGAAATATAGAATTAGTAATTTATCAAATTGCGTAAAAAATGTCAATTGTTATTTATATATAAACAAAATTTATAGATTTATTTGGAAGAATTGATATATTTTCCCTACTTATTTTCTCATCTATGAACATGTACATCTCTTCATTGTCTTCAGTTTGTTCGTTTTTTCAATAACATTTTACACTCAGTGTTTAGAAATCATGATTGTAAAAATGCACCCTAATTATTCATGCAAACCTTATGAATGAAAATTTGGGGTGTTTCCAACCCTTAGTAATAGGTATTGTCATATTAACAATCTTGTCGACACCTCACCTTATAATTTTTCAAGGTTACATATGATATAGATTCCTGAATATTGGGTTACAGTATAAAATAGTAAATATACAAGTATAATTTTGCTAAATTTTCCGAGTTTCTGCTCCTTATGGGCTCTACCATTTGCATTCCACCACAGTGTATTATAATACCTGGATCGCCACAGTCTCACTAACAAGTTTGTTATCAAAAAATTAAATTTTGCAAATCTAATAGGTGAAGTACTGTATTTCAATATATTTTAAATGTCTAGTTCTCTATGAGGGATTTTAAGCACCTCATTAAGTATTGATGCCAATTTAAATTTCCTTTTGTGTTATTAGATTGTTCATATAGTTTGTTCATTTTTATTTCATTTTGTTGGTCATTTCCATCTCATTTTTTCACACATCATTGTATTAGTGATATTATCCTAGTTTAAGAGGTTTTTTGTTTTTTTGCTTTTTTTAAAATTGAAACATTATTGATCACCCATTTTAAGTATTATAGCTTGTAATTACTTTTTGTCGTTTCCTTTTGACCTAGTTGGTGGCATTTACCTTTTGTTTGAGTTTGCTTTGCTTTATTAATGGCTGCTATGCCATCCATGTTAACTGCTGCTACATTAGTAGCAGCATATTTTCACCAGTGATTTGAAATGCTATCTTTCTTAAATACTAAATTTCTATAAATCTTGGGTATCTCTTTGAATTCTCCATTCTTTTCCATTAGGTTTTATATTTACTTATAAACAAATTCCATATGGTCTTGATAATGAAGAATTTATAAAAAAATTTTTTTTCGATCTCTGGTAGACTTACACCTCCCTTTTGATTTGTTTCCTCAATTTTTTCTGATGAACGATTAATGTTTCATCAACATTTTATAATCATCCTTTTTTGTTGTAGGTGAAGAAACAAATGAGACTATTTTTAAAGTGATCATGACACACGTATAAAGTAACTTAGGAGAAAATAAAATCCTTAGGATCATGTGGCTTTCTGGCCAAGAAAATATCTCTGACATTTCTCTATCGTTTGTGTATGTATGTTTTAAGAGTGTTCTAATGCTTAAATCACATAGTTAAACAGGCTTTGTTGAGTTCTTGTTAGCTTTATGCCAAATATTTTAACAATTTTGTGGCTATTGAAAATGGAATCTTGATTTGTGGAATGTAATCTAGATAGTTATTGTTATTACATAAGATATTTGTTAATTTTATATGTGAATTTTTCTAAATCGCAACATGTAAATTTTATTTTAGAAAGTCGTCTTGTTTGTAATAGGTTTTTAATTAATTCTTTTTGATTTTCTAAATTCACAATACATACACATAACACATTTTTCTCCATCTTGAGATATACAAATATGTATGGTCAAACCTTATTTTATCTACTGTTTTGATATTTATGAGTCTTACATTTTCTCAAAAGTACTTTGGCTTCTGTGGAAATTATTATGTCTTTTTCTTTCTTCTAATGCTTAATACTTTTGCAAAATATTGAAGTTAGTAATTCATCTCAAATTTAATTTTGTGAACGGTACCTAGCAAAAGCATAACTGGATTTAATTTCCAAATAAATAATATTTCAATCCCTGTAATGATGAAGTGCTTTCCCGTAAGTAATCTGAATCCTTTCCACACATATACCAGAATCTCTTTCAAAATTCAAACTTTTACTCCACTTCGCTTATTCTTTGCCAATCTCATTCACTTTCAAGTATGTTCCTTTGCAATACATTTTATTAGACGGAGCAAATTTCCTCTTTGTTTTCATTATTATTGTTCTTCTTATGTCTTGAACATTTTGGGGGCCATTTTTGCACATAATTTTTTTTCATATTAACTTTGAGGTTATTTGACAAGTCCCCTAAACATCACTCTTTGGAATTTTTCAAGTTTAGATTTATTGAATCTATTGATTAACATAGGTAGAATACATATATATGTGGCGTAACTTCCTAGCATCACTGCTGCCCGGCACATGGACACACCTGGGCATTTTGGTAGGAGCTGCTGAGTGGCTCCTGCGACAGGGGTATCTATGAACACATCTCCTGGGGCATCTGCTGGGACCTCTTCTTCCTTCATTCTCACAAGAGCTGGTCGTCACCAGACATACAGACCTGCCCATCTGATGGGGCAAATGCTATCTGAATAGTGAGCAAATTTCTGTGCATCATCATTAGGGAGGCCGCGGATGTCTGACATTTACTGGCCATGTGAATTGCTTCCCTGTGGAACTGCAGGAATATGTCCTTTGTCCCTATGGATAAATGAGAACTCTTTGTACAACTAGGATGCATACTACCCTTTCTCTGCCCATGAAGAATTTTCCAGTCTGGGGCTTGTCTTTTCACCTTTTGGCATTATTCTGGTTTTTGTTTGGACCAGGAAAAGTCAGCATTTTCCTCAGTGGCTTCTGGCTCTCTGGTCATTCAAAAGTAGTTCCTATTTCAAGATTATGGCAATAATAACTATCAGGGCTTTGTGTTTCTACATAGAGTCTTTGATTTTTCTGTAATTTTCCTCTTACTAAAAACATAAAATGAAAATTATTCAGATCTTTCTCATATTATGCGGCCAGATACAAAAGGCCACATAACATATAACTGTACTGATAGGAACAATCCACGATAGGTAAATTCACACACACAGAAAATGGAGTGGTAGTCAGGGACAGGGAGAGGCGGGATGGGGAGTGACAGCTTAATGGCTACAGAGTTGATGAAGCTGTTTGATCACTAGATGGTGGTAAGGGTTGCGCCATATTAAAAATGTACTTAATGCCACTGAATGGTAATTTTGAAAATATTAAAAACACTTTATTTTATACAAGGGATATTATTGAAAATAAAAGATGAAAAAATTTGAGGAGATGCATTACACAGACAAAAATGAGGAGAAGCACAGCGTCAAGGAAGGGCAAGAACAGATCTGGAGTGGGGACTGGTGAGGGTGTTTGTGGGAGCTCTGGAGCCAGGGCTCCCCTGGGTGCTGGTGTTTCTTCTAATTCTTCTGATGTTTCAGGAACGGTTATGTCAGGTCGCTCTAGCTCTACCTCTGGATCTTGATCTTTCTCCTGCTCTTTCTCTTGCTCTTTCTCCTGATCTTTCTCTTGATCTTTCTGTTGCTCCTGCTCTGGATCTTGCGTCTGATCTACCACTTGCTCTGGATCTTGTTCCTGCTCTACCTCTTGCTCTGGATCTTGCTCCTGCTCTACCACTTGCTCTGGATCTTGCTCCTGCTCTACTTCTTGCTCTGGCTTGGGCTCTGGATCTTGCTCTCGCTCTGCCTCTGGCAGTGGAGGTGGAGCTGGAGCTGGAACTCGAGCCGAACATGGCAGCAGCTCTTGGGACAGTTGTTCAGCCGGGGCGGAAGCTGGAACTGGAGAGACAACAGTTGAAAATATCAATGTGAGTTTCTATGTCTCATCCAATGACACTGTCTTTCTAGAAGCCCAAGTCCAGAGACCCAGGCTCAGGAAGTCTCCCCACACCGCAGAACACTGTATGATTGTTCTGAGTACTCAGTGCCCCTGTCCCCAGCCTGCTTCTCGAAACTCTGCTCTGTGTGGCCCAGCCCAGGCCCCTCCCCAAACCCGCACAGGCACCCACCCTCTTCCTCCTCACCCTCAGTCTCCGCCTCACTAGGCTCCAGGTGCTCCAGCTTCTCCAGCTTCGCCAGAAGAAGATCAGCCTTACGCTCCACCTCTGAACCTCGCATACTGATATGTACATAGGCCGACAGAAACGTCAAAGAATGAAATTCAGGAGGCTCGTGGAAATCGGTGGAATAGAATTCCAGCCAGATCTTTAAGACAGAGGATATGGCACTGTGGGAGACAGGTGGGCAACAGCATCAGAGGCCTGGCCTATCCCTCTATGCTGCCCTCCCAAGGCTCCCCTGAGTGAGCTGCAGTCTTGTACCCTCTGCCCGTGCCTGTCCATAGACCAGCCCATCCAATGTCCACCCCCAGTATGGCAGTTCTGGCACAGATGGGCCTGGCAGCCAAGGAGGGGCTGGCAAAAGCCTCCATGGGAGGAGCCTTCAACCACTGATGTGACCACGTTTCCCTTCTTCAGGGAAACCTGACAACCTCCTCTGTCTGTGTCACTGCCCCATCCCTGCTGGAATGACCTGTCCACCCCAGGAGGGTGCTGTCTGCTCTGGGCATTACTCACTGGCACACAGGAGGTGTCCAGCAATATCTGATAAATGAGGAAACAGAGGGAGGCGCTGCTCCCCTGGCCTACCCAGGGCCCTTGGAAAAGCCCAAACTTGAGCTCACACGTGAATGTACTGCCCAAGTGTCTGCATGAAAATCTGCATATCCTTTTCCCAGTGACAGCAATCTCTTGGCCCTGACCACACTCTGCACCCTCAGCACCAGCTGAGCATCCCCATGGAGGCTCCAGCCCCGAGTGTGAGCGGGATGCTCTGCACACCTCCTGCTCTGGCTCAGCACGGGCTCTGGGGGTGTGGGCAGGGCTGGGTGGGAGGGCGTGGGGATGGATTCTCTCTGGGCTCACTCTGCTCTCCAGCCTCTCGCACACCCTACGGTGCCTGGGACCACATCCCCAGCCATCTTGACCTCTTTCCCTGCAGGGAAAGCCTTGAGCCCTCAGCCCTGTAGCAGGAATCATAAGATGTGTGAGAGCCAGAGTTCTGCCAGCCCCCCACCCACAGGCCCCCGCAGACCACACGCAGTTGTGTGGAGATGGGAGCCCCTCCTTCTGCACCTAAACCCCACTTACCATTTTAGCTGCTCCAGGGATTCGCCATCCCCGTGACAATCAGTAATCATGTTTCCATACCTAGAGGAGGTCAGGAGTGTGTCAAATCTACCATATGGTGGCACTACCTGCTTCTCATGTCTACTGTGACTGTCTCACCTCTGACTAGACTGGAAGCCCACGAGGGCAGTGAATGCAGTCTCCTCGGTTCATTGGATTATGGTCAGTGCCCAGAAAGTGACTGCACATAGTGTGGCTTCACGTATGATTGTTGAAGGAATGAACCCCAACCAACTCCTCCCAAGATCTCTGGGTGCACCTGAAGCCGCTCTGCCCGCCTCTGGTCTCCCTGCTTTGAATACACCCAGGAGCCTACAGATAGAATCTCAAATTTCCTGTAAAAATGTGAAAACAGTGAAGCCCAAGTCAACGAGGTCAGTGAGGGGGTGACAGAGACTTCCTCGTGGGGGTGTCAGGAATCCTGAATGAGGACGACCGTGGCCCCTCCAGCAGACCTTCCACAGGGCTGGACTCAGGAGCAGCACTTTCCATGGGGGACCCACTGGAGCTTGTTCCTGTGACCACCCACTGAACACAGGAGGAAACTGAGGCTCAGAGGGGTGTGGTGACAGTCCTAAGACTCACAGCTGGGAGGCGGCCTAGTGACACTGTGTGATCCAGGGCCTGAGTGCTCACCTGAGGAAAAGCAGGTGCAGCACATGCCGGGGACTGGCAAAGTTCTTGTAGCTTGACAGAAACAGGTGGACATAAGATTGGTCACCACCCAAGACAGCAGGCACCAGGTGCTCCACCCGCTTCTTCAGGGTGCGTGCCAGGACAGGCCACACCATGTGGGTGGCATCCGAGCTCAATGAAGATGTGTCTTCACTCCAGGACAGGACAGGGGAGAGATACACAGTGACAGCACCGTGAACCCCAAGGAGGGCAGGGGCTGGAGGCCAGTCTTAACCCCAGGGAGGACATGAGAAGACAGCCTGAGGGCCCAGGGTTAATGTACAGGGTGGTGGTTGCCACCCCGGCAGTCCCCGTTCACCCTCCAGCCAGACCTGAGGTGTGAACACACCAGGACCAGCAGGTTTATAAACCCCCCACCCTCTGCCCCTGCCCTGGGAGGGTGTCCCATGTCCCCGTTCCCCACACACTCAGGAGGAGTGGGTGCGGTCACCCAGGGAGGCTCATAGTGCTGGCCTGGCCTTGCCCAACCTCCTCTGGGCCACCTGACATTACCTTTGGGGACCTCCTCCCAGACGGCCACAGGGGTCGAGGGCGAGGGCTGAACCAGCGCCGGAAGCATTGGACAAGCCTCTCAGCACAGGGCTTCCTGGGGCTACGGCCCCGGGACCTCGGGATACAGCACAACATCTCACTCTGCCTGTGGCCAAGTGAGCTGGGGAAGGGGCTGTGTATAGAATGTGGGTGTCAGGTTACCGAGTTCCGAGTTCTGTTGGGGTCTGTCGTCAAGGAAGTGAAGTCACTTCCTGATACCTCATTTCCTGAGCCCCTCCTCTGTGTACAAGACTGCAAATGCCCCTCTGGGTACCTGTCTGCTGACCCTCCTTCCCCATGAACTCTCTCTATTGCCCACACTTCCACCAACACTGCCTGACCACACCCCTGTGCAAGGCCTGGTTGCAGCCAGCGTCACAGCTCGGAGGAGATACACGTAGGTTCATCCCCAGCTCCTGCTTCTTATCACTTTATTTGACCCTGGACCAGCCGTTGTCACTCTCATGACCTCCCCAGTCTCCCCTTTTGCACAGTGGGGATCTTTCTAGCATCTTCTTCCTAGGGATGGCATCAGGCATGTGTGAGGAAACATCTCTGAAACCTATGGCCGGTGTCACATGCAGCTAATAAACAAGACTAGAGATAAAATCCACGACGGTGTGGAAGGTAGCATGGAATACAACTAACGACAGGTCTGGTTCCTGTCATATAATCTTGAAAATGTCACTTTTGCTCTTGGTCTGTTTTCCCTGTCTGCACCATGCGACAGTTGGAATTTCATGCATTCACATACTGCTTTCCTCCATAAAACCTCACAATGGCTTCGTGTGTATTTAGGTTTGGACTCAAGTGCCACATCTCTGTCTGTGTGGTTGGCTACTCCTCAGGGGCTCCCAGTGGTCCCCACCATCTGCTGCACACATCCTCACATAATCCCCTGCCCTGCAGTGTGGACTGGACTTAGTGACTCACTTCTAACCAATACAGGATCAAAAGTGAGAAGGTGTCACTTTCTAAATGTCATTGTAACACGCCTGTCTCTAGAGTCTTGTGCTCTGTCTCCTCTGTTCTCTCTGTTTGTATCCACCATATGCCAAGCATGGTGCCGAGAGCTGGAGAAAGAGCTGATTCAGCTGCACCCTGGCTTGGGAGATGATCCCAGGATAAGAAAGAGGAGAAGACGTGCTATCGAGTGCCTGACATTCTAAGAGAGGAAAGTGATCTAGGAGGCCATCAGAATATTCTAGATTAGGAAGCTACCTGAAGATGGTAGGAAATGAACACCATTTGCGGGGAAGAACCAGAGGCGTTTGGTCCATTAAGATGACGGCATCATGTAACTGATGTGTAAGATGTAAGTAAGTAAGAAATACTATTCACAAATTCAAATCCTTTTTTCAAAATCATTGAATGGCAGGGATAAGTGCTCATGTTCAATGCAAACATAACTAGAATTGAGGAAGATTCCATTTATGGAATAACTTTATATCTCCATTAGATGAAAGTATGCAGATATGTTCAGCAATTCTTTTCAAATTGTATAAAATATCCATTGTTGACACAATCAGGATTCCACCCCCATACTTTGGCTTCACACCCGATTTTCTTTACACCAGACACACATCCATTGCTGTGATGTAGATCCATTGCTGTCAACACTATCCCAGCCCACAGCCTACTGGTCCTGGGAGACAGCAACTCTATCACTATATTGTGTGCAGAATCCAGGAAGGGCCTAACACGGGGGCTCCATAAATACTCCCTGAAGTGCTGCACTTGAGAAGAGTCTATGATTTTATTACCTAGTGCTCTACCTACACATGTTATCACTCTGCATTATGTCATGATCCTTAGTCCCCCTCACCTGACAGTCAGCAACCCAGGAGCAGAGTCTACACCTCGGTCTGCCCCTATTCCTGGCCCCCAGCCCAGCACCTGGCAAGTAATAGGTGCCAAGTACTGATGAATGAATTGTCTGGAAACATGTGAAACAGGATTCATCAAGAATACCCAGATGGAAGGTCACCACGAACATGCTGCCTGATAACCTGCCAGCCCTTTAATTCTGTCTGCCGACCACTTCCTTCAGCCAGGATCTGCCTGGGCTCAAAGATTTCCCAGAGTCACCATCCTGCCTTGACTTCTGCCGTTCACTTTAGCCTCCTTGATTGTCCTACTTACTGTGGGTTTCTTCACTCTCAGTCTCAGGGGACACCTCTGAACCACTAAGGTAGCCCACTGGGTCTTCCTTCTCTGGCCAACACATTCCTCTTGCTTGTGTGCATGGCCTTGATAGCAGTGTCACAGGCAATCCCAGGAAACTGACACCCCAGCATGCTGACCTTGGGCATCCGCACTAGTCAAGGGAGCCCTCTCCCTTCATCTCCTGCAGAATCCCCCTAGGAATAGGGGATGCAGATATGTACACATGTGTAGGGAGGAAAGGGGGTCTCATGACATCTTAGCTAGAAGATGATTACAAATTTCTTAAACATTAGTAGAAAATTATGGTTCATTTGTCCTGGCATGCAACTGAATGAGAAAAAATCTGTGAAAAATTCTGACACCCATGACAAAAGAAATGATCCAAACAATACGACCATCGAGGTGCTTTTCTTTTATGTTTAGGACTAACATTTAAAAATGTGGTATTGAGGAGAATGTCAACAATATTGGGGGAGGCTCTGGAATGATGCTGAGTAGAAAATGGACAATAGATTCCTTTTCTGAGAATTAAGAGAAGCTATTTTGCAGAAAGTGGCAAATGAGCTTGACTTTTAGAAACGAAGAGCATTAAAGCAAGTGAGTTTAGTGGAAAGTAGATGATATTTGGGAGAGGGGTGACGTGTTAAGTTACAAGAGGCAAAGAAATGGAAAGAACACATGTTTTGCAAAGGGAAAAATCATTCCTGTAAAACATCAGAATTGGAGTTTTCTTGCTGTTCTTTTTGTGCCTATGTAGCATCTTCTTTCTGCTGTAACTTCCAACTTGGGTTCTAGGCACTCTGTGTATGTGTGTGTTTACAAGAGAGAAATTGATAAACCTTAGTAAGCCCTAGAAAATTCTAGAGGTCTGAAATAAACAGATATTTTTCAAGTTTATTTAATTAAAAAGCAAAACAAAACAAAAACAGTGTCATCTGCTCCTATTAGGTAAAATATATGATCATATTGGAATCTTTGTGTGTGTGTGTGGCTGGCCAATATAGGGATCCACACCCTTGACCTTGGTGATACGAGGCTGTGCTCTAACCAGCTGAGCTACCAGCCAGCCTATACATGATCATATTGGAATAATATGCAACAGAGAGATACTCTGCTGCTATGGAGAATAAGCTGATTGCAAGGAAAAAAGATGCTCACAGATAAGGCAAGGGTAGGCTTTTTGTCCCCCATTGTGGAATAGTACAGGGAACAATGCAAATGTATTGAGGCTGGTAATTCCAAGTCATGGGAAGGAAATTAAAATGATGACTCTGGAAGAATAGTTTCAAATGTCAAGGAGTTTGAGGCAGGTGATCAATTTAGTGAAATGACAATTGCTTTAGGAGAGGCTGCTTCTTTGAAAGGATTGATACATACAGCAAGGCAAGGTAGGTGACTGTGCTGCTAAGTTTTTAATATTGCTATGAGTTTTAACTTTAAATATATTTGTGACTTTGCATGTAGCTCTGAATTTTGAGTGTCATAATTATTTAAGAATCTTTTATGGATTTGATTACTATAGCTTTCACTGTAATTTGATGAGGTTTTAGAACTACATTCCATTTCTAATTTTGGTTTTATTATTTCCAAGTGCCAAAATACTTAACACAGAACCACCTCTTATTCTATAATAAAAAGCAATGGAGACAAGTTATTCAGTTGAAAAAAATTACTTTTTTTTTTTTTTAAAGATGACCTGTAAGTGGATCCTATCGATTGATGTGGTGTTGTCAGCACCACGCTCTCCCAAGTGAGCCAATCAGCCAACCCTTCATAGGGATCCAAACCCGTGGCCCTGGTGCTGTCAGCACCGCACTCTCCAAGTGCGCACGGGCCGGCCCTGCTCCATGGTAGTTTTAGCTGCTTCCCTCCTTTCTTCTCAGAATTTTCATTTTCCCATGTTCTCCTGGACAACTTCAACCCTGCTAACGATTAAAACCCATCACATCTGTCTGTCATGGTGTGGATTGGCTCCCAAGCAGAAGACTCAGGGCCTCTTTGAACTAGAACTTGCATCAACTCAACCAAGCTGAGGCGCCGATCTTGTGATTACACTTAGCATGTGCTATGAATGGAGAGAAATGAAGTGAAAAGTGCCTGTGAGATGCGAAGTCAAACTTGTCACGTTCCTAGTCCCCTCTCTGGGCTTCTCTCCATCTTCAGCTCCACCTCACTGTTTACCCCTTAAAGAAGCCAGATGCTCTCTAATTCATATGTCCACGAAACACTTGGTTTCAAATAACGGGTATTAAATGAATATCTGTTGGAAGTTGTGTATCCTAAATTTGTAGGTGTCCTTTATGTGACTGACGATGGCATGAATAACTAGTGTTAACAGTCTTTGATGTGCTCAGCATTAATATACATTAGGAATTGTCATGGAATCTTGTAAAATTGAAAAAAAAATCCAAATGCATGTCATCTGGCCTTGGAGTCCAGTTCTTCGGTACACACTCTGCTGATTTGGGCACCTCAGTCAAGAACCCAGTCAAAGAACCTCACAGAGTCACCCACAGGCCACGAAGCCACAGCACACGAGCAAGACTTTCCTGTGCTGCCCTGTTAACCATGAGCAGATGCCAAGGGCCCCAGATGTTTCAGCAAATCCTCTAGTTTCAGCAACTCCTCTAATAAGAAATAGGCCAAAGCAAACAAACAAAAAAGGAAAAAGCGCATTGGAAGAAATAGAGATCATGCAAGGGAAACAGAAAATACCATTAACTTCCTCAGCGTTATAGGAGAGAAACTGTTGGACTAACTGAAGAAGAACAGACATTGTTAAAGTAGAAGAGGGAGAAGATGAATCAAATAACCATGAGGTCATTTAGAAATTAAAAATATAACTGTTGAAATTTTTGTTTGTTTGTTTTGTGTGTGTGTGTGTGTTTGACAGTTAAGGGCGTTGTAACCATAGGGGTGGTGTCGCCCGCACCGCGCTCAGCCAGTGAGCACACCGGCCATCCCTATGTGGGATCCGAACCCGCGGCAGCGCCCCTGCGCTCCCAGCGCCGCTCTCTCCCGTGTGCGCCACGGGGCGGCCCATAAGTGTTGAAATTTAAATTAGAAAACAACTCACTAGAAAGATGAGAAAATAACACAAGGGAAGCCTGATTAGATCAAAAAAACAAAGGGATAACAAGAAAGATACAATTGAAAGAAAAGCATAAAAAAGTAAAAGGAGTAAAAGGGAAAGAGAGAGAGAAAACGGAAGTGCGTGTCCGCAGAGCCAGTGTCTGAAGAACACGCGCTCCAGGAAGAGCCGCGGAGATGGGCAGGAGGAGAGAACCGTGGGAGAAAGGAGGAAGGGACAGGTCCCGGAGGTCCCCAGAGGTCCCCACGTGGAGAGTGACGATGGGTCCATACGCCGCCCCGCACTGGGGAAGCACAGGGGACACCGTGTCAACTATGGGTGTGGGGGTCAAGGGGACGGACCCTGCGGAGGAGCCTCAAGAGGGAGACGACAGGGGAGTCCGGCCTTCAGCGTCTCGTGCAGAGTCGGTTCCGATCTCAGCTTTTCCTCGTCAAACGTGAGTCCGACAAGGCGAGGACGGGCCTCTGGAGGTTTAGCAGCCCAAGACCGTTTTCTTAGCAGTCTATGGGGGGCGTCTCCCACTAGGAAGAAGACATAAACCCGGACAGGGGACAGGGCCCTGGTGACGGCCACGGGGGAACATACCGAACCCGACTGCTCGGAGGCTGCATTGTAGACATTGGATCCCAGGAGGTGTCGTCCAGAGCACCACATGGGTCCCTGAGGCGTTCACCTATTGTGACAGCAGCTGCCCTAACAGGGACAGTGCGCGTGCGCAGACGCCACCGCGCACAGAGGACACGCGGTCCGCGCCGGGCTGTCAGCCGCGTCCCCGCAGCCGCCGGTGCGCGGCGCTCAGAGCCGCGGACGGGAAGCTGCGGTCGCGGGGTGCGCTCTCCGTGGCGCCTCCTGGTGGCCCTGCCTGCAGCTGCCGCCCCCAGGCCGCCCGTCCCGCCCGGGGACAGGAGCGCACGACCGGCTGCTCTCCACTCCCTGCTCCCGCCCCTCTGCGGCCAATGACAGCGGGTTCTAGCGACACGACGGATTCCCACGGGCGCTCCAGGTCGGTGCAAGGGGTCCGCGCTGACGAGACGCCGAGCACAGCCGTGAGGGGGACCCGCGTGGGCTATCGTCGGCCGACGGTCCTGGCGGTTCCTTGGCCCCAGGCTGGCAGGCACAGTCCGCGGCGTGACAGTCCTGACCGCGGAGCCGTGTGCTATTAAAGCTACACGGTCACCACGAGCGACGGTATCTTGTGTACTTTTTCAAAACTGAGTTTTCTATTCTATGACTGTACTCAACCGTATGAAATATAGAATTAGTAATTTATCAAATTGCGTAAAAAATGTCAATTGTTATTTATATATAAACAAAATTTATAGATTTATTTGGAAGAATTGATATATTTTCCCTACTTATTTTCTCATCTATGAACATGTACATCTCTTCATTGTCTTCAGTTTGTTCGTTTTTTCAATAACATTTTACACTCAGTGTTTAGAAATCATGATTGTAAAAATGCACCCTAATTATTCATGCAAACCTTATGAATGAAAATTTGGGGTGTTTCCAACCCTTAGTAATAGGTATTGTCATATTAACAATCTTGTCGACACCTCACTTTATAATTTTTCAAGGTTACATATGATATAGATTCCTGAATATTGGGTTACAGTATAAAATAGTAAATATACAAGTATAATTTTGCTAAATTTTGCGAGTTTCTTCTCCTTATGGGCTCTACCATTTGCATTCCACCACAGTGTATTATAATACCTTGATCCCCACAGTCTCACTAACAATTTTGTTATCAAAAAATTAAATTTTGCAAATCTAATAGGTGAAGTATTGTATTTCAATATATTTTAAATGTCTAGTTCTCTATGAGGGATTTTAAGCACCTCATTAAGTATTGATGCCAATTTAAATTTCCTTTTGTGTTATTAGATTGTTCATATAGTTTGTTCATTTTTATTTCATTTTGTTGGTCATTTCCATCTCATTTTTTCACACATCATTGTATTAGTGATATTATCCTAGTTTAAGAGGTTTTTTGTTTTTTTGCTTTTTTTAAAATTGAAACATTATTGATCACCCATTTTAAGTATTATAGCTTGTAATTACTTTTTGTCGTGTCCTTTTGACCTAGTTGGTGGCATTTACCTTTGGTTTGAGTTTGCTTTGCTTTATTAATGGCTGCTATGCCATCCATGTTAACTGCTGCTACATTAGTAGCAGCATATTTTCACCAGTGATTTGAAATGCTATCTTTCTTAAATACTAAATTTCTATAAATCTTGGGTATCTCTTTGAATTCTCCATTCTTTTTCATTAGGTTTTATATTTACTTATAAACAAATTCCATATGGTCTTGATAATGAAGAATTTACAAAAAAAATTTTTTTCTATCTCTGGTAGACTTACACCTCCCTTTTGATTTGTTTCCTCAATTTTTTCTGATGAACGATTAGTGTTTCATCAACATTTTATAATCATCCTTTTTTGTTGTAGGTGAAGAAACAAATGAGACTATTTTTAATGTGATCATGACACACGTATAAAGTAACTTAGGAGAAAATAAAATCCTTAGGATCATGTGGCTTTCTGGCCAAGAAAATATCTCTGACATTTCTCTATCGTTTGTGTATGTATGTTTTAAGAGTGTTCTAATGCTTAAATCACATAGTTAAACAGGCTTTGTTGAGTTCTTGTTAGCTTTATGCCAAATATTTTAACAATTTTGTGGCTATTGAAAATGGAATCTTGATTTGTGGAATGTAATCTAGATAGTTATTGTTATTACATAAGACATTTATTAATTTTATATGTGAATTTTTCTAAATCGCAACATGTAAATTTTATTTTAGAAAGTCGTCTTGTTTGTAATAGGTTTTTAATTAATTCTTTTTGATTTTCTAAATTCACAATACATACACATAACACATTTTTCTCCATCTTGAGATATAC
Organism: Cynocephalus volans; assembly: GCF_027409185.1. Lineage (NCBI taxonomy): Eukaryota > Metazoa > Chordata > Mammalia > Dermoptera > Cynocephalidae > Cynocephalus > Cynocephalus volans. The sequence goes on along the minus strand of NC_084476.1, from coordinate 49,629,340 downwards.
AAATATGTATGGTCAAACCTTATTTTATCTACTGTTTTGATATTTATGAGTCTTAAATTTTCTCAAAAGTACTTTGGATTCTGTGGAAATTATTATGTATTTTCTTTCTCCTAATGCTTAATACTTTTGCAAAATATTGAAGTTAGTAATTCATCTCAAATTTAATTTTGTGAACGGTACCTAGCAAAAGCATAACTGGATTTAATTTCCAAATAAATAATATTTCAATCCCTGTAATGATGAAGTGCTTTCCCCTAAGTAATCTGAATCCTTTCCACACATATACCAGAATCTGTTTCAAAATTCAAACTTTTACTCCACTTCGCTTATTCTTTGCCAATCTCATTCACTTTCAAGTATGTTCCTTTGCAATACATTTTATTAGACGGAGCAAATTTCCTCTTTGTTTTCATTATTATTGTTCTTCTTATGTCTTGAACATTTTGGGGGCCATTTTTGCACATAATTTTTTTTCATATTAACTTTGAGGTTATTTGACAAGTCCCCTAAACACCACTCTTTGGAATTTTTCAAGTTTAGATTTATTGAATCTATTGATTAACATAGGTAGAATACATATATATGTGGCGTAACTTCCTAGCATCACTGCTGCCCGGCACATGGACACACCTGGGCATTTTGGTAGGAGCTGCTGAGTGGCTCCTGCGACAGGGGTATCTATGAACACATCTCCTGGGGCATCTGCTGGGACCTCTTCTTCCTTCATTCTCACAAGAGCTGGTCGTCACCAGACATACAGACCTGCCCATCTGATGGGGCAAATGCTATCTGAATAGTGAGTAAATTTCTGTGCATCATCATTAGGGAGGCCGCGGATGTCTGACATTTACTGGCCATGTGAATTGCTTCCCTGTGGAACTGCAGGAATATGTCCTTTGTCCCTATGGATAAATGAGAACTCTTTGTACAACTAGGATGCATACTACCCTTTCTCTGCCCATGAAGAATTTTCCAGTCTGGGGCTTTTCTTTTCACCTTTTGGCATTATTCTGGTTTTTGTTTGGACCAGGAAAAGTCAGCATTTTCCTCAGTGGCTTCTGGCTCTCTGGTCATTCAAAAGTAGTTCCTATTTCAAGATTATGGCAATAATAACTATCAGGGCTTTGTGTTTCTACATAGAGTCTTTGATTTTTCTGTAATTTTCCTCTTACTAAAAACATAAAATGAAAATTATTCAGATCTTTCTCATATTATGCGGCCAGATACAAAAGGCCACATAACATATAACTGTACTGATAGGAACAATCCACGATAGGTAAATTCACACACACAGAAAATGGAGTGGTAGTCAGGGACAGGGAGAGGCGGGATGGGGAGTGACAGCTTAATGGCTACAGAGTTGATGAAGCTGTTTGATCACTAGATGGTGGTAAGGGTTGCGCCATATTAAAAATGTACTTAATGCCACTGAATGGTAATTTTGAAAATATTAAAAACACTTTATTTTATACAAGGGATATTATTGAAAATAAAAGATGAAAAAATTTGAGGAGATGCAGGACACAGACAAAAATGAGGAGAAGCACAGCGTCAAGGAAGGGCAAGAACAGATCTGGAGTGGGGACTGGTGAGGGTGTTTGTGGGAGCTCTGGAGCCAGGGCTCCCCTGGGTGCTGGTGTTTCTTCTAATTCTTCTGATGTTTCAGGAATGGTTATGTCAGGTTGCTCTAGCTCTACCTCTGGATCTTGATCTTTCTCCTGCTCTTTCTCTTGCTCTTTCTCCTGATCTTTCTCTTGATCTTTCTGTTGCTCCTGCTCTGGATCTTGCGTCTGATCTACCACTTGCTCTGGATCTTGTTCCTGCTCTACCTCTTGCTCTGGATCTTGCTCCTGCTCTACCTCTTGCTCTGGCTTGGGCTGTGGATCTTGCTCTCGCTCTGCCTCTGGCAGTGGAGGTGGAGCTGGAGCTGGAACTCGAGCCGAACATGGCAGCAGCTCTTGGGACAGTTGTTCAGCCTGGGCGGAAGCTGGAACTGGAGAGACAACAATTGAAAATATCAATGTGAGTTTCTATGTCTCATCCAATGACACTGTCTTTCTAGAAGCCCAAGTCCAGAGACCCAGCCTCAGGAAGTCTCCCCACACTGCAGAACACTGTATGATTGTTCTGAGTACTCAGTGCCCCTGTCCCCAGCCTGCTTCTGGAAACTCTGCTCTGTGTGGCCCAGCCCAGGCCCCTCCCCAAACCCGCACAGGCACCCACCCTCTACATCCTCACCCTCAGTTTCCGCCTCACTAGGCTCCAGGTGCTCTGGCTTCTCCAGCTGCGCCAGAAGAAGATCAGCCTTACGCTCCACCTCTGAACCTCGCATACTGATATGTACATAGGCCGACAGAAACTTCAAAGAATGAAATTCAGGAGGCTCGTGGAAATCGGTGGAATAGAATTCCAGCCAGATCTTTAAGACAGAGGACATGGCACTGTGGGAGACAGGTGGGCAACAGCATCAGAGGCCTGGCCTATCCCTCTATGCTGCCCTCCCAAGGCTCCCCTGAGTGAGCTGCAGTCTTGTACCCTCTGCCCGTGCCTGTCCATAGACCAGCCCATCCAATGTCCACCCCCAGTATGGCAGTTCTGGCACAGATGGGCCTGGCAGCCAAGGAGGGGCTGGCAAAAGCCTCCATGGGAGGAGCCTTCAACCACTGATGTGACCACGTTTCCCTTCTTCAGGGAAACCTGACAACCTCCTCTGTCTGTGTCACTGCCCCATCCCTGCTGGAATGACCTGTCCACCCCAGGAGGGTGCTGTCTGCTCTGGGCATTACTCACTGGCACACAGGAGGTGTCCAGCAATATCTGATAAATGAGGAAACAGAGGGAGGCGCTGCTCCCCTGGCCTACCCAGGGCCCTTGGAAAAGCCCAAACTTGAGCTCACACGTGAATGTACTGCCCAAGTGTCTGCATGAAAATCTGCATATCCTTTTCCCAGTGACAGCAATCTCTTGGCCCTGACCACACTCTGCACCCTCAGCACCAGCTGAGCATCCCCATGGAGGCTCCAGCCCCGAGTGTGAGCGGGATGCTCTGCACACCTCCTGCTCTGGCTCAGCACGGGCTCTGGGGGTGTGGGCAGGGCTGGGTGGGAGGGCGTGGGGATGGATTCTCTCTGGGCTCACTCTGCTCTCCAGCCTCTCGCACACCCTACGGTGCCTGGGACCACATCCCCAGCCGTCTTGACCTCTTTCCCTGCAGGGAAAGCCTTGAGCCCTCAGCCCTGTAGCAGGAATCATAAGATGTGTGAGAGCCAGAGTTCTGCCAGCCCCCCACCCACAGGCCCCCGCAGACCACACGCAGTTGTGTGGAGATGGGAGCCCCTCCTTCTGCACCTAAACCCCACTTACCATTTTAGCTGCTCCAGGGATTCGCCATCCCCGTGACAATCAGTAATCATGTTTCCATACCTAGAGGAGGTCAGGAGTGTGTCAAATCTACCATATGGTGGCACTACCTGCTTCTCATGTCTACTGTGACTGTCTCACCTCTGACTAGACTGGAAGCCCACGAGGGCAGTGAATGCAGTCTCCTCGGTTCATTGGATTATGGTCAGTGCCCAGAAAGTGACTGCACATAGTGTGGCTTCACGTATGATTGTTGAAGGAATGAACCCCAACCAACTCCTCCCAAGATCTCTGGGTGCACCTGAAGCCGCTCTGCCCGCCTCTGGTCTCCCTGCTTTGAATACACCCAGGAGCCTACAGATAGAATCTCAAATTTCCTGTAAAAATGTGAAAACAGTGAAGCCCAAGTCAACGAGGTCAGTGAGGGGGTGACAGAGACTTCCTCGTGGGGGTGTCAGGAATCCTGAATGAGGACGACCGTGGCCCCTCCAGCAGACCTTCCACAGGGCTGGACTCAGGAGCAGCACTTTCCATGGGGGACCCACTGGAGCTTGTTCCTGTGACCACCCACTGAACACAGGAGGAAACTGAGGCTCAGAGGGGTGTGGTGACAGTCCTAAGACTCACAGCTGGGAGGCGGCCTAGTGACACTGTGTGATCCAGGGCCTGAGTGCTCACCTGAGGAAAAGCAGGTGCAGCACATGCCGGGGACTGGCAAAGTTCTTGTAGCTTGACAGAAACAGGTGGACATAAGATTGGTCACCACCCAAGACAGCAGGCACCAGGTGCTCCACCCGCTTCTTCAGGGTGCGTGCCAGGACAGGCCACACCATGAGGGTGGCATCCGAGCTCAATGAAGATGTGTCTTCACTCCAGGACAGGACAGGGGAGAGATACACAGTGACAGCACCGTGAACCCCAAGGAGGGCAGGGGCTGGAGGCCAGTCTTAACCCCAGGGAGGACATGAGAAGACAGCCTGAGGGCCCAGGGTTAATGTACAGGGTGGTGGTTGCCACCCCGGCAGTCCCCGTTCACCCTCCAGCCAGACCTGAGGTGTGAACACACCAGGACCAGCAGGTTTATAAACCCCCCACCCTCTGCCCCTGCCCTGGGAGGGTGTCCCATGTCCCCGTTCCCCACACACTCAGGAGGAGTGGGTGCGGTCACCCAGGGAGGCTCATAGTGCTGGCCTGGCCTTGCCCAACCTCCTCTGGGCCACCTGACATTACCTTTGGGGACCTCCTCCCAGACGGCCACAGGGGTCGAGGGCGAGGGCTGAACCAGCGCCGGAAGCATTGGACAAGCCTCTCAGCACAGGGCTTCCTGGGGCTACGGCCCCGGGACCTCGGGATACAGCACAACATCTCACTCTGCCTGTGGCCAAGTGAGCTGGGGAAGGGGCTGTGTATAGAATGTGGGTGTCAGGTTACCGAGTTCCGAGTTCTCTTGGGGTCTGTCGTCAAGGAAGTGAAGTCACTTCCTGATACCTCATTTCCTGAGCCCCTCCTCTGTGTACAAGACTGCAAATGCCCCTCTGGGTACCTGTCTGCTGACCCTCCTTCCCCATGAACTCTCTCTATTGCCCACACTTCCACCAACACTGCCTGACCACACCCCTGTGCAAGGCCTGGTTGCAGCCAGCGTCACAGCTCGGAGGAGATACACGTAGGTTCATCCCCAGCTCCTGCTTCTTATCACTTTATTTGACCCTGGACCAGCCGTTGTCACTCTCATGACCTCCCCAGTCTCCCCTTTTGCACAGTGGGGATCTTTCTAGCATCTTCTTCCTAGGGATGGCATCAGGCATGTGTGAGGAAACATCTCTGAAACCTATGGCCGGTGTCACATGCAGCTAATAAACAAGACTAGAGATAAAATCCACGACGGTGTGGAAGGTAGCATGGAATACAACTAACGACAGGTCTGGTTCCTGTCATATAATCTTGAAAATGTCACTTTTGCTCTTGGTCTGTTTTCCCTGTCTGCACCATGCGACAGTTGGAATTTCATGCATTCACATACTGCTTTCCTCCATAAAACCTCACAATGGCTTCGTGTGTATTTAGGTTTGGACTCAAGTGCCACATCTCTGTCTGTGTGGTTGGCTACTCCTCAGGGGCTCCCAGTGGTCCCCACCATCTGCTGCACACATCCTCACATAATCCCCTGCCCTGCAGTGTGGACTGGACTTAGTGACTCACTTCTAACCAATACAGGATCAAAAGTGAGAAGGTGTCACTTTCTAAATGTCATTGTAACACGCCTGTCTCTAGAGTCTTGTGCTCTGTCTCCTCTGTTCTCTCTGTTTGTATCCACCATATGCCAAGCATGGTGCCGAGAGCTGGAGAAAGAGCTGATTCAGCTGCACCCTGGCTTGGGAGATGATCCCAGGATAAGAAAGAGGAGAAGACGTGCTATCGAGTGCCTGACATTCTAAGAGAGGAAAGTGATCTAGGAGGCCATCAGAATATTCTAGATTAGGAAGCTACCTGAAGATGGTAGGAAATGAACACCATTTGCGGGGAAGAACCAGAGGCGTTTGGTCCATTAAGATGACGGCATCATGTAACTGATGTGTAAGATGTAAGTAAGTAAGAAATACTATTCACAAATTCAAATCCTTTTTTCAAAATCATTGAATGGCAGGGATAAGTGCTCATGTTCAATGCAAACATAACTAGAATTGAGGAAGATTCCATTTATGGAATAACTTTATATCTCCATTAGATGAAAGTATGCAGATATGTTCAGCAATTCTTTTCAAATTGTATAAAATATCCATTGTTGACACAATCAGGATTCCACCCCCATACTTTGGCTTCACACCCGATTTTCTTTACACCAGACACACATCCATTGCTGTGATGTAGATCCATTGCTGTCAACACTATCCCAGCCCACAGCCTACTGGTCCTGGGAGACAGCAACTCTATCACTATATTGTGTGCAGAATCCAGGAAGGGCCTAACACGGGGGCTCCATAAATACTCCCTGAAGTGCTGCACTTGAGAAGAGTCTATGATTTTATTACCTAGTGCTCTACCTACACATGTTATCACTCTGCATTATGTCATGATCCTTAGTCCCCCTCACCTGACAGTCAGCAACCCAGGAGCAGAGTCTACACCTCGGTCTGCCCCTATTCCTGGCCCCCAGCCCAGCACCTGGCAAGTAATAGGTGCCAAGTACTGATGAATGAATTGTCTGGAAACATGTGAAACAGGATTCATCAAGAATACCCAGATGGAAGGTCACCACGAACATGCTGCCTGATAACCTGCCAGCCCTTTAATTCTGTCTGCCGACCACTTCCTTCAGCCAGGATCTGCCTGGGCTCAAAGATTTCCCAGAGTCACCATCCTGCCTTGACTTCTGCCGTTCACTTTAGCCTTCTTGATTGTCCTACTTACTGTGGGTTTCTTCACTCTCAGTCTCAGGGGACACCTCTGAACCCCTAAGGTAGCCCACTGGGTCTTCCTTCTCTGGCCAACACATTCCTCTTGCTTCTGTGCATGGCCTTGATAGCAGGGTCACAGGCAATCCCAGGAAAGTGACACCCCAGCATGCTGACCTTGGGCACCCGCACTAGTCAAGGGAGCCCTCTCCCTTCATCTCCTGCAGAATCCCCCTAGGAATAGGGGATGCAGATTTGTACACATGTGTAGGGAGGAAAGGGGGTCTCATGACATCTTAGCTAAAGATGATTACAAATTTCTTAAACATTAGTAGAAAATTATGGTTCATTTGTCCTGGCATGCAACTGAATGAGAAAAAATCTGTGAAAAATTCTGACACCCATGACAAAAGAAATGATCCAAACAATACGACCATCGAGGTGCTTTTCTTTTATGTTTAGGACTAACATTTAAAAATGTGGTATTGAGGAGAATGTCAACAATATTGGGGGAGGCTCTGGAACGATGCTGAGTAGAAAATTGACAATAGATTCCTTTTTTGAGAATTAAGAGAAGCTATTTTGCAGAAAGTGGCAAATGAGCTTGACTTTTAGAAACGAAGAGCATTAAAGCAAGTGAGTTTAGTGGAAAGTAGATGATATTTGGGAGAGGGGTGACGTGTTAAGTTACAAGAGGCAAAGAAATGGAAAGAACACATGTTTTGCAAAGGGAAAAATCATTCCTGTGAATTGGAGTTTTCTTGCTGTTCTTTTTGTGCCTATGTAGCATCTTCTTTCTGCTGTAACTTCCAACTTGGGTTCTAGGCACTCTGTGTATGTGTGTGTTTACAAGAGAGAAATTGATAAACCTTAGTAAGCCCTAGAAAATTCTAGAGGTCTGAAATAAACAGATATTTTTCAAGTTTATTTAATTAAAAAGCAAAACAAAACAAAAACAGTGTCATCTGCTCCTATTAGGTAAAATATATGATCATATTGGAATCTTTGTGTGTGTGTGTGGCTGGCCAATATAGGGATCCACACCCTTGACCTTGGTGATACGAGGCTGTGCTCTAACCAGCTGAGCTACCAGCCAGCGTATACATGATCATATTGGAATAATATGCAACAGAGAGATACTCTGCTGCTATGGAGAATAAGCTGATTGCAAGGAAAAAAGATGCTCACAGATAAGGCAAGGGTAGGCTTTTTGTCCCCCATTGTGGAATAGTACAGGGAACAATGCAAATGTATTGAGGCTGGTAATTCCAAGTCATGGGAATGAAATTAAAATGATGACTCTGGAAGAATAGTTTCAAATGTCAAGGAGTTTGAGGCAGGTGATCAATTTAGTGAAATGACAATTGCTTTAGGAGAGGCTGCTTCTTTGAAAGGATTGATACATACAGCAAGGCAAGGTAGGTGACTGTGCTGCTAAGTTTTTAATATTGCTATGAGTTTTAACTTTAAATATATTTGTGACTTTGCATGTAGCTCTGAATTTTGAGTGTCATAATTATTTAAGAATCTTTTATGGATTTGATTACTATAGCTTTCACTGTAATTTGATGAGGTTTTAGAACTACATTCCATTTCTAATTTTGGTTTTATTATTTCCAAGTGCCAAAATACTTAACACAGAACCACCTCTTATTCTATAATAAAAAGCAATGGAGACAAGTTATTCAGTTGAAAAAAATTACTTTTTTTTTTTTTTTAAAGATGACCTGTAAGTGGATCCTATCGATTGATGTGGTGTTGTCAGCACCACGCTCTCCCAAGTGAGCCAATCAGCCAACCCTTCATAGGGATCCAAACCCGTGGCCCTGCTGCTGTCAGCACCGCACTCTCCAAGTGCGCACGGGCCGGCCCTGCTCCATGGTAGTTTTAGCTGCTTCCCTCCTTTCTTCTCAGAATTTTCATTTTCCCATGTTCTCCTGGACAACTTCAACCCTGCTAACGATTAAAACCCATCACATCTGTCTGTCATGGTGTGGATTGGCTCCCAAGCAGAAGACTCAGGGCCTCTTTGAACTAGAACTTGCATCAACTCAACCAAGCTGAGGCGCCGATCTTGTGATTACACTTAGCATGTGCTATGAATGGAGAGAAATGAAGTGAAAAGTGCCTGTGAGATGCGAAGTCAAACTTGTCACGTTCCTAGTCCCCTCTCTGGGCTTCTCTCCATCTTCAGCTCCAACTCACTGTTTACCCCTTAAAGAAGCCAGATGCTCTCTAATTCATATGTCCACGAAACACTTGGTTTCAAATAACGGGTATTAAATGAATATCTGTTGGAAGTTGTGTATCCTAAATTTGTAGGTGTCCTTTATGTGACTGACGATGGCATGAATAACTAGTGTTAACAGTCTTTGATGTGCTCAGCATTAATATACATTAGGAATTGTCATGGAATCTTGTAAAATTGAAAAAAAAATCCAAATGCATGTCATCTGGCCTTGGAGTCCAGTTCTTCGGTACACACTCTGCTGATTTGGGCACCTCAGTCAAGAACCCAGTCAAAGAACCTCACAGAGTCACCCACAGGCCACGAAGCCACAGCACACGAGCAAGACTTTCCTGTGCTGCCCTGTTAACCATGAGCAGATGCCAAGGGCCCCAGATGTTTCAGCAAATCCTCTAGTTTCAGCAACTCCTCTAATAAGAAATAGGCCAAAGCAAACAAACAAAAAAGGAAAAAGCGCATTGGAAGAAATAGAGATCATGCAAGGGAAACAGAAAATACCATTAACTTCCTCAGAGTTATAGGAGAGAAACTGTTGGACTAACTGAAGAAGAACAGACATTGTTAAAGTAGAAGAGGGAGAAGATGAATCAAATAACCATGAGGTCATTTAGAAATTAAAAATATAACTGTTGAAATTTTTGTTTGTTTGTTTTGTGTGTGTGTGTGTGTTTGACAGTTAAGGGCGTTGTAACCATAGGGGTGGTGTCGCCCGCACCGCGCTCAGCCAGTGAGCACACCGGCCATCCCTATGTGGGATCCGAACCCGCGGCAGCGCCCCTGCGCTCCCAGCGCCGCTCTCTCCCGTGTGCGCCACGGGGCGGCCCATAAGTGTTGAAATTTAAATTAGAAAACAACTCACTAGAAAGATGAGAAAATAACACAAGGGAAGCCTGATTAGGTCAAAAAAACAAAGGGATAACAAGAAAGATACAATTGAAAGAAAAGCATAAAAAAGTAAAAGGAGTAAAAGGGAAAGAGAGAGAGAAAACGGAAGTGCGTGTCCGCAGAGCCAGTGTCTGAAGAACACGCGCTCCAGGAAGAGCCGCGGAGATGGGCAGGAGGAGAGAACCGTGGGAGAAAGGAGGAAGGGACAGGTCCCGGAGGTCCCCAGAGGTCCCCACGTGGAGAGTGACGATGGGTCCATACGCCGCCCCGCACTGGGGAAGCACAGGGGACACCGTGTCAACTATGGGTGTGGGGGTCAAGGGGACGGACCCTGCGGAGGAGCCTCAAGAGGGAGACGACAGGGGAGTCCGGCCTTCAGCGTCTCGTGCAGAGTCGGTTCCGATCTCAGCTTTTCCTCGTCAAACGTGAGTCCGACCAGGCGAGGACGGGCCTCTGGACGTTTAGCAGCCCAAGACCGTTTTCTTAGCAGTCTATGGGGGGCGTCTCCCACTAGGAAGAAGACATAAACCCGGACAGGGGACAGGGCCCTGGTGACGGCCACGGGGGAACATACCGAACCCGACTGCTCGGAGGCTGCATTGTAGACATTGGATCCCAGGAGGTGTCGTCCAGAGCACCACATGGGTCCCTGAGGCGTTCACCTGTGGTGACAGCAGCTGCCCTATCAGGGACAGTGCGCGTGCGCAGACGCCACCGCGCACAGAGGACACGCGGTCCGCGCCGGGCTGTCAGCCGCGTCCCCGCAGCCGCCGGTGCGCGGCGCTCAGAGCCGCGGACGGGAAGCTGCGGTCGCGGGGTGCGCTCTCCGTGGCGCCTCCTGGTGGCCCTGCCTGCAGCTGCCGCCCCCAGGCCGCCCGTCCCGCCCGGGGACAGGAGCGCACGACCGGCTGCTCTCCACTCCCTGCTCCCGCCCCTCTGCGGCCAATGACAGCGGGTTCCAGCGACACGACGGATTCCCACGGGCGCTCCAGGTCGGTGCAAGGGGTCCGCGCTGACGAGGAGCCGAGCACAGCCGTGAGGGGGACCCGCGTGGGCTATTGTCGGCCGACGGTCCTGGCGGTTCCTCGGCCCCAGGCTGGCAGGCACAGTCCGCGGCGTGACATTCCTGACCGCGGAGCCGTGTGCTATTAAAGCCACACGGTCACCACGAGCGACGGTATCTTGTGTACTTTTTCAAAACTGAGTTTTCTATTCTATGACTGTACTCAACTGTATGAAATATACAATTAGTAATTTATCAAATTGCGTAAAAAATGTCAATTGTTATTTATATATAAACAAAATTTATAGATTTATTTGGAAGAATTGATATATTTTCCCTACTTATTTTCTCATCTATGAACATGTACATCTCTTCATTGTCTTCAGTTGGTTCGTTTTTTCAATAACATTTTACACTCAGTGTTTAGAAATCATGATTGTAAAAATGCACCCTAATTATTCATGCAAACCTTATGAATGAAAATTTGGGGTGTTTCCAACCCTTAGTAATAGGTATTGTCATATTAACAATCTTGTCGACACCTCACTTTATAATTTTTCAAGGTTACATATGATATAGATTCCTGAATATTGGGTTACAGTATAAAATAGTAAATATACAAGTATAATTTTGCTAAATTTTGCCAGTTTCTTCTCCTTATGGGCTCTACCATTTGCATTCCACCACAGTGTATTATAATACCTGGATCCCCACAGTCTCACTAACAATTTTGTTATCAAAAAATTAAATTTTGCAAATCTAATAGGTGAAGTATTGTATTTCAATATATTTTAAATGTCTAGTTCTCTATGAGGGATTTTAAGCACCTCATTAAGTATTGATGCCAATTTAAATTTCCTTTTGTGTTATTAGATTGTTCATATAGTTTGTTCATTTTTATTTCATTTTGTTGGTCATTTCCATCTCATTTTTTCACACATCATTGTATTAGTGATATTATCCTAGTTTAAGAGGTTTTTTGTTTTTTTGCTTTTTTTAAAATTGAAACATTATTGATCACCCATTTTAAGTATTATAGCTTGTAATTACTTTTTGTCGTGTCCTTTTGACCTAGTTGGTGGCATTTACCTTTGGTTTGAGTTTGCTTTGCTTTATTAATGGCTGCTATGCCATCCATGTTAACTGCTGCTACATTAGTAGCAGCATATTTTCACCAGTGATTTGAAATGCTATCTTTCTTAAATACTAAATTTCTATAAATCTTGGGTATCTCTTTGAATTCTCCATTCTTTTTCATTAGGTTTTATATTTACTTATAAACAAATTCCATATGGTCTTGATAATGAAGAATTTACAAAAAAAATTTTTTTCTATCTCTGGTAGACTTACACCTCCCTTTTGATTTGTTTCCTCAATTTTTTCTGATGAACGATTAATGTTTCATCAACATTTTATAATCATCCTGTTTTGTTGTAGGTGAAGAAACAAATGAGACTATTTTTAATGTGATCATGACACACGTATAAAGTAACTTAGGAGAAAATAAAATCCTTAGGATCCTGTGGCTTTCTGGCCAAGAAAATATCTCTGACATTTCTCTATCGTTTGTGTATGTATGTTTTAAGAGTGTTCTAATGCTTAAATCACATAGTTAAACAGGCTTTGTTGAGTTCTTGTTAGCTTTATGCCAAATATTTTAACAATTTTGTGGCTATTGAAAATGGAATCTTGATTTGTGGAATGTAATCTAGATAGTTATTGTTATTACATAAGACATTTATCAATTTTATATGTGAATTTTTCTAAATCGCAACATGTAAATTTTATTTTAGAAAGTCGTCTTGTTTGTAATAGGTTTTTAATTAATTCTTTTTGATTTTCTAAATTCACAATACATACACATAACACATTTTTCTCCATCTTGAGATATACAAATATGTATGGTCAAACCTTATTTTATCTACTGTTTTGATATTTATGAGTCTTACATTTTCTCAAAAGTACTTTGGCTTCTGTGGAAATTATTATGTCTCTTTCTTTCTCCTAATGCTTAATACTTTTGCAAAATATTGAAGTTAGTAATTCATCTCAAATTTAATTTTGTGAACGGTACCTAGCAGAAGCATAACTGGATTTAATTTCCAAATAAATAATATTTCAATCCCTGTAATGATGAAGTGCTTTCCCGTAAGTAATCTGAATCCTTTCCACACATATACCAGAATCTGTTTCAAAATTCAAACTTTTACTCCACTTCGCTTATTCTTTGCCAATCTCATTCACTTTCAAGTATGTTCCTTTGCAATACATTTTATTAGACGGAGCAAATTTCCTCTTTGTTTTCATTATTATTGTTCTTCTTATGTCTTGAACATTTTGGGGGCCATTTTTGCACATAATTTTTTTTTTCATATTAACTTTGAGGTTATTTGACAAGTCCCCTAAACATCACTCTTTGGAATTTTTCAAGTTTAGATTTATTGAATCTATTGATTAACATAGGTAGAATACATATATATGTGGCGTAACTTCCTAGCATCACTGCTGCCCGGCACAGGGACACACCTGGGCATTTTGGTAGGAGCTGCTGAGTGGCTCCTGCGACAGGGGTATCTATGAACACATCTCCTGGGGCATCTGCTGGGACCTCTTCTTCCTTCATTCTCACAAGAGCTGGTCGTCACCAGACATACAGACCTGCCCATCTGATGGGGCAAATGCTATCTGAATAGTGAGCAAATTTCTGTGCATCATCATTAGGGAGGCCGCGGATGTCTGACATTTACTGGCCATGTGAATTGCTTCCCTGTGGAACTGCAGGAATATGTCCTTTGTCCCTATGGATAAATGAGAACTCTTTGTACAACTAGGATGCATACTACCCTTTCTCTGCCCATGAAGAATTTTCCAGTCTGGGGCTTGTCTTTTCACCTTTTGGCATTATTCTGGTTTTTGTTTGGACCAGGAAAAGTCAGCATTTTCCTCAGTGGCTTCTGGCTCTCTGGTCATTCAACAGTAGTTCCTATTTCAAGATTATGGCGATAATAACTATCAGGGTTTTGTGTTTCTACATAGAGTCTTTGATTTTTCTGTAATTTTCCTCTTACTAAAAACATAAAATGAAAATTATTCAGATCTTTCTCATATTATGCGGCCAGATACAAAAGACCACATAACATATAACTGTACTGATAGGAACAATCCACGATAGGTAAATTCACACACACAGAAAATGGAGTGGTAGTCAGGGACAGGGAGAGGCGGGATGGGGAGTGACAGCTTAATGGCTACAGAGTTGATGAAGCTGTTTGATCACTAGATGGTGGTAAGGGTTGCGCCATATTAAAAATGTACTAAATGCCACTGAATGGTAATTTTGAAAATATTAAAAACACTTTATTTTATACAAGGGATATTATTGAAAATAAAAGATGAAAAAATTTGAGGAGATGCAGGACACAGACAAAATTGAGGAGAAGCACAGCGTCAAGGAAGGGCAAGAACAGATCTGGAGTGGGGACTGGTGAGGGTGTTTGTGGGAGCTCTGGAGCCAGGGCTCCCCTGGGTGCTGGTGTTTCTTCTAATTCTTCTGATGTTTCAGGAACGGTTATGTCAGGTCGCTCTAGCTCTACCTCTGGATCTTGATCTTTCTCCTGCTCTTTCTCTTGCTCTTTCTCCTGATCATTCTCTTGATCTTTCTGTTGCTCCTGCTCTGGATCTTGCGTCTGATCTACCACTTGCTCTGGATCTTGTTCCTGCTCTACCTCTTGCTCTGGATCTTGCTCCTGCTCTACCTCTTGCTCTGGATCTTGCTCCTGCTCTACTTCTTGCTCTGGCTTGGGCTCTGGATCTTGCTCTCGCTCTGCCTCTGGCAGTGGAGGTGGAGCTGGAGCTGGAACTCGAGCCGAACATGGCAGCAGCACTTGGGACAGTTGTTCAGCCGGGGCGGAAGCTGGAACTGGAGAGACAACAATTGAAAATATCAATGTGAGTTTCTATGTCTCATCCAATGACACTGTCTTTCTAGAAGCCCAAGTCCAGAGACCCAGGCTCAGGAAGTCTCCCCACACCGCAGAACACTGTATGATTGTTCTGAGTACTCAGTGCCCCTGTCCCCAGCCTGCTTCTGGAAACTCTGCTCTGTGTGGCCCAGCCCAGGCCCCTCCCCAAACCCGCACAGGCACCCACCCTCTTCCTCCTCACCCTCAGTCTCCGCCTCACGAGGCTCCAGGTGCTCCGGCTTCTCCAGCTGCGCCAGAAGAAGATCAGCCTTACGCTCCACCTCTGAACCTCGCATAATGATATGTACATAGGCCGAAAGAAACTTCAAAGAATGAAATTCAGGAGGCTCATGGAAATCGGTGGAATAGAATTCCAGCCAGATCTTTAAGACAGAGGACATGGCACTGTGGGAGACAGGTGGGCAACAGCATCAGAGGCCTGGCCTATCCCTCTATGCTGCCCTCCCAAGGCTCCCCTGAGTGAGCTGCAGTCTTGTACCCTCTGCCCGTGCCTGTCCATAGACCAGCCCATCCAATGTCCACCCCCAGTATGGCAGTTCTGGCACAGATGGGCCTGGCAGCCAAGGAGGGGCTGGCAAAAGCCTCCATGGGAGGAGCCTTCAACCACTGATGTGACCACGTTTCCCTTCTTCAGGGAAACCTGACAACCTCCTCTGTCTGTGTCACTGCCCCATCCCTGCTGGAATGACCTGTCCACCCCAGGAGGGTGCTGTCTGCTCTGGGCATTACTCACTGGCACACAGGAGGTGTCCAGCAATATCTGATAAATGAGGAAACAGAGGGAGGCGCTGCTCCCCTGGCCTACCCAGGGCCCTTGGAAAAGCCCAAACTTGAGCTCACACGTGAATGTACTGCCCAAGTGTCTGCATGAAAATCTGCATATCCTTTTCCCAGTGACAGCAATCTCTTGGCCCTGACCACACTCTGCACCCTCAGCACCAGCTGAGCATCCCCATGGAGGCTCCAGCCCCGAGTGTGAGCGGGATGCTCTGCACACCTCCTGCTCTGGCTCAGCACGGGCTCTGGGGGTGTGGGCAGGGCTGGGTGGGAGGGCGTGGGGATGGATTCTCTCTGGGCTCACTCTGCTCTCCAGCCTCTCGCACACCCTACGGTGCCTGGGACCACATCCCCAGCCGTCTTGACCTCTTTCCCTGCAGGGAAAGCCTTGAGCCCTCAGCCCTGTAGCAGGAATCATAAGATGTGTGAGAGCCAGAGTTCTGCCAGCCCCCCACCCACAGGCCCCCGCAGACCACACGCAGTTGTGTGGAGATGGGAGCCCCTCCTTCTGCACCTAAACCCCACTTACCATTTTAGCTGCTCCAGGGATTCGCCATCCCCGTGACAATCAGTAATCATGTTTCCATACCTAGAGGAGGTCAGGAGTGTGTCAAATCTACCATATGGTGGCACTACCTGCTTCTCATGTCTACTGTGACTGTCTCACCTCTGACTAGACTGGAAGCCCACGAGGGCAGTGAATGCAGTCTCCTCGGTTCATTGGATTATGGTCAGTGCCCAGAAAGTGACTGCACATAGTGTGGCTTCACGTATGATTGTTGAAGGAATGAACCCCAACCAACTCCTCCCAAGATCTCTGGGTGCACCTGAAGCCGCTCTGCCCGCCTCTGGTCTCCCTGCTTTGAATACACCCAGGAGCCTACAGATAGAATCTCAAATTTCCTGTAAAAATGTGAAAACAGTGAAGCCCAAGTCAACGAGGTCAGTGAGGGGGTGACAGAGACTTCCTCGTGGGGGTGTCAGGAATCCTGAATGAGGACGACCGTGGCCCCTCCAGCAGACCTTCCACAGGGCTGGACTCAGGAGCAGCACTTTCCATGGGGGACCCACTGGAGCTTGTTCCTGTGACCACCCACTGAACACAGGAGGAAACTGAGGCTCAGAGGGGTGTGGTGACAGTCCTAAGACTCACAGCTGGGAGGCGGCCTAGTGACACTGTGTGATCCAGGGCCTGAGTGCTCACCTGAGGAAAAGCAGGTGCAGCACATGCCGGGGACTGGCAAAGTTCTTGTAGCTTGACAGAAACAGGTGGACATAAGATTGGTCACCACCCAAGACAGCAGGCACCAGGTGCTCCACCCGCTTCTTCAGGGTGCGTGCCGGGACAGGCCACACCATGTGGGTGGCATCCGAGCTCAATGAAGATGTGTCTTCACTCCAGGACAGGACAGGGGAGAGATACACAGTGACAGCACCGTGAACCCCAAGGAGGGCAGGGGCTGGAGGCCAGTCTTAACCCCAGGGAGGACATGAGAAGACAGCCTGAGGGCCCAGGGTTAATGTACAGGGTGGTGGTTGCCACCCCGGCAGTCCCCGTTCACCCTCCAGCCAGACCTGAGGTGTGAACACACCAGGACCAGCAGGTTTATAAACCCCCCACCCTCTGCCCCTGCCCTGGGAGGGTGTCCCATGTCCCCGTTCCCCACACACTCAGGAGGAGTGGGTGCGGTCACCCAGGGAGGCTCATAGTGCTGGCCTGGCCTTGCCCAACCTCCTCTGGGCCACCTGACATTACCTTTGGGGACCTCCTCCCAGACGGCCACAGGGGTCGAGGGCGAGGGCTGAACCAGCGCCGGAAGCATTGGACAAGCCTCTCAGCACAGGGCTTCCTGGGGCTACGGCGCCGGGACCTCGGGATACAGCACAACATCTCACTCTGCCTGTGGCCAAGTGAGCTTGGGAAGGGGCTGTGTATAGAATGTGGGTGCCAGGTTACCGAGTTCCGAGTTCTGTTGGGGTCTGTCGTCAAGGAAGTGAAGTCACTTCCTGATACCTCATTTCCTGAGCCCCTCCTCTGTGTACAAGACTGCAAATGCCCCTCTGGGTACCTGTCTGCTGACCCTCCTTCCCCATGAACTCTCTCTATTGCCCACACTTCCACCAACACTGCCTGACCACACCCCTGTGCAAGGCCTGGGTGCAGCCAGCGTCACAGCTCAGAGGAGATACACGTAGGTTCATCCCCAGCTCCTGCTTCTTATCACTTTATGTGACCCTGGACAAGCCATTGTCACGCTCATGACCTCCCCAGTCTCCCCTTTTGCACAGTGGGGATCTTTCTAGCATCTTCTTCCTAGGGATGGCATCAGGCATGTGTGAGGAAACATCTCTGAAACCTATGGCTGGTGTCACATGCAGCTAATAAACAAGACTAGAGATAAAATCCACGACGGTGTGGAAGGTAGCATGGAATACGACTAACGACAGGTCTGGTTCCTGTCATATAATCTTGAAAATGTCACTTTTGCTCTTGGTCTGTTTTCCCTGTCTGCACCGTGCGACAGTTGGAATTTCATGCATTCACATACTGCTTTCCTCCATAAAACCTCACAATGGCTTCGTTTGTATTTAGGTTTGGACTCAAGTGCCACATCTCTGTCTGTGTGGTTGGCGACTCCTCAGGGGCTCCCAGTGGTCCCCACCATCTGCTGCACACATCCTCACGTAATCCCCTGCCCTGCAGTGTGGACTGGACTTAGTGACTCACTTCTAACCAATACAGGATCAAAAGTGAGAAGGTGTCACTTTCTAAATGTCATTGTAACACGCCTGTCTCTAGAGTCTTGTGCTCTGTCTCCTCTGTTCTCTCTGTTTGTATCCACCATATGCCAAGCATGGTGCCGAGAGCTGGAGAAAGAGCTGATTCAGCTGCACCCTGGCTTGGGAGATGATCCCAGGATAAGAAAGAGGAGAAGACGTGCTATCGAGTGCCTGACATTCTAAGAGAGGAAAGTGATCTAGGAGGCCATCAGAATATTCTAGATTAGGAAGCTACCTGAAGATGGTAGGAAATGAACACCATTTGCAGGGAAGAACCACAGGCGTTTGGTCCATTAAGATGACGGCAACATGGAACTGATGTGTAAGATGTAAGTAAGTAAGAAATACTATTCACAAATTCAAATCCTTTTTTCAAAATCATTGAATGGCAGGGATAAGTGCTCATGTTCAATGCAAACATAACTAGAATTGAGGAAGATTCCATTTTTGGAATAACTTTATATCTCCATTAGATGAAAGTATGCAGATATGTTCAGCAATTCTTTTCAAATTGTATAAAATATCCATTGTTGACACAATCAGGATTCCACCCCCATACTTTGGCTTCACACCCGATTTTCTTTACACCAGACACACATCCATTGCTGTGATGTAGATCCATTGCTGTCAACACTATCCCAGCCCACAGCCTACTGGTCCTGGGAGACAGCAACTCTATCACTATATTGTGTGCAGAATCCAGGAAGGGCCTAACACGGGGGCTCCATAAATACTCCCTGAAGTGCTGCACTTGAGAAGAGTCTATGATTTTATTACCTAGTGCTCTACCTACACATGTTATCACTCTGCATTATGTCATGATCCTTAGTCCCCCTCACCTGACAGTCAGCAACCCAGGAGCAGAGTCTACACCTCGGTCTGCCCCTATTCCTGGCCCCCAGCCCAGCACCTGGCAAGTAATAGGTGCCAAGTACTGATGAATGAATTGTCTGGAAACATGTGAAACAGGATTCATCAAGAATACCCAGATGGAAGGTTACCATGAACATGCTGCCTGATAACCTGCCAGCCCTTTAATTCTGTCTGCCGACCACTTCCTTCAGCCAGGAACTGCCTGGGCTCAAAGATTTCCCAGAGTCACCATCCTGCCTTGACTTCTGCCGTTCACTTTAGCCTCCTTGATTGTCCTACTTACTGTGGGTTTCTTCACTCTCAGTCTCAGGGGACACCTCTGAACCCCTAAGGTAGCCCACTGGGTCTTCCTTCTCTGGCCAACACATTCCTCTTGCTTCTGTGCATGGCCTTGATAGCAGGGTCACAGGCAATCCCAGGAAAGTGACACCCCAGCATGCTGACCTTGGGCACCCGCACTAGTCAAGGGAGCCCTCTCCCTTCATCTCCTGCAGAATCCCCCTAGGAATAGGGGATGCAGATATGTACACATGTGTAGGGAGGAAAGGGGGTCTCATGACATCTTAGCTAGAAGATGATTACAAATTTCTTAAACATTAGTAGAAAATTATGGTTCATTTGTCCTGGCATGCAACTGAATGAGAAAAAATCTGTGAAAAATTCTGACACCCATGACAAAAGAAATGATCCAAACAATACGACCATCGAGGTGCTTTTCTTTTATGTTTAGGACTAACATTTAAAAATGTGGTATTGAGGAGAATGTCACCAATATTGGGGGAGGCTCTGGAACGATGCTGAGTAGAAAATGGACAATAGATTCCTTTTTTGAGAATTAAGAGAATCTATTTTGCAGAAAGTGGCAAATGAGCTTGACTTTTAGAAACGAAGAGCATTAAAGCAAGTGAGTTTAGTGGAAAGTAGATGATATTTGGGAGAGGGGTGACGTGTTAAGTTACAAGAGGCAAAGAAATGGAAAGAACACATGTTTTGCAAAGGGAAAAATCATTCCTGTAAAACATCAGAATTGGAGTTTTCTTGCTGTTCTTTTTGTGCCTATGTAGCATCTTCTTTCTGCTGTAACTTCCAACTTGGGTTCTAGGCACTCTGTGTATGTGTGTGTTTACAAGAGAGAAATTGCTAAACCTTAGTAAGCCCTAGAAAATTCTAGAGGTCTGAAATAAACAGATATTTTTCAAGTTTATTTAATTAAAAAGCAAAACAAAACAAAAACAGTGTCATCTGCTCCTATTAGGTAAAATATATGATCATATTGGAATCTTTGTGTGTGTGTGTGGCTGGCCAATATAGGGATCCACACCCTTGACCTTGGTGATACGAGGCTGTGCTCTAACCAGCTGAGCTACCAGCCAGCCTATACATGATCATATTGGAATAATATGCAACAGAGAGATACTCTGCGGCTATGGAGAATAAGCTGACTGCAAGGAAAAAAGATGCTCACAGATAAGGCAAGGGTAGGCTTTTTGTCCCCCATTGTGGAATAGTACAGGGAACAATGCAAATGTATTGAGGCTGGTAATTCCAAGTCATGGGAAGGAAATTAAAATGATGACTCTGGAAGAATAGTTTCAAATGTCAGGTGATCAATTTAGTGAAATGACAATTGCTTTAGGAGAGGCTGCTTCTTTGAAAGGATTGATACATACAGCAAGGCAAGGTAGGTGACTGTGCTGCTAAGTTTTTAATATTGCTATGAGTTTTTACTTTAAATATATTTGTGACTTTGCATGTAGCTCTGAATTTTGAGTGTCATAATTATTTAAGAATCTTTTATGGATTTGATTACTATAGCTTTCACTGTAATTTGATGAGGTTTTAGAACTACATTCCATTTCTAATTTTGGTTTTATTATTTCCAAGTGCCAAAATACTTAACACAGAACCACCTCTTATTCTATAATAAAAAGCAATGGAGACAAGTTATTCAGTTGAAAAAAATTACTTTTTTTTTTTTTTTTAAAGATGACCTGTAAGTGGATCCTATCGATTGATGTGGTGTTGTCAGCACCACGCTCTCCCAAGTGAGCCAATCAGCCAACCCTTCATAGGGATCCAAACACGTGGCCCTGGTGCTGTCAGCACTGCACTCTCCAAGTGCGCACGGGCCGGCCCTGCTCCATGGTAGTTTTAGCTGCTTCCCTCCTTTCTTCTCAGAATTTTCATTTTCCCATGTTCTCCTGGACAACTTCAACCCTGCTAACGATTAAAACCCATCACATCTGTCTGTCATGGTTTGGATTGGCTCCCAAGCAGAAGACTCAGGGCCTCTTTGAACTAGGACTTGCATTGACTTCAACTCAACCAAGCTGAGGCGCCGATCTTGTGATTACACTTAGCATGTGCTATGAATGGAGAGAAATGAAGTGAAAAGTGCCTATGAGATGCGAAGTCATACTTGTCACGTTCCTAGTCCCCTCTCTGGGCTTCTCTCCATCTTCAGCTCCACCTCACTGTTTACCCCTTAAAGAAGCCAGATGCTCTCTAATTCATATGTCCACGAAACACTTGGTTTCAAATAACGGGTATTAAATGAATATCTGTTGGAAGTTGTGTATCCTAAATTTGTATGTGTCCTTTATGTGACTGACGATGGCATGAATAACTAGTGTTAACAGTCTTTGATGTGCTCAGCATTAATATACATTAGGAATTGTCATGGAATCTTGTAAAATTGAAAAAAAATCCAAATGCATGTCATCTGGCCTTGGAGTCCAGTTCTTCAGTACACACTCTGCTGATTTGGGCACCTCAGTCAAGAACCCAGTCAAAGAACCTCACAGAGTCACCCACAGGCCACGAAGCCACAGCACACGAGCAAGACTTTCCTGTGCTGCCCTGTTAACCATGAGCAGATGCCAAGGGCCCCAGATGTTTCAGCAAATCCTCTAGTTTCAGCAACTCCTCTAATAAGAAATAGGCCAAAGCAAACAAACAAAAAAGGAAAAAGCGAATTGGAAGAAATAGAGATCATGCAAGGGAAACAGAAAATACCATTAACTTCCTCAGAGTTATAGGAGAGAAACTGTTGGACTAACTGAAGAAGAACAGACATTGTTAAAGTAGAAGAGGGAGAAGATGAATCAAATAACCATGAGGTCATTTAGAAATTAAAAATATAACTGTTGAAATTTTTGTTTGTTTGTTTTGTGTGTGTGTGTGTGTGTGTGTGACAGTTAAGGGCGTTGTAACCATAGGGGTGGTGTCGCCCGCACCGCGCTCAGCCAGTGAGCACACCGGCCATCCCTATGTGGGATCCGAACCCGCGGCAGCGCCCCTGCGCTCCCAGCGCCGCTCTCTCCCGTGTGCGCCACGGGGCGGCCCATAAGTGTTGAAATTTAAATTAGAAAACAACTCACTAGAAAGATGAGAAAATAACACAAGGGAAGCCTGATTAGATCAAAAAAACAAAGGGATAACAAGAAAGATACAATTGAAAGAAAAGCATAAAAAAGTAAAAGGAGTAAAAGGGAAAGAGAGAGAGAAAACGGAAGTGCGTGTCCGCAGAGCCAGTGTCTGAAGAACACGCGCTCCAGGAAGAGCCGTGGAGATGGGCAGGAGGAGAGAACCGTGGGAGAAAGGAGGAAGGGACAGGTCCCGGAGGTCCCCATAGGTCCCCACGTGGAGAGTGACGATGGGTCCATACGCCGCCCCGCACTGGGGAAGCACAGGGGACACCGTGTCAACTATGGGTGCGGGGGTCAAGGGGACGGACCCTGCGGAGGAGCCTCAAGAGGGAGACGACAGGGGAGTCCGGCCTTCAGCGTCTCGTGCAGAGTCGGTTCCGATCTCAGCTTTTCCTCGTCAAACGTGAGTCCGACAAGGCGAGGACGGGCCTCTGGACGTTTAGCAGCCCAAGACCGTTTTCTTAGCAGTCTATGGGGGGCGTCTCCCACTAGGAAGAAGACATAAACCCGGACAGGGGACAGGGCCCTGGTGACGGCCACGGGGGAACATACCGAACCCGACTGCTCGGAGGCTGCATTGTAGACATTGGATCCCAGGAGGTGTCGTCCAGAGCACCACATGGGTCCCTGAGGCGTTCACCTGTGGTGACAGCAGCTGCCCTAACAGGGACAGTGCGCGTGCGCAGACGCCACCGCGCACAGAGGACACGCGGTCCGCGCCGGGCTGTCAGCCGCGTCCCCGCAGCCGCCGGTGCGCGGCGCTCAGAGCCGCGGATGGGAAGCCGCGGTCGCGGGGTGCGCTCTCCGTGGCGCCTCCTGGTGGCCCTGCCTGCAGCTGCCGCCCCCAGGCCGCCCGTCCCGCCCGGGGACAGGAGCACACGACCGGCCGCTCTCCACTCCCTGCTCCCGCCCCTCTGCGGCCGATGACAGCGGGTTCCAGCGACAGGACGGATTCCCACGGGCGCTCCAGGTCGGTGCAAGGGGTCCGCGCTGACGAGGCGCCGAGCACAGCCGTGAGGGGGACCCGCGTGGGCTATCGTCGGCCGACGGTCCTGGCGGTTCCTCGGCCCCAGGCTGGCAGGCACAGTCCGCGGCGTGACAGTCCTGACCGCGGAGCCGTGTGCTATTAAAGCTACACGGTCACCACGAGCGACGGTATCTTGTGTACTTTTTCAAAACTGAGTTTTCTATTCTATGACTGTACTCAACCGTATGAAATATAGAATTAGTAATTTATCAAATTGCGTAAAAAATGTCAATTGTTATTTATATATAAACAAAATTTATAGATTTATTTGGAAGAATTGATTTATTTTCCCTACTTATTTTCTCATCTATGAACATGTACATCTCTTCATTGTCTTCAGTTTGTTCGTTTTTTCAATAACATTTTACACTCAGTGTTTAGAAATCATGATTGTAAAAATGCACCCTAATTATTCATGCAAACCTTATGAATGAAAATTTGGGGTGTTTCCAACCCTTAGTAATAGGTATTGTCATATTAACAATCTTGTCGACACCTCACCTTATAATTTTTCAAGGTTACATATGATATAGATTCCTGAATATTGGGTTACAGTATAAAATAGTAAATATACAAGTATAATTTTGCTAAATTTTGCGAGTTTCTGCTCCTTATGGGCTCTACCATTTGCATTCCACCACAGTGTATTATAATACCTGGATCCCCACAGTCTCACTAACAAGTTTGTTATCAAAAAATTAAATTTTGCAAATCTAATAGGTGAAGTATTGTATTTCAATATATTTTAAATGTCTAGTTCTCTATGAGGGATTTTAAGCACCTCATTAAGTATTGATGCCAATTTAAATTTCCTTTTGTGTTATTAGATTGTTCATATATTTTGTTCATTTTTATTTCATTTTGTTGGTCATTTCCATCTCATTTTTTCACACATCATTGTGTTAGTGATATTATCCTAGTTTAAGAGGTTTTTTGTTTTTTTGCTTTTTTTAAAATTGAAACATTATTGATCACCCATTTTAAGTATTATAGCTTGTAATTACTTTTTGTCGTGTCCTTTTGACCTAGTTGATGGCATTTACCTTTTGTTTGAGTTTTCTTTGCTTTATTAATGGCTGCTATGCCATCCATCTTAACTGCTGCTACATTAGTAGCAGCATATTTTCACCAGTGATTTGAAATGCTATCTTTCTTAAATACTAAATTTCTATAAATCTTGGGTATCTCTTTGAATTCTCCATTCTTTTTCATTAGGTTTTATATTTACTTATAAACAAATTCCATATGGTCTTGATAATGAAGAATTTACAAAAAAAATTTTTTTCTATCTCTGGTAGACTTACACCTCCCTTTTGATTTGTTTCCTCAATTTTTTCTGATGAACGATTAGTGTTTCATCAACATTTTATATTCATCCTTTTTTGTTGTAGGTGAAGAAACAAATGAGACTATTTTTAATGTGATCATGACACACGTATAAAGTAACTTAGGAGAAAATAAAATCCTTAGGATCCTGTGGCTTTCTGGCCAAGAAAATATCTCTGACATTTCTCTATCGTTTGTGTATGTATGTTTTAAGAGTGTTCTAATGCTTAAATCACATAGTTAAACAGGCTTTGTTGAGTTCTTGTTAGCTTTATGCCAAATATTTTAACAATTTTGTGGCTATTGAAAATGGAATCTTGATTTGTGGAATGTAATCTAGATAGTTATTGTTATAACATAAGACATTTATTAATTTTATATGTGAATTTTTCTAAATCGCAACATTTAAATTTTATTTTAGAAAGTCGTCTTGTTTGTAATAGGTTTTTAATTAATTCTTTTTGATTTTCTAAATTCACAATACATACACATAACACATTTTTCTCCATCTTGAGATATACAAATATGTATGGTCAAACCTTATTTTATCTACTGTTTTGATATTTATGAGTCTTACATTTTCTCAAAAGTACTTTGGCTTCTGGAAAATTATTATCTATTTTCTTTCTCCTAATGCTTAATACTTTTGCAAAATATTGAAGTTAGTAATTCATCTCAAATTTAATTTTGTGAACGGTACCTAGCAAAAGCATAACTGGATTTAATTTCCAAATAAATAATATTTCAATCCCTGTAATGATGAAGTGCTTTCCCCTAAGTAATCTGAATCCTTTCCACACATATACCAGAATCTGTTTCAAAATTCAAACTTTTACTCCACTTCGCTTATTCTTTGCCAATCTCATTCACTTTCAAGTATGTTCCTTTGCAATACATTTTATTAGACGGAGCAAATTTCCTCTTTGTTTTCATTATTATTGTTCTTCTTATGTCTTGAACATTTTGGGGGCCATTTTTGCACATAATTTTTTTTTCATATTAACTTTGAGGTTATTTGACAAGTCCCCTAAACATCACTCTTTGGAATTTTTCAAGTTTAGATTTATTGAATCTATTGATTAACATAGGTAGAATACATATATATGTGGCGTAACTTCCTAGCATCACTGCTGCCCGGCACAGGGACACACCTGGGCATTTTGGTAGGAGCTGCTGAGTGGCTCCTGCGACAGGGGTATCTATGAACACATCTCCTGGGGCATCTGCTGGGACCTCTTCTTCCTTCATTCTCACAAGAGCTGGTCGTCACCAGACATACAGACCTGCCCATCTGATGGGGCAAATGCTATCTGAATAGTGAGCAAATTTCTGTGCATCATCATTAGGGAGGCCGCGGATGTCTGACATTTACTGGCCATGTGAATTGCTTCCCTGTGGAACTGCAGGAATATGTCCTTTGTCCCTATGGATAAATGAGAACTCTTTGTACAACTAGGATGCATACTACCCTTTCTCTGCCCATGAAGAATTTTCCAGTCTGGGGCTTGTCTTTTCACCTTTTGGCATTATTCTGGTTTTTGTTTGGACCAGGAAAAGTCAGCATTTTCCTCAGTGGCTTCTGGCTCTCTGGTCATTCAAAAGTAGTTCCTATTTCAAGATTATGGCGATAATAACTATCAGGGCTTTGTGTTTCTACATAGAGTCTTTGATTTTTCTGTAATTTTCCTCTTACTAAAAACATAAAATGAAAATTATTCAGATCTTTCTCATATTATGCGGCCAGATACAAAAGGCCACATAACATATAACTGTACTGATAGGAACAATCCACGATAGGCAAATTCACACACACAGAAAATGGAGTGGTAGTCAGGGACAGGGAGAGGCGGGATGGGGAGTGACAGCTTAATGGCTACAGAGTTGATGAAGCTGTTTGATCACTAGATGGTGGTAAGGGTTGCGCCATATTAAAAATGTACTTAATGCCACTGAATGGTAATTTTGAAAATATTAAAAACACTTTATTTTATACAAGGGATATTATTGAAAATAAAAGATGAAAAAATTTGAGGAGATGCAGGACACAGACAAAAATGAGGAGAAGCACAGCGTCAAGGAAGGGCAAGAACAGATCTGGAGTGGGGACTGGTGAGGGTGTTTGTGGGAGCTCTGGAGCCAGGGCTCCCCTGGGTGCTGGTGTTTCTTCTAATTCTTCTGATGTTTCAGGAACGGTTATGTCAGGTCGCTCTAGCTCTACCTCTGGATCTTGATCTTTCTCCTGCTCTTTCTCTTGCTCTTTCTCCTGATCATTCTCTTGATCTTTCTGTTGCTCCTGCTCTGGATCTTGCGTCTGATCTACCACTTGCTCTGGATCTTGTTCCTGCTCTACCTCTTGCTCTGGATCTTGCTCCTGCTCTACCTCTTGCTCTGGATCTTGCTCCTGCTCTACTTCTTGCTCTGGCTTGGGCTCTGGATCTTGCTCTCGCTCTGCCTCTGGCAGTGGAGGTGGAGCTGGAGCTGGAACTCGAGCCGAACATGGCAGCAGCACTTGGGACAGTTGTTCAGCCGGGGCGGAAGCTGGAACTGGAGAGACAACAATTGAAAATATCAATGTGAGTTTCTATGTCTCATCCAATGACACTGTCTTTCTAGAAGCCCAAGTCCAGAGACCCAGGCTCAGGAAGTCTCCCCACACCGCAGAACACTGTATGATTGTTCTGAGTACTCAGTGCCCCTGTCCCCAGCCTGCTTCTGGAAACTCTGCTCTGTGTGGCCCAGCCCAGGCCCCTCCCCAAACCCGCACAGGCACCCACCCTCTTCCTCCTCACCCTCAGTCTCCGCCTCACTAGGCTCCAGGTGCTCCGGCTTCTCCAGCTGCGCCAGAAGAAGATCAGCCTTACGCTCCACCTCTGAACCTCGCATACTGATATGTACATAGGCCGAAAGAAACTTCAAAGAATGAAATTCAGGAGGCTCATGGAAATCGGTGGAATAGAATTCCAGCCAGATCTTTAAGACAGAGGACATGGCACTGCGGGAGACAGGTGGGCAACAGCATCAGAGGCCTGGCCTATCCTTCTATGCTGCCCTCCCAAGGCTCCCCTGAGTGAGCTGCAGTCTTGTACCCTCTGCCCGTGCCTGTCCATAGACCAGCCCATCCAATGTCCACCCCCAGTATGGCAGTTCTGGCACAGATGGGCCTGGCAGCCAAGGAGGGGCTGGCAAAAGCCTCCATGGGAGGAGCCTTCAACCACTGATGTGACCACGTTTCCCTTCTTCAGGGAAACCTGACAACCTCCTCTGTCTGTGTCACTGCCCCATCCCTGCTGGAATGACCTGTCCACCCCAGGAGGGTGCTGTCTGCTCTGGGCATTACTCACTGGCACACAGGAGGTGTCCAGCAATATCTGATAAATGAGGAAACAGAGGGAGGCGCTGCTCCCCTGGCCTACCCAGGGCCCTTGGAAAAGCCCAAACTTGAGCTCACACGTGAATGTACTGCCCAAGTGTCTGCATGAAAATCTGCATATCCTTTTCCCAGTGACAGCAATCTCTTGGCCCTGACCACACTCTGCACCCTCAGCACCAGCTGAGCATCCCCATGGAGGCTCCAGCCCCGAGTGTGAGCGGGATGCTCTGCACACCTCCTGCTCTGGCTCAGCACGGGCTCTGGGGGTGTGGGCAGGGCTGGGTGGGAGGGCGTGGGGATGGATTCTCTCTGGGCTCACTCTGCTCTCCAGCCTCTCGCACACCCTACGGTGCCTGGGACCACATCCCCAGCCGTCTTGACCTCTTTCCCTGCAGGGAAAGCCTTGAGCCCTCAGCCCTGTAGCAGGAATCATAAGATGTGTGAGAGCCAGAGTTCTGCCAGCCCCCCCCCCCACAGGCCCCCGCAGACCACACGCAGTTGTGTGGAGATGGGAGCCCCTCCTTCTGCACCTAAACCCCACTTACCATTTTAGCTGCTCCAGGGATTCGCCATCCCCGTGACAATCAGTAATCATGTTTCCATACCTAGAGGAGGTCAGGAGTGTGTCAAATCTACCATATGGTGGCACTACCTGCTTCTCATGTCTACTGTGACTGTCTCACCTCTGACTAGACTGGAAGCCCACGAGGGCAGTGAATGCAGTCTCCTCGGTTCATTGGATTATGGTCAGTGCCCAGAAAGTGACTGCACATAGTGTGGCTTCACGTATGATTGTTGAAGGAATGAACCCCAACCAACTCCTCCCAAGATCTCTGGGTGCACCTGAAGCCGCTCTGCCCGCCTCTGGTCTCCCTGCTTTGAATACACCCAGGAGCCTACAGATAGAATCTCAAATTTCCTGTAAAAATGTGAAAACAGTGAAGCCCAAGTCAACGAGGTCAGTGAGGGGGTGACAGAGACTTCCTCGTGGGGGTGTCAGGAATCCTGAATGAGGACGACCGTGGCCCCTCCAGCAGACCTTCCACAGGGCTGGACTCAGGAGCAGCACTTTCCATGGGGGACCCACTGGAGCTTGTTCCTGTGACCACCCACTGAACACAGGAGGAAACTGAGGCTCAGAGGGGTGTGGTGACAGTCCTAAGACTCAGAGCTGGGAGGCGGCCTAGTGACACTGTGTGATCCAGGGCCTGAGTGCTCACCTGAGGAAAAGCAGGTGCAGCACATGCCGGGGACTGGCAAAGTTCTTGTAGCTTGACAGAAACAGGTGGACATAAGATTGGTCACCACCCAAGACAGCAGGCACCAGGTGCTCCACCCGCTTCTTCAGGGTGCGTGCCGGGACAGGCCACACCATGTGGGTGGCATCCGAGCTCAATGAAGATGTGTCTTCACTCCAGGACAGGACAGGGGAGAGATACACAGTGACAGCACCGTGAACCCCAAGGAGGGCAGGGGCTGGAGGCCAGTCTTAACCCCAGGGAGGACATGAGAAGACAGCCTGAGGGCCCAGGGTTAATGTACAGGGTGGTGGTTGCCACCCCGGCAGTCCCCGTTCACCCTCCAGCCAGACCTGAGGTGTGAACACACCAGGACCAGCAGGTTTATAAACCCCCCACCCTCTGCCCCTGCCCTGGGAGGGTGTCCCATGTCCCCGTTCCCCACACACTCAGGAGGAGTGGGTGCGGTCACCCAGGGAGGCTCATAGTGCTGGCCTGGCCTTGCCCAACCTCCTCTGGGCCACCTGACATTACCTTTGGGGACCTCCTCCCAGACGGCCACAGGGGTCGAGGGCGAGGGCTGAACCAGCGCCGGAAGCATTGGACAAGCCTCTCAGCACAGGGCTTCCTGGGGCTACGGCCCCGGGACCTCGGGATACAGCACAACATCTCACTCTGCCTGTGGCCAAGTGAGCTGGGGAAGGGGCTGTGTATAGAATGTGGGTGTCAGGTTACCGAGTTCCGAGTTCTCTTGGGGTCTGTCGTCAAGGAAGTGAAGTCACTTCCTGATACCTCATTTCCTGAGCCCCTCCTCTGTGTACAAGACTGCAAATGCCCCTCTGGGTACCTGTCTGCTGACCCTCCTTCCCCATGAACTCTCTCTATTGCCCACACTTCCACCAACACTGCCTGACCACACCCCTGTGCAAGGCCTGGTTGCAGCCAGCGTCACAGCTCGGAGGAGATACACGTAGGTTCATCCCCAGCTCCTGCTTCTTATCACTTTATGTGACCCTGGACCAGCCGTTGTCACTCTCATGACCTCCCCAGTCTCCCCTTTTGCACAGTGGGGATCTTTCTAGCATCTTCTTCCTAGGGATGGCATCAGGCATGTGTGAGGAAACATCTCTGAAACCTATGGCCGGTGTCACATGCAGCTAATAAACAAGACTAGAGATAAAATCCACGACGGTGTGGAAGGTAGCATGGAATACAACTAACGACAGGTCTGGTTCCTGTCATATAATCTTGAAAATGTCACTTTTGCTCTTGGTCTGTTTTCCCTGTCTGCACCATGCGACAGTTGGAATTTCATGCATTCACATACTGCTTTCCTCCATAAAACCTCACAATGGCTTCGTGTGTATTTAGGTTTGGACTCAAGTGCCACATCTCTGTCTGTGTGGTTGGCTACTCCTCAGGGGCTCCCAGTGGTCCCCACCATCTGCTGCACACATCCTCACGTAATCCCCTGCCCTGCAGTGTGGACTGGACTTAGTGACTCACTTCTAACCAATACAGGATCAAAAGTGAGAAGGTGTCACTTTCTAAATGTCATTGTAACACGCCTGTCTCTAGAGTCTTGTGCTCTGTCTCCTCTGTTCTCTCTGTTTGTATCCACCATATGCCAAGCATGGTGCCGAGAGCTGGAGAAAGAGCTGATTCAGCTGCACCCTGGCTTGGGAGATGATCCCAGGATAAGAAAGAGGAGAAGACGTGCTATCGAGTGCCTGACATTCTAAGAGAGGAAAGTGATCTAGGAGGCCATCAGAATATTCTAGATTAGGAAGCTACCTGAAGATGGTAGGAAATGAACACCATTTGCAGGGAAGAACCAGAGGCGTTTGGTCCATTAAGATGACGGCAACATGGAACTGATGTGTAAGATGTAAGTAAGTAAGAAATACTATTCACAAATTCAAATCATTTTTTCAAAATTATTGAATGGCAGGGATAAGTGCTCATGTTCAATGCAAACATAACTAGAATTGAGGAAGATTCCATTTATGGAATAACTTTATATCTCCATTAGATGAAAGTATGCAGATATGTTCAGCAACTCTTTTCAAATTGTATAAAATATCCATTGTTGACACAATCAGGATTCCACCCCCATACTTTGGCTTCACACCCGATTTTCTTTACACCAGACACACATCCATTGCTGTGATGTAGATCCATTGCTGTCAACACTATCCCAGCCCACAGCCTACTGGTCCTGGGAGACAGCAACTCTATCACTATATTGTGTGCAGAATCCAGGAAGGGCCTAACACGGGGGCTCCATAAATACTCCCTGAAGTGCTGCACTTGAGAAGAGTCTATGATTTTATTACCTAGTGCTCTACCTACACATGTTATCACTCTGCATTATGTCATGATCCTTAGTCCCCCTCACCTGACAGTCAGCAACGCAGGAGCAGAGTCTACACCTCGGTCTGCCGCTATTCCTTGCCCCCAGCCCAGCACCTGGCAAGTAATAGGTGCCAAGTACTGATGAATGAATTGTCTGGAAACATGTGAAACAGGATTCATCAAGAATACCCAGATGGAAGGTCACCACGAACATGCTGCCTGATAACCTGCCAGCCCTTTAATTCTGTCTGCCGACCACTTCCTTCAGCCAGGAACTGCCTGGGCTCAAAGATTTCCCAGAGTCACCATCCTGCCTTGACTTCTGCCGTTCACTTTAGCCTTCTTGATTGTCCTACTTACTGTGGGTTTCTTCACTCTCAGTCTCAGGGGACACCTCTGAACCCCTAAGGTAGCCCACTGGGTCTTCCTTCTCTGGCCAACACATTCCTCTTGCTTCTGTGCATGGCCTTGATAGCAGGGTCACAGGCAATCCCAGGAAAGTGACACCCCAGCATGCTGACCTTGGGCACCCGCACTAGTCAAGGGAGCCCTCTCCCTTCATCTCCTGCAGAATCCCCCTAGGAATAGGGGATGCAGATATGTACACATGTGTAGGGAGGAAAGGGGGTCTCATGACATCTTAGCTAGAAGATGATTACAAATTTCTTAAACATTAGTAGAAAATTATGGTTCATTTGTCCTGGCATGCAACTGAATGAGAAAAAATCTGTGAAAAATTCTGACACCCATGACAAAAGAAATGATCCAAACAATACGACCATCGAGGTGCTTTTCTTTTATGTTTAGGACTAACATTTAAAAATGTGGTATTGAGGAGAATGTCACCAATATTTGGGGAAGCTCTGGAACGATGCTGAGTAGAAAATGGACAATAGATTCCTTTTTTGAGAATTAAGAGAATCTATTTTGCAGAAAGTGGCAAATGAGCTTGACTTTTAGAAACGAAGAGCATTAAAGCAAGTGAGTTTAGTGGAAAGTAGATGATATTTGGGAGAGGGGTGACGTGTTAAGTTACAAGAGGCAAAGAAATGGAAAGAACACATGTTTTGCAAAGGGAAAAATCATTCCTGTAAAACATCAGAATTGGAGTTTTCTTGCTGTTCTTTTTGTGCCTATGTAGCATCTTCTTTCTGCTGTAACTTCCAACTTGGGTTCTAGGCACTCTGTGTATGTGTGTG
This sequence comes from Cynocephalus volans, assembly GCF_027409185.1. Lineage (NCBI taxonomy): Eukaryota > Metazoa > Chordata > Mammalia > Dermoptera > Cynocephalidae > Cynocephalus > Cynocephalus volans. The sequence continues at coordinate 49,596,092 of NC_084476.1, read as the reverse complement.
TTTACAAGAGAGAAATTGATAAACCTTAGTAAGCCCTAGAAAATTCTAGAGGTCTGAAATAAACAGATATTTTTCAAGTTTATTTAACTAAAAAGCAAAACAAAACAAAAACAGTGTCATCTGCTCCTATTAGGTAAAATATATGATCATATTGGAATCTTTGTGTGTGTGTGTGGCTGGCCAATATAGGGATCCACACCCTTGACCTTGGTGATACGAGGCTGTGCTCTAACCAGCTGAGCTACCAGCCAGCCTATACATGATCATATTGGAATAATATGCAACAGAGAGATACTCTGCGGCTATGGAGAATAAGCTGACTGCAAGGAAAAAAGATGCTCACAGATAAGGCAAGGGTAGGCTTTTTGTCCCCCATTGTGGAATAGTACAGGGAACAATGCAAATGTATTGAGGCTGGTAATTCCAAGTCATGGGAAGGAAATTAAAATGATGACTCTGGAAGAATAGTTTCAAATGTCAGGTGATCAATTTAGTGAAATGACAATTGCTTTAGGAGAGGCTGCTTCTTTGAAAGGATTGATACATACAGCAAGGCAAGGTAGGTGACTGTGCTGCTAAGTTTTTAATATTGCTATGAGTTTTTACTTTAAATATATTTGTGACTTTGCATGTAGCTCTGAATTTTGAGTGTCATAATTATTTAAGAATCTTTTATGGATTTGATTACTATAGCTTTCACTGTAATTTGATGAGGTTTTAGAACTACATTCCATTTCTAATTTTGGTTTTATTATTTCCAAGTGCCAAAATACTTAACACAGAACCACCTCTTATTCTATAATAAAAAGCAATGGAGACAAGTTATTCAGTTGAGAAAAATTACTTTTTTTTTTTTTTTAAAGATGACCTGTAAGTGGATCCTATCGATTGATGTGGTGTTGTCAGCACCACGCTCTCCCAAGTGAGCCAATCAGCCAACCCTTCATAGGGATCCAAACACGTGGCCCTGGTGCTGTCAGCACTGCACTCTCCAAGTGCGCACGGGCCGGCCCTGCTCCATGGTAGTTTTAGCTGCTTCCCTCCTTTCTTCTCAGAATTTTCATTTTCCCATGTTCTCCTGGACAACTTCAACCCTGCTAACGATTAAAACCCATCACATCTGTCTGTCATGGTTTGGATTGGCTCCCAAGCAGAAGACTCAGGGCCTCTTTGAACTAGGACTTGCATTGACTTCAACTCAACCAAGCTGAGGCGCCGATCTTGTGATTACACTTAGCATGTGCTATGAATGGAGAGAAATGAAGTGAAAAGTGCCTATGAGATGCGAAGTCATACTTGTCACGTTCCTAGTCCCCTCTCTGGGCTTCTCTCCATCTTCAGCTCCACCTCACTGTTTACCCCTTAAAGAAGCCAGATGCTCTCTAATTCATATGTCCACGAAACACTTGGTTTCAAATAACGGGTATTAAATGAATATCTGTTGGAAGTTGTGTATCCTAAATTTGTATGTGTCCTTTATGTGACTGACGATGGCATGAATAACTAGTGTTAACAGTCTTTGATGTGCTCAGCATTAATATACATTAGGAATTGTCATGGAATCTTGTAAAATTGAAAAAAAATCCAAATGCATGTCATCTGGCCTTGGAGTCCAGTTCTTCAGTACACACTCTGCTGATTTGGGCACCTCAGTCAAGAACCCAGTCAAAGAACCTCACAGAGTCACCCACAGGCCACGAAGCCACAGCACACGAGCAAGACTTTCCTGTGCTGCCCTGTTAACCATGAGCAGATGCCAAGGGCCCCAGATGTTTCAGCAAATCCTCTAGTTTCAGCAACTCCTCTAATAAGAAATAGGCCAAAGCAAACAAACAAAAAAGGAAAAAGCGAATTGGAAGAAATAGAGATCATGCAAGGGAAACAGAAAATACCATTAACTTCCTCAGAGTTATAGGAGAGAAACTGTTGGACTAACTGAAGAAGAACAGACATTGTTAAAGTAGAAGAGGGAGAAGATGAATCAAATAACCATGAGGTCATTTAGAAATTAAAAATATAACTGTTGAAATTTTTGTTTGTTTGTTTTGTGTGTGTGTGTGTGTGTGTGTGACAGTTAAGGGCGTTGTAACCATAGGGGTGGTGTCGCCCGCACCGCGCTCAGCCAGTGAGCACACCGGCCATCCCTATGTGGGATCCGAACCCGCGGCAGCGCCCCTGCGCTCCCAGCGCCGCTCTCTCCCGTGTGCGCCACGGGGCGGCCCATAAGTGTTGAAATTTAAATTAGAAAACAACTCACTAGAAAGATGAGAAAATAACACAAGGGAAGCCTGATTAGATCAAAAAAACAAAGGGATAACAAGAAAGATACAATTGAAAGAAAAGCATAAAAAAGTAAAAGGAGTAAAACGGAAAGAGAGAGAGAAAACGGAAGTGCGTGTCCGCAGAGCCAGTGTCTGAAGAACACGCGCTCCAGGAAGAGCCGCGGAGATGGGCAGGAGGAGAGAACCGTGGGAGAAAGGAGGAAGGGACAGGTCCCGGAGGTCCCCATAGGTCCCCACGTGGAGAGTGACGATGGGTCCATACGCCGCCCCGCACTGGGGAAGCACAGGGGACACCGTGTCAACTATGGGTGCGGGGGTCAAGGGGACGGACCCTGCGGAGGAGCCTCAAGAGGGAGACGACAGGGGAGTCCGGCCTTCAGCGTCTCGTGCAGAGTCGGTTCCGATCTCAGCTTTTCCTCGTCAAACGTGAGTCCGACAAGGCGAGGACGGGCCTCTGGACGTTTAGCAGCCCAAGACCGTTTTCTTAGCAGTCTATGGGGGGCGTCTCCCACTAGGAAGAAGACATAAACCCGGACAGGGGACAGGGCCCTGGTGACGGCCACGGGGGAACATACCGAACCCGACTGCTCGGAGGCTGCATTGTAGACATTGGATCCCAGGAGGTGTCGTCCAGAGCACCACATGGGTCCCTGAGGCGTTCACCTGTGGTGACAGCAGCTGCCCTAACAGGGACAGTGCGCGTGCGCAGACGCCACCGCGCACAGAGGACAAGCGGTCCGCGCCGGGCTGTCAGCCGCGTCCCCGCAGCCGCCGGTGCGCGGCGCTCAGAGCCGCGGATGGGAAGCCGCGGTCGCGGGGTGCGCTCTCCGTGGCGCCTCCTGGTGACCCTGCCTGCAGCTGCCGCCCCCAGGCCGCCCGTCCCGCCCGGGGACAGGAGCGCACGACCGGCCGCTCTCCACTCCCTGCTCCCGCCCCTCTGCGGCCGATGACAGCGGGTTCCAGCGACAGGACGGATTCCCACGGGCGCTCCAGGTCGGTGCAAGGGGTCCGCGCTGACGAGGCGCCGAGCACAGCCGTGAGGGGAACCCGCGTGGGCTATCGTCGGCCGACGGTCCTGGCGGTTCCTCGGCCCCAGGCTGGCAGGCACAGTCCGCGGCGTGACAGTCCTGACCGCGGAGCCGTGTGCTATTAAAGCTACACGGTCACCACGAGCGACGGTATCTTGTGTACTTTTTCAAAACTGAGTTTTCTATTCTATGACTGTACTCAACCGTATGAAATATAGAATTAGTAATTTATCAAATTGCGTAAAAAATGTCAATTGTTATTTATATATAAACAAAATTTATAGATTTATTTGGAAGAATTGATTTATTTTCCCTACTTATTTTCTCATCTATGAACATGTACATCTCTTCATTGTCTTCAGTTTGTTCGTTTTTTCAATAACATTTTACACTCAGTGTTTAGAAATCATGATTGTAAAAATGCACCCTAATTATTCATGCAAACCTTATGAATGAAAATTTGGGGTGTTTCCAACCCTTAGTAATAGGTATTGTCATATTAACAATCTTGTCGACACCTCACCTTATAATTTTTCAAGGTTACATATGATATAGATTCCTGAATATTGGGTTACAGTATAAAATAGTAAATATACAAGTATAATTTTGCTAAATTTTCCGAGTTTCTGCTCCTTATGGGCTCTACCATTTGCATTCCACCACAGTGTATTATAATACCTGGATCCCCACAGTCTCACTAACAAGTTTGTTATCAAAAAATTAAATTTTGCAAATCTAATAGGTGAAGTATTGTATTTCAATATATTTTAAATGTCTAGTTCTCTATGAGGGATTTTAAGCACCTCATTAAGTATTGATGCCAATTTAAATTTCCTTTTGTGTTATTAGATTGTTCATATATTTTGTTCATTTTTATTTCATTTTGTTGGTCATTTCCATCTCATTTTTTCACACATCATTGTGTTAGTGATATTATCCTAGTTTAAGAGGTTTTTTGTTTTTTTGCTTTTTTTAAAATTGAAACATTATTGATCACCCATTTTAAGTATTATAGCTTGTAATTACTTTTTGTCGTGTCCTTTTGACCTAGTTGATGGCATTTACCTTTTGTTTGAGTTTTCTTTGCTTTATTAATGGCTGCTATGCCATCCATCTTAACTGCTGCTACATTAGTAGCAGCATATTTTCACCAGTGATTTGAAATGCTATCTTTCTTAAATACTAAATTTCTATAAATCTTGGGTATCTCTTTGAATTCTCCATTCTTTTTCATTAGGTTTTATATTTACTTATAAACAAATTCCATATGGTCTTGATAATGAAGAATTTACAAAAAAAATTTTTTTCTATCTCTGGTAGACTTACACCTCCCTTTTGATTTGTTTCCTCAATTTTTTCTGATGAACGATTAGTGTTTCATCAACATTTTATATTCATCCTTTTTTGTTGTAGGTGAAGAAACAAATGAGACTATTTTTAATGTGATCATGACACACGTATAAAGTAACTTAGGAGAAAATAAAATCCTTAGGATCCTGTGGCTTTCTGGCCAAGAAAATATCTCTGACATTTCTCTATCGTTTGTGTATGTATGTTTTAAGAGTGTTCTAATGCTTAAATCACATAGTTAAACAGGCTTTGTTGAGTTCTTGTTAGCTTTATGCCAAATATTTTAACAATTTTGTGGCTATTGAAAATGGAATCTTGATTTGTGGAATGTAATCTAGATAGTTATTGTTATTACATAAGACATTTATTAATTTTATATGTGAATTTTTCTAAATCGCAACATTTAAATTTTATTTTAGAAAGTCGTCTTGTTTGTAATAGGTTTTTAATTAATTCTTTTTGATTTTCTAAATTCACAATACATACACATAACACATTTTTCTCCATCTTGAGATATACAAATATGTATGGTCAAACCTTATTTTATCTACTGTTTTGATATTTATGAGTCTTACATTTTCTCAAAAGTACTTTGGCTTCTGGAAAATTATTATCTATTTTCTTTCTCCTAATGCTTAATACTTTTGCAAAATATTGAAGTTAGTAATTCATCTCAAATTTAATTTTGTGAACGGTACCTAGCAAAAGCATAACTGGATTTAATTTCCAAATAAATAATATTTCAATCCCTGTAATGATGAAGTGCTTTCCCCTAAGTAATCTGAATCCTTTCCACACATATACCAGAATCTGTTTCAAAATTCAAACTTTTACTCCACTTCGCTTATTCTTTGCCAATCTCATTCACTTTCAAGTATGTTCCTTTGCAATACATTTTATTAGACGGAGCAAATTTCCTCTTTGTTTTCATTATTATTGTTCTTCTTATGTCTTGAACATTTTGGGGGCCATTTTTGCACATAATTTTTTTTTCATATTAACTTTGAGGTTATTTGACAAGTCCCCTAAACATCACTCTTTGGAATTTTTCAAGTTTAGATTTATTGAATCTATTGATTAACATAGGTAGAATACATATATATGTGGCGTAACTTCCTAGCATCACTGCTGCCCGGCACAGGGACACACCTGGGCATTTTGGTAGGAGCTGCTGAGTGGCTCCTGCGACAGGGGTATCTATGAACACATCTCCTGGGGCATCTGCTGGGACCTCTTCTTCCTTCATTCTCACAAGAGCTGGTCGTCACCAGACATACAGACCTGCCCATCTGATGGGGCAAATGCTATCTGAATAGTGAGCAAATTTCTGTGCATCATCATTAGGGAGGCCGCGGATGTCTGACATTTACTGGCCATGTGAATTGCTTCCCTGTGGAACTGCAGGAATATGTCCTTTGTCCCTATGGATAAATGAGAACTCTTTGTACAACTAGGATGCATACTACCCTTTCTCTGCCCATGAAGAATTTTCCAGTCTGGGGCTTGTCTTTTCACCTTTTGGCATTATTCTGGTTTTTGTTTGGACCAGGAAAAGTCAGCATTTTCCTCAGTGGCTTCTGGCTCTCTGGTCATTCAAAAGTAGTTCCTATTTCAAGATTATGGCGATAATAACTATCAGGGCTTTGTGTTTCTACATAGAGTCTTTGATTTTTCTGTAATTTTCCTCTTACTAAAAACATAAAATGAAAATTATTCAGATCTTTCTCATATTATGCGGCCAGATACAAAAGGCCACATAACATATAACTGTACTGATAGGAACAATCCACGATAGGTAAATTCACACACACAGAAAATGGAGTGGTAGTCAGGGACAGGGAGAGGCGGGATGGGGAGTGACAGCTTAATGGCTACAGAGTTGATGAAGCTGTTTGATCACTAGATGGTGGTAAGGGTTGCGCCATATTAAAAATGTACTTAATGCCACTGAATGGTAATTTTGAAAATATTAAAAACCCTTTATTTTATACAAGGGATATTATTGAAAATAAAAGATGAAAAAATTTGAGGAGATGCAGGACACAGACAAAAATGAGGAGAAGCACAGCGTCAAGGAAGGGCAAGAACAGATCTGGAGTGGGGACTGGTGAGGGTGTTTGTGGGAGCTCTGGAGCCAGGGCTCCCCTGGGTGCTGGTGTTTCTTCTAATTCTTCTGATGTTTCAGGAACGGTTATGTCAGGTCGCTCTAGCTCTACCTCTGGATCTTGATCTTTCTCCTGCTCTTTCTCTTGCTCTTTCTCCTGATCATTCTCTTGATCTTTCTGTTGCTCCTGCTCTGGATCTTGCGTCTGATCTACCACTTGCTCTGGATCTTGTTCCTGCTCTACCTCTTGCTCTGGATCTTGCTCCTGCTCTACCTCTTGCTCTGGATCTTGCTCCTGCTCTACTTCTTGCTCTGGCTTGGGCTCTGGATCTTGCTCTCGCTCTGCCTCTGGCAGTGGAGGTGGAGCTGGAGCTGGAACTCGAGCCGAACATGGCAGCAGCACTTGGGACAGTTGTTCAGCCGGGGCGGAAGCTGGAACTGGAGAGACAACAATTGAAAATATCAATGTGAGTTTCTATGTCTCATCCAATGACACTGTCTTTCTAGAAGCCCAAGTCCAGAGACCCAGGCTCAGGAAGTCTCCCCACACCGCAGAACACTGTATGATTGTTCTGAGTACTCAGTGCCCCTGTCCCCAGCCTGCTTCTGGAAACTCTGCTCTGTGTGGCCCAGCCCAGGCCCCTCCCCAAACCCGCACAGGCACCCACCCTCTTCCTCCTCACCCTCAGTCTCCGCCTCACTAGGCTCCAGGTGCTCCGGCTTCTCCAGCTGCGCCAGAAGAAGATCAGCCTTACGCTCCACCTCTGAACCTCGCATACTGATATGTACATAGGCCGAAAGAAACTTCAAAGAATGAAATTCAGGAGGCTCATGGAAATCGGTGGAATAGAATTCCAGCCAGATCTTTAAGACAGAGGACATGGCACTGCGGGAGACAGGTGGGCAACAGCATCAGAGGCCTGGCCTATCCTTCTATGCTGCCCTCCCAAGGCTCCCCTGAGTGAGCTGCAGTCTTGTACCCTCTGCCCGTGCCTGTCCATAGACCAGCCCATCCAATGTCCACCCCCAGTATGGCAGTTCTGGCACAGATGGGCCTGGCAGCCAAGGAGGGGCTGGCAAAAGCCTCCATGGGAGGAGCCTTCAACCACTGATGTGACCACGTTTCCCTTCTTCAGGGAAACCTGACAACCTCCTCTGTCTGTGTCACTGCCCCATCCCTGCTGGAATGACCTGTCCACCCCAGGAGGGTGCTGTCTGCTCTGGGCATTACTCACTGGCACACAGGAGGTGTCCAGCAATATCTGATAAATGAGGAAACAGAGGGAGGCGCTGCTCCCCTGGCCTACCCAGGGCCCTTGGAAAAGCCCAAACTTGAGCTCACACGTGAATGTACTGCCCAAGTGTCTGCATGAAAATCTGCATATCCTTTTCCCAGTGACAGCAATCTCTTGGCCCTGACCACACTCTGCACCCTCAGCACCAGCTGAGCATCCCCATGGAGGCTCCAGCCCCGAGTGTGAGCGGGATGCTCTGCACACCTCCTGCTCTGGCTCAGCACGGGCTCTGGGGGTGTGGGCAGGGCTGGGTGGGAGGGCGTGGGGATGGATTCTCTCTGGGCTCACTCTGCTCTCCAGCCTCTCGCACACCCTACGGTGCCTGGGACCACATCCCCAGCCCTCTTGACCTCTTTCCCTGCAGGGAAAGCCTTGAGCCCTCAGCCCTGTAGCAGGAATCATAAGATGTGTGAGAGCCAGAGTTCTGCCAGCCCCCCCCCACAGGCCCCCGCAGACCACACGCAGTTGTGTGGAGATGGGAGCCCCTCCTTCTGCACCTAAACCCCACTTACCATTTTAGCTGCTCCAGGGATTCGCCATCCCCGTGACAATCAGTAATCATGTTTCCATACCTAGAGGAGGTCAGGAGTGTGCCAAATCTACCATATGGTGGCACTACCTGCTTCTCATGTCTACTGTGACTGTCTCACCTCTGACTAGACTGGAAGCCCACGAGGGCAGTGAATGCAGTCTCCTCGGTTCATTGGATTATGGTCAGTGCCCAGAAAGTGACTGCACATAGTGTGGCTTCACGTATGATTGTTGAAGGAATGAACCCCAACCAACTCCTCCCAAGATCTCTGGGTGCACCTGAAGCCGCTCTGCCCGCCTCTGGTCTCCCTGCTTTGAATACACCCAGGAGCCTACAGATAGAATCTCAAATTTCCTGTAAAAATGTGAAAACAGTGAAGCCCAAGTCAACGAGGTCAGTGAGGGGGTGACAGAGACTTCCTCGTGGGGGTGTCAGGAATCCTGAATGAGGACGACCGTGGCCCCTCCAGCAGACCTTCCACAGGGCTGGACTCAGGAGCAGCACTTTCCATGGGGGACCCACTGGAGCTTGTTCCTGTGACCACCCACTGAACACAGGAGGAAACTGAGGCTCAGAGGGGTGTGGTGACAGTCCTAAGACTCACAGCTGGGAGGCGGCCTAGTGACACTGTGTGATCCAGGGCCTGAGTGCTCACCTGAGGAAAAGCAGGTGCAGCACATGCCGGGGACTGGCAAAGTTCTTGTAGCTTGACAGAAACAGGTGGACATAAGATTGGTCACCACCCAAGACAGCAGGCACCAGGTGCTCCACCCGCTTCTTCAGGGTGCGTGCCGGGACAGGCCACACCATGTGGGTGGCATCCGAGCTCAATGAAGATGTGTCTTCACTCCAGGACAGGACAGGGGAGAGATACACAGTGACAGCACCGTGAACCCCAAGGAGGGCAGGGGCTGGAGGCCAGTCTTAACCCCAGGGAGGACATGAGAAGACAGCCTGAGGGCCCAGGGTTAATGTACAGGGTGGTGGTTGCCACCCCGGCAGTCCCCGTTCACCCTCCAGCCAGACCTGAGGTGTGAACACACCAGGACCAGCAGGTTTATAAACCCCCCACCCTCTGCCCCTGCCCTGGGAGGGTGTCCCATGTCCCCGTTCCCCACACACTCAGGAGGAGTGGGTGCGGTCACCCAGGGAGGCTCATAGTGCTGGCCTGGCCTTGCCCAACCTCCTCTGGGCCACCTGACATTACCTTTGGGGACCTCCTCCCAGACGGCCACAGGGGTCGAGGGCGAGGGCTGAACCAGCGCCGGAAGCATTGGACAAGCCTCTCAGCACAGGGCTTCCTGGGGCTACGGCCCCGGGACCTCGGGATACAGCACAACATCTCACTCTGCCTGTGGCCAAGTGAGCTGGGGAAGGGGCTGTGTATAGAATGTGGGTGTCAGGTTACCGAGTTCCGAGTTCTCTTGGGGTCTGTCGTCAAGGAAGTGAAGTCACTTCCTGATACCTCATTTCCTGAGCCCCTCCTCTGTGTACAAGACTGCAAATGCCCCTCTGGGTACCTGTCTGCTGACCCTCCTTCCCCATGAACTCTCTCTATTGCCCACACTTCCACCAACACTGCCTGACCACACCCCTGTGCAAGGCCTGGTTGCAGCCAGCGTCACAGCTCGGAGGAGATACACGTAGGTTCATCCCCAGCTCCTGCTTCTTATCACTTTATGTGACCCTGGACCAGCCGTTGTCACTCTCATGACCTCCCCAGTCTCCCCTTTTGCACAGTGGGGATCTTTCTAGCATCTTCTTCCTAGGGATGGCATCAGGCATGTGTGAGGAAACATCTCTGAAACCTATGGCCGGTGTCACATGCAGCTAATAAACAAGACTAGAGATAAAATCCACGACGGTGTGGAAGGTAGCATGGAATACAACTAACGACAGGTCTGGTTCCTGTCATATAATCTTGAAAATGTCACTTTTGCTCTTGGTCTGTTTTCCCTGTCTGCACCATGCGACAGTTGGAATTTCATGCATTCACATACTGCTTTCCTCCATAAAACCTCACAATGGCTTCGTGTGTATTTAGGTTTGGACTCAAGTGCCACATCTCTGTCTGTGTGGTTGGCTACTCCTCAGGGGCTCCCAGTGGTCCCCACCATCTGCTGCACACATCCTCACGTAATCCCCTGCCCTGCAGTGTGGACTGGACTTAGTGACTCACTTCTAACCAATACAGGATCAAAAGTGAGAAGGTGTCACTTTCTAAATGTCATTGTAACACGCCTGTCTCTAGAGTCTTGTGCTCTGTCTCCTCTGTTCTCTCTGTTTGTATCCACCATATGCCAAGCATGGTGCCGAGAGCTGGAGAAAGAGCTGATTCAGCTGCACCCTGGCTTGGGAGATGATCCCAGGATAAGAAAGAGGAGAAGACGTGCTATCGAGTGCCTGACATTCTAAGAGAGGAAAGTGATCTAGGAGGCCATCAGAATATTCTAGATTAGGAAGCTACCTGAAGATGGTAGGAAATGAACACCATTTGCAGGGAAGAACCAGAGGCGTTTGGTCCATTAAGATGACGGCAACATGGAACTGATGTGTAAGATGTAAGTAAGTAAGAAATACTATTCACAAATTCAAATCATTTTTTCAAAATTATTGAATGGCAGGGATAAGTGCTCATGTTCAATGCAAACATAACTAGAATTGAGGAAGATTCCATTTATGGAATAACTTTATATCTCCATTAGATGAAAGTATGCAGATATGTTCAGCAACTCTTTTCAAATTGTATAAAATATCCATTGTTGACACAATCAGGATTCCACCCCCATACTTTGGCTTCACACCCGATTTTCTTTACACCAGACACACATCCATTGCTGTGATGTAGATCCATTGCTGTCAACACTATCCCAGCCCACAGCCTACTGGTCCTGGGAGACAGCAACTCTATCACTATATTGTGTGCAGAATCCAGGAAGGGCCTAACACGGGGGCTCCATAAATACTCCCTGAAGTGCTGCACTTGAGAAGAGTCTATGATTTTATTACCTAGTGCTCTACCTACACATGTTATCACTCTGCATTATGTCATGATCCTTAGTCCCCCTCACCTGACAGTCAGCAACCCAGGAGCAGAGTCTACACCTCGGTCTGCCGCTATTCCTTGCCCCCAGCCCAGCACCTGGCAAGTAATAGGTGCCAAGTACTGATGAATGAATTGTCTGGAAACATGTGAAACAGGATTCATCAAGAATACCCAGATGGAAGGTCACCACGAACATGCTGCCTGATAACCTGCCAGCCCTTTAATTCTGTCTGCCGACCACTTCCTTCAGCCAGGAACTGCCTGGGCTCAAAGATTTCCCAGAGTCACCATCCTGCCTTGACTTCTGCCGTTCACTTTAGCCTTCTTGATTGTCCTACTTACTGTGGGTTTCTTCACTCTCAGTCTCAGGGGACACCTCTGAACCCCTAAGGTAGCCCACTGGGTCTTCCTTCTCTGGCCAACACATTCCTCTTGCTTCTGTGCATGGCCTTGATAGCAGGGTCACAGGCAATCCCAGGAAAGTGACACCCCAGCATGCTGACCTTGGGCACCCGCACTAGTCAAGGGAGCCCTCTCCCTTCATCTCCTGCAGAATCCCCCTAGGAATAGGGGATGCAGATATGTACACATGTGTAGGGAGGAAAGGGGGTCTCATGACATCTTAGCTAGAAGATGATTACAAATTTCTTAAACATTAGTAGAAAATTATGGTTCATTTGTCCTGGCATGCAACTGAATGAGAAAAAATCTGTGAAAAATTCTGACACCCATGACAAAAGAAATGATCCAAACAATACGACCATCGAGGTGCTTTTCTTTTATGTTTAGGACTAACATTTAAAAATGTGGTATTGAGGAGAATGTCACCAATATTGGGGGAGGCTCTGGAACGATGCTGAGTAGAAAATGGACAATAGATTCCTTTTTTGAGAATTAAGAGAATCTATTTTGCAGAAAGTGGCAAATGAGCTTGACTTTTAGAAACGAAGAGCATTAAAGCAAGTGAGTTTAGTGGAAAGTAGATGATATTTGGGAGAGGGGTGACGTGTTAAGTTACAAGAGGCAAAGAAATGGAAAGAACACATGTTTTGCAAAGGGAAAAATCATTCCTGTAAAACATCAGAATTGGAGTTTTCTTGCTGTTCTTTTTGTGCCTATGTAGCATCTTCTTTCTGCTGTAACTTCCAACTTGGGTTCTAGGCACTCTGTGTATGTGTGTGTTTACAAGAGAGAAATTGATAAACCTTAGTAAGCCCTAGAAAATTCTAGAGGTCTGAAATAAACAGATATTTTTCAAGTTTATTTAATTAAAAAGCAAAACAAAACAAAAACAGTGTCATCTGCTCCTATTAGGTAAAATATATGATCATATTGGAATCTTTGTGTGTGTGTGTGGCTGGCCAATATAGGGATCCACACCCTTGACCTTGGTGATACGAGGCTGTGCTCTAACCAGCTGAGCTACCAGCCAGCGTATACATGATCATATTGGAATAATATGCAACAGAGAGATACTCTGCGGCTATGGAGAATAAGCTGATTGCAAGGAAAAAAGATGCTCACAGATAAGGCAAGGGTAGGCTTTTTGTCCCCCATTGTGGAATAGTACAGGGAACAATGCAAATGTATTGAGGCTGGTAATTCCAAGTCATGGGAAGGAAATTAAAATGATGACTCTGGAAGAATAGTTTCAAATGTCAAGGAGTTTGAGGCAGGTGATCAATTTAGTGAAATGACAATTGCTTTAGGAGAGGCTGCTTCTTTGAAAGGATTGATACATACAGCAAGGCAAGGTAGGTGACTGTGCTGCTAAGTTTTTAATATTGCTATGAGTTTTTACTTTAAATATATTTGTGACTTTGCATGTAGCTCTGAATTTTGAGTGTCATAATTATTTAAGAATCTTTTATGGATTTGATTACTATAGCTTTCACTGTAATTTGATGAGGTTTTAGAACTACATTCCATTTCTAATTTTGGTTTTATTATTTCCAAGTGCCAAAATACTTAACACAGAACCACCTCTTATTCTATAATAAAAAGCAATGGAGACAAGTTATTCAGTTGAAGAAAATTACTTTTTTTTTTTTTTTAAAGATGACCTGTAAGTGGATCCTATCGATTGATGTGGTGTTGTCAGCACCACGCTCTCCCAAGTGAGCCAATCAGCCAACCCTTCATAGGGATCCAAACACGTGGCCCTGGTGCTGTCAGCACTGCACTCTCCAAGTGCGCACGGGCCGGCCCTGCTCCATGGTAGTTTTAGCTGCTTCCCTCCTTTCTTCTCAGAATTTTCATTTTCCCATGTTCTCCTGGACAACTTCAACCCTGCTAACGATTAAAACCCATCACATCTGTCTGTCATGGTGTGGATTGGCTCCCAAGCAGAAGACTCAGGGCCTCTTTGAACTAGGACTTGCATTGACTTCAACTCAACCAAGCTGAGGCGCCGATCTTGTGATTACACTTAGCATGTGCTATGAATGGAGAGAAATGAAGTGAAAAGTGCCTATGAGATGCGAAGTCATACTTGTCACGTTCCTAGTCCCCTCTCTGGGCTTCTCTCCATCTTCAGCTCCACCTCACTGTTTACCCCTTAAAGAAGCCAGATGCTCTCTAATTCATATGTCCACGAAACACTTGGTTTCAAATAACGGGTATTAAATGAATATCTGTTGGAAGTTGTGTATCCTAAATTTGTATGTGTCCTTTATGTGACTGACGATGGCATGAATAACTAGTGTTAACAGTCTTTGATGTGCTCAGCATTAATATACATTAGGAATTGTCATGGAATCTTGTAAAATTGAAAAAAAATCCAAATGCATGTCATCTGGCCTTGGAGTCCAGTTCTTCAGTACACACTCTGCTGATTTGGGCACCTCAGTCAAGAACCCAGTCAAAGAACCTCACAGAGTCACCCACAGGCCACGAAGCCACAGCACACGAGCAAGACTTTCCTGTGCTGCCCTGTTAACCATGAGCAGATGCCAAGGGCCCCAGATGTTTCAGCAAATCCTCTAGTTTCAGCAACTCCTCTAATAAGAAATAGGCCAAAGCAAACAAACAAAAAAGGAAAAAGCGAATTGGAAGAAATAGAGATCATGCAAGGGAAACAGAAAATACCATTAACTTCCTCAGAGTTATAGGAGAGAAACTGTTGGACTAACTGAAGAAGAACAGACATTGTTAAAGTAGAAGAGGGAGAAGATGAATCAAATAACCATGAGGTCATTTAGAAATTAAAAATATAACTGTTGAAATTTTTGTTTGTTTGTTTTGTGTGTGTGTGTGTGTGTGTGTGACAGTTAAGGGCGTTGTAACCATAGGGGTGGTGTCGCCCGCACCGCGCTCAGCCAGTGAGCACACCGGCCATCCCTATGTGGGATCCGAACCCGCGGCAGCGCCCCTGCGCTCCCAGCGCCGCTCTCTCCCGTGTGCGCCACGGGGCGGCCCATAAGTGTTGAAATTTAAATTAGAAAACAACTCACTAGAAAGATGAGAAAATAACACAAGGGAAGCCTGATTAGATCAAAAAAACAAAGGGATAACAAGAAAGATACAATTGAAAGAAAAGCATAAAAAAGTAAAAGGAGTAAAAGGGAAAGAGAGAGAGAAAACGGAAGTGCGTGTCCGCAGAGCCAGTGTCTGAAGAACACGCGCTCCAGGAAGAGCCGCGGAGATGGGCAGGAGGAGAGAACCGTGGGAGAAAGGAGGAAGGGACAGGTCCCGGAGGTCCCCATAGGTCCCCACGTGGAGAGTGACGATGGGTCCATACGCCGCCCCGCACTGGGGAAGCACAGGGGACACCGTGTCAACTATGGGTGCGGGGGTCAAGGGGACGGACCCTGCGGAGGAGCCTCAAGAGGGAGACGACAGGGGAGTCCGGCCTTCAGCGTCTCGTGCAGAGTCGGTTCCGATCTCAGCTTTTCCTCGTCAAACGTGAGTCCGACAAGGCGAGGACGGGCCTCTGGACGTTTAGCAGCCCAAGACCGTTTTCTTAGCAGTCTATGGGGGGCGTCTCCCACTAGGAAGAAGACATAAACCCGGACAGGGGACAGGGCCCTGGTGACGGCCACGGGGGAACATACCGAACCCGACTGCTCGGAGGCTGCATTGTAGACATTGGATCCCAGGAGGTGTCGTCCAGAGCACCACATGGGTCCCTGAGGCGTTCACCTGTGGTGACAGCAGCTGCCCTAACAGGGACAGTGCGCGTGCGCAGACGCCACCGCGCACAGAGGACAAGCGGTCCGCGCCGGGCTGTCAGCCGCGTCCCCGCAGCCGCCGGTGCGCGGCGCTCAGAGCCGCGGATGGGAAGCCGCGGTCGCGGGGTGCGCTCTCCGTGGCGCCTCCTGGTGACCCTGCCTGCAGCTGCCGCCCCCAGGCCGCCCGTCCCGCCCGGGGACAGGAGCGCACGACCGGCTGCTCTCCACTCCCTGCTCCCGCCCCTCTGCGGCCGATGACAGCGGGTTCCAGCGACAGGACGGATTCCCACGGGCGCTCCAGGTCGGTGCAAGGGGTCCGCGCTGACGAGGCGCCGAGCACAGCCGTGAGGGGAACCCGCGTGGGCTATCGTCGGCCGACGGTCCTGGCGGTTCCTCGGCCCCAGGCTGGCAGGCACAGTCCGCGGCGTGACAGTCCTGACCGCGGAGCCGTGTGCTATTAAAGCTACACGGTCACCACGAGCGACGGTATCTTGTGTACTTTTTCAAAACTGAGTTTTCTATTCTATGACTGTACTCAACCGTATGAAATATAGAATTAGTAATTTATCAAATTGCGTAAAAAATGTCAATTGTTATTTATATATAAACAAAATTTATAGATTTATTTGGAAGAATTGATTTATTTTCCCTACTTATTTTCTCATCTATGAACATGTACATCTCTTCATTGTCTTCAGTTTGTTCGTTTTTTCAATAACATTTTACACTCAGTGTTTAGAAATCATGATTGTAAAAATGCACCCTAATTATTCATGCAAACCTTATGAATGAAAATTTGGGGTGTTTCCAACCCTTAGTAATAGGTATTGTCATATTAACAATCTTGTCGACACCTCACCTTATAATTTTTCAAGGTTACATATGATATAGATTCCTGAATATTGGGTTACAGTATAAAATAGTAAATATACAAGTATAATTTTGCTAAATTTTCCGAGTTTCTGCTCCTTATGGGCTCTACCATTTGCATTCCACCACAGTGTATTATAATACCTGGATCCCCACAGTCTCACTAACAAGTTTGTTATCAAAAAATTAAATTTTGCAAATCTAATAGGTGAAGTATTGTATTTCAATATATTTTAAATGTCTAGTTCTCTATGAGGGATTTTAAGCACCTCATTAAGTATTGATGCCAATTTAAATTTCCTTTTGTGTTATTAGATTGTTCATATATTTTGTTCATTTTTATTTCATTTTGTTGGTCATTTCCATCTCATTTTTTCACACATCATTGTGTTAGTGATATTATCCTAGTTTAAGAGGTTTTTTGTTTTTTTGCTTTTTTTAAAATTGAAACATTATTGATCACCCATTTTAAGTATTATAGCTTGTAATTACTTTTTGTCGTGTCCTTTTGACCTAGTTGATGGCATTTACCTTTTGTTTGAGTTTTCTTTGCTTTATTAATGGCTGCTATGCCATCCATCTTAACTGCTGCTACATTAGTAGCAGCATATTTTCACCAGTGATTTGAAATGCTATCTTTCTTAAATACTAAATTTCTATAAATCTTGGGTATCTCTTTGAATTCTCCATTCTTTTTCATTAGGTTTTATATTTACTTATAAACAAATTCCATATGGTCTTGATAATGAAGAATTTACAAAAAAAATTTTTTTCTATCTCTGGTAGACTTACACCTCCCTTTTGATTTGTTTCCTCAATTTTTTCTGATGAACGATTAGTGTTTCATCAACATTTTATATTCATCCTTTTTTGTTGTAGGTGAAGAAACAAATGAGACTATTTTTAATGTGATCATGACACACGTATAAAGTAACTTAGGAGAAAATAAAATCCTTAGGATCCTGTGGCTTTCTGGCCAAGAAAATATCTCTGACATTTCTCTATCGTTTGTGTATGTATGTTTTAAGAGTGTTCTAATGCTTAAATCACATAGTTAAACAGGCTTTGTTGAGTTCTTGTTAGCTTTATGCCAAATATTTTAACAATTTTGTGGCTATTGAAAATGGAATCTTGATTTGTGGAATGTAATCTAGATAGTTATTGTTATTACATAAGACATTTATTAATTTTATATGTGAATTTTTCTAAATCGCAACATTTAAATTTTATTTTAGAAAGTCGTCTTGTTTGTAATAGGTTTTTAATTAATTCTTTTTGATTTTCTAAATTCACAATACATACACATAACACATTTTTCTCCATCTTGAGATATACAAATATGTATGGTCAAACCTTATTTTATCTACTGTTTTGATATTTATGAGTCTTACATTTTCTCAAAAGTACTTTGGCTTCTGGAAAATTATTATCTATTTTCTTTCTCCTAATGCTTAATACTTTTGCAAAATATTGAAGTTAGTAATTCATCTCAAATTTAATTTTGTGAACGGTACCTAGCAAAAGCATAACTGGATTTAATTTCCAAATAAATAATATTTCAATCCCTGTAATGATGAAGTGCTTTCCCCTAAGTAATCTGAATCCTTTCCACACATATACCAGAATCTGTTTCAAAATTCAAACTTTTACTCCACTTCGCTTATTCTTTGCCAATCTCATTCACTTTCAAGTATGTTCCTTTGCAATACATTTTATTAGACGGAGCAAATTTCCTCTTTGTTTTCATTATTATTGTTCTTCTTATGTCTTGAACATTTTGGGGGCCATTTTTGCACATAATTTTTTTTTCATATTAACTTTGAGGTTATTTGACAAGTCCCCTAAACATCACTCTTTGGAATTTTTCAAGTTTAGATTTATTGAATCTATTGATTAACATAGGTAGAATACATATATATGTGGCGTAACTTCCTAGCATCACTGCTGCCCGGCACAGGGACACACCTGGGCATTTTGGTAGGAGCTGCTGAGTGGCTCCTGCGACAGGGGTATCTATGAACACATCTCCTGGGGCATCTGCTGGGACCTCTTCTTCCTTCATTCTCACAAGAGCTGGTCGTCACCAGACATACAGACCTGCCCATCTGATGGGGCAAATGCTATCTGAATAGTGAGCAAATTTCTGTGCATCATCATTAGGGAGGCCGCGGATGTCTGACATTTACTGGCCATGTGAATTGCTTCCCTGTGGAACTGCAGGAATATGTCCTTTGTCCCTATGGATAAATGAGAACTCTTTGTACAACTAGGATGCATACTACCCTTTCTCTGCCCATGAAGAATTTTCCAGTCTGGGGCTTGTCTTTTCACCTTTTGGCATTATTCTGGTTTTTGTTTGGACCAGGAAAAGTCAGCATTTTCCTCAGTGGCTTCTGGCTCTCTGGTCATTCAAAAGTAGTTCCTATTTCAAGATTATGGCGATAATAACTATCAGGGCTTTGTGTTTCTACATAGAGTCTTTGATTTTTCTGTAATTTTCCTCTTACTAAAAACATAAAATGAAAATTATTCAGATCTTTCTCATATTATGCGGCCAGATACAAAAGGCCACATAACATATAACTGTACTGATAGGAACAATCCACGATAGGTAAATTCACACACACAGAAAATGGAGTGGTAGTCAGGGACAGGGAGAGGCGGGATGGGGAGTGACAGCTTAATGGCTACAGAGTTGATGAAGCTGTTTGATCACTAGATGGTGGTAAGGGTTGCGCCATATTAAAAATGTACTTAATGCCACTGAATGGTAATTTTGAAAATATTAAAAACACTTTATTTTATACAAGGGATATTATTGAAAATAAAAGATGAAAAAATTTGAGGAGATGCAGGACACAGACAAAAATGAGGAGAAGCACAGCGTCAAGGAAGGGCAAGAACAGATCTGGAGTGGGGACTGCTGAGGGTGTTTGTGGGAGCTCTGGAGCCAGGGCTCCCCTGGGTGCTGGTGTTTCTTCTAATTCTTCTGATGTTTCAGGAACGGTTATGTCAGGTCGCTCTAGCTCTACCTCTGGATCTTGATCTTTCTCCTGCTCTTTCTCTTGCTCTTTCTCCTGATCATTCTCTTGATCTTTCTGTTGCTCCTGCTCTGGATCTTGCGTCTGATCTACCACTTGCTCTGGATCTTGTTCCTGCTCTACCTCTTGCTCTGGATCTTGCTCCTGCTCTACCTCTTGCTCTGGATCTTGCTCCTGCTCTACTTCTTGCTCTGGCTTGGGCTCTGGATCTTGCTCTCGCTCTGCCTCTGGCAGTGGAGGTGGAGCTGGAGCTGGAACTCGAGCCGAACATGGCAGCAGCACTTGGGACAGTTGTTCAGCCGGGGCGGAAGCTGGAACTGGAGAGACAACAATTGAAAATATCAATGTGAGTTTCTATGTCTCATCCAATGACACTGTCTTTCTAGAAGCCCAAGTCCAGAGACCCAGGCTCAGGAAGTCTCCCCACACCGCAGAACACTGTATGATTGTTCTGAGTACTCAGTGCCCCTGTCCCCAGCCTGCTTCTGGAAACTCTGCTCTGTGTGGCCCAGCCCAGGCCCCTCCCCAAACCCGCACAGGCACCCACCCTCTTCCTCCTCACCCTCAGTCTCCGCCTCACTAGGCTCCAGGTGCTCCGGCTTCTCCAGCTGCGCCAGAAGAAGATCAGCCTTACGCTCCACCTCTGAACCTCGCATACTGATATGTACATAGGCCGAAAGAAACTTCAAAGAATGAAATTCAGGAGGCTCATGGAAATCGGTGGAATAGAATTCCAGCCAGATCTTTAAGACAGAGGACATGGCACTGCGGGAGACAGGTGGGCAACAGCATCAGAGGCCTGGCCTATCCTTCTATGCTGCCCTCCCAAGGCTCCCCTGAGTGAGCTGCAGTCTTGTACCCTCTGCCCGTGCCTGTCCATAGACCAGCCCATCCAATGTCCACGCCCAGTATGGCAGTTCTGGCACAGATGGGCCTGGCAGCCAAGGAGGGGCTGGCAAAAGCCTCCATGGGAGGAGCCTTCAACCACTGATGTGACCACGTTTCCCTTCTTCAGGGAAACCTGACAACCTCCTCTGTCTGTGTCACTGCCCCATCCCTGCTGGAATGACCTGTCCACCCCAGGAGGGTGCTGTCTGCTCTGGGCATTACTCACTGGCACACAGGAGGTGTCCAGCAATATCTGATAAATGAGGAAACAGAGGGAGGCGCTGCTCCCCTGGCCTACCCAGGGCCCTTGGAAAAGCCCAAACTTGAGCTCACACGTGAATGTACTGCCCAAGTGTCTGCATGAAAATCTGCATATCCTTTTCCCAGTGACAGCAATCTCTTGGCCCTGACCACACTCTGCACCCTCAGCACCAGCTGAGCATCCCCATGGAGGCTCCAGCCCCGAGTGTGAGCGGGATGCTCTGCACACCTCCTGCTCTGGCTCAGCACGGGCTCTGGGGGTGTGGGCAGGGCTGGGTGGGAGGGCGTGGGGATGGATTCTCTCTGGGCTCACTCTGCTCTCCAGCCTCTCGCACACCCTACGGTGCCTGGGACCACATCCCCAGCCGTCTTGACCTCTTTCCCTGCAGGGAAAGCCTTGAGCCCTCAGCCCTGTAGCAGGAATCATAAGATGTGTGAGAGCCAGAGTTCTGCCAGCCCCCCCCCCACAGGCCCCCGCAGACCACACGCAGTTGTGTGGAGATGGGAGCCCCTCCTTCTGCACCTAAACCCCACTTACCATTTTAGCTGCTCCAGGGATTCGCCATCCCCGTGACAATCAGTAATCATGTTTCCATACCTAGAGGAGGTCAGGAGTGTGTCAAATCTACCATATGGTGGCACTACCTGCTTCTCATGTCTACTGTGACTGTCTCACCTCTGACTAGACTGGAAGCCCACGAGGGCAGTGAATGCAGTCTCCTCGGTTCATTGGATTATGGTCAGTGCCCAGAAAGTGACTGCACATAGTGTGGCTTCACGTATGATTGTTGAAGGAATGAACCCCAACCAACTCCTCCCAAGATCTCTGGGTGCACCTGAAGCCGCTCTGCCCGCCTCTGGTCTCCCTGCTTTGAATACACCCAGGAGCCTACAGATAGAATCTCAAATTTCCTGTAAAAATGTGAAAACAGTGAAGCCCAAGTCAACGAGGTCAGTGAGGGGGTGACAGAGACTTCCTCGTGGGGGTGTCAGGAATCCTGAATGAGGACGACCGTGGCCCCTCCAGCAGACCTTCCACAGGGCTGGACTCAGGAGCAGCACTTTCCATGGGGGACCCACTGGAGCTTGTTCCTGTGACCACCCACTGAACACAGGAGGAAACTGAGGCTCAGAGGGGTGTGGTGACAGTCCTAAGACTCAGAGCTGGGAGGCGGCCTAGTGACACTGTGTGATCCAGGGCCTGAGTGCTCACCTGAGGAAAAGCAGGTGCAGCACATGCCGGGGACTGGCAAAGTTCTTGTAGCTTGACAGAAACAGGTGGACATAAGATTGGTCACCACCCAAGACAGCAGGCACCAGGTGCTCCACCCGCTTCTTCAGGGTGCGTGCCGGGACAGGCCACACCATGTGGGTGGCATCCGAGCTCAATGAAGATGTGTCTTCACTCCAGGACAGGACAGGGGAGAGATACACAGTGACAGCACCGTGAACCCCAAGGAGGGCAGGGGCTGGAGGCCAGTCTTAACCCCAGGGAGGACATGAGAAGACAGCCTGAGGGCCCAGGGTTAATGTACAGGGTGGTGGTTGCCACCCCGGCAGTCCCCGTTCACCCTCCAGCCAGACCTGAGGTGTGAACACACCAGGACCAGCAGGTTTATAAACCCCCCACCCTCTGCCCCTGCCCTGGGAGGGTGTCCCATGTCCCCGTTCCCCACACACTCAGGAGGAGTGGGTGCGGTCACCCAGGGAGGCTCATAGTGCTGGCCTGGCCTTGCCCAACCTCCTCTGGGCCACCTGACATTACCTTTGGGGACCTCCTCCCAGACGGCCACAGGGGTCGAGGGCGAGGGCTGAACCAGCGCCGGAAGCATTGGACAAGCCTCTCAGCACAGGGCTTCCTGGGGCTACGGCCCCGGGACCTCGGGATACAGCACAACATCTCACTCTGCCTGTGGCCAAGTGAGCTGGGGAAGGGGCTGTGTATAGAATGTGGGTGTCAGGTTACCGAGTTCCGAGTTCTCTTGGGGTCTGTCGTCAAGGAAGTGAAGTCACTTCCTGATACCTCATTTCCTGAGCCCCTCCTCTGTGTACAAGACTGCAAATGCCCCTCTGGGTACCTGTCTGCTGACCCTCCTTCCCCATGAACTCTCTCTATTGCCCACACTTCCACCAACACTGCCTGACCACACCCCTGTGCAAGGCCTGGTTGCAGCCAGCGTCACAGCTCGGAGGAGATACACGTAGGTTCATCCCCAGCTCCTGCTTCTTATCACTTTATGTGACCCTGGACCAGCCGTTGTCACTCTCATGACCTCCCCAGTCTCCCCTTTTGCACAGTGGGGATCTTTCTAGCATCTTCTTCCTAGGGATGGCATCAGGCATGTGTGAGGAAACATCTCTGAAACCTATGGCCGGTGTCACATGCAGCTAATAAACAAGACTAGAGATAAAATCCACGACGGTGTGGAAGGTAGCATGGAATACAACTAACGACAGGTCTGGTTCCTGTCATATAATCTTGAAAATGTCACTTTTGCTCTTGGTCTGTTTTCCCTGTCTGCACCATGCGACAGTTGGAATTTCATGCATTCACATACTGCTTTCCTCCATAAAACCTCACAATGGCTTCGTGTGTATTTAGGTTTGGACTCAAGTGCCACATCTCTGTCTGTGTGGTTGGCTACTCCTCAGGGGCTCCCAGTGGTCCCCACCATCTGCTGCACACATCCTCACGTAATCCCCTGCCCTGCAGTGTGGACTGGACTTAGTGACTCACTTCTAACCAATACAGGATCAAAAGTGAGAAGGTGTCACTTTCTAAATGTCATTGTAACACGCCTGTCTCTAGAGTCTTGTGCTCTGTCTCCTCTGTTCTCTCTGTTTGTATCCACCATATGCCAAGCATGGTGCCGAGAGCTGGAGAAAGAGCTGATTCAGCTGCACCCTGGCTTGGGAGATGATCCCAGGATAAGAAAGAGGAGAAGACGTGCTATCGAGTGCCTGACATTCTAAGAGAGGAAAGTGATCTAGGAGGCCATCAGAATATTCTAGATTAGGAAGCTACCTGAAGATGGTAGGAAATGAACACCATTTGCAGGGAAGAACCAGAGGCGTTTGGTCCATTAAGATGACGGCAACATGGAACTGATGTGTAAGATGTAAGTAAGTAAGAAATACTATTCACAAATTCAAATCCTTTTTTCAAAATTATTGAATGGCAGGGATAAGTGCTCATGTTCAATGCAAACATAACTAGAATTGAGGAAGATTCCATTTATGGAATAACTTTATATCTCCATTAGATGAAAGTATGCAGATATGTTCAGCAACTCTTTTCAAATTGTATAAAATATCCATTGTTGACACAATCAGGATTCCACCCCCATACTTTGGCTTCACACCCGATTTTCTTTACACCAGACACACATCCATTGCTGTGATGTAGATCCATTGCTGTCAACACTATCCCAGCCCACAGCCTACTGGTCCTGGGAGACAGCAACTCTATCACTATATTGTGTGCAGAATCCAGGAAGGGCCTAACACGGGGGCTCCATAAATACTCCCTGAAGTGCTGCACTTGAGAAGAGTCTATGATTTTATTACCTAGTGCTCTACCTACACATGTTATCACTCTGCATTATGTCATGATCCTTAGTCCCCCTCACCTGACAGTCAGCAACGCAAGAGCAGAGTCTACACCTCGGTCTGCCGCTATTCCTTGCCCCCAGCCCAGCACCTGGCAAGTAATAGGTGCCAAGTACTGATGAATGAATTGTCTGGAAACATGTGAAACAGGATTCATCAAGAATACCCAGATGGAAGGTCACCACGAACATGCTGCCTGATAACCTGCCAGCCCTTTAATTCTGTCTGCCGACCACTTCCTTCAGCCAGGAACTGCCTGGGCTCAAAGATTTCCCAGAGTCACCATCCTGCCTTGACTTCTGCCGTTCACTTTAGCCTTCTTGATTGTCCTACTTACTGTGGGTTTCTTCACTCTCAGTCTCAGGGGACACCTCTGAACCCCTAAGGTAGCCCACTGGGTCTTCCTTCTCTGGCCAACACATTCCTCTTGCTTCTGTGCATGGCCTTGATAGCAGGGTCACAGGCAATCCCAGGAAAGTGACACCCCAGCATGCTGACCTTGGGCACCCGCACTAGTCAAGGGAGCCCTCTCCCTTCATCTCCTGCAGAATCCCCCTAGGAATAGGGGATGCAGATATGTACACATGTGTAGGGAGGAAAGGGGGTCTCATGACATCTTAGCTAGAAGATGATTACAAATTTCTTAAACATTAGTAGAAAATTATGGTTCATTTGTCCTGGCATGCAACTGAATGAGAAAAAATCTGTGAAAAATTCTGACACCCATGACAAAAGAAATGATCCAAACAATACGACCATCGAGGTGCTTTTCTTTTATGTTTAGGACTAACATTTAAAAATGTGGTATTGAGGAGAATGTCACCAATATTGGGGGAGGCTCTGGAACGATGCTGAGTAGAAAATGGACAATAGATTCCTTTTTTGAGAATTAAGAGAATCTATTTTGCAGAAAGTGGCAAATGAGCTTGACTTTTAGAAACGAAGAGCATTAAAGCAAGTGAGTTTAGTGGAAAGTAGATGATATTTGGGAGAGGGGTGACGTGTTAAGTTACAAGAGGCAAAGAAATGGAAAGAACACATGTTTTGCAAAGGGAAAAATCATTCCTGTAAAACATCAGAATTGGAGTTTTCTTGCTGTTCTTTTTGTGCCTATGTAGCATCTTCTTTCTGCTGTAACTTCCAACTTGGGTTCTAGGCACTCTGTGTATGTGTGTGTTTACAAGAGAGAAATTGATAAACCTTAGTAAGCCCTAGAAAATTCTAGAGGTCTGAAATAAACAGATATTTTTCAAGTTTATTTAATTAAAAAGCAAAACAAAACAAAAACAGTGTCATCTGCTCCTATTAGGTAAAATATATGATCATATTGGAATCTTTGTGTGTGTGTGTGGCTGGCCAATATAGGGATCCACACCCTTGACCTTGGTGATACGAGGCTGTGCTCTAACCAGCTGAGCTACCAGCCAGCGTATACATGATCATATTGGAATAATATGCAACAGAGAGATACTCTGCGGCTATGGAGAATAAGCTGATTGCAAGGAAAAAAGATGCTCACAGATAAGGCAAGGGTAGGCTTTTTGTCCCCCATTGTGGAATAGTACAGGGAACAATGCAAATGTATTGAGGCTGGTAATTCCAAGTCATGGGAAGGAAATTAAAATGATGACTCTGGAAGAATAGTTTCAAATGTCAAGGAGTTTGAGGCAGGTGATCAATTTAGTGAAATGACAATTGCTTTAGGAGAGGCTGCTTCTTTGAAAGGATTGATACATACAGCAAGGCAAGGTAGGTGACTGTGCTGCTAAGTTTTTAATATTGCTATGAGTTTTTACTTTAAATATATTTGTGACTTTGCATGTAGCTCTGAATTTTGAGTGTCATAATTATTTAAGAATCTTTTATGGATTTGATTACTATAGCTTTCACTGTAATTTGATGAGGTTTTAGAACTACATTCCATTTCTAATTTTGGTTTTATTATTTCCAAGTGCCAAAATACTTAACACAGAACCACCTCTTATTCTATAATAAAAAGCAATGGAGACAAGTTATTCAGTTGAAGAAAATTACTTTTTTTTTTTTTTTTAAAGATGACCTGTAAGTGGATCCTATCGATTGATGTGGTGTTGTCAGCACCACGCTCTCCCAAGTGAGCCAATCAGCCAACCCTTCATAGGGATCCAAACACGTGGCCCTGGTGCTGTCAGCACTGCACTCTCCAAGTGCGCACGGGCCGGCCCTGCTCCATGGTAGTTTTAGCTGCTTCCCTCCTTTCTTCTCAGAATTTTCATTTTCCCATGTTCTCCTGGACAACTTCAACCCTGCTAACGATTAAAACCCATCACATCTGTCTGTCATGGTGTGGATTGGCTCCCAAGCAGAAGACTCAGGGCCTCTTTGAACTAGGACTTGCATTGACTTCAACTCAACCAAGCTGAGGCGCCGATCTTGTGATTACACTTAGCATGTGCTATGAATGGAGAGAAATGAAGTGAAAAGTGCCTATGAGATGCGAAGTCATACTTGTCACGTTCCTAGTCCCCTCTCTGGGCTTCTCTCCATCTTCAGCTCCACCTCACTGTTTACCCCTTAAAGAAGCCAGATGCTCTCTAATTCATATGTCCACGAAACACTTGGTTTCAAATAACGGGTATTAAATGAATATCTGTTGGAAGTTGTGTATCCTAAATTTGTATGTGTCCTTTATGTGACTGACGATGGCATGAATAACTAGTGTTAACAGTCTTTGATGTGCTCAGCATTAATATACATTAGGAATTGTCATGGAATCTTGTAAAATTGAAAAAAAATCCAAATGCATGTCATCTGGCCTTGGAGTCCAGTTCTTCAGTACACACTCTGCTGATTTGGGCACCTCAGTCAAGAACCCAGTCAAAGAACCTCACAGAGTCACCCACAGGCCACGAAGCCACAGCACACGAGCAAGACTTTCCTGTGCTGCCCTGTTAACCATGAGCAGATGCCAAGGGCCCCAGATGTTTCAGCAAATCCTCTAGTTTCAGCAACTCCTCTAATAAGAAATAGGCCAAAGCAAACAAACAAAAAAGGAAAAAGCGAATTGGAAGAAATAGAGATCATGCAAGGGAAACAGAAAATACCATTAACTTCCTCAGAGTTATAGGAGAGAAACTGTTGGACTAACTGAAGAAGAACAGACATTGTTAAAGTAGAAGAGGGAGAAGATGAATCAAATAACCATGAGGTCATTTAGAAATTAAAAATATAACTGTTGAAATTTTTGTTTGTTTGTTTTGTGTGTGTGTGTGTGTGTGTGTGACAGTTAAGGGCGTTGTAACCATAGGGGTGGTGTCGCCCGCACCGCGCTCAGCCAGTGAGCACACCGGCCATCCCTATGTGGGATCCGAACCCGCGGCAGCGCCCCTGCGCTCCCAGCGCCGCTCTCTCCCGTGTGCGCCACGGGGCGGCCCATAAGTGTTGAAATTTAAATTAGAAAACAACTCACTAGAAAGATGAGAAAATAACACAAGGGAAGCCTGATTAGATCAAAAAAACAAAGGGATAACAAGAAAGATACAATTGAAAGAAAAGCATAAAAAAGTAAAAGGAGTAAAACGGAAAGAGAGAGAGAAAACGGAAGTGCGTGTCCGCAGAGCCAGTGTCTGAAGAACACGCGCTCCAGGAAGAGCCGCGGAGATGGGCAGGAGGAGAGAACCGTGGGAGAAAGGAGGAAGGGACAGGTCCCGGAGGTCCCCATAGGTCCCCACGTGGAGAGTGACGATGGGTCCATACGCCGCCCCGCACTGGGGAAGCACAGGGGACACCGTGTCAACTATGGGTGCGGGGGTCAAGGGGACGGACCCTGCGGAGGAGCCTCAAGAGGGAGACGACAGGGGAGTCCGGCCTTCAGCGTCTCGTGCAGAGTCGGTTCCGATCTCAGCTTTTCCTCGTCAAACGTGAGTCCGACAAGGCGAGGACGGGCCTCTGGACGTTTAGCAGCCCAAGACCGTTTTCTTAGCAGTCTATGGGGGGCGTCTCCCACTAGGAAGAAGACATAAACCCGGACAGGGGACAGGGCCCTGGTGACGGCCACGGGGGAACATACCGAACCCGACTGCTCGGAGGCTGCATTGTAGACATTGGATCCCAGGAGGTGTCGTCCAGAGCACCACATGGGTCCCTGAGGCGTTCACCTGTGGTGACAGCAGCTGCCCTAACAGGGACAGTGCGCGTGCGCAGACGCCACCGCGCACAGAGGACAAGCGGTCCGCGCCGGGCTGTCAGCCGCGTCCCCGCAGCCGCCGGTGCGCGGCGCTCAGAGCCGCGGATGGGAAGCCGCGGTCGCGGGGTGCGCTCTCCGTGGCGCCTCCTGGTGACCCTGCCTGCAGCTGCCGCCCCCAGGCCGCCCGTCCCGCCCGGGGACAGGAGCGCACGACCGGCTGCTCTCCACTCCCTGCTCCCGCCCCTCTGCGGCCGATGACAGCGGGTTCCAGCGACAGGACGGATTCCCACGGGCGCTCCAGGTCGGTGCAAGGGGTCCGCGCTGACGAGGCGCCGAGCACAGCCGTGAGGGGAACCCGCGTGGGCTATCGTCGGCCGACGGTCCTGGCGGTTCCTCGGCCCCAGGCTGGCAGGCACAGTCCGCGGCGTGACAGTCCTGACCGCGGAGCCGTGTGCTATTAAAGCTACACGGTCACCACGAGCGACGGTATCTTGTGTACTTTTTCAAAACTGAGTTTTCTATTCTATGACTGTACTCAACCGTATGAAATATAGAATTAGTAATTTATCAAATTGCGTAAAAAATGTCAATTGTTATTTATATATAAACAAAATTTATAGATTTATTTGGAAGAATTGATTTATTTTCCCTACTTATTTTCTCATCTATGAACATGTACATCTCTTCATTGTCTTCAGTTTGTTCGTTTTTTCAATAACATTTTACACTCAGTGTTTAGAAATCATGATTGTAAAAATGCACCCTAATTATTCATGCAAACCTTATGAATGAAAATTTGGGGTGTTTCCAACCCTTAGTAATAGGTATTGTCATATTAACAATCTTGTCGACACCTCACCTTATAATTTTTCAAGGTTACATATGATATAGATTCCTGAATATTGGGTTACAGTATAAAATAGTAAATATACAAGTATAATTTTGCTAAATTTTCCGAGTTTCTGCTCCTTATGGGCTCTACCATTTGCATTCCACCACAGTGTATTATAATACCTGGATCCCCACAGTCTCACTAACAAGTTTGTTATCAAAAAATTAAATTTTGCAAATCTAATAGGTGAAGTATTGTATTTCAATATATTTTAAATGTCTAGTTCTCTATGAGGGATTTTAAGCACCTCATTAAGTATTGATGCCAATTTAAATTTCCTTTTGTGTTATTAGATTGTTCATATATTTTGTTCATTTTTATTTCATTTTGTTGGTCATTTCCATCTCATTTTTTCACACATCATTGTGTTAGTGATATTATCCTAGTTTAAGAGGTTTTTTGTTTTTTTGCTTTTTTTAAAATTGAAACATTATTGATCACCCATTTTAAGTATTATAGCTTGTAATTACTTTTTGTCGTGTCCTTTTGACCTAGTTGATGGCATTTACCTTTTGTTTGAGTTTTCTTTGCTTTATTAATGGCTGCTATGCCATCCATCTTAACTGCTGCTACATTAGTAGCAGCATATTTTCACCAGTGATTTGAAATGCTATCTTTCTTAAATACTAAATTTCTATAAATCTTGGGTATCTCTTTGAATTCTCCATTCTTTTTCATTAGGTTTTATATTTACTTATAAACAAATTCCATATGGTCTTGATAATGAAGAATTTACAAAAAAAATTTTTTTCTATCTCTGGTAGACTTACACCTCCCTTTTGATTTGTTTCCTCAATTTTTTCTGATGAACGATTAGTGTTTCATCAACATTTTATATTCATCCTTTTTTGTTGTAGGTGAAGAAACAAATGAGACTATTTTTAATGTGATCATGACACACGTATAAAGTAACTTAGGAGAAAATAAAATCCTTAGGATCCTGTGGCTTTCTGGCCAAGAAAATATCTCTGACATTTCTCTATCGTTTGTGTATGTATGTTTTAAGAGTGTTCTAATGCTTAAATCACATAGTTAAACAGGCTTTGTTGAGTTCTTGTTAGCTTTATGCCAAATATTTTAACAATTTTGTGGCTATTGAAAATGGAATCTTGATTTGTGGAATGTAATCTAGATAGTTATTGTTATTACATAAGACATTTATTAATTTTATATGTGAATTTTTCTAAATCGCAACATTTAAATTTTATTTTAGAAAGTCGTCTTGTTTGTAATAGGTTTTTAATTAATTCTTTTTGATTTTCTAAATTCACAATACATACACATAACACATTTTTCTCCATCTTGAGATATACAAATATGTATGGTCAAACCTTATTTTATCTACTGTTTTGATATTTATGAGTCTTACATTTTCTCAAAAGTACTTTGGCTTCTGGAAAATTATTATCTATTTTCTTTCTCCTAATGCTTAATACTTTTGCAAAATATTGAAGTTAGTAATTCATCTCAAATTTAATTTTGTGAACGGTACCTAGCAAAAGCATAACTGGATTTAATTTCCAAATAAATAATATTTCAATCCCTGTAATGATGAAGTGCTTTCCCCTAAGTAATCTGAATCCTTTCCACACATATACCAGAATCTGTTTCAAAATTCAAACTTTTACTCCACTTCGCTTATTCTTTGCCAATCTCATTCACTTTCAAGTATGTTCCTTTGCAATACATTTTATTAGACGGAGCAAATTTCCTCTTTGTTTTCATTATTATTGTTCTTCTTATGTCTTGAACATTTTGGGGGCCATTTTTGCACATAATTTTTTTTTCATATTAACTTTGAGGTTATTTGACAAGTCCCCTAAACATCACTCTTTGGAATTTTTCAAGTTTAGATTTATTGAATCTATTGATTAACATAGGTAGAATACATATATATGTGGCGTAACTTCCTAGCATCACTGCTGCCCGGCACAGGGACACACCTGGGCATTTTGGTAGGAGCTGCTGAGTGGCTCCTGCGACAGGGGTATCTATGAACACATCTCCTGGGGCATCTGCTGGGACCTCTTCTTCCTTCATTCTCACAAGAGCTGGTCGTCACCAGACATACAGACCTGCCCATCTGATGGGGCAAATGCTATCTGAATAGTGAGCAAATTTCTGTGCATCATCATTAGGGAGGCCGCGGATGTCTGACATTTACTGGCCATGTGAATTGCTTCCCTGTGGAACTGCAGGAATATGTCCTTTGTCCCTATGGATAAATGAGAACTCTTTGTACAACTAGGATGCATACTACCCTTTCTCTGCCCATGAAGAATTTTCCAGTCTGGGGTTTGTCTTTTCACCTTTTGGCATTATTCTGGTTTTTGTTTGGACCAGGAAAAGTCAGCATTTTCCTCAGTGGCTTCTGGCTCTCTGGTCATTCAAAAGTAGTTCCTATTTCAAGATTATGGCGATAATAACTATCAGGGCTTTGTGTTTCTACATAGAGTCTTTGATTTTTCTGTAATTTTCCTCTTACTAAAAACATAAAATGAAAATTATTCAGATCTTTCTCATATTATGCGGCCAGATACAAAAGGCCACATAACATATAACTGTACTGATAGGAACAATCCACGATAGGTAAATTCACACACACAGAAAATGGAGTGGTAGTCAGGGACAGGGAGAGGCGGGATGGGGAGTGACAGCTTAATGGCTACAGAGTTGATGAAGCTGTTTGATCACTAGATGGTGGTAAGGGTTGCGCCATATTAAAAATGTACTTAATGCCACTGAATGGTAATTTTGAAAATATTAAAAACACTTTATTTTATACAAGGGATATTATTGAAAATAAAAGATGAAAAAATTTGAGGAGATGCAGGACACAGACAAAAATGAGGAGAAGCACAGCGTCAAGGAAGGGCAAGAACAGATCTGGAGTGGGGACTGGTGAGGGTGTTTGTGGGAGCTCTGGAGCCAGGGCTCCCCTGGGTGCTGGTGTTTCTTCTAATTCTTCTGATGTTTCAGGAACGGTTATGTCAGGTCGCTCTAGCTCTACCTCTGGATCTTGATCTTTCTCCTGCTCTTTCTCTTGCTCTTTCTCCTGATCATTCTCTTGATCTTTCTGTTGCTCCTGCTCTGGATCTTGCGTCTGATCTACCACTTGCTCTGGATCTTGTTCCTGCTCTACCTCTTGCTCTGGATCTTGCTCCTGCTCTACCTCTTGCTCTGGATCTTGCTCCTGCTCTACTTCTTGCTCTGGCTTGGGCTCTGGATCTTGCTCTCGCTCTGCCTCTGGCAGTGGAGGTGGAGCTGGAGCTGGAACTCGAGCCGAACATGGCAGCAGCACTTGGGACAGTTGTTCAGCCGGGGCGGAAGCTGGAACTGGAGAGACAACAATTGAAAATATCAATGTGAGTTTCTATGTCTCATCCAATGACACTGTCTTTCTAGAAGCCCAAGTCCAGAGACCGAGGCTCAGGAAGTCTCCCCACACCGCAGAACACTGTATGATTGTTCTGAGTACTCAGTGCCCCTGTCCCCAGCCTGCTTCTGGAAACTCTGCTCTGTGTGGCCCAGCCCAGGCCCCTCCCCAAACCCGCACAGGCACCCACCCTCTTCCTCCTCACCCTCAGTCTCCGCCTCACTAGGCTCCAGGTGCTCCGGCTTCTCCAGCTGCGCCAGAAGAAGATCAGCCTTACGCTCCACCTCTGAACCTCGCATACTGATATGTACATAGGCCGAAAGAAACTTCAAAGAATGAAATTCAGGAGGCTCATGGAAATCGGTGGAATAGAATTCCAGCCAGATCTTTAAGACAGAGGACATGGCACTGCGGGAGACAGGTGGGCAACAGCATCAGAGGCCTGGCCTATCCTTCTATGCTGCCCTCCCAAGGCTCCCCTGAGTGAGCTGCAGTCTTGTACCCTCTGCCCGTGCCTGTCCATAGACCAGCCCATCCAATGTCCACCCCCAGTATGGCAGTTCTGGCACAGATGGGCCTGGCAGCCAAGGAGGGGCTGGCAAAAGCCTCCATGGGAGGAGCCTTCAACCACTGATGTGACCACGTTTCCCTTCTTCAGGGAAACCTGACAACCTCCTCTGTCTGTGTCACTGCCCCATCCCTGCTGGAATGACCTGTCCACCCCAGGAGGGTGCTGTCTGCTCTGGGCATTACTCACTGGCACACAGGAGGTGTCCAGCAATATCTGATAAATGAGGAAACAGAGGGAGGCGCTGCTCCCCTGGCCTACCCAGGGCCCTTGGAAAAGCCCAAACTTGAGCTCACACGTGAATGTACTGCCCAAGTGTCTGCATGAAAATCTGCATATCCTTTTCCCAGTGACAGCAATCTCTTGGCCCTGACCACACTCTGCACCCTCAGCACCAGCTGAGCATCCCCATGGAGGCTCCAGCCCCGAGTGTGAGCGGGATGCTCTGCACACCTCCTGCTCTGGCTCAGCACGGGCTCTGGGGGTGTGGGCAGGGCTGGGTGGGAGGGCGTGGGGATGGATTCTCTCTGGGCTCACTCTGCTCTCCAGCCTCTCGCACACCCTACGGTGCCTGGGACCACATCCCCAGCCGTCTTGACCTCTTTCCCTGCAGGGAAAGCCTTGAGCCCTCAGCCCTGTAGCAGGAATCATAAGATGTGTGAGAGCCAGAGTTCTGCCAGCCCCCCCCCCCACAGGCCCCCGCAGACCACACGCAGTTGTGTGGAGATGGGAGCCCCTCCTTCTGCACCTAAACCCCACTTACCATTTTAGCTGCTCCAGGGATTCGCCATCCCCGTGACAATCAGTAATCATGTTTCCATACCTAGAGGAGGTCAGGAGTGTGTCAAATCTACCATATGGTGGCACTACCTGCTTCTCATGTCTACTGTGACTGTCTCACCTCTGACTAGACTGGAAGCCCACGAGGGCAGTGAATGCAGTCTCCTCGGTTCATTGGATTATGGTCAGTGCCCAGAAAGTGACTGCACATAGTGTGGCTTCACGTATGATTGTTGAAGGAATGAACCCCAACCAACTCCTCCCAAGATCTCTGGGTGCACCTGAAGCCGCTCTGCCCGCCTCTGGTCTCCCTGCTTTGAATACACCCAGGAGCCTACAGATAGAATCTCAAATTTCCTGTAAAAATGTGAAAACAGTGAAGCCCAAGTCAACGAGGTCAGTGAGGGGGTGACAGAGACTTCCTCGTGGGGGTGTCAGGAATCCTGAATGAGGACGACCGTGGCCCCTCCAGCAGACCTTCCACAGGGCTGGACTCAGGAGCAGCACTTTCCATGGGGGACCCACTGGAGCTTGTTCCTGTGACCACCCACTGAACACAGGAGGAAACTGAGGCTCAGAGGGGTGTGGTGACAGTCCTAAGACTCAGAGCTGGGAGGCGGCCTAGTGACACTGTGTGATCCAGGGCCTGAGTGCTCACCTGAGGAAAAGCAGGTGCAGCACATGCCGGGGACTGGCAAAGTTCTTGTAGCTTGACAGAAACAGGTGGACATAAGATTGGTCACCACCCAAGACAGCAGGCACCAGGTGCTCCACCCGCTTCTTCAGGGTGCGTGCCGGGACAGGCCACACCATGTGGGTGGCATCCGAGCTCAATGAAGATGTGTCTTCACTCCAGGACAGGACAGGGGAGAGATACACAGTGACAGCACCGTGAACCCCAAGGAGGGCAGGGGCTGGAGGCCAGTCTTAACCCCAGGGAGGACATGAGAAGACAGCCTGAGGGCCCAGGGTTAATGTACAGGGTGGTGGTTGCCACCCCGGCAGTCCCCGTTCACCCTCCAGCCAGACCTGAGGTGTGAACACACCAGGACCAGCAGGTTTATAAACCCCCCACCCTCTGCCCCTGCCCTGGGAGGGTGTCCCATGTCCCCGTTCCCCACACACTCAGGAGGAGTGGGTGCGGTCACCCAGGGAGGCTCATAGTGCTGGCCTGGCCTTGCCCAACCTCCTCTGGGCCACCTGACATTACCTTTGGGGACCTCCTCCCAGACGGCCACAGGGGTCGAGGGCGAGGGCTGAACCAGCGCCGGAAGCATTGGACAAGCCTCTCAGCACAGGGCTTCCTGGGGCTACGGCCCCGGGACCTCGGGATACAGCACAACATCTCACTCTGCCTGTGGCCAAGTGAGCTGGGGAAGGGGCTGTGTATAGAATGTGGGTGTCAGGTTACCGAGTTCCGAGTTCTCTTGGGGTCTGTCGTCAAGGAAGTGAAGTCACTTCCTGATACCTCATTTCCTGAGCCCCTCCTCTGTGTACAAGACTGCAAATGCCCCTCTGGGTACCTGTCTGCTGACCCTCCTTCCCCATGAACTCTCTCTATTGCCCACACTTCCACCAACACTGCCTGACCACACCCCTGTGCAAGGCCTGGTTGCAGCCAGCGTCACAGCTCGGAGGAGATACACGTAGGTTCATCCCCAGCTCCTGCTTCTTATCACTTTATGTGACCCTGGACCAGCCGTTGTCACTCTCATGACCTCCCCAGTCTCCCCTTTTGCACAGTGGGGATCTTTCTAGCATCTTCTTCCTAGGGATGGCATCAGGCATGTGTGAGGAAACATCTCTGAAACCTATGGCCGGTGTCACATGCAGCTAATAAACAAGACTAGAGATAAAATCCACGACGGTGTGGAAGGTAGCATGGAATACAACTAACGACAGGTCTGGTTCCTGTCATATAATCTTGAAAATGTCACTTTTGCTCTTGGTCTGTTTTCCCTGTCTGCACCATGCGACAGTTGGAATTTCATGCATTCACATACTGCTTTCCTCCATAAAACCTCACAATGGCTTCGTGTGTATTTAGGTTTGGACTCAAGTGCCACATCTCTGTCTGTGTGGTTGGCTACTCCTCAGGGGCTCCCAGTGGTCCCCACCATCTGCTGTACACATCCTCACGTAATCCCCTGCCCTGCAGTGTGGACTGGACTTAGTGACTCACTTCTAACCAATACAGGATCAAAAGTGAGAAGGTGTCACTTTCTAAATGTCATTGTAACACGCCTGTCTCTAGAGTCTTGTGCTCTGTCTCCTCTGTTCTCTCTGTTTGTATCCACCATATGCCAAGCATGGTGCCGAGAGCTGGAGAAAGAGCTGATTCAGCTGCACCCTGGCTTGGGAGATGATCCCAGGATAAGAAAGAGGAGAAGACGTGCTATCGAGTGCCTGACATTCTAAGAGAGGAAAGTGATCTAGGAGGCCATCAGAATATTCTAGATTAGGAAGCTACCTGAAGATGGTAGGAAATGAACACCATTTGCAGGGAAGAACCAGAGGCGTTTGGTCCATTAAGATGACGGCAACATGGAACTGATGTGTAAGATGTAAGTAAGTAAGAAATACTATTCACAAATTCAAATCCTTTTTTCAAAATTATTGAATGGCAGGGATAAGTGCTCATGTTCAATGCAAACATAACTAGAATTGAGGAAGATTCCATTTATGGAATAACTTTATATCTCCATTAGATGAAAGTATGCAGATATGTTCAGCAACTCTTTTCAAATTGTATAAAATATCCATTGTTGACACAATCAGGATTCCACCCCCATACTTTGGCTTCACACCCGATTTTCTTTACACCAGACACACATCCATTGCTGTGATGTAGATCCATTGCTGTCAACACTATCCCAGCCCACAGCCTACTGGTCCTGGGAGACAGCAACTCTATCACTATATTGTGTGCAGAATCCAGGAAGGGCCTAACACGGGGGCTCCATAAATACTCCCTGAAGTGCTGCACTTGAGAAGAGTCTATGATTTTATTACCTAGTGCTCTACCTACACATGTTATCACTCTGCATTATGTCATGATCCTTAGTCCCCCTCACCTGACAGTCAGCAACCCAGGAGCAGAGTCTACACCTCGGTCTGCCGCTATTCCTTGCCCCCAGCCCAGCACCTGGCAAGTAATAGGTGCCAAGTACTGATGAATGAATTGTCTGGAAACATGTGAAACAGGATTCATCAAGAATACCCAGATGGAAGGTCACCACGAACATGCTGCCTGATAACCTGCCAGCCCTTTAATTCTGTCTGCCGACCACTTCCTTCAGCCAGGAACTGCCTGGGCTCAAAGATTTCCCAGAGTCACCATCCTGCCTTGACTTCTGCCGTTCACTTTAGCCTTCTTGATTGTCCTACTTACTGTGGGTTTCTTCACTCTCAGTCTCAGGGGACACCTCTGAACCCCTAAGGTAGCCCACTGGGTCTTCCTTCTCTGGCCAACACATTCCTCTTGCTTCTGTGCATGGCCTTGATAGCAGGGTCACAGGCAATCCCAGGAAAGTGACACCCCAGCATGCTGACCTTGGGCACCCGCACTAGTCAAGGGAGCCCTCTCCCTTCATCTCCTGCAGAATCCTCCTAGGAATAGGGGATGCAGATATGTACACATGTGTAGGGAGGAAAGGGGGTCTCATGACATCTTAGCTAAAGATGATTACAAATTTCTTAAACATTAGTAGAAAATTATGGTTCATTTGTCCTGGCATGCAACTGAATGAGAAAAAATCTGTGAAAAATTCTGACACCCATGACAAAAGAAATGATCCAAACAATACGACCATCGAGGTGCTTTTCTTTTATGTTTAGGACTAACATTTAAAAATGTGGTATTGAGGAGAATGTCACCAATATTGGGGGAGGCTCTGGAACGATGCTGAGTAGAAAATGGACAATAGATTCCTTTTTTGAGAATTAAGAGAATCTATTTTGCAGAAAGTGGCAAATGAGCTTGACTTTTAGAAACGAAGAGCATTAAAGCAAGTGAGTTTAGTGGAAAGTAGATGATATTTGGGAGAGGGGTGACGTGTTAAGTTACAAGAGGCAAAGAAATGGAAAGAACACATGTTTTGCAAAGGGAAAAATCATTCCTGTAAAACATCAGAATTGGAGTTTTCTTGCTGTTCTTTTTGTGCCTATGTAGCATCTTCTTTCTGCTGTAACTTCCAACTTGGGTTCTAGGCACTCTGTGTATGTGTGTGTTTACAAGAGAGAAATTGATAAACCTTAGTAAGCCCTAGAAAATTCTAGAGGTCTGAAATAAACAGATATTTTTCAAGTTTATTTAATTAAAAAGCAAAACAAAACAAAAACAGTGTCATCTGCTCCTATTAGGTAAAATATATGATCATATTGGAATCTTTGTGTGTGTGTGTGGCTGGCCAATATAGGGATCCACACCCTTGACCTTGGTGATACGAGGCTGTGCTCTAACCAGCTGAGCTACCAGCCAGCCTATACATGATCATATTGGAATAATATGCAACAGAGAGATACTCTGCGGCTATGGAGAATAAGCTGATTGCAAGGAAAAAAGATGCTCACAGATAAGGCAAGGGTAGGCTTTTTGTCCCCCATTGTGGAATAGTACAGGGAACAATGCAAATGTATTGAGGCTGGTAATTCCAAGTCATGGGAAGGAAATTAAAATGATGACTCTGGAAGAATAGTTTCAAATATCAAGGAGTTTGAGGCAGGTGATCAATTTAGTGAAATGACAATTGCTTTAGGAGAGGCTGCTTCTTTGAAAGGATTGATACATACAGCAAGGCAAGGTAGGTGACTGTGCTGCTAAGTTTTTAATATTGCTATGAGTTTTTACTTTAAATATATTTGTGACTTTGCATGTAGCTCTGAATTTTGAGTGTCATAATTATTTAAGAATCTTTTATGGATTTGATTACTATAGCTTTCACTGTAATTTGATGAGGTTTTAGAACTACATTCCATTTCTAATTTTGGTTTTATTATTTCCAAGTGCCAAAATACTTAACACAGAACCACCTCTTATTCTATAATAAAAAGCAATGGAGACAAGTTATTCAGTTGAAAAAAATTACTTTTTTTTTTTTTTTAAAGATGACCTGTAAGTGGATCCTATCGATTGATGTGGTGTTGTCAGCACCACGCTCTCCCAAGTGAGCCAATCAGCAAACCCTTCATAGGGATCCAAACACGTGGCCCTGGTGCTGTCAGCACTGCACTCTCCAAGTGCGCACGGGCCGGCCCTGCTCCATGGTAGTTTTAGCTGCTTCCCTCCTTTCTTCTCAGAATTTTCATTTTCCCATGTTCTCCTGGACAACTTCAACCCTGCTAACGATTAAAACCCATCACATCTGTCTGTCATGGTGTGGATTGGCTCCCAAGCAGAAGACTCAGGGCCTCTTTGAACTAGGACTTGCATTGACTTCAACTCAACCAAGCTGAGGCGCCGATCTTGTGATTACACTTAGCATGTGCTATGAATGGAGAGAAATGAAGTGAAAAGTGCCTATGAGATGCGAAGTCATACTTGTCACGTTCCTAGTCCCCTCTCTGGGCTTCTCTCCATCTTCAGCTCCACCTCACTGTTTACCCCTTAAAGAAGCCAGATGCTCTCTAATTCATATGTCCACGAAACACTTGGTTTCAAATAACGGGTATTAAATGAATATCTGTTGGAAGTTGTGTATCCTAAATTTGTATGTGTCCTTTATGTGACTGACGATGGCATGAATAACTAGTGTTAACAGTCTTTGATGTGCTCAGCATTAATATACATTAGGAATTGTCATGGAATCTTGTAAAATTGAAAAAAAATCCAAATGCATGTCATCTGGCCTTGGAGTCCAGTTCTTCAGTACACACTCTGCTGATTTGGGCACCTCAGTCAAGAACCCAGTCAAAGAACCTCACAGAGTCACCCACAGGCCACGAAGCCACAGCACACGAGCAAGACTTTCCTGTGCTGCCCTGTTAACCATGAGCAGATGCCAAGGGCCCCAGATGTTTCAGCAAATCCTCTAGTTTCAGCAACTCCTCTAATAAGAAATAGGCCAAAGCAAACAAACAAAAAAGGAAAAAGCGAATTGGAAGAAATAGAGATCATGCAAGGGAAACAGAAAATACCATTAACTTCCTCAGAGTTATAGGAGAGAAACTGTTGGACTAACTGAAGAAGAACAGACATTGTTAAAGTAGAAGAGGGAGAAGATGAATCAAATAACCATGAGGTCATTTAGAAATTAAAAATATAACTGTTGAAATTTTTGTTTGTTTGTTTTGTGTGTGTGTGTGTGTGTGTGTGACAGTTAAGGGCGTTGTAACCATAGGGGTGGTGTCGCCCGCACCGCGCTCAGCCAGTGAGCACACCGGCCATCCCTATGTGGGATCCGAACCCGCGGCAGCGCCCCTGCGCTCCCAGCGCCGCTCTCTCCCGTGTGCGCCACGGGGCGGCCCATAAGTGTTGAAATTTAAATTAGAAAACAACTCACTAGAAAGATGAGAAAATAACACAAGGGAAGCCTGATTAGATCAAAAAAACAAAGGGATAACAAGAAAGATACAATTGAAAGAAAAGCATAAAAAAGTAAAAGGAGTAAAAGGGAAAGAGAGAGAGAAAACGGAAGTGCGTGTCCGCAGAGCCAGTGTCTGAAGAACACGCGCTCCAGGAAGAGCCGCGGAGATGGGCAGGAGGAGAGAACCGTGGGAGAAAGGAGGAAGGGACAGGTCCCGGAGGTCCCCATAGGTCCCCACGTGGAGAGTGACGATGGGTCCATACGCCGCCCCGCACTGGGGAAGCACAGGGGACACCGTGTCAACTATGGGTGCGGGGGTCAAGGGGACGGACCCTGCGGAGGAGCCTCAAGAGGGAGACGACAGGGGAGTCCGGCCTTCAGCGTCTCGTGCAGAGTCGGTTCCGATCTCAGCTTTTCCTCGTCAAACGTGAGTCCGACAAGGCGAGGACGGGCCTCTGGACGTTTAGCAGCCCAAGACCGTTTTCTTAGCAGTCTATGGGGGGCGTCTCCCACTAGGAAGAAGACATAAACCCGGACAGGGGACAGGGCCCTGGTGACGGCCACGGGGGAACATACCGAACCCGACTGCTCGGAGGCTGCATTGTAGACATTGGATCCCAGGAGGTGTCGTCCAGAGCACCACATGGGTCCCTGAGGCGTTCACCTGTGGTGACAGCAGCTGCCCTAACAGGGACAGTGCGCGTGCGCAGACGCCACCGCGCACAGAGGACAAGCGGTCCGCGCCGGGCTGTCAGCCGCGTCCCCGCAGCCGCCGGTGCGCGGCGCTCAGAGCCGCGGATGGGAAGCCGCGGTCGCGGGGTGCGCTCTCCGTGGCGCCTCCTGGTGACCCTGCCTGCAGCTGCCGCCCCCAGGCCGCCCGTCCCGCCCGGGGACAGGAGCGCACGACCGGCTGCTCTCCACTCCCTGCTCCCGCCCCTCTGCGGCCGATGACAGCGGGTTCCAGCGACAGGACGGATTCCCACGGGCGCTCCAGGTCGGTGCAAGGGGTCCGCGCTGACGAGGCGCCGAGCACAGCCGTGAGGGGAACCCGCGTGGGCTATCGTCGGCCGACGGTCCTGGCGGTTCCTCGGCCCCAGGCTGGCAGGCACAGTCCGCGGCGTGACAGTCCTGACCGCGGAGCCGTGTGCTATTAAAGCTACACGGTCACCACGAGCGACGGTATCTTGTGTACTTTTTCAAAACTGAGTTTTCTATTCTATGACTGTACTCAACCGTATGAAATATAGAATTAGTAATTTATCAAATTGCGTAAAAAATGTCAATTGTTATTTATATATAAACAAAATTTATAGATTTATTTGGAAGAATTGATTTATTTTCCCTACTTATTTTCTCATCTATGAACATGTACATCTCTTCATTGTCTTCAGTTTGTTCGTTTTTTCAATAACATTTTACACTCAGTGTTTAGAAATCATGATTGTAAAAATGCACCCTAATTATTCATGCAAACCTTATGAATGAAAATTTGGGGTGTTTCCAACCCTTAGTAATAGGTATTGTCATATTAACAATCTTGTCGACACCTCACCTTATAATTTT
Organism: Cynocephalus volans; assembly: GCF_027409185.1. NCBI lineage: Eukaryota > Metazoa > Chordata > Mammalia > Dermoptera > Cynocephalidae > Cynocephalus > Cynocephalus volans. Next base: position 49,553,749 of record NC_084476.1, on the reverse strand, counting down.
TCAAGGTTACATATGATATAGATTCCTGAATATTGGGTTACAGTATAAAATAGTAAATATACAAGTATAATTTTGCTAAATTTTGCGAGTTTCTGCTCCTTATGGGCTCTACCATTTGCATTCCACCACAGTGTATTATAATACCTGGATCCCCACAGTCTCACTAACAAGTTTGTTATCAAAAAATTAAATTTTGCAAATCTAATAGGTGAAGTATTGTATTTCAATATATTTTAAATGTCTAGTTCTCTATGAGGGATTTTAAGCACCTCATTAAGTATTGATGCCAATTTAAATTTCCTTTTGTGTTATTAGATTGTTCATATATTTTGTTCATTTTTATTTCATTTTGTTGGTCATTTCCATCTCATTTTTTCACACATCATTGTGTTAGTGATATTATCCTAGTTTAAGAGGTTTTTTGTTTTTTTGCTTTTTTTAAAATTGAAACATTATTGATCACCCATTTTAAGTATTATAGCTTGTAATTACTTTTTGTCGTGTCCTTTTGACCTAGTTGATGGCATTTACCTTTTGTTTGAGTTTTCTTTGCTTTATTAATGGCTGCTATGCCATCCATCTTAACTGCTGCTACATTAGTAGCAGCATATTTTCACCAGTGATTTGAAATGCTATCTTTCTTAAATACTAAATTTCTATAAATCTTGGGTATCTCTTTGAATTCTCCATTCTTTTTCATTAGGTTTTATATTTACTTATAAACAAATTCCATATGGTCTTGATAATGAAGAATTTACAAAAAAAATTTTTTTCTATCTCTGGTAGACTTACACCTCCCTTTTGATTTGTTTCCTCAATTTTTTCTGATGAACGATTAGTGTTTCATCAACATTTTATATTCATCCTTTTTTGTTGTAGGTGAAGAAACAAATGAGACTATTTTTAATGTGATCATGACACACGTATAAAGTAACTTAGGAGAAAATAAAATCCTTAGGATCCTGTGGCTTTCTGGCCAAGAAAATATCTCTGACATTTCTCTATCGTTTGTGTATGTATGTTTTAAGAGTGTTCTAATGCTTAAATCACATAGTTAAACAGGCTTTGTTGAGTTCTTGTTAGCTTTATGCCAAATATTTTAACAATTTTGTGGCTATTGAAAATGGAATCTTGATTTGTGGAATGTAATCTAGATAGTTATTGTTATTACATAAGACATTAATTAATTTTATATGTGAATTTTTCTAAATCGCAACATTTAAATTTTATTTTAGAAAGTCGTCTTGTTTGTAATAGGTTTTTAATTAATTCTTTTTGATTTTCTAAATTCACAATACATACACATAACACATTTTTCTCCATCTTGAGATATACAAATATGTATGGTCAAACCTTATTTTATCTACTGTTTTGATATTTATGAGTCTTACATTTTCTCAAAAGTACTTTGGCTTCTGGAAAATTATTATCTATTTTCTTTCTCCTAATGCTTAATACTTTTGCAAAATATTGAAGTTAGTAATTCATCTCAAATTTAATTTTGTGAACGGTACCTAGCAAAAGCATAACTGGATTTAATTTCCAAATAAATAATATTTCAATCCCTGTAATGATGAAGTGCTTTCCCCTAAGTAATCTGAATCCTTTCCACACATATACCAGAATCTGTTTCAAAATTCAAACTTTTACTCCACTTCGCTTATTCTTTGCCAATCTCATTCACTTTCAAGTATGTTCCTTTGCAATACATTTTATTAGACGGAGCAAATTTCCTCTTTGTTTTCATTATTATTGTTCTTCTTATGTCTTGAACATTTTGGGGGCCATTTTTGCACATAATTTTTTTTTCATATTAACTTTGAGGTTATTTGACAAGTCCCCTAAACATCACTCTTTGGAATTTTTCAAGTTTAGATTTATTGAATCTATTGATTAACATAGGTAGAATACATATATATGTGGCGTAACTTCCTAGCATCACTGCTGCCCGGCACAGGGACACACCTGGGCATTTTGGTAGGAGCTGCTGAGTGGCTCCTGCGACAGGGGTATCTATGAACACATCTCCTGGGGCATCTGCTGGGACCTCTTCTTCCTTCATTCTCACAAGAGCTGGTCGTCACCAGACATACAGACCTGCCCATCTGATGGGGCAAATGCTATCTGAATAGTGAGCAAATTTCTGTGCATCATCATTAGGGAGGCCGCGGATGTCTGACATTTACTGGCCATGTGAATTGCTTCCCTGTGGAACTGCAGGAATATGTCCTTTGTCCCTATGGATAAATGAGAACTCTTTGTACAACTAGGATGCATACTACCCTTTCTCTGCCCATGAAGAATTTTCCAGTCTGGGGTTTGTCTTTTCACCTTTTGGCATTATTCTGGTTTTTGTTTGGACCAGGAAAAGTCAGCATTTTCCTCAGTGGCTTCTGGCTCTCTGGTCATTCAAAAGTAGTTCCTATTTCAAGATTATGGCGATAATAACTATCAGGGCTTTGTGTTTCTACATAGAGTCTTTGATTTTTCTGTAATTTTCCTCTTACTAAAAACATAAAATGAAAATTATTCAGATCTTTCTCATATTATGCGGCCAGATACAAAAGGCCACATAACATATAACTGTACTGATAGGAACAATCCACGATAGGTAAATTCACACACACAGAAAATGGAGTGGTAGTCAGGGACAGGGAGAGGCGGGATGGGGAGTGACAGCTTAATGGCTACAGAGTTGATGAAGCTGTTTGATCACTAGATGGTGGTAAGGGTTGCGCCATATTAAAAATGTACTTAATGCCACTGAATGGTAATTTTGAAAATATTAAAAACCCTTTATTTTATACAAGGGATATTATTGAAAATAAAAGATGAAAAAATTTGAGGAGATGCAGGACACAGACAAAAATGAGGAGAAGCACAGCGTCAAGGAAGGGCAAGAACAGATCTGGAGTGGGGACTGGTGAGGGTGTTTGTGGGAGCTCTGGAGCCAGGGCTCCCCTGGGTGCTGGTGTTTCTTCTAATTCTTCTGATGTTTCAGGAACGGTTATGTCAGGTCGCTCTAGCTCTACCTCTGGATCTTGATCTTTCTCCTGCTCTTTCTCTTGCTCTTTCTCCTGATCATTCTCTTGATCTTTCTGTTGCTCCTGCTCTGGATCTTGCGTCTGATCTACCACTTGCTCTGGATCTTGTTCCTGCTCTACCTCTTGCTCTGGATCTTGCTCCTGCTCTACCTCTTGCTCTGGATCTTGCTCCTGCTCTACTTCTTGCTCTGGCTTGGGCTCTGGATCTTGCTCTCGCTCTGCCTCTGGCAGTGGAGGTGGAGCTGGAGCTGGAACTCGAGCCGAACATGGCAGCAGCACTTGGGACAGTTGTTCAGCCGGGGCGGAAGCTGGAACTGGAGAGACAACAATTGAAAATATCAATGTGAGTTTCTATGTCTCATCCAATGACACTGTCTTTCTAGAAGCCCAAGTCCAGAGACCCAGGCTCAGGAAGTCTCCCCACACCGCAGAACACTGTATGATTGTTCTGAGTACTCAGTGCCCCTGTCCCCAGCCTGCTTCTGGAAACTCTGCTCTGTGTGGCCCAGCCCAGGCCCCTCCCCAAACCCGCACAGGCACCCACCCTCTTCCTCCTCACCCTCAGTCTCCGCCTCACTAGGCTCCAGGTGCTCCGGCTTCTCCAGCTGCGCCAGAAGAAGATCAGCCTTACGCTCCACCTCTGAACCTCGCATACTGATATGTACATAGGCCGAAAGAAACTTCAAAGAATGAAATTCAGGAGGCTCATGGAAATCGGTGGAATAGAATTCCAGCCAGATCTTTAAGACAGAGGACATGGCACTGCGGGAGACAGGTGGGCAACAGCATCAGAGGCCTGGCCTATCCTTCTATGCTGCCCTCCCAAGGCTCCCCTGAGTGAGCTGCAGTCTTGTACCCTCTGCCCGTGCCTGTCCATAGACCAGCCCATCCAATGTCCACCCCCAGTATGGCAGTTCTGGCACAGATGGGCCTGGCAGCCAAGGAGGGGCTGGCAAAAGCCTCCATGGGAGGAGCCTTCAACCACTGATGTGACCACGTTTCCCTTCTTCAGGGAAACCTGACAACCTCCTCTGTCTGTGTCACTGCCCCATCCCTGCTGGAATGACCTGTCCACCCCAGGAGGGTGCTGTCTGCTCTGGGCATTACTCACTGGCACACAGGAGGTGTCCAGCAATATCTGATAAATGAGGAAACAGAGGGAGGCGCTGCTCCCCTGGCCTACCCAGGGCCCTTGGAAAAGCCCAAACTTGAGCTCACACGTGAATGTACTGCCCAAGTGTCTGCATGAAAATCTGCATATCCTTTTCCCAGTGACAGCAATCTCTTGGCCCTGACCACACTCTGCACCCTCAGCACCAGCTGAGCATCCCCATGGAGGCTCCAGCCCCGAGTGTGAGCGGGATGCTCTGCACACCTCCTGCTCTGGCTCAGCATGGGCTCTGGGGGTGTGGGCAGGGCTGGGTGGGAGGGCGTGGGGATGGATTCTCTCTGGGCTCACTCTGCTCTCCAGCCTCTCGCACACCCTACGGTGCCTGGGACCACATCCCCAGCCGTCTTGACCTCTTTCCCTGCAGGGAAAGCCTTGAGCCCTCAGCCCTGTAGCAGGAATCATAAGATGTGTGAGAGCCAGAGTTCTGCCAGCCCCCCCCCCACAGGCCCCCGCAGACCACACGCAGTTGTGTGGAGATGGGAGCCCCTCCTTCTGCACCTAAACCCCACTTACCATTTTAGCTGCTCCAGGGATTCGCCATCCCCGTGACAATCAGTAATCATGTTTCCATACCTAGAGGAGGTCAGGAGTGTGTCAAATCTACCATATGGTGGCACTACCTGCTTCTCATGTCTACTGTGACTGTCTCACCTCTGACTAGACTGGAAGCCCACGAGGGCAGTGAATGCAGTCTCCTCGGTTCATTGGATTATGGTCAGTGCCCAGAAAGTGACTGCACATAGTGTGGCTTCACGCATGATTGTTGAAGGAATGAACCCCAACCAACTCCTCCCAAGATCTCTGGGTGCACCTGAAGCCGCTCTGCCCGCCTCTGGTCTCCCTGCTTTGAATACACCCAGGAGCCTACAGATAGAATCTCAAATTTCCTGTAAAAATGTGAAAACAGTGAAGCCCAAGTCAACGAGGTCAGTGAGGGGGTGACAGAGACTTCCTCGTGGGGGTGTCAGGAATCCTGAATGAGGACGACCGTGGCCCCTCCAGCAGACCTTCCACAGGGCTGGACTCAGGAGCAGCACTTTCCATGGGGGACCCACTGGAGCTTGTTCCTGTGACCACCCACTGAACACAGGAGGAAACTGAGGCTCAGAGGGGTGTGGTGACAGTCCTAAGACTCAGAGCTGGGAGGCGGCCTAGTGACACTGTGTGATCCAGGGCCTGAGTGCTCACCTGAGGAAAAGCAGGTGCAGCACATGCCGGGGACTGGCAAAGTTCTTGTAGCTTGACAGAAACAGGTGGACATAAGATTGGTCACCACCCAAGACAGCAGGCACCAGGTGCTCCACCCGCTTCTTCAGGGTGCGTGCCGGGACAGGCCACACCATGTGGGTGGCATCCGAGCTCAATGAAGATGTGTCTTCACTCCAGGACAGGACAGGGGAGAGATACACAGTGACAGCACCGTGAACCCCAAGGAGGGCAGGGGCTGGAGGCCAGTCTTAACCCCAGGGAGGACATGAGAAGACAGCCTGAGGGCCCAGGGTTAATGTACAGGGTGGTGGTTGCCACCCCGGCAGTCCCCGTTCACCCTCCAGCCAGACCTGAGGTGTGAACACACCAGGACCAGCAGGTTTATAAACCCCCCACCCTCTGCCCCTGCCCTGGGAGGGTGTCCCATGTCCCCGTTCCCCACACACTCAGGAGGAGTGGGTGCGGTCACCCAGGGAGGCTCATAGTGCTGGCCTGGCCTTGCCCAACCTCCTCTGGGCCACCTGACATTACCTTTGGGGACCTCCTCCCAGACGGCCACAGGGGTTGAGGGCGAGGGCTGAACCAGCGCCGGAAGCATTGGACAAGCCTCTCAGCACAGGGCTTCCTGGGGCTACGGCCCCGGGACCTCGGGATACAGCACAACATCTCACTCTGCCTGTGGCCAAGTGAGCTGCGGAAGGGGCTGTGTATAGAATGTGGGTGTCAGGTTACCGAGTTCCGAGTTCTCTTGGGGTCTGTCGTCAAGGAAGTGAAGTCACTTCCTGATACCTCATTTCCTGAGCCCCTCCTCTGTGTACAAGACTGCAAATGCCCCTCTGGGTACCTGTCTGCTGACCCTCCTTCCCCATGAACTCTCTCTATTGCCCACACTTCCACCAACACTGCCTGACCACACCCCTGTGCAAGGCCTGGTTGCAGCCAGCGTCACAGCTCGGAGGAGATACACGTAGGTTCATCCCCAGCTCCTGCTTCTTATCACTTTATGTGACCCTGGACCAGCCGTTGTCACTCTCATGACCTCCCCAGTCTCCCCTTTTGCACAGTGGGGATCTTTCTAGCATCTTCTTCCTAGGGATGGCATCAGGCATGTGTGAGGAAACATCTCTGAAACCTATGGCCGGTGTCACATGCAGCTAATAAACAAGACTAGAGATAAAATCCACGACGGTGTGGAAGGTAGCATGGAATACAACTAACGACAGGTCTGGTTCCTGTCATATAATCTTGAAAATGTCACTTTTGCTCTTGGTCTGTTTTCCCTGTCTGCACCATGCGACAGTTGGAATTTCATGCATTCACATACTGCTTTCCTCCATAAAACCTCACAATGGCTTCGTGTGTATTTAGGTTTGGACTCAAGTGCCACATCTCTGTCTGTGTGGTTGGCTACTCCTCAGGGGCTCCCAGTGGTCCCCACCATCTGCTGCACACATCCTCACGTAATCCCCTGCCCTGCAGTGTGGACTGGACTTAGTGACTCACTTCTAACCAATACAGGATCAAAAGTGAGAAGGTGTCACTTTCTAAATGTCATTGTAACACGCCTGTCTCTAGAGTCTTGTGCTCTGTCTCCTCTGTTCTCTCTGTTTGTATCCACCATATGCCAAGCATGGTGCCGAGAGCTGGAGAAAGAGCTGATTCAGCTGCACCCTGGCTTGGGAGATGATCCCAGGATAAGAAAGAGGAGAAGACGTGCTATCGAGTGCCTGACATTCTAAGAGAGGAAAGTGATCTAGGAGGCCATCAGAATATTCTAGATTAGGAAGCTACCTGAAGATGGTAGGAAATGAACACCATTTGCAGGGAAGAACCAGAGGCGTTTGGTCCATTAAGATGACGGCAACATGGAACTGATGTGTAAGATGTAAGTAAGTAAGAAATACTATTCACAAATTCAAATCCTTTTTTCAAAATTATTGAATGGCAGGGATAAGTGCTCATGTTCAATGCAAACATAACTAGAATTGAGGAAGATTCCATTTATGGAATAACTTTATATCTCCATTAGATGAAAGTATGCAGATATGTTCAGCAACTCTTTTCAAATTGTATAAAATATCCATTGTTGACACAATCAGGATTCCACCCCCATACTTTGGCTTCACACCCGATTTTCTTTACACCAGACACACATCCATTGCTGTGATGTAGATCCATTGCTGTCAACACTATCCCAGCCCACAGCCTACTGGTCCTGGGAGACAGCAACTCTATCACTATATTGTGTGCAGAATCCAGGAAGGGCCTAACACGGGGGCTCCATAAATACTCCCTGAAGTGCTGCACTTGAGAAGAGTCTATGATTTTATTACCTAGTGCTCTACCTACACATGTTATCACTCTGCATTATGTCATGATCCTTAGTCCCCCTCACCTGACAGTCAGCAACCCAGGAGCAGAGTCTACACCTCGGTCTGCCGCTATTCCTTGCCCCCAGCCCAGCACCTGGCAAGTAATAGGTGCCAAGTACTGATGAATGAATTGTCTGGAAACATGTGAAACAGGATTCATCAAGAATACCCAGATGGAAGGTCACCACGAACATGCTGCCTGATAACCTGCCAGCCCTTTAATTCTGTCTGCCGACCACTTCCTTCAGCCAGGAACTGCCTGGGCTCAAAGATTTCCCAGAGTCACCATCCTGCCTTGACTTCTGCCGTTCACTTTAGCCTTCTTGATTGTCCTACTTACTGTGGGTTTCTTCACTCTCAGTCTCAGGGGACACCTCTGAACCCCTAAGGTAGCCCACTGGGTCTTCCTTCTCTGGCCAACACATTCCTCTTGCTTCTGTGCATGGCCTTGATAGCAGGGTCACAGGCAATCCCAGGAAAGTGACACCCCAGCATGCTGACCTTGGGCACCCGCACTAGTCAAGGGAGCCCTCTCCCTTCATCTCCTGCAGAATCCCCCTAGGAATAGGGGATGCAGATATGTACACATGTGTAGGGAGGAAAGGGGGTCTCATGACATCTTAGCTAGAAGATGATTACAAATTTCTTAAACATTAGTAGAAAATTATGGTTCATTTGTCCTGGCATGCAACTGAATGAGAAAAAATCTGTGAAAAATTCTGACACCCATGACAAAAGAAATGATCCAAACAATACGACCATCGAGGTGCTTTTCTTTTATGTTTAGGACTAACATTTAAAAATGTGGTATTGAGGAGAATGTCACCAATATTGGGGGAGGCTCTGGAACGATGCTGAGTAGAAAATGGACAATAGATTCCTTTTTTGAGAATTAAGAGAATCTATTTTGCAGAAAGTGGCAAATGAGCTTGACTTTTAGAAACGAAGAGCATTAAAGCAAGTGAGTTTAGTGGAAAGTAGATGATATTTGGGAGAGGGGTGACGTGTTAAGTTACAAGAGGCAAAGAAATGGAAAGAACACATGTTTTGCAAAGGGAAAAATCATTCCTGTAAAACATCAGAATTGGAGTTTTCTTGCTGTTCTTTTTGTGCCTATGTAGCATCTTCTTTCTGCTGTAACTTCCAACTTGGGTTCTAGGCACTCTGTGTATGTGTGTGTTTACAAGAGAGAAATTGATAAACCTTAGTAAGCCCTAGAAAATTCTAGAGGTCTGAAATAAACAGATATTTTTCAAGTTTATTTAATTAAAAAGCAAAACAAAACAAAAACAGTGTCATCTGCTCCTATTAGGTAAAATATATGATCATATTGGAATCTTTGTGTGTGTGTGTGGCTGGCCAATATAGGGATCCACACCCTTGACCTTGGTGATACGAGGCTGTGCTCTAACCAGCTGAGCTACCAGCCAGCCTATACATGATCATATTGGAATAATATGCAACAGAGAGATACTCTGCGGCTATGGAGAATAAGCTGATTGCAAGGAAAAAAGATGCTCACAGATAAGGCAAGGGTAGGCTTTTTGTCCCCCATTGTGGAATAGTACAGGGAACAATGCAAATGTATTGAGGCTGGTAATTCCAAGTCATGGGAAGGAAATTAAAATGATGACTCTGGAAGAATAGTTTCAAATGTCAAGGAGTTTGAGGCAGGTGATCAATTTAGTGAAATGACAATTGCTTTAGGAGAGGCTGCTTCTTTGAAAGGATTGATACATACAGCAAGGCAAGGTAGGTGACTGTGCTGCTAAGTTTTTAATATTGCTATGAGTTTTTACTTTAAATATATTTGTGACTTTGCATGTAGCTCTGAATTTTGAGTGTCATAATTATTTAAGAATCTTTTATGGATTTGATTACTATAGCTTTCACTGTAATTTGATGAGGTTTTAGAACTACATTCCATTTCTAATTTTGGTTTTATTATTTCCAAGTGCCAAAATACTTAACACAGAACCACCTCTTATTCTATAATAAAAAGCAATGGAGACAAGTTATTCAGTTGAAGAAAATTACTTTTTTTTTTTTTTTAAAGATGACCTGTAAGTGGATCCTATCGATTGATGTGGTGTTGTCAGCACCACGCTCTCCCAAGTGAGCCAATCAGCCAACCCTTCATAGGGATCCAAACACGTGGCCCTGGTGCTGTCAGCACTGCACTCTCCAAGTGCGCACGGGCCGGCCCTGCTCCATGGTAGTTTTAGCTGCTTCCCTCCTTTCTTCTCAGAATTTTCATTTTCCCATGTTCTCCTGGACAACTTCAACCCTGCTAACGATTAAAACCCATCACATCTGTCTGTCATGGTGTGGATTGGCTCCCAAGCAGAAGACTCAGGGCCTCTTTGAACTAGGACTTGCATTGACTTCAACTCAACCAAGCTGAGGCGCCGATCTTGTGATTACACTTAGCATGTGCTATGAATGGAGAGAAATGAAGTGAAAAGTGCCTATGAGATGCGAAGTCATACTTGTCACGTTCCTAGTCCCCTCTCTGGGCTTCTCTCCATCTTCAGCTCCACCTCACTGTTTACCCCTTAAAGAAGCCAGATGCTCTCTAATTCATATGTCCACGAAACACTTGGTTTCAAATAACGGGTATTAAATGAATATCTGTTGGAAGTTGTGTATCCTAAATTTGTATGTGTCCTTTATGTGACTGACGATGGCATGAATAACTAGTGTTAACAGTCTTTGATGTGCTCAGCATTAATATACATTAGGAATTGTCATGGAATCTTGTAAAATTGAAAAAAAATCCAAATGCATGTCATCTGGCCTTGGAGTCCAGTTCTTCAGTACACACTCTGCTGATTTGGGCACCTCAGTCAAGAACCCAGTCAAAGAACCTCACAGAGTCACCCACAGGCCACGAAGCCACAGCACACGAGCAAGACTTTCCTGTGCTGCCCTGTTAACCATGAGCAGATGCCAAGGGCCCCAGATGTTTCAGCAAATCCTCTAGTTTCAGCAACTCCTCTAATAAGAAATAGGCCAAAGCAAACAAACAAAAAAGGAAAAAGCGAATTGGAAGAAATAGAGATCATGCAAGGGAAACAGAAAATACCATTAACTTCCTCAGAGTTATAGGAGAGAAACTGTTGGACTAACTGAAGAAGAACAGACATTGTTAAAGTAGAAGAGGGAGAAGATGAATCAAATAACCATGAGGTCATTTAGAAATTAAAAATATAACTGTTGAAATTTTTGTTTGTTTGTTTTGTGTGTGTGTGTGTGTGTGTGTGACAGTTAAGGGCGTTGTAACCATAGGGGTGGTGTCGCCCGCACCGCGCTCAGCCAGTGAGCACACCGGCCATTCCTATGTGGGATCCGAACCCGCGGCAGCGCCCCTGCGCTCCCAGCGCCGCTCTCTCCCGTGTGCGCCACGGGGCGGCCCATAAGTGTTGAAATTTAAATTAGAAAACAACTCACTAGAAAGATGAGAAAATAACACAAGGGAAGCCTGATTAGATCAAAAAAACAAAGGGATAACAAGAAAGATACAATTGAAAGAAAAGCATAAAAAAGTAAAAGGAGTAAAACGGAAAGAGAGAGAGAAAACGGAAGTGCGTGTCCGCAGAGCCAGTGTCTGAAGAACACGCGCTCCAGGAAGAGCCGCGGAGATGGGCAGGAGGAGAGAACCGTGGGAGAAAGGAGGAAGGGACAGGTCCCGGAGGTCCCCATAGGTCCCCACGTGGAGAGTGACGATGGGTCCATACGCCGCCCCGCACTGGGGAAGCACAGGGGACACCGTGTCAACTATGGGTGCGGGGGTCAAGGGGACGGACCCTGCGGAGGAGCCTCAAGAGGGAGACGACAGGGGAGTCCGGCCTTCAGCGTCTCGTGCAGAGTCGGTTCCGATCTCAGCTTTTCCTCGTCAAACGTGAGTCCGACAAGGCGAGGACGGGCCTCTGGACGTTTAGCAGCCCAAGACCGTTTTCTTAGCAGTCTATGGGGGGCGTCTCCCACTAGGAAGAAGACATAAACCCGGACAGGGGACAGGGCCCTGGTGACGGCCACGGGGGAACATACCGAACCCGACTGCTCGGAGGCTGCATTGTAGACATTGGATCCCAGGAGGTGTCGTCCAGAGCACCACATGGGTCCCTGAGGCGTTCACCTGTGGTGACAGCAGCTGCCCTAACAGGGACAGTGCGCGTGCGCAGACGCCACCGCGCACAGAGGACAAGCGGTCCGCGCCGGGCTGTCAGCCGCGTCCCCGCAGCCGCCGGTGCGCGGCGCTCAGAGCCGCGGATGGGAAGCCGCGGTCGCGGGGTGCGCTCTCCGTGGCGCCTCCTGGTGACCCTGCCTGCAGCTGCCGCCCCCAGGCCGCCCGTCCCGCCCGGGGACAGGAGCGCACGACCGGCTGCTCTCCACTCCCTGCTCCCGCCCCTCTGCGGCCGATGACAGCGGGTTCCAGCGACAGGACGGATTCCCACGGGCGCTCCAGGTCGGTGCAAGGGGTCCGCGCTGACGAGGCGCCGAGCACAGCCGTGAGGGGAACCCGCGTGGGCTATCGTCGGCCGACGGTCCTGGCGGTTCCTCGGCCCCAGGCTGGCAGGCACAGTCCGCGGCGTGACAGTCCTGACCGCGGAGCCGTGTGCTATTAAAGCTACACGGTCACCACGAGCGACGGTATCTTGTGTACTTTTTCAAAACTGAGTTTTCTATTCTATGACTGTACTCAACCGTATGAAATATAGAATTAGTAATTTATCAAATTGCGTAAAAAATGTCAATTGTTATTTATATATAAACAAAATTTATAGATTTATTTGGAAGAATTGATTTATTTTCCCTACTTATTTTCTCATCTATGAACATGTACATCTCTTCATTGTCTTCAGTTTGTTCGTTTTTTCAATAACATTTTACACTCAGTGTTTAGAAATCATGATTGTAAAAATGCACCCTAATTATTCATGCAAACCTTATGAATGAAAATTTGGGGTGTTTCCAACCCTTAGTAATAGGTATTGTCATATTAACAATCTTGTCGACACCTCACCTTATAATTTTTCAAGGTTACATATGATATAGATTCCTGAATATTGGGTTACAGTATAAAATAGTAAATATACAAGTATAATTTTGCTAAATTTTCCGAGTTTCTGCTCCTTATGGGCTCTACCATTTGCATTCCACCACAGTGTATTATAATACCTGGATCCCCACAGTCTCACTAACAAGTTTGTTATCAAAAAATTAAATTTTGCAAATCTAATAGGTGAAGTATTGTATTTCAATATATTTTAAATGTCTAGTTCTCTATGAGGGATTTTAAGCACCTCATTAAGTATTGATGCCAATTTAAATTTCCTTTTGTGTTATTAGATTGTTCATATATTTTGTTCATTTTTATTTCATTTTGTTGGTCATTTCCATCTCATTTTTTCACACATCATTGTGTTAGTGATATTATCCTAGTTTAAGAGGTTTTTTGTTTTTTTGCTTTTTTTAAAATTGAAACATTATTGATCACCCATTTTAAGTATTATAGCTTGTAATTACTTTTTGTCGTGTCCTTTTGACCTAGTTGATGGCATTTACCTTTTGTTTGAGTTTTCTTTGCTTTATTAATGGCTGCTATGCCATCCATCTTAACTGCTGCTACATTAGTAGCAGCATATTTTCACCAGTGATTTGAAATGCTATCTTTCTTAAATACTAAATTTCTATAAATCTTGGGTATCTCTTTGAATTCTCCATTCTTTTTCATTAGGTTTTATATTTACTTATAAACAAATTCCATATGGTCTTGATAATGAAGAATTTACAAAAAAAATTTTTTTCTATCTCTGGTAGACTTACACCTCCCTTTTGATTTGTTTCCTCAATTTTTTCTGATGAACGATTAGTGTTTCATCAACATTTTATATTCATCCTTTTTTGTTGTAGGTGAAGAAACAAATGAGACTATTTTTAATGTGATCATGACACACGTATAAAGTAACTTAGGAGAAAATAAAATCCTTAGGATCCTGTGGCTTTCTGGCCAAGAAAATATCTCTGACATATCTCTATCGTTTGTGTATGTATGTTTTAAGAGTGTTCTAATGCTTAAATCACATAGTTAAACAGGCTTTGTTGAGTTCTTGTTAGCTTTATGCCAAATATTTTAACAATTTTGTGGCTATTGAAAATGGAATCTTGATTTGTGGAATGTAATCTAGATAGTTATTGTTATTACATAAGACATTTATTAATTTTATATGTGAATTTTTCTAAATCGCAACATTTAAATTTTATTTTAGAAAGTCGTCTTGTTTGTAATAGGTTTTTAATTAATTCTTTTTGATTTTCTAAATTCACAATACATACACATAACACATTTTTCTCCATCTTGAGATATACAAATATGTATGGTCAAACCTTATTTTATCTACTGTTTTGATATTTATGAGTCTTACATTTTCTCAAAAGTACTTTGGCTTCTGGAAAATTATTATCTATTTTCTTTCTCCTAATGCTTAATACTTTTGCAAAATATTGAAGTTAGTAATTCATCTCAAATTTAATTTTGTGAACGGTACCTAGCAAAAGCATAACTGGATTTAATTTCCAAATAAATAATATTTCAATCCCTGTAATGATGAAGTGCTTTCCCCTAAGTAATCTGAATCCTTTCCACACATATACCAGAATCTGTTTCAAAATTCAAACTTTTACTCCACTTCGCTTATTCTTTGCCAATCTCATTCACTTTCAAGTATGTTCCTTTGCAATACATTTTATTAGACGGAGCAAATTTCCTCTTTGTTTTCATTATTATTGTTCTTCTTATGTCTTGAACATTTTGGGGGCCATTTTTGCACATAATTTTTTTTTCATATTAACTTTGAGGTTATTTGACAAGTCCCCTAAACATCACTCTTTGGAATTTTTCAAGTTTAGATTTATTGAATCTATTGATTAACATAGGTAGAATACATATATATGTGGCGTAACTTCCTAGCATCACTGCTGCCCGGCACAGGGACACACCTGGGCATTTTGGTAGGAGCTGCTGAGTGGCTCCTGCGACAGGGGTATCTATGAACACATCTCCTGGGGCATCTGCTGGGACCTCTTCTTCCTTCATTCTCACAAGAGCTGGTCGTCACCAGACATACAGACCTGCCCATCTGATGGGGCAAATGCTATCTGAATAGTGAGCAAATTTCTGTGCATCATCATTAGGGAGGCCGCGGATGTCTGACATTTACTGGCCATGTGAATTGCTTCCCTGTGGAACTGCAGGAATATGTCCTTTGTCCCTATGGATAAATGAGAACTCTTTGTACAACTAGGATGCATACTACCCTTTCTCTGCCCATGAAGAATTTTCCAGTCTGGGGCTTGTCTTTTCACCTTTTGGCATTATTCTGGTTTTTGTTTGGACCAGGAAAAGTCAGCATTTTCCTCAGTGGCTTCTGGCTCTCTGGTCATTCAAAAGTAGTTCCTATTTCAAGATTATGGCGATAATAACTATCAGGGCTTTGTGTTTCTACATAGAGTCTTTGATTTTTCTGTAATTTTCCTCTTACTAAAAACATAAAATGAAAATTATTCAGATCTTTCTCATATTATGCGGCCAGATACAAAAGGCCACATAACATATAACTGTACTGATAGGAACAATCCACGATAGGTAAATTCACACACACAGAAAATGGAGTGGTAGTCAGGGACAGGGAGAGGCGGGATGGGGAGTGACAGCTTAATGGCTACAGAGTTGATGAAGCTGTTTGATCACTAGATGGTGGTAAGGGTTGCGCCATATTAAAAATGTACTTAATGCCACTGAATGGTAATTTTGAAAATATTAAAAACACTTTATTTTATACAAGGGATATTATTGAAAATAAAAGATGAAAAAATTTGAGGAGATGCAGGACACAGACAAAAATGAGGAGAAGCACAGCGTCAAGGAAGGGCAAGAACAGATCTGGAGTGGGGACTGGTGAGGGTGTTTGTGGGAGCTCTGGAGCCAGGGCTCCCCTGGGTGCTGGTGTTTCTTCTAATTCTTCTGATGTTTCAGGAACGGTTATGTCAGGTCGCTCTAGCTCTACCTCTGGATCTTGATCTTTCTCCTGCTCTTTCTCTTGCTCTTTCTCCTGATCATTCTCTTGATCTTTCTGTTGCTCCTGCTCTGGATCTTGCGTCTGATCTACCACTTGCTCTGGATCTTGTTCCTGCTCTACCTCTTGCTCTGGATCTTGCTCCTGCTCTACCTCTTGCTCTGGATCTTGCTCCTGCTCTACTTCTTGCTCTGGCTTGGGCTCTGGATCTTGCTCTCGCTCTGCCTCTGGCAGTGGAGGTGGAGCTGGAGCTGGAACTCGAGCCGAACATGGCAGCAGCACTTGGGACAGTTGTTCAGCCGGGGCGGAAGCTGGAACTGGAGAGACAACAATTGAAAATATCAATGTGAGTTTCTATGTCTCATCCAATGACACTGTCTTTCTAGAAGCCCAAGTCCAGAGACCCAGGCTCAGGAAGTCTCCCCACACCGCAGAACACTGTATGATTGTTCTGAGTACTCAGTGCCCCTGTCCCCAGCCTGCTTCTGGAAACTCTGCTCTGTGTGGCCCAGCCCAGGCCCCTCCCCAAACCCGCACAGGCACCCACCCTCTTCCTCCTCACCCTCAGTCTCCGCCTCACTAGGCTCCAGGTGCTCCGGCTTCTCCAGCTGCGCCAGAAGAAGATCAGCCTTACGCTCCACCTCTGAACCTCGCATACTGATATGTACATAGGCCGAAAGAAACTTCAAAGAATGAAATTCAGGAGGCTCATGGAAATCGGTGGAATAGAATTCCAGCCAGATCTTTAAGACAGAGGACATGGCACTGCGGGAGACAGGTGGGCAACAGCATCAGAGGCCTGGCCTATCCTTCTATGCTGCCCTCCCAAGGCTCCCCTGAGTGAGCTGCAGTCTTGTACCCTCTGCCCGTGCCTGTCCATAGACCAGCACATCCAATGTCCACCCCCAGTATGGCAGTTCTGGCACAGATGGGCCTGGCAGCCAAGGAGGGGCTGGCAAAAGCCTCCATGGGAGGAGCCTTCAACCACTGATGTGACCACGTTTCCCTTCTTCAGGGAAACCTGACAACCTCCTCTGTCTGTGTCACTGCCCCATCCCTGCTGGAATGACCTGTCCACCCCAGGAGGGTGCTGTCTGATCTGGGCATTACTCACTGGCACACAGGAGGTGTCCAGCAATATCTGATAAATGAGGAAACAGAGGGAGGCGCTGCTCCCCTGGCCTACCCAGGGCCCTTGGAAAAGCCCAAACTTGAGCTCACACGTGAATGTACTGCCCAAGTGTCTGCATGAAAATCTGCATATCCTTTTCCCAGTGACAGCAATCTCTTGGCCCTGACCACACTCTGCACCCTCAGCACCAGCTGAGCATCCCCATGGAGGCTCCAGCCCCGAGTGTGAGCGGGATGCTCTGCACACCTCCTGCTCTGGCTCAGCACGGGCTCTGGGGGTGTGGGCAGGGCTGGGTGGGAGGGCGTGGGGATGGATTCTCTCTGGGCTCACTCTGCTCTCCAGCCTCTCGCACACCCTACGGTGCCTGGGACCACATCCCCAGCCGTCTTGACCTCTTTCCCTGCAGGGAAAGCCTTGAGCCCTCAGCCCTGTAGCAGGAATCATAAGATGTGTGAGAGCCAGAGTTCTGCCAGCCCCCCCCCCACAGGCCCCCGCAGACCACACGCAGTTGTGTGGAGATGGGAGCCCCTCCTTCTGCACCTAAACCCCACTTACCATTTTAGCTGCTCCAGGGATTCGCCATCCCCGTGACAATCAGTAATCATGTTTCCATACCTAGAGGAGGTCAGGAGTGTGTCAAATCTACCATATGGTGGCACTACCTGCTTCTCATGTCTACTGTGACTGTCTCACCTCTGACTAGACTGGAAGCCCACGAGGGCAGTGAATGCAGTCTCCTCGGTTCATTGGATTATGGTCAGTGCCCAGAAAGTGACTGCACATAGTGTGGCTTCACGCATGATTGTTGAAGGAATGAACCCCAACCAACTCCTCCCAAGATCTCTGGGTGCACCTGAAGCCGCTCTGCCCGCCTCTGGTCTCCCTGCTTTGAATACACCCAGGAGCCTACAGATAGAATCTCAAATTTCCTGTAAAAATGTGAAAACAGTGAAGCCCAAGTCAACGAGGTCAGTGAGGGGGTGACAGAGACTTCCTCGTGGGGGTGTCAGGAATCCTGAATGAGGACGACCGTGGCCCCTCCAGCAGACCTTCCACAGGGCTGGACTCAGGAGCAGCACTTTCCATGGGGGACCCACTGGAGCTTGTTCCTGTGACCACCCACTGAACACAGGAGGAAACTGAGGCTCAGAGGGGTGTGGTGACAGTCCTAAGACTCAGAGCTGGGAGGCGGCCTAGTGACACTGTGTGATCCAGGGCCTGAGTGCTCACCTGAGGAAAAGCAGGTGCAGCACATGCCGGGGACTGGCAAAGTTCTTGTAGCTTGACAGAAACAGGTGGACATAAGATTGGTCACCACCCAAGACAGCAGGCACCAGGTGCTCCACCCGCTTCTTCAGGGTGCGTGCCGGGACAGGCCACACCATGTGGGTGGCATCCGAGCTCAATGAAGATGTGTCTTCACTCCAGGACAGGACAGGGGAGAGATACACAGTGACAGCACCGTGAACCCCAAGGAGGGCAGGGGCTGGAGGCCAGTCTTAACCCCAGGGAGGACATGAGAAGACAGCCTGAGGGCCCAGGGTTAATGTACAGGGTGGTGGTTGCCACCCCGGCAGTCCCCGTTCACCCTCCAGCCAGACCTGAGGTGTGAACACACCAGGACCAGCAGGTTTATAAACCCCCCACCCTCTGCCCCTGCCCTGGGAGGGTGTCCCATGTCCCCGTTCCCCACACACTCAGGAGGAGTGGGTGCGGTCACCCAGGGAGGCTCATAGTGCTGGCCTGGCCTTGCCCAACCTCCTCTGGGCCACCTGACATTACCTTTGGGGACCTCCTCCCAGACGGCCACAGGGGTCGAGGGCGAGGGCTGAACCAGCGCCGGAAGCATTGGACAAGCCTCTCAGCACAGGGCTTCCTGGGGCTACGGCCCCGGGACCTCGGGATACAGCACAACATCTCACTCTGCCTGTGGCCAAGTGAGCTGGGGAAGGGGCTGTGTATAGAATGTGGGTGTCAGGTTACCGAGTTCCGAGTTCTCTTGGGGTCTGTCGTCAAGGAAGTGAAGTCACTTCCTGATACCTCATTTCCTGAGCCCCTCCTCTGTGTACAAGACTGCAAATGCCCCTCTGGGTACCTGTCTGCTGACCCTCCTTCCCCATGAACTCTCTCTATTGCCCACACTTCCACCAACACTGCCTGACCACACCCCTGTGCAAGGCCTGGTTGCAGCCAGCGTCACAGCTCGGAGGAGATACACGTAGGTTCATCCCCAGCTCCTGCTTCTTATCACTTTATGTGACCCTGGACCAGCCGTTGTCACTCTCATGACCTCCCCAGTCTCCCCTTTTGCACAGTGGGGATCTTTCTAGCATCTTCTTCCTAGGGATGGCATCAGGCATGTGTGAGGAAACATCTCTGAAACCTATGGCCGGTGTCACATGCAGCTAATAAACAAGACTAGAGATAAAATCCACGACGGTGTGGAAGGTAGCATGGAATACAACTAACGACAGGTCTGGTTCCTGTCATATAATCTTGAAAATGTCACTTTTGCTCTTGGTCTGTTTTCCCTGTCTGCACCATGCGACAGTTGGAATTTCATGCATTCACATACTGCTTTCCTCCATAAAACCTCACAATGGCTTCGTGTGTATTTAGGTTTGGACTCAAGTGCCACATCTCTGTCTGTGTGGTTGGCTACTCCTCAGGGGCTCCCAGTGGTCCCCACCATCTGCTGCACACATCCTCACGTAATCCCCTGCCCTGCAGTGTGGACTGGACTTAGTGACTCACTTCTAACCAATACAGGATCAAAAGTGAGAAGGTGTCACTTTCTAAATGTCATTGTAACACGCCTGTCTCTAGAGTCTTGTGCTCTGTCTCCTCTGTTCTCTCTGTTTGTATCCACCATATGCCAAGCATGGTGCCGAGAGCTGGAGAAAGAGCTGATTCAGCTGCACCCTGGCTTGGGAGATGATCCCAGGATAAGAAAGAGGAGAAGACGTGCTATCGAGTGCCTGACATTCTAAGAGAGGAAAGTGATCTAGGAGGCCATCAGAATATTCTAGATTAGGAAGCTACCTGAAGATGGTAGGAAATGAACACCATTTGCAGGGAAGAACCAGAGGCGTTTGGTCCATTAAGATGACGGCAACATGGAACTGATGTGTAAGATGTAAGTAAGTAAGAAATACTATTCACAAATTCAAATCCTTTTTTCAAAATTATTGAATGGCAGGGATAAGTGCTCATGTTCAATGCAAACATAACTAGAATTGAGGAAGATTCCATTTATGGAATAACTTTATATCTCCATTAGATGAAAGTATGCAGATATGTTCAGCAACTCTTTTCAAATTGTATAAAATATCCATTGTTGACACAATCAGGATTCCACCCCCATACTTTGGCTTCACACCCGATTTTCTTTACACCAGACACACATCCATTGCTGTGATGTAGATCCATTGCTGTCAACACTATCCCAGCCCACAGCCTACTGGTCCTGGGAGACAGCAACTCTATCACTATATTGTGTGCAGAATCCAGGAAGGGCCTAACACGGGGGCTCCATAAATACTCCCTGAAGTGCTGCACTTGAGAAGAGTCTATGATTTTATTACCTAGTGCTCTACCTACACATGTTATCACTCTGCATTATGTCATGATCCTTAGTCCCCCTCACCTGACAGTCAGCAACCCAGGAGCAGAGTCTACACCTCGGTCTGCCGCTATTCCTTGCCCCCAGCCCAGCACCTGGCAAGTAATCGGTGCCAAGTACTGATGAATGAATTGTCTGGAAACATGTGAAACAGGATTCATCAAGAATACCCAGATGGAAGGTCACCACGAACATGCTGCCTGATAACCTGCCAGCCCTTTAATTCTGTCTGCCGACCACTTCCTTCAGCCAGGAACTGCCTGGGCTCAAAGATTTCCCAGAGTCACCATCCTGCCTTGACTTCTGCCGTTCACTTTAGCCTTCTTGATTGTCCTACTTACTGTGGGTTTCTTCACTCTCAGTCTCAGGGGACACCTCTGAACCCCTAAGGTAGCCCACTGGGTCTTCCTTCTCTGGCCAACACATTCCTCTTGCTTCTGTGCATGGCCTTGATAGCAGGGTCACAGGCAATCCCAGGAAAGTGACACCCCAGCATGCTGACCTTGGGCACCCGCACTAGTCAAGGGAGCCCTCTCCCTTCATCTCCTGCAGAATCCCCCTAGGAATAGGGGATGCAGATATGTACACATGTGTAGGGAGGAAAGGGGGTCTCATGACATCTTAGCTAAAGATGATTACAAATTTCTTAAACATTAGTAGAAAATTATGGTTCATTTGTCCTGGCATGCAACTGAATGAGAAAAAATCTGTGAAAAATTCTGACACCCATGACAAAAGAAATGATCCAAACAATACGACCATCGAGGTGCTTTTCTTTTATGTTTAGGACTAACATTTAAAAATGTGGTATTGAGGAGAATGTCACCAATATTGGGGGAGGCTCTGGAACGATGCTGAGTAGAAAATGGACAATAGATTCCTTTTTTGAGAATTAAGAGAATCTATTTTGCAGAAAGTGGCAAATGAGCTTGACTTTTAGAAACGAAGAGCATTAAAGCAAGTGAGTTTAGTGGAAAGTAGATGATATTTGGGAGAGGGGTGACGTGTTAAGTTACAAGAGGCAAAGAAATGGAAAGAACACATGTTTTGCAAAGGGAAAAATCATTCCTGTAAAACATCAGAATTGGAGTTTTCTTGCTGTTCTTTTTGTGCCTATGTAGCATCTTCTTTCTGCTGTAACTTCCAACTTGGGTTCTAGGCACTCTGTGTATGTGTGTGTTTACAAGAGAGAAATTGCTAAACCTTAGTAAGCCCTAGAAAATTCTAGAGGTCTGAAATAAACAGATATTTTTCAAGTTTATTTAATTAAAAAGCAAAACAAAACAAAAACAGTGTCATCTGCTCCTATTAGGTAAAATATATGATCATATTGGAATCTTTGTGTGTGTGTGTGGCTGGCCAATATAGGGATCCACACCCTTGACCTTGGTGATACGAGGCTGTGCTCTAACCAGCTGAGCTACCAGCCAGCCTATACATGATCATATTGGAATAATATGCAACAGAGAGATACTCTGCTGCTATGGAGAATAAGCTGATTGCAAGGAAAAAAGATGCTCACAGATAAGGCAAGGGTAGGCTTTTTGTCCCCCATTGTGGAATAGTACAGGGAACAATGCAAATGTATTGAGGCTGGTAATTCCAAGTCATGGGAAGGAAATTAAAATGATGACTCTGGAAGAATAGTTTCAAATGTCAAGGAGTTTGAGGCAGGTGATCAATTTAGTGAAATGACAATTGCTTTAGGAGAGGCTGCTTCTTTGAAAGGATTGATACATACAGCAAGGCAAGGTAGGTGACTGTGCTGCTAAGTTTTTAATATTGCTATGAGTTTTAACTTTAAATATATTTGTGACTTTGCATGTAGCTCTGAATTTTGAGTGTCATAATTATTTAAGAATCTTTTATGGATTTGATTACTATAGCTTTCACTGTAATTTGATGAGGTTTTAGAACTACATTCCATTTCTAATTTTGGTTTTATTATTTCCAAGTGCCAAAATACTTAACACAGAACCACCTCTTATTCTATAATAAAAAGCAATGGAGACAAGTTATTCAGTTGAAAAAAATTACTTTTTTTTTTTTTTTTAAAGATGACCTGTAAGTGGATCCTATCGATTGATGTGGTGTTGTCAGCACCACGCTCTCCCAAGTGAGCCAATCAGCCAACCCTTCATAGGGATCCAAACCCGTGGCCCTGGTGCTGTCAGCACCGCACTCTCCAAGTGCGCACGGGCCGGCCCTGCTCCATGGTAGTTTTAGCTGCTTCCCTCCTTTCTTCTCAGAATTTTCATTTTCCCATGTTCTCCTGGACAACTTCAACCCTGCTAACGATTAAAACCCATCACATCTGTCTGTCATGGTGTGGATTGGCTCCCAAGCAGAAGACTCAGGGCTTCTTTGAACTAGGACTTGCATCGACTTCAACTCAACCAAGCTGAGGCGCCGATCTTGTGATTACACTTAGCATGTGCTATGAATGGAGAGAAATGAAGTGAAAAGTGCCTATGAGATGCGAAATCATACTTGTCACGTTCCTAGTCCCCTCTCTGGGCTTCTCTCCATCTTCAGCTCCACCTCACTGTTTACCCCTTAAAGAATCCAGATGCTCTCTAATTCATATGTCCATGAAACACTTGGTTTCAAATAACGGGTATTAAATGAATATCTGTTGGAAGTTGTGTATCCTAAATTTGTATGTGTCCTTTATGTGACTGACGATGGCATGAATAACTAGTGTTAACAGTCTTTGATGTGCTCAGCATTAATATACATTAGGAATTGCCATGGAATCTTGTAAAATTGAAAAAAAATCCAAATGCATGTCATCTGGCCTTGGAGTCCAGTTCTTCAGTACACACTCTGCTGATTTGGGCACCTCAGTCAAGAACCCAGTCAAAGAACCACACAGAGTCACCCACAGGCCACGAAGCCACAGCACACGAGCAAGACTTTCCTGTGCTGCCCTGTTAACCATGAGCAGATGCCAAGGGCCCCAGATGTTTCAGCAAATCCTCTAGTTTCAGCAACTCCTCTAATAAGAAATAGGCCAAAGCAAACAAACAAAAAAGGAAAAAGCGAATTGGAAGAAATAGAGATCATGCAAGGGAAACAAAATATCATTAACTTCCTCAGAGTTATAGGAGAGAAACTGTTGGACTAACTGAAGAAGAACAGACATTGTTAAAGTAGAAGAGGGAGAAGATGAATCAAATAACCATGAGGTCATTTAGAAATTAAAAATATAACTGTTGAAATTTTTGTTTGTTTGTTTTGTGTGTGTGTGTGTGTGTGACAGTTAAGGGCGTTGTAACCATAGGGGTGGTGTCGCCCGCACCGCGCTCAGCCAGTGAGCACACCGGCCATCCCTATGTGGGATCCGAACCCGCGGCAGCGCCCCTGCGCTCCCAGCGCCGCTCTCTCCCGTGTGCGCCACGGGGCGGCCCATAAGTGTTGAAATTTAAATTAGAAAACAACTCACTAGAAAGATGAGAAAATAACACAAGGGAAGCCTGATTAGATCAAAAAAACAAAGGGATAACAAGAAAGATACAATTGAAAGAAAAGCATAAAAAAGTAAAAGGAGTAAAAGGGAAAGAGAGAGAGAAAACGGAAGTGCGTGTCCGCAGAGCCAGTGTCTGAAGAACACGCGCTCCAGGAAGAGCCGCGGAGATGGGCAGGAGGAGAGAACCGTGGGAGAAAGGAGGAAGGGACAGGTCCCGGAGGTCCCCATAGGTCCCCACGTGGAGAGTGACGATGGGTCCATACGCCGCCCCGCACTGGGGAAGCACAGGGGACACCGTGTCAACTATGGGTGTGGGGGTCAAGGGGACGGACGCTGCGGAGGAGCCTCAAGAGGGAGACGACAGGGGAGTCCGGCCTTCAGCGTCTCGTGCAGAGTCAGTTCCGATCTCAGCTTTTCCTCGTCAAACGTGAGTCCGACAAGGCGAGGACGGGCCTCTGGACGTTTAGCAGCCCAAGACCGTTTCCTTAGCAGTCTATGGGGGGCGTCTCCCACTAGGAAGAAGACATAAACCCGGACAGGGGACAGGGCCCTGGTGACGGCCACGGGGGAACATACCGAACCCGACTGCTCGGAGGCTGCATTGTAGACATTGGATCCCAGGAGGTGTCGTCCAGAGCACCACATGGGTCCCTGAGGCGTTCACCTGTGGTGACAGCAGCTGCCCTAACAGGGACAGTGCGCGTGCGCAGACGCCACCGCGCACAGAGGACACGCGGTCCGCGCCGGGCTGTCAGCCGCGTCCCCGCAGCCGCCGGTGCGCGGCGCTCAGAGCCGCCGACGGGAAGCCGCGGTCGCGGGGTGCGCTCTCCGTGGCGCCTCCTGGTGGCCCTGCCTGCAGCTGCCGCCCCCAGGCCGCCCGTCCCGCCCGGGGACAGGAGCGCACGACCGGCTGCTCTCCACTCCCTGCTCCCGCCCCTCTGCGGCCGATGACAGCGGGTTCCAGCGACAGGACGGATTCCCACGGGCGCTCCAGGTCGGTGCAAGGGGTCCGCGCTGACGAGGCGCCGAGCACAGCCGTGAGGGGGACCCGCGTGGGCTATCGTCGGCAGACGGTCCTGGCGGTTCCTCGGCCCCAGGCTGGCAGGCACAGTCCGCGGCGTGACAGTCCTGACCGCGGAGCCGTGTGCTATTAAAGCTACACGGTCACCACGAGCGACGGTATCTTGTGTACTTTTTCAAAACTGAGTTTTCTATTCTATGACTGTACTCAACCGTATGAAATATAGAATTAGTAATTTATCAAATTGCGTAAAAAATGTCAATTGTTATTTATATATAAACAAAATTTATAGATTTATTTGGAAGAATTGATATATTTTCCCTACTTATTTTCTCATCTATGAACATGTACATCTCTTCATTGTCTTCAGTTTGTTCGTTTTTTCAATAACATTTTACACTCAGTGTTTAGAAATCATGATTGTAAAAATGCACCCTAATTATTCATGCAAACCTTATGAATGAAAATTTGGGGTGTTTCCAACCCTTAGTAATAGGTATTGTCATATTAACAATCTTGTCGACACCTCACCTTATAATTTTTCAAGGTTACATATGATATAGATTCCTGAATATTGGGTTACAGTATAAAATAGTAAATATACAAGTATAATTTTGCTAAATTTTCCGAGTTTCTGCTCCTTATGGGCTCTACCATTTGCATTCCACCACAGTGTATTATAATACCTGGATCCCCACAGTCTCACTAACAAGTTTGTTATCAAAAAATTAAATTTTGCAAATCTAATAGGTGAAGTATTGTATTTCAATATATTTTAAATGTCTAGTTCTCTATGAGGGATTTTAAGCACCTCATTAAGTATTGATGCCAATTTAAATTTCCTTTTGTGTTATTAGATTGTTCATATATTTTGTTCATTTTTATTTCATTTTGTTGGTCATTTCCATCTCATTTTTTCACACATCATTGTATTAGTGATATTATCCTAGTTTAAGAGGTTTTTTGTTTTTTTGCTTTTTTTAAAATTGAAACATTATTGATCACCCATTTTAAGTATTATAGCTTGTAATTACTTTTTGTCGTGTCCTTCTGACCTAGTTGGTGGCATTTACCTTTTGTTTGAGTTTGCTTTGCTTTATTAATGGCTGCTATGCCATCCATGTTAACTGCTGCTACATTAGTAGCAGCATATTTTCACCAGTGATTTGAAATGCTATCTTTCTTAAATACTAAATTTCTATAAATCTTGGGTATCTCTTTGAATTCTCCACTCTTTTCCATTAGGTTTTATATTTACTTATAAACAAATTCCATATGGTCTTGATAATGAAGAATTTATAAAAAAAAATTTTTTCGATCTCTGGTAGACTTACACCTCCCTTTTGATTTGTTTCCTCAATTTTTTCTGATGAACGTTTAATGTTTCATCAACATTTTATAATCATCCTTTTTTGTTGTAGGTGAAGAAACAAATGAGACTATTTTTAATGTGATCATGACACACGTATAAAGTAACTTAGGAGAAAATAAAATCCTTAGGATCCTGTGGCATTCTGGCCAAGAAAATATCTCTGACATTTCTCTATCGTTTGTGTATGTATGTTTTAAGAGTGTTCTAATGCTTAAATCACATAGTTAAACAGGCTTTGTTGAGTTCTTGTTAGCTTTATGCCAAATATTTTAACAATTTTGTGGCTATTGAAAATGGAATCTTGATTTGTGGAATGTAATCTAGATAGTTATTGTTATTACATAAGACATTTATTAATTGTATATGTGAATTTTTCTAAATCGCAACATGTAAATTTTATTTTAGAAAGTCGTCTTGTTTGTAATAGGTTTTTAATTAATTCTTTTTGATTTTCTAAATTCACAATACATACACATAACACATTTTTCTCCATCTTGAGATATACAAATATGTATGGTCAAACCTTATTTTATCTACTGTTTTGATATTTATGAGTCTTACATTTTCTCAAAAGTACTTTGGCTTCTGTGGAAATTATTATGTCTCTTTCTTTCTCCTAATGCTTAATACTTTTGCAAAATATTGAAGTTAGTAATTCATCTCAAATTTAATTTTGTGAACGGTACCTAGCAAAAGCATAACTGGATTTAATTTCCAAATAAATAATATTTCAATCCCTGTAATGATGAAGTGCTTTCCCGTAAGTAATCTGAATCCTTTCCACACATATACCAGAATCTGTTTCAAAATTCAAACTTTTACTCCACTTCGCTTATTCTTTGCCAATCTCATTCACTTTCAAGTATGTTCCTTTGCAATACATTTTATTAGACGGAGCACATTTCCTCTTTGTTTTCATTATTATTGTTCTTCTTATGTCTTGAACATTTAGGGCGCCATTTTTGCACATAATTTTTTTTCATATTAACTTTGAGGTTATTTGACAAGTCCCCTAAACATCACTCTTTGGAATTTTTCAAGTTTAGATTTATTGAATCTATTGATTAACATAGGTAGAATACATATATACGTGGCGTTACTTCCTAGCATCACTGCTGCCCGGCACATGGACACACCTGGGCATTTTGGTAGGAGCTGCTGAGTGGCTCCTGCGACAGGGGTATCTATGAACACATCTCCTGGGGCATCTGCTGGGACCTCTTCTTCCTTCATTCTCACAAGAGCTGGTCGTCACCAGACATACAGACCTGCCCATCTGATGGGGCAAATGCTATCTGAATAGTGAGTAAATTTCTGTGCATCATCATTAGGGAGGCCGCGGATGTCTGACATTTACTGGCCATGTGAATTGCTTCCCTGTGGAACTGCAGGAATATGTCCTTTGTCCCTATGGATAAATGAGAACTCTTTGTACAACTAGGATGCATACTACCCTTTCTCTGCCCATGAAGAATTTTCCAGTCTGGGGCTTGTCTTTTCACCTTTTGGCATTATTCTGGTTTTTGTTTGGACCAGGAAAAGTCAGCATTTTCCTCAGTGGCTTCTGGCTCTCTGGTCATTCAAAAGTAGTTCCTATTTCAAGATTATGGCAATAATAACTATCAGGGCTTTGTGCTTCTACATAGAGTCTTTGATTTTTCTGTAATGTTCCTCTTACTAAAAACATAAAATGAAAATTATTCAGATCTTTCTCATATTATGCGGCCAGATACAAAAGGCCACATAACATATAACTGTACTGATAGGAACAATCCACGATAGGTAAATTCACACACACAGAAAATGGAGTGGTAGTCAGGGACAGGGAGAGGCGGGATGGGGAGTGACAGCTTAATGGCTACAGAGTTGATGAAGCTGTTTGATCACTAGATGGTGGTAAGGGTTGCGCCATATTAAAAATGTACTTAATGCCACTGAATGGTAATTTTGAAAATATTAAAAACACTTTATTTTATACAAGGGATATTATTGAAAATAAAAGATGAAAAAATTTGAGGAGATGCAGGACACAGACAAAAATGAGGAGAAGCACAGCGTCAAGGAAGGGCAAGAACAGATCTGGAGTGGGGACTGGTGAGGGTGTTTGTGGGAGCTCTGGAGCCAGGGCTCCCCTGGGTGCTGGTGTTTCTTCTAATTCTTCTGATGTTTCAGGAACGGTTATGTCAGGTTGCTCTAGCTCTACCTCTGGATCTTGATCTTTCTCCTGCTCTTTCTCTTGCTCTTTCTCCTGATCTTTCTCTTGATCTTTCTGTTGCTCCTGCTCTGGATCTTGCGTCTGATCTACCACTTGCTCTGGATCTTGTTCCTGCTCTACCTCTTGCTCTGGATCTTGCTCCTGCTCTACCACTTGCTCTGGATCTTGCTCCTGCTCTACTTCTTGCTCTGGCTTGGGCTCTGGATCTTGCTCTCGCTCTGCCTCTGGCAGTGGAGGTGGAGCTGGAGCTGGAACTCGAGCCGAACATGGCAGCAGCTCTTGGGACAGTTGTTCAGCCGGGGCGGAAGCTGGAACTGGAGAGACAACAATTGAAAATATCAATGTGAGTTTCTATGTCTCATCCAATGACACTGTCTTTCTCGAAGCCCAAGTCCAGAGACCCAGGCTCAGGAAGTCTCCCCACACCGCAGAACACTGTATGATTGTTCTGAGTACTCAGTGCCCCTGTCCCCAGCCTGCTTCTGGAAACTCTGCTCTGTGTGGCCCAGCCCAGGCCCCTCCCCAAACCCGCACAGGCACCCACCCTCTTCCTCCTCACCCTCAGTCTCCGCCTCACTAGGCTCAAGGTGCTCCGGCTTCTCCAGCTGCGCCAGAAGAAGATCAGCCTTACGCTCCACCTCTGAACCTCGCATACTGATATGTACATAGGCCGAAAGAAACTTCAAAGAATGAAATTCAGGAGGCTCGTGGAAATCGGTGGAATAGAATTCCAGCCAGATCTTTAAGACAGAGGACATGGCACTGCGGGAGACAGGTGGGCAACAGCATCAGAGGCCTGGCCTATCCCTCTATGCTGCCCTCCCAAGGCTCCCCTGAGTGAGCTGCAGTCTTGTACCCTCTGCCCGTGCCTGTCCATAGACCAGCCCATCCAATGTCCACCCCCAGTATGGCAGTTCTGGCACAGATGGGCCTGGCAGCCAAGGAGGGGCTGGCAAAAGCCTCCATGGGAGGAGCCTTCAACCACTGATGTGACCACGTTTCCCTTCTTCAGGGAAACCTGACAACCTCCTCTGTCTGTGTCACTGCCCCATCCCTGCTGGAATGACCTGTCCACCCCAGGAGGGTGCTGTCTGCTCTGGGCATTACTCACTGGCACACAGGAGGTGTCCAGCAATATCTGATAAATGAGGAAACAGAGGGAGGCGCTGCTCCCCTGGCCTACCCAGGGCCCTTGGAAAAGCCCAAACTTGAGCTCACACGTGAATGTACTGCCCAAGTGTCTGCATGAAAATCTGCATATCCTTTTCCCAGTGACAGCAATCTCTTGGCCCTGACCACACTCTGCACCCTCAGCACCAGCTGAGCATCCCCATGGAGGCTCCAGCCCCGAGTGTGAGCGGGATGCTCTGCACACCTCCTGCTCTGGCTCAGCACGGGCTCTGGGGGTGTGGGCAGGGCTGGGTGGGAGGGCGTGGGGATGGATTCTCTCTGGGCTCACTCTGCTCTCCAGCCTCTCGCACACCCTACGGTGCCTGGGACCACATCCCCAGCCGTCTTGACCTCTTTCCCTGCAGGGAAAGCCTTGAGCCCTCAGCCCTGTAGCAGGAATCATAAGATGTGTGAGAGCCAGAGTTCTGCCAGCCCCCCACCCACAGGCCCCCGCAGACCACACGCAGTTGTGTGGAGATGGGAGACCCTCCTTCTGCACCTAAACCCCACTTACCATTTCAGCTGCTCCAGGGATTCGCCATCCCCGTGACAATCAGTAATCATGTTTCCATACCTAGAGGAGGTCAGGAGTGTGTCAAATCTACCATATGGTGGCACTACCTGCTTCTCATGTCTACTGTGACTGTCTCACCTCTGACTAGACTGGAAGCCCACGAGGGCAGTGAATGCAGTCTCCTCGGTTCATTGGATTATGGTCAGTGCCCAGAAAGTGACTGCACATAGTGTGGCTTCACGCATGATTGTTGAAGGAATGAACCCCAACCAACTCCTCCCAAGATCTCTGGGTGCACCTGAAGCCGCTCTGCCCGCCTCTGGTCTCCCTGCTTTGAATACACCCAGGAGGCTACAGATAGAATCTCAAATTTCCTGTAAAAATGTGAAAACAGTGAAGCCCAAGTCAACGAGGTCAGTGAGGGGGTGACAGAGACTTCCTCGTGGGGGTGTCAGGAATCCTGAATGAGGACGACCGTGGCCCCTCCAGCAGACCTTCCACAGGGCTGGACTCAGGAGCAGCACTTTCCTTGGGGGACCCACTGGAGCTTGTTCCTGTGACCACCCACTGAACACAGGAGGAAACTGATGCTCAGAGGTGTGTGGTGACAGTCCTAAGACTCACAGATGGGAGGCGGCCAAGTGACACTGTGTGATCCAGGGCCTGAGTGCTCACCTGAGGAAAAGCAGGTGCAGCACATGCCGGGGACTGGCAAAGTTCTTGTAGCTTGACAGAAGCAGGTGGACATAAGATTGGTCACCACCCAAGACAGCAGGCACCAGGTGCTCCACCCGCTTCTTCAGGGTGCGTGCCGGGACAGGCCACACCATGTGGGTGGCATCCGAGCTCAATGAAGATGTGTCTTCACTCCAGGACAGGACAGGGGAGAGATACACAGTGACAGCACCGTGAACCCCAAGGAGGGCAGGGGCTGGAGGCCAGTCTTAACCCCAGGGAGGACATGAGAAGACAGCCTGAGGGCCCAGGGTTAATGTACAGGGTGGTGGTTGCCACCCCGGCAGTCCCCGTTCACCCTCCAGCCAGACCTGAGGTGTGAACACACCAGGACCAGCAGGTTTATAAACCCCCCACCCTCTGCCCCTGCCCTGGGAGGGTGTCCCATGTCCCCGTTCCCCACACACTCAGGAGGAGTGGGTGCGGTCACCCAGGGAGGCTCATAGTGCTGGCCTGGCCTTGCCCAACCTCCTCTGGGCCACCTGACATTACCTTTGGGGACCTCCTCCCAGACGGCAACAGGGGTCGAGGGCGAGGGCTTAACCAGCGCCGGAAGCATTGGACAAGCCTCTCAGCACAGGGCTTCCTGGGGCTACGGCCCCGGGACCTCGGGATACAGCACAACATCTCACTCTGCCTGTGGCCAAGTGAGCTGGGGAAGGGGCTGTGTATAGAATGTGGGTGTCAGGTTACCGAGTTCCGAGTTCTCTTGGGGTCTGTCGTCAAGGAAGTGAAGTCACTTCCTGATACCTCATTTCCTGAGCCCCTCCTCTGTGTACAAGACTGCAAATGCCCCTCTGGGTACCTGTCTGCTGACCCTCCTTCCCCATGAACTCTCTCTATTGCCCACACTTCCACCAACACTGCCTGACCACACCCCTGTGCAAGGCCTGGTTGCAGCCAGCGTCACAGCTCAGAGGAGATACACGTAGGTTCATCCCCAGCTCCTGCTTCTTATCACTTTATGTGACCCTGGACCAGCCGTTGTCACTCTCATGACCTCCCCAGTCTCCCCTTTTGCACAGTGGGGATCTTTCTAGCATCTTCTTCCTAGGGATGGCATCAGGCATGTGTGAGGAAACATCTCTGAAACTTATGGCCGGTGTCACATGCAGCTAATAAACAAGACTAGAGATAAAATCCACGACGGTGTGGAAGGTAGCATGGAATACAACTAACGACAGGTCTGGTTCCTGTCATATAATCTTGAAAATGTCACTTTTGCTCTTGGTCTGTTTTCCCTGTCTGCACCATGCGACAGTTGGAATTTCATGCATTCACATACTGCTTTCCTCCATAAAACCTCACAATGGCTTCGTGTGTATTTAGGTTTGGACTCAAGTGCCACATCTCTGTCTGTGTGGTTGGCTACTCCTCAGGGGCTCCCAGTGGTCCCCACCATCTGCTGCACACATCCTCACGTAATCCCCTGCCCTGCAGTGTGGACTGGACTTAGTGACTCACTTCTAACCAATACAGGATCAAAAGTGAGAAGGTGTCACTTTCTAAATGTCATTGTAACACGCCTGTCTCTAGAGTCTTGTGCTCTGTCTCCTCTGTTCTCTCTGTTTGTATCCACCATATGCCAAGCATGGTGCCGAGAGCTGGAGAAAGAGCTGATTCAGCTGCACCCTGGCTTGGGAGATGATCCCAGGATAAGAAAGAGGAGAAGACGTGCTATCGAGTGCCTGACATTCTAAGAGAGGAAAGTGATCTAGGAGGCCATCAGAATATACTAGATTAGGAAGCTATCTGAGGATGGTAGGAAATGAACACCATTTGCAGGGAAGAACCAGAGGCGTTTGGTCCATTAAGATGACGGCAACATGTAACTGATGTGTAAGATGTAAGTAAGTAAGAAATACTATTCACAAATTCAAATCCTTTTTTCAAAATCATTGAATGGCAGGGATAAGTGCTCATGTTCAATGCAAACAAAACTAGAATTGAGGAAGATTCCATTTATGGAATAACTTTATATCTCCATTAGATGAAAGTATGCAGATATGTTCAGCAATTCTTTTCAAATTGTATAAAATATCCATTGTTGACACAATCAGGATTCCACCCCCATACTTTGGCTTCACACCCGATTTTCTTTACACCAGACACACATCCATTGCTGTGATGTAGATCCATTGCTGTCAACACTATCCCAGCCCACAGCCTACTGGTCCTGGGAGACAGCAACTCTATCACGATATTGTGTGCAGAATCCAGGACGGGCCTAACACGCGGGCTCCATAAATACTCCCTGAAGTGCTGCACTTGAGAAGAGTCTATGATTTTATTACCTAGTGCTATACCTACACATGTTATCACTCTGCATTATGTCATGATCCTTAGTCCCCCTCACCTGACAGTCAGCAACCCAGGAGCAGAGTCTACACCTCGGTCTGCCCCTATTCCTGGCCCCCAGCCCAGCACCTGGCAAGTAATAGGTGC
This sequence comes from Cynocephalus volans, assembly GCF_027409185.1. Lineage (NCBI taxonomy): Eukaryota > Metazoa > Chordata > Mammalia > Dermoptera > Cynocephalidae > Cynocephalus > Cynocephalus volans. The sequence goes on along the minus strand of NC_084476.1, from coordinate 49,520,180 downwards.
CAAGTACTGATGAATGAATTGTCTGGAAACATGTGAAACAGGATTCATCAAGAATACCCAGATGGAAGGTCACCATGAACATGCTGCCTGATAACCTGCCAGCCCTTTAATTCTGTCTGCCGACCACTTCCTTCAGCCAGGAACTGCCTGGGCTCAAAGATTTCCCAGAGTCACCATCCTGCCTTGACTTCTGCCGTTCACTTTAGCCTCCTTGATTGTCCTACTTACTGTGGGTTTCTTCACTCTCAGTCTCAGGGGACACCTCTGAACCCCTAAGGTAGCCCACTGGGTCTTCCTTCTCTGGCCAACACATTCCTCTTGCTTGTGTGCATGGCCTTGATAGCAGTGTCACAGGCAATCCCAGGAAACTGACACCCCAGCATGCTGACCTTGGGCACCCGCACTAGTCAAGGGAGCCCTCTCCCTTCATCTCCTGCAGAATCCCCCTAGGAATAGGGGATGCAGATATGTACACATGTGTAGGGAGGAAAGGGGGTCTCATGACATCTTAGCTAGAAGATGATTACAAATTTCTTAAACATTAGTAGAAAATTATGGTTCATTTGTCCTGGCATGCAACTGAATGAGAAAAAATCTGTGAAAAATTCTGACACCCATGACAAAAGAAATGATCCAAACAATACGACCATCGAGGTGCTTTTCTTTTATGTTTAGGACTAACATTTAAAAATGTGGTATTGAGGAGAATGTCAACAATATTGGGGGAGGCTCTGGAACGATGCTGAGTAGAAAATGGACAATAGATTCCTTTTTTGTGAATTAAGAGAAGCTATTTTGCAGAAAGTGGCAAATGAGCTTGACTTTTAGAAACGAAGAGCATTAAAGCAAGTGAGTTTAGTGGAAAGTAGATGATATTTGGGAGAGGGGTGACGTGTTAAGTTACAAGAGGCAAAGAAATGGAAAGAACACATGTTTTGCAAAGGGAAAAATCATTCCTGTAAAACATCAGAATTGGAGTTTTCTTGCTGTTCTTTTTGTGCCTATGTAGAATCTTCTTTCTGCTATAACTTCCAACTTGGGTTCTAGGCACTCTGTGTATGTGTGTGTTTACAAGAGAGAAATTGCTAAACCTTAGTAAGCCCTAGAAAATTCTAGAGGTCTGAAATAAACAGATATTTTTCAAGTTTATTTAATTAAAAAGCAAAACAAAACAAAAACAGTGTCATCTGCTCCTATTAGGTAAAATATATGATCATATTGGAATCTTTGTGTGTGTGTGTGGCTGGCCAATATAGGGATCCACACCCTTGACCTTGGTGATACGAGGCTGTGCTCTAACCAGCTGAGCTACCAGCCAGCCTATACATGATCATATTGGAATAATATGCAACAGAGAGATACTCTGCTGCTATGGAGAATAAGCTGATTGCAAGGAAAAAAGATGCTCACAGATAAGGCAAGGGTAGGCTTTTTGTCCCCCATTGTGGAATAGTACAGGGAACAATGCAAATGTATTGAGGCTGGTAATTCCAAGTCATGGGAAGGAAATTAAAATGATGACTCTGGAAGAATAGTTTCAAATGTCAAGGAGTTTGAGGCAGGTGATCAATTTAGTGAAATGACAATTGCTTTAGGAGAGGCTGCTTCTTTGAAAGGATTGATACATACAGCAAGGCAAGGTAGGTGACTGTGCTGCTAAGTTTTTAATATTGCTATGAGTTTTAACTTTAAATATATTTGTGACTTTGCATGTAGCTCTGAATTTTGAGTGTCATAATTATTTAAGAATCTTTTATGGATTTGATTACTATAGCTTTCACTGTAATTTGATGAGGTTTTAGAACTACATTCCATTTCTAATTTTGGTTTTATTATTTCCAAGTGCCAAAATACTTAACACAGAACCACCTCTTATTCTATAATAAAAAGCAATGGAGACAAGTTATTCAGTTGAAAAATATTACTTTTTTTTTTTTAAAGATGACCTGTAAGTGGATCCTATCGATTGATGTGGTGTTGTCAGCACCACGCTCTCCCAAGTGAGCCAATCAGCCAACCCTTCATAGGGATCCAAACCCGTGGCCCTGGTGCTGTCAGCACCGCACTCTCCAAGTGCGCACGGGCCGGCCCTGCTCCATGGTAGTTTTAGCTGCTTCCCTCCTTTCTTCTCAGAATTTTCATTTTCCCATGTTCTCCTGGACAACTTCAACCCTGCTAACGATTAAAACCCATCACATCTGTCTGTCATGGTGTGGATTGGCTCCCAAGCAGAAGACTCAGGGCCTCTTTGAACTAGGACTTGCATTGACTTCAACTCAACCAAGCTGAGGCGCCGATCTTGTGATTACACTTAGCATGTGCTATGAATGGAGAGAAATTAAGTGAAAAGTGCCTATGAGATGCAAAGTCATACTTGTCACGTTCCTAGTCCCCTCTCTGGGCTTCTCTCCATCTTCAGCTCCACCTCACTGTTTACCCGTTAAAGAAGCCAGATGCTCTCTAATTCATCTGTCCACGAAACACTTGGTTTCAAATAACGGGTATTAAATGAATATCTGTTGGAAGTTGTGTATCCTAAATTTGTAGGTGTCCTTTATGTGACTGACGATGGCATGAATAACTAGTGTTAACAGTCTTTGATGTGCTCAGCATTAATATACATTAGGAATTGCCATGGAATCTTGTAAAATTGAAAAAAAATCCAAATGCATGTCATCTGGCCTTGGAGTCCAGTTCTTCAGTACACACTCTGCTGATTTGGGCACCTCAGTCAAGAACCCAGTCAAAGAACCACACAGAGTCACCCACAGGCCACGAAGCCACAGCACACGAGCAAGACTTTCCTGTGCTGCCCTGTTAACCATGAGCAGATGCCAAGGGCCCCAGATGTTTCAGCAAATCCTCTAGTTTCAGCAACTCCTCTAATAAGAAATAGGCCAAAGCAAACAAACAAAAAAGGAAAAAGCGAATTGGAAGAAATAGAGATCATGCAAGGGAAACAAAATATCATTAACTTCCTCAGAGTTATAGGAGAGAAACTGTTGGACTAACTGAAGAAGAACAGACATTGTTAAAGTAGAAGAGGGAGAAGATGAATCAAATAACCATGAGGTCATTTAGAAATTAAAAATATAACTGTTGAAATTTTTGTTTGTTTTGTTTTGTGTGTGTGTGTGTGTGTGTGTGTGTGACAGTTAAGGGCGTTGTAACCATAGGGGTGGTGTCGCCCGCACCGCGCTCAGCCAGTGAGCACACCGGCCATCCCTATGTGGGATCCGAACCCGCGGCAGCGCCCCTGCGCTCCCAGCGCCGCTCTCTCCCGTGTGCGCCACGGGGCGGCCCATAAGTGTTGAAATTTAAATTAGAAAACAACTCACTAGAAAGATGAGAAAATAACACAAGGGAAGCCTGATTAGATCAAAAAAACAAAGGGATAACAAGAAAGATACAATTGAAAGAAAAGCATAAAAAAGTAAAAGGAGTAAAAGGGAAAGAGAGAGAGAAAACGGAAGTGCGTGTCCGCAGAGCCAGTGTCTGAAGAACACGCGCTCCAGGAAGAGCCGCGGAGATGGGCAGGAGGAGAGAACCGTGGGAGAAAGGAGGAAGGGACAGGTCCCGGAGGTCCCCATAGGTCCCCACGTGGAGAGTGACGATGGGTCCATACGCCGCCCCGCACTGGGGAAGCACAGGGGACACCGTGTCAACTATGGGTGTGGGGGTCAAGGGGACGGACGCTGCGGAGGAGCCTCAAGAGGGAGACGACAGGGGAGTCCGGCCTTCAGCGTCTCGTGCAGAGTCAGTTCCGATCTCAGCTTTTCCTCGTCAAACGTGAGTCCGACAAGGCGAGGACGGGCCTCTGGACGTTTAGCAGCCCAAGACCGTTTCCTTAGCAGTCTATGGGGGGCGTCTCCCACTAGGAAGAAGACATAAACCCGGACAGGGGACAGGGCCCTGGTGACGGCCACGGGGGAACATACCGAACCCGACTGCTCGGAGGCTGCATTGTAGACATTGGATCCCAGGAGGTGTCGTCCAGAGCACCACATGGGTCCCTGAGGCGTTCACCTGTGGTGACAGCAGCTGCCCTAACAGGGACAGTGCGCGTGCGCAGACGCCACCGCGCACAGAGGACACGCGGTCCGCGCCGGGCTGTCAGCCGCGTCCCCGCAGCCGCCGGTGCGCGGCGCTCAGAGCCGCCGACGGGAAGCCGCGGTCGCGGGGTGCGCTCTCCGTGGCGCCTCCTGGTGGCCCTGCCTGCAGCTGCCGCCCCCAGGCCGCCCGTCCCGCCCGGGGACAGGAGCGCACGACCGGCTGCTCTCCACTCCCTGCTCCCGCCCCTCTGCGGCCGATGACAGCGGGTTCCAGCGACAGGACGGATTCCCACGGGCGCTCCAGGTCGGTGCAAGGGGTCCGCGCTGACGAGGCGCCGAGCACAGCCGTGAGGGGGACCCGCGTGGGCTATCGTCGGCAGACGGTCCTGGCGGTTCCTCGGCCCCAGGCTGGCAGGCACAGTCCGCGGCGTGACAGTCCTGACCGCGGAGCCGTGTGCTATTAAAGCTACACGGTCACCACGAGCGACGGTATCTTGTGTACTTTTTCAAAACTGAGTTTTCTATTCTATGACTGTACTCAACCGTATGAAATATAGAATTAGTAATTTATCAAATTGCGTAAAAAATGTCAATTGTTATTTATATATAAACAAAATTTATAGATTTATTTGGAAGAATTGATATATTTTCCCTACTTATTTTCTCATCTATGAACATGTACATCTCTTCATTGTCTTCAGTTTGTTCGTTTTTTCAATAACATTTTACACTCAGTGTTTAGAAATCATGATTGTAAAAATGCACCCTAATTATTCATGCAAACCTTATGAATGAAAATTTGGGGTGTTTCCAACCCTTAGTAATAGGTATTGTCATATTAACAATCTTGTCGACACCTCACCTTATAATTTTTCAAGGTTACATATGATATAGATTCCTGAATATTGGGTTACAGTATAAAATAGTAAATATACAAGTATAATTTTGCTAAATTTTCCGAGTTTCTGCTCCTTATGGGCTCTACCATTTGCATTCCACCACAGTGTATTATAATACCTGGATCCCCACAGTCTCACTAACAAGTTTGTTATCAAAAAATTAAATTTTGCAAATCTAATAGGTGAAGTATTGTATTTCAATATATTTTAAATGTCTAGTTCTCTATGAGGGATTTTAAGCACCGCATTAAGTATTGATGCCAATTTAAATTTCCTTTTGTGTTATTAGATTGTTCATATATTTTGTTCATTTTTATTTCATTTTGTTGGTCATTTCCATCTCATTTTTTCACACATCATTGTATTAGTGATATTATCCTAGTTTAAGAGGTTTTTTGTTTTTTTGCTTTTTTTAAAATTGAAACATTATTGATCACCCATTTTAAGTATTATAGCTTGTAATTACTTTTTGTCGTGTCCTTCTGACCTAGTTGGTGGCATTTACCTTTTGTTTGAGTTTGCTTTGCTTTATTAATGGCTGCTATGCCATCCATGTTAACTGCTGCTACATTAGTAGCAGCATATTTTCACCAGTGATTTGAAATGCTATCTTTCTTAAATACTAAATTTCTATAAATCTTGGGTATCTCTTTGAATTCTCCACTCTTTTCCATTAGGTTTTATATTTACTTATAAACAAATTCCATATGGTCTTGATAATGAAGAATTTATAAAAAAAAATTTTTTCGATCTCTGGTAGACTTACACCTCCCTTTTGATTTGTTTCCTCAATTTTTTCTGATGAACGATTAATGTTTCATCAACATTTTATAATCATCCTTTTTTGTTGTAGGTGAAGAAACAAATGAGACTATTTTTAATGTGATCATGACACACGTATAAAGTAACTTAGGAGAAAATAAAATCCTTAGGATCCTGTGGCATTCTGGCCAAGAAAATATCTCTGACATTTCTCTATCGTTTGTGTATGTATGTTTTAAGAGTGTTCTAATGCTTAAATCACATAGTTAAACAGGCTTTGTTGAGTTCTTGTTAGCTTTATGCCAAATATTTTAACAATTTTGTGGCTATTGAAAATGGAATCTTGATTTGTGGAATGTAATCTAGATAGTTATTGTTATTACATAAGACATTTATTAATTTTATATGTGAATTTTTCTAAATCGCAACATGTAAATTTTATTTTAGAAAGTCGTCTTGTTTGTAATAGGTCTTTAATTAATTCTTTTTGATTTTCTAAATTCACAATACATACACATAACACATTTTTCTCCATCTTGAGATATACAAATATGTATGGTCAAACCTTATTTTATCTACTGTTTTGATATTTATGAGTCTTACATTTTCTCAAAAGTACTTTGGCTTCTGTGGAAATTATTATGTCTCTTTCTTTCTCCTAATGCTTAATACTTTTGCAAAATATTGAAGTTAGTAATTCATCTCAAATTTAATTTTGTGAACGGTACCTAGCAAAAGCATAACTGGATTTAATTTCCAAATAAATAATATTTCAATCCCTGTAATGATGAAGTGCTTTCCCGTAAGTAATCTGAATCCTTTCCACACATATACCAGAATCTGTTTCAAAATTCAAACTTTTACTCCACTTCGCTTATTCTTTGCCAATCTCATTCACTTTCAAGTATGTTCCTTTGCAATACATTTTATTAGACGGAGTAAATTTCCTCTTTGTTTTCATTATTATTGTTCTTCTTATGTCTTGAACATTTTGGGCGCCATTTTTGCACATAATTTTTTTTCATATTAACTTTGAGGTTATTTGACAAGTCCCCTAAACATCACTCTTTGGAATTTTTCAAGTTTAGATTTATTGAATCTATTGATTAACATAGGTAGAATACATATATACGTGGCGTTACTTCCTAGCATCACTGCTGCCCGGCACATGGACACACCTGGGCATTTTGGTAGGAGCTGCTGAGTGGCTCCTGCGACAGGGGTATCTATGAACACATCTCCTGGGGCATCTGCTGGGACCTCTTCTTCCTTCATTCTCACAAGAGCTGGTCGTCACCAGACATACAGACCTGCCCATCTGATGGGGCAAATGCTATCTGAATAGTGAGTAAATTTCTGTGCATCATCATTAGGGAGGCCGCGGATGTCTGACATTTACTGGCCATGTGAATTGCTTCCCTGTGGAACTGCAGGAATATGTCCTTTGTCCCTATGGATAAATGAGAACTCTTTGTACAACTAGGATGCATACTACCCTTTCTCTGCCCATGAAGAATTTTCCAGTCTGGGGCTTGTCTTTTCACCTTTTGGCATTATTCTGGTTTTTGTTTGGACCAGGAAAAGTCAGCATTTTCCTCAGTGGCTTCTGGCTCTCTGGTCATTCAAAAGTAGTTCCTATTTCAAGATTATGGCAATAATAACTATCAGGGCTTTGTGCTTCTACATAGAGTCTTTGATTTTTCTGTAATGTTCCTCTTACTAAAAACATAAAATGAAAATTATTCAGATCTTTCTCATATTATGCGGCCAGATACAAAAGGCCACATAACATATAACTGTACTGATAGGAACAATCCACGATAGGTAAATTCACACACACAGAAAATGGAGTGGTAGTCAGGGACAGGGAGAGGCGGGATGGGGAGTGACAGCTTAATGGCTACAGAGTTGATGAAGCTGTTTGATCACTAGATGGTGGTAAGGGTTGCGCCATATTAAAAATGTACTTAATGCCACTGAATGGTAATTTTGAAAATATTAAAAACCCTTTATTTTATACAAGGGATATTATTGAAAATAAAAGATGAAAAAATTTGAGGAGATGCAGGACACAGACAAAAATGAGGAGAAGCACAGCGTCAAGGAAGGGCAAGAACAGATCTGGAGTGGGGACTGGTGAGGGTGTTTGTGGGAGCTCTGGAGCCAGGGCTCCCCTGGGTGCTGGTGTTTCTTCTAATTCTTCTGATGTTTCAGGAACGGTTATGTCAGGTTGCTCTAGCTCTACCTCTGGATCTTGATCTTTCTCCTGCTCTTTCTCTTGCTCTTTCTCCTGATCTTTCTCTTGATCTTTCTGTTGCTCCTGCTCTGGATCTTGCGTCTGATCTACCACTTGCTCTGGATCTTGTTCCTGCTCTACCTCTTGCTCTGGATCTTGCTCCTGCTCTACCACTTGCTCTGGATCTTGCTCCTGCTCTACTTCTTGCTCTGGCTTGGGCTCTGGATCTTGCTCTCGCTCTGCCTCTGGCAGTGGAGGTGGAGCTGGAGCTGGAACTCGAGCCGAACATGGCAGCAGCTCTTGGGACAGTTGTTCAGCCGGGGCGGAAGCTGGAACTGGAGAGACAACAATTGAAAATATCAATGTGAGTTTCTATGTCTCATCCAATGACACTGTCTTTCTAGAAGCCCAAGTCCAGAGACCCAGGCTCAGGAAGTCTCCCCACACCGCAGAACACTGTATGATTGTTCTGAGTACTCAGTGCCCCTGTCCCCAGCCTGCTTCTGGAAACTCTGCTCTGTGTGGCCCAGCCCAGGCCCCTCCCCAAACCCGCACAGGCACCCACCCTCTTCCTCCTCACCCTCAGTCTCCGCCTCACTAGGCTCCAGGTGCTCCGGCTTCTCCAGCTGCGCCAGAAGAAGATCAGCCTTACGCTCCACCTCTGAACCTCGCATACTGATATGTACATAGGCCGAAAGAAACTTCAAAGAATGAAATTCAGGAGGCTCGTGGAAATCGGTGGAATAGAATTCCAGCCAGATCTTTAAGACAGAGGACATGGCACTGTGGGAGACAGGTGGGCAACAGCATCAGAGGCCTGGCCTATCCCTCTATGCTGCCCTCCCAAGGCTCCCCTGAGTGAGCTGCAGTCTTGTACCCTCTGCCCGTGCCTGTCCATAGACCAGCCCATCCAATGTCCACCCCCAGTATGGCAGTTCTGGCACAGATGGGCCTGGCAGCCATGGAGGGGCTGGCAAAAGCCTCCATGGGAGGAGCCTTCAACCACTGATGTGACAACGTTTCCCTTCTTCAGGGAAACCTGACAACCTCCTCTGTCTGTGTCACTGCCCCATCCCTGCTGGAATGACCTGTCCACCCCAGGAGGGTGCTGTCTGCTCTGGGCATTACTCACTGGCACAAAGGAGGTGTCCAGCAATATCTGATAAATGAGGAAACAGAGGGAGGGGCTGCTCCCCTGGCCTACCCAGGGCCCTTGGAAAAGCCCAAACTTGAGCTCACACGTGAATGTACTGCCCAAGTGTCTGCATGAAAATCTGCATATCCTTTTCCCAGTGACAGCAATCTCTTGGCCCTGACCACACTCTGCACCCTCAGCACCAGCTGAGCATCCCCATGGAGGCTCCAGCCCCGAGTGTGAGCGGGATGCTCTGCACACCTCCTGCTCTGGCTCAGCACGGGCTCTGGGGGTGTGGGCAGGGCTGGGTGGGAGGGCGTGGGGATGGATTCTCTCTGGGCTCACTCTGCTCTCCAGCCTCTCGCACACCCTACGGTGCCTGGGACCACATCCCCAGCCGTCTTGACCTCTTTCCCTGCAGGGAAAGCCTTGAGCCCTCAGCCCTGTAGCAGGAATCATAAGATGTGTGAGAGCCAGAGTACTGCCAGCCCCCCACCCACAGGCCCCCGCAGACCACACGCAGTTGTGTGGAGATGGGAGCCCCTCCTTCTGCACCTAAACCCCACTTACCATTTTAGCTGCTCCAGGGATTCGCCATCCCCGTGACAATCAGTAATCATGTTTCCATACCTAGAGGAGGTCAGGAGTGTGTCAAATCTACCATATGGTGGCACTACCTGCTTCTCATGTCTACTGTGACTGTCTCACCTCTGACTAGACTGGAAGCCCACGAGGGCAGTGAATGCAGTCTCCTTGGTTCATTGGATTATGGTCAGTGCCCAGAAAGTGACTGCACATAGTGTGGCTTCACGTATGATTGTTGAAGGAATGAACCCCAACCAACTCCTCCCAAGATCTCTGGGTGCACCTGAAGCCGCTCTGCCCGCCTCTGGTCTCCCTGCTTTGAATACACCCAGGAGTCTACAGATAGAATCTCAAATTTCCTGTAAAAATGTGAAAACAGTGAAGCCCAAGTCAACGAGGTCAGTGAGGGGGTGACAGAGACTTCCTCGTGGGGGTGTCAGGAATCCTGAATGAGGACGACCGTGGCCCCTCCAGCAGACCTTCCACAGGGCTGGACTCAGGAGCAGCACTTTCCATGGGGGACCCACTGGAGCTTGTTCCTGTGACCACCCACTGAACACAGGAGGAAACTGAGGCTCAGAGGGGTGTGGTGACAGTCCTAAGACTCACAGCTGGGAGGCGGCCAAGTGACACTGTGTGATCCAGGGCCTGAGTGCTCACCTGAGGAAAAGCAGGTGCAGCACATGCCGGGGACTGGCAAAGTTCTTGTAGCTTGACAGAAACAGGTGGACATAAGATTGGTCACCACCCAAGACAGCAGGCACCAGGTGCTCCACCCGCTTCTTCAGGGTGCGTGCCGGGACAGGCCACACCATGTGGGTGGCATCCGAGCTCAATGAAGATGTGTCTTCACTCCAGGACAGGACAGGGGAGAGATACACAGTGACAGCACCATGAACCCCAAGGAGGGCAGGGGCTGGAGGCCAGTCTTAACCCCAGGGAGGACATGAGAAGACAGCCTGAGGGCCCAGGGTTAATGTACAGGGTGGTGGTTGCCACCCCGGCAGTCCCCGTTCACCCTCCAGCCAGACCTGAGGTGTGAACACACCAGGACCAGCAGGTTTATAAACCCCCCACCCTCTGCCCCTGCCCTGGGAGGGTGTCCCATGTCCCCGTTCCCCACACACTCAGGAGGAGTGGGTGCGGTCACCCAGGGAGGCTCATAGTGCTGGCCTGGCCTTGCCCAACCTCCTCTGGGCCACCTGACATTACCTTTGGGGACCTCCTCCCAGACGGCCACAGGGGTCGAGGGCGAGGGCTGAACCAGCGCCGGAAGCATTGGACAAGCCTCTCAGCACAGGGCTTCCTGGGGCTACGGCCCCGGGACCTCGGGATACAGCACAACATCTCACTCTGCCTGTGGCCAAGTGAGCTGCGGAAGGGGCTGTGTATAGAATGTGGGTGTCAGGTTACCGAGTTCCGAGTTCTCTTGGGGTCTGTCGTCAAGGAAGTGAAGTCACTTCCTGATACCTCATTTCCTGAGCCCCTCCTCTGTGTACAAGACTGCAAATGCCCCTCTGGGTACCTGTCTGCTGACCCTCCTTCCCCATGAACTCTCTCTATTGCCCACTCTTCCACCAACACTGCCTGACCACACCCCTGTGCAAGGCCTGGTTGCAGCCAGCGTCACAGCTCAGAGGAGATACACGTAGGTTCATCCCCAGCTCCTGCTTCTTATCACTTTATGTGACCCTGGACCAGCCGTTGTCACTCTCATGACCTCCCCAGTCTCCCCTTTTGCACAGTGGGGATCTTTCTAGCATCTTCTTCCTAGGGATGGCATCAGGCATGTGTGAGGAAACATCTCTGAAACCTATGGCCGGTGTCACATGCAGCTAATAAACAAGACTAGAGATAAAATCCACGACGGTGTGGAAGGTAGCATGGAATACAACTAACGACAGGTCTGGTTCCTGTCATATAATCTTGAAAATGTCACTTTTGCTCTTGGTCTGTTTTCCCTGTCTGCACCATGCGACAGTTGGAATTTCATGCATTCACATACTGCTTTCCTCCTTAAAACCTCACAATGGCTTCGTGTGTATTTAGGTTTGGACTCAAGTGCCACATCTCTGTCTGTGTGGTTGGCTACTCCTCAGGGGCTCCCAGTGGTCCCCACCATCTGCTGCACACATCCTCACATAATCCCCTGCCCTGCAGTGTGGACTGGACTTAGTGACTCACTTCTAACCAATACAGGATCAAAAGTGAGAAGGTGTCACTTTCTAAATGTCATTGTAACACGCCTGTCCCTAGAGTCTTGTGCTCTGTCTCCTCTGTTCTCTCTGTTTGTATCCACCATATGCCAAGCATGGTGCCGAGAGCTGGAGAAAGAGCTGATTCAGCTGCACCCTGGCTTGGGAGATGATCCCAGGATAAGAAAGAGGAGAAGACGTGCTATCGAGTGCCTGACATTCTAAGAGAGGAAAGTGATCTAGGAGGCCATCAGAATATTCTAGATTAGGAAGCTACCTGAAGATGGTAGGAAATGAACACCATTTGCAGGGAAGAACCAGAGGCGTTTGGTCCATTAAGATGACGGCAACATGGAACTGATGTGTAAGATGTAAGTAAGTAAGAAATACTATTCACAAATTCAAATCCTTTTTTCAAAATCATTGAATGGCAGGGATAAGTGCTCATGTTCAATGCAAACATAACTAGAATTGAGGAAGATTCCATTTTTGGAATAACTTTATATCTCCATTAGATGAAAGTATGCAGATATGTTCAGCAATTCTTTTCAAATTGTATAAAATATCCATTGTTGACACAATCAGGATTCCACCCCCATACTTTAGCTTCACACCCGATTTTCTTTACACCAGACACACATCCATTGCTGTGATGTAGATCCATTGCTGTCAACACTATCCCAGCCCACAGCCTACTGGTCCTGGGAGACAGCAACTCTATCACTATATTGTGTGCAGAATCCAGGAAGGGCCTAACACGGGGGCTCCATAAATACTCCCTGAAGTGCTGGACTTGAGAAGAGTCTATGATTTTATTACCTAGTGCTCTACCTACACATGTTATCACTCTGCATTATGTCATGATCCTTAGTCCCCCTCACCTGACAGTCAGCAACCCAGGAGCAGAGTCTACACCTCGGTCTGCCCCTATGCCTGGCCCCCAGCCCAGCACCTGGCAAGTAATAGGTGCCAAGTACTGATGCATGAATTGTCTGGAAACATGTGAAACAGGATTCATCAAGAATACCCAGATGGAAGGTCACCATGAACATGCTGCCTGATAACCTGCCAGCCCTTTAATTCTGTCTGCCGACCACTTCCTTCAGCCAGGAACTGCCTGGGCTCAAAGATTTCCCAGAGTCACCATCCTGCCTTGACTTCTGCCGTTCACTTTACCCTCCTTGATTGTCCTACTTACTGTGGGTTTCTTCACTCTCAGTCTCAGGGGACACCTCTGAACCCCTAAGGTAGCCCACTGGGTCTTCCTTCTCTGGCCAACACATTCCTCTTGCTTCTGTGCATGGCCTTGATAGCAGTGTCACAGGCAATCCCAGGAAACTGACACCCCAGCATGCTGACCTTGGGCACCCGCACTAGTCAAGGGAGCCCTCTCCCTTCGTCTCCTGCAGAATCCCCCTAGGAATAGGGGATGCAGATATGTACACATGTGTAGGGAGGAAAGGGGGTCTCATGACATCTTAGCTAGAAGATGATTACAAATTTCTTAAACATTAGTAGAAAATTATGGTTCATTTGTCCTGGCATGCAACTGAATGAGAAAAAATCTGTGAAAAATTCTGACACCCATGACAAAAGAAATGATCCAAACAATACGACCATCGAGGTGCTTTTCTTTTATGTTTAGGACTAACATTTAAAAATGTGGTATTGAGGAGAATGTCAACAATATTGGGGGAGGCTCTGGAACGATGCTGAGTAGAAAATGGACAATAGATTCCTTTTTTGAGAATTAAGAGAAGCTATTTTGCAGAAAGTGGCAAATGAGCTTGACTTTTAGAAACGAAGAGCATTAAAGCAAGTGAGTTTAGTGGAAAGTAGATGATATTTGGGAGAGGGGTGACGTGTTAAGTTACAAGAGGCAAAGAAATGGAAAGAACACATGTTTTGCAAAGGGAAAAATCATTCCTGTAAAACATCAGAATTGGAGTTTTCTTGCTGTTCTTTTTGTGCCTATGTAGCATCTTCTTTCTGCTGTAACTTCCAACTTGGGTTCTAGGCACTCTGTGTATGTGTGTGTTTACAAGAGAGAAATTGCTAAACCTTAGTAAGCCCTAGAAAATTCTAGAGGTCTGAAATAAACAGATATTTTTCAAGTTTATTTAATTAAAAAGCAAAACAAAACAAAAACAGTGTCATCTGCTCCTATTAGGTAAAATATATGATCATATTGGAATCTTTGTGTGTGTGTGTGGCTGGCCAATATAGGGATCCACACCCTTGACCTTGGTGATACGAGGCTGTGCTCTAACCAGCTGAGCTACCAGCCAGCCTATACATGATCGTATTGGAATAATATGCAACAGAGAGATACTCTGCTGCTATGGAGAATAAGCTGATTGCAAGGAAAAAAGATGCTCACAGATAAGGCAAGGGTAGGCTTTTTGTCCCCCATTGTGGAATAGTACAGGGAACAATGCAAATGTATTGAGGCTGGTAATTCCAAGTCATGGGAAGGAAATTAAAATGATGACTCTGGAAGAATAGTTTCAAATGTCAAGGAGTTTGAGGCAGGTGATCAATTTAGTGAAATGACAATTGCTTTAGGAGAGGCTGCTTCTTTGAAAGGATTGATACATACAGCAAGGCAAGGTAGGTGACTGTGCTGCTAAGTTTTTAATATTGCTATGAGTTTTAACTAAATATATTTGTGACTTTGCATGTAGCTCTGAATTTTGAGTGTCATAATTATTTAAGAATCTTTTATGGATTTGATTACTATAGCTTTCACTGTAATTTGATGAGGTTTTAGAACTACATTCCATTTCTAATTTTGGTTTTATTATTTCCAAGTGCCAAAATACTTAACACAGAACAACCTCTTATTCTATAATAAAAAGCAATGGAGACAAGTTATTCAGTTGAAAAAAATTACTTTTTTTTATTTAAAGATGATCTGTAAGTGGATCCTATCGATTGATGTGGTGTTGTCAGCACCACGCTCTCCCAAGTGAGCCAATCAGCCAACACTTCATAGGGATCCAAACCCGTGGCCCTGGTGCTGTCAGCACCGCACTCTCCAAGTGCGCACGGGCCGGCCCTGCTCCATGGTAATTTTAGCTGCTTCCCTCCTTTCTTCTCAGAATTTTCATTTTCCCATGTTCTCCTGGACAACTTCAACCCTGCTAACGATTAAAACCCATCACATCTGTCTGTCATGGTGTGGATTGGCTCCCAAGCAGAAGACTCAGGGCTTCTTTGAACTAGGACTTGCATTGACTTCAACTCAACCAAGCTGAGGCGCCGATCTTGTGATTACACTTAGCATGTGCTATGAATGGAGAGAAATGAAGTGAAAAGTGCCTATGAGATGCGAAGTGATACTTGTCACGTTCCTAGTCCCCTCTCTGGGCTTCTCTCCATCTTCAGCTCCACCTCACTGTTTACCCCTTAAAGAAGCCAGATGCTCTCTAATTCATATGTCCACGAAACACTTGGTTTCAAATAACGGGTATTAAATGAATATCTGTTGGAAGTTGTGTATCCTAAATTTGTATGTGTCCTTTATGTGACTGACGATGGCATGAATAACTAGTGTTAACAGTCTTTGATGTGCTCAGCATTAATATACATTAGGAATTGTCATGGAATCTTGTAAAATTGAAAAAAAATCCAAATGCATGTCATCTGGCCTTGGAGTCCAGTTCTTCAGTACACACTCTGCTGATTTGGGCACCTCAGTCAAGAACCCAGTCAAAGAACCTCACAGAGTCACCCACAGGCCACGAAGCCACAGCACACGAGCAAGACTTTCCTGTGCTGCCCTGTTAACCATGAGCAGATGCCAAGGGCCCCAGATGTTTCAGCAAATCCTCTAGTTTCAGCAACTCCTCTAATAAGAAATAGGCCAAAGCAAACAAACAAAAAAGGAAAAAGCGAATTGGAAGAAATAGAGATCATGCAAGGGAAACAGAAAATACCATTAACTTCCTCAGAGTTATAGGAGAGAAACTGTTGGACTAACTGAAGAAGAACAGACATTGTTAAAGTAGAAGAGGGAGAAGATGAATCAAATAACCATGAGGTCATTTAGAAATTAAAAATATAACTGTTGAAATTTTTGTTTGTTTGTTTTGTGTGTGTGTGTGTGTGTGTGTGACAGTTAAGGGCGTTGTAACCATAGGGGTGGTGTCGCCCGCACCGCGCTCAGCCAGTGAGCACACCGGCCATCCCTATGTGGGATCCGAACCCGCGGCAGCGCCCCTGCGCTCCCAGCGCCGCTCTCTCCCGTGTGCGCCACGGGGCGGCCCATAAGTGTTGAAATTTAAATTAGAAAACAACTCACTAGAAAGATGAGAAAATAACACAAGGGAAGCCTGATTAGATCAAAAAAACAAAGGGATAACAAGAAAGATACAATTGAAAGAAAAGCATAAAAAAGTAAAAGGAGTAAAAGGGAAAGAGAGAGAGAAAACGGAAGTGCGTGTCCGCAGAGCCAGTGTCTGAAGAACACGCGCTCCAGGAAGAGCCGCGGAGATGGGCAGGAGGAGAGAACCGTGGGAGAAAGGAGGAAGGGACAGGTCCCGGAGGTCCCCACAGGTCCCCACGTGGAGAGTGACGATGGGTCCATACGCCGCCCCGCACTGGGGAAGCACAGGGGACACCGTGTCAACTATGGGTGCGGGGGTCAAGGGGACGGACCCTGCGGAGGAGCCTCAAGAGGGAGACGACAGGGGAGTCCGGCCTTCAGCGTCTCGTGCAGAGTCGGTTCCGATCTCAGCTTTTCCTCGTCAAACGTGAGTCCGACAAGGCGAGGACGGGCCTCTGGACGTTTAGCAGCCCAAGACCGTTTTCTTAGCAGTCTATGGGGGGCGTCTCCCACTAGGAAGAAGACATAAACCCGGACAGGGGACAGGGCCCTGGTGACGGCCACGGGGGAACATACCGAACCCGACTGCTCGGAGGCTGCATTGTAGACATTGGATCCCAGGAGGTGTCGTCCAGAGCACCACATGGGTCCCTGAGGCGTTCACCTGTGGTGACAGCAGCTGCCCTAACAGGGACAGTGCGCGTGCGCAGACGCCACCGCGGACAGAGGACAAGCGGTCCGCGCCGGGCTGTCAGCCGCGTCCCCGCAGCCGCCGGTGCGCGGCGCTCAGAGCCGCGGATGGGAAGCCGCGGTCGCGGGGTGCGCTCTCCGTGGCGCCTCCTGGTGACCCTGCCTGCAGCTGCCGCCCCCAGGCCGCCCGTCCCGCCCGGGGACAGGAGCGCACGACCGGCTGCTCTCCACTCCCTGCTCCCGCCCCTCTGCGGCCGATGACAGCGGGTTCCAGCGACAGGACGGATTCCCACGGGCGCTCCAGGTCGGTGCAAGGGGTCCGCGCTGACGAGGCGCCGAGCACAGCCGTGAGGGGAACCCGCGTGGGCTATCGTCGGCCGACGGTCCTGGCGGTTCCTCGGCCCCAGGCTGGCAGGCACAGTCCGCGGCGTGACAGTCCTGACCG